>NC_133162.1:88767500-90017500 GCF_040802235.1 Manis javanica
ATCTGCTGAGAAGCTGATAGGAGTGGAGCTCACAATGCGCAGAATCCTGCTTCATGAGTTTGGTCAAGAAGTGTAGAATCCAGCAGAAGCAACAAGAATTTCACTAGTTTTGGGAAAGTGAGGGAAATTCAGACTTGCAGAGCCTTCATTTTTTAAAAAGGAACTTATATTTATAGTGCTGCTTATTGTATAAATGAATTTCAGAAAACTTCCCCCCAAGTCCATGTATGTACATTTTTTTCTTTTTTTTATTAAGGTATTATTGATATACACTCTTATGAAGGTTTCACATGAAAAAACAATGTGGTTGCTACATTAACCCATATTCTCAAGTCCCCCCACCATACTCCATTGCAGTCACTGTCCATCAGTATAGTAAGATGCCACAGATTCACTATTTGCCTTCTCTGTGCTACACTGTCTTCTCCATGATCCCCCCCACATCATGTGTACTAAACATAGTACCCCTCAATCCCCTTCTCCCTCCCTCCCCACTGCTTTCCCCCTCCCCTCCCCTTTGGTAACTGCTAGAACTTTCTTGGAGTCTGTGAGTCTGCTGCTGTTTTGTTCCTTCAGTTTTGCTTCTTTGTTATACTCCACAAATGAGGGAAATCATTTGGCACTTTTCTTTCTCCGCCTGGTTTATTTCACTAAGCATAATATCCTCCAGCTCCATCCATGTTGTTGCAAATGGTAGGATTTGTTTCTTTCTTATGGTTGAATAGTATCTCATTGTGTATATGTACCACATCTTCTTTATCCATTCATCTACTGATTACACTTAGGTTGCTCCATGTATGTACATTATCTGAAATAGTTGAATGAGATCCTTAAATTCAAGCTCAGAAGAGATCTATTAGTGAAACAACCAACTTATTCACAAGCAAAAGTGTAGATCTTTGAAATAATAGGTGATCAATGGAATAACATATTCCTAGAAATGAAAATTAGTTTTTAAAAGTTTTTCAATCCAATAACTAAAGTGAAAAATACAATAGAGGGAATGAATAGCAGACTGCTCCAAGTAAATGAGAGAATCAGTGTAATCAACAATAGAGGATAGCCAACTAACCCAGTTGAGGAACAGAGAAAAAATGTTTCCTAAAAATGAGAAGATGCTAAGACAGGTGTGCGACAACTCCAAGCAAAACAATACTCACACAATAGGTGTCCCAGAAGGAGAAGAGAGAGACAAAGGAATAGAAAGTCTCTTTGAAGAAACAATAGCTTCCCTAATCTGGGGAAGGAAATAGACACCCAGGTCCTGGAAGCACAGAAAGACCCTAATAAAAGGAACCCCAGGAAGACAGCACCAAGACATATAGTAATTGAAATGGCAATGTTTAAAAATAAAGAGAGAATCTTAAAAGTAGCGAGAGTGAGGCAGTGGTTACCTATAAGGGAACCTCCATAAGTCTATCAGCAGATTTCTCAGCAGAAACTTTACAGGCCAGAAAGCACTAGCATGAAATACTTAATTTATTGAAAGGGAATAACCTACAACCAAAAATCCTCCACCCAGCAAAGTAATCATTCAGAATTGAAGGAGAGATAAAAAGTTTCCAAATAAACAAATACTAAAAGAATTCACCACCACTAATCTGGCCTTACGGGATATGTTAAAGGGACTTCTTTAGGTGTTCTTAAGCCTAAATACATTTCATCAGTGAAAATAAATCTACAGTAAAGGTAAAAGACAAATTACTTACAAAGCAATATTTTAAACAAAGTATGAAGTTAAAAATATTGTAAAACCAACTATACACAAAATCAATCAAGGATTATACAAAAGATTTAAACACCCCACTTACATCAATGGACAGATCACCCAGACAGAAAATAAATAATGAAACAGGTTTCGAATGACACATTAGACCAGATGGACTTAACAGATATATATAAAACATTCCACCAAAATGCAGCAGAAATACACATTTTTCTCAAGTGCACATGGAATATTCTCCAGAATAGATCACATATTAGACACAAAAAGAGCCTCAATAAATTCAAAAACTTTGAAATTGTAGCAAGTATCTTTTCAGATTACAGTGGTGTGAAAACAGAAATCAATTACATGAAAAAAAACCCCACAAACACATGGAAGCTAAACAACATGCTTCTAAATAACCAATGGATCAATGAACAAATCAGAGAATAGATCAGAGAGTCAATACATGGAAACAAATGAAAACAAAAATACAATAGTTCAAAATATGTGAAACAGTTCTTAGAGGGAAGTACATTGCAATAGAGAGGCCTACCTCAAGAAACAAGAACAATCTTAAATAAACAGTCTAAACTCACAACTAAAGGAACTAGAAAAAGAAGAACAAATGAAACTCAAAGTTAGGAGAAGGAGGGACATAATAAAAATCAGACCAGAAATAAATGAAAGAAAAAATAATAAAGCAATAGAAAAAGTCATTGAAACCAACAGCTGGTTCTTCAAGAAGGTAAACAGCTAGATACATCGCTAGATAGACTTATCCAAAAAAAAAGAGAAGACAAAAATAAACAAAATCAGAAATGAAAAAGGAGAAGGTATAACTGATACCACAGAAATACAAGGAATAGTTAGAGAATTCCATGAAAAATTATGTCAATAAATTGGACAACCTAGAAGACATGTACAAATTCCTCAAAAGGTACAACCTTCCAAGATTGACCCAGAAAGTAACAGAAAGTCTGAGCAAACTGATTACAACTAACAAAATTGAATTGGTAATCAAAGAACTCCCAAAAACAAAAGTGCAGGACCTGATGGCTTTACAGATGAATTTATCAAACATTTAAAGAAGAGCTAATACCCATTCTCCTTGAAGTATTCCAATAAATGGAAGAGGAGGGAATACTTCCAAACATTCTATGAACCCAGCATCACTGTAATACCAACACCAGACAGATAGTACAAGAAAAGAACATTATAGACCAATATCCCTGATGAACAAAATGCAGAAGTCCTCAAAAAATATTAGCAAATGAATAAAAAAATACATCTAAATGATCATTCATCATGACCAAGTGGGATTTATTCCAAAGATGCAAGGGTGGTACAATATCTGCAAATCCATCAATGTCATACAGCACATTAACAAAAGGAAGGATAAAAACCACATGATCATCTCAATAGATGCTGAGAAAGCATTTGACAAAAATTTAACATCCATTCATGATAAAAACTCTCAACAAAATGGCTGTATAGGAAACATATGTAAACATAATAAAGACCATATACAACAAACCCACAGCTAACATCATACTTGTTGGTGAACCTCTATGATCAGGAATAAGACGAAGATGTCCACTCTCACCACTTCTATCCAATGTAGTACTGGAAGTGCTAGCAATGACAATCAGATAAGAAAAAGAGATAAGAGGCATCCAAATTGGCAAGGAAGAAGTCCACTGTCACTATTTGCAGATGACAAGATATATACATATATATATATATATATATATATATATATATATAGCCCTAAAGACTCCACAAAAACACTATTAGAACTAATAAATAGGTTTAGCAAAGTTGCAAGATACAAAATCAATATACAGAAATCTGCTGCATTCCTGTATATTAACAGTGAACTAGCAGAAAGAGAAATCAGGAAAACAATTACATTTACAATTGCACCAAAAATAATAAAATGCATAGAAATAAACCTAACCAAACAGGTGAAAGACCCACACTCTAAAAACTATAAGACACTGAGGAGAGAAATTAGACAAAAATAAATGGAAATCTATCCCTTGCTTATGGATAGGAAGAATTAATATTTTCAAAATGGCCATCCTGCACAAAGGAATTTACAAATTCAACAATCCCTATCAAAACAGTGGTGTTTTTCAATGAGCTAGAACAAATATTCCTGAAATTTATGTGTAATCACAAAAAAATGCTGAATAGCTAAAGCAATTCTGAGAAAGATGAACAAAATGGGGTCTATTATACTCTTGTCTTCAAGCTATACTACAAAGCTACAGTAATCAAAACAGTATGGTGGTGGCACAAGAACAGACACATAGATCAGTGGAAAATAACAGAGAGCCCAGAAATGAACCCACATATATATGGTCAATTAATATATGATAAAGGAGCCCTGAATATATAATGGGGAAAAGACAGTCTCTTCAATAAATGGTATTGGGAAAACTGGAAAGCTACATGTAAGAGAATGAAACTGGATTACTGGCTAACTCCATACACTAGAGTAAACTTGAAATGGATTAAAGTCCTAAATATAAGACATGAAACCATAAAACTCTTAGAAGGAAACATAGGCAAAAATCTCTTAAACATAAACATGAGCAATTTTTTTAAACACATCTAGCCAGGCAAGGAAACAAAAGCAAAAATGAATAAGTGGGAATAGAGCAACTAAAGATCTTCTCTACAGAAAAGGACACCATCAACAGAACAAAAAGGCAACCTACAGTATGGGAGAATATATAGGTAAGTGATTTATCCAATAAGGGGATAACATTCAGAATATATAAATAACTCATATGACTCAACAACAACAAAAAACAAATAACCAGATTAAAAAATAGGCAGAGGACCTAAATAGACATTTTTCCAAAGAAGAAATACAGATGACCAACAGGCACATGAGAAGTTGCTACACATCACTAATTATTAGGGAAATGCAAATCAAAACCACAATGAGATATCAGCTTACACCAGTCAAAATGAGCACTATCCAAAAGACAAGAAGTAGCAAGTGTTGGCAAGGACGTGGAGAAAAGGGAACCTGCCTATACTATTGATGGGAATGTAAATTGGTACAGTCACTATGGAAAGCAGTATGGAGGTTCCTCAAAAAACTAAAAATAGAAATACCATATGACCTAGTAACTTCACTTCTATGAATTTATCCAAAGAAAACAAAATCTTTGATTCAAAAAGTATATACACCCCTATGTTTATTGACACATTATTTAAAAAAGCCAAGATATAGAAACAATCAAAGTGTCCATCAATAAGTGAATGAATAAAGAAGACATGGTTCATATATACAATGGAATATTACTCACCTATAAAAAAGAAAGAAATCCTGCAATTTACAACAGGGATGGACCTAGAGGGTATTATGTTAAGTGAAATAAGCCAGGTGGAGAAAGACAAATACCTTATGATTTTCACTTATTTGTAGAATCTAAAAACAAAACAAAACAAAATCATCAAAACAGCAGTGGACTCAGAAACTGAGAAATGACTGTTGGTTACCGTGGAGAGGGGTTGGGATGAGTAGGTGAAATAGGTGAAGGGGACTAAGAGGCACAAAATCTCAATCATAATATAAATTAGTCACAGGGATGAAAGTATAGCACAGAGGACATATTCAATGGTTCTGTAACATATTTCTATTTTGACAGATAGCAGAGAGTAAGGATTTACTAATATATATAACTGTTGAATCACTATGTTATATACTTGAAACCAGTATAATATTGTATATCAACTACACTTCAATAAAAATACATATCAACAAAATTTTTTTTAAGTTTTTCAAGACAAAAGAAGGAAATGTTATATCCTAATGGATTTAAACTGCACGTTTGTAATTACATGTCATCTTTGTTATGTTTTAGGATAGCACTATCTTAGAAGTTAATGAGTAAAATGAAGATAAAAAATTAGGAGATATGAATCCTAAATATTCTTTTTTCTTAATGAGAAAAAGGAAGAAAGGAAGGAGGAAGGAAAAGAAATCTAAACCAGGTAGTTTCTTTTGAGAATTACAAAATCTCTCCAGTATAAAAATCTAATTTTATAGCAACTATTTAATTCTTGGATTCGCTGTTCTTTTGGCTTTAACCTTTGATTTCTTGAGAAGAAAAGATGTAAATAAAAATAAATTTTATCTTTTGCGACTTGATTTCTGTTTCCTTCATTAAGAAGTCATCAATACTTTTAAAGATAGTCTGAGGAATCTGGAAATAGATTTCCCCTCTCTTTCAATTCTGCCACTTATTCTCTGTTACAAAGTCTTTATGAGAAAATAGAAGATTGAGGACAAATTCTGGATAATCCATAGTGTGATGACACTGATAAATGGGTTAATTTAAGAAGAAATGAGTTTTGTTTTCATTTGGTTTGATTTCACGTGGAAGAAAAGGATAAGTTTATTTTTAAGTAAGCCAGAGACTAAGATGTACTTAGTAGCATGTTTTGAACTGCAGTTTCTCAGAAGTCTGCAATTAGGACTAAATAAAATGTGGTAAGTAGAGATGTCTTGAAAATTGTAAAGGTAAAACAATTTTAATATTATCAGTCATTATTTATTGAATGTGTTATATTTACAACACTAGACTAGAATACAAGGTGTTATACCTGCCCCTAACCCTCACGTTGGAAAACCATGACCCTGTAGGTGAGGAAAGTCTTTTTCAACCTTTTTAGGGTCCCTGGCTGGGTCTGAAGATTAAATGAACAAAGATAGATTAAAAGAGAAAAGCATGTAAATGCCATGTGCCATAGGAGCCCTCATAAGTAAATGAAGATCCAAGGAAACAGTTAAACCTTAATGTTTTTGTGCTAGGTTTGATGAAGAGTGGGTGGTCATGGGGAAATGCCATAGGACCAAGGGTATGAGCCAAGTGTAATAACCTGGAGGACACTTAGCAAGTCCTGTTTGGATTCTTCTTGGTGTCCCTCCATGTTGGACATAAAGATGTTCCTTTCCTTTGGGTAGGACATCTTTCACATAACAGTCCTATGATCTGTTTCAGGGGAGGACATTGGAATGTCACAGAGACCTTCCTGCATCTGCCATTTTCTCAAACCCCTTAAGCTTAAAATGCTCAATATGCTAAGGTGCCATATCTTGGGGTTGTGATTGCCATTAACTAACATATATTAATTAGAAACTAGTACAAGAAGGGTATACACAATTAGGTGCATATACCATATGACCTTGCCTCTAAGAATTGAAAGTATAAATGTGCATTAACATAATCAAGCAGAGACCCGCATATCAGAATGCGGTCAGTAATAGCGCTCACTGTTCATTTAGGGAATAATTGTTCTTTCTAGTTTGTATTCTATTGTGTGTGACAAGACGATATTTTAAGACACTGATTTGCAAAGTACATAATTCAAGTTCTTTACTTTTTGTGTTTTTGAGGAAAGTATATTAAATGTATAACTTTAGATTTCACATATGATTTGAGTAGAGACCTATACACTGAGAACTGTGTATCACCTTCTATGTAGCTATTTAAATCTTATTAGTTATTATTTTAGTTATGTAGGAAAAAAATCAACAAAGAAATCTTAAAGTCTAAGAATTGTTCTTCTTGTGTCTGAGAAAAATTTAATGTCTCTTGACAACCCATTTTATTTTACCAGGCCAGGAATGGTCATCTAAGGACTGTCTTTCCCAAATGGTATCATGAGGACTTTGAAGTCCTTCATGAGTTAAAAATAAACATTGTGGCGTCACTCTTCTCTGAGGGGTGGGTGTTCTTCATAGATAAAGAGGTTATAACTCCAGAACCATCATATCTTTGCACAGGTGTGCAAGAAATCTCCAATAACTTCTTGCCACAGAAACCATTTTATGAATACTTCCTGTTTGTGCTAAATCAAGGAACTGCTTGCAGTTATCTTCAGCAAACCTTCATTTAGGACTTCCTTTAGGCAAAGCTCTGTCCTTAGTCCTGTGTTGACTGAAAGATCAATATGTCATTCATGCTGACATCAAGGAGCTCTACAGCCTGGCTCAAGCGGAAACAGACTTGTTTTGGCTTTACAGTAATTGAAAAGTGCCAGGCTCACTTTTTAAAATTAATGTCCTTATTTTGAAGTAGTTGGAGACTTAAAATTTCTATTTTTGGAAAAAATAATACAGGAGATGCTCTTGTTGCCTTTGCTTCTGGTGACAAATTCAAAATATCATCACCAAGATTAATGTCAAGATTAATGTCTTATGATTCCTTCTAGAAATTTTATGTTTTTGGGTCTTATGTTCAAGACTTTCCTCTATTTTGAGTTAATGTTTGTGTATGATGTAAGATAGTCTGGTTTCATTCTTTTGCATGTGGCTGTCCAATTTTCCTAACACCATTTATTGAATACTGTCTTTTCCCCATCATATATTCTTGTATTCTTTGTTGTAAATTAATCGACCCTATATGCATGGGCTTATTTCTGGGCTCTCTGTTCCAGTGATCTATGTGTGTTTTTATGCAAATACCATACTATTCTGATTACTATAGCTTTGTAATAGTTTGAAATCAGAGAGTGTGATGCTTCCAGCTTTGTTTTTTTTTTCAAGATTGCTTTGGCTATTTGGGGTCCTTTGTGATTCCATACAAATAAAAATTATTTGCTTTATCTCTGTGGAAAATGCCATTGAAGCTTTTGATCAGGATTGCATTGAATCTGTAGAATACTTTGGGTGGTAGACATTTCAAAAATATTAGTACTTCCAACCCATAAGCACAGAATGTCTTTCCATTATATAGTATATATTTTCATGATCATAGAAAGGATGCTTTCAGAACCAAAGTTAAATTTTTGATGAAGTCAAATGTAGTAGTTATTCCTTTTATGGATGATGTTCTTGGTGTCAATTCTTAGAACTTGGCCTGCCCTAGATCCCGAAGATATTCTTTTTTTTCTAAAAGTTTTATAGTTTTGCATTTTATATTTAAGTCTATAATGAATTTATGTTCATTTTTATGAAAGATGTAAGACTTAAGTTAAGGTTTTTGTTTGTTGCCTACAGATATCCAATTATTCACAGTCATTTGTTTAACATAAATCTCTCCTCCACTGAGTTGTTTTTGAGTTCATCCACTGAGTTTTATTTTATTTATTTTAGTTATTATATTTTATGTTTCTAAAATTTTTATTGGTTCTTCATATCTTTTCTTTCTTTGCTGACACTTTTTACTTTTTGATTTGCTTCTAAGCATGTTTGTAATGGTTTGTGGAAGCATTTTTCATGATGGATGCTTTCAAATCATTGTCAGATAATTCTAACAACTCTATCATCTAGGAATTGGTGTCTGTTAGTTGTCTTTTAAATTCAGTTTGAGGACTTTCTGGTTTTTGGTATGACAAATGATTTTCAGTTGAAATCTAGACATTTGGGGTATTATGTTATAAGAATGCATCATATTTATACCTCCTGCTTTAACTGGCTTCTTCTCACACCACTCTGGCACAGGAAGGAGACAGGGTTCAACCTCATTACTCTGAGGTTCAGGAAGATGTCCAGATCCCCTCTCTTCCATGCCACTGGTACATGAGTGGATGGTGAAGGGTAGTGGTGGGGATGTGCTGGCACACGTGGGGCAGGGCCACGGGCTTGTGTGTGTGTTGGGGTTGGTGGTGGTTGCAATAGACTGTTTATTTCTAAAAGTTTTCTCTCTTTGGCTGAAGAGACTAGGCGCTCTAGAAGGCTATTTTATTTTCCTTTTTAGTTTTATTTTTATTTTGGTATCATTAATCTACAATTACATGAAGCACATTATGTTGACTAAGCTCCCCCCTTCACCAAGTCCCCCCCCCACATAACCCTTCACAGTCACTGTCCATCAGTGTAGTAAGATGCTGTAAAATCACTACTTGTCTTCTCTGTATTGTAGAGAAGGCCGCGTACCAACCCCCGCATTATACATGCTAATTGTAATGCCCTGTTTCTTTTTCCCTGACCTTATCCCTCACTTCCCACCCATCCTCCCCAGTCCCTATCCCTTTGGTAACTGTTAGTCCATTCATGGGTCCCGTGATTCTGCTGCTGTTTTGTTCCTTCAGTTTTTCTTTGTTTTTATACTCCACAGATGAATGAAATCATTTGGTACTTGTCTTTCTCTGCCTGGCTTATTTCACTGAGCATAATACCCTCTAGCTCCAACCATGTTGTTGCAAATGGTAGGATTTGTTTTCTTCTTATGGCTGAATAATATTCCATTGTGTATATGTACCACATCTTCTTTATCCATTCTTCTGCTGATGGACATTTAGGTTGCCTCCATTTCTTGGCTATTGTAAATAGTGCTGCAATAAACATAGGGGTGCATATGTCTTTTTCAAACTGGGATGCTGCATTCTTAGGGTAAATTCCTAGGAGTGGAATACCTGGGTCAAATGATATTTCTATTTTAAGCATTTTGAAGAACCTCCATACTGCTTTCCACAATGGTTGAACGAATTTACATACCCACCAGCAGTGTAGGAGGGTTCCCCTTTCTCCACAACCTCACCAACATTTGTTGTTGTTTGTCTTTTGGATGGTGGTGATCCTTACTGGTGTGAGGTGATATATCATTGTGGTTTTAATTTGCATTTCTCTGATGACAAGCGATGTGGAGCATCTTTTCATGCGTCTATTAGCCATCTGAATTTCTACTTTAGAGAACTGTCTTTTCAGCTCCTCTGCCCATTTTTTAATTGGATTATTTGCTTTCTGTTTGTTGAGGTGTGTGAGCTCTTCATATATTTTAGATGTCAACCCTTTATTGGATCTGTCATTTATGAATATATTCTCCCATACTGTAGGATATCTTTTTGTTTTATTGATGGTGTCCTTTGCTGTACAGAAGATTTTCAGCTTGATATAGTCCCACTTGTTCATTTTCACTATTGTTTCCTTTGCCCAGGGAGATATGTTCATGAAGAAGTCATTCATGTTAACATCTAAGAGATTTTTTCCTATGTTTTTTTCTAAGAGTTTTATGGTTTCATGACTAACATTCTTGTCTTTGATCCATTTCAAATTTACTTTTGTGTATGGGGTTATTGATCCAGTTTTGCCAGCACCATCTGTTGAAGAGACTGTCATTTCCCCAGTGTATGTCCATGGCTCCTTTATCATATATTAGTTGACCATATATGATTGGGGTAATGTCTAGAGTCTCTATTCTGTTCCACTGGTCTATGGCTCTGTTCTTGTGCCAGTACCAAATTGTCTTGATTACTATGACTTTGTAGTAGAGCTTGAAGTTGGGAAGCGAGATCCCCCCCACTTTATTCTTCCTTCTCAGGATTGCTTTGGCTATTCAGGGTCTTTGGTGGTTCCATATGAATTTTTGAACTATTTGTTCCAATTCATTGAAGAATGCTGTTGGTAATTTGATATGGATTGCATTGAATCTGTATATTGCCTTGGGCAGGATGGCCATTTTGACAATATTAATTCTTCCTAGCCAGGAGCATGGGATGACTTTCCATTTGTTAGTGTCCTCTTTAATTTCTCTTAAGAGTGTCTTATAGTTTTCAGGGTATAGGTCTTTCACTTCCTTGGTTAGGTTTATTCCTAGGTATTTCATTCTTTTTGATGCTATTGTGAATGGGATTGTTTTCCTGATTTCTCTTTCTATTAGTTCTTTGTTGTTGTATAGGAAAGCCACAGATTTCTGTGTGTTAATTTTGTATCCTGCAACTTTGCAAAATTCCGATATTAGTTCTAGTAGTTTTGGAGTGGAATCTTTAGGGTTTTTTTATGTACAATATCATGTCATCTGCAAATAGTGACAGTTTAACTTCTTCTTTAACAATCTGGATTCATTGTATTCTTTGTATCTTCTAATTTCTGTGGCTAGGACCCCCAGTACTATGTTGAATAACAGTGGGGAAAGTGAGCATCCCTGTCTTGTTCCCGATCTCAAAGGAAAAGCTTTCAGCCTCTCACTGTTCAGTATGATGTTAGTTGTGGGTTTATCATATATGGCCTTTATTATGTTGAGGTACGTGACCTCTACACCCATTTTGTTGAGAGTTTTTATCATGAATGGATGTTAAATTTTGTCAAATGCCTTTTCAGTATCTATAGAGATGAGTATGTGGTTTTTGTCCTTCTTTTTGTTGATGTGGTGGATGATGCTGATGGGTTTTCGGATGTTGTACCATCCTTGCATCCCTGGGATGAATCCCACATGGTCATGGTGTATGATCCTTTTGATGTATTTTTGAATTTTGTTTGCTAATATTTTGTTGAGTATTTTTGCATCTATGTTCATCAGGGATATTGGTCTGTAGTTTTCTTTTGCCTGGTTTGGTATGAGGGTGATGTTGGCTTCATAGAATGAGTTTGGGTGTATTCCCTCCTCTTCTATTTTTTGGAAAACTTTAAGGAGAATGGGTGTTATGTCTTCTCTGTATGTCTGATAAAATTCCGCGGTAAATCCATCTGGCCCAGGGCTTTTGTTCTTGGGTACTTTTTGATTATCGCTTCAATTTCATTACTGGTAATTGGTCTGTTTAAATTTTCTGTTTCTTTCTGGGTCAGGCTTGGAAGGTTGTATTTTTCCAGGAAGTTGTCCATTTCTTCTAGGTTTTCCAGCTTGTTAGCATATAGGTTTACATAGTATTCTCTAATAATTCTTTGTATTTCTGTGGGGTCCGTTGTGACTTTTCCTTTATCGTTTCTGATTCTGTTGATGTATGTTGATTCTCTTTTTCTCTTAATAAGTCTGGCTAGAGGCTTATCTATTTTGTTTATTTTCTCAAAGAACCAGCTCCTGGTTTCATTGATTTTTTCTATTGTTTTATTCTTCTCAATTTTATTTATTTCTACTCTGATCTTTATTATGTCCCTCCTTCTGCTGACATTAGACCTTATTTGTTCTTCTCTTTCCAATTTCAGTAATTGTGACTTTAGACTATATATATATTCATTTGGGATTGCTCTTCCTTCTTTAAATATGCCTGGATTACTATATACTTTCCTCTTAAGACTGCTTTTGCTGCATCCCACAGGAGTTTGGGCTTTGTGTTGTTGTTGTCATTTGTTTCCATATATTGCTGGATCTCTATTTTAATTTGGTCATTGATCCATTGATTATTTAGGAGCATGTTTTTCAGCTTCCATGTGTTTGTGACCCTTTTTGCTTTCTTTGTACAATTTATTTCTAGTTTTATACCTTTGTGGTCTGAAAAGTTGGTTGGTAGGATTTCAATCTTTTAGAATTTACTGAGGCTCTTTTTGTGGCCTAGCATGTGGTCCATTCTGGAGAATGTTCCATGTGCACTTGAGAAGAATATATATTCTGTTTTTTTGTATGTAGAGTTCTATAAATGTCTATTAGGTCCATCTGTTCTAGTGTGTTGTTCAGTGCCTCTGTGTCCTTACTTCTTTTCTGTCTGGTGGATCTGTCCTTTGGAGTGAGTGGTGTGTTGAAGTCTCCCAAAATGAATGCATGGCATTCTATTTTCTCCTTTAATTCTGTTAGTATTTGTTTCACATATGTTGTTGCTCCTGTATTGGGGGCATATATATTTATAGTGGTTATATCCTCTTGTTGTACTGAGCCCTTTATCATTATGTAATGTCACTCTTTGTCTCTTGTTACTTTCTTTGTTTTGAAGTCTATTTTGTCTAATACTAGTACTGCAACACCTGCTTTTTTCTTCTGGTCGTTTGCATGAAATTTTTCCATCCTTTGACTTTTAGTCTGTGCATGTCTTTGGGTTTTGCAGTGAGTCTCTTGTAAGCAGCATATAGATGGGTCTTGCTTTTTGTCCATTCTATTACTCTGTGTCTTTTGACTGGTGCAGTAAGTCCATTTACATTTAGGGTTACTATTGAGAGATATGTACTTATTGCCATTGTAGGCTTTAAGTTTGTGGTTACCAAAGGTTCAAGGTTACCTTCTTTACTATCTTACTGTCTAACTTAACTCACTTATTGAGCTATTATAAACACTGTCTGGTGATTCTTTTCTTCTCTCTGTTCTTCTCCCTCCTCCTCCATTCTTCATATGTTGGGTGTTTTGTTCTGTCCTCTTTTTAGGAGTGCTCCCATCTAGAACAGTCCCTCTAAAATACCCTGTAGAAGTGGTTTGTGGGAGGCAAATTCCCTCAACTTTTGTTTGTCTTGGAATTGTTTAATCCCTCCTTCATATTTAAATGATAATTGTGCTGGATACAGTATCCTTGGTTCAAGGCCCTTCTGTTTCATTGCATTAAATATATCATGCCATTCTATTCTGGCCTGTATGTTTTCTGTTGGGAAGTCTGATGATAGCCTGATGGGTTTTCCTTTGTAGGTGACCTTTTTTTCTCTCTCTGGCTGCCTTTAATACTCTGTCCTTGTCCTTGATCTTTGCCATTTTAATTATTATGTGTCTTTGTGTTGTTCTCTTTGGGTCCCTTCTGTTGGGAGTTCTGTGTGCTTCCGTGGTATGAGCAACTATTTCCTCCCCCAGTTTTGGGAAGTTTTCAGCAATTATTTCTTCAAATATACTTTCTATCCCTTTTTCTCTCTCTTCTTCTTCTTGTACCCCTATAATGCAGATATTGTTCCTTTTAGATTGGTCACACAGTTCTCTTAATATTGTTTCATTCCTGGATATCCTTTTATCTCTCTCTGCATTACCTTCTATGCATTTCTGTTCTCTGGTTTCTATTCCATTAATAGCCTCTTGCATCTTATCCAGTCTGCTTTTATGTCCTTCCAGAGATTGTTTTATTTCAGTAGTCTCCCTCTGTACTTTCCCCTTCAGCTCTTGCATATTTATCTGCAGATCCATCCGCATGTTTATGATTTTTATTTTGAATTCTTTTTCAGGGAGACTGGTTAGGTCTATCTTTGTGGGTCTTCTCTCAGGGTTGTCTTGACTATTTTGGACTGTACTAAATTCTTTTGCCTTTTCATCTTTATAGCAGTGGCTTTAGGCAGGTAGTGGGTGTGTCAGCTGGGAGAAGAAAGTCCTTTCCTCCTTGCTTTTCCCACTGCCTGTGTCTGTTACCTGCACTGCTGGAGCAGCCATCGGGTTAATCCCCTAAGTTGCTGTGCGCAGGGTCTGCATCAGAGCAGTGCAGAGCCCTACGGAGAGTGGTAGGCATGCTGGATGGGCTCCCCTGTGAAAGCGGCACCCCTGCTGGGCAGCTGTGTGCCAGCAGTGGCCTTTGGGTCTGGCCCGGGTGGCTGTGTATCTGGCTGGAAGTCCGGTCAGCTGCTGGGGGTACAACTGCTCCTGGGCCTCTCTGCTGCTGCCACCAGCATGCATGGACCGCACTCGGGCCCCTCTGGCACTGCCACAGGTGCGCGGGCCTCTCCCGTGCCCCTCTGGCTCCACTATCACTGGCACGAGCAGACTGCTTGGTCGCTGTGGGCTTGCACGGGTCTCTCCTGGGCCCCTCTGGCGGTATGGTGGCTGGTGCATGCGGGCCACTCCTGGGCTGCTCGGTCACCACCGCAGCAGGCTCACACAGGCTACTCCCAGTCCCCTCTGGCACTGGCAGCACTTGTGGGCTGCTCCCGGGCCCCTCTGGCACTGCCGCCCCAGTGCACACTGCCGCTTTCCCACTACTGGGCCAGTGTGTCAGGGTCCGCGCAAGGTTAGGAAATGACTGGCAGGCTGCTTTTTGCCATGAGGGGCTTCAGAGCTGTGCTGCCACTCAGGGGGTTAGGATGCCTAAAATTCCCCCGGATTCCAAGCTACTGGCTAAGTGAGCCAGGATGACTTCATCTAGCTGTGGGGTCCCTGTCTCTGTAAGACTTGCAAAAAGCATTCACTTTTCTTTTGTCTCAGGGGTGCCGGTTGCAGTGACCTGCCCGCAGGTTTTGCTTTGCCATTTCTCTAATATCCAGCACCCCATGCACCTTGTGTCTGCACTCTGGGTGTGGATTACTAGAGCTAGTTGTTTAGCAGTCCTGGGCTTTCACTCCCTCCCTGTTCCAACTCCTTTCTTCCCGCCAGGTTCTGGTGTGGGGGGACTTTCTGGTCCCGCCTGGCCACGGCTTGTATCTTACCCCCTTTGTGTGATGCTGAGTTCTCACAGATGTAGATGTATCCTGGCTGTTGTACTGTATCCACTGGTGTCTCTTTTAGGAATAGTTGTATTTATTGCATTTTCAAAAATATATGTTTTTGGGAGGAGATTTCCACTGAACTACTCATGCCGCCATCTTGGCTCTGCCCTCTTCTTTTCCTTTTTTTAAGAAAAATCTGTGCCCACTGATGTTTCTGTGTTGGTGGCTTTTTCAGCACTGAGACTGAGATTTGAGGCAAAAAGAAAGCCCAGGGAGTTCATCACCATGTTGTTCTTCATGCCCCAAAGTCTTTAACCAGTCAACCTTCTTCTCTTCACCTTTCAAAGTCTATTTATGCTTGTTTTTATATAACATCCAATGTTTTTATTAAATTATCAGAAGGAATATGTAAGAGTATGTCTATTCCATCTTCTTGGAGCAGAGCCTCATTTTTGTTTTTTCACTGTCTTTGTTTTTTCTGTACATTCCTGCAAAGATGCTATTAATGCTTGTTTATATAATGGCATGCTGATATGTTCAATCCACTCAAAGATTTTAACATAATATGAGTCTACTTTTACCCCCACTAGTGGGAGCAGATTGGGAATGGGTGTTCATTAAATTGCACTGAGCTCTCTAGACTGCTAAAATCTATTTGGGGTTTCAAGCAGGAGAAAGGAGAAGGAAATGAATCACGTCTTTTCCCCAGCAGATAAATAATGTCATCCCAGGTAGTGGGAACCTTTTAGGACCTTGTAGACCTGTTGTAGGAGTCCTGAATAGAACTACAACAGGAGGTGTCTATGAGCCATCCATTAACAGCCAGGTAGAAACTCTCCATTATCTGTCCTGTCTTGGTGTGTCACTTACTAGGTGGATTATACATATGCATTATTTTTTTTCCTTCTTTTAGGTGCATTGCTTTGGGGATCTGAGACCTGCAGTTAGAGTCAGAATCTTCCTGTCTCTGCTCCTGCAATTACTCTGAAGGACCAGCTCCACCCCAACCCTCAATGCCTACTCAAAGAGATAGCTTTAAAAAGTTTTCTTGAGTTTCCTTGTGACAAAAATTTAAAAAACCTATCCTGACTTTTTCTTTTCTAATCCTTCTGCATGTATTGACCATCCTACAGTTTACATGTTATTATATCCCTGTTTTTGTTCTTATTGAGTAGAACTTAGCAATAACAAAGATCACAGACTCCGGTTCAGGACTACCAAGATTCAAATGCCAGCCATGCCATTCTCTAGCTGTATCACTTTAGCCAATTGACTCAACCTCTCTGTCCCTCTGTTTTTTCATCTGTAAAATAGGAATGATAAAAGTACTCTTGTCAAGGGATCATTGTGAAGACTAAATGAATTCATGTTTCATTCACACTTGGTTTATTACTTGCCTCATCAGTAAGGAGGGAGGCAATAAGTAAATATTAAATAATGAATAAAAGGACGTGCACGCTGTGAGGAACTCTGGGGCACCACATGGCATCTCAAGAAGAGGGTGTCAGGAGAGCTTTTTAATTTGAGCATATATTGGGTGGTTTCAGAAAGGGTTTTAAAAAGTGTCAAAAAGCAGGGAATTCTGCAACTGGGAAACTTGAAGCTTTTACCTAGGATGTGGAGGGGCAAGGCTAAGGCTGGGACTGGGGAAGCCGTGACAATCTTGCCAGCCAGCTGGAACACAGGAAGGCCAGGTCACTTTTGTGGTTTGCTTTCGGTTCTTCTTTTTGTTTTTCCTCAGGAATGAGTTTGGAGGAGTCTTGTTGGGTCTCACTGCACTGTGGACACAGTGACCTCATTTGACAGTAGTCACCTTTGAGAGGGTTTATGGTTAGCAGGACAACACCCTGTCTCACTCCAAGTGCCCAAACAACTACCAGGTATCAGAGCTGCTTTCTGCTTTTTCTTTCTTGAAACGTTAAGTTTTTAGTACAGAATGTGGCTCTCTGTGGCTAATGCTCTCTCCATATACTTGGGGATGATGTACTTTGACTTCCCAGACATGCAGTAAGTGCCTAGAAGACATCAACATGACTCACACATTGCAGGTGCACTGCTGTGCTTGGTCCCAGGTCCAGCACTTCACAGAAGCTGGTGTCCCTCTTGTGGGATGTAGCATGACTTTCCTCTACTATGGTTAAGCCACCACCCATTTTCATTACATTCCCATGAAAGATCCTTTACTAATCATCGGATCTCACATGGGCATTGTCTAAAGATTATTTGACACTCCTCATCTTTGCATATCATGGCAAAAATTAGTAAGATATTATCTACTGTGATGGAAATTCCCCTAGCCCTCTGTTTATACATCTGACATATTCGTGTCTATAGGGTAGAATGAAACATGCACATGAAAATGTTCCAAACAATTTGGAAATGTCTGATGGAGCTGCTCTGCCTCCCATATTTCATCTTTATGAAGGGATCGGGACATGGTGCTAGCATTTTTCTTTGAAGGCCATTACTTTTTTACTCTGAAGAGAAGTTCCTTCCTCAGGGGCTCATATCCTATAGCCAATTCAATTTAAAATTCAGGCTGACTCCTAAAGGAGTATTTCAATCACAGCTACACAGAAGATTCTGGCTGGCATAAATTGTTACTAGAGAACAAACACACCTAATTAGACTCCTGGCTTGGGCAACCTTTAATGCTTGTTCCATAGCACTTACAATGTCTGTTTGTGAAAATGTGTATGCTAATGCTCATGGGGAGTAAAACAGAATATACAGCTGTTCTTACCCATAATTATAACATTTGAAAATAGATAAATTCTATTAAAGAATGTGGAAAAGTGGAAAATGTTCACTACTGTAAGCTTTATCTGTCTATGCATTAAATAGGGAAGAAAACATGAATGACTGTAAATCTGTTGGTATAGTAGGAAACTAATATTTTGTTACAGTGGAATTTTCTCTTGCCCACAGCTCTCAAATCCAGCCTGCTATGTTCCCACAACTCCTTAATGCACTACTGTAAAGATTGCTGCCTGCTATTATGTCTTGTTTACATGCCAATCTGTAAACTCTTTGAAGGCAGGCACCATTTTTATTTTTGCTTGGTGCTGCAGGATCCCAACATTAAGCATAATAGGTGTACTTGTTATTTAATGATTTAGTTAGTTACACCATTCCACCTGTGGCTTTTGTTTTAAATTTCATGAGCTACATTTTAATAGTTTCATAACTTAATTTATGAGATACACTTGAAAACCTAGTCCTCCCATGAGTTTTGTGACAATAGTTCTCAGAGAAGAAAGGTGTCAGTGACAAGGGTAGTTATCCTTATCTATAATCTTAAAGCATTTTGCCCATATGTCTCCTAAAAGAATTTTGAGAAACAGTGTGTTTTTTTTTTATATTTCATTTTAAATTTAAATAGTTGCAAAGAACTTCCAAATTTTAAAAATATTTTATATAGGAGGCAGAGCCAAGATGGCGGCATGAGTAGAGCAGTGGAAATCACCTCCCAAAACCACATATATCTATGAAAATATAACAAAGACAACTCTTCCTAGAATAGAGACCAGAGGACACAGGACAACATCCAGACCACATCCACACATGCGAGAACCCAGCGCCTCGCAAAGGGGGTGAGATACAAGCCCCGGCCCAGCAGGATCTGAGCACCCCTCTCCCCAACTACCGGTGGGAGGAGAGGAATCAGAGTGGGGAGGGAGAGGGAGCCCAGGACTGCTGAACACCCAACCCCAGCCATCTGCACTGGAGCACAGAAACAGTGCATGCAGGGGGTCTGGGATACTAGGGGAACAGGGCAGCAGGACCGGTGAGCGGGTGCCTGAGGCCAATGCCAGAGAACAAAGAAATGGGAGTGGCCATTTGTTTGTTTTCTTTTCTTTTCCTCTTTTTTTTTGGTGAGTGCTTTTCAGAAGTCTTAAAGGGACAAGGACCCCAATACTAGGGGAACAGGGCAGCAAGACCAGTGAGCGGGTGCCTGAGGCTGGCGCCTGAGGACAAAGAAAATCGTGCATTTTTCTTTCTTTCTTTTTATTTATTTTTTTGTTGTTGTTGTTTTGGTTATGCGAGTGCTTTTTGGAAGTCTTAAAGGGGCAGGGTGGGACACGTAGCCCAGAGGCAGGGAATCTGGGGATCTCTGGGCACTCTAACCCCCTGGGCAGTAGGGCGCACGGAGGCCCCTTACAGAGATAAATAGCCTCCTGGCCGCTCCCCTGCCAATGGGGCTCCACCATTTTGGAGCAGCAGCCCGAGCCAGGCCATGCCCACAGCAACAGTGGAGATAAACTGCATAGCAGCCGGGCAGGAAACAGAAGCACTGTCTGTGCACAGCTGCCCAGCAAAAGCCACTAGAGGTTGCTGTTCTCCCAGGAGAAGAAGGCCACAAACCAACAAGAAGGAAAGCTCTTCCAGCCGTCACTCATCCCAGCTCTGCAAACTATCTCTATCACCATGAAAAGGCAAAACTACAGGCAGACAAACATCACAGAGTCAACACCTGAGAAGGAGACACACCTAACCAGTCTTCCTGAAAAATGATTCAAAATAAAAATCATGAACATGCTGACAGAGATGCAGAGAAAAATCCAAGAGCAATGGGATGAAGTCTGGAGGAAGATCACAGATGCCAGAAAAGAGATTACGGAAATGAAACAAACCCTAGAAGGATTTATAAGCAGCATGGATAAGATGCAAGAGGCCATTGAAGGAAAAGAAACCAGAGAACAGGAACATATAGAAGCTTACAGAGAGAGAGATAAAAGAATCTACAGGAAAGAAACAATACTAAGAGAACTGTGTGACCAATACAAAAGGAACAATATCCATATTATAGGAGTACCAGAAGAAAAAGAGAGCAAAAAAGGGTTAGAAACTGTCTTTGAAGAAATAATTGCAGAAAACTTCCCCAAACTGGGGGAGGAAATAATCGAACAGACCACGGAAATACACAGAACCCCCAGCAGAAAGGATCCAAGGTGAACAACACCAAGACACATAGTAATTAAAATGGCAAGGATCAAGGACAAGGGAACAGTTTTAAAGGCAGCTAGAGAGAAAAAGGTCACCTATAAAGGAAAATCCATCAGGTTATCATCAGACTTCTCGACAGAAAACCTACAGGCCAGAAGAGAATGGCATGATATACTTAATGCAATGAAACAGAAGGGCCTTGAACCAAGGATACTGTATCCAGCACGACTATCATTTAAATATGATGGCGGGATTAAACAATTCCCAGACAAGCAAAAGCTGAGGGAATTTGCTTCCCACAAACCACCTCTACAGAGCATCTTACAGGGACTGCTCTAAATGGGAGCACTCCTAAAAAGAGCACAGAACAAAACACACAACATATGAAGAAAGGAGGAGGAGGAATAAGAAGGGAGAGAAGAGAAGCATCTCCAGACAGTGTATATAACAGCTCAATAAGCGAGCTAAGTTAGGCAGTAAGATACTAAAGAGGCTAACCTTGAACCTTTGATAACAACGAATCTAAAGCCTGCAATGGCAATAAGTACATACCTCTCAATAGTAACCCTAAATGTAAATGGATTTGAGGCACCAATCAAAAGACACAGAGTAATAGACTGGATAAAAAAGCAAGACCCATCTATGTGCTGCTTACAAGAAACTCACCTCAAACCCAAAGACATGCACAGACTAAAAGTCAAGGGATGGAAAAACATATTTCAGGCAAACAACAGTGAGAAGAAAGCAGGGGTTGCAGTACTAATATCAGACAAAACAGACTTCAAAACAAAGAAAGTAACAAGAGATAAAGAAGGACACTACATAATGATAAAGGGCTCAGTCCAACAAGACGGTATAACCATTCTAAATATATATGCACCCAACACAGAGCACCAGCATATGTGAAACAAATACTAACAGAACTAAAGTGGGAAATAGACGGCAATGCATTCATTTTAGGAGACTTCAACACACCACTCACCCTAAAGGATAGATCCACCGGGCAAAAAATAAGTAAGGACACAGAGACACTGAACAACACACTAGAACAGATGGACCTAATAGATATCTATAGAACTCTACATCCAAAAGCAACAGGATATATGTTCTTCTCAAGTGCCCATGGAACATTCTGCAGAATAGACCACATACTAACCCACAAAAAGAGCCTCAGTAAATTCCAAAATATTGAAATTCTACCAACCAATTTCTCAGACCACAAAGGTATAAAAGTAGAAATAAATTCTACAAAGAAAACAAAAAGGCTTACAAACACATGGAGGTTTAATAACATGCTTCTAAATAATCAATGGATCAATGAATATATCAAAATAGACATCAAGGAATATATAGAAACAAATGACAACAACAACACAAAGCCCCAACTTCTGTCGGACGCAGCGAAAGCAGTCTTAAGAGGAAAGTATATAGCGATCCAGGCACACTTGAAGAAGGAAGAACAATCGCAAATAAACAGTCTAACATCACAATTTTTGAAACTGGAAAAAGAAGAACAAATGAAGCCTAAAGTCAGCAGAAGGAGGGACATAATAAAGATCAGAGAAGAAATAAACAAAATTGAGAAGAATAAAACAATAGCAAAAAATCAATGAAACCAAGAGCTGGTTCTTTGAGAAAATAAACAAAATAGATAAGCTTCTAGCCAAACTTATTAAGAGAAAAAGAGAATCAACACAAATCAACAGAATCAGAAATGAGAACAAAAAATCACGACAGACTCCACAGAAATACAAAGAACTATTAAAGACTACTGTGAAATCCTATATGCCAACAAGCTGGAAAACCTAGAAGAAATGGACAACTTCCTAGAAAAATACAACCTTCCAAGACTGACCAGGAAGAAACACAAAAGTTAAACAAACCAATTACGAGCAAAGAAATTGAAACGGTAATCAAAATACTACCCAAGAACAAAACCCCGGGGCCAGACGGATTTACCTCGGAATTTTATGAGACACACAGAGAAGACATAATACCCATTCTCCTTAAAGTTTAACAAAAAATAGAAGAGGAGGGAATACTCCCAAACTCATTCTATGAAGCCAACATCACCATAATACCAAAACCAGGAAAAGACCCCACCAAAAAAGAAAACTACAGACCAATATCCCTGATGAATATAGATGCAAAAATACTCAATAAAATATTAGCAAACCGAATTCAAAAATATATCAGAAGGATCATAGACCAAGACCAAGTGGGATTCATCCCAGGGATGCAAGGATGGTACAACATTCGAAAATCCATCAACATCATCGACCACATCAACAAAAAGAAAAGCAAAAATCAAATGATCATCTCCATAGATGCTGAAAAAGCATTTGACAAAATTCAACATCCATTCATGATAAAAACTCTCAGCAAAATCGGAATAGAGGGCAAGTACCTCAACATAATAAAGGCCATATATGATAAACCCACAGCCAACATTATACTGAACAGCGAGAAGCTGAAAGCTTTTCCTCTGAGATCGGGAACTAGACAGGGATGCCCACTCTCCCCACTGTTATTTCACATAGTACTGGAGGTCCTACCCACAGAAATCAGACAAAACAATGAAATACAAGGAATCCAGATTGGTAAAGAAGAAGTTAAACTGTCACTATTTGCAGATGATATGATATTGTACATAAAAAACCCTAAAGACTTCATTCCAAAACTACTAGAACTGATATTGGAATTTTGCAAAGTAGCAGGATATAAAATTAACACACAGAAATCTGTAGCTTTCCTATACACTAACAATGAACCAATAGAAAGAGAAATCAGGAAAACAATTCCATTCACCATTGCATCAAAAAGAATAAAATACCTAGGAATAAACCTAACCAAAGTAGTGAAAGACCTATTCCCTGGAAACTACAAGTCACTCTTAAGAGAAATTAAAGGGGACACTAACAAATGGAAACTCATCCCATGCTCATGGCTAGGAAGAATTAATATCATCAAAATTGCCATCCTGCCCAAAGCAATATATAGATTTGATGCAATCCCTATCAAATTACCAGTGACGTTCTTCAATGAACTTGAACAAATAATTCAAAAATTCATATGGAAACACCAAAGACCTCGAATAGCCAAAGCAATCTTGAGAAAGAAGAATAAAGTAGGGGGGATCTCACTCCCCACCTTCAAGCTCTACTACAAAGCCATAGTAATCAAGACAATTTGGTACTGGCACAAGAACAGAGCCACAGACCAGTGGAACAGATTAGAGACTCCAGACATTAACCCAAACATGTATGGTCAATTAATATTTGATAAAGGAGCCATGGACATACAATGGTGAAATGACAGTCTTTTCAACAGATGGTGCTGGCAAAACTGGACAGGTGCATGTAGGAGAATGAAACTGGACCATTGTCTAACCCCATACACAAAAGTAAATTCAAAATGGATCAAAGACCTGAATGTAAGTCATGAAACCATAAAACTCTTAGAAAAATCATAGGCCAAAACCTTTTAGACATAAACATGAGTGACCTCTTCTTGAACATATCTCCCTGTGCAAGGAAAACAACAGCAAAAATGAACAAGTGGGACTATATTAAGCTGAAAAGCTTCTGTACAGCAAAAGACACCATCAATAGAACAAAAAGGCACCCTACAGTATGGGAGAATATATTTGTAAATGACAGATCCCATAAAGGTTTGACGTCCAAAATATATAAAGAGCTCACAAAGCTCAACAAACAAAAAACAAATAATCGAATTAAAAAATGGGCATATCAAGTGAACAGACAGTTCTCCAAAAAAGAAATACAGATGGCCACAGACACATGAAAAGATGCTCCACATCGCTAATTATCAGAGAAATGCAAATTAAAACTACAATGAGGTATCACCTCACACCAGTAAGGATAGCTGCCATCCAAAAGACAAACAACAACAAATGTTGGCAAGGCTGTGGAGAAAGGGGAACCCTCCTACACTGCTGGTGGGAATGTAAATTAGTTCAACCATTGTGGAAAGCAGTATGGAGGTTCATCAAAATGCTCAAAACAGACCTACCATTTGACCCAGGAATTCCACTCCTAGGAATTTACCCAGGAAGGCAGCAATCAAGTTTGAGAAAGGCAGATGCACCCCTATGTTTATCGCAGTACTATTTACAATAGCCAAGAATTGGACGCAACCTAAATGTCCATCGGTAGATGAATGAATAAAGAAGACATGGTACATATACACAATGGAATACTACTCAGCCATAATAAGAGGGCAAATCCTACTATTTGCAGCAACATGGATGGAGCTGGAGGGTATTATGCTCAGTGAAATAATCCAAATGGAGAAAGAGGAATACCAAATGATTTCACTCATCTGTGGAGTATAAGAACAAAGGAAAAACTGAAGAAACAAAACAGCAGTGGAATCACAGAACCCAAGAATGGACTAACTGGTACCAAAGGGAAAGGGACTGGGGAGAATGGATGAGTAGCGAGGGATAAGGGGGGGGGAAGAGGGGGGGTATTAAGATTAGCATGAATGGGGGTGAGAGAGAAAGGGGAGGGCTGTACAACACAGAGAAGACAAGTACTGATTCTACAACATTTTGCTATGCTGATGGACAGTGACTGTAATGTGGTTCATAGGGGATCCTGGTATAGGGGAGAGCCTAGTAAACATAATATTCCTCATGTAAGTGTAGATTAATGATAAAATTAAAGGAAGAAAGAAAAGGGGGATTACTCCCTGATAGGATAAAACTAACTATAAATCAATGATTAATGCATGCTTTAAATATCCTTAATTTTGATCACTTAAAGGGTGTCAGGTGATTGGCTATGGAGGTGTGGTGACCTCCAATGAGTTCTACACAATGGTATAAAGGGAATATCAAAGTGTGGGCAAAGGGTCTCTTTGTGTTTCTACAGAGGATCAAAGCCTAATTTGGCTACCCAGAAAATGAACTAAGATACAATATGAAGAAGAACTTCCAACATCAGCACTCTCTGGAAGAGTCAATCCAGAAGATGATCATCAAAAAACCTCAACAAAGATCAAGGCAATGCTGCAGTTGTAGCTGCATCCATCCCACCGGTTCCTGGACTTGCCATTGGAATGAGGAAGGAGATATCTAAGCTGGCCTGTGCTTTCAGTAAAACACCAAATTTGACTGGATCTATACTGTTGGAACTCAACCAAGAATTAGGAGAAGTGCAAGTTGTAGTGCTCCAAAATCTTACGACTACAGACTATCTACTTTTAAAAGAACATATGGGATGTGAACAGTCCCCAGGAATGGGTTGTTTTAATTTGTCTGATTTCTCTCAGACTGTTCAAGTTCAGTTGGACAATATCCACCATATCATAGATAAGTTTTCACAAATGCCTAGGGTGCCTAACTGGTGTTCTTGGCTTCACTGGAGATCGCTGGTAATTATAGGTCTGCTTTGGTTATATAACTGAATTTCTATTATGTTAATGTGTGTATGCAATTTAATTAGTAGTTTAAAACCTATACATGCTTAAGTTACTCTACAAGAAGATATGTCAAAGAAATAATCAATCTTCCCATGTTATCTTCCCTCTGCTACTCCTATAGCTTCTCTTCTTCCTTCCTAATTCAACCCTTAAATAGAATTCGTGCCTCATATCGAATTTACCGAGTATCATAATTCTTCCAAGTGGTAAAGATACAAATACTGGGCATAAGAGCCAGAGGGCATAAATCTGAAAAGAAGTAAAAAGCTAACCTTTTCGAACAATATTGCCTCTCTCTCATTTACCAACTTTACATTTCCCTATATGGCCCCGGAAGATGACTGGTTAGCCAGAGACGGGTAAGATTCCTCAAGGGAGGAACAACCTAAGACAGGCACAGTCGCAGGGGGGCCATCAGGTGAGAAATTGGGGACCAACAGTGGTGAGGCATAGAACCTCACCCCCCCCCCCGTTTTGAGAGAAATCTTCTGCATCCGTGGATGTTTTATTGCCCTTGTCTAGCTTGGATTAATGCTTAGTCTACAGGCACACACCTGATCATCTAAATTTGCTCTCTTACAACACTAAACTATGTTTTCTACCTTTATCTTGCATCTACCTACCACTTCAGCATTTTATTAAAATAATATTAATAATAATAATTAATAATAGTAATAATAATAAGGGAGAAATGTGGGATTCACATATAAATCAAGTATAAAAATCAAATGAGTAGATTGTTTATAGTTCATAATGCGTCATCAAAACCGAAAGTTTCTGTGATGACTGCCCTTGTACTGTTCACCATGTAAGAACTCATTCACTATGTAAGAACTTGTTCATTATGCTTCAGAAGATTGGAGACTGACGAGAATTAGGCTTGGGGTGGATTAATGATTGTACATTGAGCATTGAGTCCCCTATACAGAATTTTAATGTTGTTAACAACCATTTGATCAATAAACATGAGAGATGCCATCTCAAAAAAAATTTTTTATATAAATAACATTTATTATTACATTTACATAGTATTATATTACATTTCTATAAATTAAAAAATAAAGTAAAATTACTTTATTTCTATGTATTGGAATGTACATACCATATATCATTGATTCTAAATACCATAGCAATCTGATATTCTCCAACATACATAAAAATGTGTATTTTAAAAACTTGGTGACCACAGGATCAACCTGTTAAAAATAATTTCTTCTCAACTCAATTGTAAGAATCAATAGAATAATATCAATTAAAATAAAACTAATACATTTTGGTAACTACTAAATGGAAAATATAAATTCTCACTAGAGATGCTTTTTTTGGCTTTTTAAAAATCAGTTCATCTTTCCATCAGTGAATAATATAGTTGCTAGTGGGAGACACTGTCACAGGCAATTGTATTCCTATTTTTCATGTTCTATATGCAGCCACTAAGAAACACATATATAAGTGGATGGGCATAGAAAGAATTTTGTTATAATAATATCACTTTCTTTGACATTTATTTATTTACTTAAGCCTTCCAACTTTTTAAAAATTAAGGTATCATTGATATATAATCTTATAAAGGTTTCACATGAGCAACATTGTGGTTTCAACATTCACCCATATTATCAAGTCCCCCCCACCTCAATGAAGTCAGTGTCCATCAGCATAGTAAGATGCTATAGAGTCACTACTTGTCTTCTCCATGTGTTGCACAGCTGCCCTGTGACCTACCTATACTGTGTGTACTAATTATAATCCCCTTAGCCCCCTTTAACCTCCCTCCCCAACCCCTGCACTTTGGCAACCGCTTGTCCCTTCTTGAAGTCTGAGTTTGCTGCTGTTTTTTTCCTTCAGTGTTGCTTCATTGTTATACTCCACAAATGAGGAACATCATTTGGTACTTGTCCTTCTCTGCCTGGCTTATTTCACTGAGCATTATATCCTCCAGCTCCATCCCTGTTGTTGCAAATGGTAGAACTTGTTTCTTTCTTATGGCTGAATAATATTCCATTGTGTATATGTACCACATCTTCTTTATCCATTCATCTACTGACGGACACTTAGGTTGCTTTGGTGCTGTAATAAACATGGGGGTGCATATGTCTTTCTGAATCAAGGATCTTGTTTTCTTTGGGTAAATTCCTAGTAGTGGCATTCCTGGGTCAAATGGTATTTCTATTTTCAGTTTTTTGAGAAAAATCCATACTGCTTTCCACAATGGTTGAACTAGTTTCATTCCCAGCAACAGTGTAGGAGGTTCTGTTTTCTCCACATCCTCGCCAGCATTTGTTGTTTATCTTTTGGATGTTGGCCATCCTAACTGGTGTGAAGTGATATCTCATTGTGGGCTTTTTTTATTAAGGTATCATTGATATACAATCTTATGAAGGTTTCACACAAGCGACATTGTGGTTACTACTTTCCCCCCTATTATCAAGTCACCTCTCCCACACATCCCACTGCAGTCACTGTCCATCAGTGTAGCGAGATGCCACAGAGTCACTACTTGTCTTCTCTGTGCTATACTGCATTCCCCAATTATCACTTTTTAATGTTCTTTTTTGAATACCTAAAGTAACAAAATAATTAATCTTTTTATTTGCTCTTTTAATAATGAGCCAACAAATGGATTAGTTATACCTCTAATTGTCTTGAAAACAAAAACATTAGAAATCTTCTGACTTGCAAAAGCATTTACTTCTATTCGTCTTTGGAGTCATTCCCTTTCTTAGTCTCTGGGACTATACCCAAAAGGATTTGCCTTAACTAACCAAAAGACTACTACTTACACCTATTACTCCTTCACTTAGAGGCCCTTATTTAATCCAGTATATGGCTGGAGAAAAATCTTTTTTGTTCATTTTAAAATTCATTGTAATTTTGCAGAAATGAAACACTCATTATGCATTTTTAAATTACTTTCTGCAAAATACTGGCAATTCAAATTTAATTATTGAAATTATGAAAAATGTTCATTGTATAACTTAACTGCCAAATCCAATCCCCATTATCAAAGCAATTAGTACAGCCAGAATAATATTTGTCAGAAAAATATTCCTTGATTTTCCAACTCAATCATTATTTGTGTGCATTTCTATGTCAGCTATCTTACTTATGAATTCTAAGAGAGAGACACACACACTTCTGTTGCTGGGAGAGAGTAAACACTCCTGCCTTCACTATTCCTTATAGATGTTCTTTGCACTCAAAGACTTTTGCTCAATGTCAATAAATTTTTCAACAAAGACCAGAGGAAGGAAAAGGAAAGGACATGCAAATAAAAATAGTTAATACTCTGTGGCTTCACTCAACAATATAATTGTACTCAAAATGTTTAGAACATAGATCCAAACCTCATTTCTAATGCCAGGCTTTGTTTTTAACACATACTCGCATCAAATATGAAAAAAGTAGAAACCCCACTGGGTTCAATGAAACCCCCTTCTGCTTCAATGAAAGAAGGCTCCAAGGCTTTGTGATCCCATTATTTTGACTTTTCCCTTTGTATCCTGGAGGTTATATTCCCTGGGCATACACCATAGTAAACTTCATGGTTGGTTATAGGCATGGTGTGGGTAAAATTGTAATATTCCAGAATATCTTGCCTGACTTTAGTGCATCTCCATATGAACAGGCGTTTCTAAGAAGTGGAGAAAAGTAGTTCATCTCCATATCAATGGGTAATTACCTGGGTGACCAAGGGCTTATCTGAACCTGAGAGGTTTCGGGGAGTCTCTTGCTTGCTTCTGCTAGGGCAGGAACTAGATGGCCCTTTACCACAGTTTGTAAGCAATAAACAGGTTTCAAACTTTATTTCTCCTTTTGACTGATTTCACTTTCAGCTAGGTATTTTGTCCTGGAATTTCCTCTTCCCGGAGTTACATTTGGTGGTAGTTGGCAGGACCTCTGAACCTGAAATCTGTCTAAATGGGTGCAACCTTTGGGAGGGCTGACCCTAGAGATGGTGGGGAGATGCCTGGAACTCCCCCATGGATGGTGGGAGGCCCTGGTGGATGCAGCAGCAGAGGGTGTGTCTTCACCTGTTATTGTCCCCCCACCTGTGGGGCTTCCAATTTGGGATTCCCCTAGTGGGGAATTGGTCTAGAGTAAAGCACCTCCTACTGGGGAAGGGTGGAGACACTGGAAGCTGCAGAATTAACCCTCTATGAGATAGAAGGCTGCTTGGAGACCCTAGGGGGCTGTGTAGCAGCTGGCATTGTAGGGTCTATTTTCATCAAAATAGTGGAAAATGTTATCCAGGAGAGAAAGAGAGAGGGTTATACAGGAGAGAGGGGTATCCAGGAGAAAGAAAGGATTATCGAGAGGTTTAGCAAGGAGAAAGACACACTTCAGCATCTCTTGGAGGAGCTGGACGATAACCTATGGGATGCCATTAAGGAAGAGAGGCAGTTATTGAAAAGACACGTCACATTCCTAGAAGATTCCTTAGCAGTGGTGAGTGGGGAGGCAGTGGGAAAAGCCACGTTGCTGGAGGCCGTGGGCAAGGGGGAGGAAAGAGTGGTACCTTCAGCTCCAGTGATGGAGGAGGAGACAGGTGGGTGGAAAAGGAGGAGTCGAGGCCATGGGCCGATCTGCTACCAAGGCCACCGCCTAAGCTATCAGCCTCTCCTGTGTTAAAGGCCCACCCAACTGTAATTAAGAAAATAAAAACAAAACAACTGCAGGCTCCTCAGGGGGAGGAACCACCCTCTCCCTAGGTTGTAGAGTCCCTATACCCAAGATGAGCTGCTGGACATGAGTGTCCAGTATAGGCAAAAGCCATTGGAATCTCTGCCCACATGGCTTTTGTATCTCTGGAATATGGGGGTGGAAAACATTGTTATGTCAGGTACTGAGATCAGTAGAATGTCTTCCCTGATGACTTACCCTTCCTCCAGCAGCTGTTGCAAAATGCCCATCATGCCTCAGGGAATCAGACACTCCTGGATTGGCTGACAACTGCCATTAGGGTAGTTTGGCCTAATCAGGGTGATTTACCATATTTACCCAGTAGTTGGAAAATGTATGTAGAATTTCAACTGTTATTGGGGGAATTGGGTATGAAAAAGTCATCTATAATATTGTCCAGGGCCCTGAAGAGGAGTTGTTCACTATAGGATGATAAATGTGGTGCTGCATACAGCTCCCACATCTCTCTGTGGACCCCTAGTGACTACTCTTGCCCTCCACATAGGGCAACACATAAATGAGGCTACTCATACTTTTGCAGATTTAGGGGGAGGTTGAAACAATAAGGGCAAGGAAAGAAATATGGGCTACGACTAAAAGGAGAGGTGCAAAAGGTCCCAAGGTCTCAAGAACTCAGATGTGGGTTAATTTGATAAAGGCTGAGGTAGTGAAAGAAAAACTCTATAGGCAGCCCAATAGAATCTTGTTAGAACTGTGGCGCCAATTAAAGCCAGAACAGCAGTTCCAGCCACTGAGGTCCAGGACACAGACACTGGAGTCAAGGCCTCATGCCTGGCCTGTGTCCCTGCAAAACTTCCTGGGAGACAGTACTCAGGATTTGCCTGGGCCCTCAGCCCCACAGAAGAATGACTGGACATTGTGGTTCAACTGAGGGGAAGGGCCAAGGTCCCCACCTTGGAGAACATGGTGGGGACTGGAGGCCACATGTAGAATTAGCAATCCATTAGTCCCCTGTAAATGTACAATGTGTCCTGGCGCTAGTGGACACAGGAGCTGAGTGTTCTCTGATTCATGGGAACCCTGAGCATTTTCCCAGGACCCCTGCTGTGCTAGATGGCTATGGGGGGAAGGCAATTAGAGTGAAGAAAGCCCAAATCCCATTGCGGATAGGGCATTTACTCCTAAAGGAGTATACTGTGTACATTTCTCCCATCCCTGAATATATTTGGGGGGTAGATATACTGCAGGGCCTGTGGTTACAGACCATTGCAGGTGAGTTCAGATGGAGGGTATGTGTGGTAAAGGCAGTTCTGAGGAGACATGGTAAGCACCCAACTGTAGCTCTGCCTGTACCTTGGAGGGTGGCAAATACTAAGCAGTATAAATTGCCTGGGGGGCACAGGGAAATTGGAGAAACTCTACAGGAGTTAGAGAAGGTGGGCATCATAAAGCCCACTCACAGACTTTTAATTCCCCAGTGTGGCCAGTGAAAAAGCCAGATAGCTCCTGGCATATGTGACTTTATTCAATTCCCACCCCCTTTGCATGCTGCTGTTCCCTCTATAGCAGCCATTCTCCACACCCTCAGCCATGAGCTGGGAACATATCATTATGTAGGAGACCTTGCTAATGCTTTCTTCTCTACTGACATAGCACAGGAAAGTCAGGAACAGTTTGCCTTCATGTGGGAAGGCCAGCAGTGAACATTCATTGTGCTTCCACAGGGATACCTCCCCAGTCCCACCATCTATCATGGACTTGTAGCCCTGGACTTGGTCACACGGAAGAATCCAGAAACGGTGCAGTAGTATCACTACATTGACGATATCATGCTCACGTCTGCAGATTTAGAAGGGGCAGTTCGTAGACTGCTGCAACATCTACAGGAGAAAGGATGGGCTGTGAACAGCACCAAGGTTCAGGGACCTGGTTTGTCTGTAAAATTCATGGGGGTTGTCTGGTCGCTAAATTTGTTCCTGAAGCAGTCATAGATAAGTTCCAGGCTTTCCCTACCAATACCACTGTAGCAGTATTACAAGAGTTTTGGGGTCTTTGGGGCTACTGGAGAGTGTTTATCCCACATTTGGCACAAATTCTGAAGCCCTTATACCTGTTGGTATGAAAGGGCATCAGGTGGAACTAGGATGAGACATGTGCAGCTGCTTTTACTGTTGCCAAGCAGGCAGTTGAGGCCATACAGTCCTTGAGTGTAATGGACTCATCAAGGCCCTGTGAGTTCATGTAACTGAATATGGTTATGAACAGGGTCTTTGGCAGGACTTGAAAGGACACACCAACCCATTGGATTCTGGTCACTACTGTGGAAAGCAGCACAGGTCCAGTACACCTTGATAGAGAAGCAACTGGCTGCTGTGTACCATGTCTTGCTGACTACAGAGCCCATTGCTGGAACAGCTCTGATCAAGGTAATAACCATCTAGCCATCATGGAGTGGGTGTGAGATTGGACCCAAAGGCCATGGAGTGGTGGGACACAGAAGCCTACAATGGCCAAATGGGGTGCATATTTACAGCAGTGTAACACCCTCTGTACTAGCCCCTTAAGTGGAGAATTCTGATGCTTATTAGGGCCAGTGACCTATACCAGTGGAAAGAAGGAAGAACATGCTTTTGAGCCATTGGTAGCCAAGAGTCCTTATCAGGAGGGAAAAGCCCCTATACCTGAAGATGCTTGGTATACAGACGGCTCCAGTCATGGGCAGACCCTGAAGTGGAGGGCTGTGGCTTTCCATCTCAGGACTGAGACAATATGGATGGAGGACGGAGAGGGGAAGAGTAGCCAATGGGCTAAGTTGCAGGTAGTATAGCTCGTGATCACCCAGGAGCCCTCCCCTATAGTTGTCTGCACTGACAGCTGCACCATCTATCAGGGCTTGACCCTGTGGCTACCAACATGGTATCATGCCAACTGGATGGTTGGTCACTAGACCCGCTGGGGGCAAGAGTTGTGGCAAGACCAATGGGCCTCTGGTCAGACTAAGACTGTTACTGTATATCATGTGACTGGCCATTTGCCTTTGGCATCTCCAGGAAATGATGAAGCAAACACACTGGCCCAGGTGGCCTGCCTCTGATGTGGCCCAATGGCTATATCAGCATTTGTTGCACATGGGGCAAAAGACAATGTGGGCTGTAACCCATCAGTGGTTCTTACCACTGACCTTTGAAGAAGGCAGCCAAGCCCAGAAGCAATGCCTTGTGTGTTCTAAGATGGACTTACACTGAGTCCCACAGCAACATGGGACAATAGTAAGGGGGCCAATACTCCTTGTCCGGTGATAAATAAACTATATTGGGCCTTTGCCCATATCAGAAGGATATTGGTATGCCATGACATCTGTGGACACAGCTACTGGACTATTGGTTGCTTTTCCTGCATGTTTTGCAGATCAGCAAACCACCAAAAGGGGCCTAGAGCATCTCTTTGCAGCCTATGGCTGGCCACAGGTGATTGAGAGTGATCAAGGCACCCACTTTACTGGATATGTGTTACAAGAATGGGTGCAGCAATTAGGAATAAAGTGGAAGTTTCATGTACCATATAATCCTGCCACAGCAGGTGTGATAGAGAAGTACTATGGTTTGTTGAGATTTGGCCTGAAGTCAGATGCCAATAGTCTACAGGGCTGGTCAGTTCACTTATGGACATTGCTGTGTTGTTTGAATGAGAAGCCATGAAAAGAAACTTTGAGCCCTGTGAATATGCTAACATACCTTGCTGCCTCTCCTATACAACTCAATGTGCAAACAAACCAAAGAGGAGTTATTGAAGCCAGGATATGGCCAGCAGAGCAACATCCTGCTGCCAACCCCTACTGCATTAAGCCCCAGAGACACTGTTGAATGGATGTGGCCCTGAACATTTTGACACATGGACCAGCAATGGATACCCCTTCCCACACCTTGGGGAAAAGGCCTGGAAGCTGGTCTCATGTGGATTCCTGGAGTAACCACAGAGTGGCCCCCAAAGGTCATGGTAGTGTACCCAAAATATCCAGGAGGCAAGAGCATCTTTCGGGGAAGTTTTGTTTTATCTTTATGGCCAGTGCATGTACCTCCCATAGCCCTATATATTGACCCATCTGTAACTCCCACAGGGAGGGGAGTGAAAGTCTGATATACTAGACCAGGACAAGATCCCATTCCTGCCACTGTTCTATCACAAGACCACTCTCTTGCACGTATTCTACCAGATGGACAAAATTGCCTATGCTGGTGTCATTAAAACATATATTGTCACCCTTAAGGTTATTTTCTTCTACAGTCCTTGTGGCCTGGATGCTCCCCTAAGTGCAGCTGCCATGTGATGATTGCTACTGCCTGCCTGTGGAATGGACGAGATTTGGATTTAATCTGCATGGGACTTTGAACCTAGCTGAATACTCTGGCTTAAGGGTTATCATGATTTTATTGCTGTTGCTAATTGTTATGTCATTAGTCTGGTCACAGTGCTCCAGTTTTCTCACCCAGGAACCACTGCGGAAGAGGGGAAATGACTAGTTAGTAAGGTGAGATTTCTGGAGTGGTGGCCTGTGGGTAGAATTGTAATATTCCACAGAATCTTTTGCCTATCTTTAATGTATCTCCATATGAACAGGCGTTCCTCAGGGGTGGAGAGAGGTTGATCTCCATATCAATGGGTAATTACCTGGGTAATTGAGGGCTTATTTGAATCTGAGAGGTTGGGAGGAGTCTCTCACTTGCTTTTGCCAGGGAAGAAAAGAGGCTTTGGACTGCAGTTTGCAAGCAATAAATGGGTTTTAAACTATATTTCTCCCTTTCACTGATTTTGGTTTCAGCTAGGTATTTTGCCTCAGGATTCTCTCTCCCCAGAGTTACACATGGGATGCTTCTCCAAAGTGGAAAGAGGGCAGTTTAAAAGCAGGGTACTTAAGGAAGACTGATATTATTGTAAGGCTGAAGGCACTGAGGGGAGGGGTGAGCATATCAGACACTGATGATGTGCCAAAGTCCCCAGCTGCTGTCCCCTCCCAACCTGAAAAATGTTCTTTAGGCTAGCCAATCCTCGTGCCTCTGTAAATCTCAGCTCTCCCTCCTCCTACCTTCTTTAAAAACTTGCTGCCTGCCCTGCTGGGTGCAACTTTCCCAGCCTCCATTTCTGTAGACTGAGAAAACTCGCCCAGGAATCTGCATTCAAATAAACTACCTGGCCCTTTGTTGCCGCTCTTCGCCTGCTTATTTTGGCTAGAATTTATCTTACATGTGGTGCCAAAATCCCGGGAAGAAGCGTGAGCATGGGGTCCCAACTGGCCACCAGTGGCCCTGCCCCCTCCTTCCCCAACCTGGGACCTCAGCCTGCTCTCCGCTGCGTGGACTATTTTCTGGTGAGTCCCTCAGTTTCCCTGGGTCTGTTTCCCTTTCTAACTCCATTTCATCTGGTCCATTAGAAATCATAGCTACATCAAGGTGGGGCATCTGGCCCCATGGGCATCCGGCCCACCCCTGGCCCTGCAGTGTGGGAGACATCCCTCTCCCAGGCTCCCAGGATGTCTCCCCTGACTTGGCATGCTTGGGACACTGGGCGCTCCTCTCAGCAGGATTAGTTAGAAAGTGACACAGACATGGGGAACCAGCCCTCAAAAGCAGAGGCTCAGACCCCACTGCAGTCTCTCATTTCTAATTTGGCTACTCTATATTTGTTCTGGGAAGTTTGCAAATGGAAGCTAGTCTTTCTTTGCTCTGAGGCCCGGCCTCAGTATCCCTTGGACAGTCAATCTCGCTGGCCCCCAGAGGGAATTTTCAATTTTGGCCTCCTCACCGACTTGATTAATTATTGTCACTAGAGCAGAGAGTAAGTGAAATCCCATATGTGCAGGCTTTTTGGACTTTGTGTTCCTGCCCACACCTTTATGTTAAGTGTTCAATGACTCAGGTTCTCCTGGCCCAATCTCCAGTTAAAGATTGTCAGCCTCTTAGTCTTCCCAGTCCTTCTTCCTTTTCAGATCTGCCAGAGGACCTCAGTCGCCTGCCTTCCTTAGCTCGCAATCCCCTCCCCCTCTCTCCACCACCATCTTTAAGTCCTTTGTCTTCACATGTGTCTCCGCCATCATAAAGTCCTACATTCTCAACCATGCCATTGTCCTGCTCTCCTCTTCCGGTGGCTGCACCACCCCCTCCCCCTCTCCTTCCACCTTCACCGCCCTCTTCCCCCACCAGAACTTGCTCCTCCCACCCTCTGGTTCCAGAAGTCATGGACAAGAAGCTAAAGAGAGGGAAAGCAATTAGATATCAGTGACTCAAGTCTTTATATCAGTTTGTCTGCCTGTGTATATGTTTTTGTGTGGGAGGTGTTGCTGACTGTAGTCGTTGTGTCTCAGTTTGTATGTTTGTGTGTCTAGGTGTGTATATGAAAAATATTTTCCTACCTCCAGATGGTATTAATAAAAATTGATTTAAAAACAAGTGCTTGTGAAAATTGGGCATTCTAAAAGTTCCAGAAAATCTGATAAAAAATGTTAAGCATTAATGCTAATTTGGGTTTGACTGAGAAGGGCATGTCCTTGTGGTTATCAGCTGCCTAAGTTTACCTAAAGTCATTTAAGGTGATGTTATCTGCTAAATCTTTTAAAAATAAAATGCTTAAAGGATTAGCTTTGTCTAATATTCAGTAAAGGTCTTGTAAGTAATCTAGCATACTTTTTACGAATGAGTGAACTAAATAAGTGTGGCAAGTGAACACCTTTTAATTGTGTGTTACAGTGTGTACACCTATCTACAGCCTAAAAATCTTTGTGGTAACCTAAAACCTTAAAATTTTGCTAAGTTAAAAAGATATACTTTGTGCTTAGCGAGAGATTGTGTTGTAAAGCTCATAGTTAACAGAAATTATAAAATGTTCATAAATTTGTCAATCCAAACAATGCTAGTGTAACAGTTTACAATAGCCTGCCTCTCAGTGTTCACTAAAAATTAAAGTACCTAATAGTTTTAAGTTCTAATTAAAACTACTTAAAGTAATAAGGAAAACATTTCTGCATACTAAAGAATGTGTTTTGATAAAAGAAAGTAACTTTTTTCTAAAGTACAGCTGTTTATTTAGAGAACTCTAAATATAAAAAGAAAGTTGTAGAAAGTTTGTAGAAGAATTTAATATGGTCATGCTATATAAAATTAAAGCAAATGAATCTTGGTATCAAGTACACAGCAAAATTAGAATTTCGTTTTCAGTTAAAAAGACAAAGTTTTCTTAACTGTTAGTCTGCTCTTAATATTGAAAAATTGCAAAAAGTTCTCTAATTGTTTTATCAAAGCAGTTTCTCATGCTTAAAGTCTCAATGAGTTGTTGGAGTTTTTAAGAAAATGAGATCTTAATATTAAAAAGACTAAAAGCTGAAGTTTGCTAACAACTGTGTAACCTTCTTTATTTGCCATTGAGGTATTTTGTTGTCATTCTGGTTAAATAAAAAAGTATTGCTTCATAACAATCTATAATCCTATTTAAGCAAGTACCTTAAAACTTTTAACAGCTTCCCAAAATCAAATTCAAAAAGATACTTTTACCTCTAGTTAACTCTGATATTGTCCAGAGGGCCCCTGTAACATGTCAGAGGAACTTTTTCTCATTGGAGAAAGTATTTGGATAATTTAGGTTATTTATCTGATATGTAATTACCTGCTTAATTACCTAGAAAGCACTGTCTAAAAGAATAATGCTAAACTTTGTTACAGAATGTTTTGTGTTACAGAAATATCAGAATTTCCTTATGTCAACTGTCTTATAGTAAGCTCTCATCAGATCTTTAACCATTGTCATTTGTAAGTCTCATTATTTATAGTCACTGTTTTATTACTCTTAAGCTAGTAAAGAACTAAATTTCAGCAGAACAAGTATTAGTTGCATAAGATTAAGTAAACTAAAGAAGAGGATTTCATAGCTTTTTGTTTCAAATGTTGCTGATAGTGTTTTAAGTTTTTTCTCTTAAGCTGACAACAGTTTAGTAAATGACTGCCTTTATAAGCAGAATTGAGACTTTATCTTTCTCTCTACCTGATCCCTCCAGAATTAAAGAAAAAAAACTCTCAGTGACTATTTTTATATTTCATGGCAGTATGTTTATTTGCACAAGTTCACTAAGAATCTGCTTTCCTTGTAAGAAGACCAATTAGAAACACTGGCTATATTACCAAGGCTTTGACTGGAACATCATACCTGAGAGACACATATGTAAACTCAGATATGAACAGACAACTTTAAAAATCTAAGGTTGACTTTATGAGCCAACAAAGCCCCTTGGAAGAACTGGCCTGGTACCTTGCTTACAGAGTTCCCAGCAGCCTTACCAGGTGAGTAAGGAAGGTCATTTCCTGGCAGGTGCAGGAACCTCAGGAATGTCTTGGGAACCTCAAGAACAGAGGAATTCACCCAAATGTACAGGTACTGCAGGCACAACCTGGTGGCAAGTCTGGCTTGGCTTTCTGGCCTCAAGAAGCCCTTAAAAATTCAATCTGAAATTCCTTACTAAAAGTTCCAACAAAGCATATTTAAAAGAGCCTATGTAATCAATTGCTCTTCTTGCTGCACTTACGCAAATAATCAAGCCAAGTGTTACTTATTTTCTTAACCTAGTTACTTCTAATAAAAATGAGGGTGATTTTAGAGAAAAGTATTGTTTCAATAATGCAGTCTTCTCTATACTAAATCCTAATACTAGTCATTGAAATATAAACTTGATCCAGAATTCTAGTTTCCCCATGATACCTGGCTATGATTCTCAATTAAACTCTTCATATTTCTAGTTCTCATATTCAGCCATGCATTCTTAATCTCGTCAAGTTTGTCCTTCCAGAATGGAAAATCCAACTCCAGATGTTGCTACTTAACCTAATAACAATTTGTTCTATCTTGCCTAGAAGCCACAAAACTGCAAATAGTAATAGAAATGAAACCCAGAATAAAAACACCAACCTTCTGAGGCCCTCTCAACTGACCAGTGATGGAGACCCAGCTGCACCCTTTACTGTGCCCCCTCTCAGCATGAAGCAGCCAGGTAGTCATTGCCCCCTTTCCCTGGCAGCAGTTAGAGTCTCTATCTGTAGAGGAGAGAATGAGACAGGAACCATAAGCTTAGACAGAATAAAGTGAGAGCCTCTGGAGAAAGCAAGGCAAGATATTTGCAGTCAGAGCAATGTAACTCCATGCTACAAAATACCCCCCCCCACCCCACAACGCTCCTTGTCAGCCAGAAGTAGCCAGATCAAGTCATCACCCATTATAACCAAAAGGATGGAATGTAAGGTTGAAGGCACTGGGGGGAGGGGGGAGCACATCAGACCCTGATGATGTGCCAAAGTCCCCAGCAGCTGTCACCTCCCAACCTGAAAAATGTGCTTTAGGCTACCCAATCCTCGTGCCTCTGTAAATCTAAGCTCTCCCTCCTCCTACCTTCTTTAAAAACTTGCTGCCTGCCCTGCTGGGTGCAACTTTCCCAGCCTCCATTTCTGTAGACTGAGAAACCTCGCCCAGGAATTTGCATTCAAATAAACTACCTGGCCCTTTGTTGCCTCTCTCCGCCTGCTTATTTTGGCTAGAATTTATCTTACAATTATACTTTAACTTCATATTCTTTTTTAGGTAGATCACTTTTAGAACAGACTATATAAACGGAAGTTGAAAAGCTGGAAAATGCATTTCTAAGACTCCCTTGAAAAGTATTCATGTGCCCCCATAATTATGTCTACCCATGGTTGGAAACTTTTGACCTTCTCAATATCCATTCTTCTCTTCATTGTTACTAATGGAATCCCATTTTCTTTGGGGTGGCAATGTACACAGCTAAAATACTCACTTTGCCAGGTTGCCTTGCAGTATGACTCAGTTCTTGCCAGTGAAATCTGAGCTGAGGTGTGAGGGTGGGTTGGGGAGATGTTTTTGGATGAATTGTTTTTCTGATAAAATGGGACCAACTCAGTAGGCACACCCCTGGTCTTTGACTTTCCCTTCTTTATCTTCTTGGAATGCAAACACAACATCATGTAAGATAGCAACCATCTTGTATTCAGCAGAGCAAAAGCCACACATTTACAATGGAGGCACAGATTAATCAAAGAATCCCAGGTGTATGTTTACAGATTTTGGAAGCTGCACCAGTCCCATGATGCCTGCACACATTTGGAGTTTCACTGCATGAGGAAAACAAGCCCCATTTGTTTATGCCCTTGTAAGTCCAGGAAAAGGAAATCCCGGGGCAAAATACCTCTAAAAACCAAAATCAGTCAAAGGGAGAAATAAAGTTTAAAACCCGTTTATTGCTTACAAAACTGCTATCTGGCCCATCTCTCTCTCCTGCTCGAGCAGCCATAACACCGGCCCTCCCCTTCACCTCTCAGGTACAGATAAGCCCTCTGTTGCCTAGGTAATTATCCACTGATATGGAGATGAACTTCTCCACCCCTGAGGAAAGATGCAAATGAACTAAAGCTATACTTCTCTGCACCTTTGAACGCCTGTTGATATGCAGACATACCAAAGTCAGGCGAGAAATTCTGGAAATGTTTCAACTTTACCCACAGCCCTTGTTGTCAGGTTTTTAATTTCTTGGCTCCAAATCTTAACTGAAACAAAAGATTCTTCTCTTACCCATACCTTGGGGAAAACATGATTTATTTTTTGGGTCTCAAATATTTTTCTAAATGTGTAGGAAATGCCACTGAACTGCCATACCATCTCACACATTATTTTAGGCCTTAGTTATTCTGATCAAAATAAGATAAATTGATAAAGTGTTTTGAACACCAACCAAAATTTCACAAGATTTTTGTAGGCATCTTTGTAATTTTTGTTCCTGGAAATAATAGGTGGTCAGTAAATATTTCTCCAATAGCTGATTGTAAAGTATAAAAAAAGAATATAATTTTTAAAACAATAATAGGGAATTGTAATAAATGGTTCAGAGTAACTTGTAAAAAACTATAAATTCAATTCTAACTGTTCATGAAATAGTTATAAATCATAGTTGAAAGGAAAGGAGCGACACATACCAGCAATTCACCGGAGATTTCGCTTTATTAGGGAAAGGTGCTGGGTTATATAGGAAGGGGCATGAATTGATTGAGGTGTCACTTCTACAGGGCTGGTGGCTGTTGGCTAGGTGCTGGGATTGGGAGGGGGGCGAGAGGTGATTGGGCTTCAGGTGGCACCGGCGGGAACCGAGGACCCCCGAAGAGAAGCCGGAAGTTCGCCATCTTACTGGTGGGGACCCTTCATTGCCCCATTTCTCCTCTATAGGTTTGTGAACATTGCTTTCTCTCTGGCTGCTTCCTGCTGAACAGGGGCGGAGAAGGGAGTGAGGGCTTGAGGATTGGGAGGAAAGGGTTGATAGGACTCCCCACAGTAAGGACGAGTAAATGTGGACTTCTTCACGTTTGGAAATCAATGAAGGTTACCTGTAACCATAGGTTGAGGACCTGTTGATTCCAATGGTACCAAGAGGATATGGGTGTCAGGAGCCAGGCGTCTGCGGCCATTGTTTCCAGGAACAGTTTCCAGTGGAGAGAGGGCCCATCTCAGCGTGCGGTGAGGAGGTCACCTGAGGGTGAGGGATCTTCTGTGGCCAGAAGCTGGTAGTTCCTGAGTAAAAGCTGGTTGAAAGCTTGATTAGAGATTTTTCCGACTTGGGATTTGATGAACTTTATTATACAGGGTAAGAAGAGACAGGCTAGAAGAATGATTATTATGGGGCCTGCAATGGGCCAGAGCTAGGTGAGGAGGGGGTTTGTTAGTATTGAAGAGAATGGGTTGGAATTGGAAGCAGAGTGGAGGCTGGAGGCAACGTCGGTGAGTTTGGTAATGTTAGTTTTTACAATGCCAGAATAGCAGCACTCTTCCCAGAGGAAGGCACAGGTGCCGCCCTTCTCGGCTGTAAGCAGATCTAGGGCCCGCTGGTTTTGAAGGGTGACCTTAGCTAGCGAAGTGACCTGTCTTTGGAGAGAGGCTAGGGAATCGGCAGTGGATGTCAGGGCTTCCTCAAGTTTGGCGTTGAGATCTCTAACTGCCTATAGAGAGTGACCCAAGGCTTCTCCCGAAAACCCTGCCCCAATGGCTGAGGTGATCAAAGAGCTACTGACCATGATGGGAAGGAAAGCAGCTCTTTTTGTGCGTGAGGGCAAGGGAGGTTGGAGCTCAAGAAATTCTGCCATGCTGTAAAGTCTTAACTGTGGGATTAGGGTGACGAGAATGCAGGGTGTATAGGAGTTGAGAGGCAGTGAGTTGAAAAGACTGCCATTACACCAAAAGAAGTGTCCCAGTTGTGTAAAAGTCTTAGAGCCAGAGGTAGGGGTGTAGATAGAGAGGCAGTGAAGTGCACTGGAGGGGGGCTGGAGTTGGGCTTACACAGTGGTAGATGGTGAGATTATCTGCATATTCTGGTTCCCATAGGGGTATGTCTGCCAGGGGGCAGAGGGGTTGTCTTTCTGCATGGAAGGAGTAGTTGGAAATATTAAGGGGCATGGCAGCCAGCAGTGGGCGCTGTAGTGATGCACACAAGAAACAATTGGCTGTGTTAAGGGTGTGGTTGAGAAAGATGGTGGTGCCCTGAATAAGCTGTAATGAAGAGCAGGAGAAATGGGAAGAGGGGCGGGGATAAGAAGATGAAGAGGCGCCGTCAAGAGTTTGGATAATGACTTCTTTGGAATGTATGCGATCTGATGCAACTTGAGAGATCTGGGAATGAGAGGGAACATACTTTTGAGAGATATGAAGGGTACCGTGGGGGGTCGAGGACCCCCCCCCCCATAGTAAACTGAGGCTGTGACTCTGGCAGCTCATCAAGAGTCCCAGGGATCTGGGATTGATAAGGAGAATGAGCCGTTGGGATATTTCATGAAACGGTTGGAGGAGTAATACTGTGGGTACTGGAAGTTACCCATGTAGTGAATGGCGCAAGACCAGTAGGGGCATCCCCCGTAGGTGTCTGGCCATTGCCTGCAATAGGCTTGTTTTTGGTCATAGAGGAAGCAGAGGTAGGGAGAATAAGGGTAGCTGCTAGTAAACACTTTGGTGGAGGGAGGAAAGTGGAGGTATAAAGGCTCAGAGCAGCTTTTCAGAGGGCAGTCTGGTGTGGCAATGAGGGCAGTAAATTTTGTTTGATGCTGTGTGTAAGTCTCTCTAACTTTGAATCGCCATACAAAGGAGGCTGGGGTGGCGGGGAAGACAATAGGAATGAGGAAAAAAGCAAGAGAGCAGTAAAGGAGGAAAAAGTCATGATTCGGGTATGGATGGCAAAGGGGGTGAATGGGATTTTGGAGGAAAGAGGACAGTAAGGTGAGGAGTCTGGAGGGAGGGAGAGTCTGTAAACTTTTGTAGGTTAAGAGATCTTTTAGGTGATGTGGGGACAGAATGGTAAGGGGCGCCCTGAATGTCAGTTTATGAGCTTCTTTCTGCAAGAGCTGTCTAGCGGCTAATGCTCGTAGGCAGGGGGCCCATCCCTGAACTGTGGGGTCTAATTGCTTGGAGAGATAAGCTACTGGGGAAAAGGATGGGCCATAATATTGGCCTAGGAATCCTAGGGCTTGACTGGACCTCTCATGAATGTATAATGAGAAGGGCTTCGACAAATCAGGAAGATGGAGAGCTGGGGCTTCTACAAGGGCTTGACGGAGCTTAATGAAGGAGTGTTGGGGTGAGGAGGATAATGGTTTTTTAGGGGGGCTCTTGCTGAGGTCGTATAGGGGTCTTGCCAACAGGGAGCAGGGAGAAGTTAGGGATTTATGCTCTAAAATATCTAGCTAGGCTTAGAAAGGAAAGGATTTCTGTCTTGGTTTTGGGAATGGGCAGGTCAGAGAGGAGCTATTTTCTGTCTAAGGTAATGGACTTTCTTTGTTGAGACAGAAGGAATCTGAGGTAAGTGACAGAAGGGGAAGAGATTTGAGCTTTGATGGGGGATACTCGGTAACTTCTGGAAGCTAGAAGGTTAAGTAGGGAGGCAGTGTCAAGTTGAGACTGTTCCCACGAGAGACTGCAGAGTAGAAGATTGTCTATGTATTATAAGGTGGACTTGGAGTGATCATGATGAAACTGTTTGAGGTCCTGAGCTAGGACCTGTCTAAAAATATGGGGACTATCTCGGAAGCTTTGTGGCAAAACTGTCTAAGTGAGTTGTTTAGAATGTCTTGTGTATGGGTCTGTCCAAGTGAAGATGAAAAAATCTTGGGAGCAGGGGTCTAGAGGGATAGAAAAATGGGTCCTTGAGATCTAGGACTGAGAAGTGGGATGCTGAGGCAGGGATCTGCGATAAAACGCTGTATGGATTTGGAACTAAGGGATGGATAGGGACAATGGCTATGTTGATGAGGCGAAGGTTTTGGACAAGGCGGAAAGATCCGTTGGTTTTTTTAACAGCTAATATGGGGGTATTAAATGGGGAGTGAGTGGGTCTGAGGTAATTTTTGTTTAAGAGATCTTGAATGATGGGTTGGAGGCCTATGAGGGCTGAAGTGGTTAGGGGGTATTGGGCCTGACAGATATACTGAGAGGGGTCACGTGATTTGATAGAGGCAGGGGGACATAGGGCCATGGAGGGGCTTGTAATGTCCTAAACTTGGGGATTTACAGGGTGTATGAGTGCAGAACCGGAGCTTTCATTTGATAGAGGGGGTCGTTGGCTATGAGGGCCATCAGAAAAGGAGTACTGGGGGCTGTGGGAGTGGATATAGTTATGGAAACGTGGAGGAGGCAAAGGATGTCCCATCTTAGTAAAGGGATGGGACACTGGGGCATAACCAGGAAGGAGTGGGAGAAAGGTATGGGATTGTCTTGGATTGTGCATAAAAGGGGGAGGGGGTTTAATGGGAAAATCTGTTTACCTCTTACCCTGATTATAGGAGTAATGGCAGGCATGGTAGGGCCCCAGTATTCTCGCAAGACTGAGAAGGGGGTCCTGTGTCTAGGAGGAAGGAGATGGGGTGACTGTCTACTGTTAAAGTAACCCTGGGCTCCTGTTTGGTGATGGAAATGGTCGGGCGAGAAGCTCCTGGGCCCCGTCAATCTTCTGCCAGCCCCACTACGGCAGGCTTAGGATGTGGGTTGTTCGTCCAGTCTCCCCTTCGGGTGGTTGGGCAATCAGACCACCAGTGGCCCTTTTTGTGGCATCTGGGGCATGGGGTGGTAGGAGATCTGGGGGAGGGGCACGCCCTTGACAAATGTCCCTCTTTTTCCGCACTTGAAACAAGCTCCTGGGGGGGTCTTGTCTGTAGAGGGGCGCCCAGGTTGTGGTTTTATCAGCTGGGCCAACATCTGGAAATTGGCCTGATCAGCCTTTTGTTTACCGCGTTCTTTCTCCTCCTTCCAGTAATGGAAGACTTTAAAGGTTACTGTTAGGATCTCAGTCTGTGGGGTAGCGGGGCCCTGTTCTAACTTTTTGAGTTTAGCTTTAATGTCGGGGTAGCCTTCAGCTAGGAAGTATGTCATATGGACATGTCTTCCTTCAGGTGTTTCTGGGTCCAGGCTGGTATACTGTAATAGGGCTTGAGTGAGTCTAAGAACTCGGAGGGGATTTCATCTCTCTTTTGAATTATGTCTTGGAGCTTTTGAAAATTGACTACTTTACAAGCTGCCTTTTTCAGACCTGCTATTAATCAGGAGGCAAAAATATCTCGAGAGCGGAGACTCATGGCGGTGTTATAATCTCAGTGTGGGTTTTTTTCGGGGACATCAGTGGGGCCAGGGGGATAGGTGGGGTCAGTCCTGTGGGTTTTGGTAGCCTGCATTTGGGCGGTCTCAAACTTGTCTACACTCTTCAGGGAGGAGAGTATTGGCCAGGAGCATGAAAATGTCATGATGTGTGAGGCTGTAAGACTGGAGGATCTATTGAAACTCCCTGATGTATGTCATGGGATCAGTGGAAAAGGAACTTAGGGGTTTCTCTAGTTGGGCTAAATCTCTTAAGGAGAAAGGGACGTGAACGCGCATTATTCCTTCGGATCCTGCTACCTCCCGGAGGGGGGTGATAATTTTGGGAGGCTTTCAGGACTGAGTCTGAGGGGGACTGAAGGGTTCTGGCTCAGTCTGTGGGGGAGTGACGCGGTCTAGCCGTGCCTAGTCGAGCAGGTCCTGAAGTGCAGAAGGGGGGCAAAGAAAATAATGAAAGATGGAATCAGACCCATATGTCGCCAGCTAGCAGCTCAGCTGCTTACTTCTGCCACTCTAGTTGGGCTTGAACTCATGACTCTGAATTAAGAGTCCCATGCTCTACTAACTGAGCTGCAGCAGGGCTCTAGTTAATTGCGTATGGAAAGCGTAAACAGAATGTTCTTTGTTCTCCATTCCTGCTACATCCACAAGTGGGGGAAGGGCATATTTAGAAGCAGAGGCGGTGTTTCTACACATCTTCAAGGTCTCCCTATTTTCAGAGTGATGAGTCTTGGCAAGATATGTTTTTATGGACAGATAACTTCTAAGGACTGCACAGGTTGTTCTCTAGCTTGTGCTTTCCCATGCTGCGTTCAGACATGGGGAAGGTGCTTTCCCATTCTCCCTACAAACATGTGAGAAGACAAAGGCGGTCCCTAACAGGGGAGAAACAGGTGATGAGGGCAAAGACAGAGGAGGCCCCTGGGACCTAGTTAAAGGTGGGCTAAAAGGCTCAGGCTTAATCTGCAGGGAATGAAGGTGGAGGAGGTGAGATGGGGGAGGAGATGGTTGGGGAGGAAGGGAGAAGGGCTGTTGTAGGAGAAGAATGGGAAGGGAGTGAACAGGAGGCTTCTGCGGGGGCAGCGGCTTGCAGGCTAGGAGAACTTGGGAGGGGGCAGGGGAAGGAGGAGGTGGAAAGCTTTGATATAGGGAATCTCCTTCCATTTTTTCAGGCGCTGGCAGTAGTTAAAAAATCACGAGTGATGTTAGGATCAAGAGTTCCCCCTGTGGGCCATTGGTTGTTATTGTCTAGGGGGTATGTCGGCCAATCTTGGGAGCAATATTTATGGAGAAGTTTTGGTTTTATATCAGGTGTCAGGGAGAGGGTAGCCAGATGCTTAAGCAGGCATTCAAGAGGTGAACTTTCAGGGAGGGATGAGGAGGCTCCCATGGCTGAAGGACAGAGAAGGAGACAAACAGGGGAAGATGAACGGAGATCCTCGGACCGGAGGCAGACGGCAAGGAGACAAAGGGCATCCCCGATGACCCTTGGTGGTCTGCGGAAACTCGTATATGAGTCGGAATTTCTTAGGAAGTGTGGGTCGTCACCCAGACTTCCCTAAGAAGGCAGAGTGCCGGAGTCACGAGGTACCTAGCACTAGGCGTTTTTGGCAGACAGAACAGATTTCGGAGGACGGAACAGAAGGAGGAGGGGGCGGGGAAAGGGATCGTTCTCATCCGCAAAGGAGTCACCTTGTTTACGGCTGTTGGATGGGGTGCCTGAGATTCTGCCGCAGCCGTGAAGGCCTGAGGCAGGGATTTATGGCTTTTGGAGGAAGGGCCTGAAGGTCCACCACAGCCATGAAGACCTGAGGCGGGGAGAGTTCCCTCCTCATCTCCGAGCGTCAGGGCCTTGCCGGACCATCACGGTCAATGGCACTGCGATAGCTCGGGGAAGAGTGGTCCACCCTGGGAAAATTTTGCTTAAAAAGTTTCAGCACTGATTGAAGGGACGGTGAATGCGTTTATGACTGTCAGAGGAGGGGCCTGAGCATCCGCCGCAGCCATGAAGGCCTGAGGCGGGGAGTGTTCCCTCCTCATCCCCGAGCATCAGGGCCTTGCCGGAAGATCACGGTCAATGGCACTGCAATAGCTCGGGGAAGAGTGGCCCACTCCGGGGGGAAAACTTACCTAAAGGCCAGAGAGGAGTGGTGAGTGTGAGGAGCCAGTGCCGGAAAAAGAGGACGAGGGCAAGCTGCTGCTGGTGTCAGGGGGAAGACGGGGCCCAGTTGGGGTGTCCCGTCTCCCGGGTTTCGGCACCAATGAAAGGAAAGGAGCGACACATAGCAGCAATTCACCGGAGAGTTCCGCTTTATTAGGGAAAGGTGCTGGGTTTTATAGGAAGGGGCATGAATTGATTGAAGTGTCACTTCTACGGGGCTGGTGGCTGTTGGCTAGGTGCTGGGATTGGGAGGGGGGCGAGAGGTGATTGGGCTTCAGGTGGCGCCGGCGGGAACCGAGGACCCGGAAGAGAAGCCGGAAGTTCGCCATCTTACTGTTGGGGACCCTTCAATAGTATCTGGGACATTGGGAATAAGAAACAATGTAATATAACATTTGAGTAATAAAGGAAACTACGTAAAATGAGAATGGTGGCTTGTGACTGGGGATTTAATAAATTTATGAAAATTTATCAGTGAATGTCAGCTAGTGCTCTCCCACATAATAAATTGCCTGAAAATTTAAATGAATCACCATAATTATTTATTGAGGAAATGGCTAAATGTATTGGTAGAAATCTCAAAAATGGCACTAAATAACACTCCCAGATATACAATAATAATGATGATATTCCAAAGCAGTTTAGATATATTATGTCATATAATCCTTTCTACAACTCTAAACATGGACATAAATAATATTATTTTCCCACTGTATAGTCAAGGAAATTAAGGCACAGGTAAAGTAAGTACCTTGCCTAATTCACACAAGTAATAAGTGATAAAGGGGGACTAAAACCAAGTAGTCAGTTACACTGATGGTGTGACCCAGTCACCTCCTCCTCCCAGAAATGACAATTATCAACACTGGATACAACATAAGAACAGCTCCCTGAATGCTCTGGAAAATAAACAAAAGCAGTCAGAATCTGGAGGGAAGCCAACAATTGGAAGAAGAAAATTGCATGGAGTTAGCTTCATATTTTTGATGGCTTGTGGCCTGATGGCAGGCTACAGATGGTACTGCCCAGGACAGCCAAGCCCAGATAAAAGGCCCATAGTCTTTCTGGCTTGGAAAACCAGGAGACAGAGTTCAGGACAATCATATCCACTAGAAAGTGAGGAGAGAATCATGGAAAAAAAGGGCAGAGAGTGAGAGCATCAAATCTATACAATTTTTCTAGGTTTCTAGTTGACTTCTGAGAACACATGCAAAGAGCAGGCTTCAGTTACCTCAACTAAAGACAAAAGAACTGAACTGAGAGTCAGACTGCCACTTAATTTACAGCTTGAGTCCAACCAATTTAATTACCTCTTCAAGCACTGACATTCAACTGAGGAATATAACAGAATTCAGCACCTCTGTGACATAGCATTCAGAAGGTCAAAGACACAATTCAGAAGTACTACACATATGAATAACCAGGAAAATATGCCCTGCACTCAAGAAAAAGGCTTAACTCAAATTAGGGATAATTTGCATAAATATATGACCTTGTCAAGTTATCTACCTGCATACAAGATAAAGACATGGAGAGGTAACTAGTCCACAGCATGAAAAGTTTCACTCAGTGGTTGATAGTTTTACAGTCTTCCAATTCCATTCTCATTTTGCTTATTTAAACACTAAGCTGGTGTTTTTCAATTGCTTGATGAGGAACATTGACTCTGCTCCTACATCATAGTCCAATGTCAGGGACTTCCCAGAGACTTTACCTGCCTAATAATGTCTCTTCTCATTATTCCACTATTCACCTATGTGTTCCAGTTAAACATGCAATGGAATACCTTCAATGGAGAAACTGCTATGTATAATAACATAACAAAGTGCTCATTTTATGGTGGTCAGTATCACTTCTCAGCCAGCCCCAAGCTTGTGCAATGGTCCCATGTATCTAAAGGCTGTGCTAATAGAAACTAAGGAACTGCCTGGCCTCACAAATAGGGATTGTTAGGAAAGAGTAAAAAATCTAAATGTGATTTATTCCCACTAGGATGTTTAAACATTTTAACAGTAAGGTATTAACAAAGGGCCATTTGGTGGAAGCTGCTAGGGCTGAGAGTGGGGGTGGGGGAATTAATAAGGGCCTGGCGATACCTGTTTGAGTTTTTTAAACCTACCAGTAAGATTAAGACAAATGTAAAGGAAAGATATAACTGGCTTAGGTGACATCCAGGGAAGAATGTGAACCCTGTAGTAGTCAGCCAATGAGGAACCAGGGGAGGGACTCGCACACTAGGAGATAAATTACTGGTACCAAACTCCCCAGGTGTGCTTGCCCACCAGACACCCGATCTTGCAAGACCGTCATTAAAGCCTCACTCCGCTGTTCTCTTTGTCTCCGTGTCCACTTATTGAATATGGACCAGTGAGTGTGTTTCTCACAGATGTACCATTAATGAAGGTTAACAGCCATTGCTGTTCCTGAATGTCCAGTTTGCCAACAGTAACCTACCCTGAAATCATGAATTGGCTCCATGGAACAGCCAGATAATTACACTGGACACCTTCCATCACTGAGGGACCAAGAATTTATCTTCATCAAAATATATGCTTATTTAGTATTTTATTCCTCCTTCTCTTTAAGGTCTCAGCCAGCATCATCAAACAGGTACTTATTTAAAGGTAATAAACACTACACAGATGCCCCCAACACAACATGGCCTCTGGTCACTGATTACCTCCCAATACTAAGATGAAAGGTAGGCTTTTCCATAGTACACAAGTCTTATCATGAACCCTGTCATCCAGAAGCAGTTGGCTTTATACCACATTGAGATCTACTAACACTGCACCTGCAATACAAACTGAGAAACTGGTCTCAGAGTGTTTTGGTGCCTCTTGGAAGATGTGCCCTGGCTCAACCAGAAAGACATGCTGCCATTTCACCAACTGGTAGAAAACAGATCTGAGAACAAAAGGGTAGATATGGAATAGAAATCTATCACCATTTTACTGGATGATTCACTCTGAAAATTTTTGTTTTATTTTCCCACATGACTGAATTTTGTTGATATGGATATACTGGTACTAAGGAATACTTGAACCATGGGTCTCAATAAGGTTTTACTGAACTAGAAGCTGAGACTTCTATCTCAACATTAAAAGTTCTTAACATGACTAAGGAATTTAGAAGAAAAAATAGTACCAGGTAGATGGGATGGTGGCCTTTGGCTATCAGTCATTAGCATCAGCATTAGAGATACTGCTGCACATGGAAGTATGATTGAAACTGGAAGAAATCCTTGCATTTTCATGCCAGGTAATGGAAAACCAAAAACCACTCCCTGCTCGTAAGTAGAGTCATCAAGGTCTCAGGTCTTTTGAGAATAAAGGTTCAGGTTAATCTAACAAGCAAAGAAAGTTGACTAATGAGGTGTCTACTAAGATTGGGGTAGAACTGAAGCTACAAGTGTTTAGGCTACAACTCTGGATGTGACTTCGAGTCATCTCAGGTTGAGGAGGTGATGTGCAAACTTGTGATTTTATGCACGATAATTAGATTCTGTCAGGCAGAAACATCTTTCTATATGTGAGTATAAAGATATATGTGGGGTGGGCAGCCGGCACATATAATTTAAGAGAAATATCTTGGGGTGACTCTTGGGCTCACAACGATTTCCACTATTAGAAATTGCTCCTGACACCCATGAGTGCACCTGCAGCAGCCATACCTTCTTGTGTTACTCTAGATCTCTGGCCCTAGTTGAGAAAAGGCTATCAGATTCGCTCAACTAGAAATTTGGAAATTGATGGGAAGCACACAAAGATGGTGGTCTCAGGAGCTGAGTCATGCTAACAGCTGTGCTACAGAGGAAAAGTCCACCAGCTGAGTTCCCTGGAACATCTGCACTTGCCCTTCCCAAGAAGCCTCAGTTGTTCACTTCTTCCTAGATTGGGGGTTTATGCCACTATCCTTTCAAAGAATGTTATTTTTGCCTTTTTTAATTAGAGTCACTTTCAGTTACTTATAACCAAATGAATCACACCCTTCTTGGGAGAAAATAATGAATGAGGAATGGCCCTAAATGGTATGATTTTGAGAGGGGCCCAAAGGTCATAAAGGTAATCCACCTGGAACTCACTTATGAAGGAAAGTGTTCTGAGACAAAGAAGCTTTGCCTGTGAGGGGCAGGAATAATATGGCACTGGAGGTAGAGAGGCCAATGTACAGGGGTGCTTTGGGGAAGGGACCTGTGTGGGGGTTACTTTCTCAGCACAATGACTGTTATGAGAGCACTGTGCAATCTTCACTACTCAGGGTCTCTGAACATTATTTCTTCACCTATAATCTGAGATAATTAGACCAGGTTATTCCTAAAATCCTACCCTGTAAAATCTTTATTAAGACTGGACTAAGAACTGCCTGTTTAATCTTTTCTAGGCCCCTTACTCTTGCAGAGACCATGTGAGATTGGTGTCAGCCCAAATCTTGGTGACATGGGAAGATTCACCTTCATGACTGGAAAAAATGCCCCCCAAGTGTCCTGTTGGCAGGTGGCAGGTGAATGAAGTCATGTTGATGTCTGACATTTTCAGATGGCAAACTCACCAGGCAATGTGACCGTGCCAAATATTCCACGTGTGCTCAAAAGAACATCCAACCGGGGCTCAGCAAAGGCCTATCAGCTCAGCACGAGCTGCTCAGCTCAGGCACTGACCTAAACCACCTCAGCTCTCAGGGTTGCAATTTCCTATCATTAAAAAGTAGGCTAATAATAACTGTCCCTGCTCTTCTTGCCAGGATGCTGTTTGAAATATGGTGCAAAAGTCATGGGAACAAGAAGAGCACAAATTGGTGATTGATAAATATTTAGATGATTTTTTCTAGAAATTTTACTTGTAAGTCTACCATATGTCTTAAAGTTCAAGAACAGCTATAAAGATTAAAGTGATTTTTAAAATAAACGATCTGACAGTTTTGAAATAAGTTATCCTAAAGAGTTTATGTGTAGGTAATAGTACCATTTGCACTTTCATCTCAAGCTCTGTGCTGGGCACTTTGCCTGGGTAACTCATCATCCACACAATGGCCCTCTCAAGGAAGTATTACTGTTATCCCTATTTTACAGAAACAACAACTGTATTCAGAGAAGTTAACTAATATACCTGAGACTGTGTATCTAGGTAAATGGTAGAAATGAGACTAGAACTCAGGAAATCACTTTATAGTGAACAAAGGAGCCAAGATCTAACCCAGGACTTCCTAATTCTAAAACCCACATGGTCAGTCATTAATTTATTCACTCAATAAATATCTATTGAACTCCTTATCAAAAAAAGGCAAAATAATATAGATATTTATAGATTGGGCTCTATAGCCAAAGCTTCTGTGTCTGAATCCTAGCTCTTCCAAAGACAAGCTGTGTGACCTTGTGAAAGTTAGTAGCCTCTCTGTGCCTCTATTTCCTCATCCTAAAGTAGAAGTAGTAACATAACTACTTAATTGACTGTGATGAGAAATAACTCAGTTAACACAAGTAAAGTGCCTTGGGTAGTGCTTGGCACATCAGTGATACCCATTTCTCTGTTATGAGTGATGAATAAGTCAGGAAAAGTCTGCTGCCCTGTGCTGTGGGGGAAGGTCTGGAGGGGCTTTCTAGTTAGATAGGCTGACCAGGAAAGGTTTCTCTGAGGAGTGACATTGCAAAAAGTTCTGACTCTTAGGAAGAAAGAAGCCACACAAAGATCCTGGAGATGAGCATTCCAGGAAGAGAGAGCACCAAGTGCAGGTCCTGAGGTGAGAGAAATTTGTTATGTTCAAGGGACAACAGAAAGGCCAGAATGGCTGCAGTGGAGAGAGCAACCGGAGGCGTGCTCAGACGTGAGGTAAAGAGGGTTTCACGGCAAAGAGTTTGGTTCTTTTTTAGTATAAGAGAAGCCATTGGAGAGTGGAGAATAGAAGAGTGACATCATTTAAGTTTTCAAAGGTCAGTCTGGCTGAGGTATGCTGTATAGGGACTGGTATGTAAGTGACAAGGGCAGACTCTAAAAATCAGCTGGGGGCTACAGCAATGATCCAGGCAAAAAATGATAGTGTCCTAGATAAAGGTAGAAATGGAGGTGATGAGAAGTGGTCAAATTCAGGACATGATTTGAAGGAACACTTCGGTGCTTTGCCCATGCTTGACTATGTGGAATGGGGGAAGGGAGAAATCAAAGGGAGCTCCCAATGTTTGGCCTGAATCAATGGGTGGGTGATGAATCCCTTAACCAAGTTGGGAAATGTTTCAGTCATGATCCAACTAGGAGAAAGATATCATACCAATTATTTTTTCATCTTTCTCAGAATTATTCCATATTTTAATTTTAATTTTAATTTTGGTATCATTAATCTACAATTAAATGAAGAACATTATGTTTACTAGACTGCCTCCTTCACCAAATCGCCACCACAAGCTCCATTACAGTCACTGTCCATCAGTGTAGTAAGATGCTGTAGAATCACTATTTGTCTTTTCTGTGTTGCACAGGCCACCCCTTTCCCCCACCCCCCACATTATACATGCTAATCATAATGCCCCCTTTCTTTTTCCACCCCCTTGTCCCTCCTTTCCCACCCAACCTCCCCAGTCCCTATCCCTTTGGTAACTGTTAGTCCATTCTTGGGTTCTGTGATTGTACTGCTGTTTGGTTCCTTCAGTTTTTGCTTTGTTCTTTCACTCCACATATGAGTGAAATCATTTGGTATTGTCTTTCTCTGCCTAGCTTATTTCACTGAGCATAATACCCTCTAGCTCCATCCATGTCATTGCAAATGGTAGGATTTGTTTTCTTCTTATGGCTGAATAATATTCCGTTGTGTATATGTAAAATATCTTCTTTAACCATTCAGCCAGTGATGGACACTTAGGTTGCTTCCATTTCTTGGATATTGTAAATAGTGCTGCAATAAACTAGGGGTGCATCTGTCTTTTTCAAACTGGGCTGCTGTATTCTTAGGGTAAATTCCTAGAAGTGGAATTCCTGGGTTAAATGGTATTGCTATTTTGAGTGTTTTGAGGAAACTCCATACTGCTTTCCACAATGGTTGAACTAATTTACATTCCCACCAGCAGTGTAGGAGAGTTCCCCTTTCTCCACAACCTCACCAAAATTTGTTGTTGTTTGTCTTTTGGATGGTGGTGATCCTTACTGGTGTGAGGTGATATCTCATTGTGGTTTTAATTTGCATTTCTCTGATGACTAGCGATGTGGAACATCTTTTCATATGTCTGTTTGGCCATCAAAATTTCTTCTTTGGAGACTTGTCTGTTCAGCTCCTCTGCCCATTTTTTAATTGGATTATTTGCTTTTTGTTTGCTGAGGTATATGAACTCTTTATATATTTTGGATGTCAACCCTTTATCAGATCTGTCATTTATGAATATATTCTCCCATGCGGTAGGATGCCTTTTTGTTCTATTGATGGTGTCCTTTGCTGTACAGAAGCTTTTCAGCTTGATATAGTTCCACTTGTTCATTTTTGCTTTTGTTTTGCTTGCCTGGGGAGATATGTTCATGAAGAAGTTGCTCATGTTTATGTTCAAGAGATTTTTGCCTGTTTTCTTCTTAAAGTTTTATGGTTGCTGACTTAAATTCAGGTCTTTTATCCATTTTGAATTTACTTTTGTATATGGGGTTAGACAATGATCCAGTTTAATTCTCTTACACAAAGCTGTCCAGTTTTGCCAACACCAGCTATTGAAGAGGCTGTCATTTCCCCATTGTATGTCTATGGCTCCTTTGTCATGTATTAATTGACCGTATATGTTTGGCTTAATATCTGGACTTGCTATTCTGTTCCACTGGTCTGTGGGTCTCTTCTTGTGCCAGTACCAGATTGTCTTGATTACAGTGGCTTTGTAGTAGAGCTTGAAGTTGGCAAGTGAGATCCCCCCCACTTTATTCTTCCTCTTCCCAGGATCGCTTTAGCTATTCTGGGTCTTTGGTGTTTCCATATGAATTTTAAAACTATTTGTTCCAGTTTATTGAAGAATGTTGTTGGTATTTATATAGGCATTGCAATGAATCTGTCTTGGTGTTGTCCTCCTTGGGTCCCTTCTGTTGAGAGTTCTGTGTGCCTCCATGGTCTGCGTGACTGTTTCCTCCCCCAGTTTGGGGAAGGTTTCAGCAATTATTTCTTGAAATACACTTTCTATCCCTTTTTCTCTCTTCTTCTTCTTCTTGTACCCCTATAATGCAGATATTGTTCCGTTTGGATTGGTCACACAGTTCTCTTAATATTCTTTCATTCCTGGAGATCCTTTTCTCTCTCTATCTCATCTTCTCTGTGTTCATATTCTCTGATTTCTATTCCATTTATGTCCTCTTGCATCTCATCCATTCTGCTCTTAAGTCCTTTCAGAGATTGTTTTATTTCTGTATTCTCCCTCCCAACTTTATCTGTTAGCTCTTTCATATTTCTCTGCAGCTCCATCAGCATGATTATGACCTTTATTTTTAAGTCTTTTTCAGGAAGATTGGTTAAATCTATCTCCCCCGGCTCCTTCTTGGGTGTTGTCTGTGTTATTTTTGTCTGAATCAAATTTTTCTGCCTTTTCATGATGATAGAGGTAGTCGTGGATAGTTTGCTTATGTGTCAGCTAGGAGAACAAAGTCCCTTCTTGCTTGGTGGTTGCCTTCCTTTCCTGCGAGAACTGCAACCCCTAGTGGCTTGTGCTGGGCAGCTGTGCACTGACAGGGCCTCTGAGTCCAGTCTAGGTGGCTGCAGAGGAGACTCTGCCTGACTGCTGTGGGTGTGGCTGCTAAGGTTGCTCTCCTGCTATGGAGGGCCATGCCAGAGGGGGAATGGACTGGAAGGCTACTTATCGCCATGAGGGGCTTCAGAGCTGCATTGTTGCCCGGGGTTAGGGTGCCCAGAGTTCCCTGGGATTCCCAGCTGCTGATCTGAGTGTGCCAGGATGCTTCCATCCAGCTGTGAGACCCCTGTCCCTTTAAGACTTTCAAAAGGCACTTGCTTTTCTTTTGTCCCAGGGGCACTGGTTGTGGGGACCTGCTCGCAGGTTTTACTGTTCCATTTCCCTAGTATCCAGCTCACCACACTCTGTGTATCTGTGCTTCTGGTGCAGATGACTAAGTCTGGGCTCCCTCTTCCTCCCTGCTCTGACTCCTTTCCTCCCACCAGGGAGCTGGGGTGGGGAGTGCGCTTGGGTCCCACCGGGCTGCTTGTATCTTACCCCCTTCGTGAGGTGCTGAGTTCTTGCAGATGTAGATGTAGCCTGGCTGTTTTGCTGTATCTTCTTGTCTCTCTTTTAGGAATAGTTGTATTTGTTGTATTTTCAAAAATATATGTGGTTTTGGGAGGAGATTTCCGCTGCATTACTCACACTGCCATCTTGGCTCCTCCCCCTCATACAAATTATTTTAACAGAGATAATTTAATATAAAAAGTTAGTATTTAAAAATCCTCAGGTAATAAAGTACAAAAAAGGCAAAAGGAGCACTAAGATACCACTGAGGGAGTGCCCTTAGGAAGCAGCTGCCTATCCTGAGACTGGAAGAATGGTGGAGAGAGGTTGGAATTGCTGATACTCAAGACACCTGGGAAATGGCCCCGTGGCACTGAGAAGAGATGTGGGTGCTGTGTCTTCTATTGTCTGTCAGCTTGAAGAAGGAGCCCCAAAAGGCTGGGACCAGACCCCTGGGAAGGGGTGCCAGGTAGCTGGTACTGCTGGTTTCTCTAAGGAGATAGAATGAGGTCTGGGAAACTTCATGCTGGATCACTGAATAGATCGCTGCTGCCTGGTAAGAAAGCATTGTTAAGGTCACAGGACAGGAAGAGGAAGCCGAAACAAGAGAGAAAGCAAACAGGAAAAGTGCCTTGTTCCTCCTGCAGGCTGGTGTCCCTCTAGCACCCCTACTGGCAATCTAGCTGGGAGCAGCTAGCAAAGCTGAAATGTGGTTTGTGTCCCAGCCCCAACATCACAAAACAGAAGGTAGAAGGTGGGATTCAAGCTGAGAGATATCTCAACTGACAGCACCAGGTTGAGGAGCACCTTTAGGTGGGAAGAATCAGGAATTCTATTTGATGGATCTCTTACGATGTCAAATGGAGGTATGAGGAGACACAGTTTGTACAATCAAGAGATCGAGGAGAGGCTGAAGATGGAGAAAGAAATTTGATGGTTGACAGCTGCTACGTTTGGTTTGTGTCCATAAACAAAGGAAACAAACCTAGATTCTCAACATCTAATGCGTCCTTACTGAGCTTTACAAAAACATGCTATAGTTGTGTTTCCCTAAGTCAGTTAGGTGGCTTTTCTTTTGCTTAAAATTTTGATATTTGGGATTTAGCAAACATGGAACAGTCTAGATAAAAATTTCAGTCTGGGGGGGGGGGCGGAGCCAGGATGGCGGCATGAGTAGAGCAGTGGAAATCTCCTCCCAAAAACACATAGAGCTATGAAAATATACCAAAGAAAAATCTTCCTAAAATAGAGACCACAGGACACAGGACAACATCCAGACCACATCCACACCTGCAAGAACCCAGCGCTTTGAGAAGGGGAGTGCTTTTTGGAAGTCTTAAAGGGGCAGGACAGGTCACTTAGACCAGAGGCAGGGAATCTGGGGATCTCTGGGCACTCTAACCCCCTGGGCAGCAGGGAGCACAGAGGACCCTTACGGAGATAAATAGCCTCCCGGCCGCTCCCACTCCAACGGGGTTCCACCATTTTGGAGGAACAGCCCCAGCCAGGCCAAGCCCACAGCAACAGCGGAGATAAACCCCAAAGCAACTGGTCAGGAAGCAGAAGCCCTGTCTGCACACAGCTGCCCAGCACAAGCCACTAGAGGTCGCTATTCTCCCAGGAAAAGGCCACAAACCAACAAGAAGGGAAGGTCTTCCAGCGGTCACTTGTACCAGCTCTGCAAACTATCTCTATCACCATGAAAAGGCAAAACTACAGGCAGACAAAGATCACAGAGACAACACCTGAGAGGCAGACAGACCTGACTAGTCCTCCTGAAAAAGAATTCAAAATAAAAATCATGAACATGCTGACAGAGATGCAGAGAAAAATGCAAGAGCAGTGGGATGAGATGAAGAGAAAAATGCAAGAGCAGTGGGATGAAGAACGGAAGGAGATGACAGATGTCAGGAAGGAGATCACAGAAGTGAAACAATCCCTGGAAGGATTTATAAGCAGAATGGATAAGATGCAAGAGGCCATTGAAGGAATAGAAGCCAGAGAACAGAAACGTATAGAAGCTGACATAGAAAGAGATAAACGGATCTCCAGGAATGAAACAACACTAAGAGAAATATGTGACCAAGCCAAAAGGAATAATATTCGTATTAAAGGGATACCAGAAGAGGAAGAAAGAGGAAAAGGGATAGAAAGTCTCTTTGAAGAAATAATTGCTGAAAACTTCCCCAAACTGGGGGAGGAAATAATCGAACAGACCATGGAATTACACAGAACTCCCAACAGAAAGGATCCAAAGAGGACAACACCAAGACACATAGTAATTAAAATGGCAAGGATCAAGGACAAGGAAAGAGTTTTAAAGGCAGCTAGAGAGAAAAAGGTCACCTATAAAGGAAAACCCATCAGGCTAACATCAGACTTCTCGACAGAAACCCTACAGGCCAGAAGAGAATGGCATGATATACTTAATGCAATGAAACAGAAGGGCCTTGAACCAAGGATACTGTATCCAGCACGACTATCATTTAAATATGATGGCAGGATTACACAATTCCCAGACAAGCAAAAGCTGAGGGAATTTGCTTCCCACAAACCACCTCTACAGGGCATCCTACAGGGACTGCTCTAGATGGGAGCACCCCTAAAAAGAGCATAGAACAAAACATACAACATATGAAGAATGGAGGAGGAGGAATAATAAGGGAGAGAAAAAAAGAATCTCCAGACAGTGTATATAACAGCTCAATAAGCAAGCTAAGTTAGGCAGTAAGATACTAAAGAAGCTAACCTTGAACCTTTGGTAACCACGAATCTAAAGCCTGCAATGGCAATAAGTACATATCTCTCAATAGTCACCCTAAATGTAAATGGACTTAATGCACCAATCAAAAGACATAGAGTAATGGAATGGATAAAAAAGCAAGACCCATCTATATGCTGCTTACAAGAAACTCACATTAAACCCAAAAATAAGCATAGACTAAAAGTCAAGGGATGGAAAAACATATTTCAGGCAAACAACAGTGAGAAGAAAGCAGGTGTTGCAGTACTAATATCAGACAAAATAGACTTCAAAACAAAGAAAGTAACAAGAGATAAAGAAGGATACTACATAATGATAAAGGTCTCAGTCCAACAAGAGGATATAACCATTCTAAATATATATGCACCCAATACAGGAGCACCAGCATATGTGAAGCAAATACTAACAGAACTAAAGAGGGAAATAGACTGCAATGCATTCATTGTAGGAGACTTCAACACACCACTCACCCCACAGGATAGATCCACTGGGCAGAAAATAAGTAAAGACACACAGGCACTGAACAACACACTAGAACAGATGGACCTAATAGACATCTATAGAACTCTACATCCAAAAGCAACAGGATATACATTCTCCTCAAGTGCACATGGAACATTCTCCAGAATAGACCACATACTAGCTCACAAAAAGAGCCTCAGTAAATTCCAAAATATTGAAATTCTACCAACCAATTTTTCAGACCACAAAGGTATGAAAGTAGAAATAAATTCTACAAAGAAAACAAAAAGGCTCACAAACACATGGAGGCTTAACAACATGCTACTAAATAATCAATGGATCAATGAACAAATCAAAATAGAGATCAAGAAATATATAGAAACAAATGACAACAACAACACTAAGCCCCAAATTCTGTGGGATGCAGCGAAAGCAGTCTTAAGAGGAAAGTATATAGCAATCCAGGCACACTTGAAGAAGGAAGAACAATCCCAAATGAATAGTCTAACATCACAATTATTAAAACTGGAAAAATAAGAACAAATGAGGCCTAAAGTCAGCAGAAGGAGGGACATGATAAAGATCAGAGAAGAAATAAACAAAATTGAGAAGAATAAAACAATAGCAAAAATCAATGAAACCAAGAGCTGGTTCTTTGAGAAAATAAACAAAATAGATAAGCCTCTAGCCCAACTTATTAAGAGAAAAAGAGAGTCAACACAAATCAACATAATCAGAAATGAGAATGGAAAAATCACAACAGACTCCACAGGAATACAAAGAATTATTAAAGACTACTGTGAAAACCTATATGCCAACAAGGTGGAAAACCTAGAAGAAATGGACAACTTCCTAGAAAAATACAACCTCCCAAGACTGACCAAGGAAGAAACACAAAAGTTAAACAAACCAATTACAAGCAAAAAAATTGAAACAGTAATCAAAAAACTACCCAAGAACAAAACCCCGGGGCCAGACGGATTTACCTCGGAATTTTATCAGACACACAGAGAAGACATAATACCCATTCCCCTTAAAGTGTTCCACAAAATAGAAGAAGAGGGAATACTCCCAAACTCATTCTATGAGGCCAACATCACCCTAATACCAAAACCAGGCAAAGACCCCACCAAAAAAGAAAATTACAGACCAATATATCTGATGAATGTAGATGCAAAAATACTCAATAAAATATTAGCAAACAGAATTCAACAGTATATCAAAAGAATCATACACCATGACCAAGTGGGGTTCATCCCAGGGATGCAAGGATGGTACAACATTCGAAAATCTATCAACATCATCCACCACATCAACAAAAAGAAAGACAAAAACCACATGATCATCTCCATAGATGCTGAAAAAGCATTTGACAAAATTCAACATCCATTCATGATAAAAACTCTCAGCAAAATGGGAATAGAGGGCAAGTACCTCAACATAATAAAGGCCATATATGATAAACCCACAGCCAGCATTATACTGAACAGCGAGAAGCTGAAAGCATTTCCTCTGAGATCAGGAACCAGACAGGGATGCCCACTCTCCCCACTGTTATTTTACATAGTACTGGAGGTCCTAGCCACGGCAATCAGACAAAACAAAGAAATACAAGGAATCCAGATTGGTAAAGAAGAAGTTAAACTGTCACTATTTGCAGATGATATGATACTGTACATAAAAAGCCCTAAAGACTCCACTCCAAAACTACTAGAACTGATATCGGAATACAGCAAAGTTGCAGGATACAAAATTAACACACAGAAATCTGTAGCTTTCCTATACACTAACAACGAATCAATAGAAAGAGAAATCAGGAAAACAATTCCATTCACCATTGCATCAAAAAGAATAAAATACCTAGGAATAAACCTAACCAAAGAAGTAAAAGACTTATACTCTGAAAACTACAAGTCACTCTTAAGAGAAATTAAAGGGGACACTAATAAATGGAAACTCATCCCATGCTCATGGCTAGGAAGAATTAATATCGTCAAAATGGCCATCCTGCCCAAAGCAATATACAGATTTGATGCAATCCCTCTCAAATTACCAGCAACATTCTTCAATGAATTGGAACAAATAATTCAAAAATTCATATGGAAACACCAAAGACCCCGAATAGCCAAAGCAATCCTGAAAAAGAAGAATAAAGTAGGGGGGATCTCACTCCCCAACTTCAAGCTCTACTACAAAGCCATAGTAATCAAGACAATTTGGTACTGGCACAAGAACAGAGCCACAGACCAGTGGAACAGATTAGAGACCCCAGACATTAACCCAAACATATATGGTCAATTAATATTTGATAAAGGAGCCATGGACATACAATGGCAAAATGACAGTCTCTTCAACAGATGGTGCTGGCAAAACTGGACAGCTACATGTAGGAGAATGAAACTGGACCATTGTCTAACCCCATATACAAAGGTAAACTCAAAATGGATCAAAGACCTGAATGTAAGTCATGAAACCATTAAACTCTTGGAAAAAAACATAGGCAAAAACCTCTTAGACATAAACATGAGTGACCTCTTCTTGAACATATCTCCCCGGGCAAGGAAAACAACAGCAAAAATGAGCAAGTGGGACTACATTAAGCTGAAAAGCTTCTGTACAGCGAAAGACACCATCAATAGAACAAAAAGGAACCCTACAGTATGGGAGAATATATTTGAAAATGACAGATCCGATAAAGGCTTGACGTCCAGAATATATAAAGAGCTCACACGCCTCAACAAACATAAAACAAATAACCCAATTAAAAAATGGGCAGAGGAACTGAACAGACAGTTCTCCAAAAAAGAAATACAGATGGCCAAGAGACACATGAAAAGATGCTCCACATCGCTAATTATCAGAGAAATGCAAATTAAAACTACAATGAGGTATCACCTCACACCAGTAAGGATAGCTGCCATCCAAAAGACAAACAACAACAAATGTTGGCGAGGCTGTGGAGAAAGGGGAACCCTCCTACACTGCTGGTGGGAATGTAAATTAGTTCAACCATTCTGGAAAGCAGTATGGAGGTGCATCAAAATGCTCAAAACAGACCTACCATTTGACCCAGGAATTCCACTCCTAGGAATTTACCCTAAGAACGCAGCAATCAAGTTTGAGAAAGACAGATGCACTCCTATGTTTATCGCAGCACTATTTACAATAGCCAAGAATTGGAAGCAACCTAAATGTCCATCAGTAGATGAATGGATAAAGAAGATGTGGTACATATACACAATGGAATACTACTCAGCCATAATAAGTGGAAAAATCCAACCATTTGCAGCAACATGGATGGAGCTGGAGAGTATTATGCTCAGTGAAATAAGCCAAGCGGAGAAAGAGAAATACCAAATGATTTCACTCATCTGAGGAGTATAGGAACAAAGGAAAAACTGAAGGAACAAAACAGCAGTGGAATTACAGAACCCAAAAATGGACTAACAGGTACCAAAGGGAAAGGAACTGGGGAGGATGGGTGGGCAGGGAGGGATAAGGGGGGGGAAGAAGAAGGGGGGTATTAAGATTAGCATGCATGGGGGGGAGGGAGCAAGGGGAGGGTGGGCTGCACAACACAGAGAGGACAAGTAGTGACTCTACCACATTTTGCTAAGCTGATGGACAGTAACCGTAATGTGGTTGTTAGGGGGGACCTGATATAGGGGAGAGCATAGTAAACATAGTATTCTTCAGGTAAGTGTAGATTAAAAATTTAAAAAAAAAAAAAAGAAAGAAAGAAAGAAAAGGGGGATTACTCCTTGATAGGATAAAACTATTGGTAAATCAAAGATCAACGCATGCTTTAAATATCCTTAATGTTGATCACTTAAAGGGTGTCAGATGATCAGCTATGGAGGTACTCTTTTCTCATAATATTCCTTTCTCTTAATTAAAAAAAAAAAAAAAAAGCAGTTACTGTGTGCTGCCCTCCAATGAGTTCTGCACAATGGTATAGAGGGCATGTCAAAGTGTGGGCAAAGGGTCTGTTTGTTTGTATGCAGAAGATCAAGGCCTAGCTTGGTTACCCAGAAAATGAACTAAGATACGATATGAGGAGGAGCTTCCGGCATCAGCACTCTCTGGAGGACTTGTGCCGGAGGATGATCATCAAAAAGCCTCCACAGGGATCCGGACGATGCTGCGGTTGTGGCTGCATCCAGCCCACCGTCTCCTGGACTTGCCATAGGAATGAGGAGGGAGATGTCTAGGCTGGCATGTGCATACAGTGAGACAACGAATTTGACCGGATCTGTACTGTTGGAACTCAACCAGGAGTTGGGAGGGGTGCAAGTTGTAGCACTCCAAAATCTCATGACTATAGACTATCTATGGTTAAAAGAACATATGGGATGTGAACAGATCCCAGAAATGGGCTGCTTTAATTTGTCTGATGGTTCAAGTACAGTTGGACAATATCCATCATATCATAGATAAATTTTCACAAATGCCTAGGGTGCCTAAATGGTTTTCTTGGCTTCACTGGAGATGGATGGTAATTATAGATTTGCTTTGTTTATGTCACCGTATTCCTGTTATGTTAATATGTGTGTGCAAATTAGTTAGTAGTTTAAAACCTATACATACTTAAGGTACTATACAAGAAGATATGTCAAAGAAATAATCAGTCCTCCCATGTTTCCTTCATATGCTACCTCTATAGCTTTTCTTCTTCCTTCCTAATTACAACCCTTAAATAGAATTCGTGCCTCATATCGAATTTACCGAGTATCATAATTCCTCCAGGTGGTAAAGATACCTCGAGACAAGTGCTGGGCATAGAAGCCACAGGGCATAAATCTGCAAAGAAGTAAAAAGCTAACCTTTGCAAACAATATGGCTTCTCTCTCACTTACCAACTTTACATTTCCCTGTATGGCCCCGGAAGATGACTGGTTAGCCAGAGACGGGTAAGATTCCTCAAGGGAGGAACAACCTAAGACAGGCACAGTCGCAGGGGGGCCATCAGGTGAGAATTTGGGGATCAACAGAGGTGAGGCTCAGAACCTCACCCCCCCTGCTTTGAGAGAAATCTTCTGCGTCCGTGGATGTCTTGCTGCCCTTGTCTAGCCTGGATTAATACTTAGTCCATAGGCACACACCTGATCATCTGATCATCTACATTTGCCCTCTTACAGCACTAAACTATGTTTTCTACCTTTATCTTGCATCTACCTACCACTACAGCATTTTATTAAAAATAAAAATAATAATAATAATAGGAGAAATGTGGGATCAACATATAAATCAAGTACAAAAATCAAACGAATATTCATATTTGACCTGATTGTTTATAGGTCATAATGCATGATCAAAACCAAAAGTTTCTGTGATGAATGCCCTTGTACTGTTCACCATGTAAGAATTTATTCACTATGTAAGAATTCGTTCACCATGTAAGAACTTGTTTGTTCTGCTTCAGAAGATTGGAGACTGACGAGAATTAGGCTTGAGATGGATTAATGATTGTACATTGAGCGTTGACCCCCCTATACTGAATTTTATTGTTGTTAACAACCATTTGATCAATAAATATGAGAGATGCCCTCTCAAAAAAAAAAAAAAATTTCAGTCTGGCAAAATAAGTTTAAGCCTTGGTGTAGTGTTGGAAACAACCTTTAACTGTCCTCTATTCCATGATCCATCTTTTGGTAAATGTTATATATAAAAGATCCCAAAAATATGGCTGTCCATTCCATTTGTCTTGATTTAGAGAATTAAAGTTTCTTTTCATGGCAGTTTTGTAAAATATAGCATTACACAAAAAATCGAAACATTCATTAAATTCCTTTAACTGAACCAAAATGATATGACATATATTAATTAGATATTTTCTAATTGCATCATCATTCTTTGAAGGGCCCTTTATACTATACAAAAGTTTCAGGTAATTAATCACTGCAGGAACCCTGGACATTGGTAAATGCAGGTATTATAATTCTCCTTTATAATTATGGAAAAGGCAAGACATTACTCATCTTCCAGAGACCCAAGGATTACTCATTTAGGATTTAGACATACTGAGTATGCCTGTATTCCTGGTGTTGGGTGGGGCTGGCCATGAGTCTACAGCATTAAAGAGTCTCCCAAGAATGAAGTCACCAAGGATGAGAGAGCTGGCCAACAGCTACGCCCGGTGTCAGAGCCTCTGTCAGAGTAGGGAGGGGAGACTGAGGAGTGCATCTGCCAAAGAACTGTTTGTCTGACCCACCTATACAGACTCCTTTCTGAGTTCTAGAGAGAGATGTGTGTCAACAGAATTAAGGCTTTCTCACCAGGCACTCTGGGAGACATTTGTTTTCCAACAGAGCATTTATTGTTTTTTCTTTTCCTGACCAGCATTCCTTGCTTCGTTCTTCTGATAGGAGTTCTTTCCCTTCTTTGTGGGCTCCCCCAACCTTGTCTTTTGTGAGGATTTCATGGTGCTCTCGGTGCCAGCATCTTAACCCCCAGCTGCAGTGATTGACCCAAGGAAGAGGAGCAGCCCCAAACCGGGCCAAGCTGTGGCTTCAGTGAGATCTTAGACATGGCTGTGGGAAGAGAAGCAGTGTCTCCCTCAGAGGCTGCTGTGCTAGAATGATGCAAGCCTGGGTGCACTGGAGGCCATTTCTCATCAAACCCACCACATTCATCCAGGAAGGAAATCTCTTCATAGCAAGAGGGAATGAAGTCAGTAGAGAAAGAAATGCAGGGCTTTGAAATGGTCGGAGATGAAAGCAGACCAAGAAGGGAGAGAGGCGAGACAGACAGAGCAAAGGAGAAGGACAGAACAAGTGAACTGGGTGTAAGGAAATTGGTTCTGATATTGTAGAGCCTCTAATGGTTCTCAAACTATATTGTAGATTTCCTGGTTATATATGATCTAACACATTCCATTTCTAAAGTTCAGAGAGTTAACAGATTAACATAAAGGTGAAGGAGAGGGATTGTTTTATAGCACCAGAAGTCTGCGGCCTCTATAGGATGTGGCCAAGCTCTAGTAAGTACCTTAAGTGCCCTGGAGCATTAGCACCATCCTCGAGGGATACATCTGGAAGCACTCTGGCAGACACCAGGCAGGGCCTTAAGGATTGGCAACTGAATAAACTGCCTTAGCAGCATCAAGAGGCAATAAAAATGATTAGAAAGGGCAAAGGGGGCTTTAGAAGGAATGAGGTGCAGTGCCTTTGATGGGCGTGACAATGCCCTCCCTTCTCATTGACCAGGCAAGGCCATCCTCACAAAGTGTATCATCACTGATGTACTCAGCTGCAGACTTATTACTAACAGGAGGGTGGCAGAGTTCAGAAGGACAGAGGAAAAATTTAACAGGCACACTGTGAAAGCATTAAATGAGAAACCCTCCGAGGCCTCATGGAAATAGAAGGAAATAGGAGTGGGTCTTGGAAGGGCAGGCGACATGCATGGTGGTTATAACTGTAAGTGCAGCTCAGCTTTACTTTCAGACTGAAGAGGTCTGGGAAAAATGGGTCACACAAAGCTTCACTTTCTTAACTGGCAACAAAACAAACAATTAATGATGTCCATGCTAAATGTGAGAACAATGTGCTCATCATGAGTCAAGTAGAGAGACAAGACTCATTGAGCCACTGGCACTGACACGGGGACAATAAAGCTGGACACAGGTACTGAGTAAGATCGTGTCCTTGGGAGGATCATCAGAGGCTGAGCCAGGGCCAAGCCAGGAACTGAGCCAACATCTAGAGGGAGCAGGGCAATCAGACTGTGAGCAGTGACCCAAGGATGGAGCTCACTGGGACTGGCAGAAGGAGCCAAGTCTCCACTTGTTCAGAGAAGTTTCTTGGGGGAGGGCTGCTTTACACTCCCTGTCCGGGAGCCCGAGTTCACTGGTGCAAGGGCAAGACTCTCAACTGAGAATCTGGGAAATGTGCTTACCCGCCAAGTCATGTAAATCTCAATATGTACAAATGGGATGACAGTATTACAACTTTTTGATCACTAGTACTCCAAGGAAGCTGTTGATGAAAACAGAAATCAGCCACAAGCAGCCACCCAGACAGTGCAGATGGGGCCAGATGAGCATCAGCCATGGGGTGTGTGTGTGTGAGTGAGTGAGTGAGTGAGTGAGTGAGTGAGTGAGTGAGTGAGTATGTGTGTCCAACTTGAGCAGTGGAAGACAACTTGCTAATCTCATCTTTCCAGTTTACTGAAGCTTAAAAAGTCAGAGTATATGCTATTTTTGATGAGGATGAGGAGGGTAAAGTGAAAAAGTGTGAAACACTTTGAAAAGCTGAAAGCTTTTAAAAAAAATTAAAAACCTTTTGAAAATACTTAGGTCACTGTAATTAGTGTATAATGGCAGAACCCTGCAACCCGTGCAGCTCCTAACTTGGGTGAACGCTCTTCCCCTAACCTCTTCCTATCTCTTTCCTCTCTCCTGTTGGCCTATGCAACACATGTACAGTATAATTGGCAGCCCCCCTCCCCCCTGCCCATACACACACACACCATACTGGTCTAGGAGTAGTTGTTTGTGTCTGTTCTGATCAGCAGCTTCCTCACAGTATTAGTGGTCAAAGATTTTAGTAGCATCATGCCATTTGTATACATTGTGATTTCTTTTCATATGTGCACACACACACATATGTATGTGATAATATATATATACATATGCATATATGTATATATATATATAGTTAATTTGCCTGTTTATTATTGTTTTTTAAACTTGGAAAAGAGATGGACTATTATTGAATTTACCACTATCTTCAACATACCCTAACCCTCACCTGAGGCCACTTGGTCTGGAGTTAACAAGCAGTTTACTAGTCAATTTGTTTTAGAACATCTTAACCATAACAAGTATTTAAATAAATAATGGGTCTGCAAACAGAAATGGTGTAATTGGTGCTATTTTACAATTACTAATAGTTGACTACTAGTCAGTAGGCACTTAAGTCACTGTCAGAAGAACAGTAAGAAAATCTACTGGTTGGTGGCCAGTGTCCTCTCTCCTGGCTGCCCTTTTCTCTGAATGGAAGTTGAAGTTCCTTCAGAAATTTGTTATTTAGCCCTTAAAAGAATTGCTCTTTGTGTTTCTATGAAATACATCTTTTGTGAGATGTAAGGATGAGAATTTTGTATCCTTGCCAATATATAATGCTGATAAAGCATTTAATTTAAGGAGTAGTGTAGCTAATTAAATCATTAACCAATGTAAGAAAACTCAGTGAGTCAATTATTTGGATCAGGGAATTTAACCACAGTTTATGATGCTTTTAATTAAAGCAGACACTCTGAAACATCTTTCAGTTTACAACTGTCACCACAATAAAATAGGTCTTGGTGGTAAGATCAAGTGTCCCTTGTTATTATGAAGAATATTGTGGTGTCAAACAGCCAATTAATTGTGGAAGGGCTCTTTAAATAATTACCAGTTATGTTCCTTCTGAAACCTCATTATTCTGAAAGAAAATAAGTAATTGATGATTCAATGAAGTAGAGATTCCTGTTATTACAGGAAGTCTAGGTATAAATGAATTGTACTTCAGTTGGTAAAAACCTACTCACAGGGAAAGCATTAACATTTTAACAGAAATGTAGGGAATTTAATTTTACTTTGAAGAGAAATTGAGTTAATTTTTAATTCATGTTGTCTTTGAAAAAGTGATAATAATAGAAGGAAAGATATAATACATTAATATAGTCTGTCTGTCTGAAAGGAAGAAGAGGAACCAGTCACATGAATTATGGAACCTGACTTAAGAAAAACACTGACTCAGAAAGCTCCCAACAAACAAAAGACTAAGACCAAATGGCTTCGCTGCTAAATTTACCAAACATTTTTTAAAATAATTAATAACAATCCCTCCAAAGTCTTCCAAAAAATACAGGAGAAGGTATCATTTCCTAACTCATTCTATGAGGCCAGTGTCACCCTAATACCAAAGCCAGATAAAGACAAGAAAAGAAAATTATAGACCAATATCCATGGTGAATACAGATGCAAAAATCCTCAACACAATAGAAGTAAACTGAATTTAATAGCATATTAAAAGGATTAAATACCATGACCCAGTTAGATTTATCCCATGAATGCAATACTAGTTCAAAATAGAAAAATCAATAATGTAATATATTACATTAATATAACAAAATAAGCCATATGATCATTTCAATTACACAGAAAGGTATTTGACAAAACCCAACACCATTTCATGATAAAAACATTTAGAAAACTAGGAACAGAAGGGGACTTCTTCAACATGATAAAGGACATTTATGAAAAATCCACACCTAACATCACACTAGATAGTGAAAAACTATAATGAAAGTTTTTCCTCCAATATAAGGAACTATAGACAAGGATGTTTGCACCCATCATTGCCATTCAACATTGTACTGGATGTTCTAGATAGAGCAATTAGACAAGAAAAAGAAACAATAGGCACTCACATTGGAAAAGAAGATGGAAAATATCTTTATTCAGAGATGATATGATCTATGCAGAAAATCCCAAATAATCTACAAGAAAGCTACTAGAACTAATGCACTAATTCAGCGTGGCTGCAAGGTACAAGATTAACACACAGAATAAGTTATATCTCTCTAACCCTATAATGAACACTCTGAAAAAGGAAATTAAGGAAACAGTTCCATTTATAACAGCATTTAAAATAATAATATATCCAGGAATGAATTTAAGCAAAGTAAAGAAAAACTTGTATACTGAAAATTCCAAAACATTGCTGAAAGTAATTAATGAAAACCTAAATAAATGGACAGACACCCTTTGTTCATGGATAGGAGGATAAACTATTATTGAGATATCAAAACTAACTGAAGCAATCTATAGTTTTAACTCAACCCCTATCAAAATTCTGGCAGTCTTTTTTGAAGAAATGGAAAGGCCAATTCTCAAATTAATGTGTAATTCAGAAAGGCCCCAAACAGCCAAAAGAATCTTGAAAAAGAACAAAGTCGAGGACTCAGACTTCTTTACTTCAAAATTTACTACAAAATTATAGTAATCAAAACAATGTAGTACTGGCATAAGAACAGACATATAGACCAGTAGAATAGAATGGAGAATCTAGAAATAAGCCCATACAGCCATGGCCAATTGACTTTTGACAGGATGCCAAATCCATTCAATGAGGAAAGAACAATCTTTCAACAAATAGTACTAGAACAACTTGATACCCACATGCAAAAATTAACTCACAATGGTCCAATGACTTAAATATAAAGGCTAAAATTAAAAAACTCTGAGGAGAAAATATAGAGTTCATGCACTTGGGTTGGATTCTTAGATATGTCAATAGAAGCACAAACAATCAAAGAAAAAATAGGTAAATTGAATTTCATCAAAATTAAAAACTTTTATGCATTAAAGGATATTCTCAAGAAAGTAAAAAGACATCCTACAGAAAGGGAGAAAATATTTGCAAATAATACATCTGATAAGCATTTAGTATCCAGAATATAAAAAATTACAACTCAGTAACAAAGAGACAAACAATCCAATTTTAAAATTGCCAAGCAACTTGAATAAACATTCCTCCAGGGAAGACAAGTGCCACTAAATGCTTGAAAAGATTCCAACATCATTAGTCATTAGGGAAATGCAAATAAAAACCACAATGGGATACCACTGCATACCATCATTGCAATACTGATTATTTTTAAAAACAGAAAAAGACAAGAGTTGGTAAGGATTTAGAGAAATGGTAACCATCATACATCACTAGTAGGAATAGCAAATAGTGCAGCCATTGTTGAAGATAGTTTTGTGGTTCCTCAGAAAGCTAAACATAGAATTACCTTATGATCTAACAATTCCACTCATAGGTAGGTATATACCCAAAAGAACTGAAAACAGGAACTCAGACAGATATTTGTACACCAATGTTCATTGCAGAATTATTCATAATATTCAAAATGTGGAATCAAATCAAGTGTTAACTCAACAGAGGAATGGATAAAAAATATGGTGTGTATATAGGTGATATATCTATAGGTGCAGTAATACACAGCAGTGAAAGGAGCAGGTGATTGGTATCACAGCAATAACATAACCCTTAGGGGAAAAGTCAGGCATAGAGGAGTACATACTATATAATTTCATTCAAAGAAAGTTCTAGAAAAGATATTGAGAACAGTAATTGTCTAGAGATGGGAGTTGAAGTGGAGAATTGACTGGAAGTGGTAACACGAGAACTTTTTGGGGTGATAGAAATATTCTACATCTTGATTCTGATGGTGGTTGTATAGGTATATCTTTTCAACGTATATTTTTCAAAACTCACCAAAATGTATACTTACATAGAATTATTATACACAAAATATACAGTAATAAAGTTGATAAAAAAAAACAATGTCATAAACAAGATGAAGGCCCAGAAATATTCTAGAGTAAGGAGACTAAAGAGAGATAACCAAATGTGATGGTTGAACCTTATTTGAATCCTGGTTTTAAAAAAAGCCATAAATAATATTTTGAGAAACAAAAATATTTTTTTAAATATATTAAATATCTTTGACTTAGGCTGAGGGTAAATGGGCTCCCATTATACAATTCAATCAATTTTTCTGTATACTTGGAAACATTCATATTAAAAACTTGGAAAAGTCAGTATGTACAATTTAGGATAAACCATAAGACTTATAATAAAGTGGGGAGTAAAAACACCGTGTCTTGCCAAAGGGTTCAGCCCCGGGCAAGTTCGCTATGGATTCAATGTGACCAAAGAAAATGACAGCAAACGTTCTTTGGGGTGAAAGAGCTTATTACCCGGCTTGTTCTCCTGGCGGTAGGTCGAGCACTAGCGACTCTGCCTCTGCCCAGAGCACTGGGCCAATAGCTTATTGCCTAAAGGTGTGGAAGCAGTAGCCTAGCAACAGGCCAGGTACATCATCAGGTGGTTTAAGTTCAGTGAGGATCCTGGCCATAGGAACCCCAACTTCCCCACACACAGTAAGAGGCCTGAAACTTCCCCCAGGTGTATACTTTTGTCATATTTGTGGTAGTGGAACCAAAGACAAATTTTAATATTTCTCGACTTCCTTATATTTTCCAGATGTATATATTGCTTTCATGAAAGCAATCATTTTAATTTGAAAACTAATGCTTAAGTAGCCATTTTTTTTCATGATAGCAAGCTGAGGCTCAAATCAAGTTTAAAGTGCGTATATGCTTTATGGTTTGTACATAACCTGGTTAAAACTATTAGTTGAATAATTGTATGATTTAATCAACTATTTCTAAGTCTTATTTATACAATGTATGTGAAAATGTTTCATAAATAGAGAAAAGTTATTTTATTATTATTCATTATTACACTCAATAGAAAAACAGAAAGTATTAAGGAAATAGGCAAGAAAGATCTGTTTGTCAGAGCAAAAGTTATTTTATCTTTTTACTGAATTGCATTTAAAGGATCAGAACCTATTTTATACATCAGACCCTGTACAAGCTTTGTCTTTCCTCACTACATCATCAACACTACTGAACTTAGACTTTGTAAAGTCTCCTCTCTCCTTGGCCTACAACCAGGACCCCAGAGAGAGATACCTTGTTCTTGAATTCTGTGCCATTAAAGATAGCTTAATTGCTTACCCATTACTTCACTTGAAAGCCTCAGAAAGTGGGCTCTATTGCTATTTAGTCTTCCTGAAGGCACTTCTATCAGTGTACCCTTTATTTTGACTATTTTTCTCATCATGAAATCTTTTACCCAAGAAACATTTATGAAGCATCTATCATGTTCTTGGCACTACTCTAGGCACTGAGAATTCAGTGATATAAAGATACATGACCTTTCTCACACCACACAAAGGTGACCCTAAAGTGTATCATAGGCCTAAATATAAGAGCTACAACCTTAAAAATCTTAGAAGAAAACAGAGGAGTAAATCTTCATGATCTTGGCTTGCGCAAAACATTCTTATATACCTCAAAAATACAAGTGACAAAATAAAAAATAATTTGACTTCACCAAAGTTAAAAACATTTATGCTTCAAAGATCATAATCAAGAAAGTGAAAAGCGCCGTTCTCAGAATGGGAGAAAATATTTGCAAATCAAAAATCTGATAAGGGACCTATGTCTAAGATGCATAAATAGCTCCTGCAACTCAATAATAAACCGACAAAGAACCCAATTTAAAACGGCAAAGGATCTCAGAGACATTACTAAGGAGATCTACAAATGGCCAATAAGCATACAAAGACATACTGAACATCATTAAACACCAGAGAAATGCAAGCCAAAACCATAAGACACTCCTTCACACACACTGGGATGGCTATATTATCAAAAAGATGAAAACAAGTGTTGGTGGGAGGTAAATTGTAACCTTCACACACTGATGGTGGATGTGTGAGATGGTGCAGCTACTTTAAACACAGTTACCATATGACCCAGTAATGCCATTGTTAAGTATATACTGAAGAAAAATCAAAACATATGTCCACACAAAAACTTGCACAAGAGAGTTTATAGCAGCATTATTCTTAAAAGTCAAAAAGTGGAAACATCCCAAATGTACATTAACTGAAGAATGAATGAATAAGATGTGATCCATCCATGCAATGGAATGAGAGGCTGATACATGGTCCAAAATGGATAAATCTTAAAACACTAAGTGAAAGAAGCCACTCACAAATGACCATATATTGTATGATTCTATTTATGTGAAATGTCCAGAATAGGCTAATTTATAGAGACAGATAGTAGATTAAGTGGTTGACTATTACTGCCAGGAGTCAGGCTGGGGAGGAGTGCAAAGTGGTTGGGGAGAAATAGGGGGTGATTGGTAATACATACAAGTTTTCTTTTGGGATGATCAAATGTTCTAAAACTGATTGTAGTTATGGTTGCATAACTCTTTGAATACACTAAAAACCACTGGATTGTATACTTTAAATGGATGAATTATATGATTATGTGAATTATATCTCAAAGCTGCCAAATTTTTAAATATATATATATACACTGTATGTCTTCATAATAGAAATTCATAATTAAAATTCTGTATTCTATGGGATGGGAACAGAGAACGTAACAAGCAAACACATAAATATACCATGTAATTTCTGATAGTCATAAATACCATCAAGATAGCAGAATAGTGCAACATGAAAGGTGTAATTTAAAGTGGGTGGTCAAGAAGGGCCTCCCAATGGGGGTATGGAAGCCAGAGTGATTGGAAGGGGTAAGACCTACAAATATATAGGCTCAGTAAGCACAGATTCTCAAAGCCCATTTCATTACAACTCTTTGGAAAAATATGGCTTCCATTTTGACACAATGTACAGATAATGGAAACAAAGATCTAAGACTTTAATTATTAATTCCCTGTGTTTACTATGTATTCAGTTAATAGGTGGGGCACTGCGTAACATTCACAATAGTAAATAATCTAACAGGCTTTGGAAAGCATTTAAAATACACACATACAAGCACACATTTCTTATACACACCATCTCCCTTTGGCGTAGTCTCTGTGGTAAGCTGCCAAAGCCCCAGATGCACAATGGTGGTGGAGAGGATATTATGCAAATCCCCCAAATAAAATTCATATAATGACTGCTGGAGTGGTATAAAATCTGGAGAGCCTGAGAGTCACGCTTAGCCACATATTAATTATGCATGTAATTAACATGCATACTTAGCTATGTCAGTTTTGAGAATATGGTACTGACCAACATCAGTGATGTGCTTAGTCAAATGTAATTAGAGAGAATTGATCCATTTCAGCAAAGACTGGTTCCAAACGGAAAGTGCCTCCGCTTAGTATCTTGGCACCACGTGCTGCTGAAGAGGCCCTTGGCTGGACCGATCGCTCCGGGGTGAGGAAGCCACGGAGGTCAGACAAGGTGCTGTGGGATGCCCCACCTGCACGTCGGAAGCTGGGTTTCTGCACAGGTGTTTTCTCCTCCTAGTTCTGGTTCCATGGCCAAGAACACAATGATGGTGGGGGACAGAGTAATATTTATACTTCCTTTGGGGCTCAGTTTACCTATGGAATGAGTAAAATAATTTATTCATTGGCATCCTTTCAAAGAAATTAAAAGAAAATAACTTACAATTTTAAAGAGATGTAAAACTATGTTGGAACAGTGAACAACAGAAAAGTACATCAAGCTCTGTATGCTGAAGACAGGTGAGGAATGTGCTATGCTTCATCACCTTCAAATTATGGAAAACAGTTCACATGCATACCTACTCTAGTCCTGAAGATAAAGAAGCACTGTTCAAAAAAATATTTAAAATGAGGATCTGTGGAGACTACTTTTATCCAACTGAATGTTGTTTTCAGAAAGATCTAACAACAATATAAATTTTAAAAGCATGCATATTGATTATTACTGTAGGGCAGCAGTGGGGCCTACAGCCAGAGTAGAAATGAAGACCTGTACATTGCTTGCCTAAACATTTGAGAGTTCAAAATGAGATCATTTAACGTTGAGTAACATGTGTCCTAACATGATGTATATATCTTCATAGTGACCTGGGAGGCCAGGATTAAACTGAGAGTTCCTGTAGTCACGGAGTTTTGCTCTAGAATGTGGTGGCCCAAGGAGAGGTGGCTTCTGGCCCTGCTCACCTCTCTTCTTTCCATCACCTGATCTGTCCAGAGGGCCATTGGAGCCTTGTGTCATCGCCCAGCTCTTTGTCCAACCTCTGACCCCACAAGGACCTGCCTCTGACCACCCCTCAAGCAGAGGGACTGGGGTGGGAGCCTGCCTCACCCAACTCTGTTGCAGTACAGTTCACTGGCAAAATAGCCAACTTTTTAAGTAACTAACTTTTCAAATGCTCAATATTTTCTTAAAATAGGAAGCTTTTCATTGAATTAGAAATACTCCAATTAAAAAAAGAGAAAAAGATCACGTGTCATCAGTATTCTCATCACGTAAATGAGTGTTCACATACTGTAAACATTTGTATTTGTAGGCAAAATGCTAGAAAGATGTATTTGAACAATTCAGTCTAAACTGCTGTTACACTGATCAGAAATTAGGGATGGGACTGAATTAGAGAGACAATTCATTTCGGATTCCCTGGCTATGAAGACCTCACCATTTAGTGCTGAGATTAGAATTCTGGAATTCTTCTTGTCTGGAGGGCTCTCTGCAGGTGTTTGCTAAGCATAGTCCCAGATGTCTAAAAAAGAAGTGGTTTCTAATTTATTCAGAAATATTCACCACCTATGAGCTGACTGACCTATAGCAGAGACTTCTCATCCCTAGGCCTGGAGAAAATGACCATTGTGTCTTCAGGAAAGAATTCTTCTTTCAAGTCATTCATCCATAGCACTAATCACCTCCTTTAGGCTCTGAACTACAGTGAGTTTCTAAAACCTTGTTCTTTATCACAGTGGATCATTTAAAGTGGGCTGATGGTGATTTCTCATATTTCTCAGCATTAGCAGGGGTGATTGCTATGTCTTCTTAGCACTTGCTTTTCTTTAAGTGTGCTGTGACTTTCACTTTCATGTATATTTGTATCTCTTGCAATTCAGTTCAATGATGTCACAGAAAAGGACAATCTATACAAGAAACACTGCTTACCATTGTCAGAAGTGTGTTCACCTTCAGTGATTTATTTAGCTTGAAAATGTTGCATTGCACTTCTCTGTACATCTTCTGTACACCCTTCAAAGCCTTTATACCTTCTTCAACTGACACTCTCCTTGAACTAAGATAACACAGGATATTCACACTGGATACTTTATTTCCACTCCCTTCCATGCTTTCTAAAAGAAAAGAGAATCCACTTTCATTTGGCGTGTCAATGTGCAGAAATGAATATACTTATTTTCTCAGTTCTTCCAGCTACAGGGGGCCATGTGACATAGTTTGGGTCAATAAGATGTGGTGGTTTATCTGGAAAGAGCATTCTTACCTGTATAATATCTGGTTAGTAAAAAACGTATTGACTTTTGGCTTTCACATTCCTTTCTGCCTGGAGTTTGGACATGATGCTCATAGGCAGAGCATCTATCTTACAACCGGGAGGCTATGCCATATGCCATATGTTCATAAGAGAAGAGTGGAAACCAGAAGGAACGTGGGTCCTTGATAACCTGGAGTTGCTGCAACGGCCTGACTTCGACTTCCAGACGTCTGACAAGAAACAATCTAACCTGTTCATTGGAGTTTCTGTTAATCACAGCCAAACGTTTTCCTGATTCATTCATCCTCCCTGAATCAAATGCCCATTTGGCTCCAAGTAAAAATGTGGTCCTGCCAAATAAAAGAAAACAGAAGAGAAAACTCTACTACAGATCTAGTCAATTATTCAAGAGCTGCAATTGTGTACAGGGAGGTTTTCTTGGTCAGTGTAATTTAGTGTTTTCTAAGGCTTTGAAAATTGGTAATTAAAGAACAAAAACAAATGGCAACTCTCAGTTGCACCTGATAGAACCAGAACACCCTTTTCATGCTTCACAGCAGAATTTATGCATAAGAGAAACATAACTTCAAATTAATACTTTTGGGGCAATAATTACTTCTCCAAAAGAATCTTAGAAAGTGTTGGGGCTTTTAGAAGTGGCCTGCTTTATGATTTTCTATATATAGTTCAGAAATTTTTAGCAAGTGACTTGGTTTATCAGGCTTTATTTGCTCACCACAATGCAAATAACATGCAGGGTTTGGACGGAGTTGATGCTTTTCCTAAAGAGACTGAGTATCCATTTTAGAATCCTCTCAACAGCTAGTAGCAGATAACCAGAGAAAAGGTGTTGAACCTAAGATGTATGTGAGAAATTCCTCCCACACCCAAGAGGGCAGAGGGAGGTAGTACAGGAGGCATGGGCACCCTTAGCTCAGGGACCAGTGATCCTTCAGCCCTGCTCCAGTCTTCTTAGCTGTCTTCCATTCTCACAATACTTCTGGAAGCTCGGGAGGGTGCCAAGGTATGGTGCTCACGTCAGTATTCCACACAGTGGGTGAGAGGATGTGGGGGAAGCACCAAAAGGTCCCAACTGACTGTCTGCAGTTCCTTCAGAGAGCCTTCATTTCAAAAGTGTTCCATCCAACAATTTCTATTCACATCACATTGTCCAGTACTGGGTTCCATGCACACTAATAATAAAGGAAGATGGGAAATACAGTCCTTTGGCAGGATACTGGTGCCCTGAATACACTGGGGCTCTCTAAGGAAGAAGAGAAGGAGGCACATTGTGTAGGCTCCCCATAGTCTCTGCAGTCCAATCTTGGCCCATGGCACCTGGGGCACTGACCTCTGGGGATTCCTATTTGCCCTCACCCCAAACCTGCTCCACCTTTCCTCCACATCTGCACCCAAAGTGGGCGGTGGATTTTGCTGCCTCTGAGGGCCTCATGGTCTGCAGCACATTTCCTGCAGGTGCAGAGTCAGGCCAGGAGTTCTTGGGTTTAATCATTTACAGGCTGTTAACAGATGAGCCTGGGTTCCTTTGACATACAGGTCTTCCCAACACTTAATCAGCTTACAGTCATTTTATTTCCAATCATTTCTTTTTTTTTGCATAAGTAATCAGAACAAAAGGCTTTGCCTAGACATAATATTAACTAAAAATTAATCATTTTAATAGATACCAAGCTAGCCAGATTTTCTATTTGTTTTTCTTTCAGCTTTGTAAGGTTTGTCTTTCAAGCATTGGTGCTATCCAATGAAACGTAATGATGTGCACCTCAGATCCCAAGCAGAATTTAAACTCTACCTGCCAAAATAAGTTAAGTAACCCTCTCCAAAGTAAGGATGGAAGGCTGGCAGGGAGATAGCATGGAAAAAATAAATCCAAAAGTGCTCAGAAAAGAAATACAGTAAAGTGAAAGTGAAAGATACAGAAATTTAAACCCATTTTCTTCAGAGCATGTTGGAAGAATGTAAGCCTTCCTTCTAAAGGAATTGCTCATGCTAGGCAAAATAATGCTCCGACCATGGAAGATGGCCACATTCTAATCCCCAGAACCTATGAATATGTTGTGTTACAGGACAAGGGGAGTTAACGTTGCAGATGGAATTACATTTGCTAGTGAGCTGTCCTTAACCTGGAAGATCATCTTGTATTGTCCTGGTAGACCAAATGTTCTTGCAGCGTCCTTCATTGGGGAAGAGGGAGGCAGAAGGGCTTAGAAACACCAAGATGACATCATGAGAAAGACCCGACTGGCCATTGCTGGTTTTAAAGATGAGAGGGGGCCATGAGCCAAGGAATGCAGGCAGCATCCAGAAGCTGGAAGAGACAGGAGAACAGATTCTCCCTTAGTACCTAAAGGAAGGAACTCAGCACTCCTATACCTTGGTCTTAGCCCAGTCAGACCCATTTTGAACTTCTGACTTACAGAATTATAAGGTAATATATTTGTGTTACTTTAAGTCACTGAGTTTGTGGTAATTCTGTTTTCACCAGCAAACAGAAACTAAAACATTGATCTTTAAAAACTCCATAATTAAGATTATTTTTGAATATTTACAGATTCAAGGCAAGAAGCAGACTTCCCTGGAGAGATCAAGTGGACTAAAAGCAGTGTGGGAGGCATGGGCAGCAATAAATGTAAGACCAGGCAAGAGGCTGGTGTGCAAGCTTTACTTGTGTGAGGTGGTTACTAGCTTCTTAGGGAAGAGGCTTGGGGGATTTGTGCCCATCAGCATTTGTTATAAGCATGCATGATGATGAGAGATTTTTAAAATTTAAATTCTGTAATTAATAAATGAATATTGACACATTCTTATGAAATATAGTCCATATTTTATTCATATTTCCTTAGTCTCACCCTAATGATCTTGCTCTGTTCCAGGACCCCTTTGAGGGCCCCACCTTACATTGAACAATTATGTTTCCTCAGGCTCCCCCCTTGGCTGTGACAGTTTTTCAGACTTTCCTTGTCTTTGATGATGCTGACAATTTTAAGGAGTGCTGATCAGGTATACTGCAGGATATCCCTCTGTTAGCACTTGTCTGATGTTTTTGTCAGTGATTAGATGGGGATTATGAGTTTGGGGGAGGAAGAACACAGAGGTAAAGTCCCATTTTCATCCCATCACATCAAGGGTGACTATTCCCAGTGGGACCTCTCGCTGTGATGCTGCGTGGACACCTAAGCTAAGGGAGTGTTTTTCAGGTGTCCACACTGTAAACTCACCTCTTTGCCCCCTTTCCCTACAGAAAGTCTCTGTGCACATCTCACACTTAAAGCGGGGGAGTTATGTCCCACCTCCTTAAGAGTTGATTATTAATTTTTCTGCATAGTAGATTTGTCCATTCTTTCCCATTTATTTATTCAATCACCTATATCAGAATGGACTTATGGATATTTATTTTATACTTTGGGTACTTTGGTTTATAATCCAATACTCCTTTACTTATTTTTGCCACTCAAATTGTTCCAGCTTTGGCCACTGGGAGCTCTTTTAATTGGCTTCTGTGTGCATTTGACATAACCTCATCAAAATGTGGGTCTTTTTTTTTAATCATGAGGTTGATAGTTTTCACTACAGAGTATAGGTTCACTTACTAATAACAAATTCTTATATGTAGATACTAAACTGTGGGCCTTGTCTAGGTTTTATAGTCAATATTACTATGTTGACAATGGGTAAAATCAGTAACCAATAAATAGCCTACCTTTGAGAATAATAAATGAACAAAGTGCTTTCCTGAGATTGCTGCACATTCTTCTATCCCACAAAGGTAGAAGATAAAGTAAGGAATAGGAAGCCAATATAAATATTTTTGTACAAGGAATAATATGATAAAATCATATTTAAGGTATTTTGGAAACAGGAAAAATATAAATGGATGGTATTGTAACAAAATTACCTGAGTAACCTTTTTGAAAAAGGGGAGAAAAATAAAATCAGAAATATGCCTCAGTTTAAGTAGAAATGAAGCTTTAATTAAAGAGATATGGTGAAACAAGCCCCTGGAACTGAAAAGTACTTATTTAATTTTGGCTCCATGTTGTAAATCAATTTCTCTTTGCCTAGAAGCTGAGGATGCTGCATATTTATCACCCAGGAAATTAAACAAGAAACAAGTCAGCTAAGTAATTGAGTTGGAACAAATTTCCAATAAGGCTAAAATTTGACTTCATTTGGTCAGAAGAGGAAATTTCCTTGTATTCTGTTTTCTTGCCTTCAATGCAAAAAAGGATCAGATCAGTGTCACTGTCAAATGTTTTATTATTCATTCAAAAAGTGAAAATGCTTTTTGTGAGAGGCAATAAAATATGGCAAGGACAGAAAGTAATGGTTATTCTTACAGGTAATTATTTTCAATGTAACTGAATTTTAATTAAACTTACTGGAATTTACAAAATTTCTTTCCCACCCAAAATCTTACTTCATTCTCCCCTAGCACTATAAAAACTTCAGTATCAAAATCATTTTAATATTCAATGCAGTCGCTTGACAGTTGTCTCCCTGAAGCAAAAACTGAAAGCAAGCTGAACTAAAATATTTTTCTAACATATTTAGAAGCAAAGCATAATGCATAATTTTGTTTCTGCAAAGTTTGTGACAAATCACATGCAAGAAAATGAGAAAAGAACTAGAAGGAAGATAGTGCAAATAAGAAGGAAAGATAAATATGAGAGAAATTCAGAGAATCTGACAGATTAATGTAATTCTGGCTTTCTAAATATGGAGAATGGCCAGACCTCACACATTGGAAACTCATTAAGGTTGACATTAATGTCTGGGAAATTTTTAGAATAAGTTATTAAATAAACAGATTTTATCCCATTAGAAAAGAAATGTTCCCTGGACTCTAATAAAGATCCCTTATTCAAGACGTTCTGAAACACCGTATTTCTTTGGCATTAGGGTTGGGGTAAATTAATGGTGTATCAAGGCTATTGTATGACTTGATTTCAATAACCCATTTGACAAAAAGCCCTGTGTTATCTCTGTAAGAAGCTGACAGGTAGGTGGAGAGACAGAGTTAGCCCTGTCACTTAGATACACCACGAGGTAAAGAAACCTACAAGCTGAGACTTTGTTTAATGGCTCCTTGTTAACCTGTAAGAAGTCTATAGCAAAGCTGAGCTATATGTCTTTCTTGGTCCTGTGTCCTTCACCATTTTTAGTTTTGACTGAAGACAAAGCACAGTCAATACATTTTCGCATGCATCAATGTTTGAATTGATATCTCCTAGGGTAAGTGCTATATTCAAAAACCAAAACCATCATGACAAGGAGATTGAAACCAATAGAAGGACATTCAATAGGAATAAATATACAGTCCTGCATTTAATATAAAAAATCAAGGATATGAATACAAAATGAAAGGGATCTGACTTTGTAACAACACATTTTAAAAGAAATCTGATACTTTGGTTGACCATAATTTTTAAATGAGTCTATTTATGAAACAGTTAACACCCTCCAAATCCCCAACCAAAAAAGGCAACATTATTTTGGTCTGTGCCTAAGAGACAGAAAGTGAGATAGATTATAGACCAATATTCTGTGCCTATAAACTCTAGCTATAATATTATCTTTTCCATTTAATCCCTAAATTTTAAAAGAAACATTTACTTACTATAATATGTTCAGAGAAGGTATACTTGGAGATCAAGGAAATGGAAACCAACTTGCATGACAGTTCAGTTCAAGGAAGGAGCATGTTTAGCCCCAAAAGAGAAAACTAAAGGCATGTACAGTCATTGCTGCTCAGGCTTGGAGAGCTTCCCTGGAGAAGAGGGAGCAGGCTAGCTTCCTGACATTGCTTTAGAATGCTAAGGGAAATGTGGTTTTCAATATGCTGGAGAATCTCCCAACAATCAGAGCTGCAACAGGGAGCAGGTTCAGAGTCAGGGTTGGGGGGCTGGACAGAAGATTGCTGTGCTAATGAAAGCCCAGCTGGTGATTAAAATTTCCCCCAACTCTGACATTCCCTGATAAAGAATTTCAATAAGGCTAAACTTGTCACCTTCTTTCTGCATCTGCCCCCACCTTACCTCACAGAATAACTCTAAGGCTGAATGGATTCCAAGAAAACACAGGTGATCTTTTACTAGGTCAGCATTTAACATTAATTACCACATGCTCACAGGGGCCTTGACCTGTGCTGGCTGGGAATCCTGGGCACTCAGGGAACTCCAGTCTAACAGGAGTGAAGAGGGGTAGAATCTTTTATCCTGACTACAGTTACATTTCTTGTTGGATCATTTTCAAATCTGGCTCACCCAAACCATGTGGGACTTTATCAGTGGTCCTCTGAAGATCTCAGTTTAAGGTCTCTTTTTTATTAATATTATTATTTTAAAATTTTTTATTCTCATTATATCCTTCTATTTTCCAGAATTTCACAAGAAAATGCTCTAATGTAGCTTACTGAACATTATTTATAATGTCTATTCGAATCCCAGTCAATAAGACTTTGATCAATTCACAGTAAAATGCCTTTAAAAGCTTTATTATTAATATAATAATATAAAAAAACTCAAGAGTTATGTAAGGAAGTAGATGAAAAAGGATTATTTGTATTAGAAACCAAGACTAAGAATATTTTACTTTATTCCTTTTCTTTGGGTTTTATAACAACCATGGCAAAAGGAACGTTAATAGATTACATAGATGTTATTATCAATTTTTATGAGCATATTTCTCTAACTATTTTTGGCACACACCTCAAAGAAGAATATACTGTGCCAAATTTAAAGACTTTAAACAGTACAATGGGCCATGTGTTTTTTATTGAGGTTTAGTTGGCATATGACATTATATTAGTTTCAGGTGTGCAACATAAGATTCCATATATGTATATGCTGCAAAATGATCACCATGATAAGTCTAGTTAACATCCCTCATCATACATACACTTTTTTCTTATCATGAGAATATTTAAGATCTACTCTCTTAGCAACTTTCAAATGTGCGATACAATACTGTAAACTATAGTCATTGGGCTATGTATTACATCCTTAGGACTTGTTTATTTTATAACTGGAAGTTTGTACCTTTTGACTCTTCACCCATTTGCCCACCCCATCAACGCCCACCACCTCTTCTGAGACAGAAAAGGGAACACTGAGCTGAACAATGACATCATGGGGATGGGGATGGCGGGAAGACCAAAGCAGCCTCTCAGGGTGGGCCTTTATATCCTGAGAAAGTGAGGGAACAAGCAAGAGAGGTTTGTTTCCCCAGATGTTAGGTGCTTATGCTTCCCACACATTACAAAAACAATCAAATAAATTGAGTACTGCTTCATCTTTTTGAAATAAAACCTTTCTTTTTCCATCCAGACTAATTTTTCTGACTGAGAAAAGCCACAGGCTCTGTCCTTGAGAAGCACATGGCCATCTGCTGGTCATCTCGCACTGGAAGTGAGACTGAGACACCACACTTGGCTTGGGATCCTGGTGTCCCACAGTGGCCAAGAGAAAGCCACCTGGTCTGTGCAGAAAAGCCCTGTCTTCATAACGAGTTCATAGAAGGATCCTGGTCAGTGCCCAGGAGGGAGTTGTCCTTAGAATCTGGGTCTTCTGAAATTTCTTTACCTGCATCTGAACCTTATCATTTTATTCTCTCTGCAATGTTACCTCCTACTGTCAAATGAGGCCACCAGTTCTTCCATGACCCTGTGTTGTGAAATAAAATCACCACTGATCTGTAAGTGATGGTTTTATAACCATGAAAAAGACAGAAGAGATAAACAAATATTGCTTATTCATTTCATATTCTATGCTCACCCTAAATATCGAAATCACATTTACTGAAGCCCATTATACATATTTCCTTATAAATAGCTGTTTCCAGGGACCCTTTATGCCCGAGCTGACACAATACATCATGAGAGGCCAACCTGAGAAGGTTGGAGCACCTTTTCTCATTTTTCTCTCTCTGGAATATCAGAGTCAGGGCTCTGGGGACCAGCAGAAAGAAGTTATGCGATTTTGAGTACAAAATGCCTCCCAGGGATGTCTTCATTTAAGTTTTCCCCTAATGAAACCCATTTTGATTGCTGGTAATGTTATAATATGTCACTGTTGAAAGAATCAATGAAATTCCTTTTCCTTCTGGAGCCTAAAGAATACTGAGATTTTTTCCAAAGTCAGAGCACACTGTGGGATCTTAAAAGTCAATCATTAGGCTTGCACTGGCTCACTTAATCAGACCACCCACTCGTAAATCATAGTCTGCAATTGAGCAGAAAATGAACTTAGCACCTGCAACAAAAAAGGACAAGATCAATATACTCATTTGTGTAACAGGCACTGAAATCAATATATGCCCACTAGAGTCCTTCAGTCCCCTGAAAATTACAACTATTTACCCTCTGTTTTTTTTATTTCTCCTTCAATTTGATCTAAACTTTAGTAAAACTTAGAATAGCTAGTTTTCTTGCGGTCCCTACAATGGCATCTCTACAGAGAAGAGGGAGCATGTGCTCACAGCTGACCCATGACATTGCAGGACAATCCAAACAGTTCTTAATCTCTGATGATGTAACAGGCACTTGCTTTGGTTATAATACCATCTTTTCCACCCTTATGGGAAAGTTTTAATTAAGTAATGAAAGGATTACCTATGGTATCTGCCATGCTGTCCAACACTTTAAGGGGACTGCTCAAAAGTAAATCTTCACCTTTAACCCCCAATTCCAAGCATATAGTGACTTCTCGCACACACACACACACACACACAGGTGCTCACATACATGCTTTAAGGCATTATAGCTGGCTAATTGGAGACTCAGCTATGCAGGTATAAACAATCCACCCTGTTAATCACCATATCTGTGGATTCCACTGATGTGCAAGGGCTTTGTTTGCAACTGGAAAGAGGGAGGCTAAGTTAAGGGGAAGTCTTGAGGGTGAAGGAATGAGGAAAGGGAGGAGAGGAGACCCATGGCATCTCTTCTCTTCTCCCTTTGGACTGTGTTTCAGCAGTTATAATTAGAAAGAATGAGCTACAGAGGTGGGCCAACTGTGTTCATGGGAGATTTTTGGAAATTCTGGGCAAGTATTGTCAAAGACTGATGGAGTTTTTTTCTTAAATAGTTTTGTTAAGACTCCAGGCATCAGCAAACATGCTGTGGAACCTGTATAGCAGTAAGCATGGCATGGAGATAGGAAGAGGGCATTTCTCCCTACATAAAACCCGTAAGTGGTCCAACACCCCAAGATCATATTCTTGACCTCACTTCTTTGGAACCACACATAAGGGCTGTGATAAGAAATGGTCAAGTGCATTCAAGGGCAGCAGGCAGTGAGGGACAACTTGCCTGCTTTGTGGCAGCTTTGGAGACAGTCTAGCTTCCAGGTGCACAGGAAATGTAACTCTAACATCATGGAAACAGTTAACTAAGAGTCACTTTGAAAATGATTTTGAGTTACCTGAACCGATGAAAGTTTACAGTCACTGCAATTTTCCCATAAATATGCATGACTGGGGAGACCAGGCAACACTTAGGAGACACACCTTCATGCATACATACATGCTTACTTACAGTCAAACACACAAAAATGCATGCGTATCCATAGAAATATACTCTTTTTTTATGTCTGCATTCATTGATTAAGTTTATTTTGGGTGGTTATTTTTCTGTCCGTCTTTGTACCAGAATTCTAGGGAATATGGAAAGTTGAAAATTGGCTTCTGGTTCAATATAGCAAACAGACCACAGATGTTTGTCTCCCTTGTCTACCAAAGCCCTGCTAAAATGAGATGAGCAAAAAATTTCAGAGTTATTCTCAAAGAGCAAGAAGAATAGGAGAGATGACAAAAGCAGATGAAAGTCCTGAACTTAGTTTTGGAATTTGGAAGGATAGGCAATTGAAGATGGAAGAAGTTACACATCAGTCTTTTCAGAGGGAAGTCCCATGGGGGTGAGGAGGTGGGTCCCCCAGAATAGTCATTAACTGGAGGTGCCATGGGGGGCACTAAAGCTTGGAATGAGGAACTTGGGTTAGCAGGGAGCCTGTGTCCCTCCCCAGCCCCCTGCCATAAGGAGTCCTCCTTCCCTGCAAGGGATGGGAGCCTGTATTCTAGGAAAGTGACCTGGAGGCATCTGGGACTCTGACCCCGGCTGGAGTGGGGACGAGGGAGGCTTTTTCTTATGAAAATCTTCCTGGCAACCTATTTTCATTTTATGGCTACAATACCTTTCTTCTTTCATTAGTTACCTAGTGGAGACCATAGTTCTGCTTTCGACACTTCATGTCAGTTTTCAGAAATGTATTACTCTAGCTAAGGATTTTAGATTTTCTAAAGATAAGGGATTTGGAGTCCCTTCTCCCTGGAAAATAGCTAATTATGACCCCAGAGCATTCAAAAACAACAATATAAGCATTCTGTGTGTTATTGAGGTAAACAGTGGTAAGACCATTCTGGGGATCAAGACAGGCTTCAGTGGCATATGCGGACGCCCACGGGGAGTGGAGTGGTGACATGAGCCTGGAGAAGAACAAGGTGTTCCGTGGATGGGATTCAAATGGTCTGTGTCCAGAGGGCAAATGTGACAGGGATATAGTTAATAAAGCTTAGGGCTCCTGAGGTCTGGGTTCTTTGATTAGTAGGATGAGAACAAACACATTAGCCAAGGTCATTTTCCTTACTGAGTTCAGCACAGCCATTGATCCAGATAATGGAGGCCTGAGTCACTATTATTTGGGACAGTAATGACCAAGAAACTCTCCTAATATTTCTTACTTGTTCATAACTTCCCTGGATTACCCAGTCACTTATGCTGAAAATGACAGTAGGAAAGGGACAAACAGGGAAAATATAGTCCCTTTTCCTTTCCATCCTAACTCATTCATCAATAAGCCAAAAGCAGACAGTGTTGGTAGAAAGTGTCCTTACCAAGAAGCAAAATAAAAACAGCTGAATAAATTTTGTGTATTGCTTCCACTATTCCAGTAAGAACAAGATACACATGCATATATGTACATACACATATTTGCTCTGAAATACAAATTGTGTAATTTTGGTGATTCAGTATGTGAGTTAAATGCTCTACATCTGCATTTAAAAATTGCATTGCACAACCTAAAGATGAACTATAAGCTTCATGCTTATAACTTAAACTTAATTTAGAATGATATTAAATAACAAATAAAAGAATGCCATGACACCTAGAGGGAGACTGGAAAGAAAGAAAAGGCTTTACATAATACTACCCCTGCAAAAGTTGAGGGAATTTGCCTCCCACAAACCACCTCTACATAATACTACCCCTAGTGGCACTTTTTCCTGTTCGTGTTTTGAACAAAGGATTCCAGTTTTATTTTACCCTGGACCCCTTTTTGTAGACAGCCCTGCTTAACGTGGATAAGTACTGTTTATACAAAAGCTTGTGAGTAAGACCCTGCATTTTCCTCTTCAAATGTTTTATCTACAACAGTCAGTAGGAAAACAGAAAGATTATGATCAACCAGTGGGTTGGAAGAAATTGCCTTTTACTTCAGATCAAAGATAAGTAGGAAAAATATGAACACATGTTAGTATATAATGTAGAGCTAGTATTTATTGGCTGACAAGCTGACTTATTCTCTACCTCAGTTCTCCAACTCATACTGCATGGAGCATTAGAGCATAAGTCTCTAAATTTGAATTTAAGTATGTATTATTTCTTTCATTAAGATACTTTTAACTAAATTATGATGCATATATATGATGCATCATTATTTAGAAATTAAAATGGCAGTTCCAAATATACTAAATGATGCAGATGGGAAATTAAGATATGATAGAAATTTCTAAGTATACTTCTCATTCTACTGTAGCAGAAAAATGTTGGTGCATAAAAAATACTGGAGAAAACTATCAGGGTACTTTTAATGACTGAGATTTTGAATGGCTTCTATTTTTCCCTCTGTAGCTTACTATTTTTCAAGATGCTTTCCAACAGTCATGTATTACTTTTATAATCAGAAAGTATTTCAGCAAAACATCTTATACGTCATTGTGTTTGTAGTACTTAGCAAGCTGCCTAAAACACAGTGGGCATTCAGTGATTAGTTGATGAACTTGAATCACCTCTAATTCACAAGTGAGAAAGTTGAAGCTCATCAAAACTCCTGTATATACCTGCAAGCTAATGTCTTAATAGTGAGTCTTTATATAAATATGCAAATACTTGTCCCTATCATTGATTTCTTGGTGGAAAATTTTGCCTTGATTTACATCACAAACACAAAAAAATGGATAAATCAGCTTTCCACTCTGAACCTTTAGAAAAAAACTCTCTTTCCACCATTACTTCCTTTCTTCACCCTCTTGTCAGAGGAGATCACCAGTCCCCACAGCCTGCTGAAGTCATCCAGGTCCTTGTTCTACCTGCTAATTCCTTCTTTCCTGCATCTACTTCTCTGCCTAGCATCTTTGCAAAATGATCCATTTTTCCAAGCCACTCCAATAAGTCACTCCGTCCTAGCAGGGGAAACTTGGAAACTTGGAAAAAACATAGTCTATATTTGCTGTCTCTACTTGCTCACCTCAGTTTTCACTCCTGTAATCACTGCAATGTGACCTATGTTCCAACCATCCATGGAAATAATTCTTACTAGAAAAGCCATGAGTACCCAAACTGAGATGCTTTGAATCATCCTGCCTGCTGCTATCCTCCTTCTAGCACTTGCTAAATCTATTGTCACCCTTGAATTTCTCTTTCAGATACTTGTTCTCCAGCTAGCTCCTGTCTGTTCCTTCTCAGTCTCCTTTACCAGTTGCCTTTTTCTATCTGCATGTTAAATCATTGATGTTAACTTATATAATCAAAATATCTTTATAAATATTTGTGTCAAACAATACAGATAAAGATGAATTTGATGTGAACTTCACATACTTCGCTATGTGAAGATGAATCTAACAAACCATTCCAATATCCCAGCCCCAGCCCCAGAGGTGGTCACTGGATCTGCTTTCTGTGTATCCTTCCAGATATTTCCTCTGCCTCTACATACTTAGAGAAAATGTGTATTTCAATAGAAATGCATAGTGTTTGGAATGGAGGGTTCTGTTTTTACTAAATGGAATAACACTGTAACAATTTTTTATATAATACTTTTTTCCTTGCTTATCATTTAGTGACAGTTAATATACATCAAGTTCATTTTTGTTTCTTACCTGCTGCATGGCATCTGTGTTCCTTTGCTTATTTAAAAATTCCTTTATGATGAAAATGTAAAATATTCACAATATTTCACTATCATAAATAAAGCTGCCTTGAGTTCTCTGTATGTGCACGCTCTCTTGCCAGTGTTTCTCAAGGGTAGATATTTACATTTTAGCAGATATTACTTAATTACTTCCAAAAAGATATACAAATTTACACAATTTGTGATCATGCTTATTTATCTGCCTACATACCAACACAAAATATTATAAAACGTGTTAATGTTTTCCAATCCACAATCTTTAAAATGACATCTCATTGTTTCCATTTGCTTTTTTCTGCATACTACTTGTTGAGCATGTTTTCATTTTCTTGTTAAACATCTGTAATTTCTTTTCTGCAAATTACCTGTTCACATACTTCGCTCATTTGTTTTTTGTGCAATTGTCATGTTCCTTCTGATTTTAGATGTTTCCTGTCTCCTCCATCTTGACATTCACCCTTTGTTGTGTCCTTTGCTAATGTTTCTCCCTTTCCATGTCTTTCAACTGTTTTTTTTTCTTTTTCCATTAAGATTTTATTTATGTATTTGATATACTCACAATGACAGGCTTTTCCTTTCTGGCTTTTGCTTTTTTGTCTTGTCTAGTGATGGGCTTCCCTGCACTAAGGTCATTAGTGCATTTTCCTATTTTTTCTTAACAATGTGTTCCTAACTTTATTTTTTATGTATAGATTTATACTACCTGAAATTTCATTTGTGAATGGCTCAAGTAGCAATCTTCTGCAAATTTTTTATTGAATAGAAGACTTTCCTAATGCTAAATTCCCATAGTTGTACTTACATGTTTCTGGACCCTTCATCCATTTGCCCGGTCCTGCACTGAGGCCACACTCCTCCAGTGCCTCTGGCTCTGTAGGACATTTGTGTCTGGTAGGCTGTGTCCCTCCACCCTTTCTCCCAACACAATCCTCCTCCGTACCCATTCTTGATATTTTTTCAAAATTGTCTTGGCGGTCTTTACATACTTAGTATTTAATATGGATTTTAGAATCACTTTGTCAAGTTCCACAAAAAACTTTTTTATAATTTTTATTGTGCTTATGTGGATTTTATAAATCAGTCGGGGGGAAAAAGACCCCTTTTAAATATTAATACCCTAATTCATGAACATGGTAAATGTCTCCATTTGTTTAAGGTTTTTGTATCTTACAGCAAGTTTTATGTTGTTTCTGTACGTGAGCCTTTTCATGTTTTTTCCCAGGTCTTTTACAACTCTCCCCTCTCTCAATGTCAGTTTCCCCCACAGTCAGCCTATGGTCAGTTCATGCCCCAGACAGTCTTCCCAGACGCTCTCCTCATTTCCACAGTCACCAGCAGGTTATTGCCACATCATCACCGGGGTGTAGCCCATGTCCTAACCTCCTCACATGCACACTGGACTGCATGCTAGAGTTCTCCACATGCATCTTTCACAGGTGCATCAGCCCCAATGTCCTCCAACTGGATGCATCATTGCTGCCCTTCTCCCAACTCCCAGACCACCCTGCTGCCTGTCTGCCTCCTGCCCTTTATCAATTCCCCCCCTTAGCGGACAGCATCACTGACCGCCCACATCCGAATTTCCTTTTGCTTTGCCTCCCACCAATCTGGCTACTGTCAATTACGTAGACTCTGCCATCTCCCTCAGGCTGTCACCGCAGTTCCATCTGTCTCACCTCTGCCAACCATTTCTCCTTACTCCCATCTCATCATCATCAGCCGTTTAGATAGCTGACTTGATTCTACAACCAGATGTGTAGCAGGCTGCTAATACAACAGAAGCTTGTTTCTTGCTCTCATGAAAGTTTAGGGCAGACGTTGTGGCTGGCAGAAAGCTCCTTCCATCAGTGATCTCACCATCCCCTTGACTTGACACTTTCTGCACTTATCTGGGACAAAGAGGAAGAATAACTAAGGAAGAAGCACACACACATCTGAAAATCCTTGGTCCAGAAAAGTCATACATCACTTCTGTTCACATTTTATTGGTGAAAACCAGTCACATGGCACACCTATTTGCAAAGGAGCCTGAGAAATGCCATCTAGCCATAAACTGGGCTGCAATGTTATCACTGTTGGATAGAATGAATTTCAGGGCACAAAATTTGCTTTCTGCTACATTGACCTTGTCCTGTATCCCTCCAGGACTTTCTATAAGAAATATTTATATAAAGGAAACATTTATCTAAGTATTCCAGAGCACCACTTCCTCCTTCCCATTCTTTTCCTCCAATACCAGAGAATATGAGAAAGCAGAAATCAAATAGTGTTTATGGTTCTTTTTTACACACTAAGTCTTTATTTTCTGTCTAATTTTACCATTCTGACTCAGTCACTCAAAAGCTTTCACCAAGTATTCACCATGTATGCACCGTTTCTTTAGGTTATGGGAATACAGGAATTCAAGGTGAACCCTCTTCCCTACAGAGCGTACAACCTCTTGGCACAGAAGCAAGATAACAATCACTGCACAGCAAAGGGCGTCAATCAACTGAACCACACAGAGCTGCAGGAGCTCACGAGGGAGCATCCCAAGATAACTAAACATCAACTGAGGTGACAACCAACCTGAGCTCTGAAGGAGACAAAGAAGCCTTGAGACATGCCCATCAGGTTGTGGAAAAGCAGTGTGTGCATGTGCATGTGTGTGTGTGTGTGTGTGTGCTTATTTTGATTGTTTGTTAAGAAAAGGGAGATCTGAACATGCTGAGGGGAAAAAGGCTAGGGAAAGAAGGTGAAAAGAGGGGAAGAGAGCAGAGTGGCTGGCAAGGAAGCAGAGGCAGGGGCCTAGCACACGAGTTCCCTGTAGCCTTCAGTGGGGGAGGGTAATCGTCCTGAGCCAGGCCTGAGTGATGACACAAGCAACATGAATGGTGTCATGGCCTAACTCTGTGTCTGATAAATGCCTTCCAGCTTTTGTGGTCTCATGAAATTTAGAGCCCCAAACAACTCTGTTTTCTAGAAGCTTCCATTTGAATTTGTCATTTGTTGTCTCTTAGGAAGCCACTGTAGCTTTGCTCTCCAGAGGGCCATCAATTCCTCTTTGCCCCCCTCTTCTCCCTTCGCCTTGTTATGACTGAGCATTTTTACTCTTCTTCTGAATCCCTTCTGTTCACTCAGAGAAATGGGGACGTCACACAGGATTCAAGCCTTGCACAGCAATCTGCTTATTCAGTTTCTTACTTCCAGTTTAACCAGAGCTCTTTCCATGTCCTTCATAGTTACAAATAACAACTCTCCCTGCCGACCAGCCAGCCACAGGTGGCCCATGACCCACTGTGGCTGAGTTCGTGGGGCCTGTATGATTTAGCATTCGGCTGGGGGTTCTCAGAGGAAAAGGAGTGCCACCAATAACAGCACAGACCGTAGGTGCAGCTTGGGATCTCCCTGGCAGCCTGGGACACATGGTGGCCCTGCTCATGCTTCATATTTCCATCATCACAGCTTAAAACACAGGAGGGATTTCATATGCAGTGTATTGTTTGAGCCTTTTTTTTCTTTGTTTAAAGGAGCAACATTACCTTAACAATAGATAGATACAGGAAGAATGTTTGCAGACCTGAGCTGGAAGGCCCTGCCTGATGCAAATCTCTCACTGTCTAAGTGAAGATACTGAGACCCAGCTCCCCAGGACAGCCTCTGTAACTTCCAGATTTGAGGGCCCTCCCTTTCTGATCCCTCTCCTGTGAGTGGGAAGGTGACTGCAGGAGAGGGTGTCCTGGATTTGTGCCAGGTGAGAAGCTGTGATGACAGTACCCCAAAGCCAACTGGGATGGGGCAACGGCCCTATGGACTCCATCTCACAGGCCATGTGGGGTCCAGTTCACTGATCTCCCTCTGGCTCAACTGTTCCTGCACCTCCCATCTGCCCAGCACAGCTTAGCACAGCCTCCCAGGGGTGGAGTGCAGGACTGTCTTCACCTGGGGCTGCATTTAGTCTGCCTTATGACACCAACTATTGTCACTTATTGTGCTACCCAATTTGGGGAGGGAAGAGATTCCATGGCTTTGATGGGCTCTCCTAGAGTTATTCACATAAAGGAAACACACAAAATTGGGAAACACCAAAATAAAAGCATAACAAGCATTTGTTCTTGTGTTTTGTCCTTCATCTCAAGATCTAAGGAACCACGGGAGGCTTCCTGCTCCGTTTATACCACCTGATTTTTGACAAGATAACCCTGCATCTAATCGTGAGTCTAAACATGCCCACACACAGACAAGAGCCCTGTGCTGGGTCTGTGGTGTTCATGTTCTCTCTCAGTCCATTGTTCCTCTTAGAACATTGTCCACTACCGGTTCTAGGCAATAGACAAATAAATTAAGTGATCAACAAGGAAGCAGGTAGAGGCTTGTCTCATAATTGGAAGAGAGCCATGAGCAAGATGGGTGATAGGTAGGGGCCTCCACTGAAAACTAGCATTAGCAGGAGGCCCACAACTGTTTAGAGAAACACTACATATTGATCACCCCTGAGCAGAGAGGAGGTGCAAAAGGAGAAGCCCTGGGTAGGGAGACGTGACAGTATGCACGGCTGCTGTCCCGCTCCGTGCCCTGTCCACTCCTTAGCTGCCCAGGGCCCTCTGCTTCCAATGGCCCTCTGAACACCCACTCTCCTCCCAGTGACCAAGAACCACACCGCCATCTGTGGCCTGTGTTACTGTGGCCCTTACGCTTCTTCTGGCTAGCTAACTGCTTAAGCACAAACGCCTTGTTCCTGTTAGCAGGAGGTCTCATGCTCCTTCTTGAGAATCCCTCCCCTCCTTCCCAAATTGCCCAAGCCCTGAGCAGATTTTGTCCAAATACGTTGGTCTTCTGGCAATTCCAGTGGGGAAGAGTGATGGCCTCTCTGGGACCATTCCCCTGACACACAGTGGTGTGGATGGATGCCAGCCCTGAGCCTGGGACCACACTTGTCTGCTCTGAGAACAGCCTTGCCATCCCCGGGCCTGGGGGGCCATGGAATAGTTACTCTCTCTAAGCTCACTCCTGTGCTTGTTGGTGTGTTCACACTTACACGTTATTCTCTGAAGCATAACTGCTGAGCCTGGGGACTCAGTCCGGAAGATCTTCAACACCTCCAGTATGCCAGCCTGAACCCAACCAACCCTTTTGATGACGACTGAGGCCCTTGTCTCAAGCCCAGAGCATCAGCTTGTTTTAAAATAGTGAATTAATAGAAAATTTGAGGTACAGTATGGCCTCATAGGTCAGGAGACTACTGTCATTTGAAAGATAGTCTATTACGGTTCCCAAGAGAAGGGGGCACAGCAAGCCACGGGGGACACACAGAGGCGCCAGGCTAGGCAGGGAGGCAGAGGGAGAGGAAAGACTGGGCAAGAGCCCTTACTGTGCAAGTGACGGGGGAGGCAGGGAAAGCAGATTGAGGGTTGGCCAGTTTGAGGAATTTCAGGGCCTGTCCCTGGCCCTGGGAGATCAGGGCTGGGGGACTAGTAGCCTTGAGAGTAACAGCCCCATAGAGGAGGCCCTGTGTGGACTCTCCGTTGGTTAGTTTGTATCCGAAAGGCAAGCTCACAGGGAAACATTTACTACCTTCCAGAATTGGCTCTGCCCGGCAGGGCAGGCCCTCCCCAGTCAGCAAAGCCCCAGATGTGAAAGCAAAAGAGAATGGGTAAAATAAAAGACACGGTTAATATGCATCTTGATTTTTTTCTTCCCACAGGATATTTTATATCTGACACCTTATTTTACTTCTCTGTCACTGAACACAGTGCAGAACTTCCCTGTCTACTCCTTTCCCTGACTTTGAAACACACACACACAAAAAAAAACTTGAGTCTATCCCTGCTTGTGAAGGGGCCCTGAATGCCTTAATCTTAAAGGAGAAGCTCATACCAAGGGTTGAACTAGCAGTTGCTAATACACTCAAGAAATTAAAAGTCTTGTCACACCTTTACTGCAGTCCAAATCAAGAAAGGATATAGTTCTTTGAGCTACCACTTTTTTTTTTTTGAGCACCTACCAAGGCCTGAGTGAGTGTATTTATTTCTCTTTAAAATACTGGACCGGAACTCTGCTTATTACCTAGGGAAAATATTTAGACAGAGATTAATATTACTTACACTTTAAAACATCAGTGCATACCTTAATTTTATTTATCTCAACAAAACCCAGTGAAATAAATAGCATCATTATCTAAACTTTACAGAAAAGGAAACTGCACTTTAGGAAGTAAAGTGACAAAACAAAGATCATTCTTAAAGATGGGTAGTGCTACAACCCAGGCCCTCACCCAAGCTTCATGAAATCCAGACCTCTTTGCATTAACCCCTTGTTCTGAAAACACATATAAGGCAAAAACAGTTGTTGCTAGAGAACATATTTCTGATTTACTCTTGTATATCTCTAAGAAAAAAACAGCAAAACAGTTGGAACAAGAATTTTGAAGCCAAAGAGATTTGGGTTTCAATCCCAACTCTGCCACTTGCTAAATGCATGACTGAATAAGTTGCTTCTTTTGAGTCTATTTCCTCATCTATTAATGGAGATGATAATAATGGCACTTTCTTAGTAGCATTGCTTGGAAGATAATGCATTTGCAAAGGTATCTGGCACAAACTAAATATGCAATAAAGATATCAGTGAATATTATTATTATAAACAGAGAGTGGGTATCATTTCACAGATGTTTATATTCATTCAACAAATATTTATTGAACACCAGCTGTATGTGAGGAACAAAGAAGGTTTTCTAAATTAAAGAGACCATGCAGGAGATGGAAACTGACACTGGCACAAGTTCATGCAGTCATGTGTCTTATATGCCCAGGTCAGAGTGGTGACTGCAGGGGAGAGTCCATTTATTCCCAAGGGTGTCAGGAAAGGTCCCCTTGAGGAGGTGTGCAGCTTCTAATACAAGGACAGGGCAATAATTAATTTATAAAGTGTTTTTCCTTTGTTTGATACATCATTGTTTAAAGATTAAGTTGAGAGCTAAGATGAAGCTTTAAACAGTAAAATTAACTTGAAAGCAAATTCACTGAGTTGTCATGAAATCACCTAGCTGTCCATACAAGTTATCAATGCATGAACTAGTTTTTGAAAACATGCATTTCAGTGAATTTATATTTTGGCCAATTTACCTTACTCCAAAGACAAAATTAAAATTCATGAACATATTGCCAGAGGTTCACCAAGAAGCATCTGAAAACAAAACAATGTCAAAATGAAGAAAACCACTCCATGGTGACTCCCCCAAATCAGCAATAAGCCACTAGAAGATTCCAAAATACAGAAAAAAGCTGCTACCAACATAAATTATTTGAGGAAAACAGCACAAAATTTAGCAAGGAATGAAAAACAAATGCCTGAAAATATTTACCTTTACCAATTAATTCGGTGTGATTACTAATTTGTTTTTACCAATCATTTTGGCCAGTTTGGTTATTATGTCTTTCCTTAGACTAAATTCTGTTCTCTGTCCATTGCATATTGAGCAGAATAAATTAGCAGAAGTAGGTGGAGAGATAGAAGGAGGGATAGAGACTGAGGAGAGCGGAGAAGAGAAGAAAGCAAATGAAAGATGTATACAGTTTGGAAAGTGAAGCAAAACTCATGAGAAATCCCCCCTGTACCCCAACACACAGACTTATTTTATAACAGAGGCCAGGTCTCATATGGTTTGCAGGCAGATTTCTCTTTCCATTTTCCATTGACAACTGTCCTGCCTGCTGGCAGCTGTCCCTGGCACCTCTTACACAGACTCCTTGGGCACGTCCTGTCCTCATGCTGTGTTGCCAGGTGGTGCAGGGCAGCTGCTCAGCCCCAGGTATCAGGCCACAGAACTGAATCACCAGCAGCTCACTGCTGACCCAAGAAAGCCAAAGGACTTACGCTCCAGATGGTCTTCTTTCTCCACCTTACACACAGCAATTCCTGCTGTAAAAGTAAAAGTAAAAAGTATGCCAACAGGGAAAAAGGCACAAGCTCATGTATCCATTTCCCGAGTTTACAAATGCATTATAACCTGTCTGTGGAGCCTCTGAAATATTGTGACCGTGGATGTGTGGAGCCTTCTTATTGCTGCATACTCAGCTGTGAGGACCAGCGTAGTCACTCATTTATCCAGCAAAGCTGTTCTGGGCACCTGCTCCGTGCCTGCCAGATGCTGGAGCAAGAGCAGCAAAACTGCCCCTGGAACAGAAAGCTTGGGGTCGGGGACGCCCAAAGGGGAGTGTGGGATCTGGGTGAGCTGCTGTCCTTTGCAGCAGGGGGCCTGTTGTGGGGCTGGGAGAGCACGAGGGCCTGGGGACATGTTTAAAACATGAATGGGACAGTGAGCAGAACTTGTGGCCACTTGCTAGCCACAAACTGAACAGGCACTTCAGACACTTAGAGTATCTGGTATGGATTGTTATGGAGCAAACCACCCCAATTTAGTGGCTTCAAACAACAATCCTGGATTTGCTCCTGACTTGATTTGGGTTCATTTCTACATCTGGGGTCTCAGCAAGGATGGGCTTCTCTCTGCACATAGCTTCTTGCCCTCTAGGAGGCCAGCCTGGACTTGTCAGAGGGTAACAGCATTGCAAGAGCAGGCAGAGCGAGGTGCCCAGGTGAGGCGCTGCCATGTTCTCCATCCTAGTGAGGTGCGAATGACTTCATCAGCTCATGGCAGGAATGGCAAAGAATCTGTGACCAGTTCTAAGCCACCACCATGAGGAAGCCACTTTCACCCCACAGCACAGCCTCCTTCCCTCAGAAGGCAGCCCTTCCCTTCAAGAAGAAAAGGAAGGGGACCCCATCAGATGTGATCTGGGCTGCTGACCAGCCAGGGCAGGCTCAGCCCCGACCTCAGCTCCATCAGCACCCTGGCAGGCAGGCACCCTTGGGGGAGACTCACCCATGCTTCCAGGACCCACAGGCTCCATATGCTGCCCTTCCCTCAGGCTCTTCGGTTTGCTGTGACCCTTAGGAGCCCCAGGTGCCTGAATCCTTCATGATTGAGCCCAACTCAAACCTCCTCTAGGCCTCACAGTGCCCAGTCTCCAGCCAGCAGTGGCCCCAGGACCCTTCCCACGTGCTGGCCAAGAGAACCAGACCCTGCTGGCTGTCCTTCCACCACACCAAGCCCTGAGCAGATCTGTTTGCCTGTGGTGACTCGCTCTTGCTCTTGGTGACTCGCTAGCTCTTCTTTTCAAACCAGTCTCGCCTCCTATACTCCCCCTGTCCGCTTGCATCTGCTGGGACCCCCAGCTTTCTGCCCCACTTTTACACACATCTCTTCTCTGTGGGTTCCTGTCCTAGTCACAGTGTTCATCACAGAGTCCCTTCTGTGACTGCTTGTGATGCTTCTTAACTAACCTAGACGATAGCTTGAAGGTGGAGGCTCTTGCTGAGCTGATACAGATGCTATAAAGAGACCCCATATTAAAACACCCAAAATAAAGGATGATTTATTTCCTGGTGATCCATCAAGATTTTATTGGGGTGGAAGGGTTATACCCAACTTTATTTCCATGGTGGCAGGTCAATCACTAAAATCCTGTTCACTCAGAGTGAATCTGCATGCAGCAAGCCAGATTTTATTTTTGTTGTTACTGAATTTTTTTTTAAGTCATGCAACACTTTTTCTGGTAAGGATGAAGTTTAAAGAGACATAGGGAAATTTTGAAAATTTTATATGTTTAAAAGAGAAGACAAAAAAAGTATGATGAATTTGAAACAAACATTTAGAGTCAAGGAATAAGGAGAGAATTTTCCTTTGCATTTATTTGGCAACATAGAAGATAGACTTTAATTCAAGTGAATTTTGCAGTTAATGGAAATACAGTCTTTCATGTACTTAGTTAAACCATTTCTAATCATTTAGGTCAAAATATTTTTTAAACTCTGCCTTTGAATAGCCAGGTGAAGTGCAGTAATTATAACTAACGTTTATCGTTCCTGAGTCTGGATCAGGACTGAGCATCAGCCGGCAATTGTAGCCATGACACAAGGGTGCCCAAGGGCCTGCAAAGAGCATCGTGGCTGGCAGGTAGGTTTTGTCACTTTAGTGCCTATGCCTAATTGTAGAATTTTATTGACCTTTTGTTGTGCAGTCTTGTAGAAGCCACAATAGGAAAACTAATTGCAATCTTCTCTTTTAGAGAAATACTATTATCTTGAAGTAGCCTATGTGCCAGCAAACTCATTAATTAAATTGAATTAAACTCTGTAAATAGATAAAACAGGGATGCATTTCAGTGAGAACATGGAGATCCCTTTGGTTGAATAAGGTTCATGGGCCTTTTTGTTTCTTCTTGATGAGGATTATTTTATTGTTAGATTTCTTCCCTACTTCCTTCCCTTCATTTATTTACTTCCTTTTTTTCTTCTTGGCTTCAAAGAGAACCAGCTGCCTGAAGACTGAGGCCTAGACATGACTCCACACAGTGATCCTGTCCTCTCTCTAAATGAAGGTAAAATACAAGAAGCTGTTCTTTCTCGCCCACACTCTTGAGCAGCAAGGAGGGGCCAAATTGTATGTGGGTCTCAGCCACAGATGGAGCAAGTGAGGCATCAATCATCATGTGAGTGAGTTTGCTCCAGACAAAGTGTGAGCTGCAAAAATCAGGAACAGAATTTGGTCAGATATTTGGAAGACCATATGCAAAAGAAGATTATAAAAACAAATTCTCCTTTTTCCACCAACAGCTATATCCCTTTGGAGCCAGCCACCTGGGTTTATATTCTCTTTGGATCCTGTGGATAAAATGAGAGTTCCTGTGGTCAGGATTCTCACCCAGCCCTGGTTGACTAGCTCACTGCACACTTGTGGGCGTACATTGCTATTGACTCTATATAAGGAGCTCTGCCCAGTGCTCTGGGCAGTACAGTGGCACAGCTGCAAGGCTGCAGGAGTGCAGAGGATGGAGTGTTGGCAGCACTGAGGGCAGAGGCCCAGAGGAGAGCTGTGTAGGATGTCTGTGCAGGCAGAGAGGTCCAGAGGAAGGCTGTGCAGGCATTGGGGCCCAGAGGCAGAGACTGGCTTGCTGCCTGCAGACTTGCTCTGAGTGAATGGGATTTTAGTGATTGACCTGCCACTGTGGAAATAAAGTTGGGTATAATCCTTTGTGGATAAAATGAGAGTTCCTGGGGCCCGGATTTTCACCTGGCCCTGGTTGACTAGCTCACTGCACACCTGTGGGCAATACATGGCTGTTGACTCTGTATAAAGAGCTCTACCCAGTGCTCTGGGCACGACACAGTGGCAGGGCTGCAAGGCTGCAGGAGAGCAGAGCAGAGGCTGGAGTGGTGGCAGCACTGAGGACAGAGGCCCAGAGGATGGCTGTGCAGGACAACTGTGCAGAGAGGCCCAGAGGCAGAGACCAGCTTGTTGCATGCAGACTCACTCTGAGTGAATGGGATTTTAGTGATTGAACTGCCACCTGGAAATAAAGTTGGGTATAATAACCCTTTCACCCTAAGAATATTTTGCTGTCAATTTCTTTGGTCACATTGAATCCATAGTGAACTTGCCTGAGGCTGAAATCCATTGGCAAGACAGATCCCCAAAGGAGCAGGATGTAATCCACTGATGGTGCTCCACACAAGTCCCATCTCTTGCATGGGGTACTTCTCAGTGGCACGTTGGGCCCATTGGCCAGGCCTTGGCCTTTCCCAGGGGTAGATAGTCAGGCTGGCTCAGTGGATGCCAGGAAATCTTGGCTTCATGAATGCCCACTGCTCTGATTCACCCACCTCATCGCCGTCTCCTCCTGAGTAAGCTTCTCACTGCAGTCTCTCAATAGTTGGCAAATTCACTGGTCCTAAAAATATGAGTGTTCTGGTACCATAATAATCATTTCTCAAATGAGTTGTTAATAAACTGGATTTCAGCTTTTTAATATCAGTCTTTTGAGCTTAGTTCATATGTGCCTGCTTCTAAGAGACAAGTAGCAAAATTAAATTTCCAAGCCAGGGCCTGGCAAAGTTGCCAAGGTATGAAGGACCACCATGTGGAGTCTCTGGGCAAATACCAGGCAGGCTTTCCTCTGGGGACAAGGCTTCAACAAGGACAATACAGGAGGGCAATTCAACATTTCTGCCTGCTATGCTTCCTATTGACATGTATGTGCATTTCTACCCACAGTATAAATTCCTAAAAGGCAGCAATCATTCCTGATGAGCCTTGTAAATCTTACATGAGGCTAGTGCAGAACAGAAGCATCATTGCTCACTGAAGGGGAAGCAGTTTTCACTGGAGACCAAGTTATATATTTGTAGTTGCCCTAACCAACAAATAAAATGTTTGTATGCCCCAAAAAATACAGATAACCACAAACAGGAGCTTTGGCCTGTTGATCACACAAGCATTTATGGAGCACTGCCTGTATGCACAGCTCTGAGTTAGGCACTATTAAGTAGCAGAAAACAGAAGGTGAGGAGCTGGGACACTGATGACAGGCTTTGTGGGAGTTGAGCTTTATAAGGTGGTACCCAGTCTGGAGCATCCAGACAGAAGCTTTCCATGGCCAAGCGTAATATGGGAAGAAGATACCCATGGCTTTTTTTCTCCCTTCAGTTTGGGGGAACTCCACCCATGGTTGTATTTTTGGTTTAAAAAGTTGAGTAATTCACATTTATTAGGAACACGTTAAGTAATAGGAAATGTCTAAATATAATCAATGTGCTCACCTGCCTCTCATGAATATCTTTCTACCTCAGGACACCGAGACCTGCTCATTCTTTTTTACAGCTGCATAGCATTCCAGGGGCATCCTTGGTTGTAAGGCAGAGTGGAATCTCCTATCTGGAGCTCTGGCCCTCCTTCCTCTACCACTGATCACGCTGCCCCCATGTAGGAATATTACAGGGTTGGAAGCCCACATGAGCTGATGGGCCTCTGTCTTTGGCTCAAGGTTTTGGGGTGGCAGGCAGCCCTGGTCAGCAGACTGCTTCCAGATGATGTGAGTAATCGCTTGCCCTTATGACTATTCTTCCATTTTACTTTGCATTTCCACCTGTTTTTGGTTTTGTTTCTTTAGTTTCTTAGCCCTGTAAGTGCTTGCTAAATTCTGAGGCCCAGTGGCCACAGGTGGAAAGTTTTGTCTTTGCCTCCATTGTCTTATTTGCGGGGAGGTTGGTTCAGCCTCTGCCTTAAACTAATTTTGAAATCTTTCCCAGGGTGGGATCAAAGTAATTTAAACACAATGGGATACAAAAGATTTTTATCTTAATTCTTTTTCAGTAAATGTGTTATTAAATATCAGCTTTTAGATGTTCAGACACAAATTGTCATAGCTTGGGCAGGCACAATGATAAGCAATTCTCAGATATTAATTATAATTATGTTTCCTTTTCACTGAAACCTTTACAAGCAAATTCTGTGAGATTAGATGAACTTTAGATAGACTTTTCCAGCCAGTTTTTTCTCTATGTAAAAACATCCTATTTCTCAGCTGTGTCACAGCTACACTGAAATAATTATCTTCAAGCGGTAAGGTTAATGGACATCTCAGAATCTGTTCATTTATTCTAAAAATATTTCAGCTGCTAATATTGAGCTCTGTAGGAAATTATAACAAAGGGATATCATTTATAAGAGAAAGTTCAGATTCCTTTCCATGTGATTAAGTCTCTACTGCCATTCTTCCCATCCATGCCCAGACTTTAAACTCATCTTGTAGTCTGGAGGCAAATGGCAGCTGGGAGAAGGCTGTCTGTCATTTTTCATTATCTTTTATGTGGGGCCAAAAGGAAGCCTCTACAGATGTGTTGCTGGGGACTCAGCCTTACCTATGGCACATGCCCAGAGAACTGGCTGGGCACCGGGAGAAGCAGTTGAGTTGACAGCCACCAGCAGGAGTGGTGAAGGCCACCAGGTCCCCACTGGTGCCATATAACAGACCCTGTTCTTGCAGACTAAGGAAGCCCCTTTCAATCCACCCTGACTTATTGGAGAAAAGAACAGTGTTGTGATAAACTGTCCACATATAGTATTTGCTCCTCTTTCCTTCAGAGAAGCTTTTGGAGGCCAAAGGCATGAGGAAGATGTCAGACCTGGGTTAGACTATGTGGCATGATGCCTGATTTGCCACTTAACATCGATAGGCTTTGGGGCAAAATACTTGAAATCTTTGATGAAATTCTTCATTCTTAAAATGATTCATGTGTGTGTTGTTTGAAGGGTCAAGAGAGATCATGAAAATGAAAAGTACTTTACAAAGGTTAAAAGCATTTTGTAAAGGTCAGCTTTGTATAATTGTTACCAGTGCAAACCTCCTTTGCCAATGATTTAAAGGCTACCGACAACCAAGTAGTACTTTTTCCTTTAACCTGGGATCCTTCTGGCTGGAAGGCAGATTCCAAAGGAAAGCTAGTTTCCTCCCAGAAACAGGGGATAGAAAATTAAGTTTATGGAATTTGTCATGTAATGTGGAGACCAATACCATCCAGGCAGCACATACCTCAGCACAGCACCTGTCTCAAGGCTTCTCCTGGTTATTTTAGTCTTAAATGTGTAGGCGTCAGGGTGAGAGACAGGGAGAGTCACCTTGAAAACAAATCTATAGCTGCACCTGGAATATTTACTTAAAACATTCATACAACTACAAAGCAAAGCTAAAGGAACAAAATAGCAGCAGACTCACAGACTCCAAGAAGGGACTAGAGGTTACCAAAGGCGATATTAACCCAAACATACATGGTCAATTAATATACAATAAAAGAGCCATGGATGTACAATGAGGAAATAGCCTCTTCAACAGCTGGTGTTGGCAAAACTGGACATCAACATGTAAGAGAATGAAACTGGATCATTGTCTAACCCCATACACAAAAGTAAATTCAAAATGGATCAAAGACCTGAATGTAAGTCACGAAACCATAAAACTCCTAGAAAAAAACATAGGCAAAACTCTCTTGGACATAAACATGAGCATCTTCTTCATGAACATATCTCCCTGGGCAAGGGAAACAAAAGCAAAAATAAACAAGTGGAACTATATCAAACTAAGAAGCTTCTGGAAAGCAAAGGACACCACCAGTAGAACAAAGAGGCATTCTACAGTATGGGAGAATATATTCATAAATGACAGATCCAATAAAGGGTTGACATCCAAAATATATAAAGAGCTCACATACCTCAACAAACAAAAAGCAATAATCCAATTTAAAAATGGGCAGAGGAGCTGAACAGACAGTTCTCCAAAGAAGAAATTCAGATGACTGACAGGCACATGAAAAGATGCTCCACATCGCTAATCATCAGAGAACTGCAAATTAAAACCACAATGAGCTGTCACTTCACACCAGTCAGGATGGCCACCATCCAAAAGACAAACAATAACAAATGCTGGCGAGGATGTGGAGAATGGGGAACTCTCCTAGACTGTTGGTGGGAATGTAAATTAGTTCAACGTTTGTGGAAAGCAGTATGGAGGCTCCTCAAAAAACTAAAAATAGAAATACCATTTGACCCAGGAATTCCACTCCTAGAAATTTATTCTAAGAATGCAGCAGCCCAGTTTGAAAAAGACAAACCCCTATGTTTATTGCAGCACTATTTACAATAGTCAAGAAATGGAAGCAACCCAAGTGTACATCAGTAGATGAAAGGATAAAGAAAATGTGGTACCTATACACAATGGAATATTAGTCAGCCATAAGAAGAAAATAAATCCTACCATTTGCAACAACATGGATGGAGCTAGAGGGTATTATACTCAGTGAAATAAGCCAGGCAGAGAAAGACAAGTACCAAATGATTTCACTCATCTGTGGAGCATAAGAAATAAGCAAAAACTGAAGGAACAAAACAGCAGCAGAAGCACAGAACCCAAGAATGGACTAACAGTTACCAAAGGGAAAGGGACTGGGGAGGATGGGTGGGAAGGGAGGGACAAGGGGAAAAAGGGGCATTATGATTAGCAGACATAATGTAGGGGGGGGCATGAGGAGGACTGTACAACACAGAGAAGACAAGTAGAAGTAGTGATTCTATAGCATCTTACTATGCTTATGGACAGGGACTGATGGGGTATGTGGTGGGGACTTGATGATGGGGGAAGTCTAGTAAACATAATGTTGCTCATGTAATTGTATATTATTGATACCAAAAAAAAAATCTTAAGAAATTGGGGAAAAAATTTTATGCATACATACAGACACACCCTAAAATAAACATTTGGTTGAATACATACAGTACAGAGAAAGAAATGAACAAAAAGCAGCACCTCACGAATTTGAAGAACCAGCTCTTTACATCCACTTTTTTCTTTGGGATTTTTCTATTTTTTTCTCTCTCTCACCAATTTTATTTTTGGTGGAGAGTCACTGCTTTTCCTCAGTGGGTAGGGGGCTGCCATTCCCAGACTTTGGGCTTCAAGTGACCTGTTGTTTAACAGAGGGAAGGCAGATCCTGAGCAAAGGAGGCAAAACATCAGAAAACAAGCACACTTTAAATGGCTGAAACCCTATGTCTCATGCCCCAAGCTCAGATGTTTGTTTAAGGAAATCCAAGCTTCAGTAAAAAACATGGAGTGCCCTGAGAGCATTAGGGGAGAACAAGACCTTGGCTCCACCCTCCTTCCTCCCAAGCATCCAGTGAGGGATCCCTGAGTGGGGAAAGGCATACCAAGACTCCAAGAAGATTCTAGAGTGGAGGCAGAGAACTGGAGCTGAGAAGTTGGGTGTGACAGCTAAACATACTGAACACCATGCTACTTTATTTACAACTTAAGGTAATGATAATGAATAGGCAGTTCCTATTCAAACCAACATGGATTTAACCTATTTCCAGTTCCTGTATGATATTTTTGGAAAGGATAATTTATTTGAAGGATTAAATCTATTCTATCTCTGAAATCCTCACTAAAGCTTAAAATATTAGGAGGACAGAGAGTACAATATCCAAAACTGGATAAAATGCTAATTAAAAATTCTTATCAACTGCACAAAAAGAATGGCTGTTATTAAAAATACACAAAAATCATTCATTTACTTATTCAACAGACATTTCCCAAGCAAGCCCCAGATATTTAAAGATGCTTATAAATGGCTTGGGGATTATGGACAATTACAGCAGAGTTTGCTGGATATTTTGACACTGGTGGGGTGGAGTGGGAGGGTGGGCATGGAGGAGCTCTGGGGAGGAGGATGCCATTCCTGTGCTATGGTACCCTACTCAAAGAGCCAGTCTGTGGTCAAAAAAGGAGCTTGTGTCAGAAGGAACATTGATGCACTGCTTCCTTCATCAAGGAAATCTTGCTAAAAACAAAAGAATGGAACTAAATAGTGTACTGAGTGACTCAGTCAGTTTATGTTCTGACGCAGGCTCCTTATCTTGTCCAACATCAGTACCAGCCTGTCCTAGACCAGCAGCTGGCTGTGGTTCATATCAAGTTCTGTACTAAAGGACGATTAAGAGTTACTCAGGGGAAGAGGTAGGGGTGGTGTCCCAGACAGACAGACAGCCTTGGCACAGACAAAAAGGCAAGAGGGGCCTTCTATGGCATGAATAGTCCAGTGGGACATAGAGGGAAAGAGGCTAGAAAGTTCAACAGGGACCAGCTTATATTAAGATCCTTGCCTCGATGGCCAGCGCACACCAGCCTCCTGGGCAACCTCTTCGTGAAGCAAACACTCCACAAAACTCTGAGAGAAAAGGTTTCTTCCTCAACCTCTGAGGCCCAAAGGCCGCATTCCTTCTGTGGAAACCTGGAGTTTAAGAGAAACAAGAGAAAAGGAGCCCAACAGGGACATCTATGGGCAGCCCCAGGCTTTGGTCTTTGAAAACCTCAGGTCCTCTCTGCTGCTAAGTGATACAAGCAGTAAGAATGTTTTAGCTGCTCTACAGAGAAAGGGGAGTGTGGGTAAAATTGTAGTATTTCCAGAATATCTCACCTGGTTTTGGTGCATTTGCATATCCTCAGGGGTGGAGAGAAGTTCATCTCCATGTCAATGGGTAATTACCTGGCCAACCAAGAGTGTGTATGAACCTGAGAGGTTAAGGGGAGGCGCTGGCTTGCTGCTTCTGGAGCAGGGTTGAGAGATGGCGCTGGACTACAGTTTGGAATAAACGGGTTTTAAACTTTATTTCTCCCTTTGACTGATTCCAGTGTTTAGAGGTATTTTGCCCTGAGATTTCCTCTCCCCAGACTTACAAGGGAGGGCGGGAGTCAGAGCCTGTGTCCACAGTTCTTACCTCAGACTGAACAGCAACTGTGCACGAGGAAGACGGGATCCCCAGCAAGGCCACCACATGCCTCCCTCACTGTGGCCAGAAATGCCACCTCTGTGAGGCCTTCCCTTTGAGTAAAATCCAAATCTCCCTGGAAAAGAATAAAGCTAAGCTTGGTTTCATTTTAAATCCAAATACTGAGACTCACTGAGGAGCAACTTTCCTCTGGGATGAATGCGGACAGTTAGTGAATAGAAACACATAAAAAAAAAACCTTCATGCACTCTACATTGTGCCCTGAGTCAATTCCAGCAACGGCTTGGATATTTGTTTCCTTTGGTCCTCTGTAGAACCTGATTCATGGATTAGTTCTCCTGATCTACATACAGCTCATTTATGCCGTTCCAAGAATATTTAGCTTTCAGTGGATTTCCCAGGAAATCTTTCCATTGTTCAGAGTTCTAAGAAATAGGCCACCATTACTTTCTGTTTTCTCCCCCTGCCTGGAAGCCTTGCTCGGGAGGAAAAGGCTGAGTCTTGCATCTCTCGGGGCTCACGTGCTGAACAGGCTTCCATCTGCCCTGGGATGTGTGCCCTTCCCCTTAGGCTATCATACAGTGGATTGAATACAGCTGTCTTAGCGAAGAAATGTTAACCATAGCAAAATGAACTGAGATTAAAAGACAGCCTTATTTTCCAGTTAGGAGAGTATGTGGAAAATGCAAATCTGGATGCTGGAATGCCTTGAGGGGATGAAAACTTATCCCTTGTGGGTGAAGGAGGCTCCTGGGACCTCAGGTGTTTACCCATTAGGTTCTACCATGGCATTAAAGAGACTAGCCTGGACAGTCAAACCATGGAACTGAGCTTTGCCTCCAGGCAGTACTGATGAATGGCAGAGTTTGGAGAAAGAGAAAGAGATGAGGAAAGTGTGGCCCCAGGAACAGTACTTGAATCATGGGCTGTGTGTTCTGCAATCTGACACAGGGAGTCAGAGTTTCCAAGGCCCCTCACTCTCCAGCAGAATGGCATAACCTTGACAAGTTAATTAGTTCCTGCTGAATGGAGCTCAGCTTTACAGGCATCTTTCCCTAGAAACTTATGCATATGGAGTATTAGCAACGAAAAATGTTCAGCAATTTATCTTCACTAAGTGCTGGGCACTGTGATCAATACTTCATTTACTTTATTATTATGCCCATTTTACAAGTTCGGAAATAAAAGGTTTGAAAATTTTAAATGTTGTCCAGGATAAATGAGTAAGTGGTAGAGCTGGAATTTGGCCTCCAGCCTTTCATTCCCAAAACCACACTGTTGAATCACTCTGCTCTGTCCCGAAGGACACGATTTCAGACATGTTTTCTCTGTCTTCAGGGTGAGCCGTCCACTGCCAGGGCCCCCTACCTTGTGAGGAGCATTTCCCTTCCTACCCCTAAATAGGCACTGAGCTCTCACACAGCTCTCCCATTGCAGATCTCTTGTGGGTTCTGAAAGGGAAGGACCCATTCTAGAGCCCCATTAGACACCCAGCACGTCAGAATCTCCTGGAGGTGGGGCTTTAGTATTTCTAAATGGCAAACGCTCACCTTTGAGTTCATGCTAAAATCTGTAAGCACATGAGGGATTATAAAATTCAATATATGTTGACCATACAACTACCTTCTCCCCCACCTCCCCCACCAAAGAATATTTTTTTTAATTTATTAATAATGGCTTTAACTTGATTCTTTTTATTAAGGTATCATTGATATGCACTCTTTTGAAGGTTTCACATGAAAAACAATGTGGTTACTACATTCACACATATTATCAGGTCCCCCCCACATACCCCATTGCAGTCACTGTCCATCAGTGTAGTAAGATGCCACAGAGTCACTACTTGTCTTTGAAAGGGCAAGCTCCCAGATTCTATTTCAGCCAATCGGGACCTGGATCCTATTTCATCCAATCGGAGCATAGTCCCTCTCTCCCCTCCAGTCAGCAAGAAGTACACCCACCACCCCTGGACCCTGCCAATTGACCAAAGCCACGACTCATCACCCCCACAACTACCCCCAGGCCCAGCCAATCAGCCAGGGCCACGACCATCACCCCCCCCAAACCGCCCTGGAAACCCATAAAACCTTTGTTCTGGGGAAAACGCACTCTCTCTGGCACCTGGCCACTGCGTTGGCACGGGTGTGAGATTGAGCTCCGGCTAGCTCGAATAAAGGCTCTTTGCTTTTGCATCCGTGTTGGCTCCTTGGTGGTCTCCTTGGGATTTGCGACTTTGGGCACAACAGTCTTCTCTGTGTTACACTGTCTTCCCCATGATCCCCCCGACAAGATGTGTGTCAATCATAATAGCCCTCAATCCCCTTCTCCCTCCCTCCCCACCCGACCTCCCCCACCCCTTCCCTTTGGTGGCTGCTAGTCCCTTCTTGAAGTTTGTGTAACTCTTAATTTTTAAACAAAATGTCTTTAGATGAGAATCATCTACATAGATGATAAGTGAAAGGTCTAATACTTCCCTCCTAATCCATACACATTTTTATTGAAACACTTTGTACAATGGAAAAAGCCACAGAGCATGGGATGGATGACCTGAATTTCATTTCCTGCTCAGCTACCAACATGAATTTGGACCCACAGCCAGCTGCTTGATTCTCATGAGGACCTGTTTTCTCAGCTGTGTAATTTGAGAGATGGATTGGTTGATCTCTCAGGGTCTTTCTAGCTCTCCATTCTATCACCATAAACAGCAATTACCAATAAGCATTTTAATGGTTTGATAAGCATTTCTTGTAACTCCAGGAGTGGGGAGTGGGGGGAATCCTGGGGCAAAATACCTTTGAAACCAAAATCAGTCAAATGGAGAAATAAAGTGGGAGAAACCCATTTATTGCTTATAAGCAGTTGTCCACTTCTGCTCACCTGTGTCTTTCATGACCCGGCTGCAAAAAGGGACCCCACCCAACCTTTCCAGTCCAGATATGCTCTTGCTCCCCACATAATCACCTATTGATACTGCGATTGACTACTTCTCTCTACCCCTTGAAAACACCTATTGATACAGGGATGCACTAAGGCCAGGTGAGAGATTCTGGAAATACTACAATTTTATCCACAAGACATATTTCATGAGCACTTCTGATACAGGGACCATGGGTGTAGTCAGAGTAGGGTGAGGGCCCCCGGAAAAAGCAAGGCAAAATAATTATAGTCAGAGCAGTGTAACTACATGCAAGGAAACCCCCTATCAAAACTCTATATTAAACATTAAGCTCTGGAGTCATTCTTCAGTAATATCAGTTAATATTCCCCAGATAAAGGAAAGTAGCCCATGTTTGTATAATGCTCATCGTTTGTAATCACGGGTAAGATTCATTTTAGCATACTAAAAGGCCCAGGCCTATGTGCTGTCTTTCCTCCTTCAGACCTGATGAGGTGATTTTGCAAACAGACAACTAATTTAGCAGGCAGACCCAGCCATAAACAACATAAAAAAAGCAGGAAGGATTCTATCTTAAAGATAAGATTGCATTTTAACACCCAGGAAGTTAAGAAGTAAGATTATTAACTTCCTCTTTAGCAAACAGACAATAACTCAGCCCACCTTGGGGGCTGGGAAGGCAGTCTTGTTTAATCTGCTCCCAAACCAAGATGCCAGTATCTCAGGGAAAAATCAGAGCAGGAAGTTCCTTGTGTTAAGTTAATTCTAAATATTCAAGGACCACTTAATAAGTCCAAACCCATAAGCCTTTTTCTCACGTTCCCCAAAATCCTCAACTGTCTATAAAACCCCTAGAAAAGTACAACTACAGGCTCTTTTATCCTCTCCTGGCACGAGCCAGGAACTCTGCCTTCTCACTGTATCTCTCAATAAAAGCCTCTCCATGGCTCTCCTACCCTGGGTGTTTGCTAAGTTCATTCTTCGGCTCCACAAACAAGAACTCCAGCATCACTTCCAATATGCTGTCTGTTGAAGGTGTTAGAGATAGTAAATGAGAGAGACAAAACTATGACATTTTATAAATATCCATTTCTTCCACAAATATTTATTGAATACCTACCATATGCCAAACATTCTGCTAGTTGTTGGAGATGCCAGAGTGACTGAACCTCTGCCCTCATTATGTTTAGGATTTAGCAGACTAAAACAATGAGTGGACAACATTTGTAACATAAAAGTACCCTGGAAATATCAAGGACAGAAACATACCTTTACCTTCATCTGCTCAAAGCATGAGTTCATCAAGATGCTTTTTAGAGCTACAAATCTGAAGCAATCTCTTTGCTTATTTACTCAAATACAGGATTCTGCCAGTGACATGGCAGCTTTTAGAATGTAAATTAAGGCACATCATATCCACAGCCTCTTCATCTGTAGTGCTTCATTTTTTCCCCTCCTCTTCTGTTATATATGAAGTTTTTTGTTATCAATACAATCTGTCTCTTCTGAGACAGAGCTCTGATACACTCATTGTTCAAGGCCCATTCTTTGAAATATTGGATTCCAAAGTGCCTTGGGTCATCATAGCAAAGCATACTATGAATTACTCAGAGGTAGCAAGCTCAAGAAGAAACCAACATCTTCTTTTTTTTTTATTTCGGTATCATTAATCTACAATTACATGAGGAACATTATGTTTTCTAGACTCACCCCACCACGAAGTTTCCCCCACAAACCCCATTACAGTCACTGTCCATCAGTGTAGTAAGATGCTGTAGAATCACTACTTGTCTTCTCTGTGCTGCACAGCCCTCCCCATGCCCCACCCACACATTATACATGCTAATAGTATTGCCCCATTTCTTCACCCCCGCTTATCTCCCTTCCCACCCATCCTCCCCAGTCCCTTTCCCTTTGGTAACTGTTAGTCCATTCTTGGGTTCTGTGAGTCTGCTGCTGTTTTGTTCCTTCAGTTTTCTTCTTTGTTCTTTTACTCCACATGAGTGAAATCATTTGATACTTGTCTTTCTCTGCCTGGCTTATTTCACTGAGCATAATACCCTCTAGCTCCATCCATGTTGTTGCAAATGGTGGGATTTCTTTTCTTCTTATGGCTGAATAATATTCCATTGTGTATATGTACCACATCTTGTTTATCCATTCATCTAATGATGGACACTTAGGTTGCTTCCATTTCTTGGCTATTGTAAATAGTGCTGCAGTAAACATAGGGATGCATCTGTCTTTTTCAAACAGGGTTGCTGCATTCTTAGGGTAAATTCCTAGAAGTGGAATTCCTGGGTCAAATGGTATTTCTGTTTTGAGCTTTTTGAGGAACCTCCACACTTCTTTCCACAATGGTTGAACTAGTTTACATTCCCACCAGCAGTATAGGAGGGTTCCCCTTTCTGTTTGTCTCGCCAACATTTGTTGTTTGTCTTTTGAATGGTGGCCATCCTTACTGGTGTGAGGTGATATCTCATTGTGGTTTTAATTTGCATTTCTCTGATGACTAGCGATGTGCAACATCTTTTCATGTGTCTGTTGGCCATCTGAATTTCTTCTTTAGAGAACTATGTGTTCAGCTCCTCTGCCCATTTTTTAATTGGATTATTTGCTTTTTGTTTGTTGAGGTGCGTGAGCTCTTTATATATTTTGGATGTCAACCCTTTATCGGTTCTGTCATTTATGAATATATTCTCCCATACTGTAGAATGCCTTTTTGTTCTATTGGTGGTGTCCTTTGCTGTATAGAAGCTATTCAGCTTTATATTGTCACACTTGTTCATTTTTGCTTTTGTTTCCCTTGCCCAGGGAGATATGTTCATGAGGAAGTTGCTCATGTTTATGTTCAAGAGATTTTTTGCCTATGTTTCTTTCTAAGAGTTTTGTGGTTTCATGACTTACATTCAGGTATTTGATCCATTTCAAATTTACTTTTGTGTATGGGGTTAGACAATGATCCAGTTTCATTCTCTTACATGCAGCTGTCCAATTTTGCCAACACCAGCTGTTGAAGAGGCTGTCATTTCCCATTGTATGTCCATGGCTCTTTTATCATATATTTAATTGACCATACATGTTTGGGTTAATATCTGGACTCTCTATTCTCTCCCACTGGTCTTTGGCTCTGTTCTTGTACCTATACCAAATTGTCTTGATTACTGTAGCTTCATAGTAGAGCTTGAAGTTGAGAAGCGAGATGCCTCCTGCTTTATTCTTCCTTCTCAGGATTGCTTTGGCTATTCGGGGTCTTTTGTGGTTCCATATGAGTTTTAAAACTATTTGTTCCAGTTCATTGAAGAATGTTGTTGGTATTTTGATAGGTATATTGAATCTGTAGATTGCTTTAGGCAGTATACCCATTTTAACAATATTATTTCTTCCTAGCCAGGAACATGGAAAGAGTTTCCATTTGTTAGTGTCCTCTTTAATTTCTCTTAAGAATGTCTTGTAGTTTTCAGGGTATAGGTCTTTCACTTCCTTGGTTAGGTTTATTCTTAGGTATTTTATTCTTTTTGATGCAACTGTGAATGGAATTTTTTTCGATTTCTCTCTCTGCTAGTTCATCGTTAGTGTATAGGAAAACCACAGATTTCTGTGTATTAGTTTTGTATCCTGCAACTTTGCTGAATTCCAGTATTAGTTCGAGTAGTTTTGGAATGGAGTCTTTAGGGTTATTTATGTACAATATCATGTCATCTGCAAATAGTGACAGTTTGGCTTCTTCTTTACCAGTCTGGATTCCTTGTATTTCTCTGTTTTGCCTGATTGCCATGGCTAGGACCTCCAGTACTGTGTTGAGTAACAGTTGGGAGATGTGCATCCCTGTCTTGTTCCTGATCTTAGAGGAAAAGCTTTCAGCTTCTTGCTGTTAAGTATGATGTTGGCTGTGGGTTTGTCATATATGGCCTTTATTGTTTTGAGGTACTTGCCCTGTATACCCATTTTGTTGAGCGTTTTTATCATGAATGGATGTTGAATTTTGTTGAATGCTTTTTCAATGTCTATGGAAGTGATAATGTGGTTTCTGTCCTTTTTATTCATGTGGTGGACAATGTTGATGGATTTTCTAATGTTGTACCATCCTTGCATCCCTGAGATGAATCCCACTTGATCATGGTGTATGATCCTCGATGTATTTTTTAATTCAGTTTGCTAATATTTTGTTGAGTATTTTTGCATCTATGTTCATCATCAAAAAAGAAATCTGTAATTTTCTTTTTTGGTGGGATCTTTGCCTGGTTTTGGTATTAGAGTGATGCTGGCTTCATAGAATGAGTTTGGGAGTATTCCCTCCTCTTCTATTTTTTGGTAAACTTTAAGGAGAATGGATATTATGTCTTCTCTATACGTCTGATAAAATTCAGTGATGAATCCATCTGTCCCTTGGGTTTTGTTCTTGGGTAGTTTTTTGATTACCGATTCAATTTCATTGCTGGTAATTGGTCTGTTTAGATTTTATGTTTCTTCCTTGGTCAGTCTTTGAAGGTTGTATTTTTCTAGGAAGTTATCTATTTCTTCTAGGTTTTCCAGCTTGTTAGCATATAGATTTTCATAGCTTGTTAGCATACAGATTTTCACAGAAATAATTTTTTGTATTTCTGTGATGGTAATTTTTCCTTTCTCATTTCTGATTCTGTTGATGTGTGTAGATTCCCTTTTTCTCTTAATAAGTCAGGCTAGGGGCTAATTTATTTTGTTTATTTTTTCAAAGAACTGTTTCTTGGTTTCATTGATTTTTTCCATTGTTTTATTATTCTCAATTTTATTTATTTCTTCTCTGATCTTTATTATGTCCCTTCTCCTGCAGACTTTGGGCCTCATTTGTTCTTTTTCAAGTTTCAATAATTGTGAGTTTAGACTATTCATTTGGGATTGTTCTTCCTTCTTTAAGTAGGCCTGGAATGCTATATACTTTCCTCTTAGAACTGCCTTTGCTGCATCCCAAAGAACTTGGGGCTTTTCTGCTGTCATTGTCTTTTGTCTCCATATATTGCTTGATCTCTGATTTAATTTGGTCATTGATCCATTGATTATTTAGGAGCATGTTGTTAAGCCTCCATGTGTTTGTGAGCCTTTTTGCTTTCTTTGTACAATTTATTTCTAGTTTTATACCTTTGTGGTCTGAGAAGTTGGTTGGTAGAATTTCAATCTTTCTGAATTTACTGAGCATCTTTTTGTGTCCTAGTATGTGGTCTATTCTGGAAAATGTTCCACGTGCACTTGAGAGGAATGTGTATCCTGCTGCTTTTGGGTGTAGAGTTCTGTAGGTGTCTATTAAGTACATCTGTTCTAGTGTGTTGTTCAGTGCCTCTGTGTCCTTACTTATTTTCTATCTGGCTTATCTGTCCTTTGGAGTGAGTGGTGTGTTAAAGTCTCCTATAATGAATGCATTGCATTCTATTTCCTCCTTTAATTCTGTTAGCATTTGTTTCATATATGTTGGTGCTCCTGTATTGGGAGCTTATATGTTTATAATGGTTATATCCTCTTATTGGACTGAGCCCTTTATCATTATGTAATGTCCTTCTTTATCTCTTGTTACTTTCTTTGTTTTGAAGTCTATTTTGTCTGATACAAGTACTGCAACACCTGCTTTTTTCTCCCTATTGTTTGCATGAAATATCTTTTTCCATCCCTTGACTTTTAGTCTGTGTATGTCTTTGTGTTTGAAGTGAGTCTCTTGTAAGCGGCATATAGATAGGCCTTGCTTTTTTATCTATTCTGTTACTCTTTGTCTTTTGATTGGTGCATGCAGTGCGTTTACATTTAGGGTGATTTTTGAAAGGTATGTATTTATTGCCATTGCAGGCTTTGGATTTGTTGTTACCAAAGGTTCAAGGATAGCTTCTTTACTGTCTAGCCATCTAACTTAACTCTCTTATTGAGCTATTATAAACACAGTCTGATGATTTTTATTTTTCTCCCTTCTTATTCCACCTCCTCCATTCTTATATGTTAGGTGTTTTATTCTGCACTTTTCTGTGTTTCCTTTGAGTGCTTTTGTGTGTAGTTGATTTTATTTTTTACCTTTAGTTAGTATTTGGTTGGTCTGCTTTCTTTGCTGTGATTTTTATTTTCTCTGTTAACATCTATTTAGCCTTAGGACTGCTTCCATCTAAAGCAGTTCCTTTAAAATATCCTGTTGAGGTGGTTTGTGGGAGGCAAATTCCCTCAACTTCTGTTTTTATGGGAATTGTTTAATACTTCCTTCATATTTAAATGATATTCATGTTAGATACAGTATTCTTGGTTCAAGGCTCTTCTGTTTCATTGCATTAACTATATCATGTCTTTCTCTTCTGGCCTGTAAGATTACTGTTGAGAATTCTGATGATAGCTTGATGAGTTTTCCCTTGTTGGTGAACTTTTTCCTCTCTCTGGCTGCCTTTAATACTCTGTCCTTGTCTTTGGTCTTTGCCATTTCAATTATTATATGTTTTGGTGTGGTCCTCTTTGGGTCCCTTGTGTTGGGAGTTCTGTGGGCCTCCATGGTCTGAGAGACTATTTCCTCCCCCAGTTTGGGGAAGTTTTCAGCAGTTATTTCTTCAAAGACACTTTCTATCTCTTTTTCTCTCTTCTTCTTCTTCTGGTACTCCTGTAATGCAAATAATGTTCTGTTTTGTTTGGTCCCACAGTTTTTTTAATATTCTTTCATTCCTGGAAATTGTTTTTTTTCTCTCTGCCTCAGCTTCTCTGTATTCCTGTTCTCTGATTTCTATTCCATTTATGGCCTCTTGCACCTTATTCAGTCTGCTCTTACATCCTTCCAAAGATTGTTGTATTTCTGTATTCTCCCTTCTTACTTGCTCCTTTAGCTCTTGCATATTTCTCTGTAGGTCCATCAGCATCGTTATCACCTTCATTTTGAATTCTTTTTCAGGAAGATTGGTTAAATCTATCTCTCCAGGCCCTCTCTCAGGGGTTGTCTGGGTAATTCTGGACTGGACCAGATTCTTCTGCCTTTTCATGGCAATAGAGATAGCTGTTGGCAGGAGGCACATACATCAGCTGGGAGAACAAAGTCATTTCCTGTTTGCTGGTCACTTTGCCCTTCTCTGCTGCCTGTGTCAGTTACCCACACTCCTGGAGCAGCCTCTGGGTTAATCTTCTAAGCTGCCATGAGCAGGGTCACTGTCAGGGTAGCCCAGAGCCCTGCGGGGAGTGGCAGGCTCACTGGGTGTGCTCTCCTGTGAGAGCGGCATCCCTTTACACCTTGCCCCAGTTTCTTCTGCCTGCACCAGGCAGCTGCACGCTGGTGGCAGCATTTGGGTCTGGCCCAGGCGGCTGTGTGCCAGGAGGAGATTATGGGTGGCTGCTGGGGCCGTGGCTTCTCCTGGGGTGCTTTGCCTCCACCACAGGCATGCTCAGGCACTGCCACCACCTGTGCACTCACCCGCTCCCAGGCCACTTGGCTGCTGCCATCTCTGGCTGGCACTCCCGCTCCCAGGCTGCTCTGCTTCCACAGCTCTCAGGCTACTGGGTCACTGTGTCAGGGGCCACGCCAGCCGGGGGAATGACTGGCAGGCTGCTTATCACATTGAGAGGCCTCAGAGCCATGCTGCTGCACAGAGGGTTAGAGCACTTGGAGTTTCCCAGGATTCCCAGCCACTGGAATTGGTGTGCCAGGACCATTCCATCCAGCTGTGAGGTCCCTGTCCCTGTAATAATTTCAAAAAGTACTCACTTTTCTTTTGTCCCAGGGAAGCCAGTTGCGGAGCCCCACTCACAGATTTTGCCTTTCCATTTCTCTAATATCCAGCAGACTGTGCACTGTGTGTCTGCGCTCCTGGTGTGGGTTACTGGAGCTGGTTGTTTAGCAGTCCTGAGCTTTCACTCCCTACCTGCTCCGACTCCTCTCCTCCCACCGGGGAGCTGAGGTGGGGGGAGCACTTGGGTCCCACTGGACCACGGCTTGTATCTTACCCACTTTGTGAAATGCTGAGTTCTCACAGATGTAGATGTAGCCTGGCTGTTGTACTGTATCCACTAGTCTCTCTTTTAGAAATAGTTGTACTTGTATTTTCAAAAATATATATGGTTTTGGGAGGAGATTTCCGCTGGCCTACTCATGCCACCATCTTGGCTCCTCCTATCCATCATCCTCCTTGATTCAGCTCAACTTGAAACTACTGGAAAGTGATTCTAGTTTACATTCTCGTCCATCTTTGCAAGATTCTGGAAATGGACAGTTGAGCCAGATGATTGGTATGCCTGGAAACTTTCCAAGTCCACACAGATCTTAGCTTTAGACAATTAATGGTAAAAAGGAATGTTCTCTTCTATTCTGAGAAAGCCATACATTTGGAGCATTTCAATAAATCACAGGAGTCTCCATATCTGAACTTAGCTAACAAAAGAAAATATTTTAGGAGGTTTGTTGTGCAAAATTCAAATAAGCACTGAAAACAGTATCCAATTACATTTATTTCATCACATTTGATTGAAGGCTTTAAAATATACTTCATGTTCAAATAAGTAGTTATGATAACTTTAAATTCAGGAGTAGGAGAGTTTATACAATCATCCTAGTTAATCAGGTTGTGTGCCTTTTTTCATGCACTCAACAAACATTTATTGGGTGTCTACTAAGAAACAGCCGCCTCAGCCACTGGCTACAATAACCAGATGTGGGGAGAAAGTGAAAACTTTGCCAGGAAGGGAATCCTTAAGTTGGACTTGAGGGATGTGTAGCAGTTTGTCAGGAGGACAAGATTGCTTTAGCAGCAGAAGAGCAGGGAGACAGAGGCCAGGGATGGAGGAAAAGTAGGAAAGGCACTCTAGCAAGAGCACAATGGCCAGAGCCAGGAAGCCACACTGCAGGTGAAGGAGCCATAGACCTGTGCTTGGGGGCAAGTGAAGTCACTCCAAGCTGGGGGACTTTATGCTGAGTTCTGGCACCTGAGGGAGCTACTGATAGGCTTTAAACCAATGGGATACAGGGTAAAATTCTGCTTCAGGAAAGCTCACTGTATTCCTTCATCATTAGCATTTCATTGTATGTACATAGCAGTTTTCTTCATGCTGATTAATGTTCCACTAGCAGTAATTTCTCTGACTCCCTAACTCTGGGAACTGCAGTGCCCTTGTGTTTTCCTCTGAAGTGGTAGACATTTTAAGGTAATCCAGAACAACACAACCAATCTCTATTTATCTAATTCTGAGGCTTAATGTTTTTGAACATTAAGAGCCACCCACTTGATTTTTATTTATCTTATGAATTTTGATTTTTTGAATATCAATGAAAGAACATTAAAGGCATGTTTTCTGGTTTCAAAGGTATCTTTGTAAAATCATGTAAAATCAGTGCCTCTGCCCCTACACCACTGAATGGATCTCACTGTAGCGCTTGCTTTTAATGCCTAGAGTTGATATTTAAGTAGTATAACCCAAACTTGAATAACTTATTTCGGATAAGGGTATTAGTCCAGACTGATAACAGGAAATTATTTAGTCCCACCTCACACTGGTGGGTTTAGTTTCTGAGATATTGAAACTCGGTTGGGCTAATGCCATCTACTACATTTTTTTTCTTCTTTCAACAGCCAATTAATTCCCAAATAAATGGATCTTGACAACTAATAAATACCATATCTATCTGGGGGAAATGCTGATGGTGGGATTTAAATGATCTAATAAAAGATTTTTCAGATGATTGGGTAAGATTGTGCTCAGCATTGACAAACAAGGGCCATTCTCATTGCAGGAGGACCCAGCCCTGGCCGGGCTGACAACAGTTGCTCTCTGGTGCTTGTTGAGTGAGTACAGATTGCCAGGAATCAGTATTTGGGCTCCTGCAAGTCTTGCTAATAGTGAAGAAACATACTATGTTGTTCTCAGCTAAAATATGAGTTTTGATATACTATCAAACATAAGGAAATTCCTGCTCCAGTATATTACTAGAGAATGAAATTCTGTGGACAGCCTTGATAAAGCACATTTTCAATATTCAGCACTCACAGCAGATCAACTACAGCACTGGCTTTGCCTTCATCTTGTCCCCCCCATGCCCTCCTGGCCAATGTCATTCTTCTTTTATACTCTACCTGAACATTTGCTTTGACATGACTATTCCTCACTGGGGTTTCTTCTACTTATTTTCTCTACTTCTGTTACAGTGGCACCATTTTATGACAGTCACATTGTGGGTGTTAGGAATTCTAAGTCTCTCATTAAAGTGCTTTTGGTATTAGAAAATCAAGATTGAGACAAAGACAGGCTTTTTGGCATTTAATTTTGTTAAACAGTCATATTAAAGCAAACCATGGGGGAGGGGTTGGGTGGGTGGGGTGAAGGGGCAAGGGGGAGGGGCTAAAGGGGCACACTCGTCACAATAGAAGTTGATCACAGGGACTATTGAACCACTGTGATGTACATTTGAAACAAACACAAGATTTTATATTAACGATAATTTAATTTTAAAAAAAAGTACAAAACATTGAGAAGCCCACACTGAAGACTTTTGTCTTTGACTCTTAGGCTGACTAAAGTAGTATTTTTATTATCACAGAGACCACAATTACATTAAATAAAAATTATGAGAATAAAAAGGACACCTCAATAATTGAAGTTTTTCTAATATAAGAAAGAAAGTTATGTCACAAGCCCATCTGTGAATTATGATGAAATCTTAAAGAATAAAAGATATATCTGAGGATAAGTGACTGTTATATTTCTTCAAATAATAGATTACACTTCAGTTATTGGAAGTGTAAGGTGTCAGAGTTACTGGATTTCTGGCTCTGACAATGGTAGATTAGCTTGTTTGATATCATCAACACTTCTGCTAAGGAAACAATAAAAATTGGATATTTTAATATCTAACAAAATTACATGCCCATCACCTGAATTGGTATTTTGCAAAAATCCCAAGCAAATTATCAGCTAGTCAAACCCAGTACACATAAAAATAATAATATATCATAACCGAAGTTGGTTTACTACAGGATGGTGTAATATTAAAATAAAAACTATCAATGTAATTTTTATATTAACAGAGAAAAGGTGAAAAAAATCATGCAATTACCTTAATAAGTAAAAGAAAATATTTTGAAAATCTCTAAAATTTGTTTGTGAAACTTTTAGCAAACTAGAAAAAGAAGGGCAATTTCTTCATCTGATAAAAATATCAACAAAAACTTACAGTGAACAGCAGTTGTAAAGACGATTTTTGAAAGCTTTCTCCTTAAGACCAGCCATGAGACAAGGTACTTACTGTCACTACTTGTATGAAACACTGTCCTGGAGGTCCTAGTTAAATTAATAAGGAAAGAAAAATATATACAGAATAAATATTGGAAAGGAAAAAAGCTATCATGATGGTGTTAATAGAATATCCAAAAAAAAACCTGCCAAGAATTATGTTTCATAAATAAATTTAACAAATCATTGCATTATTTTTCAATATAGAAAATCAATTCTATTTCTACATGCCAATAATAGAGAATAAAAAATTAAATACCACTTACAAGAACATCAAAAATCATCAAATATCTAAGAATATATTTCATGAAATATGGGTATGTTCTCAACAATAAAAACTATAAAACATTATTAATAAAAATTAAAGAAAACCTACATAAATGTAAGTATTTACTAACAGTCTAGGTCAGAAGTCTCAATGTTGTAAAGATGTCAGCTATTCCCAGTTAATATAGATTCAATGCAATCTTAATTTTAAAAAATACCATCACATGTTTGTGAGTGTGTGTGCATACATGTGTGTGTAACTGGGAAGTTGATTCTAATATTTGTGTAGTCATACAAAGAGTCAAGAATAATTTTAAAATTTTGACAAAGAACCAAGTTGTGAGACTTATAGTACCAGACATTGAAACTTACTAAAACCTATAGTAATTAACAGTGTATTAGTGGAAGTGTTAGTGGAAGGATAAACAAATAGAACAAAATAGAGAGTCCAGAAGCACATCGACATGTACATGAACTACACATAGATCAAATTTATGATTTGATTCACCATGTGAGACATTGATAATCCCATTGTATGCTATGTTAACTCTCCCTCCCCCTTTCCCAATATAGTCTGAAGAGATCCAGACCACCTGGACATCCCACAAAACATCACATTGCCCTATTGCATTGTTGACTTTATGTTGATTCATTCAGATAAGCTGGAGGTACCACGAATGTCAGGGGTCTTAATAAGGCATGTGTGCTCCAGTGGGGATAGCATTATAGCATGCCCTTTCTCTGCAGTTTCACTTTCCAAAGTCAACTGCATTCTGGAAGCAGATGATCTCCCTTGTGACCTAGCCTCAGCAGGTGAATAGTTGCTTAATGCTACATCACAATGCCTATGTCACTCACCTTACTTCATGTCATCATGTGGGCACTTTATCATCTCACATTATCATGAGAACAGTGAGTATAGCACAATGTATTTTGAGAGAAAGACCACACTCACCTAACATTTATTACGGTATATTATAATTGTTCTACTTGATTATTAGTTATTGTTGGTAAGCTCTTATGCCTAATTTACCAATTAAACTTTATTATAGGCATGTATGTATAATAAAAAACATTATATGTATTTGGTTCAGGCATCCACTGGGGGTCCTGGAGTGTATCTCCTGCCAATAAGGGGGAATGACTATATTTCCAAGCTCACACAAGTAGCTGATGGAAAGACTCAGTTCCTTTCAGGTTGCTGCTCTGAGGGTTGCAGTTCCTCACTGGCTGTCAGCCAGGGCCTCCCTCAGTTTCCTGTCATATGGGCCTCCCCACACAGCAATTCATAAGACAGCAACAGGCTCCAGCAGAATGACCAAGGCCAGAGAAAGCCATCAGTAACCTAATCTCAAAGTAACACCCAATCACTTTTGCCCTAATCTGTTCATTAGAATCAAGCCAGTAGGACCAGCCCACCCTCAAGGGAAGGGAGTTTACATGAGGATGTCAATACTAGGAGGTGGGATTTATGGGGATCCATTGCAGAAGCAGCCCAGCACACACCCTGAACTTCCATTGTAGAAATCCTCAATGGATAGTTTGCTTTGGCCCCTGTTTGAATTTGAATCCTTGTTTCAATGTCCTGCTCTAATGAAAAGATTGTTTTAAGATATACCATATAAGGAATAAGGAAAAGAATCTTCCTCAAGTTTATGTTATGCAGTTAAATAGGCACATGACTTAATGATTTCACTCATTTGTGGAGTATAACAACAAAGCAAAACTGAAGAAACAAAACAGTAGCAGACTCACAAACTCCAAGCAGGGACTAGTGGTTACCAAAGGGAAAGGGCTGGGGAGGGCAAGTGGGAAGGGAGGGAGAAGGAGATGAAGGGGCACTATAATTAGCACTCACAATACAGGTAGGTCATGGGGAAGGCAGTATAGCTTGGGGAAGACAAGTAATGACTCTGTAGCATCTTTCTATGCTGATGGACAGTGACTGCAATGGGGTGTGTGAGGGAGTCTTGATAATATGATAATAAAAGAATATTATTCAACCTTCAAAAGGAAGGAAATTCTAACACATGCTACAACATGGGTATCTTGAGGACATTATGCTAAGTGAAGTAAGCCAATTACAAAAAGATAAAATACTGTATGATTCCACTTATATAAGGTATATAGAGTTAATCAAATTCATATGAACAGAAAGTAGAAGATGACTGCCAGGAGCTAGTAGGATAGGGAAATGGGGAAGTTAGTCTTTAATGGTTGCAGAGTTTCAGTTGGGAAAGACCTGGAGATGGATGAACGTGATGGTTGCACAGTGTGAATGTACTTAATACCACTGAATGGTACACTGAAAAATGGTAGATTTTATGTTATGCATATTTTACTACAATAAAAAAAAGAGAATACAAACAGAAAACAAAAAATAAAATGGTAGACTTAAGCCCTAGCATGATCAATGATTACTTCAAATATAAAAGGTCAAATACACCATAGAAGATAGCATGGCAAATTGGATGAGAAAACATTACCAACTGTGTGCTAAAGTAAAGCTCACTTCAAATATAAGAGCTAAGCAGGTTGGAAGTAAAACATAAACCAAAAGAAAGCAGGAATAACTCTATTGATATCAGATAAAGTAGGTTTTCTCTGAGACCAAATTTACCAGAGATCGAGGGGAACATCAAATAATGATAAAAACATCAACGTACCAACATAGCTACTCTAAATGTATACATACCAAATGACAGAACCACAAAATACATGAGGCAAATACTGATAGAAGTGACATGAGAAATAGACAAATCTGCAATTACATTTAAACACTTCAATGCCCCTCTCTCTACAACTGATAGAAAAACAAGACAGAAAATCAGCAACAATACAGAAGAACTCAACACAGCCATCTATTTTATTTGAGATTTATAGAACACTCTATCCAACAACAGAAGACACATTCTTGTTTGAAGAGCCCATGAAACATATACCAATATGTTGACTTAATATCTTGGGCCATAAAACAAACTTTAAAGAAATTGAAATCATATCAACTGTATTCTCTGACCAGAAGGGTTGATTCTGGAAATCTATTGCTTTATTGTTGATCAATACATCAATTGACTTATTGATATATTGATATGTTGTTATATGAAAATGTTAGGCAGGAAAATAGATATGAGTGGGGTGGAAAGAGAATAAGTCCAGGAAAAAGCCCATTAAAAAAAACCCACTAATTTAATCAATTAAAATTAGTTGATTAATAACAAAACTCAAAAGCCAGGAGTAACTTAACCTGAAATGTTTGAATGTTCCCCAGATAAAGGGAGGTTCCTCAGCAAAGCCCATGTCTTCATTGTGTTAATCATGCAAGTCCAGCCATAAATAACATAGTAAAAAGCAGGAAAAATTCCATCTTAAAAATAAGATTGCATTTTAATAACCAGGAAGTTAAGTAAGATTCTTAACTTCCTCTTTAGCAAACAGACAATAACTCAGCCCACCTTGGGGGACTGGGCAAGCAGTCTTGTTTGATACGCTCCCAGACCAAGATGCCATTATCCCAGGGAGAAATCAGAGCAGTAAAGTTCCTTGTGTTAAATTAATTTAAATATTCAAAGACTACTTAACAAGTTTGCATCCCCAGCCCTTAGTCACATTCTTAAAGAATCTTTAAAAGAGGGAACCGCAAACCTTTCAGGGTGTCCCTCTCTCTGAGGTTGCCCGCACTTTCTAGGTGCATAATCTTTTAATCTGAACCTTTTCCCAGCTTTTAGGGGCGCCTCTTCTCTAGGGCAGCCCACACTTCCCTTTCTCCAAGTGTGCTCCTTTTTGCTTTATATAAACTTCTCACTTAAACGCGTTGTCTCTGTGGCTTTCCAGTTGTATTTTATTACTTTTCTTTGTCATTCTAATCCTCCAGATTTTGGCTTAAACCTTCACTCTATCCTATTTCAGACAAGTAGGGAGGGGCTGCTGAGAGCTCAGATCTGGGTTTGCAAATTACCGTCGCCTAGGTGACTGGGAACTGCAGTTTACAGTCACGCCCTTTAGTAACCTGCCGAAAAGTCTCCCTTCTTTACCTGTAGGAAGTTGGCAGAACATAATCTCACTCCATCCAGTGCTCTGCAGCTCCCCCAAAGCCTGGGGTGGTAGGGACTTGGTTCTCATGCCATGCAGATCCAAGCAGATGCTGGACGCCAGGTGACACTGGATTGAGGAGTTAGCAGGGGTTGTTCTGCATGATGAGTAGCTGTTCAATGAACTTCCTTCATTATTCTATTCTGTCATTCCCTAATGCTCTCACTTTAATAAATTCCTTCCTCACCTTGTACTCTGACTTCTCTGCAACTCCCAACCGATCTCTCCCTAACAAAAGGTTACAGAAAAATTCAAAAAAACTTGTAAACTACACAATATATTGACAAATAATTCATGGGCAACAAAAGAAGTTTTGAGAGAAGTTAAAAATACATTGAACTGAATGAGAATTAAAATTAAAATTTGTAGGATATAGTCAAAGTGCTGCCCAGAGGGAATGCACAGCACTAAATGCACCTATTAGAATAGAAGTCTCAATACAATAATTCAAGTCCTACGTCAAGTATCCAAAAAAATAGGAACAAATTAAACCCAAAGAAGGCAGAAGAAAAGAAAGAATAAAGGGCAAAAACAATGCAATTAAAAACAGAAAAAAATCCATAGAGAAAACCAAAGAATGAAGAGCTCATTCTTCAAAAAGATCAGTGAAATTAACAAACTCTTAGCAAGACAGAGGGAGAATACAAGTTACCAAAATCAGAAGTAAACAAAAGATGTCACTATAGACTCTGCAACATCAAAATGATAATAGCAGAATGCTGCACAACTCTACACAGATCAATGTATAACGTAGATGAAATCAGCCAGTCCCTTGAAAATGCTATAACAGCTTTCCTAACGTGAAAAACATAATTTGAATAATGCTATAACTACTAAGGAAATGGAATTCATAATTTTAAGCCCTCATGCTTAAAGAATCATGTCCAGATGGTTTCAGTAGAGAATTCTATCACAAATTTAAAGAACTAATACAAATTCTACAAAATCTCTTCCAGAAAACAGAAGAGGAGGAAACCCTTCCCGATTCATTTTAAGAAGTTTGTACTCTGGTACCCAAACCAAAGACATTAAAAAAAGAGAAACACTACAGACCAATATTCTTCATGAATATAGAGACAAAATATTAGTAACCAGCATCAGCCAATCCAGCAAGCATGGACTGTGTGTGTCTGTGTGTGCCTGTGCAGCATTTGCTCCTACCAAACTCGTGTTGAAGCTGCCAAGTATGCTTTTTGAAGTCCAGTTAGTTATTTCAGGCCAAAGTCCTCTACATATGGTCCACAGACAGGCTGCATTGCAGTCACCCTGCATTTGGTGTTTAAAATTCAGATTCCTCACCCTAGCTGTGGCCTACCAAATTAGAGTCTCAAGATGAGGTTACTGAATTGCTTTTTTATCCAATTATTTCTAAATAATTTTATGCACCCTGAACCTAGAAAACCCTGCACCAGACATGCTGACTGTAATTTGGACAGCTGCTTTCACATCCTGGTGTCATGATGTTAGGGTGGATTCCTTGTCCACTGCCTGGAGACGCAACTCAGTGTCTTACTACCTTTAAAACATACAGACACATTTGTACACTTCCTGAAAAATATATTAACAGTTAAAAGTGGTAGTCTGAAAATGAGTTATTTTCTGAAATGGATACACTCAAGAGTATTTACAACTTCTGACCCAAACACTCTGAAATCTGTTAAGTCTGAACATCCGTTTTCTGAATTTGTGCACTTAAGCCAGCTATCAAAAATATTACAAAGAAGATAGTTGTTACCCAGTAAGCTGTACTTTTTCCCCTGTTGTGTAAAGACTAAGACACATAAGGTGGAGAAAGCTTTGGATACCATGGCATTCAAAAGTTATTAGTGTCTTGCTATGAGAGCCTTTTATTGATAGTGATCAAGGAATACTTAAGTTGTGACCACTATATATAACAAAAGATCATTGTTGCTCACTACAGTGGATGATTTTTGTGCAAAAAAAACCTCTCCGCTATTCTAATAGATACATGAGGAAGGTGTATTCACAAATTATATTTTGAGGAGCAGACAAAAAGATCTGTCTTACCTCCCATTTTCCCCTTATCCACCAAAGACAGCACAGAAAAGAAATAGGACTCTGCCCTTTTGTTGTCTTCTAATTGGGAAAATGGCCAACCAGAGTTTATTTGGCCTCTGGGACTTTGGATAAAGATTTTCCAGGAAGCTAAAGTTTAAAATGGAATGGAAACACTTTATGCAAGAGAGAAACCTGTGGGGTTTTTTTAATTGCCTGATAAGCCCCAGAAGAGTTTTTATAAAAAGGTAATTGGTAATATAATAAATACTAGAAAGGAAACACCTTGAAATGAATTTTTCTTGGTATTTTTCCATTTTAATACACACACACACTTTTTTTATAGTAAGAAAAATGTCATTTAGAGCAGTAGATGTGAATGGTGTCTGTTCTAATTACTAGCATTTCTCTCAAGCATTGTTTCAGAACATTATGTACTATCCGATAAAAATATGTGCTTTGTGCTTCTAGATAAGAATATTATAATATAAATGAGGTAGATAAGTGAGATTAAGCATAGACAATATTAGTGGAAAATCTTTTTTTAATTAGTTTAAGAACTCATGTAATACATCATTGCACTAGGATTAAGAGTCTTTAACAAAACAATCTACCTTCACTTCAAATTAAATAATTCTTGTTTTGCATTACTATTGTTTGAAAAATTCTTTCATATCTTTTATTTCATTGACACTCATATATCCAGTAATGATGACTAGGAAGATATTATTATTTCTCTGGCCTTAATAATGTGTGTTGCTTAATAAATATTTGTTCAATGAATAAACAAAAAAATGCATTATTGGCATAACACAGGAAGCACAGAAAATAAACATAATATATAATACAGAGGGGATTTGTAATGAGATAAACTGCTAAGAGATCATGAAAAAAGTTTTTGTAAATAAATGTAAAAGTTCTCTTATATCTTGAGTTCTATTTTTTCCAAACTTAAGCATGTTAAAAGGGAGGAAATGGAGCTTCAATCACTCTCTGGGTAAGTTTCTTTTATGTTTAAAGAGTAGTTCCCTAGCTTCTTAGAGAGGAACCCAAATACTCATTACCCAAAGTCTGTCCCCAGAACAGCAACATCAGCTTCACTTGGGAGCTAGTAAAAATGCAGAATCCCAGGCTTCACCAAAGACCTATTGAATTGGAATTTTTATTTTAATAAAATCCCTGGGTGACTCATGTGCACATTAAAGTTGCATATAAAGAACGATTGGACTCATTCTGCCTAAAGCAATCTACAGATTCAATGCAATCCCTATCAAAATACTGACAGAATTCTTCAACAAACTGGAACAAATAGTTCTAAAATTCCTATGGAACCACAAAAGACCCCAAAAAGTGAAAGCAATCCTGAGAAGGAAGAGCAAAGTTGGGGGGATTATGCTTACTAACTTGTTTTCTAGATTTTCTTCAAAAGAATTAAACTGAACCAAACTACTTGAACTGCCTGCCTAAACAAAAGCCAGACATTTAAATGAAGACAGCAAAATGTAGACACTCAACAATGTAAAAGTCCAATGTTGAGCACCCAGTAAAAAAATTACCAGGCCAAGAAGTAGAAAATATGACCCACAGCCAGAAAAACAATTAGTTATTAGAAAAAGATTAGAAATTATAAAAATGATAGAATTAACAAAACCATGACAAACTATTATAACCATGCTTTAATATTTAGTACTATAACCATGCTTTAATATTTAGTAGAAAATATGAATGTAATGAAAAAAGAAATGGAAGATATAAATGAAGAACTAAATGGAGCTTCTGGAAATGAAAATACAATAGTTGAAAATTTAAAATTCATTGGATGGATGGGACTAACAGAAGATTAGACATAGTAGAATATCAATTAACTTGAAGACATCAAAATGAAGCACAGAGAGAAAAAATGCTTAAAGAAATTGTTAGAGCCTCAGTGGCCTGTGTGACAGTATAAAGTGGCCTACCATGTGTAGAATTGGAATGTTAAAGGAGAAAATGAAAAAAATTGAGGAGATTACATCCAGAACTTTTCAAAAATTGTTGAAAACTCAAATCCAAAAAGATCAATGAACCACAAACAGTATAAATACAAAAAAAAAAATCACACCGAGTCACTTGAAAATCAATTTCTAAAAGCCACTGATAATAAGAAAACCTTAAAAGTAGCTAGTGGGTGAAAAAATTATGTATACAAGAACAATGTCTAAATAACTGAAGCCTTCTTGTCAGAAACTGTAATCAGGGAGACAATGCAATGATTATCTTCAAAATGCTGAAACAATAACTATGACCTAGAAAATAATCCTTCAAAAGTAGAGGCAAAGTTGTTTGTTTAAGATTAAATAAAAGATGATAAACTGCATTGTCATTACACTTGCTTTATGAAAATTTTAAAGTTCACCAAGTTGGAAAAAAATACCACATGGAGACTTAGAGCTACACAAATGAACACAGACCACCAAAAATGTAAATACATGGCTCAATATGAAAGACTCTTTCTCAGCATTAGACAGAAAAATCAATTAGTAGAAGACCTAAGTAGCACTATCAAATAATTTGACAAAAAAATTATTTCTACTGTCTGGTTTCATGTATATGAAAATCTAAAAGAGATATATCTAACATATAGTGATAAAATAAAATTGTGGTTCCCCAGGAATGGAGGTGGGACAATGGGAACTGGCAGCAAAGGTCCCAAAAAGACCTTTACAGGTGTTGCAAATATTCTGCATCTTGACTGTGTTGATGATTGCCCACATTTATACATTTTTCAGAACTGTTTACTTAAGTTGGAAGCATTTTATTCTAAATTATACCTTGATAAATTGATGAAAATAAATTAAAAAACAAATATAGGAGAGAAGCCTGAATGGAATGCACAAAAGCAATAATAGTTATATTAAGGTGATAGAGTTAGATAACTTTTCTTTATTATCTAATTTAATGTTCTTAATTATAAAATAAACAAAGCCAAAAATCTTAATCCTCAAAGCCTCTTTTAGATCCTATTTGCTTAATTAGGAATTTCTGGTCCTGCCATGGAACATGTGCCTTCTCTGCTCTATCCTCTCCTGGCTCTTGCACACACACTGTTATATAAAATAAAATTCTAGTAACCTGAGATTTTTGAGAGCAAAGAATGTTTCTTATTTACTTGGGGCCATATGTGGCCTATGAAGTTCCTTGCACAAAAGAACTTCAGTAAAAAGAATCTTTCAGAAATTCCATAAACCTCTGGGGAGAAAAGACTTTTCAGGCACATTTATGAAGACAGTTAATTAAACCCCTACTGCTCTCTGCATGGTCATAGGCAATTGCTCTCAAGCCTCTTTCTACACCATCACATACCATAAACTTTACTTTTGTCCATCCACCTCTTTACCTGTTCTGAAATGGTTTTACCTGTTCCTACATTGGGCCATTTACCTTTCATGAAATCTTCTCCCCCTATGGGTGCTTTCATAAGTCCTAGGCTTTTTAATCCCTCAACTGTCTATGCCCTTTCCAGCTACTTTTAGAAAGGAAAATATTGTCAAGGACATTTGAGTCGAAAGGTATTATTACAGTCGTGTCAAAATTTTTATTCAAAGTCCAGCTGGGTATGTCTGCCAGTGTAGGAGAGTGGTGCTTAGTATGTCTTCAAGGTAACAAAGTGATGATTGGAACCTGTACAACTTGAAGAGAGAAGCACTTTTCTTATTGATCTCTAATGTCTCTGCAAAGTCTCCCAAGTCAGCTGTGGTCTCTGCCAGGAGCCCTCAGGGCAGTGAAATACCCAAAGTCACCCACAGGGCTATGACTATAAGGTGTAGGGACCTGGACAAATTAATTTTTTTGCATAGCCTGTTCATATAAACAATCTGATTTTTTTTAATGTATTATAAAATTCATGAGCTTCCATGAATACAGTGATTTATTAATAACTTTTAATGAAGATTGATTAATGAAGAATAATGGCTGGAAAAGAAGTACTTAATATGTTGCTTATTGTTCAGATAGCAGACACAGAGAGTCTTTGGACTGCCCAGCCACCATGTTTTCTTGTACAAGTCTAGTGACCATCTCTTCACTGTCATGTTCTGTATTGTCACATGTACCCTTTAACTAGCTTTGCAGCTCCAAACACAAGAAAAAAGTAGCAATGCTGTTCTTACCCACAATGCCATGGCTCTTGGGAACCTGCTTGTGTTGAAACAGTGCAGACCTTCCTGCCTCTGCAGTCCCTGATTCCACACATTCAGGGCTGGCGCATCATCACTCCTGAAGCTGCATCATGCACTGTACTGCCGGGGAAGGTTGGCTCCCAGTGGCCCGTGCCAGAGTTTCTTACTGTACTTTGTCAATGACGACCACACGTGCAAGTCTTGCTTATAGGAGACTCTGAATTACAGTTTTTTTTCCTGGTCATGTTAAATGTACTGTTTGGGATTTTTCTAGCATAAGCTTAAAACAACACATCTTTCAGTTGCATCTTCTCATGAACACTGTAGGCCATGCTGGCAGACTGCATTCCTAGATTGTGACCTTTTCAATGTTGACCAAACTCAGCCTTCAGCTCATCCACACGAGCAGAGGGGACAGAAAGAGCAGTGCCATTTACTTAAGGACTGTCCATCACTCATCTGGAATGGCTTACAACTGACCGGGGCAGGAGGCTGTCACCACATCAGTCAGAGGTGAGAGGACATAATCGGGGGGTTGCTGTCATACAGAGCACTTTGGAAGCCTTCAGAGGAGATAAGTAAGGCAAACCCCAGACATCGTGTGGAGCCTGCAGAGGGGGTGGAATGACACCCTGGGTGCCAGCACTGGTGAAGGGACCTAGGGCAAAGGGCAGCTACAACACCCCTGGTGTGCTTGGAGCTGTCGGAGAGAAGGGCTCTGTGCTTGGGACACAGAGCAGGCAAGAGTCAACAGATGGGCCCTACCATTTGACTCAAAACCCAAAGGTTGCAAAGAATTGTTGGTATCCCAAAGCCCTGAACCCCTCACCTGTGCAGTGAGAATCACTCCAAATTACTATTATTCCATCAGCTCACGTTTACACAGTCCCAAAAAGAAATACTGTGCGGGCCAACCAGAGTTAGCTATAGGGGACAGGGGTAGGATTGGTGACAAGGAGAGATACTGGGCCAGAGAGCACCCTGAAGGAGAAACCAGGACATGGCACACCTGCTTGCAGGCTCTGCCAGGCACCTGAGGGAATGTCGGGGAAAGCACTTCAGGTGACCAGGACCCACACAGGACAAGTGCCCTGCTGGGATACCCCAGCCAGTTCCAGGACCAGAGGGTGCTTCCTTCCAGGTGGACACACCATTGTGTTGGGGGCAGAGGGGTCCTGATGGGACCTGGACAGGAGTCAAACCTCTGGTTTAAAAGTGGCACTGAGACCTATGGTCACACATGGGGTCAAGATGGAGCTGGAAAGGGAAACTGGAGCCCAGATTTCATAGCAGCCCTGTAGCCACTATGAAACAAATTATTAAATGTGGGAGGTGTATATGTGTGTGCATGCATGTGTGTTAGTAATGGATGGAAAGAAGAACACACAAGAACATACATAGGCATTGATTCGGGTTTATATTAGGATGTTGAATATTAATGTAATTCTGACAACTTTAATAAGTACAGATTGAACTAAATGTAGCATCTGGTTTACTACTTCAAACATTTAGGACAGCTTACATGCATACAGTTTCCCAGGGGACATTAGAAATAAAAGGTGTCTTTGATTGACAATCCAATGTGCTCTTATGCCACACTTTCTGATTTTCTGCTGTGCTAGAGTTGATAGCTTCCCCATGGGGTCCTAAGTCTGTGTCTTGGCCCAAATGACTGAAAGAAGACAGTTAACCTTCCTTTCTCTAAGGGGATTTTTCATTTTGTCATGACTTCCCTTGGTTTCTGCAGATTGGAGCTACTTCTCAGTTCAGAGGCTGCAGTATTTTCCTGAGGATGGGAAAACCTTGGCCTCTTCCACAGCACCTCAAGGAACTTCTCATCTGCAGCTTTTCACCATGCTGATACCAAACTCATGTGCTGAGCAATGGGAATGGCCTTTGTGGCAGCTGCCTGAGGCCACTCTGAGCAGCAAGCGTGCATTCACACACCTGGACTGGGGGTTTACAATCAGGTGGAAAGGCTGAGGTTAAGTATCAGATGAAAACTGAAATTATTATGGCTGATTCTAAAGCTAGAGCTCTGAAATCAGAGAAGAGAGCCAAAAGAGGAACCAAGTGATAAATATAAAAACTGACAACAGGCAAATTCCTAGAAAACATGAGAAAGGGTGGGAAGATGCCAGCAGACAACTGGCAAATATTTGTTTTTACTTCTTCCTCCTACAATCAACAGAATTAGATTTTCCTACCAGGGCATAAAACAGTAATGAGAAGAGGGGCCAACAGATTATTTTAAGGACTTTGTAGTCAGAGAATTAACAGCAGAAAGTAGCTGGTGCTGGAAAAAATTTCTGGGATAATTCAATAATAATAAACAATGGATAATGGATTATTTCAAAATGATCAGCAATATATTCAATAGCAAATGACCTTTAGAATGTGATTATTTTTAAAAGAAAAATTTGAATGGATTAAAATAAGAGTAGTTTATAAGCTATCCTTATGTTCTATGAATATTTTTTAAATCACTATATTGAGAGTAGAATAGAAAAAAGAAGACATGGAAAATATACACGATGCACAGAAAATACACAATATTTTGATATCACTGTGTTCAGCTTATATACAACTGAAAGCAAAAACAGGAAACACTCATAGACTAGAGGCTTGTGTTCAATGAATTAGCAAGTGACTACATGTGTCAAGGGGGTGAAACACAGCATGGAATGTTCAAAGAAGAAACAGTCTATACTCACACTATAATTTTTTAAAAAGGGGAAACAAGCACCAGAGGCATTAAAACTTAAAAAGAGAGAGATGAAAGGGAAACAAATATATTTGGGGTGGAGGCAGGATTTAAATCCTTAAAGGAGAGTCCTTCTCTACAGGACTCTCTAAATAAAGAGGAAGTATATTTTCAGAGATGCTGCTGAAGAATATAAAGTATTGAAAAAAATCTAGGTTGTTTACCTTAAGATACTTGGTATAAATGAAAAAAACTGGACAAAAGAAGCACATAGGTACAGAAGGAAATTTGAACAGATCTTGCTAGCCCTTTCCGTACTGGTTTCCTTAATTGCCTGTTGGTGCCTTTCACACCTGTACGTTATAAAATACTCCTGAGGGGGAGGACTTGTCTGAAGGTTGCTCCCAGCTGTCAGTTGAGTGTTTATTCACTATTCCCTATAAGGCTAAGTTACCAAGATTTTTATCTCAGAAAGAAAGAAAAGCAATTCCTGTTCTTTTTTAAGAAACCATGGTCCAACCCAGTCACAAAGTTTTCTTCTAAGTTTTATCATCTTAATTCTTATGGGTCTATCACTCATTTTTGCATATATTTAATTCTTTTTTTTTCCTATGCAAGAGATTTTATTATCTGAAAGAGAAAATGGCTGCCCTCAGAGAGAGGGAGCAGCAACTTGTGGGTGAGGAAGCATGTTTTTAAGGAGTAGGGGTAGGGTATGTTCTGTGTTGGTGATTGGATCTTAAGGGGTGGGCAACCATCTGGTCTGGTCCATGGTGATTGGATCTTAAGGGGTGGGGGTCTTAGCGTGCCAGAATTTGCCTTCATTTCCACCTTTTTCTTTTCTTAATTGGGCCTCTGGGGAACTGGGTGTAGAATCTCATTCTCTAGCTACTACCTGCTGGAAGGGGGCACAGATTCTGGGGTTAGTGAGGCCTTTGCTGTAGAGTTGGGGAAGGGTGGGCATCCTGAGCTGATTTGTGATGTCATCTAGGTGGTTTCATTATTCTTCGTGAGAAGGCCTTGATAGCCCTGGAGGAGTAACAAACTGAAGGCCAGTGAGCCCGTGGAGGAGGATCAGGCAGTGAGGGTTCCCAAAGCAGCTCAGGTTCCCAGAGGAACAGCAAAGTCAATGGGAGAACCTCATCCGATGTCATGGCACCAATGAAAGGGTATCTTGCCGCAACCCTCCTTACCCCAGAATGACTCGGAGTCTCGGGCCCATGCAAGAGATTTTATTATCTGAAAGAGAAAATGGCTGCCCCCAGAGAGAGGGAGCCTATATTTAATTCTTTATTAATTTCTCCCAGTATGTTCATTGGATGGGTTATTATAAACTAAGATTAAAGAATATAAATATTTCTGATGAATACTCTGAACTTGATTTTGAGAAAGATTATATCAATTAGCACTTTTAACAGTAGTTTATGGGAGTAAAATTTTAATGAAATCCATACTATCTATGAATGCTATTATTCTTTTTGTTCCACTTTTATTCACATATAAATGACATATAACATTGTGTATGTTTAAGGTATAAGATGTGGTGAATTGATACATTATACTTTGTGAAATGCTTACTATAATAAAATTAGTTAATACATCTTTCACCTCACATAATAACCATTTTTAAAAATTGTTACTGTATGAACATTTAAGATCAAGTCTCTCAGCAACTTCCAGATATCTAACATAGTGCTGTGAACTACAGTCACCATGCTGCACATTAGGTCCCCAGGATTTATTCCTGTCACAGCTGGAGGTTTGTACCCTTTGATTGACATCTCCCCATTTCCTCCATTCCCAAGGCCCTGACAACCACAATTCTCTGTATCTGTGAGTTTGGTTTTTTTAGATTCCACATAAGTGGGATGATATTGGATGGATCTTAGCAATGATTTTCTTTATCTGTCCAATTTATTTGACATAATATCTCTAGAGATCATCCATGTGGCATATAGCAAGATTTCCTTTTTTTTTGCAGCTGAATAATATTCCATTATCTATCTATATATATATATATATATGTGCACACACACATATTTATATATATATAAAATTTTTGTTCATTCATCTGTTGATAGATATTTATACTGGTTTCCTATTGGCAGCACCAATTTATGTCTCCACCAAGAGTGTACAAGTCTTCCCTTTTCTCCATACCCTTATCAATACTTGTTATTTCTTGTCTTTTTGATATTAGCCTATTAGCCATTCTAACAGGTGTGAGGTGATATCTCATTGTGATTTTGATTTGCATTTTCTTGATGATTAATGATATTAAGTACCCTTTCATGGACCTGTTGGCCATCCATATGCCTCCTTTGGAAAAATGTTTATTCAGGTCATTTGCCTGTTTTAAAATCAAATTATTTGTCTTGTTTTTGTTTTTTGCTATTTAGTTGTATGAGTCCTTTATATGTTTTTCATATTAATCCCTTACCAGATATATAGTTTGCACATATTTTTTCACATTCCATGGGCTGCCTTTTCATTTTTTTGATGATTCCTCTTGCTGTGCAGAACTTTTTAGCTTAATGTAGGCCCACTTGTTGCTTGTTCTTTTGATGTCATATTCAAAAAATAAGTGCTAAGATCAATGTCAGGGAGCTTTTATCCTATGTTTTCTTCTAGAATATTTATGATATCAGGTCTTATATTTAAGCCCTTAATATGTTTAAAGTTAATATTTATGAGATGTAAAATAAGGGGTCTAATTTCATTCTTTTGCATATGAATATCCAGTTTTCCCACCACTATTTATTGAAGAGACTAGACTTTCACCATTGCATATTTGAAGCTCCCTTGTCAAATAATAGTTGACCAAATACATGAGGATTTATTTCTGGGCTCTCAATTCTGATCCTTTGTTTCATGTATCTATTTTTATCTATTTGTATGCCATTATAACACGGTTTTAATTATAATACAATTTTGTTCTTTCTCAAGATTACTTTGGCTACTCATGGCCTTTTGTGGTTCCATACAAATCTAAGAATTACTTTTTCTACTTCTATGAAAAATGCCATTGGAATTTTGATGGGGATTACATTGAATATGTAGATGGCTTTGGGTAGTACTAGTATTTTAATAATATTCATTTCTCTGATTCATAAAGACAGGCTATCTTTTCATTTATGTGTGTCTTCTTTAATTTATAGTTTTCAGTAAATAAATATTTTACTTCCTTGGTTAAATTCATTCCAAACTATTTCAGTGTTTTTGATGTGGTAACTCCAGGTCTAGTGGCTAGAGAGCAGGGAAGGCAGTGATAGTGGCTAGAAGTAGTAGTATGTACACACTCAGCTGTGTAGTGGCAGGGGCCATTTGCAGATACACTCATAGTGGCAAGGGCTGGGGTCAGCTGTAGGCACACTAGCAGCTGTAGGCACACTAGCAACTGCAGAAACCTAGCTGTAATCATACACTCCCAGGGTTTCAGGAGCTCACCACAGATGCATGTAAAGTAGTGGATACCACTGATGGTAGTTGACCTGACAACATACATATGCATGACTGCAAGGGCTTATTGTACACTAGCCCTACTGTGGAGGCCAGTGGCAAGAGTCAGGGTCTAGTCCAGGCCCACAAGAGTTAAAGGGGCCTTGTCTGTCAGTGTGCACTCCTGTGGCTGCATGGTCTCACCATGGGTGTGGGCATGGCAGAAGACATCAGTGAAGGGGGTCAGGCTGCCAGAGTGCAGGTGCACAGCTAGCTGGAGATAAGTCCATGGGTGCAGACCATTCACAGGAGTCAGGGCCAGATCCATCACTTAATTTGAGTTAAATTTTGTATAAGGTGTGAGGTAGAGGTCCAAATTCATTTCTGTGTGTAGATAGTCAGTTATCCAGCACCATTGGTTGAAAAGACTATTCTTTCTCCATTGAATTATCTTTGCATCCTTTTCAAAAAATGATTCATCATAATTTCAGGGATTTATTACAGATTCTCAATTATATTCCATTAACCTATTTGTCTAACCTTATAACAGTACCATAATGTCTTGATTACTGTACAGTTACTGTAGTAGGTTATGATACCAGGAAGTGAGATTTCCAACTTTGTTCATTTTTGTCAAGATTGTTTGGCTATTTGGGGTTCATTGTATTTCCATATCAAATTTAGGATCAGCTTATCATTTTCTACAGAAAAGTAATTTGAAGTTTTTACAGGGATTGTATAGAATCTGTGCATTGATATAGGACATTTTTCCAACTTAACAATATTAAGATTTCTAGTCAATGAGCATGTGATATCTTTCCACTTAGTTCTGTCTTCTTTAATGTCTTTCAGCAATGTTTTGGTTTCAGTGTACAAGTCTTGCACTTCTTTTTGATGCCATTATCAATTGGATCATTTCCTTAATTTCAGTTTTTGTATTCATTGCAGTACACAGAAATATGATTGATTTTTTATGTTAATTTTATATCCTAAAACCTTGATAAACTCACTTATTAGTTATGACAGATTTCTTATAGGTGGATTTCTTAGGGTTTTTTTATATACAAGATAATGTCATCTGTGAAAAGAAATATTTTACTTCTTCTTTTTCAATCTGAATGCATTTGACTTCTAATTCTTGCTTCACTGCCCTGAAAAGAACCTCAAATACAATGTTGAATAGAGTTGTGGGAGTAGAATCCTTCTTTTGTGCCTGATCTCATGGGGGAAGGCATTCAGTTTATATTATCATAACATATGATGTTAACTGAGAGGATTTTTGTAGTTGCTCCTTATTACTTGAGGGAATTCCCTTTTACTGCTAGTTTGTTGGGTGTTTTTAATCATGAAAAGGTGTTGAAATTTTCAAATGCTTTATTGGTGTCTATTGAGAAGATCATGTCGATTTTTCCTTTATTTTGTTATTAGGGTGCATTATATTGAGTGACTTTTAGATGTTAAACCAATCTTGCATTCTTAGAGTAAATCCTAATTGGTCTAGTGTATCATCTTTTCATATGTTACTGGATTTTGTTTGCTAGTATTTTGTTGAGGATTTTTACATCTACTTTTATAAGAGATATTCATAGTTTTCTTTCATTGTATCTTTGACTTTGATACCAGGGTAATATTTGCCACATAGAATGAGTTGTGAAGTATTCTCTTTTGTTGTATCTTTTGGAAGGGTTTATGAAGGTTGGCATTGATTCTTCTTTAACAATTTGATTGAATTTCAAACAGCACATTCAGCTGTGCCTAGATTATTATTGGTGGGAAATTTTATAATTATCAATTCAATGCTTTTACTTGTTCAGGTCTAGTCATATTTTCTATTTCTTCTTGAATCAGTTTTGGTAGTTTGTGTCTTTCTAGAAATTTGTCCATTTCATCTGAGTTATCTAATGTACTGGCATTAGATATGGTATAATTGTCATAGTATTCCTTTATAGTCCTTTTTATTTCTCTAAAGTCAGGAATGATATCTTCTGTTTCATTCTTGATTTTACTAATTTGAATCTTCTCTCTTTTTCTCTTGGCAATTTAGCTAAAGAGTTGACCATCTATATTATCCTTTAAAATATCAATTTTTTATTTTGTTGATTCTCTCCATTGGTTTTCCTATTCTCTATTTCATTTATCTCTACTCTAATCTTACTCCTTCTTTTCTTCTGCTAGCTTTGTATTTAGTTTACTCTTCTTTTTCCATTTTAAGTAGAAGATCAGATTATTGATTTGAGGTCTTTCTTCCTTTTTAATATAGGCATTTACAGTATAAACTCCCCTTCCACCACTGTTTCAGCTGCATCCTGTAAGTTTTGCTATATTGTGTTTTTGTTTTCATTCATCTCAAATTAATTTATGGCTTTTCTTGTGATTTATTCTTTAACTCATTGGTTAACTTAGGAACACTTGTTTAATTGGCATATGTTTGTGAATTCCCCAAATTTCCTTCTGTTATTGATTTCTGACTTTATAACTTTGTGGTCAGAGAAATCCTTTAAAGTGATAGGAAAATATTTACAAGGTCAGCAATCTAGTCCAGGTGGCTTCCTTCTGCTTCTCTTTTTTAACAAAGACAGCAGAAACTCCCGTTTCCCCCTCCCCTTCACTTCCTGCTCTGCCAGGCACTCAATCCCTAAACTCACTCCCCCTTGTTTGCTTGCTTGCTTACTTGCTTGTTGTGCACGTAAAAATGTTGCAGATATGGAAGCAGAGGGTATATATTGCTCCCCTTGCCTTTGTTTGGGACTCAGGTGTAAAATACCCGCCGGTGTAAAATAAACCTCAAAACTCCAAGACCTCCGAGTGCCGCTTGGTTTTTCCATCAGCCATCCAGTCCAGGTTTTCCAGGTTTTTCCATACCATTTGGTTCCCTGACAGGGAAACCCAACTGCACTGGCCCTTTGTTGCCACCTGTTTAGGGCAACAGGGGGGCGGTGACAGAACCAACGGAGAAGGCACACCTTCCTGATATTTCAGCAGTCTCCCGCCCAGCCATCCCAGGAGAGTCCCACTGTGCTGTTCCCACCAGACTCAGGGAGGCTTGGCAGGTGAGGACCTGGTTCTGACATCGAATCTGGTAAGGCCTCAAGGCCCCTGACCCAGCCAGTTCCCAAGCATTGGGGTGGAATGGGAGCCTGATCACCTCTCAGAGACTTCTTAGAAGACTCACAGGTAGGGATTCCCAGGAAGGGAATAAGGGAATGTTTAAACTGTGTGTGTGTGTGTGTGTGTGTGTGTGTGTGTGTGTGTGTGTGTAGGGCGGTTGAAGCCATTCAGTCTGCACTGAATCTGTGATTCCATGGCCTGCACTATGGAATCTGAGGGGGCCCTTCACCGTATTCGCGGTCAGCCACCACGACATAATGGTGACTCAGTTTTGGCTGACCTGGCCCAGGACTTATACAGGTGCACCTTAGTCAAGGCTGATCAAAGTCTCCATGAGGAGCATCAACAATGGGCATCTGACTGGTCTCCTCTCTAGAGGAGGCACCCCTCCCTTGTCTGTTGTCACAGCACTGTCCACAGACACGTCATGGGGTCAGGGCACAGTAAACCCACAGTTCTCAACACCATGATCAAAAATTTTAGGAAGGGATTTTAGAAGACTATGGAGTAAAATTAACTCCTGACAGGCTGAAAACCCTGTATGAATCTGAATGGTCCACTTTCAGTGTAGGGTGGCCTCTGGAAGGGACCCTAGATGTCCCAACAGTCCACCAGATCTGTCGAGTCATCACTGGAGATACAGGTCATCCTGACCAGTTCCCATATATTGACTCCTGGCTAGGAATCACCCAGACCCTTCCCCCTTGGGTGTGATTCACTTGCAACAGGCAGGGACAGGGTAGGGTCTTAGTTGCCTCAACAAAGAAGACTACAAAGGATCAACAGAAGCCTGAGCCTCTGCAAATTCTTGCTGGTGACCCAGAGGAAGAGCTAATATTACCCAACCTTATGCACCCCCAAGGCCATCACACCCAGTCCCTCAGTCCCAGACACCCTGCCACTCTTGACCTCCCCGCCAACTCTAGAACCAGTGGACCCACTCTTCCCAGGACCAGCAGCCAGACTGCACCCTCGGCCAGGAGAAGGCACCTTTCAGATGTTGGTGTGAGAGACACAGGAGCCTGAGAGGCATGATGAGGACAGGACCACCCAGCTAGGCTGGTCCATACTTTACTATCAACCCTTCTCCATGACTGACCTCCTCTATTGGAAACACAACACCCCATCATACTTGGAAAAGCCACAAGCCTTGGTTGATCTAATGGAATCCCTACTCCAAACCCATCAGCTGACCCAAGAAGACTGCCAACAGCTTCTCCACACCCTGTTCAACATGGAGGAGAGGAGGTGGATCATAAGAGGGTCTCGCCAATACCTGAAAGAGCACACACCAGCCAGGGGTCCCTAATCAGAGTGGATGGGCTGAAATCGCTGTCTCCAAAGAGTGCCCTGAGTGAGACTTCACTGCCCCTGAGGGACAGCACCACATCCACTGCTATCAGGGCACCCTCTTCCAGGGAATCAAAGCCGGGTCCAAAAAGCCTATGAACATGACCAAAGTATCTTCAGTCACTCAACAACCAGGAGAGTCTCTATTATGAAATACCATGTGAAGCTTATCACATCTACACCCCTTCAATTCTGAGTCACCAGGAAGCCAACAAATGGTCAACACCTCATTCGTGGCCCAAGCTGCCCCAGACATCAGACAAAAGCTCCAAAGACTTGAATGCTTTGCTGGAATAAATATCACTCAACTGATTAAAACTGACAACAAAGTATATCTAAACAGAGAAGTTCAGGCTGACAGGGAGGCTGAAAGAAGAATGAAGAAAAAGGCCAGCCTCCTGGTAGTTGCCCTAAAAGAAAGAAAGATGACCAAAAGGCAGAGAAAAGCCAGCCACCAAGAGGGGGAAAGCCTAGGAACTCCCCTATCCAGGGACCAGTGTGACTATTGTGAGGAGAAGGGGCACTGGAAGAATGAATGCTCCAACAGAGGCAAAGCCCCAAAGCCCGGTCACTGCTGGGAGGAGCCACATGGGGAAAGGCTCACTGGCCTGGCAGGAACAGACTCAGATTGACAAGGATGGGCTCTCTCACACTCGGCCTCCATGACCCCACGGTCAAGATGAAAGTGGGGGTCCAAACAAGACTTTTATGGTTGACACTCTGTGGTCACCCTCCCTGTACCCCCTTCAGTGAAAAGACTGCAACTATTCTCAGAGCCATTGGGACATAAGCAGTCCAGCAACACTTTTGCCAAGCCCACCAATGTGAACTTAGAGGCCTCAAGGTCCAAAATGAGTTTCTCCACCTGCCTGAGAGCCCCGTTCCCCTCTTCAGCTGAGATACACTCTCAAAGCTCAGAACCCAAATAATTTTTGAACCAACTGGACACACCAGCCTGAAACTAAACCCAGGCCAAGAAGGGCCAGGGTCCCTCGTACTGGCAATAATCACACCTAGGGAAGAGGAGTGGGGGCTATTCTGTGCCCAGACCCTCTGAAGTAGCCCACTTGAATTCAGAGCTGCTTCCTTCACTATGGGCTGAAGACAGTCCACCTGGACTTGCTCATAACTGTGCCCCTGTCATTGTAGAATTGACTCCAGGGGCCCAGCCACAGAGACAGCGGCAGTATCCCCTCTCACAAGAGGCAAGAGCAGGCATCCAGGAACACCTGATCAGACTCAAAGAGGCAGGCATTCTAACCGAGTGTCAGTCACCCTGGAGCACCCCACTTCTACCAGTCAAAAAGCCAGGAGGAAGGTACCAGCCTGTTCAAGACCTGCAAACCATTAATAAAGTGACTGTCTCTTCACATCTGGTGGTCCCAAACCTGTACACCCTCCTCAGCCAGATCCCGGAGTCTGCCAAATGGTTCATTTGCCTAGACTTAAAAGATGCCCTTTTTTGCCTCCAGCTGGCTCCCCAAAGCCAGCTCTTGTTTGCCTTCAAATGGACTGAACCAGATACGGGGTGGCAGATGCAGTCAACATGGATGCGGCTTCCACAAGAGTTCAAGAACTCACCCACTCTCTTTGGAGAGGCATTGGCCACAGACCTTGCCAGCTTTCTGAGGGAAGCCATATGCTGTGCCCTCCTGCAGTGTGTAGATGACCTCCTCCTTGCCAGTGACACCCAGGAAAATTGTACAAAAGGCACAAAGTCCCTCCTGCAACTCCTGTCAGACTCAGGATACCAAGCCTAATGGAAAAAGGCACAAATCTGCCAGCAGCGAGTCCGGTACATAGGCTTCATCCTCACCCAGGGAGAAAGGGCACTAGGGCTAGAGAGGAAAAAGGTCATTGACTCCTTACTCCAACCCCAGACAAAGAAAGGCATACAAGTGTTCCTGGGGGCCACTGGGTTCTGCAGAATCTGGATTCCTGGATTCTCAGCAATGGCAAAACCCCCTACAGCCTCCTAGGGGGACCAGACTGAGAACCCCCCCATCTGGACAGAAGAGGCAGGAGCCCCCTTCCAGGAGATAAGGCTGTTTTAGGGCAGGCACCAGCCCTAGGCCTGCCAGATATAGGGAAGCCCTTCAATCTCTTTGTACGTGAAAAGGAAAAAGTGGCCCTCAGGGTTCTCACACAGACTGTTAGGCCCTGGCAGCGACTGGTCACATACCTGTCAAAAAATGAACCTGAATACAGCAGGATGGCCACCCTGCCTCAGGACATTGGCAGCCACAGTTCTATTTATTACAAAAAGCAGATAAACTTACCCTGGGACAAAAACCTAAATATTAAGGTTCCTCATGCTGTTGTGTCCCTCATGAAGGGACACTGCTTCCTCTCCAACTCTTGGCTGGCACAGTATTAAAACTCCTCAGGGCTGTCTGGCTCACACACACACAAAAAAAAAAGCAATTTTGCATTGCAAAGAACACCAAAAGGGAAACAACCCTATAACACATGGAAACCAGCTAGCAGATAAGGCAGCTAAAAGAGTGGCCAATAAAAAGAAACAGATAAAGCTCCTTCCCTTACCATGGCCTTAACACCCCCAGTGGAGTCCTCTCCACCCAAGTACACTGAAAAGGAAAAGGACTGGGCCATGGCTGAAGGAGCCACTCTAACTAAAAAAGGATGGTGGATGCTGCCTGACAGACACATCTTTGTCCCAACTGCAACCAGAAGTCATCTAGTCAGCAAATAACATCAGCTCACCCACCTAGGAAAAACTGGACTAGAAGCCCTCCTCAAAAAGCAACACTACATCAGCCAGTTGCCAATATTATGCCAAGCAGTAAGTGAGCAGTGTGTAACTTGTGCCAGAAATAATGCTTGATCTGCATCATGACCCCACCTGGTGTCCAAAGGAGTTGCCCCCTTTTAAGACCTAAAGATAGGCTTCACAGATGTCCAACCAAGCAGAGGACTCAGATACCTCCTAGTAATAGTTTGTACATACTGTGGATGGCTCCAAGCTTTCCCCACTAGGATAGAATGAAGCTGGGAGGTAGCCAAAGTCCTCCTGAGAGAAATTGTGTCCTGGTTTGGCCTACTGTCTACAATTACCACTGATAATGAACCTGCCTATGTAGCAGATGCAGTTCAGATTTTAGCTAAATCTCTCAACATTACCTGGAAACTCCACACTGCATACAGGCCACAAAGTTCAGGGAAAGTAAAGCAAATGAATCATACCCTCAAGGAAACCCTAGCTAAGTTTTGCCAAGAAACTGGCCTCCTGTGGCCAGACTTACTGCCCCTGGCTCTCCTGCGTGGGTGCTGCCTGACAGACACATCTTTGTCCCAACTGCAACCAGAAGTCATCTAGTCAGCAAATACCACCAGCTCACCCACCTAGGAAAAACTGCACTGGAAGGCCTCCTCAAAAAGCAATGCTTCATCAGCCAGTTGCCAGCATTATGCCAAGCAGTAAGTGAGTAGCACACTTGGAGCTCAGGGCTTTTCTCCTTTTGAACTGGTGTATGGACACCCTTCCCCATGCCTAGGAAGCCTCCCAAAGAACCTATGCAAGATAAGAGATAAGGGAGCAAGAGAATAGCTCCAAGCCTTGGAAGCCACCCTAAATAAGCTGCAACAATACACCATAGAAAGAGCCCCAATATCCTTAGCGACTCCAGTACATTCCTTCCAGTCTGGGTCAAAGATTAGAAAAGGGGCACCCTCAAACCTCAGTGGACTGGCCACATTGTTGCTCTAACCACTCCTCCTGCCATCAAAGTTGTAGGCATCACTCTGTGAGTCCATCATTTCATAGTGAAAAAAGCCCACAATCTGGATGAAGAAATACATCAGTGGAAGGGCCCAGCCAGACCTCTAGAATCCTCTCCACCTCTGCATCCAACGATTACCCTCTGAATAATGAACACCTGCATGCCATGAATCCTGGCCCTTGCTGGAGTGGTATCTTTCATTCTGGGCATTGGACTCTCTGCTGTTGTCCCCCCAGGCTGGACTATTCCCCCCAAAATTGCCCTTTCTATCGTCTATTATGTAATCGTAGGTTGTTTTGCTGTGCTTACCTGTTTCTCCTAATTATACTCAAGCCTCAGCCTGCATCTCCCCACTACTACTCTGTAATGTTATTATAGCTTCTTTCCCTTCCCTTCCTCCTCTCACTCCCAGGGAACCTCACTGTGGTTGCATAAAGTCAGACAAATGGGGGATGGGGTCAGTGCCTACACCTACATGCCTGCTAAATGTCATGATAAGAACAGGGCCACCCTTTGCCTTAAAGACGAGAAAGGTACTGAACTAAAACAATAAATAAATGGGACTCAGACTGTGCAATTAGGGGAAGAAAGGGATCCACTGTCTGCTGGACCTACCTCACCCACTTTGGAATGTCTGATAGCTTGGAGTCCAGAACCAAGCACAAAAGGACAGGGATGAAAAGGTCAAGCAGGCCCTAAAGGCACTAACTGAAGAGCCAGTTTACCGCAATACTAACCACTCAGGTTTTTCTGTAACAGATTAAGCAGTTTAGTACTACTACGGGGTCTGCCTTCAGTCCCTTGAGTGTCCTCAGCTCCCACTACACAATGTTGGTGGAGGGCTGTGCTAAGGAGGTGCGCCAAGAAGGACTGTGGGGGATGGGGGAGGGATGCACATGCCCCTCCCACTCCTTTTTAATTTTAATCGGTCCTTAAAATAGGTGCCCATCTCCTCCAATTGTGCAACCTCCTGTGACATTTACACCTTCTGAGCTGCAGATGTTAAAATGGAATCTGTGGCTAACAACTCTTTTAACTGGCCTTGCTGGGCCAGCGGTTCTGTTGCTCCTTAGACTATTAGTGGGACCCTGCATGTTTAACTGGCTCCTTAACTTTATCAAGGAACACTTTTCTTCCATACAACTCATGTATATGCAGAGCCATTATGACCTATCATCAATTAAGGAGATGATGCCCCTAAAAACAAAGTCTTTAAAGGGGCATCAGAGGGGGGAGTGACAGGGAAATGTTTACAAGGTCAGCCATCTAGTCCAGGTGACTCCCTTCTGCTTCTCAGCAAAGACAACAGCAACTCTCTTCACTTCCTCCTCTGCCAGGCACACTCCCCCTTGCTTGCTGTTTGCTGTGCACATAGAAACGTTGCAGACAGGGAAGCAGAGAGATATATATTGCTCCCCTTGCCTTTGTTTGGGGCTCAGACCTTGGGAGATTACTCCCCTCTGAGCCCACTGGTGTAAAAATAAAACCTCAACCCTTCAAGACCTCTGAGTGCCGCTTGGTGTTTCCATCAGTGATCCAGTCCAGGTTTTCCAGGATTTTTTTTGTAACAAAAGGATTGTACACAATCCTTTAAATTTTATTGACACTTGTTTTATGGCTTAGCAGGTGGTGTTTCAGATTTCTGAAGAATTTTATTTTGACCAATTTTGCTAAGGTTATTGCTTTTATGGAAGAGCAGAATTTCAGAAGCTCAAACTTCACTATTCCAAAAGGGCTCACCTCGTTAAGTAATTTTTAATCAATTTTGAATAACTATATGGTTGCTAAAAGAAGAACTTGAACAGGAAACCATACAGTGGAAAAAAATTCATTTCAAAGTAAATACTAATGGACATCTATTGGTGGCAATTGAGTGAGTACTAATTAAAATGAGGCTTAGGGTGGACTGAAAACAGTATTACACTGGAACACTACTCACATCTGGTTAATTTATGGGTAAGCGAACTTTTTTGGGCCACACTTTCCTATTCTGTTAATTAGTAAAATTCATTCTCAGGCAGAGCCATGCAGGAATATAAGACATCATAGTATCCACCATCCAATAAAGAACATTTAAATTTCACCTCTTTGCAAAATTAAGTAAACTGAGGTATATAAAGCAAATTGTTATCACTTTACTATTACAACAAATAAAAATAAATATCTAAATCTCTAAGAAACTTCATAAATTTTCCAAATAAAGGTCATAACTATTAACCCACATATTTGCTCATCATTAGATTTAATGCATCAATTTCATCTATTATTTATATCTTCACATATCTTACATCCGAGCTATCCCCCATGACCCAAAGAGAGATGCTCCCTGGCCACCAGTTCAAAAAGGCATCCTGTACTTCTTGTAAAAATCAGTCTAATGCAAGGTAGGAACTTAAGCTTTAATGGGCAGCAAAAGTAGGGTAACTTGAGAAGACAGATATAGATGGAAAACAAATATAAGATTGTCCATGAACAACCTCGCTGGCCACACTTTTGGGAGCTGTGGCCACGCAGCTGGTTACATGGCCATATAGGACATCTTTAGACAGACCAGAAAACCATGTAGAAAATCTTGGCTCAGAATTGTTCAGTGAAGAGACAAAGAGTTAAGAAACTATCTGTCATCTCCCTCTGGTCCATGTTTTCCCAATGGGAGTAAATTTTCCCACCACTTCTAGGAAAGATCAATTGATCTTTTGGGCAAATCCTAGGGCAACCAGATCTAGAATTAATGAGAGGAGCTTTAACATTTTTTGGTTAGTTTGAATTCCTGCAGAAGCAATGTGATGAAGACCAAGTTGGAGCTCACCACTCAGGGCTAGCTTTTTCATTTGCAGAGACCAGTGCAAAATAAAAATGCAAGTCCTCTTTTTCAAAAGCAGGGAAACAACTCCATTAAAGACACTAAAATATAAGCCTTTTTCTTTCTTCTGTGGTATCTCTCTTATGGTGTTTTTTATTTGCTATGTAATTTTAAATAAACAAAAATTAAAAATTTTAATTATTAGCATGAATATTACCCATTGTTTTATATTGTCTAATGTGTTTTTAATGCCACAATAAGGGCATTTAACTCCTATGTAGAAGCACCAAAGTGTGTTTTTGAAGTTCATACTTGCATAGGTATTTCATTTGTACCAGAACAGTGGAAGTACTGCACAGAACTAACTCAGCTATTGCACTTCTTGATATGCATACATTTACAAAACTCTACTTTCTGCTTACAGATTAGTAAGGAAAGTCTGAGAGGAGAAGGAACTATGGGTTGCCCTATCATTCCCTATCCTTCTATGCCATCATTTAAAGCATAAATTATTAACTAATACAGAAAAGTAACAATAATAGGAAATGATATTATAAGGTCCCTTGATATGCATATTTCTTAGAATTCCATTGCTTGCTTTCTGCATTCAAAGCAAGTTATTGTGCAAACAAAAAGCATGGCTTCTCATAGTTATCCTCACTCTTGCCTACTCAGTCACAGACGTAACACACTTTACTTCATCCTCACTTTAAGTCACTGAACTCCAACACATTGTGGGTCTACTGGCATGCTGTGCTCACAGGGAATCACAAAGGCTACCTGAAGATGGGGCAGCAAGAAAGTGCAGCTGACATGCATATTGCAAAAATCTCCTCTGCTTAAATGCATACTCCATTGTCCCCTTAAACTTCACTTACCAAATATAAGTCCAATTACACAGTTATTAAGAATTCTAAAATGCCCACAATAGAACATTAAACTAAGCCTATGGCTTTTCAGAACCCAGGGATCTGTGCAACTTACATCCATTTAGGTGCCGCCTCAAAGGAGACAGGAATGGGGAAAGGCTGTGAGAGTCCATGGAGCTCGAAAAGGAAGCAGTCATGGGAGTTGCAGCTGGAGCTTCTCATGAGCCAGCAACTGAGGACTCAGGTAGTGGGTAAGGCTGAGATATTCTGAGCAGGCACATAAAATGCATTTGATAAATTCTGCTTTATTTTGCTTCACCTAATTTACTAACTTAACTAATTTTTTTTTTGAAGATGTGAATTTCTTTTGTATTTGTTTGGTAATACAGAGTTAAAATAAAATAGAAATAACCAGTATTAGCTTAAATTGTTTTCATTTTATACCAAAAAGAGAATTTTTTACTGAATTTTGTTCTGACTTGCAGCTTCTCACAAAAAAACATGGGTATTTATACTTTAAAAGAATGCTGCTGAAGCTCTAAGAAATTTATAAATATTCCTAAGTTATATACAAAATAATTATTAAACACATTTTCCACTATTAACTGTAATGAGAGTTCATCTTATTTCCTCTTTTGTCTGGACCTAAAGTTATATAATTTCTATTAATACCACATATTAAGATCTACCACCATATTATCTGAAGGGGTGGATTCTGACTTGAGTTGCATTAATCAGTTTCCTTTGGAAATATCCTCAGTCCTAGTCAAGAATTAGTACCTTAAAGAAAACAAGGTCAGTACCTTCTGGATGCAGGTTCATATAGCAGAGAATAAATAGCAAGGAGCAAATTCATAATCTGGTCTATTGTCAGAGCCAAACACATGAATAAATTTAAAGGATTTAAATTTCCAGGCTTCTTTCATTTTACATCAGAGACCACAGACTCACCCCATACTTCTGCGCTGATATTGTAATTAGTGCATAAAAACAATGATTATTACAATTCATATTCATACAGCCTTTCACAGTTTACAAAATACATTACATTATATGGTCTTTAATAATTGGTCTTCCTTTCCTCACTTGAATAAAAGCACTGAGCAGGCAAGACTTGGGTCTGTTTTGCTCACTGCTTTAGCTTTATTTTCCAATTTGACCAAGGACAATTCTGTGCAATTATTTATTTACATTCACCAAATGTCATAATGGTCAATGCCAACGTTAAAAATATTCAGATTTTTTATTATCTTCAAAGTTGATTTCTCTTCAAAGATATTCCACTGGAGCCACATAATACATCATTATCAAACTGACACTGTCAGTCCCCAGAGGGCTAAAATATTGGCAGATTATTAGACTCCATGTTCCTTGGAATCAAGGCTGTATCTTCCCATCCTTACAATCATTTCTGTTCCTGTACTCACAGCACATTAAGTATGTATTCAATGTTAAATGCACGAAGGGAGGAATGTGGAGATGAGCATGTTGAGTTAGCAAACTTAGGACTGAAAAGTAAGGACAGGAACATATGAAACTTGACAGTCACACATCACACAAGTGACTTCACTTAGTGAAAACGATTTGCACAGGGAATTATAGGCCCACTTGGGCAGTGGCACCCTCATCCATTCCCCAAACCTCATAAGGAATGTTAAAAAGTGGAGAAACAGTCAATGTCTAAAAGGCCATCAGTCTCAATATTTTCAATATTCTTGAGATGGGCTTTGGCGCAGACCCCAATTCATAAGTTTTAAAAAATGTCATCACTTTTTTAGTAGTTGATAAAGACTACTAGGACAGTGGGATGCCTACTTAGAATTTTTTCTTTTGGCACCAGGCTATGACAGACTACTGCAGCTTCTCTCTTTAGCTGAGAAATATTATTGGGAACAATTATTTCAGTGATCACTCTTAGCTATTAAATGTAAATTAGCAGGCACTGTTGCCCTGCAGACAAAGCATAAAAGGACCTTTTGAGGTCTGAACTCTTTCAAATGCTTCAATACGTCTCACTATGTTATGTTGACCCCTGGGAAAAGGAGAAGGGCAGATTTCCTTTAGGACTGAGGAACCTCCTTGAAATAACCATCTGTTCCCTTGCAAGAAGCTGGAGATGTTCCTGAACTGCCTTCAAGTAGGTAGGCAGGAAAACATCTCAGGCCTCCAAGGGGGAACCCATTGCATGGTTCCTACCGAAGCCACCACTTTTCATGGGCAGTTCAAAATTCTTGAGCCTCACAGACTGCCTGAGTTTTGGTCTCAGCACAAGGTAGAGAAAAGCAGGACTACACTCCTTACCTCAGCTATTGGTTGGCCCCTGGTCAAGGACAGACAAGGTCAATCCACACATACTTTTTAAAAAAATTTAGATTATATGATTATGTGGGGTGACTTTGGTAGGGGCAAGAAAAGATGTTGGAAAGCTAGATGTTCCTCCCACTCCTCACTCCCAGTGCTACCACTGCCTGAGGTCCACAGGTAGGGCATTGGAGGGATGCTGAAGAATCAGTAGGCCTGCTAATTTCTGGGTTCTTGGAATGCCTTGACTGAAAGTCACATTCACTGGGACATTTCCCCTTGTCTGAAGTTTGCTAGGAGCCAAAGGCTGAGAACCAGCGATGTAATCTGCCTGGCAATTGCTGAGAAATGACCCATGAAAGGGCCTGCAAATGATGACCCCATTCCCTCCTTTAAGAGTGTATAAGGGAACAGCTGGAAATGGCTGAGGTGGAGAGTTTAGAGGTGAGGCTTCCCTGGAGGGAGCTGAGGGGGTTCTGTCCATCTTTGTCACTGGTCTCCTGTTGAGGTGGGGATGGGGATACTCCCCATTTTAAATGAAGGGGGTTTCAAAGGAATTACTAAGAGAACCTGACACGTTTCGGAATCTGGGTTGTGGGGACTTAATTCACACCTAAACGTCAAAGGATGAGAGCCTGGCTGGAGCAGTGTGCTGGCTACAGAGCAAGATGGACTGGGAAAGGAGTGTGAAGGGACAGAAGTCTACGTTCCTGTGAGCCAGATACAAAGCGTACAGATAGACCCCTGGAGGGCTGTAGCTGGGCTGGTGGAAGCCAGTGACTGGCTGTGATAGCCAGTGAGCGGAAGCCTCCCTGGTGCCATGTAACTGCCGTCAGAGGTCTCCAGCAGGGCCATCTCTCAGAGGATGCCATGCCAGCGTCCCACTGCGAGGTCAACTGGGAACGCCGCTAGGCCACCCGACCAGCCAACACCCATGACCAGTGCACTCCGCTCCCGGCCTCCCACTCGCTGTCCCGTGGGAGCCAGAGCCGGGGCCAGCGGTGAGGTGAGCAGGGAGAGTACGCAAGGCTGAGGAAGGTGAGGGAGCCATAAGTCTCCCTCCCGACGCAGCGCTGACTTGGGCAAACAGTCAGACTGATGAGAAATTTCGATGGACATTTTAACACTTGAATGTAATGGCAAGAGCATAAGATCAACATGAGATTCTACTGAGAATCAAGAAAAATGAGTTCGCAGACCAGGTTGACAGGGTAAGCTGTAAGAAAGAATAAAGTTGCTTTCAATTTACATTTTGAGTCCAGCTTATTCAATAAACTGGATACTAATAAATGAGGAGTATCTTTATTAGTATTCCAAGTGAAGAATGTGCTAGGGATAAGCATATTCATATGGTTTCAACAGGAGTTCTGGAAATCATCTGGGAACACATCATCTATTGAAAACAATTCATGTACATAACTTACATTTTCCATTACATTGTATATTTCCAAATTCCACCCTGCCAAAGAAATTTGCGTTTTGCTTCCAAATGATTAAAAGAAATATTTTTAAAACTAAAGTTCATATATTAGTCACCAAACACTCTGAATTTAGAGATTACATATAATAATAAAAATCATTTTCACATCAGGTTTGAAAGAGGAATTGATACAGACTTTTGAACTTGTATTTTTTTGGAGCAGCAGGCAATTTCTGAAACATATTTCCAATTACTGAGGAAGTTTTTCCCAGGGAAGTGAATAAACTGTCCAAGATCCTAATTTCCACATCAAGAAAACGTGAAAAGAACTCTATCACATAAATGATAATGGGCAGGTTTTAAGTACTTCATCTAAAGAATGAGAATTCTAGCAATTAACCAAAATCAAAGTAACTCAGAATACAATGTAGTGAGATTTCTAAAAAGCAATGTCTCCAGTACCTGCAGGCTCTTCTGTGCACTTTCAGCTCTTCAGCAGGAAGCTTATGGCGGCATTAAGTCTCAAAAATTCCTTCTGTAAGGGACTATAAATTGCATACCAGAAAACAATATTTCCTTTCTAGGGCCTGAGAAATTAAGTTATATATATTTTGGTCTTCAAAGACCACCATGAGTTAGGATAGAGACAAAAACCAGACAAGGGATGAATTTCCCATAATGTGTACATTTATGAAAGAGAAATATTCATCACTACCATGCAATTTCAAACTAGGGCTGCTAAGTAGCACCAGGAACTCAGATTCCCAGTGTTGAGAGCAGCAACTGTATGATTCTGCACAGGGTACGCCACCCAGTCTAGAGTAACAGACCTCAGCATCTGGCTCTAGGCTGTATGCTAAGGAAGCATTAAGGGTTTTGCATATTTAGAGGGAACTATTTAACGTCGCTCTACTGAGGTAAGAGGAAGGAAAACAGCACCAGACGCGGGGAGCCGACCTGGTCCTCCTGGCCAGGTCCTGGTGTTTCAAGCCGGCCCATATTCTCAGCTCAGTCTTGGTTAATGTGGACAATTTCCCAGAAGAGCAACATCAGACAAGGCCCCTATGTGACAGTGATAATTAAGCATAAACAGGACTGGTCCTTACTCACGTCCGAGCTCAGACAAAACAAGTACATTGTTAAAGCCACAAAAGTAAAACTCCCTTAGCTGCCCGATGGCATCCACTCCAGAGCAAGCCCCAGTTTCTCAACTCTCCCCAAATTACCGGAGGTGAGCCCAGATGCTGGAAGTCCTTTCAAACCCTCTCTTGCAGATGCCCCTCAGCTCCCCATGGGGTATGTTCTCCCTCCCTGCAGAAAGTAACAAGCCAAACTTGTTCAGTTACAGGTATATTTCTGGTCTTTGGCTGGCGGGCAAATTTGGACATTTACACTCAATAAAAATATATCCACTTTAAATGTAAAGGTCAATATATTTGGGCAAATATACACATCCATGTAACCTCCAGCAAAATTAAGATACAGAACATTTCCATCACTTTGTGTCATTTCCTAGTTAAACTCCACACAAGCTCCAAGAGCAGGCAACTCAATGACCTAACTTTGTTATAAAGTTTTGAGTAAATGCATTCATGAATTCTATATTTTTCTCTGCTGGCTAGCTTCCCTCACCATATGATGTGGCTAATAAAGATCGTTTTATTTCTTCCTTCTTAGTAGGTACATATTCTACCTCTTTTCTTTGTCATACTGCACACGCTGAGATCTCTTTGATAACATGGAATAGAAGTGGCCAGGGTGGACCTCTCTGCATGATTAGTTGTCACCATTAACTGTGACAATAGCTATGATGTTGCTTAGACACACATTATCGGATTAAGGCATTCTCTTCTTTTCCTAATTTGCTTAGAGTTTTCATTATTAACAAGTAATGAACTTTGTCAAATGTTTTTCATACACCTATTGAGGTTTTTTAAAAATCTTTTATTCTGTTAATATGGTGAATTGCAGTCCTTGATTCTTAAATGTTAAAGCAACCAATATTTGCAATTCTAGCATAAGTCCCCATTTCATATCATCATCCTGTTACGGAAAATACTGAAAAAAAAAAAGCTTGGACTGGATCACTGACGGAAAACATCAAGCGGCACTCGGTGGGAGGTCTTGGAGTGTTGAGGTTTTATTTCACACCGGTGTGCTCAGAGAGGAATAAATTTCCAAAAAGTCTGAGCCCTGAACAAAGGAAAAGGGAGCAATTTATACCTTTCTGCTTCCTTATCTGTAACATTCCTATGGGTACAGCGAGCGAGCAGAAACGGGGGAGGGATTTTAGGGAGCGAACCTTAGGAACCAGTACTCGGCAGAGTGAGAACTAATGGAGTGTATTTTTTTGTTTGGGTTGAGGAGGGGGTGAGGCGGGGGGGAGCCACCTCATAAATTAGTGTCCTTGTAGTGTTGTTTATGTTGAGGAAGGAGGGGTGTGAGACAGAGTGGAGCCACCTGCTAGGTTGCTGTCCTTGTAAATTTTCCCTATCATTCCCCCCTCTGATGCCCCTTCAAACACTTCGTTTTTAGGGGTCATCATCTTGACTTATGACAGACCGATAGCCTTGCAGAGCCAGTATATGGTGGTGGCTCGATTTGTAACAGTGTTTTCTATGAAGTTTATGAGGGCATTTAGTACACAGGGGCCAATACTGGCAAGGAGGAGGATGGATATGAGGGGCCCAGCCAGTGGAAGTAACCAGGAAGACCACTGATCGAATCCCTAGATCCCCCTTGTCTCTAGATCTTTTCCTCTTTTTAATATTCTTTCTTTCAGTTCTTTGATTTTTGTGGTCACTGTAAGAATAGAAATAAGTTAGCATAAGCATAGCCATCTTAAAGGCCTAGAAGCCATTTTCTGAGTATGTGACTTAGAAAGAAAAACTGGAACTGAGTAAGGCCTTGAAAAACAAGTTAATCATGAACACCAAGTAGTAAGCAGCTGTGGCCTTTAGTCAGCTAACCTTGGTCAGCTAATCTTACATACCAAGCTTATTGTGCAGAACCTCCCTGACAATTGAAGACTGGTCTTATCTTGCTCCTGCCTAACCCCAAGATGTATGTCTTGCAAGAATAATGTGCAGCTGTAGAAAATTGCTATGAGTTAAGTGTTTTAAAAATGCTATATAAACCCTTAGCTTTGAGTGCTTAGGGTCCTTGTTGAGACCCGCTGTGTCGGGCTGACACTTGGACCCCAGCTAGCTGGCTGAATAAAGACTTTGCTTGAATTTACATCTCTATGCCTGTGTAGTTTGTTCTCTGGAGAAGCCTCAGAAGCCTGGACCCTAACATTTGGGGGCTCGTCCAGGATACGAGCGGCTTCCCTGAGAACAAAGGACAGCTAGAGGCAAGGTCTAATTGTCCGGACGGAGCAGTGTAATTCGAGGGTCACCCCCTCGTGTCTGCATAAATCCATTATAAAGCGGGAGTCGCCATCCAGTGTATAGTCTCAGGTTAGTGGTCCTGAGTGAAGAAGTCCGGGCTGGTAGTCCCAGCCCCCAAGTTAGTGACCCTGGGTAAAAGCCCAAGTAACCAATCCTGGCCCTAGAGTCCGAGTGACTCGGCCTTAAGAAGGCAAATCCAATCAGCAGAAAACTGGCGCCCGAGGAGGAAAAGACTGAGCTCGTCACCCTGCGGCAGTCCGAGTGGATGCCCTTTGGGAGAATTACTAGAGTTTTTGAGGACCCTGAAAGTGGTGAGTGTGGTGCGCACCAGAGTGAGAGAAAGACCGGTCCGAACAAGTGCGATCAGATGTAGTGTGTGTGCTTGGTGTTATCATTTATTGTTTTACTGTGTTTTAGTTTCAGTTTATATTTTTTTGCACTTCTCATTTTAAGTTTCCTTGTTCTAAAGTTCTCCTGCTCTCTCCGTTCCTCCTTTCTGCCACTACATCATTCCCCGCGGGCACGGGTCGGGCAATTAAGAGCCATTAAGGCGCCCGCCGCTAGAAGACTCCTGTGACAAGATAAGGGGGTCACAGCCGCGAATCCCAGATAAATTCGCGTCCCCCATAGAAAGAAAACTGCAACGACAGGCACTTGTTCACAAGCACATACAATAGTCATTTTGTTTGAAGTGGCATCTTCATCCTTCGCCTTTGTCTCCCTCATATTCTTTTTCCTTCTTCTTTCTCACCATGGGACAGACTCAGATGACCCCCTAAGTGTGTAAATGAATATATCTTTCTACCTCCGGATAGTATTAATGAAATTGATTTAAAGACAAGAGCTTGTGAAAATTAAGTATTCTAAAACTTCCAGAAAACCTGATAAAAAGTGTTAAGCATTAATGCTAATTTGAGTTTGCCTGAGGCAGGCATGTCCTTGTAGTTATCAGCTGCCTAAATTTACCTGAAGTCATTTAAGTCATGTGATCTGCTAAATCTTTTAAGAATAAAATGCTTAAAAGCTTGGCTTTGTCTAATATTCAGTAAAAGTCTTGTAAGTAATCTAGAATAGTTGTTACTAATGAGTGAACTAAATGAGGGTGGCAAGTGAACACCTTTTTAATTGTGTGTTACAGTGTGTATACCTACCTACTGCCTGAGAATCTTTGTAGTAACCTAAAACCTTAAAGTTTTGCTAAATTAAGAAGATGTACTCTATGAGAGATTGTGCTGTAAAGCTCATAGTTACAGAAATTATAAAATGTGTTCATAAATTTGTCAATCTAAAGAATGTTAGTTAAACAATTTACAATAGCCTACTTCTCAGTGTTCACTGGAAATTAAAGTTTCTAATAGTTTTAAGTTCTAATTAAAACTACTTAAAGTAATAAAACATTTCTCTATGCTAAAAGATGTATGTTTTAATAAGAAAAAGTATAAAGAATGAAAACTCTTCTGCATGCTAAAGAATGTGTTTTGTGATAAAAGAAAGTAACTTTGTTCTAAAGTACAGCTATTTATTTAAAGAGAGAAAACAGCGTAGTGCCTTTTGTTGTAGAAGATCCGCTCAGCCTGTTGCTTTGGGGAGAGAGTCAAGATGTTTAGAGATAAAGTGAGATAAACCCAGTCAAGCCGCAGGCAAGCCCAGGCATAATTCTCACCGGCTTATGTGCTTGAGACCATGGGGCAAATGAAGAATAAATTACTATATTCTTACAGATATAGTCGTGCCTAGTGAAATTAAAGCAAGTGAGTCTTGATATCAAGTGCACAGCAAAATTAGAATCTCGTTTCCAGTTAAACAGTTTTCTTTAACTGTTAGTCTGCTCTTAATGTTGAAAGATCAAAGCAGTTTCTCATGCTTAAAGTCTCAGTGAGTTGCCAGAATATTAAAAAAAAAAAATGAAATCGTAATATTAAAAAGACTAAAAGCTAAAGTTTGTTAACAACTGTATAACCTTTATTTGCCTTTGAAATATTTTGTTATTGAAAATAATTGCATGGCCTGAGAAATTGAATTATTTATTCCATATATTTTTATAAGTAGAAAAATCTCTAACCAACAAATGATTAAAGTTGTTACTGATTATTTGTTTTCTTAATTTATCCTAAGCAGAATGGTAACAAAGCTTTTTTCAGCTGATTAAATGCACTTAGTTAACAAACCAAAATTTATCCTTAAAAATTAAACTGTAGAATCTGGACAAAATTATGTTTCTCCCAGAAAAACAAGTTTCACTGTAAAAGTTTAGATAGACAAACGTGTGACCACTTTTAAGAAAAGTTGTAATAGATTTTTTTTGACAACCACCAAGTCTTCTTGTTTAATTTATATGCTGTATGTTTTTAAAAACATGGGGGACTCTCCATACTTTTTAATGCAAATGATCTTAGAGCTTTTAATAGAATTTGCATAGCAGCTTATATCTACTACTAAAGAGTAAAACATTCTTGAAGTTTTCAGGGAAAACCTGTAGACTTAAGCACTTTCTCTGCTTTTTTTTGTATCTAGTCTTAGACACTTATGCTAAGTTCAAAAAAGTGCTTTTACCTCTAGTTAACTCTGATATTTTCCAGAGGGCCCCTGGAACATGTCAGAAAAATTTTTTCTCATTAGAGAAAGTATTTGACTAATTTGGCTTATTTATCTGATATATACCAAGAAAGCACTGTCAAAGAGAATGATGCTAAACTTTGTTACTGAATGTTTTATATTACAGAAATATCAGAATTTCCTTATGTCAACTGTCTTACAGTAAGCTCTCATCAGATCTTTAACCATTGTCATTTGTAAGTCTTTTGTCATTTATAGTATTATCCCTAAACTAGTAAAGAACTAGATTTCAGCAGAACAGGTATTAGTTACATAAGATTACATAAACTAAAGAAAATAATTTTGTGTCTTTTTGTTTCAAATGTTGCTGATAAAGTGTTTTAACCTTGTTCTCTTAAACTGACAACAGTTTAGTAAATGACTATCTTTATGAGCAGAATTGAAACATCCTTCTCTCTACCTGATCCCTCCAGAGTTTAAAAACTTTCAGTGACTGTTTTTGTATTCCATGGCAGTATGTTTATTTGCACGAGTTCAATAAGAATCTGCTTTCCTTGTGAGAAGACTACTTAAGAACACTAGTTATACTGCCAGGGCTTTGACTGGAATGTCATACCTGAGAGACATGCGCATAGACTCAGATGTAAACAACTTTAAAGAACTAAGATTGACTTTATAAAGCCAACAAAGCCCCTTAGAAGAACTGGCCTGATACTTTGCTTACAGAGTTCCCAGCAGCCTTACCAAGTGAGTAAAGAAAGTCACTTCCTGGCAAGTGCAGAGACCTCGAGAAGAGAAGAATTCATCCAAATCTACAGGTACTGCAAGCAAAGCCTGATGGCAAGTCTAGCTTGGCTGTCTGGCCTCAAAAGAGAGGACTTTAAAAGTTCAATCTGAAATTCCTTACAAAAAGTTCCAGCAAAGCATATTTAAAAGAGCCTGTGTAATCAATTGCTCTTCTTGCTACACTTGTGCAAATGATCAAGCCAGCTGTTAATTATTTTCTTAACCTGGTTACTTCTAATAAAAATGAGGGTGATTTTAGAGAAAAGTATTGTTTCCATAACGGCAGCCTCCTTCCAGAATAGAAAATCCAACTCCAGATGTTGCTACATAACCTAATAACACAATTTGTTTTATCTTGCCTAGAAGCCACAAAACTGCAAATAGTAATAGAAATGAAACCCAGAATAGAAGCGCCAGCCTTCTGAGGCCCTCTCAACTGACCAGTGATAGAGACCTAGCTGCACCCTTTACTGCACCCCCTTCTCAGCACGAAGCAGCCAGAGCGGTCATTGCCCCTTTTCCCTAGCAGCAGCTAGAGTCCCTGTCTGTAGAAGAGAGAATGAGACAAAGACCAAGACTCACTTTATCCTCTTTAAGTAAGCAAAGAACCTGCATTGAGAGAGTTCCTAAAACTTACACCTCCCTCTGCAACAAAACAGAAGTAATCAGCACCACCCCAGCTTATTCTAACAAGTAGTAGGCCTGCCAAACCAGAGTCACTCCATGTGTTACCTTTATCAAAGAACGCATTAGCACCATGCAAATCATAGTGTTGAGACAGAACTATCAAAGTGTTAACCAAACAGATGACCCCTAATTTCATGATTGAAATAGATACAAGAAGAAGAGGGGAATGTAAGAATAGAAATAAGTTAGCATAAGCATAGCCATCTTAAAGGCCTAGAAGCCATTTTCTGAGTATGTGACTTAGAAAGAAAAACTGGAACTGAGTAAGGCCTTGAAAAACAAGTTAATCATGAACACCAAGTAGTAAGCAGCTGTGGCCTTTAGTCAGCTAACCTTGGTCAGCTAATCTTACATACCAAGCTTATTGTGCAGAACCTCCCTGACAATTGAAGACTGGTCTTATCTTGCTCCTGCCTAACCCCAAGATGTATGTCTTGCAAGAATAGTGTGCAGCTGTAGAAAATTACTATGAGTTAAGTGTTTTAAAAATGCTATATAAACCCTTAGCTTTGAGTGCTTAGGGTCCTTGTTGAGACCCGCCGCGTCGGGCTGACACTTGGACCCCACCTAGCTGGCTGAATAAAGACTTTGCTTGAATTTACATATCTATGCCTGTGTAGTTTGTTCTCTAGAGAAGCCTCAGAAGCCTGGACCCTAACAGTCACTATTCCTGATTGATTAATATAATAACAGCATTCTTCCCCTAGGAATACACAGGTTACCCCCTTTTCAGCTGTGAGCAGGTCTAGGGCTCGCTGGTTTTGAAGCGTGACTGCTGCAAGTGAATTAATTTGACCTTGCAAGGAAAGGAGGGAGTCCGCAACATTTTCCGTGTCCCCGTTTAGTTCTTGAGAAAGTTTGTGATAGTAGTGGAGCAAAGAGCCTAAGCTAGCTGCCCCAGCTCCAATTCCTGCAAATGTCCTTGTGCCTAACAAAACTATGCTTAGAGTAGCTCACTTTTGTATTCCTGTAAAGGGGCTGAAAGCTTGTTCAACCTGTCAGTTAGTCCGGACAGACATATTGGGGGTGAGGAAGACAGGCATGCATAAACCCGTCCAGCTCATCTGGAGGCATTGGAAGGTGGTACTTCTGCACAGGAGGAAAATTCTCGGGGGAACACAATAAGTTTTTGATGAGTTGGTGGTGTAGTTTTTGGAACACAACCTGGCTGGGATGGAGCCATAGCTAATGTTGCCTGTCTTTGAGTTGGTTAGGCATGTTATGTTGTCTGTGGTAGGTTGGAGCTGGACTTTATAAGCTACTGGACTAGTTAGTACAGTCTGGTTCTGGGCTATATTATTTTCGGCTACCTGAGTGGAACTCCGGTATGAGGGCACTGGGGTTCCAATATAGGCTTTATGGGCTAAGGGTAAACAAAGCCAGCAGGCTTGTATCTGGCTGCTGATGTGTTGAATTAACCCACAGGTGACCTGGTGGTTAGGTACTACAATCTGAGTTAGTTTTTGGAGTCCTGAAAGGTCAATATTGCAGTAAGCTGGCTCTGTAGTTAGTGTTTTAAGGGCCTGCTTGACCTGTTCATTTCTGTCTCTTCTTGCTTGATCCTGGACTTCCCCCTCCCCCGCCCTGCCATTAGACATTCCAATGTGGGTGAAGTAGGTCCAGCAGACGGTGGATCCTCTTTTCCCTCTAACTGCACAGTCTGAGTCTCATTTAATTATTGTTCCTGTCCAGTACTTTTACCCATCTTTAAGGCAAAAAGTAGCTCTATTCTTATTACAACATTTAGCAGGCATATAGGTATAGGCACTGAATCTAGTCCCCCATTTGTCTGTCTTTATGCAACTACACTGAGGTTCTCTGGAAGTGAGAGGGAGGAAGGGAAGGGAAAGAAGATATAAAACTAACATACTGGGGAGATGAAGGCTGACACTCGAGTATAGTTAGAAGAAACAGGTAAGCACAGCAAAACAACCTATGATTATTCAATAGACAACAGAAAGGGCAACTTTTTGAAGAACAGTCCAGTCCTGGGGGGCAACAGCAGAGAGTCCAATGCCCAGAATGAAAGACACCACTCGGCCAAGAGCCAGGATCCATGGTGTGCAGATGTCCATCAGTCAGAGGGCGATCGTCGGATGTGGAGGTGGAGAGTATTCTGGGGGTCTGGCTGGGGCTTCCACTGATATGCTTCTTCATCAGGGTGATGGGCCCTTTTCATTTTGGAATGATGAACCACGGAGTGATGCCTGCAACTTTGAGGGCAGTAGGAGTGGTTAGAACAACAATGTGGGGGCCAGTCCACTGAGGTTTGAGGGGATCTTTTTTCCAATCTTTAACCCAGACTGAGTCCCCAGCCTGGAAGGAATGTACTGGGGTTCCTAGAGAGATAGGGGCTCTTTCTATGGTGTACTGTTGTAGCTTATTTAGGGTAGCTCCCAAGGCTTGGAGCTGTTCTCTTGCTCCCTTATCTCTTATTTGCTGTAGGTTCCCTGGGAGCCTTCCTAGACATGGGGGAGGACATCCATACATTAATTCAAAAGGGGAAAAACCTTGAGTTCCAGGTGTGCAGTGAACATGCAGGAGAGCCAGGGGCAGTAAATCTGGCCATGGGAGGCCAGTTTCTTGGCAAAACTTAGCTAGGTTTCCCTTAAGGGTGTGATTCATTTGCTCTACTTTCCCTGGACTCTGTGGTCGGTATGTAGTGTGAAGTTTCCAGGTAACGTTGAGGGATTTAGTTAACATTTGCACTACTTTTGCTACAAAGGCAGGCCCATTGTCACTGTGGATTGTGGATGGTAGGCCAAACCGGGGCACAATTTCTCTCAGAAGGACTTTGACTACCTCCCGGCTCTGTTCTGTTCTGGTTGGGAAGGCTTCAACCAGGCCAGAGTACATACACACTATCACTAGGAGGTATCTGAGTCTCCTGCTTGGCTGGACACCCCTGAGGTCTATCCCAAGGTCTTCAAAGGGGGCAACTCCCATTCTTTGGACACCACGTGGGAGTCGTGGCACAGACCGAGCATTATTTTGGGCACAAGTTACACAGTGTCTACTCACTGCTCGGCATAGTGCTGGCAACTGGCTGATGTAGTATTGCTTTTGAGGAGGGCCTCCAGTGCAGTTTTTCCCAGGTGGGTGAGCTGGTGGTATTCGCTGACCAGTTGCCTCCTGGTTGCAGTTGGGACAAAGATACGTCTGTCTGGCAACATCCACCATCCATTTTCAGTTAAAGTGGCTCCTTCAGTTATGGCCCAGTCTTTCTCTTTTTCAGTGTACTTGGGTGGAGGGGCATCTACCAGGGGTGTTAGGGCTATAGTGAGGGAAGGAGCTCTTTCTGCCTCATTACTGGCTGCTGCCTTGGCAGCTTCATCTGCTATCTGATTCCCCTGTGCTATAGGGTTGTTTTCCTTTTGGTGCTCTTTGCAATGCAGAATTGTTACTTCCTTTGGGAGCCAGACAGCCTTGAGGAGTTTCAATATTTCTTCTTTATTTTTTATTGCTGTTCCTGCTGCTGTGAGGAGACCTCTTTCTTTGTAGATTGCCCTGTGTATGTGTACAGTGGCAAAGGTATATCGAGAGTCTGTGTAGGTATTGACTCTTTTGCTCTTGCTGACAGTGAGGGTTCAGGTTAAGGCATACAGTTCAGCTCGTTGTGCTGATTATCCTGCAGGCAGGGCTTGTGCTTTTAAGACTTTAGTGGTAGTAGTTACTGCATAACCTGCTCTTCGGATACCCTCTTATAGGTAACTGCTGCCATGACTGAACAGTGTGAGTTCTGGATTTTGTATTGCTTGATCTCGCAATCTGGACAACTTGCATATACTTCATCCGTTACCTTAGAACAGTCATGATCCGGTTTCTCTTCTTCAGTGGGGAGGAAAGTTGCTGGATTCAGTGTCCGCACTGTTTCTAAGGTGACTCATGGGTTTTCACAGAGGAGCCCTTGATATTGTGCCAACTGAGAGTTTGAGAGGAAGCAGTGTCCCTGCGTATTCATGAGGGACACAACAGCATGGGGGACCTTAACATTCAGTTCTTGTCCCAGAGTAAGTTTATCTGCTTCTTTAATTAATAGAACTGTGGCTGCCAGTGCCCTGAGGCAGGGTGGCTTGCAGTACCGGGTTCAGTCTCTTTGACAAGTATGCAACTGGCCTCTGCCAAGGCCCGAAAGTCTGTGTGAGAACCCTGAGGGCTACTTTGTCTTTTTCATGTACAAAGAGGCTAAAGGGCTTTTCTATGTCTGGTAAACCTAGGGCTGGTGCCTGTCCTAAAGCAGTTTTTATTTCTAGGAAGGCGACCCTTTCTTCTTCTGTCCAGACAGGGGGCTCTTGCTCTGGCCCCCCCAGGAGACTGTAGAGGGGTTTTGCCATTGCTGAAAACCCAGGTATCTAGATTCTGCAGAATCCAGCGGCTCCCAAAAACTCTCGTATGCCTTTCTTTGTCTGGGGCAGGGGTAGGGAGATGATGACCTTCTTCCTCTCTGGCCCTAGTGCCCTCTTCCCTTGGGTGAGGAAGAAGCCCAAGTACCAGACTTGCTGTTGGCAGATTTGTGCCTTTTTCCATCAGGCTCGGTATCCTGAATCAGACAAGAGCTGCAGGAGGGCCTTTGTGCCTTTCGCATAATTTTCTTGGGAGTCACTGGCAAGGAGGAGGTCATCTACATACTGGAGGAGGGCACAGTGTGTAGCTCCCCTCAGAAAGTTGGCATGGTCTGCAGCCAATGCCTCTCCAAAGAGTGTAGGTGAGTTCTTGAACCCTTATGGAAGCTGTGTCCAGGTTAACTGCATCTGCTGCCCCGTGTCTGGTTCAGCCCATTCAAAGGCAAACAAGAACTGGCTTTGAGGGGCAAGCCAGAGGCAGAAAAAGGCATCTTTTAAATCTAGACAAGTGAACCATTTGGCAGACCCCAGGATCTGGCTGAGCAGGGTGTATGGGTTTGGGACCACTGGGTGTAAAGAAACAGTCACTCTATTAATGGCTCGCAGGTTTTGAACTGGCCGGTACCCTCCTCCTGGCATTTTGACTGGTAGAAGGGGGGTGTTCCAGGGTGACTGACATTCTATTAGAATACCGGTTTCTTTGAGCCTGATCAGGTGTTCCTGGATGCCTGCTCTTGCCTCTTGTGAGAGGGGGTACTGCCGCTGTCTTTGTGGCTGGACCCCTGGAGTCAATTCTACAATGACAGGGCCTCGGTTATGAGCAAGTCCATGTGGGTTGTCTTCAGCCCATACTGAGGGGAAGGCAGCTCTGAATTCAGGTAGGCTACTTGAGAGGGTTTGGACACAGAATAACCTCCACTCCTCTTCCCTGGGTGTGGTTATTGCCAGTATAAGGGACTCTGGCTCTTCTTGGTCTGGGTTTAGTTTGAGGCTTGTGTATCCAGTTGATTCAAAAGTTATTTGGGCTCCAAGCTTTGAAAGTATGTCTCAGCCGAGGAGGGGAATAGGGCACTCAGGCAGGTAGAGAAACTCATGTCGAACCTTGTGGCCTCTAAGTTCACATTGGCGGGCTTGGCAAAAGTGTTGCTGGACTGCTTTTGTCCCAGTGGCTCCAAGAATAGTTGCAGTCCTTTTACTGAGAGGAGCTACAGGGAGGGTGACTACAGAGTGTTCTGCCCCTGTGTCAACTATGAAAGTCATGTTTTGGCCCCCCACTTTCATTTCAACCATAGGCTCATGGGGGCCAAGTGCGAGAGACCCCGGTCCTTGTCAATCTGAGTCTGCTCCTGCCAAGCCAATGAGCCTTTCTTCGCGGGGCTCCTCCTGACAGTGACTGGGCCTCGGGGCTTTGCCTCGGTTGGGGCATTCATTCTTCCAATGCCCTTTTTCTTTACAGTAAGCACATTGGTTCCTAGCTAAGGGGGTCTTGGGCTTCCCCCCTCTTGGTGGCTGGCTTCTTTCTACCTTCTGCCCATCTATCTCTTTCAGGGCAGCTGCCAGGAGACTGGCCTTCTTCTTCATTCTTCTTTCAGCATCCTTGTCAGCTTGAACTTCCCTGTTTATGTATACTTTGTTGGCAATTTTAATCAACTGAGTGATATTCACCCCAGCGAAGCTCTCAAGTTTTTGGAGCTTTCATCTGATGTCTGGGGCAGATTGGGCTACAAATGATGTGTTTCCATTTGCTGGCTTTCTGGTGACTGAGGGTCAAATGGGGTGTAGATGTGATAAGCTTCACACAGTCTCTCATAATAGTCCCTAGGAGACTCTTCTGGTTTTTGAGTGACTGAAGAAACTTTAGTCATGTTAATAGGCTTTTTGGACCCGGTTTTGATGCCCTGGAGGAGGGTGTTCTGCTATCAGTGGATATGGTGCTGTCTCTCTGGGGTGGTGAAGTCTCACTCGGGGCACTCCTCAGGGACAGCAATTTCAGCCCATGCCTCTTGATCAAGGACCCCGGCTGGTGCATGCTCTTCCAGGTATTGGCAGGCTCCTTTTATAATTCACCTCTTCTCCTCTGTGTTGAACAGGGTGCAGAGAAGCTGTTGGCAGTCTTCCCAGGTCAGCCAGTGGGTTTGGAAGAGGGATTCCATTAAATCAACCAAGGCTTGTGGCTTCTCTGAGTATGATGGGGTGTTGTTTTTCCAATTAAGGAGGTCAGTCATGGAGAAGGGTTCGTAGTAAAGCATGGACTGGCCTGGCTGGGTGGTCCCATCTTTATCACGCTGCTCAGGCTCCTGTGTTTCTTGCACTGGCATCTGAAAAGCACCTGCTCCTGGCCTAGGGTGCAGTCTGGCTGCTGGTCCAGGAGAGAGTGGGTCTGCTGGTTCTGCAGGTGGCGGGGAGGCCAATGGCGGTGGGGTGTCCTGGGTGCTGACAGCCTTGGAGGCACATAAGGCGGGGGCAAGATTAGCTCTTCCTCTGGGTCTCCAGCAAAAATCTGCAGAGGCTAATGCCTCTGACTATTCTTCGCAGGCTTCGTTGTTGAGGCAACTAAGACCCTACCGTATCCCTGCCTGTTGTGAGCGAACCGCACCCAAGCGGGAAGAGTCTGGGCAATTCGTAACCAGGAGTTAATGTATGGGAACTGGTCAGGATGATCTGGATCTCCAGTGATGACCCGCCAGACCTGATGGACTGTTGCAACATCTAGAGACCCTTCTGGAGGCCACCCTACACCGAAGGAGGGCCATTCAGATTCACACAGGGCTTTCAACCTGCCCAGAGTTAATTTCACTCTGCAGTCTTCTGAAAATCCCTTCCTGAAATTCTTGATCATAGTGTCAAGGACTGTGGGTTTGCTGTGCCCTGACCCATGACGTGTCTGTGGACGGTGCTGCAACAACAGACAAAGGAGGGTGCCTCCTCTAGAGAGGAGACCAATCAGATGCCCATCTGTTCACGCTCCTCATGGAGACTTTGGCCAGCCTTGGCTAAGGTGCACCTGTATAAGTCGCAGGCCAGGTCAGCCAAAGTTTAATCACCGATATGCCAAGACGGCTGGCTGCGAAAGCAGATGAGGGCCCACGCAGATTCCATAGTGCTGGCTGTGGAATCACAGATTCAGTGCAGACTGAATGACTTCAGCTTCCCTGCACACTCACTCACACACACACCCAGGCATACCAGAGTTTAAACATTCCCCCCCCTGGGAATGTCTACCTGTGAGACTTCTAATAAGTCTCCGGGAGGTGATCAGGCTCCCCTTCCACCCCAATGGGTGGGATTGGTTGGGACAGGTGCTCTGGGGACTTACCAGATTCAACGTTGGAACCAGGTCTTCACCTGCCAAGGTTCTTTGAGTCCGGCGGGAACAGCGGAGTGGGGCTGGCCCAGGGCGACCAGGCGGGAGACTGCCAAAAGGTCAGGCAGTGCGTGCCTTCTGCCTTGCGATCCTCCATTCCTTCACCGCCCCACCATTGTGCCAAACCGGTGGCAACAAAGGGCCAGTGTGGTTGGGTTTCCCGGTCAGGGAACCAGATGTTATGGAAAATACTGAAAAAAAAAAGCTTGGACTGGATCACTGACGGAAAACATCAAGCGGCACTCGGAGGGAGGTCTTGGAGTGTTGAGGTTTTATTTCACACCGGTGTGCTCAGAGGGGAATAATTTTCCAAAAAGTCTGAGCCCCGAACAAAGGAAAAGGGAGCAATTTATACCTTTCTGCTTCCTTATCTGTAACATTCCTATGGGTACAGCGAGGGAGCAGGAACAGGGGAGGGATTTTAGGGAGCGAACCTTAGGAACTGGTGCTCAGCAGAGCGGGAACTAAGGGAGTGTATTTTTTTGTTTGGGTTGAGGAAGGGGTGAGGCGGAGGGGAGCCACCTCATAAATTAGTGTCCTTGTAGTGTCGTTTATGTTGAGGGAAGAGGGGTGTGAGACAGAGTGGAGCCACCCACTAGGTTGCTGTCCTTGTAAATTTTCCCTATCAATCCTATTGTTAATTAGCTGGATTTGATTTTTTAATGCTTTGTTAATACTTTTTGCATTTATATTAATGAGGGATATTTGTGTGTAGTTCTCTTTTCTTGTAAAGTCTTTGCTTTTTGTATGAGAGAATGATGGTCTTACAAAATGTATTGCGAAGCATTCCTTACTTCCTAGTGTTTTTTTTCTTATATATTTTACAATTTCTGTAGGACTGATGTTATTCCTTCCCTAAATGTTTGATAAAATTCATCAATATGGCCATCTGAATCTGGAGGTTATGGTGAGAAGTGTTTAATCATGAATTTAATTTATTTTATTGTTATTAGCCAGGTTTACTATTTCTTCTTGAATCAAGTTTGGTAACTGTGACTATCAAGGAATTTGTCTGTTTCATCTAGCCAGTCAAATTTATTGACATTACATGATCCATAATGTTTGCTTATGGTTCTTTAGTATCTGTCAGATCTACAATAATATCCTATAGTTCATTCATGATATTGGTAACTTTCTTATCTCATTTTTAAAGAGATTCATCAATTTCATTTTTTTCAAAGAAATGCTTTTGGTGTTATTGATTTTCCACATTCTGTCCTTTTGTATTTCACCTATCTCCATCCTCTCACTATGGTGAATAATGTGGATATACATGAGTGTACAAACATCTGTTCAAATCCCTGCTTTCAACTCTTTGGTTTAATACCCAGAGGTGGAATTGGTGGATCATACATTAATTCTATTTTAATTTTTTAAGGAACCACCATATTATTTTCCACAACAATTGTACTATATTATACCCCTACCTTGTAATATACAAGGTTTCCAATTTCTCCACACTTCTTTTTTCATTTTTCTTTTTTCATTTATTTGCTTTCTTCTTCCCTCCCTCTCTCTTTCTCTCCTTTTCTCTTTTCCTCTCTCCTCCTTTCTTCTTCTCTCCCTCCTTTCCTTCCTCTCTCTCTCTCTCCCTCCCTCTCCCTCCTTACCCCTCAGTGTCTCTCTCTCTCTCTTTCTCTTTGTGTCTCTTTTTCTTTCTTTCCTCTTTCTTTCTTTCTTACTAGCCACTGTAACGTATGAAGTGCACTCTCACTCTGATTTTCATAGCATCTCCCTAATGGCTAAGGCTGTTTATATCTTTTCATATGCTTATTAGACATTTGTATATCTTCTTTACAGAAATGTCTGTTCAAGCCTTTGTCTTTTTTCCTTTTTTTTATAGTTATTGAGTTGTAGGAGTTCTTCATATATTCTGAATGTTAACCCTTTTTCAGATAGATGATTTGCAAATATTTTCTCCCATTCTACAAACAGCTTTCTCACTCTGTTGATAGTATTTTTTTTTCTTTTGGTATCATTAATGTACAATTACTTGAACAGCATTATGATTACTAGACTCCCCGCATTATCAAGTCCCCCAAACATAACCCATTACAGTCACTGTGCATCAGCACAGTAAGATACTATAGAATCATTACTTGTCCTTTCTGTATACACTGCCTTTCCCATGTCCCCCCACCACTACATTATGTGCATTAATCGTAATGCCCCATTCTCCCCCTTGTCCCTCCCTTCCCACCATCCTCCCCAGTCCCTTTCCCTTTGGTAACTGTTAGTCCATTCTTTGGTTCTGTGATTCTGCTGCTGTTTTGTTCCTTCAGTTTTTGCTTTGTTATTGTACTCCACACATGAGTAAAATCATTTGATACTTGTGTTTCTTCACCTGGCTTATGTCACTGAGCATAATACCCTCTAGCTCCATCCATATTGTTGCAAATGGTAGGATTTTTTTTCTTCTTATGTCTGAATAATATTCCATTGTGTATATGTACCACATCTTCTTTTTCCATTCATCTACTGGTGGACACTTAAGTTGCTTTCATTTCTTGGCTATTGTAAATAGTGCTGCAATAAACACAGGGGTGCATATGTCTTTTTGAATCTGGGCTCCTGCATTCTTAGGGTATATTCCTAGGAGTGGAATTTCTGGGTCAAATGGTATTTCTATTTTTAGTTTTTTAAGGTATCTCCATACTGCTTTCCACAATGGTTCATATATTCCCACTTGTTCATTTTTGCTATTGTTTCCCTTGCCCAGGGAGATATGTTCATGAAGAAGTTGCTCATGTTTATGTCCAAGAGATTTTTGCCTATATATTTTTCTAAGAGTTTTATGGTTTCACGACTTACATTCAGGTCTTTGATCCATTTTGAGTTTACTTTTGTGTATGGGGTTAGACAATAATCCAGTTTCATTCTCTTACATGTAGCTGTCCAGTTTTGTCAACATCAGCTGTTGAAGAGGCTATCATTTCCCCATTATATATCCATGGCTCCTTTATTGTATATTGACCATACATGCCTGGGCTTACATCTGCGCTCTCTATTCTGTTTCATTGGTCTATGGGTCTATTCTTGTGCCAGTACCAAATTGTCTTTATTACTGTGGCTTTGTAGGAGAGCTTTAAGTCAGGGAGCATAATTCCCCTGCTTTATTCTTCCTTCTCAGGATTGCTTTGGCTATTCAGGGTCTTTTGTGGTTCCATATGAATTTTAGAACTATTTGCTCTAGTTCATTGAAGAATGCTATAGGTATTTTGATAGGGATTGCATTGAATCTGTAGATTGCTTTAGGCAGGATGGCCTTTTTGACAATATTAATTCTTCCTACCCAAGAGTATGGGATGAATTTCCATTTATTCGTGTTCTCTTTAATTTCTCTTAAGAGTATCTTATAGTTTTCAGGGTATAGGTCTTTCACTTCCTTGGTTAGGTGTATTCCTAGGTATTTTATTCTTTTTGATGCAATTGTGAATGGAATTGTTTTTCTGATGTCTCTTTCTGCCAGTTCATTGTTACTGTATAGGAAAGCCACAGATTTCTGTGTATTAATTTTGTGTCCTTCAACTTTGCTGAATTCAGATATTAGTTCTAGTAGTTTTCGAGTGCATTCTTCAAGGTTTTTTATGTACAACATCATGTCATCTGCAAATAGTGACAGCTTGACCTCTTCTTTACCAATATGGATGCCTTGTATTTCTTTGTTTTGTCTGATTGCCGTGGCTAGGACCTCCAGTACTATGTTGAATAACAGTGGGGAGAGTGGGCATCCCTGTCTTATTCCTGATCTCAGAGGAAATGCTTTCAGCTTCTCACTGTTAAGTATAATGTTGGCTGTTTGTTTGTCATATATGGCCTTTATTATTGTGGTACTTGCCCTCTATACCCATTTTGTTGAGAGTTTTTATCATGAATGGATGTTGAATTTTGTGGAATGCTTTTTCAGCATATATGGAGATGATCATGTGGTTTTTGTCATTCTTTTTGTTGATGTAGTGGATAATGTTGATGGATTTTCGAATGTTGTACCATCTTTGCATCCTTGGGATGAATCCCACATCATCATGATGGATGGTCTTTTTGATGTATATTTGAATTTGGTTTGCTAGTATTTTGTTGAGTATTTTTGCATCTATGCTCATCAGGGATATTGGTCTGTAATTTTCTATTTTTGTGGTGTCTTTGCCTGGTTTTGGAATTAGAGTGATGCTGTCCTTGTAAAATGAGTTTGGGAGTATTCCCTCCTCTTCTATTTTTGGAAAACTTTAAGGAGGATGGGTATTAAGACTTCACTAAATGTTTGGTAAAATTCAGTAGTGAAACCATCTGGTCCCGGGCTTCTGTTCTTAGGTAGTTTTTTGATTACCAATTCCATTTCTTTGCTGATAATTGGTCTATTCAGATTTTCTGTTTCTTTCTTGTCAGCCTTGGAAGGTTGTATTTTTCAATAAAGTTGTCCACTTCTTCTAGGTTATCTAGTTTGTTAGCATATAATTTTTTACAGTATTCTCCCATAATTCTTTGTATTTCTGTCATGTCCATAGTGATGTTCCTGTTCTCATTTCTGATTCTGTTTATGTGTGTAGACTCTCTTTTTTCTTGATAAGTCTGGCTAGGGGTTCATCTATTTTGTTTATTTTCTCAAAAAACCAGCTCCTGCTTTCAATGATTCTTTCTATTGTTTTATTCTTCTCAATTTTATTTATCCCTGCTTTAATCTTTATTATGTCCCTCCTTGTCCTGACTTTGGGCCTCATTTGTTCTTCCTTTTCTAGTTTCATTAATTGTGAATTAAGACCATTCATTTGGAATTGTTCTTCTTTCCTGAGGTAGGCCTGTATTGCAATATATTTTCCTCTTACCACAGCCTTCACTGTGTCCCACAGATTTTGTGTTGTTGAATTATTGTTGTCATTTGTCTCCATATATTGCTTGATCTATTTTTATTTGGTCATTGATCCATTGATTATTTAAGAGCATATTATTAAGCCTCCATGTGTTTGTGGGCTTTTTCATTATCTTTCTGTCATTCATTTCTAGTTTCATACCTTTGTGATCTGAGAAACTGGTTGGCACAATTTCAATCTTTTTGAATTTACTGAGGTTCTTTTTGTGGCCTATTATATGATCTATTCTTGAAAATGTTCCATGTGCACTTGAGAAGACAGTGTATCCTTCTGCTTTTGGATGGAGTGTTCTGTAGAAGTACGTTAAGTCCATCTGTTCTATATGTTGTTCAGTTCCTCTGTCTCTTTACTTATTTTCTGTATGGTTGATCTGTCCTTTGGAGTGAGTGGTGTGTTTAAGTATCCTAAAATGAATACATATCATTCTATTTCCCCCTTTAATTCTTTTAGTATTTGTTTCACATATGTAGGTGATCCTTTGTTGGGTGCATAGATATTTATAATGGTTATATCCTCTTGTTGGACTGACCCTTTTAACATTATGTAATGTCCTTGTTTGTCTCTTGTTACTTTGTTTTGAAGTCTATTTTGTCTGATACAAGTACTGCAACTCCTGCTTATTTCTCACTATTAGTTGCATGAAATATTGGCATGGCAGGCTTTAGATTTGTGGTTACCAAAGGTTCAAGGGTAATTCCCTTATTATCTAACAGTCTAATTTAAGTCTCTTTGATGCTATTACAAACACAACATAAAGGTTCTTTTTTTTTTTCACCCCTGCTTTTTTTTCTTCCTCCATTCTTTGTATATTATGAATCATATTCTGTACTCTTTGTCTGTGCCTTGGGTGATATCTATTTAGTTTTAGGAATACTTTCATCCATATGAGTCTCCCCAAAATCTACTGTAGAGGTTATTTTGGGTGGTAAATTCTCTCAGCTTTTGCTTATCTGAAAATTGTTTAATCCCTCCTTCAAATTTAAGTGATAACCTTGCTGGGTAGAGTATTCTTGGTTCAAGGCCCTTCTGTTTCATTGCATTAAATATATCATCCCTCTCCCTTCTGACCTGTAAGGTTTCTGTTGAGAAGTCTGATGGCAGCCTGATGGGTTTTCTTTTGTATGTGATCTTTTTTCTCTCTCTAGCTGCTATTAAAAGTCTGCCTTTATCCTTGATATTTGCCATTTTAATTATTATATGTCTTGATGTGGTCTTCTTTGGGTCCCTTGTCTTGCGAGATCTGTCCACCTCCATGGCTTGAGAGACTATCTCCTTCCCCAGATTGGGGAAGTTTTCAACAATTACCAACTCAATGACACTTTCTATCCATTTTTCTCTCTCTTCTTCTGGTACCCCTATAATGCAAATATTGTTCTGTTTGGATTTATCACACAGTTCTCTCAATATTCTTTCATTCTTAGAGATTCTTTTTTCTCTCTGTGCCGCAGCTTCTTTGTATTCCTCTTCTCTAATTTCTATTCCATTTACCATCTCTTCTACTATATCTAATCTGCTTTTAAATCCCTCCATTGTATGTTTCATTTCAGATATGAAATTTCTTAATAATTGAATCTCCTACTTAAATTCATTCTTGAGTTCTTGAATATTTTTCTGTACCTCCTTAAGCATGTTCATCATTTTTATTTTGAACTCTCAGGAATGTTGGTGAGTTCAGTTTCCTTTGGCCCTTTTCTGGGGTTTGTGAGATTTTGGTCTGAACCATGTTCTTTTGGCATTTCATATTTCTGTGTGGTGCCCACTCGTGCCCAGAAGCTCCAGTCTTTGGAGCTGATCAGCCCCTAGAGTGAGGTTGCAGGTCATAGGGGAGCAGTGCTGGTGCCTTGGGGGAGGAAGTATCTGTTTCCTGATTCCCAGCTGCAGTGCCTGTCTCCAGTGTCAGAGCCAGTGGGCTGAGTACACAGATGTAAGCCTCTATGTTTTGCATCTCTAGCTGTTGTAGGTGGGGCCTCCCTCTAGCTGGCCTGATGCCAGCACAGTGACTGCCAGTTTGAGAACTGGTACCCACAGCCAAGGAGGAAGGCACAGCAGGCTGCACATCACAATGGGGGGCCTCAGAGCTGGGTAGGCAGCCAGGGGGAAGGAGTGCCTGAAGCTCCTCAAAGTTCCCAACCAGCTGGACAAAGCATGCCCAGACAATCTTGTCCAGCTCTTCCCTCTCCTGTGCAGCAGGCTCTGTGCAAACCCCACCCCTTCAGCCACCCTCTCACTGCTAGGAAGCCTCTCAGACTGCCTCCCTTTCCTCTGTCACAGAGCAACCAGGTGTGGATCCCCTCCTGCGCAAACAGCCAGAATCCCAATCTCTCTAGTACTCTGCGTATCCCAGCTCCCCAATCCTCCAGAGCACCACACAATGTAGGTTTCTGCTCACAAGACAGATCTTCAGGGCTAGGTGTTCAGCAGTCCCTGGCTTCCACCCACTCCCCACTCCCTTTCTCTTCTTCCTGCCAGTGAGCTCGGGTGGGGGAAGGGCTTGGGTCCTGCCGGATTAAGGCTTTTGTATGTTACCCTGTTTAATGAAGTCTGCTCTGTGAGATCTGTATGCAGTCTGGTGCAGTCTTCTTTCTTGTTGCTCTTTTAGGGTTAGTTGTATTAATTAACTATATCTATATTTTCATACTATTTGTGATTTGGGAGGAGTTCTCCATCTCACCTCTCATGCCACCGTCTTCTACTTCCTTCTCCTCTTTTAGTATCTTTTGTAACTTTTAATACCTTCCATTTCTGTTCTCATGGTTATGTCTTCCTTTAAGTCTTTGAGCATATTGAGCACATTACGACAGCTTCTTTAACATCCTTATCTGCAAATTATATCATCTCTGTCATTTATGGATCTGTTTCTATTGATTTTTTTTTTCTCCTGGTGATAGGTTGCATTTTTCTGTTTCTTAGCATAGTAATTTTTTTTATCAGATGCTGGACATTGTGAATTTTATATTGCTGACTGCCTAATTTTGTCAAATTTCTTTAGAGCATCGGGCTTTGTTGTGACAGGTCATTACATTATTTGCAGATCAGTTTGGTCCTTTAAAGGTTTGTTTTGAAAAAGGTCAATTTGTAGGGTGTATCTAGAGTAGCATTTACTCTGGAGCTAGTTCAGCTCTATTGAAGGGTGGCCCCCTGGGTTTTCTCCTGAGTGTTTCTTGTTTTCAATAAGGCTCTTCACTCCAGGTCACAGGAATACAAACGATTCTCAGGCTCTGGGAAAGATTAGGCTTATAGTTCCCACCAATTGCTACTTTACTGGAAGCTGTTTCTTATCTGGTCTCATGTAGCTTTACTCTCTACATGTGGAAACTGATATTTAGACAAAGACTCAAGAGGAATTTGGAAACCACTTTTAAGTTAGACTGTTTTGTGCCAAGGTGTGAACTTCTGACATCCGTGCATCTATACCTGAATTGCTCATGGTTATCACACTATTTGGGAAGGTTATGGTCTCATACTTTGTATTTTTTAAATTGATTTTTATATACTTCCTGATATAAAGTTGCACATGTTGTTATTACTGTGGCATATAAGCCTTATGCCTAGATTAACGCTTGAAAAAAGTAAATCTATATAGCTCTTGCTCTCATTAAAGTGAAGGTACAGCAGGTCAATTTCAGATAATTCAAAGTGTAAAAACTTTGACACCACAAGTTTTGGAGTTTCTTTTGTGCCTTTTATATTTCCCATATGAAACATGTGCAATCATTAGATATTACTTGTAAGCAAATTGTAAAGCAAAATAATTCCTATTATTTCTTATACCATCTGATCAACTTAATTAAAATGTATTCTGAGATTACAAGGCTTATTTTTGCAAAAGGTTTCCATTTGTCACCACTTACATGTGAATGAGGATTTTTCCAATTCCTGTCCAACCAAAATAAATTATTGAAATAAATTGTATATTATTAATAATTTAAAATAGGAACTGTCATTCAATTCTCTGATTTAAAATTTTATTTTTTTAAGGAAGACATAGTTCTCATGATCAGTTGGTTCTGTAACAAATAAATATAATTTGCATATTCAGTATTTTACTGATAAATTTTTCTAAATCTGTATCATCAAAGTTCTAAGTAAGATTTCATTTAATGAAAAGGTATCACTTCTGAGAAAAAAAAGAAAATATGGAAACTTAATTTGCTTTCTTAGATAAAAAACTCTACTTCTGACTGGTTTCAAAGATAATTCTAGGGAAAACTAAATAGGAAAAGAAAAGATGTTTGTATTTAACAATTTGAATAATCACAATGTAATTCTATGGATCTATTCTTAATTATTATGAAAATCTCATTTGAAATTAGAAGAAAAACATAATTGATGGTACCAAGTCACCAAAAGCTATTATGTTGATGTCATGTAAATGTATTCAGACAATGAAGATAGATATAATTCCATGTACATATATTATAAAATGGAAAAGAAATACAGATTACACATCAAAATCAATGTATCTTCATATGAGGTCTAAGAAATATTAGATGATCAGAGTTTCCATGGATTACTAAAATTATTACAAAATATTGTATATATGGATACTTTTTCTACAGAAAGGCACATGGAATTCATCAGATACTCAAAGAAATCTGTACCCCAGAATGTTAGGTGTCATCCTCTTTTTAACATTAAAGAGATTACTTTTAAATAGCTGTCAAGATTGGGCATACCTATGACTCAATCATTTCCATACATAGTAATTTATCCAAAGGCAATCATTTGATATATGTGGGAAGATCTTTAAAAATAATAATCGTTAACATTTATTGACAGTTTGTGCCAGAACCAAGCTGGGCATTTGCAAGCTTTATCTCATGTGTTCTTCACTGAATTGTCTTAGATAGTTTCTACTGCTGTCATATCACTTTACAGACTGAGAAAATGAAGCTTTTGGAGTTTATAAAACTCACACAAGAGCACCTAGTTAGTTAGTGTGTATCATCATGAAGATTTGAAGCCCAGAAATCTGACTTCATATGTGGATTCTAAGCAATTACATGATGCTCAAAAATGACATTCATCAGATTATTTTACATAATGCAGAAAAGTGCTAAATTATGTACAGTCCCAAAATAAAATACTATACAGCCATTAAATTTATGATGTAGGAAACTGTTTATTGACAGCAGAAATGTTCTAGATGGAAGGCTGTGTGAGAAAACAAGTACTATATGTTTTGTTGTTAAACACTCACTAATGTGTCCATGGAAAAGTAGAAAAAAAAAACCAAATATGTGGAATAACTGTTATCCAGTGATTATCTCTGGGTAAAATGATTGTGTTTAATTTTCTTTGTATTTTACTGTGAGTTCCATGTTTTCTCAACTGAGCATATATTTCTTTTTAAATATAAAAAACTTCTAGGGGCAGAGCCAAGATGGTGGCATGAGTAGAGCAGCAGAAATCTCCTTCCAAAACCACATATATCTATGAAAATATAACAAAGACAACTCTTCCTAAAATAGAGACCAGAGGACACAGGACAACATCCAGACCACATCCACACCTGCGAGAACCCAGCGCCTTGCAAAGGGGGTAAGATACAATCCCTGACCTGGCAGGAACTGAGTGCCCCTCCCCCTGGCTCCTGGTGGGAGGAGAGGAGTCAGCAGGGAGGGAGAAAGAGCCCAGGACTGCTGAACACCCAGCCCCAACCATCCAGAAGAGAGCACAGACACAGTGCATGCGTGGGGTCCTGGATACTAGGGAAAGAGGGCGGCAAGACCAGTGAGTGGGTGTCTGAGGCTGACACCGGAGAACAAAGAAACGGGAGTGGGTTTATATATATATATATATTTTTTGGAGAGTGCATTTTGGAAGTCTAAAAGGGACAGGGACCCCAATACTAGGGTAACAGGGCAGCAAGACTGGTGAGCGGGTGCTTGAGACAGGCACCTGAGGACAAAGAAAATCGTGCATTTGTCTTTTTTTTTTTTTTAATTATTTATTTAAGTTTTTTTTTTTTTTTGCTGTTGTTGTTTTGGAGTGGAGAGTTCTTTTTGGAAGTCTTAAAGGGGCAGGACAGGACACTTAGTCCAGAGGGAGGGAATCTGGGGATCTCTGGGCACTCTAACCCACTGGGCAGCAGGGAGTATGGAGGCCCCTTACAGAGATAAATAGCCTCCCAGCCACTCCCCCTCCAAAGCGGCTCCACCATTTTGGAGCAGCAGCTGGAGCCAGGCCACGCCCACTGCAACAGAGGAGATAAACTCCATAGCAGCCGGGCAGGAAGCAGAAGCCCTGTCTGGGCACAGCTGCCCAGCACAAGCCACTAGAGGTCGCTTTTATCCCAGGAATGGAAGGCCAGAAACCAACAAGAAGGAAAGCTCTTCCAACTGTCACTCGTACCAGATCTGCAAACTATCTCTATCACCAGGAACAGGCAAACTACAGGCAGACAAAGATCATAGAGTCAACACCTGAGAAGAAGACAGACCTAACCAGTCTTCCTGAAAAAGAATTCAAAATAAAAATCATGAACATGCTGATGGAGATGCAGAGAAAAATGCAAAAGCAATGGGATGAAGTCTGGAGGGAGATCACAGATGTCAGGAAGATCACAGAAGTGAAACAAATCCTGGAAGGATCTATAAGCAGAATGCATAAGATGCAAGAGGCCATTGAAGGAATAGAAACCAGAGAACAGGAACGTATAGAAGCTGACAGAGAGAAAAAAGGATCTCCAGGAATGAAACAATACTAAGAGAACTATGTGACCAATCCAAAAGGAACAATATCCATATTATAGGGGTACTAGAAGAAGAAGAGAGAGAAAAAGGGACAGAAAGTGTCTTTAAAGAAATAATTGCTGAAAACTTCCCCAAAATGGGGGAGGAAATAATCGAACAGACCACGGAAATACACAGAACCCCAAACAGAAAGGACCCAAGGAGGACAACACCAAGACACATAATAATTAAAATGGCAAGGATCAAGGACAAGGAAAGAGTTTTAAAGGCAGCTAGAGAGAAAAAGGTCACCTATAAAGGAAAACCCATCAGGCTATCATCAGACTTCTCGACAGAAACCCTACAGGCCAGAAGAGAGTGGCATGATACATTTAATACAATGAAACAGAAGGGCTTTGAACCAAGGATACAGTATCAAGCACGATTATCATTTAAATATGATGGTGGGATTAAACAATTCCCAGACAAGCAAAAGCTGAGGGAATTTGCTTCCCACAAACCACCTCTACAGGGCATCTTACAGGGACTGCTCTAGATGAGAGCACTCCTAAAAAGAACACAGAACAAAACACACAACATAGTAAGAATGGAGGAGGAGGAATAAGAAAGGAGAGAAGAGAAGAATCTCCAGACAGTGTATGTAACAGCTCAATAAGCAAGCTAAGTTAGGCAGTAAGATACTAAAGAAGCTAACCTTGAACCTTTGGTAACCACGAATTTAAAGCCTGCAATGGAAATAAGTACATATCTCTCAATAGTCACCCTAAATGTGAATGGACTTAATGCACCAATCAAAAGACACAGAGTAATAGAATGGATAAAAAACGCAAGATCCATCTATATGCTGCTTACAAGAAACTCACTTCAAACCCAAAGACATTCACAGACTAAAAGTCAAGGGATGGAAAAACATATTTCAGGCAAACAACAGTGAGAAGAAAGCAGGGGTTGCATAACTAATATCAGACAAAACAGACTTCAAAACAAAGAAAGTAACAAGAGATAAGGAAGGACACTACATAATGATAAAGGACTCAGTCCAACAAGAGGATATAACCATTCTAAATATATATGCACCCAACACAGGAGCACCAGCATATGTGAAACAAATACTAACAGAACTAAAGGGGGGAAATAGATGGCAATGCATTCATTTTAGGAGACTTCAACACACCACTCACCCCAAAGGATAGATCCACCGGGCAGAAAATAACTAAGGACACAGAGGGACTGAACAACACACTAGAACAGATGGACCTAATAGACATCTATAGAACTCTACATCCAAAAGCAACAGGATATACATCCTTCTCAAGTGCACATGGAATATTCTCCAGAATAGACCACATACTAACCCACAAAAGAGCCTCAGTAAATACCAAAAGATTGAAATCCTACCGACCAACTTCTCAGACCACAGAGGTATAAAACTAGGAATAAATTGTACAAAGAAAGCAAAAAGGCTTACAAACACATGGAGGCTTAACAACATGCTTCTAAATAATCAATGGATCAACTAACAAATCAAAATAGAGATCAAGGAATATATAGAAACAAATGACAACAACAACACAAAGCCCCAACTTCTGTGGGATGCAGCAAAAGCAGTCTTAAGAGGAAAGTATATAGTGATCCAGGCACACTTGAAGAAGGAAAAACAACCTCAAATGAATAGTCTAACATCAGAATTATCGAAACCAGAAAAAGAAGAACAAATGCAGCCTAAAGTCAGCAGAACAAGGGACATAATAAAGATCAGAGAAGAAATAAACAAAATTGAGAAGAATAAAACAATAGCAAAAATCAACAAAACTAAGAGCTGGTTCTTGAGAAAATAAACAAAATAGATAAGACTCTAGCCACACTTATTAAGAGAAAAAGAGAATCAACACAAATCAACAGAATCAGAAACGAGAATGGAAAAATCATGACAGACTCCACAGAAATATAAAGAATTATTAAAGACTACTATGAAAACCTATATGCCAACAAGCTGGAAAACCTAGAAGAAATGGACAACTTCCTAGAAAAATACAACCTCTCAAGACTGACCAAGGAAGAAACACAAAAGTTAAACAAACCAATTACGAGCAAAGAAATTGAAACGGTAATCAAAAAACCACCCAAGAACAAAACCTCGGGGCCGGGCAGATTTACCTCAGAATTTTATCAGCCACACAAAGAAGACATAATACCCATTTTCCTTAAAGTTTTCAAAAAAATAGAAGAGGAGGGAATACTTCCAAACTCATTCTATGAAGCCAACATCACCCTAATACCAAAACCAGGCAAAGACCTCACCAAAAAGGAAAATTACAGACCAATATCCCTGATGAATGTAGATGCAAAAATACTCAATAAAATATTAGCAAGCAGAATTCAACAGCATATCAAAAGGATCATACACCATGACCAAGTGGGATTCATCCCAGGGATGCAAGGATGGTACAACATTCGAAAATCCATCAACATCATCCACCACATCAACAAAAAGAAAGACAAAAACCACATGATCATCTCCATAGATGCTGAAAAAGCATTTGACAAAATTCAACATCCATTCATGATAAAAACTCTCAGCAAAATGGGAATAGAGGGCAAGTACCTCAACATAATAAAGGCCATATACGATAAACCCATGGCCAACATTATAATGAACAGCGAGAAGCTGAAAGCTTTTCCTCTGAGATTGGGAACTAGACAGGGATGCCCACTCTCCCCACTGTTATTTAACATAGTACTGGTGGTCCTAGCTATGGCAATCAGACAAAACAAAGAAATACAAGGAATCCAGATTGGTAAAGAAGAAGTTAAACTGTCACTATTTGCAGATGATATGGTATTGTACATAAAAAACCCTAAAGACTCCACTCCAAAACTACTAGAACTGATATCGGAATACAGCAAAGTTGCAGGATACAAAATTAACACACAGAAATCTGTAGCTTTCCTATACACTAACAATGAACCAATGGAAAGAGAAATCAGGAAAACAATTCCATTCACCATTGCATCAAAAAGAATAAAATACCTAGGAATAAACCTAACCAAAGAAGTGAAAGACCTATACTCTGAAAACTGCAAGTCACTCTTAAGAGAAATTAAAGGGGACACAAACAGATGGAAACTCATCCCATGCTCATGGCTAGGAAGAATTAATATCGTCAAAATGGCCATCCTGCCCAAAACAATATACAGATTTGATGCAATCTCTATCAAATTACCAGCAACGTTCTTCAAGGAACTGGAACAAATAATTCAAAAATTCATATGGAAACACCAAAGACCTCGAATAGCCAAAGCAATCGTGAGAAAGAATAAAGTAGGGGGGATCTCACTCCCCACCTTCAAGCTCTACTACAAAGCCATAGTAATCAAGACAATTTGGTACTGGCACAAGAACGGAGCCACAAACCAGTGGAACAGATTAGAAACTCCCGACATTAACTCAAACATGTATGGTCAATTAATATTTGATAAAGGAGCCATGGACATACAATGGTGAAACAACAGTCTCTTCAACAGATGGTGCTGGCAAAACTGGACAGCTACATGTAGGAGAATGAAACTGGACCATTGTCTAACCCCATATACAAAGGTAAACTCAAAATGGATCAAAGACCTAAATGTAAGTCATGAAACCATTAAACTCTTGGGAAAAAACATAGGCAAAAACCTCTTAGACAAAAAACATGAGTGAGCTCTTCTTGAACATATCTCCCCGGGCAAGGAAAACAACAGCAAAAATGAACAAGTGGGACTATATTAAGCTGAAAAGCTTCTGTACAGTAAAAGACACCATCAATAGAACAAAAAGGAACCCTACAGTATGGGAGAATATATTTGTAAATGACAGATCTGATAAAGGCTTGACATCCAAAATATATAAAGAGCTCACATGCCTCAATAAACATAAAACAAATAATCCAATTAAAAAATGGGTAGAGGAACTGAACAGACAGTTCTCCAAAAAAGAAATACAGATGGCCAAGAGACACATGAAAAGATGCTCCACATCAATAATTATCAGAGAAATGCAAATTAAAACTACAATGTGGTATCACCTCACAACAGTAAGGATGGTTGCCATCCAAAAGACAAACAACAACAAATGTTGGTGAGGCTGTGGAGAAAGGGGAACCCTCCTACACTGCTGGTGGGAATGTAAATTAGTTCAACCATTATGGAAAGCAGTATGGAGGTGCATCAAAATGCTCAAAACAGACCTACCATTTGACCCAGGAATTCCACTCCTAGGAATTTACCCTAAGAACACAGCAATCAATTTTGAGAAAGACAGATGCACCCCTATGTTTATTTGAGCACTATTTACAATAGCCAGAATTGGAAGCAACCTAAATGTCCATCTGTAGATGAATGGATAAAGAAGATGTGGTACATATACACAATGGAATACGACTCAGCCATAAGAAGAGGGCAAATCCTACCATTTGCAGCAATATGGACGGGCCTGGAGAGTATTATGCTCAGTGAAATAAGCCAAGCGGAGAAAGAGAAATACCAAATGATTTCACTCATCTGAGGAGTGTAAGCACAAAGGAAAAACTGAAGGAACAAAACAGCAGCGGAATCACAGAACCCAAGAATGGACTAACAGGTACCAAAGGGAAAGGGACTGGGGAGGATGGGTTGTTAAGGAGGGATAAGGTGGGGGAAGAAGAAGGGGGGTATTAAGATTAGCATGCATGGTGGGGGAGAGAGAAAGGGGAGGGTTGTACAACACAGAGAAGACAAGTAGTGATTCTACAACATTTTGCTATGCTGATGGACAGTGACTGTAAAGGGGTTTATAGGGGGGTCCTGGTATAGGGGAGAGCCTAGTAAACATAATATTCTTCAGGTAAGTGTAGATTAAAGATACCAAAAAGAAAAAAAGAAAGAAAAGGGGGATTACTCCCTGATAGGATAAAACTAACTGTAAGTCAAAAATTAATGCATGCTTTAAATATCCTTAATTTTGATCACTTAAAGGGTGTCAGATGATCAGCTATGGATGTAGACTTTTCTGACAATATTCCTTTCTCTTAAAAAAAAAAAAACCAGTTCCTGTGTGGTGACCTCCAATGCGTTCTACACAATGATATAAAGGACGTATCAAAGTATGGGCAAGGGTCTGTTTGTGTTTATACAGAGGATCAAAGCCTAATTTGGCTACCCAGAAAATGAACTAAGATATGATATGAAGAAGAACTTCCAACATCAGCACTCTCTGGAAGACTCATACCAGAAGATGATCATCAAAAAACCTCAACAAAGATCAAGGCGATGCTGCAGTTGTAGCTGCATCCATCCCACCGGTTCCTGGACTTCCCATTGGAATGAGGTAGGAGATATCTAAGCTGGCCTGTGCTTTCAGTAAAACAACAAATTTGACTGGATCTATACTGTTGGAACTCAACTAAGAATTAGGAGAAGTGCAAGTTGTAGCACTCCAAAATCTTACAACTACAGACCATCTACTGTTGAAAGAACATATGGGATGTGAACAGTTCCCAGGAATGGGTTGTTTTAATTTGTCTGATTTCTCTTAGACTGTTCAAGTACAGTTGGACAATATCCATCATATCATAGACAAATTTTCACAAATGCCTAGGGTGCCTAACTGGTTTTCTTCGCTTCACTGGAGATCACTGGTAATTATAGATCTTCTTTGTTTATGTAACTGTATTCTATTATGTTAATGTGTGTGCACAATTTAATTAGTAGTTTAAAACCTATACATGGTTAAGTTACTCTACAAGAAGATATGTCAAAGAAATAATCAATCCTCCCATGTTTTCTTCCGTCTGCTACCTCTATAGCTTTTCTTCTTCCTTCCTAATTACAACCCTTAAATAGAATTTGTGCCTCATATCGAATTTACTGAGTATCATAATTCTTCCAAGTGGTAAAGATACCTCAAGACAAATGCTGGGCATAGAAGCCACAGGGCATAAATCTGCAAAGAAGTAAAAAGCTAACCTTTTCAAACAATATGGCTTCTCTCTTACTTACCAGCTTTACATCTCCTTGTATGGCCCCGGAAGATGACTGGTTAGCCAGAGACGGGTAAGATTCCTCAAGGGAGGAACAACCTAAGACAGGCACAGTCACAGGGGAGCCATCAGGTGAGAAATTGGGGATCAACAGAGGTGAGGCTTAGAACCTCACCCCCCCTGTTTTGAGAGAAATCTTCTGCATCCGTGGATGTTTTATTGCCCTTGTCTAGCCTGGATTAACACATAGTCTACAGGCACACACCTGATCATCTACACTTGCTCTCTTACAACACTAAACTATGTTTTCTACCTTTATCTTGCATCTACCTACCACTTCAGCATTTTATTAAAAATAAAAAAAATAATAATAATAAAGGGAGAAATGTGGAATTCACATATAAATCAAGTATAAAAATCAAACGAATATTCATATTTGACCTGATTGTTTATAGTTCATGATGCGTGATCAAAACCGAAAGTTTCTGTGATGACTGCCCTTGTACTGTTCACCATGTAAGAACTTATTCACTATGTAAGAATTTGTTCACCATGTAAGAACTTGTTCGTTATGCTTCAGAAGATTGGAGACTGACGAGAATTAGGCTTGGGGTGGATTAATGATTATGCATTGAGCATTGACTCCCCTATACAGAATTTTATTGTTGTTAACAACCATTTGATCAATAAATATGAGAGATGCGCTCTCAAAAAAAAAAACAAAAACTTCTAATACTTCGGCTCTAGATTACCAAAATAAATATAGTACACCAATTGTGTTATTTCATAAAATTCTTCCATCTCAGTGGATAGAGAGGAGGTGTGTGAACAAAAGGGCACATTTAAAATGTGGTTCTACAACCCTACCACCTCTCAAACTTTTGGACTTGCAGGAGGTGTATGGTCATAGATATTTGTTGTGATGTCTATCACAGGAAAGTGAGTACCTCAGGATATAATTAACATGTGCAAAGCCAATACCTATGTTCACCTTAAAAGAATAAATACATTGCTTTACTTTCAATAGGGGAGAAGTGCTGCAGAACACTTAATGGAATCAAAAACTGTCAGAGTCGTCAATGGGACGTGGGTGTCAGCACAAAACCAGTAAAGCTACCAATTAAAATATCCTTGGACACCAAGCTGAATAGGTGTTCTTATACACTGGTCATGCTTTAAAAAAAAAAGTTATCTCCAGAGGGAAGGAAACTACACCCACCCAGAACATTTCGGGATAATTTACATTAAAGGCACCAAAGAGTATTGTAAACACAGTGATGTGACAAATGCAAACTGATTTCTACCATGATCTCCTGTATAATTTTACAATGCGCAAGAGAGATTAGAGTCTTTAAAATATATAAAATATTAATGTATTCTTTAATATTTGCTACTCCTGTTTTATGAGGAACATGTTAAAATTAAAGGTTTTAAAAATTTTCCTTTCTGGATCTGTAGGAAGATGACTGGAGGCCAAGGCAAGTTGTTGTCTAGGGGGTCCCTGCTATACCTTTCCTTGTTTTATGTGCTGCCTTCCTTTGCAAGTGAATCATTTTGGTAAGCTAGATATTCATGGTGTTGGGGTGTATGAATGTGTGTGTGTGTGTGTGTGTGTGTGTGTGTTCATGTAGAAGTGTGTATGTGCTCTGAGTGTAATGAACTTATACGTGTGTGTATGAAGTGTGTTGTATGTGCAAGTATGCATCATATGTTTCCGTTTTCTGTGTATGCTGTGTGTTGTGTGTTTAAATGTGTTGCATATTATGTGCATGTGTTCTTTGCTGAGTGTTGTGTGTATGAACATGTATATATTGTGTGTACAGTCATGTTGTGTGCTGTGTATATTGAGGTGTGTTTGTGTGTTTGTGTGTGTTGTGTGCTCTCACAGTGTCCAGGATAAGACACAGTTTCTGTGATCAGTTTATATTTATTAAGTGAATATTAGGGAACATTACTTAAGCAGCTATTTTAAGTGGGTTCTTGAGTACAGCAGGGGAATTCTGTTTTCAGCCAGTGTCTATTGACAATAGGCTGATTTCGTTCAGTTCTGCCTGGCCTGGTAGGTAGAGCTATTTGGAGATTTGACATACCTTGCAGCTGTAAAATACCTTCTTTGTCTCCCTATTTGGAACCAACATATAAAAAAATTTCATAAAGATCATCTCCTGTGTATCCATCACTGAAAAATCATTTTCCTCTGCTCCCTTCATCTTTCCAATACATTCCCAAATCACGTCCATTATTTTTCTTTTTTCTTCTAAGGGTATGTATTTGGCTGCAATACCAAGCTATGTGTGGGTTCCTTGCCCATGAAATAATGTATATATAGTGCCATCTAGTGTGCAGAAAGCCAAAAAGCCATGAGCATAATTCAAACAGGATTCTTCAATTTTTGAAACATATTATGTTGAGCTTGAGCAGTGAAGAGATGGGAGGAACAATGATTACCATACTCATTGATTTGAATCACATTTGCACCTCTATAAAACTACCTGCTTAGAAGAAAAGACTTATTGAAAATTTAAATACTTATTAACCCATAAGATATAAAGATCTTTTTAGTTTTTAGAGCTTTCACACAAATATGGGTCACTATAATTCACATGCTCAAACACATTTGAAAAAGAAAAACCACACTTTTTTTGTAGTAGAATCTTTTCTTAAAATTTTTATTTCAAATAATTTTTCTGCAGACTTATGTAATGAAACTAGATATATATTTCCTATGGAAACTATTTCTTAATAGACTAAGTTAAGTTTTTGGAGTGACTAGGTTAGAAAGTGTTTTGACTTTCCATCCAGAGTGAGGAAAGTGGGCCCTGTGAGCAATCCGTTTTTGACTATCTCTACAGCTGTGTTCTAGGGCTATCCTCTGCTAGTAAGTAAATGGTGCTAGGTTGGACTAACACCAGGAGGAAAATATCATCACTGACAGAGATCCAGCAGCCATTTCTAGGGAGTAATAAGAGGCAAGATGGTGATTGGGCCTGGAAAATTAATTCTGGTGTCTGGGATCAGAAAATGGCAAAATAGAATATAAGTTCCCTATGCTACAGTTTCATGAATAGAGACCTTTTACATATGGTTTGTGCCATTACAATGTATTTTTACACTTTAGGAAAGAGAATGTAGGAGGAAAGGTAATGAATGGCCCTGTGCTCTGGGCCATGGCATTACATCCTTTGACACAACTCCCTTGGGATTTTGAGGCTGGGTAGAACTCAGTAGGGCCTCTTTCTTGAATAAAACTGATGAGCATCCACTTCCAGTTAGGGGGATGTAAGTGTTGATGGCTCCAGAGTATGGGGTGATTCTCAGATAACATCAGCCTGAAACATTTTGTTATGGATCAGGGACTGTATTTGAGAGGCTTGGTGCAATCTACCGCTGCCTTCTCCTCTCTGGGTCTTTTGTACCCTCAGGAGTTGTCCCCTTTGCATTGTTACAGAAAATACTGAAAAAAAGCCTGGACTGGATCACCGATGGAAAAAACCAAGCGGCACTCAGAGGTCTTGGAGTGTTGAGGCTTTATTTCACACCGACGGGCTCAGAGGGGAGTAATCTCCCAAAAAGTCTGAGCCCCGAGCAAAGGAAAAGGGAGCAATTTATACCTTTCTGCTACCTTATCTGTAACATTCCTACATGCACAGCAAGAAAGCAGGCAAGGGGGAGGGAGTTTAAGGGAGCAAACCTTGGGACCCGGTGCTTGGCAGCAAAGGGAAACCAAGGGAGTGTTTTTTTGTTTGGGTTGAGGAGGGGGTCGAGGCGGAGGGGAGCCACCTCATAAATTGCTGTCCTTGTAGTGCTGTTTATGTTGAGGAGGGAGGGGTGTGAGACAGAGTGGAGCCACCTGCTAGGTTTCTGTCCTTGTAAATTTTCCCTATCACTTCCCCCTCTGATGCCCCTTCAAACACTTCGTTTAGGGGGCATCATCTCCTTGGCTTATGACAGGGTCATAGTGGCTCTACATATACATAAGCTGTATGGAGGAAACACAATCCTCAATAAAGTTAATGAGCCAGTTAAATATACAGGATTTCACTAATAGTTTAAAGGAACAGCAGAATCGCTCGCCCAGCAAGGCCAGTTAGAAGAGTTGTTAGCCATGGATTCTATTCAAACCATCCCTGGAACTAAGACCTTTTATTTTCTAACATTTTATACCTATGCTGGATGTTTTCTTTAACTTTGGCTAGATAAGTCACAACAATCTTTTTTAAGGGCTATACATAAGCTTCCCTGTGACATGAACAGGAGGTCCAGTCTTCTACAATTTTGCAGCACCACTTTAGCCAGGGAATCAGTCTGATCTTGCAGCTGAATCATGGTGGTTTCAAGCTGCTCTAAATCTTGATCAGCTTCCTCTGTTAGGGCATCAGGCCCTAAGTCTCTTTATTAGAGCTGCTGTGTCTACTGCAGCTGATCCGGCTACACTGAGCCCGACTTGAGCAGGGATCAGTAAAGGGGCAGCTTGTTCTGCCTAGGAAATCTCACAGGGGGAAAGGAGTTAGCTCTCTTTAGCCCACTATGCACTTCATAACTTTTATACAATTAAACATTACAGAGAGGTACTTTGGAAATGCAGGCTGAGACTTGGGTCCAGCTAGGAGAGACAGGTAAGCACAGTAAAACGGTTACCCAATAGAAAGGGCAACTTTTTTGAGGAATAGTCCAGTCCAAGGGTGCAACAGCACAGAGTCCAATGCCCAGAATAAAAGACACTACTCCAACGAAAGCCAGGATCTACCACGCGCAGGTGTCTATTAGTCAGAGGGCAATTATCTGATGCGGAGGTGGAGAGGATCTGGAGATCTGGCTGGGCCTCCTGCTGATGTGCTTCCTTGTCAGGATGACAGGCTCTTTATACTCAGGAATGATGGACTCCTGGAGTGATGCTTGCAACCTTGAGGGCAGTAGGAGTAGTTAGAACAATAATGTGGGGGCCAGTCTACTGAGGTTTGAGGGGGTCTTCTTTCTAATTTTTAACTCAGACTGAGTCCCTAGCCTGGAAGGAATGTACTGGGGTTCTTTTTAGGGTGCAGTTCATTCACTCCTTTCCCTGAACTCTGTGGCCTGTATGCAGTGTGAAGTTTCTAGGTAATATTGAGGAATTTAGTTAACATTTGCACTACATCCGCTACAAAGGCAGACTCATTGTCACTGTGGATTGTGGACGGTAGGCCAAACCAGGGCACAATTTCTCTCAGGAGGACTTTGGCTACCTCCCGGCTCTGTTCTGTTCTGGTTCGGAAGGCTTCGCCCCAGTCAGAGTACGTACACACTATTACCAGGAGGTATTTGAGTCTCCTGCTTGGCTGGACATCCGTGAAGTCTATCTCAAGGTCTTCAAAGGGGGCAACTCCCATTCTTTGGACACCAGGGGAGTCATGGTGCAGACCAAGTATTATTTCTGGCACAAGTTACACACTGTCTACTCACTGCTCAGCATAGTGCTGGCAACTGGCTGATGTAGTATTGCTTTTTGAGAAGGCCTTCCAGTGCAGTTTTTCTCAGGTGGGTGAGCTGGTGGTATTTGCTGACTAGTTGCCTCCCGGTTGCAGTCAGGACAAAGATACGTCTGTTTGGCAACATCCACCATCTGTTGTTAGTTAAAGGGCTCCAGTCTTTCTCTTTTTCAGTGTACCTGGGTGGAGGGGCCTCTACCAGGGTGTTAGGGCCACAGTGAGGGAAGGAGCTCTCTCTGCCTCCTAACTGGCTACTGTTTTGCCAGCTTTATCTGCCATCCCATTTCCGTGTGCTGTAGGGTTGTTTTCTTTTTGATGATTTTTGCAATGCAGAATTGCTACATTTATTATGTAGCAAAGAGACTGAAGGGCATTTTCATATCTGGTAGGCCTAGGGCTGGTGCCTGTTCTGAAGCAGTTTTTATTTCCAGGAAGGTGGCTCTTGCCTCTTTTGTCCAGGCAGGGGCTTTCAGTCTGCCCCCCCCACCCCCAGGAGGTTGCACAGGGGCCTTGCCATTGCTGAGAATCTGGAAATTCAGATTTTTGCAGAACCTGGCGGCCCCTAGGAACTTTCACATGCTCCCCCTTGTCCTGGGCTGGGGTAAGGAGTTAACGACTTTTTTTCTTCTCTGGCCTTGGTGCCCTTTCTCCCTGGGTGAGGAGGAAGCCTGAGTACTGGACTTCCTCTTGGCAGATTTGTGCCCTTTTTTATTAGGCTTGGTATCTTGAGTCTGACAGGAGTTGCAGGAGGGCATTTGTGCCTTTTGCACAATTTTCCTGGGTGTCACTGGCAAGGAGGAGGTCATCTACATACCACAGGAGGGCTGAGCATGTGGTATCTCTCAGAAAGCTGGCAAGGTCTGCAGCCAATGCCTCTCTAAAGAGGGTGGGTGAGTTCTTGAACTCTTGTGGAAGCCGCATCCATGTTAACTGCATCTGCCCTCTTATCTAGTTCAGTCCATTCAAAGGCAAATAACAGCTGGCTTTGGGGGGCCAGCCAGAGACAGAGAAAGGCATCTTTATGTCTGAAAGGAAAGGAGCGACACATAGCAGCAATTCACCTGAGAGTTCCACTTTATTAGCAAAAGGTGCTGGGTTATATAGGAAGGGGTATGAATTGATTGAGGTGTCACTTCTACGGGGCTGGTGGCTGTTGGCTAGGTGCTGGGATTGGGAGGGGGGCGAGAGGTGATTGGGCTTCAGGTGGCACCAGCGGGAACTGAGGACCCCAAAGAGAAGCCAGAAGTTTGCCATCTTACTGGTGGGGACCCTTCATTCCCCCCTTTCTCCTCTATGGGTTTGTGGACGTTGCTTTCTCTCTGGCTGCTTCTTGCTGAACAGGGGCGGAGAAGGGAGTGAGGGCATGAGGATTGGGAGGAAAGGGTTGATAGGACTCCCCACTGTAAGGACGAGTAGATGTGGACTTCTTCACGTTTGGAAATCAATGAAGGTTCCCTGTAACCAAAGGTTGAGGACCTGTTGATTCCAATGGTGCCAAGAGGATATAGGTGTCAGGAGCCAGGCATCTGCGGCCATTGTTTCCAGGAACAGTTTCCAGTGGAGAGAGGGGTCCATCTCAGCGTGTGGTGAGGAGGTCACGTGAGGGTGAGGGATCTTCTGTGACCAGAAGCTGGTAGTTCCTGAGTAAAAGCTGGTTGAAAGTTTGATTAGGGATTTTTCCGACTTGGGATTTGATGAACTTTATTATACAGGGTAAGAAGAGACAGGCTAGAAGAATGATTATTATGGGGCCTGCAATGGGCCAGAGCTAGGTGAGGAGAGGGTTTGTTAGTATTGAAGAGAATGGGTTGGAATTGGAAGCAGAGTGGAGGCTGGAGGCAAGGTCGGTGAGTTTGGTAATGTTAGTCTCTACAATGCCGGAATAGCAGCACTCTTCCCAGAGGAAGACGCAGGTGCCGCCCTTCTTGGCTGTAAGCAGATCTAGGGCCCGCTGGTTTTGAAGGGTGACCTTAGCTAGCGAAGTGACCTGTCTTTGGAGAGAGGCTAGGGAATCGGCAGTGGATGTCAAGGCTCCCTCAAGTTTGGCGTTGAGATCTCTAACTGCCTATAGAGAGTGACCCAAGGCTTCTCCCAAAAACCCTGCCCCAATGGCTGAGGTGATCAAAGAGCTACTGACCATGATGGGAAGGAAAGCAGCTCTTTTTGTGCATGAGGGCAAGGGAGGTTGGAGCTCAAAGAATTCTGCCATGCTGTAAAGTGTTAACTGTGGGATTAGGGTGACGAGAATGCAGGGTGTATCGGAGTTGAGAGGCACTGAGTTGAAAAGACTGCCATTACACCAAAAGAAGTATCCCGGTTGCGTAAAAGTCTTAGGGCCGGAGGTAGGGGTGTAGATAGAGAGGCAGTGAAGTGCACTGGAGGGGGGCTGGAGTTGGGCTTACACAGTGGTGGATGGTGAGATTATCTGCGTATTCTGGTTCCCATAGAGGCATGTCTGCCAGGGGAAAGAGGGGTTGTCTTTCTGCATGGAAGGAGTAGTTGGAAATATTAAGGGGCACGGCGGCCAGCAGTGGGCACTGTAGTGATGCACACAAGAAACAATTGGCTGTGTTAAGGGTGTGGTTGAGAAAGATGGTGGTGTCCTGAATAAGCTGTAATGAAGAGTAGGAGAAATGGGAAGAGGGGCGGGGATAAGAAGATGAAGAGGCGCCGTCAAGAGTTTGGATAATGACTTCTTTGGAATGTCTGCTATCTGATGCACCTTGAGAGATCTGGGAATGAGAGGGAACATACTTTTGAGAGATATGAAGGGTACCGTGGGGGGTCGAGGACCCCCCCCATAGTAAACTGAGGCTGTGACTCTGGCAGCCCATCGAGAGTCCCAGGGATCTGGGATTGATAAGGAGAATGAGCCATTGGGATATTTCATGAAACGGTTGGAGGAGTAATACTGTGGGTACTGGAAGTTACCCATGTAGTGAATGGTGCAAGACCAGTAGGGACATCCCCCGTAGGTGTCTGGCCATTGCCTGCAATAGGCTTGTTTTTGGTCATAGAGGAAGCAGAGGTAGGGAGAATAAGGGTAGGTGCTAGTGAACACTTCAGTGGAGGGAGGAAAGTGGAGGAATAAAGGATCAGAGCAGCTTTTCAGAGGGCAGTCTGGTGTGGCAATGAGGGCAGTAACTTTTGTTTGATGATGTGTGTAAGTCTCTCTGACTTTGAATCCCCATACAAAGGAGGCTGGGGTGGTGGGGAAGACAATAGGAATGAGGAAAAAAGCAAGAGAGCAGTAAAGGAGGAAAAAGTCATGATTCGGGTATGGACGGCAAAGGGGGTGAATGGGATTTTGGAGGAAAGAGGACAGTAAGGTGAGGAGTCTGGAGGGAGGGAGAGTCTGTAAACTTTTGTAGGTTAAGAGATCTTTTAGGTGATGTGGGGACAGAATGGTAAGGGGTGCCCTGAATGTCAGTTTATGAGCTTCTTTCTGCAAGAGCTGTCTAGCGGCTAATGCTCGTAGGCAGGGGGCCCATCTCCAAACAGTGGGGTCTAATTGCTTGGAGAGATAAGCTACTGGGGCAAAGGATGGGCCATAATATTGGCCTAGTACTCTTAGAGGTTGACTGGACCTCTCATGAATGTATAATGAGAAGGGCTTCGACAAATCAGGAAGATGGAGAGCTGGGGCTTCTACAAGGGCTTGATGGAGCTTAATGAAGGAGTGTCGGGGTGAGGAGGATAATGGTTTTTTAGGGGGGCTCTTGCTGAGGTCGTATAGGGGTCTTGCCAACAGGGAGCAGGGAGAAGTTAGGGATCTATGCTCTAAAATATCTAGCTAGGCTTAGAAAGGAAAGGATTTCTGTCTTGGTTTTGGGAATGGGCAGGTCAGAGAGGAGCTATTTTCTGTCTAAGGTAATGGACTTTCTTTGTTGAGATAGAAGGAATCTGAGGTAAGTGACAGAAGGGGAAGAGATTTGAGCTTTGAAGGGGGATACTCGATAACTTCTGGAAGCTAGAAGGTTAAGTAGGGAGGCAGTGTCAAGTTGAGACTGTTCCCACGAGAGACTGCAGAGTAGAAGATTGTCTATGTATTATAAGGTGGACTTGGAGTGATCATGATGAAACTGTTTGAGGTCCTGAACTAGGACCTGTCTAAAAATATGGGGACTATCTCAGAAGCTTTGTGGCAAAACTGTCCAAGTGAGTTGTTCAGAATGTCTTGTGTATGGGTCTGTCCAGGTGAAGATGAAAAATTCTTGGGAGCAGGGGTCTAGAGGGATAGAAAAATGGGTCCTTGAGATCTAGGACTGAGAAGTGGGATGCTGAGGCAGGGATCTGCGATAAAAGGCTGTATGGATTTGGAACTAAGGGATGGATAGGGACAATGGCTATGTTGATGAGGCTTGGACAAGGCAGAAAGGTCCGTTGGTTTTTTTAACAGCTAATATGGGGGTATTAAATGGGGAGTGAGTGGGTCTGAGGTAATTTTTGTTTAAGAGATCTTGAATGATGGGTTGGAGGCCTATGAGGGCTGAAGTGGTTAGGGGGTATTGGGCCTGACAGATGTACTGAGAGGGGTCACGTAATTTGATAGAGGCAGGGGGACATAGGGCCACGGAGGGGTTTGTAATGTCCCGAACTTTGGGATTTACAGGGTGTATGAGAGTGGAACCGGAGCTTTCATTTGGTAGAGGGGGGTTGTCGGCTATGAGGGCCATCAGAAAGGGAGTACTGGGGGCTGTGGGAGTGGATATAGTTATGGAAACGTGGAGGAGGGAAAGGTTGTCTCATCCTAGTAAAGGGATGGGACACTGGGGCATAACTAGGAAGGAGTGGAAGAAAGGTATGGGACTGTCTAGGATTGTGCATAAAAGGTGGGGGGTTAATGGGAAAATCTGTTTACCTCCTAGCCCGACTATAGGAGTAATGGCTGGCGTGGTAGAGCCCCGGTATTCTCGCAAGACTGAGAAGGTGGCTCCTGTATCTAGGAGGAAGGAGATGGGGCGACCGTCTACTGTTAAAGTAACCCTGGGCTCCTGTTTGGTGATGGAAATGGTCGGGCAAGAAGCCCCTGGGCCCCATCAATCTTCTTCTGCCAGCCCCACTATGGCGGGCTTAGGATGGGGTTTGTTTGTCCAGCCTCCCCTTCGGGTGGTTGGGCATTCAGACCCCCAGTGGCCCTTTTTGTGGCATCTGGGGCATTGGGTGGTAGGAGATCTGGGGGAGGGGCATGCCCTTGACCAATGTCCCTCTTTTCCGCACTTGAAACAAGCTCTTGGTGGGGGCTTATCTGTAGAGGGGTGCCCAGGTTGTGGTTTTATCAGCTGAGCCAACATCTGGAAATTGGCCTGATCAGCTTTTTGTTTACAGCGTTCTTTCTCCTCCTCCCGGTTATGGAAGACTTTAAAGGCCACTGTTAGGATCTCAGTCTGTGGGGTAGTGGGGCCCTGTTCTAACTTTTTGAGTTTAGCTTTAATGTCGGGGTAGCTTTGAGCTAGGAAGTATGTCATAAGGACGTGTCTTCCTTTAGGTGTTTCTGGGTCTAGGCTGGTATACTGTAATAGGGCTTGAGTGAGTCTGTCTAAGAACTCGGAGGGGGTTTCATCTCTCTTTTGAATTATGTCTTGGAGCTTTTGAAAATTGACTACTTTACGAGCTGCCTTTTTCAGACCTGCTATTAAGCAGGAGGCAAAAATATTTTGAGAGCACAGACTCATGGCGGTGTTATAATCTCAGTGTGGGTCTTGTTCAGGGACAGCAGTGGGGCCAGTGGGATAGGTGGGGTCAGTCTTGTGGGTTTCGGTAGCATGCATTTGGGCGAAGTCCCAAACTCATCTACGCTCTTCAGGGAGGAGAGTATTGGCCAGGAGCATGAAAATGTCATGATGTGTGAGGCTGTAAGACTGGAGGGTCCATTGAAACTCCCTGATGTATGTCGTGGGATCAGTGGAAAAGGAACTTAGGCGTTTCTCTAGTTGGGCTAAATCTCCTAAGGAGAAAGGGATGTGAACGCGCACGATGCCTTCAGATCTTGCTACTTCCCAGAGGGGGGCGATAATTTTGGGAGGCTCTCGGGACTGAGTCTGAGGGGGACTGAAGGGTTCTGGCTCAGTCTGTGGGGGAGTGACGTGGTCTAGCCGCACCTATTCAAGCAGGTCCTGAAGTGCGGAAGGGGGGCAAAGGAAATAAAGAAAGATAGAATCAGACCCACATGTTGCCAGCCTGCAGCCCAGCTGCTTGCTTCTGCTGCTTTAGTTAGGCTTGAACTCATGACTGAGGTTAAGAGTCCCATGCTCTACTAACTGAGCTACAGCAGGGCTCTAGTTAATTGCTTATGAAAGGTGTAAAGAGAATGTTCTTTGTTCTCCATTCCTGCCACATGGGCAAGTGGGGGAAGGGCATAGCTAGAAGCAGGGGCAGTGTTTCTACACATCTTCAAGGTCTCCCTATTTTCAGAGTGAAGAGTCTTGGCTCATCTTCGAGGACAAGATATGTTTTTGTGGACAGATAACTTCCAAGGACTGCACCGGTTGTTCTCTAGCTTGTGCTTTCCCATGCTGCGTTCAGACATGGGGGAAGGTGCTTTCCCATTCTCTCTATAAACATGTGAGAAGACAAAGGCGGTCCCTAACAGGGGAGAAATAGGTGATGAGGGCAAAGATGGAGGAGGCCCCCAGGACCTAGTTAAAGGGGGGCTGAAAGGCTCAGGCTTAATTTGCGGGGGACGAAGGCAGAGGAGGTGAGATGGGGGAGGAGATGGTGGGGAAGGAAGGGAGAAGGGCTGTTGTAGGAGAAGAAGGGGAAGGGAGTGAACAGGAGGCTTCTGCGGGGGCGACAGCTTGCAGGCTAGGAGAACTTGGGAGGGGGCGGGGGGGAGGAGGAGGTGGAAAGCTTCGATATAGGAAATCTCCTTCCATTTTTTCAGGTGCTGGCAGTAGTTAAAAAATCACGAGTGATGTTAGGATCAAGAGTTCCCCCTGCGGGCCATTGGTTGTTATTGTCTAGGGGGTATGTCGGCCAATCTTGGGAGCAATATTTATGGAGAAGTTTTGGTTTTATATCAGGCATCAGGGAGAGGGTAGCCAGATGCTTAAGCAGGCATTCAAGAGGTGAACTTTCAGGGAGGGATGAGGCGGCTCCTGTGGCAAAAGGACAGAGAAGGAGACAAACAGGGGAAGATGAATGGAGATCCTCGGACTGGAAGCAGACCACAAGGAGACAAAGGGCGTCCCCGATGATCCTTGGTGGTCTGCGGAAACTCATATATGAGTCGGAATTTCTTAGGAAGTGTGGGTCATCACCCAGACTTCCCTAAGAAGGCAGAGTGCCGGAGTCACGAGGTACCTAGCGCTAGGCGTTTTTGGAGGACGGAGCAGAAGGAGGAGGGGGAAAAAGGGAGCGTTCTCATCCACAAAGGAGTCACCTCATTTATGGCTGTTGGAGGGGGTTGCCTGAGAGTCTGCCGCAGCCGTAAAGGCTTGAGGCAGGGATTTATGGCTGTTGGAGGAGGGGCCTGAGGGTCCGCTGCAGCCGTGAAGGCCTGAGGCGGGGAGAGTTCTCTCCTCATCCCCGAGCGTCAGGACCTTGCCGGACGATCACAGTCAATGGCACTGCGATAGCTCGGGGAAGAGTGGCCCACCCCGGGGAAATTTTGCTTAAAAACTTTCAGCACTGATGGAAGGGATGGTGAATGCATTTATGACTGTCGGAGGAGGGGCCTGAGCGTCTGCCGCAGCCATAAAGGCTTGAGGCGGGGATTTATGGCTGTTGGAGGAGGGGCCTGAGAGTCCGCTGCAGCCGTGAAGGCCTGAGGCAGGGAGCATTCCCTCCTCATCCCCGAGAGTCAGGGCCTTGCCGGACGATCACGGTCAATGGCACTGTGATAGCTCAGAGAAGAGTGGCCCACTCCGGGGGGAAAACTTACCTAAAGGCCAGAGAGGAGTGGTGAGTGTGATGAGCCAGCGCCGGAAAAAGAGGACAAGGGCAAGCTGCTGCTGGTGTCGGGGGGAAGACGGGGCCCAGTTGGGGTGTCCCGTCTCCCGGGTTTCGGCACCAATGAAAGGAAAGGAGCGACACATAGCAGCAATTCACCGGAGAGTTCCACTTTATTAGGAAAAGGTGCTGGGTTATATAGGAAGGGGCATGAATTGATTGAGGTGTCACTTCTACAGGGCTGGTGGCTGTTGGCTAGGTGCTGGGATTGGGAGGGGGGCGAGAGGTGATTGGGCTTCAGGTGGCGCTGGCGGGAACTGAGGACCCCGAAGAGAAGCCAGAAGTTTGCCATCTTACGGTGGGGACCCTTCAATGTCTGTGCGAGTAAACTATTTGGCAGACTCTGGGATCTGGCTGAAGACAGTGTGAGGGCTTGGGACCACTGGGTGTAAAGAAATAGTCACTCTATTAATGGCTCACAAGTCTTGAACAGGCTGGTGCCCTCCTCCTGGCCTTTTGACTTGCAGAAGCAGGGTGTTCCAGGGCGACTGACACTCTATTAGAATGCCTGCCTCTCTGAGTCTGATCAGGCGTTCCTGGATGCCTGCTCTCGCCTCTTGTGAGAGGGGATACTGCCTCTGTCTTTGTGGCTCTGAGTGTAAGAATATAGTAATTTATCCTCCATTTACTCCATGGTCTCAAGCACATAAGCCAGTGAGAATCATGCCTGGGCCTGCCCCACCTTATCTCTAAATATCTCCATCCTCCCCAAGGCAACAGGCCAAGGGGATCTACCACAATAAAAGGCACAACTCTCTGCACCATGCTGCTGCTTGCTCTCTCTTTCTCTGTCTCTCTGTCCCTCTGTCTCGCTGTGCTCTGTCTCTCTGTCCAGCTGCTCTCTCTGCTCTCTCTGTCTCTCTGTCCCACTTGCTTTTTCAGATAAAAAAATATCTTGCGTGGGCCCATGTCTCCTGAGTTGTCCTGGGTAAGGAGGGTCGCGGCGAGATAATCTTTCACCGAGAATAGTTGCAGTCTTTTTCACTGAAGAGGGCTACAGGGAGGGTAACCACAGAGTGTTATGCCTCTGTGTTAATTATAAAATTTATGTTTTGGTCCCTCACTTTCATTCTGACCGTGGGCTCATGGGAGCCAAATGCAAGAGAGACCAGTCCTTGTCTGCTCCTGCCAGGCTAATGAGCCTTTCCTCATGGTGCTCTTCCCAGCAGCAACTGGGCTTTGGGTCTTTGCCTCATTTGGGGCATTCATCCTTCTAATGCCTTCCCCCTTTCTTTTTTTCTTTTTTTACAGTAAGCACACTGGTCTCTGGCTAGGGGGGTCCTGAGCTTCCCCCCTCTTGGTGGCTGACTTCTCTCTGCCTTCTGCCCATCCATCTCTTTCAGGACAGCTGCCAGGAGACTTGCCTTTTTCTTCATTTTTCTTTTTGCCAATTTCAGTCATCTTAGTGAAGCACTCAAGCTTTTGGAGCTTTCATCTGATGTCTGGGGCAGCTTGGGCTACGAATGTGGTGTTTACTATCTGCTGGCTCCCTGGCGACTCAGAGTTGAAAGGGGTGTAGATGCGATAAGTTTCACATAGTCTCTCATAATAGCCTCCAGGAGACTCTTCTGGTTGTTGAGTGACTGAAAAAACTTTAGTCATGTTCATAGGCCTTTTGGACCCAGCTTTGATCTCCTGGAGGAGAGCGTCCTGACATCGGTGGATCTGGTGCTGTCCCTCAGGGGTGGTGAAGTCCCTCTTGGGGTGCTCCTCAGGAACAGCAATTTCAGCCTATGCACCCTACCAAGGACCTTACCTGCCTCTTCTCTTCTATTGTGAACAGGGTACTGCTTTCAGGCCCTGCATCTCTTGCACTGGCATCTGAAGGGCATCTGCTCCCAGCTGAGGGTGCAGTCAGGCTGCTGGTCCAGGGGGAAGTGGGTTCCCTGGTTTGGAGTTGGCAGGGAAGCTGACAGCGACGAGGTATCAGGGACCAGGGGCTGGGTGCTGATGGCCTTGGAGGCACATAATGCAGGGGCAATATTAGCTTTTCCTTTGGGTCACCAGTAAAAATGTGCAGAGGCTCAGGCTTCTGTTGTTTCTTTGCAGGCTTCCTTGTTGAGGCAACTAAGACCCTACCCTGTCCCTGACTGTTGCAAGTGAATTGCACCCAAGGGGGAAGAGTTTGGGCAACTTCTAACCGGGAATTAAAGTATGGGAACTGATTAGGATGACCTGGATCTCTAGGGATGACCCACCAGGCTCAGCGGATTGTTGGGACATCTAGGGTTCCTTCTGGAGGCCACCCTACACTAAAGGTTGGCAATACAGATTCACACAGGGTTTTCAACTTGCCAGGAGTTAATTTTACTTGGTTGTTTTCTGAAAATCTCTTTCTGAAATTTTTGATCATAGTGTCAAGGACTGTGGGTTTACTATGCCCTGACCCCATGACGTGTCCGTGGACCGTGCCACAACAACAGACAAGGGAGGGGTGCCTCCTCTAGAGAGGAGACCAGTCAGATGCCCGTCCATTCGTGCTCCTCGCAGAGACTTTGGCCAGCCTTGGCTAAGGTGCACCTGTGTAAGTCCTGGGCCAGGTCAGCCAAAGCTGAATCACCGATATGCCATGACGGCTGGCCGCGAAAGCGGATGAGGGCCCACACAGATTCCATAGCGCAGGCCATGGAATCACAGATTCAGTGCAGACTGAATGACTTCAGCTGCCCTGTACACTCACTCACACACACACACACACCCAGGCAGACCAGAGTTTAAACATTACCCCCCAGGAATGTCTACCTGTGAGACTTCTAATAAGTCTCCGGGAGGTGATCAGGCTCCCCTTCCACCCCAGTGGGTGGGATTGGCTGGGTCAGGGGCCCCAGGGCCTTACCGGATTCAGTGTCAGAACCAGATCCTCACATACCAAGCCTCCTTGAGTCTGGCGGGAACAGCAGAGCGGGGCTGGCCCAGGGCAACCGGGAGGGAGACTGCCGAAAGGTCAGGCAGGGCGCACCTTCTCCGTTGTGATCTTCTGTTCCATCACAGCCCCACCGTTGCCCCAAATCAGTGGCAACAAAGGGCCAGCGCGGTTGGGTTTCTCAGTCAGGGAACAAAATGTTTCCGAAAATACTGAAAAAAAGCCTGGATTGGATCACCGACCGAAAAAACCAAGCAGCACTCAGATGTCTTGGAGTGTTGAGGCTTTATGTCACACCGGCGGGCTCAGAGGGGAGTAATCTCCTAAAAAGTCTGAGCCCCGAACAAAGGAAAAGGGAGCAATTTATACCTTTCTGCTTCCTTATCTGTGACATTCCTACATGCACAGCAAGTGAGCAGGCAAGGGGGAGGGAGTTTAGGGAGCAAACCTTGGGAACCGGTGCTTGGCAGCAAAGGGAAACCAAGGGAGTGTTTTTTTGTTTGGGTTGAGGAGGGGGCGAGGCAGAGGGGAGCCACCCGCTAGGTTGCTGTCCTTGTAAATTTTCCCTATCAGCATCACTCTCAGCTCTTCTCTTTCCTGAGAGCTTTCTTCAGCCTTCTTCTGTGTCCATTCTTCCTTGAAGCCATCTGGTATCTCCCACCATGGCTGAAATTCAGGGGACTTCAGAATCTCTCAACTCCAAGCTCTGTCTGAAATTCCAGTTCTACCTGCCAGACGAATGTCTTTAGGGTTTTCCATCATTTAGAACTGCAAACTGTGCTTTTCCAAAGAAATATTCTGAAATTATGTAAGTACAAATTCCTCTTTCATTGTTTGCTTCTTGTTGATGGCCTACAGTCTCCCACTTGGGTAACTGTTCTGCCCTAACTGGCATCTTGCTCTTCTTTGCCCTGCACAGCCCTATTTGGAGATGGGAGATTTCATCTCAGATGCCCCTCTTCTCTTTAATCTTGCTGTTATAACTGATATAACCTTCTCTTCAGTGACTCTACTTCTTATCTATTTTACATACCTCCATCCTAGTCAATATTTGAAAGCATGTTCCAGTCTGTTATGGTCTGAAATGTGCCCTCAAATTTTATTTCATATGTTGAAGCCCTAATACCCAGTATCTCAGAACACAACTGTATTTGGAGATAGGGTACATGCAGAAGTAATTATCAAAATGAGTCATTAGAGCAGGCTGTAATCCAGTATGATTGGTGTCCTTATTAAAAGGGAAAATTGAGACACATATGTACAAAGAGAAGACCATACAAGGACACAGGGAGAAGATCTACAAGTCAAGGAAAGAGGCCACAGAAGAAACCAACCCTGCCAAAGGTTGGTCGCAGAATCCTGCCCCCAGACAGCCTTCAGACTCTAGCTACATGAGCTCTTCCCTGGGTCACCAGCCTTCTGGCTAACCTTGCAGAATTCAAACTTGCCAGAAGCTATGATTGCATGAGCCAATTCCTTAAAATTTCTCTAGGTACATGGATAGCTATAGATAGGATGTAATATAGATAGATGATAGATAGGTATAGATAGCTATCTATTTGATGTATACACATATACATCCTATTTGTTCTGGGTCTCTGGAGAACCGTAATACACACTGCATGTTAATTAAAAACTGTAATTGTTCCTTTTTAATACAAAATAAAGTGTCAAATCTATGCTCACTGAAATAAGCCAGGTGGAGAAAGACAAATACCAAATGATTTCACTTATTTGTGGAATATAAAAACAAAGCAAAACAGAAGGAACAAAATAGCAATAGACTCATAGACACCAAGAAGGGAATAGTAGTTACCAAGGGGGAGGGTTTAGGGAAGTTTAGGAGGAATGGGAAAGAGAATAAAGGGGCACAATAATTCACAATCGCAAGATAAAATGGTCATGGGGATGGCAGGACAGCATGGAGAATACAGTTAATGATTCTGTAGCATATTACTATGTTGATAGATAGTGACCATGCTAGAGGGGGTAAGGATTTAATAATCAGGGCAACAGTTGAATCACAGTGTTGTATATTTGAAACCAACATAAGAATGTATATAAATGACACTTTAATAAAAAATAGAGTGCCAAATCCTTAGACTAACGTGTATGTGTTGTGTGCTGTCACAGTATCTAATACAGAACACAGTATGTATATGATCAGTTTTCATTTATTAAGGAAATTTTAGGGAACATTTCCTAAGCAGATATTTTTAAATGGGCTGTTGAATGCAGCAAGGTCGAAGGAGGCTCTAACCCAGTATGACTGGTGTCCTTCACACCAGGATGACTTAGTATGCAAAGTCCTCCATGATAATGCCCTCAAGTCCCATTCCAACTATAGATTATACTATTTTCTTTCAACTCTCCTTTGATTAACATGTTAACAGTGACATTTACTGAAAACCAACCATTTAAAATTTAACAAAGTTTTTTCCTATGGTTTAAAGGCATAGACTAGACTCAGTGATTCAAATTGAGAGATTTACTTAATCTTCCTAAGCTTCAGTTTCTTCACCTGTAACACGGGAATGACTCATTTATTTATTCTACAAAAAGTTACTGAACAACCATGGGTGATACAAATACACTGTTGCTACTTTAGAATGGGGCTAGTTGTCGGGGATAGAGCTCTAACTCCTAAGTTTTGGTTTACTGAGAAGGCTGAGGGATGAGCAAATTTAGGGAATGCAAGGAACCAAGAATCTTATTTGGGCCACATCCAGGTTGAGATGTCCTTTTGACATCTGAGAAGAGATGACAAAAAAGCAGCAGAATATATATATATATATGGAATTCTAAGATTAGGAGAGGGTTGGAGGTAGAAAATTAGCAGTGATCTGCATTTGGATGCATTTAGAGCCCTGGGATAAAAACATGACTTTAGATATGTGGTGTTACATGAGCCAATAGGAGAAAATGTTTCACAAGTATTTAGTGATTAGTTCTGTAAAATATTACCAAGAGGTTCCACTTACGTAAAGGATGCCTGTATGAGCTCCTCTGAGGACCAACTCCCCAGGGAAACAAGAATAACAGGTGAGAAGTACCTTTAAAAAAAGAACTAAAATCTCTGGAAATTGTTTTAAAGACATAGAGCAAATAAATATTTATTTGAAAAGAATATACTAAATCTTGATAAGCGTAGTGAGACTCTGTGGCATTTGAGCTACTGTAAGAATAGAAGTAGGTTAGCATAAGCATAGCCATCTTAAAGGCCTAGAAGCCATTTTCTGAGTATGTGACTTAGAAAGAAAAACTGGAACTGGGTAAGGCCTTGAAAAACAAGTTAATCATGAGCACTGGCTGGTGGGCAGCTGTGATCCTTGGTCAGTTAATCTTACATACCAAGCTTATCGTGCAGAACCTCCCTAACCATTGAAGAGTAGTCTTATCCTGCCCTTGCTTAACCCCAGGATGTATGTCTTGCAAAAATAATGTATAGTTGTGGAAAATTACTATGAGTTAAGTGCTTTGAAAATGCTATATAAACCCTTGGCTCTGAGTGCTCGGGGTCCTTGTTGAGACCTGCTGCATCAGGCTGACATTGGACTGGACCCCAGCTAGCTGGCTGAATAAAGACTTTGCTTGAATTTACATCTCTATGCCTGTGTAGTTTGTTCTCTGGAGAAGCCTTGGAAGCCTGGACCCTAACATTTGGGGGCTCGTCCGGGATACGAGTGGCTTCCCTGAGAACAAAGGACAGCTGGAGGCAAGGTCTAATTGTTCGGACGGGGCAGTGTAATTCGAGGGTCGCCCCCTTGTGTCTGCATAAATCCATTATAAAGCGGGAGTCGCCATCCCGTGTATGGTCTTGGGTTAGTGGTCCCGAGTGAGGAAGTCCGGGCTGGTAGTCCCGGCCCCCAGGTTAGCGACCCTGGGTAAAAGCCCAGGTAACCAATCCTGGCCCTAGGATCCGAGTGACTCGGCCTTAGGAAGGCAAATCTGATCAGCAGAAAACTGGCGCCCGAGGAGGAAAAGATCAAGCTCGTCACCCCGCGGCAGTCCGAGTGGACGCCCTTCGGGAGAATTACGAGAGTTTTTGAGGACCCTGAAAGTGGTGAGTGTGGTGCACACCAGAGTGGGAGAAGGACCGGTCCGAACGAGTGCGATCAGATGTGGTGTGTGTGCTTGGTGTTATCATTGACTGTTTTACTGTGTTTTGGTTTCAGTTTATATTTTTTTGCGCTTCTCATTTTAAGTTTCCTTGTTCTAAAGTTCTCCTGCTCTCTCCATTCCTCCTTTCTGCCACTACATCATTCCCCGCGGGCACGGGTCGGGCAATTAAGAGCCATTAGGGCGCCCGCCGCTAGAAGACTCCCGTGACAGGATAAGGGGGTCACAGCCGCGAATCCCAGATAAATTCGCGTCCCCCATAGAATGAAAACCGCAACGACAGGCACTTGTTCACAAGCACATACAACAGTCATTTTGTTTGAAGTGGCATCTTCATCCTTCGCCTTTGTCTCCCTCATATTCTTTTTCCTTCTTCTTTCTCACCATGGGCCAGACTCAGACGACCCCCTAAGTGTGTAAATTAATATATCTTTCTACCTCCTGATTGTATTAATGAAATTGATTTAAAGACAAGCGCTTGTGAAAATTGGGTATTCTAAAACTTCCAGAAAACCTGATAAAAAGTGTTAAGCATTAATGCTAATTTGAGTTTGCCTGAGGCGGGCATGTCCTTGTGGTTATCAGCTGCCTAAATTTATCTGAGGTTATTTAAGTCATGTTATCTGCTAAATCTTTTAAGAATAAAATGCTTAAAGGCTTGGCTTTGTCTAATATTCAGTAAAGGTCTTGTAAGTAATCTAGAATAGTTGTTACAAATGAGTGAACTAAATGAGTGTGGCAAGTGAACTCCTTTTTAATTGTGTGTTACAGTGTGTATACCTACCTACTGCCTGAGAATCTTTGTAGTAACCTAAAACCTTAAAGTTTTGCTAAGTTAAGAAGATATACTCTATGTTTAGTGAGAGATTGTGCTGTAAAGCTCATGGTTACAGAAATTATAAAATGTGTTCATAAATTTGTCAATCTAAAGAATGTTAGTTTAACAATTTACAATAGCCTACTTCTCAGTGTTCACTGGAAATTAAAGTTTCTAATAGTTTTAAGTTTTAATTAAAACTACTTAAAGTAATTAAGAAAACATTTCTCTATGCTAAAAGATGTATGTTTTAATAAGAAAAAGTATAAAGAATGAAAAGTCTTCTGCATGCTAAAGAATGTGTTTTGTGATAAAGGAAAGTAACTTTGTTCTAAAGTACAGCTATTTATTTAAAGAGAGAAAACAGCGTGGTGCCTTTTGTTGTGGAGGACCCGCTCAGCCTGTTGCTTTGGGGGGAGGGTCAGGATGTTTAGAGATAAGGTGAGATAAACCCAGTCAAGCCGCAGGCAAGCCCAGGCATAATTCTCACCGGCTTATGTGCTTGGGACCATGGGGCAAATGAAGAATAAATTACTATATTCTTACAGATATAGTCGTGCCTAATGAAATTAAAGCAAGTGAGTCTTGATATCAAGTCCACAGCAAAATTAGAATCTCGTTTCCAGTTAAACAGTTTTCTTTAACTGTTAGTCTGCTCTTAATGTTGAAAGATCAAAGCAGTTTCTCATGCTTAAAGTCTCAGTGAGTTGCCAGAATATTAAAAAAAAAAAAGAAAAGAAATCGTAATATTAAAAAGACTAAAAGCTAAAGTTTGTTAACAACTGTATAAGCTTTATTTGCCTTTGAAATATTTTGTTATTGAAAACGATTGCATGGCCTGAGAAATTGAATTATTTATTCCATATATTTTTATAAGTAGAAAAATCTCTAACCAACAAATGATTAAAGTTGTTACTGATTATTTGTTTTCTTAATTTATCCTAAGCAGAATGGTAACAAAGCTTTTTTCAGCTGATTAAATGCACTTAGTTAACAAACCAAAATTTATCCTTAAAAATTAAACTGTAGAATCTGGACAAGATTATGTTTCTACCAGAAAAACAGGTTTCACTGTAAAAGTTTAAATGGACAAACGTGTGACCACTTTTGAGAAAGGTTGTGATAGATTTTTTTTTTGACAACCACCAGGTCTTCTTGTTTAATTTATATGCTGTATGACTCTCCATATTTTTTAATGCAAATGATCTTAGAGCTTTTAATAGAATTTGCATAGCAGCTTATATCTACTATTAAAGAGTAAAACATTCTTGAAGCTTTCAGGGAAGACCTGTAGACTTAAGCACTTTCTCTGCTTTTTTCTGTATCTGGTCTTGGACACTTATGCTAAGTTCAAAAAAGTGCTTTTACCTCTAGTTAACTCTGATATTTTCCAGAGGGCCCCTGGAACATGTCAGAAGAATTTTTTCTCATTAGAGAAAGTATTTGACTAATTTGGCTTATTTATCTGATATATACCAGGAAAGCACTGTCAAAGAGAATGATGCTAAACTTTGTTACTGAATGTTTTGTATTACAGAAATATCAGAATTTCCTTATGTCAACTATCTTACAGTAAGCTCTCATCAGATCTTTAACCATTGTCATTTGTAAGTCTTTTGTCATTTATAGTATTATCCCTAAACTGGTAAAGAACTAGATTTCAGCAGAACAGGTATTAGTTACATAAGATTACATAAACTAAAGAAAATGATTTTGTGTCTTTTTGTTTCAAATGTTGCTGATAAAGTGTTTTAACCTTGTTCTCTTAAACTGACAACAGTTTAGTAAATGACTATCTTTATGAGCAGAATTGAAACATCCTTCTCTCTACCTGATCCCTCCAGAGTTTAAAAACTTTCAGTGACTGTTTTTGTATTCCATGGCAGTATGTTTATTTGCACGAGTTCAATAAGAATCTGCTTTCCTTGTGAGAAGACTACTTAAGAACACTGGTTATACTGCCAGGGCTTTGACTGGAATGTCATACCTGAGAGACATGTGCATGGACTCAGATGTGAACAACTTTAAGGAACTGAGATTGACTTTATAAAGCCAACAAAGCCCCTTGGAAGAACTGGCCTAGTACCTTGCTTACAGAGTTCCCAGCAGCCTTACCAGGTGAGTAAAGAAGGTCACTTCCTGGCAGGTGCAGAGACCTTGAGAAGAGAAGAATTCATCCAAATCTACAGGTACTGCAGGCAAAGCCTGATGGCAAGTCTAACTTGGCTGTCTGGCCTCAAGAGGCCTTTAAAAGTTCAATCTGAAATTCCTTACAAAAAGTTCCAGCAAAGCATATTTAAAAGAGCCTGTGTAATCAATTGCTCTTCTTGCTGCACTTGTGCAAATGATCAAGCCAGCTGTTAATTATTTTCTTAACCTGGTTACTTCTAATAAAAATGAGGGTGATTTTAGAGAAAAGTATTGTTTCCATAACGGCAGCCTCCTTCCAGAATAGAAAATCCAACTCCAGATGTTGCTACATAACCTAATAACACAATTTGTTTTATCTTGCCTAGAAGCCACAAAACTGCAAATAGTAATAGAAATGAAACCCAGAATAGAAGCGCCAGCCTTCTGAGGCCCTCTCAACTGACCAGTGATGGCGACCTAGCTGCACCCTTTACTGCGCCCCCTTCTCAGCACGAAGCAGCCAGAGCGGTCATCGCCCCTTTTCCCTAGCAGCAGCTAGAGTCCCTATCTGTAGAAGAGAGTATGAGACAAAGACCAAGACTCACTTTATCCTCTGTAAGTAGGCAAAAAACCTGCATTGAGAGAGTTCCTAAAACTTACACCTCCCTCTGCAACAGGACAGAAGTAATCAGCACCACCCCAGCTTATTCTAACAAGTAGTAGGCCTGCCAAACCAGAGTCACTCCATGTGTTACCTTTATCAAAGAGTGCATTAGCATCATGCAAATCATAGTGTTGAGACAGAACTATCAGAGTGTTAACCAAACAGATGACCCCTAATTTCATGATTGAAATAGATACAAGAAGAAGAGGGGAATGTAAGAATAGAAATAGGTTAGCATAAGCATAGCCATCTTAAAGGCCTAGAAGCCATTTTCTGAGTATGTGACTTAGAAAGAAAAACTGGAACTGGGTAAGGCCTTGAAAAACAAGTTAATCATGAGCACTGGCTGGTGGGCAGCTGTGACCCTTGGTCAGTTAATCTTACATACCAAGCTTATTGTGCAGAACCTCCCTAACCATTGAAGAGTAGTCTTATCCTGCCCTTGCTTAACCCCAGGATGTATGTCTTGCAAAAATAATGTATAGTTGTGGAAAATTACTATGAGTTAAGTGCTTTGAAAATGCTATATAAACCCTTGGCTCTGAGTGCTCGGGGTCCTTGTTGAGACCCGCTGCGTCGGGCTGACATTGGACCCCAGCTAGCTGGCTGAATAAAGACTTTGCTTGAATTTACATCTCTATGCCTGTGTAGTTTGTTCTCTGGAGAAGCCTCGGAAGCCCGGACCCTAACACTATCACCCCCCCTTCTGTCCCAACCGGCTGAGCTTGACAGAAGATCCATTCCAATTGGGTTTTGCCAAAAAGACAGGACTCCGTCTCCCATCAGCTCCCAATCAAGAGGGAAATGTATTTCAGTGCGAGGCACAGGACACTAGAATTTCTCATCCCCACCTCCAAATCCATATTTAAGAGGCTAAATTCCTTGGGAATGTAACCAAAAGGTCAAGGGCTCCCTTCCCCCACCCAGTCCCCACTCACAGGGCTCAACCCCAGTGCAAATACTGGACTCCTACTGGACTCCTAAATGCCTTCACACCTGTTCACTTAGAAGGCAGGTGTTCAACTCTGGGAGAAGAAAGCCAAGATCAGAAGTTACCACTCTACTCAGCACCCAGAGTATGACTCACATATTTTGCCCAGGGCAAGAGGTGTTACACATGAACAGAGCTGCAAAGCTATCACCAAAGCAACTGGTTTTATTTGAAAGAGAGTATGGGGAAGTTCAAGCCCAAGAATCATTTCAAAAATCATGGCTCCTCTTAATTAAGGGCAACAAGCTCAACTATAGGCCAGCTAGTTTACCAGAGTGAATCAGACAAGTAGGTAGCTAACAAGAACTGCCTGGTGTCAGAACAAGCCTTAAGGACTGGCCCAGAACTAACCTGCCTGACATTGGAATAGACTGTGGAGCAATTTGTGCTCTGTGACATAATAAAAAATAATAGAGCCATCAGTGGGCAATTATTGGAGCCCAACAGCTGGGTGTAATACCAAATGAAGCAGACAGCTTACCAGAGAAATTAGGGGAACAGACTGTCAAAGTGATCTGTGCTAAAACTGTGTCACCCCAGAATGTGCACTGCAAAGCTAAACCTTCTGAGGAGTGACACCAAAGGCTTCACATTCTGGGGGAAAAGAATTTTCACCAAAACAGCCTAGCTAAATCACTAAACAAACAAGGAAACAACAAAAACAATAGCTGGAGAGGTAGTGGAGGGAACCTTAGTCACAGTTGCTACAATGTATTACCTAAAACGTCCAGTTTTCAGCAAAAAAAAGAAACATACAAAGAAACAGGAAAGTGTGAACCATACACTGGGGGAAAAAAGAAGCCAAAGAAAATGGGCTGTCAAAGGGCCCAGATTTCAGATTTGACAAGACTTCAAAATTGCTGTTATGTATTTTTAAGTCCGGCGAGAGGAAATCCCAGGGCAAAATACCTCTAAAAACCGAAATCAGTCAAATGGAGAAATAAAGTTTAAAACCCATTTATTGCTTACAAACTGCAGTTCAGCACTCTCTCTCTCCTGCTCCAGTAGGAAGCAAGTCAGCAAGCAAGCCAGCCCCTCCCCTTAACCTCTCAGGTTCAAACTCGCCCTAGGTTGCGCAGGTGATTACCCTCTGACATGGAGATGAATTCCTCTCCATCCCTGCAGATACGCAAATGCACCAAAGCCAGGCGAGATATTCTGGAAATGTTACAATTTTACCCACAGTATTCAATGAATTAAAGGAAAACATGCTTAAGGAAGTAAAGGAAGGTATGATGACAACGACTCCTTTAAGACATATCAATAAAAATTATTTAAAAAAACAAATGGAAATTATGGAATTGAAAGTACAATAACTACAATGAAAAAGCCACTTAAGTCTTGAAAGATCCAAACTGAAAAATGAATTTGAAGAGAGATCAATATAAATTATGTAATCTGAAAAAAACATAATGAATGAAAATGAATAGACTTAGAGAATGTAGGATACCATTAAATACACCAACATATGTGTAATGATATTATCAAGAGGAGCAGAAAAAAATATCTGAAGAAATTATGGATGGAAACCTCCAAAATTTGCTGAAAACATTAATCTATACACCCAAGAATTTAAATGAACCCTAAAAAAGGATATATGCAAAGAGATCCACACCAGGATACATCATGGTAGAAGTGCTGATAGCCAAAAATAAAGTGACAATCTAGACAGCAAGAAGAAAAAAATGACTCAAGAACTTCCCACAAGCTAGTGAGTCTGCAGTGGATACCCTGGTTTCCTTGGCTCCCCTCCCTGAATTCTCCAGATTAACTCAGCTCTTCCAGCACTACCAACAGTCAACCATCCTGCCTTTGTTATGTAACACTTATTTCACTTGTTGTCAGGCTTGGCCACATAATCGGTGGGGCCCTATTAAGCATTTTAAGATGGTTATAGCAAAGTATTAAAATCAAGCTCAGGAACCTTCGGAGCAGTCCCTGTGGGACTGTACAAGTGCACACCCATGAAGTTGGCCCTGCTTCGTTTCTCACTCAATATCTTTCTTACTAGATCTTAAGAACCATGCAGGCAAGGCACACAGGTAACTCTCTTGCTCACCACTAAGTCCCTTCTTTTACAGTGCCTATCACTGTAGCCACTCAGTGAATTTGTCAGCATATGGAAATTCCTTAATTCAACTTACTGATTTTGCTTGGCTGCAAAAGGTTGCTAATTTTTGCTTCACTGTATGGTACCTATTGCATTGTTTCATTCATAAAAGGCTTCACTTTTCAGTCAGACTTTTCAGAAGTAAAGAGTACATCTACAGGTACCTGCCTTAATCCCAATTAGTTTTTATTTTTATTGCAGTTCTTAAATAATTTCACCATGTTTATAAACCCATTGAAAAGAATACTACCCTCTTCTGAGTTGACCTAACATATATGCATGTTTCAGTACTTTCTATTTTATTTTGCATTTACTGAGGAAGTATCACACTGTATTAACCACTGTTAGCTTTGCTTTTAAGTACTCAGACATTTCTAGACTTACGTACATTTTGATGAATGAAAAACTATGTTAGCTTTGGATTCCATTTACAAGCTCACACTTCAGATGTCTTCACCTTCTATACTATGTGCATAGTTACAACAGGTATGAACAAGTAGACTGTAGTTATTACACACAGGCTGGGTTTAGGAAATTTACCAAACCCTTCTCTATTGCATATCTAATGAAATGGGGATACCACTACTTATCTCAAATTTTATTAAAGATAACTACAGGAGGAGTCCTATTTAGGCACTCAGGAAGATACTTAATAATTAGCAGATATACAGCGGATGTTAAATTTCCCTCCCGCTCATATGGTATAGTGATGCTTGGGTCTGTTTTTTTAATTCACCCAAGCCTTTATCACTTAATAAGAATGACCAGATGTTTGCTGGTTTTTAAATTCTTCTGATTTAAACATGTGTATAATTAACATGTCTCATAATGCATTCTTGTAGCATTGACTTGAGGCTTGAGGCTTAGTTAACATACTAATTCCATGCTACAAAAGTGTGTCTTCCGGACTTGAAAATTCTCACAATGAAATTCAACTTCTCAATGCATATGTAAACCAAGCAACATTTTAAATAAAATGTTTCATTGTACTTTTCAAAAAGTATTTAATCCCATGAATCATTTAATGATCTTCAGTTTAATGAATTTAACAGGTTAAATACCTAGTTTATTAAGCATCAATAATTTTTATTAATGTACTTTTTCTTTTAAAATACAAAATAAACCATTACAAACTATAGTCACAATCATCAGAGGAGTAGATCAAAGCCACTGAGCAAATAGACTACTATAAATAGACCAGCTATAAAAAAAAGTTTATTAAAAAAACAGACAACATATGTAAACATTTTCAGTCACAAGGCGTAATATAGCATGTCAGGCTCAGGCTTTAAATCTCTGCAGTGGGAGCACCTTAATTGTTGACTAATAGTAATCAGCTTAATTTATCTTTCAGTGAGCTAATTAAGTATAAATGAAAATAAATAACTAGATGCTGCTAAGTACACTCATATACAGAAAATTGCAAATGTACAACAGATCTTACCAAAAAATAAACTATCTGCAATAATAGCTGAGATGAATCCTTGTATCACAATTAGCTTTTATTAAGAAGCTTCATCTCAAAATTCATCATAAGATACAGCTGGCTAAAATAAAGCTGAAGTGGAGCAGGGACAAAGTAGAGGGCAAGACAGATGAACACCTACAACTACCTCCAACCCCTCACAGACACAGACACACACACACAATTTTGGTAGAAGCGAAATGGAGAACATAGTTTTTGTGCTTCATTCATGAATTATTTTAGGTATGTGTTTCCTTTACTTTTTGTCAGAAGTTACATGCCCCCAAATGACTGACTCCAAAGGAACCAACCATAGTTTCAAATGCAGTAACATTTTGAGGAAACCAAATCTAAATTACATAACTAAACAACCACCCCAAATTAAAGCCAAATCATAGAATGGACAATAATATAACAAAATGTAGTTAAGTGCCTGAGATTTTGCTGCAAGAAACTAAAAACACAAGATGGTTATCATTACGGCAAAAGGTGCTTATGTTAATATAATCCTCTCATGTCATTCACTATTGATACCGGGTGACTAAGATGTTCCAAAATGGCCAAATAATATAATTTTCCTTTCTTCAACTCTAGATATTTTATCATACCTAATTTAATTTAAATTGCTGACATTTCAATTACATAGAAAACCTTAACCAAGGTAAAACTTTAAATGAATCTCAAGTAATGTTTGCAGTTTATTCACTGTTTGCAAATTTTAAAATACTTACTCTGTCATTTGAATAACTATTCTAGTGACAGCGGGAAGCATAATACATTTAATAGAAACCCAGGCAAATTTACCAAGTTCCTGGGTGGTTTAAGAATTCAGTAGTCTATTTGTATTAATTATGTATGATTTATGAAAGTGACTCAAAATAATTTTAAAATAATTTAAAGTCCTGATCTGCTATCCAACAATCCATTTTATAAACGCATACCTGAAAATAATTTATAATATTTTGTCCTTCCCACCATATCAGCTTATCTCCAGATGTTTAACATTTGTCCACAATTAACTGAAATGTGAAATAACCATAAAATACTTCAATTCAAATAGTGCTGCTGTTTCTTGACTTAGCAGTGCTTCTCTCTTACCGTATTTGGATTAGTATAATTATGTATTTAAAGGAAAAATCACATGACATGTTTACAATACATGATAGATGTGTCACTTGTTAAGAAGTCTCCTACAGAATGAAAAATCTACAGAATGAAGATTTCTATAAAATGAAACTCTGCTACTTCTGGATTCCAAATAAATGGCCACTGATGAAGAAGCCCTTCAACAGGAAGAACCTCCAGATTGGCATCTGTGTTTACAACATGGTCTTGGCAAATGACAATTATATTTCAAAAATCTATTTTGGAGCTCCACTGGATAAAATTTTTGCAACTTACATTCAGTAAAACTTTTATAAGTTACATTCAGTAAAGTTTCCTCAAAGAGAGAAATATTGCATAATTTAGGCGAGAACTGGCATATTTATTCATTATAAGCCTCTTGCTGAGTTTAGGTAGTCAAAATAGAATTCCCATCTATTCTAGTCATCAATTTTCTTCTTTAAAATAGGTACCTTTACTTTCTGATATCACCACATCATTCCTGGCTTTTAGTCGCATAAATAACAGAAAGAAACAAAGAAGGAAGGAGACAAAGGATGGAGGCAGGGAGCTCGTCATGGTCCAGGTGTGTGGCCGACAAGGGTGACGTGAGAGCATACAGAGCGTCGGCACTGTGCTTAAGATGACTCCACCCAGCCCAGTTGTACGTTGCTATAGATTTCTGGTTTTATACTTGTATGTACTTCAGGAATCCAGTGGGAAAAACTATAGGCAGCTAACGGCAATCCCACACATTTCTTGAGGCTAGACATCCATTACTATTTTAGCAACATGGCCACAGCTTTTGAAAACACAACAGCATGAACCAATTCAAAGACAGACACATTATTTTACTTCGTTCATCTTAAAAAAAACAAAACTGCTTCAACAGCAGAAGGCACTTAGGACATAAATTTTCTCCCCACTTCATGTATAGATGGTCCTCCGGCTTTGCTCTTTATCCTGCACAAAGGCAGCGTGCATTCCTGGCTCTGGCCTGCCACATCAGCATCCAGTAAGAGAGGCACATGGGATTTAGTTCTCTCCATGTCACAGAGGGAACAGGGAGGCGTGGGCCCCAGGCCATACACTATGGGGCTGGCCTCTGTGGGTTGAGACTCTGTTCTCTGTGGTGGCTCTACATGGCTTCTCAGGGCAGGAGGCTGGGGTACGAGCACAGCTCTTTGGGTCTCAGGCAGGACCTCACTTGGCAGCTGACTGTGAGGACCAGGTGGGGAGTGGGGAATCCCCCAAATCTGCTCAGGCAGCACGTCAGAGGCTCCAGTGGCTGAGACCATAGGAGGACCAGCTAAAGAAAGCAAAGACAGTGTGCAATTAGAAACACCGTGACTTCTACACACTGAGTATCAAGAAAAAGAACTTGGATGACAGTTGAACCAAGTACTCACATTAAAGTGAGCTTCAACAGAAACACCCATGCACAAACCTTTTTAAGTTATTAGGATATGATGTTTGTTTATTAACGAACAAGCACTTCATGGTTGCAAGAGTGCTTCAACCTATGCAAACTGTAGACAGCTACATCATCACCGCAGCACTTGGGTCAATGATCATTGTAACTGTTTCATAAACAAGATAGATTTCAAAATGGACCAGGCTGGAATAAAGTTGAGAATTTTTTGAATGATGGTATATATGGTTAACCTTCACTTTTAGATTATGAGTTAAAAAAATTAATGAAAATGGGAAAGCAGTTATGTTTTTACATGTTTCCCTCTTTTTTCTTCTGAAGAACTGACTTGTGACCACTTTAGCAGACAGTTACTGGCTTTTAATTAAGAGAAAAATGGATGGTTTCATGGGACTCGTGCTAGGATTTGCCCTTGTGCAATTACATATTCCTAATATTTTCTTGCATTACAAAAGAGCAATAAACCAATTTATCTAAAGACAATGAACAATATGAAAAAAATCGTATCTAGGCATTGCACTTAAAGTGCAGGTAGATGAAAAGATAAAGAGAATGAAACCAGTTTTAATACTTTTTTTTTTACTAAGGTATCAGTCACGAGCAACGCACGAGTTACTAGATTCCTGCCATTATCAAGAACCCACCAAATACTCCACCACTGTCCATCAGTGTAGTAAGACGCTATAGAGTCACTACTTGTTTCTCTCTAGATTCCTGCCATTATCAAGAACCCACCAAATACTCCACCACTGTCCATCAGTGTGGTAATACGCTATAGAGTCACTACTTGTTTCTCTCTGATATATTTCCTTCCCCATGCCCCACCTACATAATGTGTGCTAATCATAATGCCCCTTAAACCCCTTATCCCTCCCTTCTCATCCACCCTTCCCAGTCCCTTTCCCTTTGGTAACTGTTAGTCCATTCTTGGGTTCTGTTAATCTGCTGCTGTTACGTTCCTTCAATTTTTGCTTTGTTGTTATACTCCACAGATGAGTGAAATTATTTGATACTTGTCTTTCTCCACCTGGCTTATTTCACTGAGCATAATACCCTCTAGCTTCATCCATGTTGTTGCAAATGGTAGGATTTGCTTTCTTCTTATGGCTGAATATTATTCCATTGTGTATAGGGACCACCTCTTCTTTATACATTCATCTACTGATGGACAATTAAGTTGCTTTCATTTCTTGGCTATTGTAAATAGTGCTGCAATAAACACAGGGATGTATATGTCTTTTTGAATCTGGGCTCCTGCATTCATAGGGTATATTCCTAGGAGTGGAATTCCTGGGTCAAATGGTATTTCTATTTTTAGTTTTTTAAGGAAACTCCATACTGCTTTCCACAATGGTTGATACATTCCTACCAGCAGTGTAGGAGGGTTCCCATTTCTCCACATCCTTGCCAACATTTGTTGTCATTTGTCTTTTGGATGTTGGCTATCCTAACTGGTGTGAGGTGATATCTCATTGTGATTTTAATTTGCATTTCCCCGATGATTAGTGATGTGGAGCATCTTTTCATGTGCCTGTTGGCCATCTGAATTTCTTCTTTGGAGAAGTGTCTCTTCAGATCCTTTGCCCAATTTTTAATCAGGTTATTTGCTTTTCGGTTGTTGAGTCGCATGAGCTCTTTATATATTTTGGATGTCAACCCCTTATAGGATATATCATTCATGAATATATTCTCCCATACTGTAGGATGTCTTTTTGTTCTACTGATGATGGGTAGTTTTTCAATTACTGATTGAATTTCATTGCTGGTAATTGTTCTGTTCAGATTTTGTTTCTTCCTGGGTCAGTCTTGGAAGATTTTATTTTTCTAGAAAGTTGTCCATTTCTTGTAGGTTATCCAGTTTGTTATAATTTTTCATAGTACTCTCTAATAATACTTTTTATTTCTGTGGTGTCTGTAGTGATTTTTCTTTTCTTGTTTCTGATTCTGTTTATGTGTAAATTCTCTTTTTTTCTTAATAAGTCTGGCTAGGTGTTTATCTATTTTGTTTATTTTCTCAAAAGAACCAGCTCTTGGCTCTTGGTTTCATTAATTTTTTCTATTGTTTTATTCTTCTCAATTTTACTTACTTCTTCTCTGATTTTTATTATATACCTCCTTCTGCTGACTTTGGGCCTCATTTGTTATTCTCTTTCCAGTTTCACTAATTGTGAATTTATACTGTTCATTTGGGATTTTTCTTTCTTCTTTAAATAGGCCTGGATTGCTATATACTTTCCTCTTAGAACTGCTTTTGCAGTTGCGCTGTTATTTTCATTTGTCTCCATATATTGCTTGATCTGTGTTTTAATTTGGTCCTTGATGCATTATTTAGGAGCATGTTGTTAAGCCTCCATGTGTTTGTGAGCCTTTCTTTTTCTTTGTATAATTTATTTCTTGTTTCATACCTTTGTGATCTTAGTAGTTGGTTGGTACAATTTCAATCTTTTTGAATTTACTGAGGCTCTTTTTGTGGCCTAGTATGTGGTCTATTCTGGAAAGTGTTCCATGTGAACTTGAGAAGAATGTGTATTCTGCTGCTTTTGAGTAGAGTGTTCTACAGATGTCTGTTAGGTCCATCTGTTCTAATGTGTTGTTCAGTGACTGTCTCCTTATTTTCTGCCTGGTTGATCTGTCCTTTGGAGTGAGTGGAGCATTGAAGTCTCCTAAAATGAATGCATTGAATTCTATTTCCCCCTTTAATTCTGTTAGTATTTGTGTTACATATGTAGGTGCTCCTGTGTTGGGTGCATAGATATTTATAATGGTTATATCCTCTTGTTGGACTGTCCCTTTTATTGTTATGTAATCTACTTCTTTGTCTCATTACTTTCTTTGTTTTTAAGTCTATTTTGTCTGATACAAGTACTGCAACTCCTGCTTTTTTCTTACTATTAGTGGCATGAAATATCTTTTTCCATCCTTCACTTTTAGTCTGTGTATGTTTTTGTGTTTGAAGTGAGTCTTTTGTAGGTGGCATAAAGATGGGTTTTGCTTTTCTATCTATTCTGTAACTCTATGACTTTTGATTAGTGCATTCAGTCTATTTACATTTAGATTGATTATTGATAGATACATACTTATTGCCATTACAGGCTTTGAATTCGTGGTTACCAAAGGTTTAAGGGCAGCTTCTTTAGTATCCAGCAGTCTCCCTTAACTTACTTATCATGTTACTATACATATAGCCTGATGGCTGTTTTTTCTCTGCCTTCTTATTCTTCCTCCTCTACTCTTTATATATTAGATGTTCTATTCTGTATTCTTTGTGTATTGCTGGACTGACTTTGTGGGTAGCTGATTCAATTTTGCATTTGGTTAATATTTAGTTAGTCTATGTCCTTTGCTGTGGTTTTATTTTCTCTACTGACAACTATTTAGTCTTAGGCACACTTTCCTTAGGCACACATCTAGAGCAGTCCCTTTAAAATACACTGTAGAGCTGGGCATAGAAGCCACAGGGCATAAATCTGCAAAGAAGTAAAAAGCTAACCTTTTCAAACAATAATGCTTCACTCTCACTTACCAACTTTACATTTCCCTGTATGGCCCTGGAAGATGACTGGTTAGCCAGAGATGGGTAAGATTCCTCAAGGGAGAAACAACCTAAGACAGGCACAGTCACAGGGGGGCCATCAGGTGAGAATTTGGGGATCAACAGAGGTGAGGCTTAGAACCTCACGTGCCCCTGTTTTGAGAGAAATCTTCTGCAAGTTTTGTTGCCCTTGTCTAGCTTGGATTAATACTTAGTCTATAGGCATACACCTAATCATCTACATTAGCCCTCTTACAGCACTAAACTATGTTTTCTACCTTTATCTTGCATCTACCTACCACTTCAGTATTTTTTATTAAAAAAATAATAATAAGGGAGAAATGTGGAATTCACATATAAATCAAGTATAAAAATCAACCGAATAATATTTGACCTGATTGTTTATAGTTCATGATGCGTGATCAAAACCGAAAGTTTCTGTGATGACTGCGCTTGCACTGTTCACCATCTAAGAATTTATTCACTATGTAAGAACTTGTTCACCATGTAAGAACTTGTTTGTTATACTTCAGAAGACTGGAGACTGTTGAGAATTAGGCTTGGGGCTGATTAATGAATTTTATTGTTGTTAACAACCATATGATCAATAAATATGAGGGATGCCCTCTCAAAAAAAAAAAAATTCCACTCTGTCTTAAGCCAGGGGTCACCAATAACCCACAGGCCATGGTCAGCCTGTTTTGTAAATAAAGTTTTACTGAACACACACACACAAAAAAGTATTTTCTGCTAGGCTTTAATAAACACTGCATTTTCCAGAGGTGCAACTATTGTGTAAATCAGAGAAGAATGTCCTTTGTTATGTTTGGAACTTTGCCAAGGGCTGTTTAGGCAGTTGGAAATCGTGTCACCAGTGGCAACACTGTCAGATTTGATTCAACTTGCCTGCAACAATGTGCATTTATCACTGTTAAATTCATATTTGTTTAATCCTTATTTTAAAATGCCAAAAATAAAGAAAAAGTGTTGAAATGTAAAAAAATATATACACTGTAGAGATGGTTTGTGGGATGTAAATTCCCTCAACTTTTGTTTATCTGAGAATTGCTTAATCCCTCCTTCAAATTTAAATGATTATCTTGCTGGGTGGAGTATTCTTGTTTCTAGGCCCTTCTATTTCATTGCACTGAATATATCATGCCACTCCCTTCTGGCCTGTAAGGTTTCTGCTGAGAAATCTGGTGATAGCCTAATGGGTTTTCCTTTGTAGGTGATCTTTCTTCTCACCCTGGCTGCTTTTAATACTCTGTCCTTGTCCTTCATCTTTGCCATTTTAATTATTTTATGTCTTGGTGTTGTCCTCTTTGGGTCCCTTGTGTTTGAAGATTTGTGGACTTCCACGGACTGAGAGACTACTTCCTTCCCCACATTGGGGAAGTGTCAGAAATTACTTCTTCAAAGACACTTTCTATCCCCTTCTCCCTCTCATCTTCTTCTGGTATCCCTATGAAGTGAATATTGTTCCATTTGGATTGGTCACACAGTTCTCTTAATATTCTTTCATTTCTAGAGATCCTTTTTTCTCTCTGCCTCAGCTTCTCTGTATTCCTGTTCTCTGATTTCTATTCCATTCAATGTCTCCTCTATCTCACCTAATCTGCTCTTAAATTGCTCCGTTTGTTCATTTCAGTTATCTCCCTCCTGAATTCATCCTTTAGCTCTTGTATATTTTCCTGTAGCTCCATCAGCATGCTTATGAGTTTTATTTTGAATTTTTCTTCACAAACTGGTGATTTCAGTCTCACTGAGCCCTCTTTCTGGTGTTTGAGGGATTTTGGATTGAACAAGGTTCTTCTCCCTTTTCGTAGTCCTGGAGCGATGGGAGTGGTTGCCAGTGAGTGGTGCTGGTGTCAACTGGGAGGACAAAGTCCCTTCCTGCTTGCTGGTCACCATGCCTGTCTCTGCTGTCTGTGCCAGTTAACCATGCACAGGGAGCAGCCTCTGGGTTGATCCCCTAAAGTGCTGTGAGCACGGTGGCCCTTGGGATGGCCTAGGCCAATGGTGGGGGTTGCAGGCAAGTTACTGTGATTAGAAAACCCCTTCATGGCTCCCAGTCTCAGTGCCCATCTCTGCTGTCTGTGCCAGTCAACTAAGCACAGGGAGCAACCTCTGGGTCTGGGCCAGTTAGCAATGCACAAGGAGAAGCCTCTGCCTTAAGTTTTGTAGTTGCTGTAGGTGGGACTGTCCTCCAGCTGGTCTACAGCAATGGCAGGGATAGTCAGTTTGTGCATAGGTGCTGGTGGGAAGGAGCAGCAGGCTACTTATCATGGTGAGGGGCATTGGGGCTGCATTGCCATCCAGGCGGATAGGGTGCCTGAAGCTCCTTAAAGTTCCCAGCCTGCTGGGCTGAGTGCTAGGACAATTTTGTCCACCTGTTCCTTATCTTAAACCCTTGCCCCTTTAGCAGCCCTCTGACTGTTGAGAGGTACCTTAAAGTGCCTGCTTTTTTTTTCTCCCAGGGAAGCTGGTTGTGGGAACCTGTTCACAGTCTTAGTCTCAGACTTTGCTTTTCAGCCTCTCTAATCTCCAGAGTACCATGCAATGTGTGTCTGTGCTCCCGGAGGTAGATTTCTAGGGGGTGGGTACTTAGCAGTTCAGTGCTTCCAATCCCTCCTCACTCTGATTCTTTTCCTCCTGCTGGTGAGCTGGGGTTGGGGGAGTGCTCGGGTCCACAGGTCATGGCTTTTTACCTTTCCCTTTCCTGTGAGATGTTGACTTCTCCCAGATATAGACTGGCTGGTGTACTGTTACTTCTGGTCACTCTTTTAGAAATAGGTGTATTTGCTGTATTTTCAAAATATTTTGGGTTTTGGGAGATTTCTGCTATAATACTCATGCAGTCATCTTTTCTCCTGATACCAGTTTTAATATCCTTTAGAACCAATCCTAGCCTAACATCTTATAATCTAAAAAGTAATTTTCATAAACATTTCAATTAATGTTCTTGACATGTACCTGAGCTAGTTGTAATTGTCTACACATACAAAAGAAGTAATAGTCAACCATATAGTAACTCGTGAGCCAGTTGATTTTGATACCTGCTAATAAATTCAACCTTAACACAAGCTGAGCAGAAAAGCCCAGTGAAGAGGAACACAAAGTGTCACAGAGGTGGTGAGAAGACCAGTTTCATTTCCAGCCCCCGCCGACTAACTACGGTCTCATGTCTGGGCAAGTGGCTGGTATTTCTGTCACAAAGGGCTTGAAGGGGTGTTGACTCTCCACAATCTCTGTTCCAGAGTGTTATTATATATTTAAGCTCCTGAAACTTAATTACACATTACATTTCCCAGAACCCAAATGTTAAGTCCCATAGGAGAGTAGGGTAAAAGCCAAAGATCTGTGTAAACAAACAGTTAATCACAGGGAAAAGATAAAACCCGCTAGCCACGCAATTCTGCATTCTAACCTGCATGGTGGGGCTCTGCGTTCTCACCCAGGGAAGGCACCTACTTGTGCGAAGGGCACTGCCCTCAACCATGGTGGGTCTGCGAAGCATGGCTCTGCCTGCAGAGCAAGCACAGCAAGGCTGGCCCATCTGCAGGGGTGACGGCGCTTTTGCCGCCCTCCAGTCAATTCCCGGTGCTGGCCTGGAGCTTGGCTCACCACGACTGCCCCCTCCAGCAGCAGGCTTTTTGGGGTCGCAAGTGAAGTGTGCGCTACCCTCGAGGTAGTTCCCAAGGCAGGAAGGCAACCCACCCTTGGCAGAAAGGGACAGTGCGTTCAGGGGGCTTGGGGCACCCAGCGGGAACATGGTGGGGCTGCGCGGCCCGTCGCCCAAGGTGGCCCCGGTGGCAGGGCTGGTGCTGCTGTGGGACTTGGCGGCACGCAGGAAAATGCCCTCACACTTCTTCCTGTCCTCCCTGGGCGACAGTTCATCGGCAGCTGGTGCCCTGCTCAGTTCCCGGATGTCCAGGCCAAGTGCCACCGATGCCAGCAGCGCAGTACAGCCAAACAGCACGGCCTCAGTTTTCTTCCTCTGGGGCGATCTGCTCAGACTACCTGTGGGGGTCCCCCAAGTGGCGCCCAAGGCAGGGCTCCCCCAGGACCTGTCCGCCCAGCCTTCAGGCTCCACTGGACTCTCCCTTGGGCCCTCTCTCCAGAGCAGCGGATCCACGTGGGCCTGACTAGGTAATTTCATTTGCTTTGGTTTTCTGTGTTCTAATCCATCCAGAGGAAGTTTTGATTCTTCACAAGCACCTGAATAAAGGTATAAATACATGGATGGTAGTACCATTTTAGAGTAAAAATTGTTTTTGCTGTAAAATAAACCTAAAATTTAATACATTCCCAATTATAACACATGGAGTCCTTTACAGTTCAGCAAATGGTCTGTCCAGGAGGACCCTAGGGAAGGGGGCCCAGAGGCTACCACTCAAAGTTCCGTGCAGACAGACCAGTGGGCAAATCACCTGTTTCCTACCCTTCAGGAAATGGATCTTCATTGACATGGAAAATAAAACTATGGTAGAAACAAACACCATCAAGATACAGAAACACACACATATCTGCACAGACACTGTACTATGTCAAGCAAAAATCCTCATCTAAATAAACGTGCCAGGCTCCACTATCTACAGCTTTCCTCCAAGTGAAGAATTGCCAAGCCATAGATGGGCAGTTCTCAAGCCATGCTGCCTGGGTCAGGAGCACCTGTATCACCTGGAAACTTGTAGAAATGGGAGTTTTTGAGCCACTCCGGATGATGGAATCAGACATTCTAGGGATGGAGCCCACAGGTCTGTGTTTTAATGAAACTTTACTAATGTCTGGGGGCCACTGCAATAGAGGAAGATTCTCCAAAGAAGTTACAGTCACAAAGTGTAACAAATCATTATAGCTGAAGAGGAGGCTATAATTCTTACCTCTTAGGTGTTTATTAACAACAAATGATTAAAACTACAAACTCCTTAAGATTATTCCACAACAGAGCTTCCAATTATTTTTCCAGAACCATGTCCTTCTATACCTAAAATGTGCTCTATAACCTAGACAAAGCAGACAGCAGCTTGTCCCCCAACAGGCCCATGCTCTTCTTCTCCACTCTCCTCTTTTCTCTGATATTGCTTCCCCAAACTCCCATCCCTCATAAAACTCTCAAAATACTGCCTAACAGGAATATGGGCCTATGGCTGCCTGACTTCTTGCATGAAATCTCACTTTCTTTGAAGCCCCTATAGCATCTTTCAGTTCTTTCCTTTCATTTACTTTTAGATCACAATCAGCTGTGTGCATGCCTGCAGATGGCCAGTTTCTGACCATGTCTGTCTTTTTATCTTCTGAGGGGTCTTCTCTATACAGTGAGTAGGCATGAGATATATTTTATTGAAATGAATGCATAGTATCTGTAATAAATAATAAATTATCAATCCATAGCTTTTAAAAAAAAGAGGGGGCTGCTGATAAGTGAAACTCATAGATTTTAAAGTACACTGAGCACTTCCTAGTGTGTGTTTACATGCACCTTCACTGATCCATCCATCATAATCTTTTCCTTCTTATGACTGATGACCAACATTTGTAGCCCCAAACCAAGATGAATATAACAATATCTACAGGCCTGCTAGGACTCAGTATTCAGATGTTGAATGCATGCTTTCATGCAGGCATTGGGAGCAGATTGGTGAATAAAACTGGTAAAATCTTTGCCTTCATGGAGTTGACACTCTAGTTCAGGGGGGACAGAGAACACAAACAAGTGCCAATGCACATAAATAAGAATTTCAATAAAAGCTGAGAGCAAATAAAAATGGGTAATGAGACAGAGGAATGATAGGATGGGATACTACTTTAGCTCAGGTGATCAGGAAAGGTTTTCACTAAACACTTGAGCTGAGATATCAATGGTGAGCCACAGAGTTAAGTGGGGGAGAGGGGCCTTCTGGCAGGACAAACAGAGAACCCTTCTGCTCATTAATCCTTTAAGTGAACTACAGTTAACTTAATGGAGACTGTTGTATGTCAACCAAATACATCCTTTTACTTCCTCTAACTGCCCTTTGGAGGAGTTATTAACAGGATCAAAATATTCTAAGAAAGAACAAAAGAATTAAGGATAAAAACTCAGGACTTCCTTGATTAATTCCTCTATCTGGATAGTCACAGATAACAAAAAATATACTAGGAGAATAACAGTTTTATTACTATTAATTATTCTTCATTAGTTCTCCAACTCTGATGATAAATCATAGTATGTAGTAAGAGGAGAACCTCTCACCTTTATAGGTGAGAGTCAGGAAACAATAATGAATCTGACAGTAGACAGCATTTGTCCAGGAATTTTCAGAGCCCTGTCTTGTGTGCACCCATTGTGTTCATGAAGATATTGATACTGAAACCACATCTTCATGACAATACAGAAGTAAACTGACACATGGGTAGTGAGTGACAGGCATTTATAAAATTGAGCACAGAATTGATAATAAATTCAAGAAGTTTACACTGTGCTTGGCCACAAGATCAAACATCTATCTTAAATTGTCAAGTATAAAGACTTATGTTGTCAAGTATAATTTCCTTTCTCTGGTGATAATAAAATTTGAAGTTTTTCAACAATTTTCATATTTCTTCAACCTTTATGTCTGAATATTGAGTAGGAATATTGAATAATGAAAATAACTGATTCATTTAAATTAGAGATTCCAATGTAATACTCTCCAAGCAATCGTTTTCCATGGATAACCTACTTGACAAGATTTCATCAAGAGGTAGTAAGATATCTAGAAGCCCACTCCTTAATCTCAGAATTTCTGTTTTCATATTTTCTATCACCTATATTAAATTTATTTGGCTGTATATAATTAACTATGATACTAATTTTTCTGGTAAAGCATAGGAGTTACAAATTCCCAATTAACAATGTAGAGTCTAATGACCTTTTGCCATAAAGACTTATAGGACGGGAAACTACATTTGTGCTTAAGTATAGGTACAAGCAATGCTAGGACAGAAGACCCTTGAACAACATGGGTGTGAACTGCTCAGGTCCACTTGTGTGTGGATTTATTTTCAATAAATATACTGGAAAATTTTTTGGAGACTGCAACAATTTGAAAAAATATTTTCTCTAGCTTACTGTAAAAATACAGTATGTATATAAAATATGTATGAATTGACTGTTTATGTTATCAGTAAGGCTTCCAGCTAACCCTAGGTTATTAGTAGATAAGTTTCAGGGGAGTCAAAAGTTATATGGGGATATCTGACTGCACGGTGCAGGGAGTCAACACCCCTAATCCCATGTTTTTCAAGGGTCAACTGTACTTGCTAACCTCTCCTATGCTACTTAAATGACTATTTGTAGCAAAGCTTCTGGAACACTCAGATGCTAAGTGTAATTCAAACATAGTTTATTTCCTGAAGTACATTTACCTGGCTGGTCCACAAATAATGAAGCCAATGGCATGTTTTTCTGATTTTTTATTAAGAGAGTTGACCAAGGACTGTTGCCATCTGAGAGAGGTCTTACTCTACAAGAGAAAGATGTTAGTTTTGATATTGATATAATAGCACCACAAAACATTAAGTTTTGGCATATATATGCCAAAAATATTTTTAAGTACTAAAGAGAACACATTTCACATTAGTATTCTGTGTTTTGAAGAGCTATGAAAGTACAAATAAAACTTTTAAAAATGAGACAGAGAATACATCAGAGAAGGTTTTTAACTGCTTAACTAAAATTAATTTAGTATGGTAAACTGACCCTAGAAATTAAACTAATATTCTGGCATCTTTTTATATTATTCTGATTGCTTTCTAAATTACACATGCCCAATGCACTATTTTAAAAGGCACTTCTGTTTGTCACAGTGTACACATGAATGCCACGAGATGTCACTCACCTTTCTCTGCAATCAGTTCTTTCTTTCATTTGAATTGAATTTGGTCCCCAGGTACAACCCTTTTTCTTGAAATTCCTTTTTACATCTTCAAATTCTTCTTGCTGACAGACTGTGCTCCTTCCCCAAGTTTTATTGCTTCCATCTTTAGTCACTAGACAGAAAGCATCAATCATTAACCAATTTAAAAGAACTTAAATGAATCAAATCAATTGTAGAACTACCTTACTCAAGACATGTAAACAATGGAGAAATAAGAGAGAAATTATCTCTTTCACTTGGCAAACTTCTTTCTCTAATTGTGAAAATAGCAAGGATAGTGGAACAAATCGAAAGATAGAAATTTGAGGTAAATTAGCAACAAAGATCTCATATCTGTGCTGCAACAGGATTTCATTTTATTTGGGGAAAAAATAAGAGCATTTGAATATTGAACTTAAATTTTTTAGCCAAATCAACTGAAGTTCTGAACCTAAAGAACAAAGGCATATTATTAAAATTGTGATTTAAGTCTGTTTTTCGTCAGTTACCACAATTTTACTCAGTCACCACAGCAGATTGACTATAATTACCTTTTAAAATCTGCAACTATTTAACTGTTTCCCCATGTCTTGCCTTTTTTCATCACTTCATAGGAATTTAGTCATGCTTAATATCCACATTTACTGGCACACATATTTGCCGTCCCTCTAGCCTTTAGTGCACTTATAGTTGACCTGGAAATCACTGGAGGAAATGGCTATTACCAAACACTTAGAAAGCAATCCTGCAACATACTAGATCTTCTAAAAACACAATTTAAAACATTATGACATATCTACACAGTGGAATACTCTGCCACCATAAAAAATAAGATACAGATAAAATGTGTTTGTATATTATATATAACCCATTTTCACTAAAAATTTGTTTATGCATGTGTGTATATATACACACATACGTAGAAAGGAAAAGTTAATAAATATAGATATCAAACCTTCATTAAAGCTTTTACCTTTGAGGGAGATGATTGCTTAGGTAAAGAGGGACATTTAACTTCTTTATATCATTTTTTTAAATTGGTGGCATTATGGGTGATGTCTGATTTGTGTGTGTTTCAGTATTTCCACATTTTAAAATATACATATACGTGTGTACAAATGTGTTTGTGCATATATATGTGAATGCGTGGATATATGTACATAGGTATGTGTCTGGCCATCTTGAATAAGCTGTTTACTTTTTTAATTGAGAGTCTTAGGGCAGAATTAGAGAGGAATGGGTCAGCGATTTCAGTTCACTGAGAGCATTAGAGTTAGAGCAGGAAGAGTTTCAGGTTGGGTATCCGGAGACCTGCAATTCTCTCAAATGCACTTTACCAGCCGATGGTCCCAGAGCTAGCAACCACCTCTCAGTTCAGTTTCCTCATCTTCTTCCTCCCTCTCTTGATTCACTGTTCTGTTTTTTCTTGTTCCAACATTTAGTGGCACATTAATTGTATGAAAAGGCTGGAAAAGGTATGTGAAGTATCCACACACTGGAGACTGTGTCTGAATCCAGTTTTACTGCTTGGTAGCTACCGAGTGAGGCCAACTTTCAAAACTTCTCTTTGCCTCACCTGGGGATCACAACAGTATTTACTAGATCAGGCTTTTTTAGGAATTAAGTGAATTGGCACAAGGAACAGCTGAGAATGACACGTGGTAGGGCTGAGTGCCTGGTGGGCAGTGACCAAGACTGTCGCTGCGCCAGGCGCCAGGCCACAGAGTCTCTGCCTCTATGGGACATGGTTTGCTTCCTACCTCATCGCAGACTCGTCCTCACTGCACGTCGCTAGCAGCTTCCGTGGTTTTTGTTTGTTCATGATGCAGATGGATAAGACAGAGTGGAATGGGGAAGGGTGACTGATATCTTCAGCTTGTATCAAACATCTCTCCTAGTAGAAATAAGTGCTCTAAGTTTACAAGCCATTATGATGCTCTGTTATTGGAAGGTGTACAATGGCAGCAGATTCCTGAAATAACAGGAGGCTGTGTGACTTTTCTATTTGATTCTATTAGACAACAGGGAAGAGGTGTGTTTTGCCTTTGAGGATAAGACATCAACCATAACATGTGCACTGAAACTTGAAATTCTCAGAGGATTAGTGAATCTACTGTTCCTTATTCTCAAAGAGAAGGGTACCTTAAATATGGTATCATGTAACAATACCAATCATTAGTATAAGCCAGAGGAAGTTACAGTCAAAGAAAAATGGTAAGAAGATATTTTGTGTGAATATCAGAATGAGCTCTTAAGCAGACAGTGATTCTTTTCATGAGGGTGGAATACCCATGCTATTATCCAAAGTCAAGCTTATAGTGTAAGGCCCTTTACCTTAGTATTCCTTAAAAATTCTTTTGGGGTAGTCCCTCTTTGTTGAGTTTCACTAAAATGATTCCCATCTTTCTCAATATATAGTTATTCTTTCCTTCAGTTTCAGAGGTTTTATTTATTTATTTTTGCTTCTTATGATGCAATTTTTCTCACTCAAGTTTACTCACATTTCCCCATATTTGGTCCAGGGGAAAAGTGCCAGATAACAACCACACCTCTGAATGAAAAGAAGTCCATTCCCCTGAATCAGGTGTGCGTACAGATGTGCCATGACCCACCCGAGAGGCCAAATCTTCACGGAGAACATATGCTAATGCTAGAAGGCAGGCTGCAGAGGAGGAACAACACTGGACATCAGCTGCCAACACACAGAGCGCTCCTTCCATGTGCCAGGCACCATTCTACATGCTTTTATACATCTGACCTTTTTAAACTACCATCATCCCCATTTTGCAGAAATGGAACATGAGCATGATGAGGTTAAGGAATCTGTCCAAAATCACAACACAGTAGGCTCAGAGCTGGGCCTCAGTCCCAGGCAGTGTGGCTCCAGGATCCATGTCCTTAACTATAGTACATGTCCTGTACTACACTGACTGGTGAGAGCTAGGGGTCATCCATGCACACTAGTAACCAGAGGGGACCCAGGAACGAAGCGACAGGAAGGTACCTGGGGACAGAAAGAAGAGCAGAAGGATTTGAGTTAAAGGATGTGAACAAACAGTTCCTGCACACAGAGCCAGTCCTGTTGAAAGATGTGGGCTTGAGTGTTTTCCCCCACTCCTTCACAGGATGAATGTTGAGGCCCTTGCTGTTTGCAGGAGATGGGTGCTCCTTGAGCTGGTTTCACTTCGGCTCACAGGGTTAGAAGTTATCTGAAATCCTAAAGTATTCAACTTAACTAATATAAATCTTCAGGGCAGCCAGGCATATCCAGATATAACTACCCCAACTCAATGAGGTGGGTATTCACAATTAAAGACTGTCAAGACAGGAGCTCTCATTCACTGCTGAGGAAAATGCAAAATGGCACAGCTACCTGGGAAAACAGCATGGTGGTTTCTTACAAACTAAATATACACCAGCAATTGTGCTCCTTGGTATTTATCCAAAGGAGTTGAAAACTTTTTCACAAAAAGCTACATACAAATGTTTACAGCAGTTTTATTTCTAATTGTCAAAACTAAAGTTCGGAAGCAACCAAGACATCCTTCAGTAGCTGAATGGATAAACTGTGGTAAATCCATACAATGGCATATTATTCAGCACTAAAAGAATCACTTATGAAGAAATAAAAGACATGGAGCAATCTTAAGTGCATATTGCTGAGTGAAAGAAGCCAATCTGAAAAGGCTGTGACCTGTTTGATTCCAATTACATGACATTCTGGAAAAGGCAAAACTATAGAGACTATAAAAGGATCAGCGGCTGCCAGGGGCTGGGGAGAAGGGATGAGTAAGTGGACACTGAGGATGTTTAGAGCAGTGTGACTATTCTGGGTGACACTATAATGGTGGCCACATGTCATTATACATCTGCCCACACTCAGAATACACAACATCAAGAGTGACCCTAATGTAAACTATGGGTTTTGGGTGATGATGATGGGGATGTGTAAGTGTGGGTCCATCGACTGTAACAAAGATACCACTGTGGTGCTGGATGTTGACAGTGGGGGAAGCTGTGTGTGGGGTGGGGTGGGGGCATATGGGAGTCTCTGTTCCTTCTAGATTTTCTTATGAACCTAAAACAGTTCTATAAATGTAAAAGTCTTAATATACATCCTCCCCTCCAAAATATGTATATACACACAGGAAGACAACAGAGATGCGGGCAGAGAGCAGAGGGGCAGAAACACAGGCGTGGTGATTTCTCGTTCTCCTTCCTTCCCGAGCTGACAAGCCTGACATTCTCTTTGTTGGTTATAATTCAACCCTTACTCCATCCAGCAAAGGCAAGGTACAAAGGACAGCTTTATAAAGAATGCTTTCTCAGAAAAACAAAGTAGTTACAATAAAATGATGACTTTAAGTTCTAAGGTCATACATTTATTTAGATTCTTTTTCTTCAACTATGGAGAGATGGGTCTCCTGGGAGCTTTAACAACCACAACAAAAATACATCTTTGCTGGTGCCAAGGTTTCAATTATCTAGAGAAGAAAAAAAGTAGAAGAAATGGATTGCAGGCCTGATTACAGAAAATATTCTTTTGGAATTTCTTTCTCCAAATGAGAATGGTAAACAGAAAATTAAGCTTGATGGAGAAGGGAGAGGATCCAGAATGATTATGTAGCATGCTGGCCTGTAAATGAAATGCATGTCTCTTTTGCTTAGCACACTTTTAGGGTTTGTTTGGGCTCACCTTTGAAAAAAATCAGTAGTTTTATTTCATTGCATTATACTTTGATTCAGGGTCTGACTGAAATGCTCACAGGGCAAAGGTGCCAGGCAAATTACCTATATGCACTTTTTCCACCAGGCTGAAAACTCTTTGTAAAACCAAAATACTACATGATATTGTGAAGTATTAGGTGGGCCAAAAGAACCAAAGTTAAATTTCAAAAAGCAAATTTTTTTTACAAAACAAGGAAAGAATGGAAATAAACTCGAATTCTTGTTTTCATTTTTCCAAATATCCATTAATATGCCACTGATATAATTAGGTTATTTTAATCTTACATGCAAGTGTTTAACAAAATGTTTCAAGATACGGTATTCCACTTCCTATTCTGTGGTCTGGTTACATCATCAATTGCATAGAGTCTAAAAATCATTAATTGTGAAAATATGAAATTATTCTACACAACAAAGGAAACCATCAGTAAAATGAAAAGGCAACCTACTGAGTGGAGAAAGTATTTATATATCATAGATCTGATAAGGGGTTAACATCCAAAAAATATAAGGAACAACTCAATAGCAAAAAAAAAACAAGCAACCCAATTAACAATGAACAGAAATAGACATTTTTTCAAAGAAAACACACAGCTGGCCAACAGGTACATGAAAAGATATTCAACATCACTAATCATCAGGAAAATGCAAATCAAAACCACAATCACTTCATATCTATTAGAATCATTATTATTAAAAAGACAAGGAATAACAAGTGTTGGTGAGGATATGGAGAAAAGGGAACACTCATACACTGCTGGTGGGAATGTAAACTGGTGCAGCCACTGTGGAAAGCAGTATGGAGGTTCCTGAAAAAATTAAAATTAGAACTACAAATTGTCACCGAGATGCTGACACAGGTCACTCCTGACTTTACAGCCCTTCAAAAGAAGAACAATTAACAACTATTCAAGGACAAGACAGCACTGAGAGAATCCAGAACACAGAGGTGAGGCTGCAGCATCCTCTGTACCTCAGAGACCAAGGCTTCATCAGAAGGTGGAAGAAGCCACTACATGCCGACTGCACTGCCCCTTAGGAGAGGTCCTCCTGAGCCTCCCATGCCTCCACTGGGAAAAAAGAACCTGGGGGGACCCCAGTACTACAGTTCACTCTGTGGGAGCCGCTACTATGATCTCACTGCACAGGATTGCAGGGGAATCTGCAGGGTCCAACCATGGAACCTGGCTGTGAGTGAGGAGCAGGGAGGGCCTTGCATGAGCCTTGCAATGACCAGCACACAGACCCTGGCACTCCCAATTCATCTGGGTGTTACACAAGTAGTAATCCCAACCAGTGGCTCTGTTCATCTGCAGAACCAAGTTGGGTTGTACTCTGACCAGGGAACTCAGTGGGGTGCTGATCTACCTGGTTCGGGTCCTAAAATGGTATAATAATAAGGATTAAAGCATAAATAAATAAACAACAGAAAAACAATAGAAAAGATTAACCAAACTAAGAGTTGGTTCTTCAAAAAGATAAACTGACAAACTCTCAGCTAGATTAACCAAGGAAAAAAGGAAAGGACCTAAATCAACAAAACTGTAAATGAAAAAGGAGACACTACAACTGGTACCAAAGAGATTCAAAGGAATATAAGAGGATACTATGAATAACTATACACCAACAGACTGGACAATCTGGAAGAAATGGAAGAATTCTTAGAACACAGAACCTACCACAACTGAATCAGGAAGAAATAGAAAACCTGGGTAAACCAATTACTACTAAGGAGATTGAACCAGTAATTGAAAATCCCCCAAATAAAATTCCAAGACCAGATATCTGACTTCACTTGGGAATTCTACCAAACATTTAAAGATGAATTAATACTAATCCTTCTCAAACTCTCTCCCCCAAAAATCAGAGAGAGAAAAATACTTCCAAACCTTCCAAACTCATTTTATAAGGCCAGCAATATTCTGAAATCACAACTAGAAAAGGACACTACTAACCATAAAATACAGGTCAATATCCCAGATAAATATAGATGTAAAAATTCTCAATAAAATATTAGCAAACTAAATTCAGTAGTACATTTAAAGGATCATTCACCAGGATCAAATGGGATTATCTGTGGGATGCAAGGATGGCTCAACCTACATAAAACAATCAATGTGATACATGCACCCCATTAAGAAAATGAAAGAATAAAGAAAAAATAAGGAATAAAGGAAAGGAATCATATGATCATCTCAACAGATGTAGGAAAAGCATTTGATAAAATTCAACATATTTATCAAATAACTCATAATAAATTAGGCACAGAAGGAACAAATCTCAAGGAAATAAATGACAGGCCCACAGATAATATCATACTTAATGGTAAAAGGTTCAAAGTTTTTCCTCTAAGATCAGGAACAAAGACAAGGTTGTCCACTCTCTCCACTCTTATTGAACATAATACTAGAAGTTCTACCTAAAGCTATTAGTCAAGAAAAAGAAATAAAAGGTATCAGAATTGGAAAGAAAGAAAGAAAATCCTATTTGCAGATAACCCAATTTTATATGTAGAAAATCCTGAACACTCAAAAAACCCTGATAGACCTAATAAATGAATTCAGTAAAATTGCAGGGCACAAAATTAACATAGAAAAAAATCAGTAGCATTTCTATATACTAATGAATCTTCTGAAAAAGAAATAGATCCCACTTATAATAACATTAGAACAATAAAATAATTGGGAATAAATTTAACTAAGAGATAAAAAATACCTCTATCTTGAAAACTACAAGACTGATGAAAGAAATCAAAGACACAAATAGATGGAAAGGTATCCCATGTTCGAGGATTGGAAGAATTTCATCATTTAAATGCTAATACTACTCAAAGCCATCTATAGATTCAATGCAAACCCTACCAAGATGCTAAAGGCATTTTCTACGAAGTAGAAAAAACATTCCTAAAATTTATATAGACCCACAAAAGACTCCAAAGAGCCAAAGAAGTCCTGAGAAAGAAGAACAAAGCAGGAGGCATCATACTTCCTGAATACAAACTACTCCATAAAGCTATAGTCACTTAACACTATGGTTATGGCATAAAATCAGACAAGTAGGCCAATGGAAGAGAACTGAGAGCCCAGAAATAAACCCAAGTGTAAACAGTAATATTTGACAAGGAAGCCAAGAATATTAAATGGAGAAAAGACATTCTCTTCAATAAATGGTGCTAGGATAACTGGATATACCCAAGTAAAAGAATGAAACTGGACACCTACCTTACACTACTCACAAAAATTATCTCAAAATGAATTAAAGACATAAATGTAAGGCCTGAAACCATGAAACTCCTAGAAAGAAACATGGGATTAAAGTTCCTTGACATAGGGTCTTGGTAATGATGTTTTTGATACAAAACCTAAAACACAAGCAACAAAATAAAAAATAAAGTGACACTATGTCAAATGAAAAAGCTTCTGTACAGCCAAAGAAACTATCAACAAAGTGAAAAGACAAACTACAGAATGGGAAAAATTTGCAAATCATATATCTGGTAAGGGGTTAATTTCCAAAATATAAAGAACTCATACATCTCAATAGCAAAAAAAAACAAACAAACAAAAAGCACCCAGCTAAAAATGGGCAAAGAAACTGAAAAGACGTTTTTTCCAAACATACATGAATAGCCAACAAGCATATGACAAGATACTCAGCATCACTAATCATTAGGAAAATGCCAATTAAACCCACAAAATCACTGCACACCTGTTAGAATAATGGCTAGTATAAAAAAGACAACAGATAACAAATGCAGGAGAGAATGTGGAGAAAAGGGAACCCTTGTGCACTGTTGGTAGGAATACAAGTTGGTACAGTCACTACGGAAAACAGTATGGAGGATACTCAAAAAATTAAAAATAGAATTACCATATACCCCAGCAATTCCACTTCTGGGAATATATCCAAAGGAAATGAAAACACTAGCTTGAAAAGATATCTGTACCTCCATGTTCAAAGCAGCATTATTTCTGATAGCCAAGACACAGAAGCAACCTAAATGTCCACCAATGGATGAATGGATAAAGAAGTTGTATACACACACATGCACAAACACAATAAAATTTTATTCAGCCATAAAAAAAAGGAAATCCTAGCATTTGCAAACAACATGGATAGACCCCTGAAGACATTATGTTAAGTGAAATAAGTCAGAGATAGACAAATACTGTACCATCTCACTTATACGTGGAATCTAAAACAAAACAAACAAACTCATAAAAAAAAGAGATCAGACTCTTGTGATTATCAGTGGCAGAGGGTGGAGGATGGGGAATTGGAAGAAGGGGGTCAAAAGGTACAAACTTCCAGTTATAATGCTAGGGATGTAATGTACAAGGTGACTATAGCTAACACTGCTGTATACAGGGAAGTTGTTAAGAGAGTTAACCCTAAGAGTTCCCATCATGAGGAGAAAGGTTTTTTTCCTTTTCTCTTTTTTCTTTCTTTTTACTATATCTATATGAGAAGATGGTTGTTACTGAACCTACTGTGGCAACCATTTCACAATATATGTAAATCAAACCATCAAGCTGTACTCCTTGAACTTGTACACTGATGTCTGTAAATTATTTCTCAATAAAACCGGAAAAAAAAATAGAACTACCATGTATGATTTAGCTATTCCATTTCAGATATTTAGCTGAAGGAAATGAAAACATTAACAAAAACACTAATAAAAAACTCAGAAAGGCCCACCCAAGCTGGTCAGTGTTCCTCCTTCTTGCAAGGACTGGAACTGCCCAGGAAGAGAAGAAGGCTGAACATTCCCATGGCTGCCCACTGTTGGGGTGCCCAGTACCTGGTGCAGCCCACCCCTGCTTCCATGCACCCCCATATTCAATGAAGCAATATTACCAAAGCCAAGACATGGAAGCAACCTAAGTATCCATCAGTAGATGAATGGATAAAGAAAAGGTGGTACATATATATAAATAATGGAATATTATTCAGCCACAAAAAAGAAATCCTGCCATTTGTGACAATATGAATAGGCCTTGAGTGTTTTATGTGAAGTAAAATAAGTCAGAGAAAAACAGATACTGTATGATCTCACTTATATGTGTAATCTAAAAAAAAGGAAAAAAAATCGAACTCATGGAAACAGAACAGATTGGTAGATGCCAGAGGCAGGGGTTGGTGCAGTGGGTGAAATGGGTCAAAAGGTACAAACTTGTGGTTATGAAATAAATAAGTCCTGGGGACATTACAGTCACTACAGTTAGTAATACTGTATTTCATATTTGAAAGTTGTTTAGAGAGTTGACCTTAAAAATTCTCATCAAAAGAAAAAAAAAGTTGTGACTGTATGGTGACAGATGTTAAAGACTTACTGTGGTCAACATCTTGCAGTCTATACAAATAGCAGATCATTATACCGAACACCTCAAACTAGTACAATGTTGAAGGCTTACACTGTATAGCTCGGAGTCTTGGAATCACAGTGGGGCTACTGGGTGGACTGGCACTGCTGCTGTTCAAACTCCTCCGTTTGTCCAAGTTGGGAGAAGCCTGCACAGTTATTTTATGCTGAAAATCTGTTGAATAAGGAAAAAAATGAGAATTCAGATTTCATGGTTTTAAGTTATATTCACAGCCACTTCTTTAGCATACAGAGGTGACAGCAAAAGTTGCCAGACAGTAAGAATGAAGTATATCTCAGAGTGTTTCTCAATTCCTTACTTATCTCCAATTCGGGGTTCAAGTCAATAAATAATGACTCAGAGTCTATGATACATTAGGAACAGTGCAAAAATATGCACACATAAAGCAATGAAATATTCCTGAGTACTTGCAGAACTTTCTGGGAAGAGTGACCTTCATTTAGTCTGACAAAGTTAACAACAAAATTGAAACGGAAGACCCCTGGGTGTAAATGAGTCCCAGTTCTGTCGCTAAAAAATTATGTGTCGCAAGCCAGTAAAAAGTCTCTCGGAGACTGCCTTGTCAACTAGATGGGGACACACAAATACCTCACATGGTCGCTGTAGTGATTAAAACAGAAAACCCAGGTTACATGGGGTTCAGGACATGCTACCCCAAGTATCTTCCTAACCTACATATTTCTACACACACTTCCACCCTTCATCAAACCTAGCAAAAATATTTTGCCTTTGGCCTTCATTTCCTCCTGGAGTCTTCTGTGTCACATAAAACTTGAATTAAATTTTTACGCTTTTCCTGTTGATCTGTCTTTGTCAGTTTAATTTTCAGACCCAGCCAGGGACCCTAAGAGGACCAAGGACACACTGCCTCCCGACTCGGCTAGAGTTAACAGCATATGTGATCAAGTTACCCTACAAATGACAGTTACTATTACCTAACTGTAATAGGGTAGCTGTTGTAACAGAGATGGGCCAAGAGCTATGGGAATAATGAAAGAAACAGCAATATTACCAGAGGGAAGAGGACAGCATCTGGGAAAACTTTGTTAACTGTCAGAACAATAAGAACTGTCTGAACTTAAGCACAGGTAAAAGAAATGACTGTGTGTTGTCAGTGCAGTGCTAAGCTAACCTCTGCTTTTCTATTGAGTGGCCTAGTTTTACAACTCAGTAGGGGCAGAGATTAATTTGTAGATTTTGTCTGGAGATGCTGCAAATAATTTCTGTCTGGCATAAAAGACAATCCCAGAAGTTATGACTCATTGCCATATTGGGAATTAACCAGGCTTGTTTTTAACTTACCAATCTAAACTGAACATTCCTTCATTAAATTGCCCATTAACACTTAGCTTCTCAAATTCTCATTTGACCCAACATTAACTGGTTCTCTCATTAATTAATTTAATAAAATCTTTGATACATGTTCATTTCATATTTGCAGAAGAGCTACAACTTGCCTTTTTTGAAAATGATACTTTAAAGAACTTTAAAGAACTACCTGCTATCTGAAATGAGGAGGAATTGGAATTTGATATACAAGACATCTATCCAATTATTCATGCTAGAAATCTGAACATTTTCCTGGATATTTTCTTCTCCTTGACCCTCCACATCTAATCAAACACAAAATATCTTGTCATTTCTGCATTATATATTCTTCCTAGAATTATACTCAGTACATTTATATTCTAGCTCCTGGAGTTAGCAAACTCCAAATGTGAATCCCAGTTTATCACTTACTGGCCATATGAATTTTGGGGAAGTAGTCCTACTTCATAGGACAGCTATGAAAAATCAGATACAAAGAAATATAGAATACACAGGGCAGGGCTCAGGACACAAACACTCTGTACATGTCAGCGATTCTTTTTGCTTTCTCCATCTTTGCTGCCACTGCCATTTCATGCTGAGGCTGCTACAATTCCTCAATCCATCTTCCTGCATCTCAACACTTGGCCCCTCTGGTGTGCCACACAGCAGTCAGAAACAGTTTTGAAAATGCATGCCGGACCATGTCATTCCTCACAGCAGTCAGAAACAGTTTTGAAAATACATGCCGGACCATGTCATTCCTCACAGCAGTCAGAAACAGTTTTGAAAATACATGCCAGACCATGTCATTCCCCTGCTTAAATCCTTCAAAGGCTTTGCATAATCCTTACTACAGATCACAACTGTAACATGCTCTGTGAGCCCCTGTGAATCTGAGTCTGGATTCCTGGTGCAGCTCCAGCCTCACCCTTCCCAGTTCTTGCATCACTCATTGTGATCTAAACCAGGGGTCAGCAAACTTTTCCTGTAAAGTGTCACACTGTAAATATTCTAGGCTTCGTAGGCCACATGGTCTCAGTCACAACTACTCTAGGTTATCTGCCAGTGTGATGAGAAATCGGTCATACAGGATCCATAAATGAATGTGTTCCTGTAAAATCTGATGGCCACTGCAATTTCAATTTCATATAGTGTTCATGTGCCATGAAATATTCTTCTTCTTTTCAAGTATTTAAAAGTGTATAAACCATTCTTAGCTCATTGGCTATATAAAACAGATGATAGGCTGGCCCATGGGGCAGAGTTTGCTAACCCCTGGCAAACCACATGGGTCTTTATTCAATTACTGGAAGAAGCCAGGCCTCTGTTGCATGCGCTCTCTGCCGGTTCGCTTCCTTCCCCTCTCCGTATCTGGTAAATCCCTACTTCAAGTCTCAATTTAAATGTTACTTCTTTAGGACGATACTTCTTATGATCTCAGACCAAGTGACATCTTTCTGTTACTCACTGATATTTATCTCATAGTAGTTAATAATTATAGCAAGTAAATCAGTATTTTATTATTACTTAAGGCCTCCCCCACCCCATACAGTGTCAGCTGTCCATGGGCAGGGCCATGATATTCCCCAGTGCAGCAGAATCTCTGTCCAAACTGGTAAAGTTCCTCATACATGAAAGGTATTAATAAATCTTTGCTGAATGAGTATTTTCTCTGTTTAAGATTATAAGTAAATGAGGGCAGAGATCATGTTTACTTTATCATAACCCATAGTACTTGGGACATGGTAGTGTTTGTTGAATAAAAAATTGTGCAAGGTTTTGCAATAGGATCCAACTAGTGCTTACAGTCCTAATTGCAGAGAAATACATAGCAGGATGCAGGGTGGTTTGGATGACAAAGCAAATGGAAATGAAGACCAGATGGGAGGCTTCTTCTATCTACCACGTATGAAATTATGAAAGATCTGATGAGAGACAAGTTTAAGTAAAGGATAGATGCCAAAGACAGTTCAGCAGGACATGATAACTGGCTCAGGATTGGGGGTTGAGGGGCAAGGGGGTGTGGTAAAAGAAATATTCTTACCAATAGATATGAAAGAGTTCATTTTAGATTGAGGTGCTCTATAAAGGCTCAACTAGCCTCATGATGTGTAATAACGTTATGTGGATTTTCCATGAGATTTTATAGCAGGAGGAGCCTCCAGCCCAGAGCAGAAGGCAGGCTTGGGCTTGCAGGTCAGTATTGAGCATGGAACATTTCCGAGACCAAGGACGAATAGCCAAGATACAAGGCTAGGTTTTAACAATACATGATTTTAACAATATATTAAATATTATGTTAACAACATGTTAACAGTAACAAGATGTTAACAATTTTAATAGTAACAAAATTGGAGGTGCTTCTGATCTCAAAAAAGACTAATTTCACTCAGAAAAAAATAAGGCACTCCATGTTTTAAACATGAAGAGAATATTTATTATAAACATCCCTGTCCTCATGAAGCAGGGAAAGGTTGATTCTGTCCCAGTTATATATTTAAGAAAACTAAAGCTGAATTAAGTCATCCTGGCTGAAGTTCAGTTTTTCTTTGTACTGGATAGAACAATCATTCAAAACATATGCTCATAGCAGATTATCATGTAGTTCACAAGCTTTCAGGTAAAATCTGTATTTGTATTTTTATTGGCAATATTTATGCCTCATTGAGGAAACTAATATAGTTTCAGTGGGAATAATCATTTTCACAGTGAAAGTAGCAATATTCTTGAAGAATCCTCATGAGGTTACTCTACTCTCTCTCCCCATGCACATATTATTATACACTTGCTCTCACACACATGAGGTGATGGTGGCAGGCTTTTTGCCACGTTGGAAGTGGTTAAGTAAGAATGCTGCAGCTTCAGAGAAATACCAACTTTTGAAGGCTTCAAGTCCTCTTTGCCTTGCTTTGTAGGTTCTAATTACACAATTTTGGTTCAAAATAAACATAGTACTATCTACCATGATCATTCTTTTGTTTCTAAAAATGCCAAGAATTTCTAAGAATTCACAAAGTATACTTACAAACTGTTGTCTTAGAATATGCTGTTTCATTTCCTTATTTGGTAGCTACCCACAAAGGATTGCCAACAGGAATTCCTACATTTGAGTTTTCTAGCAATAAGTCACTATAGCTACAAAGAGCCATCAGATTTAAAGTTATCATCAGTGACTCTGACGGATGAAATTACACTAATTAGATAATTATTCACATTTAATAACTGGTTTTTGAAAGATTTATAGACACAAATATTAAGGGCCAGCTTGTACGAGACTCAAGTATGTTTCTTTAAGCTAGTTACACATAGGGAAAAATCTTGCAAAAGGGATTCAAAAAAATAATTATTCCCACTGAAAGGAAGGTATCACTACTATTCACTCTATTACCATCCAATGTTTCTTCCTTAATAGCCTACAATTTAGTAGTACTAAAATTTGATAACTCCAAGAATTTCTAGCAGATGATAATATTGGAGTCAGCTAACTCTCTAGAATTTAAGGTACAAATAATTGCTTTCTCTCCTATATAAGGAAAATTCCTGAAGGAGAAAAATAACTATTTTTATAGTTATCATTCTTCTCTTTGTATCTTTCCATGTGTCCTACTTGAGGATATTGTGTAAGAAAACTGTGTGGTAGGAGGTGGTGCATGGGTGTGGACTTGGGGGTTCTAATGAGAAAAAGAGTTTCCATAGTGGTAACAGTGTCACAACAATGTAGCATCATCTTGTGGGCTGAAGGGGCAAATGCCACACTAAATCACAGAAACTGAACGTCACCCTTCAAGACAGGTTAGGATTATAGCAGATTTTGGGGTTATATTTTAACTGGAATCTTTTACTAAGTTCCATAGGTACATAAATGTGTAACTAAAACTCTCAGGAGAAAAGCCAAATAGTACAATCAAGAAATAATATAAACCTAGCCCAAACAGCCAAACATGTTGTCTGCTTTGAATAAATGCAAGGTATTAGTCAAGCAACATTTGAGAAGAAAAACAAGGGTGAAAGTTTGACCTCAGGAATCCTGAGGTACCTAATTTAATCACATTACCATTGAAGATTAATGAATCACTGAAATGATTTAACTTCTCCCTTAAGTTTATTTTATTTCCCATCAGTTTCTCATTAGCTACCAATCCCTCCCCAGAGTTTCTCAAGGGAATCAATGAATATTAATTACATTACAATAATGTAGTCATAACACCTGATATAAGAACACTGAAATAGCTAAGAACTAGAGAAGTAAACACATCGAGCCCCTCTCTGAATTTTTTCTATCATCTATATTTGAACACAGAAGCCTCATCATAAAAAAGTCTATTTTAAATTATGTCTGACACATAAAACAGTCTAGTCAGTGATCTTCCAAGACACACTTGGGCTAAAAGCAAACATGAGACAACCTGCAAAAGAACCTTTTTTTACCCCCCCAGAGAGGTCAAAGGTAAAATGAATAAGGACCCATAGCCTGTTCTCACATCATCAAACCACTTAATCAATAATGTATATTGTATATTCATGACCACCACATACCAGCAATTTTTGGATCAGCTGAAGATTTCCACAATAACCTAAAAATGTATGCTGCAAGCCTTCCAGAATTGTGTAATAAGTATTTCTATAAGACATTTATACATACTTTATATAAAACAAAACTGTTGTTACTGTTATTTAATTCAAATTCCCACGCTTTTAACAACCATCTTAGGAAAACACAAAATCCATGAAAAGCACTGTAATTTATAATATATAGAGAGGTAGGAAGATAGGTAGATACAGATAAATAGCAATTTAATGCACATGTATCTGTAACAGATATATAGATATTAATTCTATAAAAGTACAGCTAGTTCTTGTTCTGTTACCACACTTCCCTGGTATTAAAAAGAATCACAAAACACACAAAACACAGGGGTTTTCCCTTAAATCAAGTATGATAACATAATATTAAAGAATTGAATTTCATGAATTGATACATGTTTGACATTTTCTATTGTTTTGTTTCTTCTAACAGGCTATGTTTTAAAATGCCACAATGTTTTAAAAATATTTTTAAAAGCTTCCCTAGAATTACTGCTTCATTTTAATACCTCGTGGATTTAAACTCTCAGATGAAGTCAGGCCTGAGACTGAGGTGAGGTATTAGCTATGTTTTGCTGGAGGTGCTAAGAGCACTCTCAGTGTTGCAAATGAACTCAGTTACCAGATGACACTATAGATCCTTGTGGAGGCAATAAAATTAATGATGGAATAGCAAGTTTTGCTGCTCTGGATTTTCATAATGCCAAGTAATTCTAGTTGAGTGAAACTGGCTGAAAAGGAATTCTGCCTTGATTTCAAAAGACGTTAATCAACTAATCCATTAATATGAAAGTATGCTAAAAGTTATAAATTCCACACACATTGTACTGCAATGCACTTCTACAGTTTTATGCTCATTGGGTCATTATGATTATGAATTGAAGCAAGCAACTAAAGGTTCTATTCATTTTATGTCTTAAAATCTCATTCTCCAATCTCTCAGTTCTGATGAAACAACCTGATTAATGGGATGACATGCAAAACTCTTAATGAAACATGAGAACAAACTCATACCTGAAGGTAAACTGATTCGATGTCCATCTTTGACCTTCAACCGACTTCGCTTAAACTTCCCCTTCCTCTTCTTTACATTAGGTTTCTCCTGATTTAACTGGAATATCAAAATGTTAAGCTCCCGCTCAAGCACGTCAATCTCACGTTCTGCAAGCTGCTGCTCACGTCGCTTGAGCAGTTCCTCCTGGGACTTCTGCTGGAGGGCTGCTCGGGTTAGCTCCTCTTCACGGGACCGCAGCTCCTGGACAGAGAGTCACACTGACATCACCAAGAAGCAGAAATGTCCTCTTCTTCAGGCCAACCACCTGGTCATTCAAGTTCTCAGGGGACAGCTGGCGCCCAGACACTCAGGCCTGAGACCTTTCCTGCACGTCATCACCTCAGACTGAACCCGAAGCCTGTGCAACATCTCATGCTGTTAGTTTTATGATCCTAAAGAGGCACTGCATATTTTTTAAACCTGATTTTAACATTTCTCTCTCTTCATCTCTAGACTTTATGACCACCTGACACATAAAAGTACCGTAGCACACGGTGACAAAGTGCAGATGTGAATGGCCCATTTTAAAAAGAAGAGCCAAAAGTTAAGCCTTGACTAAGTTATAAGATAATTATTCTAGTTACAAAAGACTGCAGTTCAGATTTCTTTACTTGGGGACTTCCTTAGGAAACTTAAGAATTTGCTTTGAGATTAAACCATTTTGGTGGAAAGATTAAGGGAAAAAACAAAGCTAATGTGTTAGAAGCCAGCTGAAGTCCCATCAGAACTGAAAATGAGATATGTCTAAAATTATAAGCCAACAGAAAATATATTCAGTATATATAACTTTTCAGGATCCCATGGATGGATGGAAAATATCACTTTGTACACAGATCTCATGAATTAGCTAATAAAAGTCCTGTCACGAGACTTACTAAATAAAAGTCCCTCTGTCATGAAACTTACTGATTAGAATCCAACTTCCTCTTGGTTTTTGTCTTACAATTACTGAACTTCTGAGAAACAGAAAACCTATGCAGATGTGAATGGTCCATTTTAAGAAGTAGAGCCAAAAGTTAAGCCTTGACTAATTATAGGATAATTATTCTAGTTACAAAAGACTGCAGTTCAGAGAAATAGAAAACCTATGAAATGAAGAATACTTTTATTCCTATTAGCAAAGAAGTATTCAAAAGTAAAACTGAGACCTCTATAAAGCTTTTAAGTCACAATCCCATTCTTATTTCATTTCTGAATGTGTTCTGCTCTTTATCAGAGACTTAAGTATTACTTTTAGTGCTGAACTGCTTTCTCTTCTAGATTACCCTGCTACTAAATCAAGCACTCATATAGAAATCAAGGCACTTGCAAACTTTTATTTACACTGCTCCAGACAAATGTAATCTTAGAATATCCTAATAACCAAATCTTCATTAGTATAGACTGCTCCTCAGGTGGAGCTTTTACACTTTACCTAAGCGTACCTGAAGGATACCCAGGACTAAGGAAACAACATGAAACAGTAGAGCAAGGAGGAAACTAGAGCTGAACCATGGGCCTAAAATGTCAGCTAAATCAACTAATCCCTTGACTCTTTACAGATGGGCTCAAAGAATAATTAGAGGCTTTTTGTGGGTACCATTATCATAGAGGAAACAAACACAGATACCATTCTTCCACAAATAAACCTGATAATACCAAGAAGAGACTCCAGAGTTCTAAAAACAAACAAAAATATTTATTCATATCAAACTAATACTGAATTTATAGTACATCTACCAAAGTGGCCTGAAATCACCTTTGAAATGGTCTTTATTTTTCCTGAATAAACTTCATAAACAAAACTGTAGACGAAATGATTTACTTAAGGCCAATTAATATTCAAATCACTTCTGCTACTATTTACCAGCTGATTCTCATTTATAGAACAGATTATTAATTCCCATTACATTGTGCCAGATATAAATTACTACCTATTACTTGAAAAGAAAAAAAAAAGAAGAAAATGTTACATGTTAAAAAATTCTGGAATCCATTATTTAACTGGTGGCGTTCTCCAACTAGCCTGTCCAAGCTGAAGACTTTGCTATCGTGCATTTGGAGACAGCAGACACTTTTCAGTCAACTTTTAATTTCTAACTCATTACTGTCTGCCCTTTTGTTAAGATATTACTTCTCAGTGGTGTTGATATCAATCCAATTAGCTGTTGTGAGATGAAACTGCACAAGGAACAGATAAGGGCAGTAAATCCAATTACTTTTGTGTGTTACTACTACAGTAATTGAGTAAGAAACCATTTTTAATTCTAGATCCCCAGCTAAAATGTGAATCCTTTACAACAACTTTGTGAATTAAAAACAAAAAAAACAACCAACTGCCCAACATTTTATAAGAGAAAAAAATAAGATCAAAGAGAAACCTGCCAAGGTACTTCCCTTCTCAATGAATTTTAAACCAAAAAATGTCTGGGGTATTAGAACCCCTTTGAACACTCTGAAACTATGAAGCACACAAAAATATTCTTTTGGTGGCTGAGACTACTAAGCAGTAATATTTGTTTAATTGCTTGGCACAAGCCATTTGAGTAATGGCAAATCCAGATTCCTGGCAGTAGATGTTAATCATTAATGGTAACATGTCTCGAATAGTGTTTCAAAGACAGGTGCATGCACCCAATGCAGAAAGACAGACACACAGAGATAAGAAGCCAGGAATCTAGGGAGGAACCGATATCTATGGAGGCTACAGTTTACTGAATAACACAGAGCACAGCCAAGTTACTGACCATTAATTCCAAGTCTGACGCCTCCGACCTTAAGCAATCAGTGAACAAGAAAGGAAGATAGAGCACGTACACTGTGCTTTTGACTCCATCAAAAAACATGCAATTAGAAAGCTTTAAGAAAAAAAAAAAGCATTATATATTCTTTAACTGTAAATCAAATGCTCACAAGATACCACAAGTGCTGAATTTCAAGGAGCACTGCACAAAAATCACATAAAAAGAAAAAGCAAAGACTCCACTATAGGATAGCTCAAAAATGAATCTAAAGAATAACAAAGAAACTACCATATACATCTAAGTGGAGAAAGAGCAGACAGCCACCCTTGAAACTTTTTAATTTTTATAACACATGTAAGAATTAATTTACTGAATATGCTTCCATCCTGCAGTTTCATAAAAATTATCAATAATTAAAAATAAATAAGAGTTTAAAATGATTATCAATAACACTTCTAAATTTTAAGTTCTGTGACTTTAAGTTCTATTTTCCTTCAAAGTTCTCTCCTATTCCCCAAAATCTTTTTTATTTTTTCTATTAAACACCTAATTTTAGAATTCCTGAAAACAATTTGGGAGAAGTATAAAAAAAAAATCAGTCTTTCCCATGTCATTTTAAGTCAGTAAGATGTATTAAAGTTTCCAGGAAACACATAAAAAATATTACTGATAGTAATTCTTCAAAGAACTGCAGGATTTAAAAAGCAATCCAGTCAGTCATTTTCAAGTATTACTGCTCAGGACCCAGTTTCCCAAATGCCTGGGCCAGGGAATGATGGTGGCTGGGGGCCTGTCTGGCCTCAATTAAAGCCACTACTTTCTTTGTTCTGAGGCTAACCTTCACACTTAGCACTTAGAGAGAACCCAGGCAGGGAGGAAACAGTCTTTAGTCAACAAACGGCAGAGCCCCAGTTCTAACCAACCATCTGGCTTGAGTCTTAACCACTTCGCTACACTGCTATAGGTTTTGACACTCCACTAAAATATTAATTTTAAAAAAAATGGTGGGTTTACAGTAGCTTTGTAGATTCCCATTTAGATACTCCCTTCAGTCTGCTTAAAGTCCTTGAGGAAAGGAAGCTGAAGTGCTCTGCTAGAGCTGCTGATTCAGGGAGCAAAGCTTACCCCTGGGAGCATTTACTCCAGAGGCCCTATGTCTACACTCTACAACATGGCCCACGTTTCCTCCCTGGTCTGCCTGCTTGCTCTTCCGGTGTTTCAGGGCAGCCCCAGCCATCACATCCCCCTTTGCCCATTTCTATCCTGGGCAGACTGCACGCCCCTCTCCTGCCTTCCTGGCCATCCTCCTTGGGAGGTGCTTTCAAAGCTGGTTCCCACAGTCATACACAGCATTGGAATGTGATCTGAACAGACTCAAATGCGGTTATTATTTCTTCATTTGTGAGCTCTGTGTATTTATTAGCAGTGTTGGGGCCTAAAGGTGCATTTGCCTGTTCTGTATTTTTAAATGTATAAAATACTGAAAAATCTAAGGATGGGAGCCAATTACCTGTATGTTTATTACTAGAAACAAAATAACATCAGAAAAAAAAAAAGACTTTGGTAGCACAGGTATTTCTAAACTGCATTTTTAATCATTTAAAATTATGAAATATGAACTACATAAGATATACTACAACTAGAGAGAATAGCAAATACCCATGTAATTCCCCATCAAGATTTATTAATGCTACATTGTTACCATGTCTGTTAAAGTCCTATGTGCATCAGAGTCTAATCCTATCCCTTCCCTCTTTAGATCTGCTCTTCTTCTGAAGCTGGTTTGTATGCTTCCTTTGCCTATACTTTTAGTCTTTTCGTACATTTGAATAGTATAGTTTTGTTTTTTATTAATTTACCAGAGTGGTAATATAATGTAACTGTTCTACAACTCACATGATATTATTTCCACACAATATTATGTTTGAGATTTAACCATGTTGAAACATGCAGCTAGAATTCATTCCTGTTCACTGCTGTGCAGCTTTCTGCTGTAGAATACACAGTTTAGGCACCTATGCCCTTACTAATGGATACTGAAGTTATTTCTAGTTTTTCACTATTACAAACCATGCTTAGGCAAGGCACCTTAATTTTCTTGTGCATGTTCTGTGAAGTTTCTCAAGAATACGTAACCGAAGCTAAAGAGCTGAGTTGTATGCCTGTTTTACAGCGTAAGATTTATAATAGAATTCATAACATTTATATACTTTAAACTTCCTTCTTAAAAAAAATAATTGTTGCTATCTGTTATCTATTCAAATACATATCAGGAGCATATTAAGAAACTTTACTTAGGTTTATTTAATGTATTTTTTTATGCCTACCATGGGCTGTGTACTTTGTTCAACGCTGTAGATGAAAATGACAGTAAAGGAAATAGTATAGCTCATGAACTTACCATTTAGCAGAAAAGGCAGACCAAGAACAATTAAACGAGCAGATGATAATGAAGTATGACTTAGTGGAAGCCATGGTAAGGAAGCGCAGGATAGTATGACACACAATTAACCCAGTGCAGCAAAGTAAGGGAAGGGAGCAGGGAAGGACCGAGAGGGAAGGAGCCAGCAGTATAAAAGCCAGGAAGGCAGTGTTCCCATCAGAGGGAGGGACATACACAGAGGTCAAGTGTCAAGAGCAAGAGCATGGGATCAGAGGAACTGAAAGGAATTCAGTCTGGTGGGGGACAACATGAGGTTAAATAAGGAAGGACAGAGGAAGTGAGGAGGGAGGAGTTGTCCTCTAGGCAAGGATGCCCTGATTTGCATTTAGGAGGATCAATCACCACTGGCCATGGTGATAGGATAAATTAGGGAAGCAGTACTGGATTCAGAGCAAGTGGTTGGATACCACAGCAATGACACAGGAGTAAATGAGGACCATGGGACTAGGGGAGTGAATTACCACTGTCTTTGTCACATAGAAGACCACGAGAAACATCTTCAAAGACCTTTGAGACTGGGTACCTGAGAGAACAGTAATCCCATTAACACAAAAAAGGAAGCAAAATGTGGGAAGGGAGAGGGGAAGGTAGTTGCCAAAACAGTAGGTCAAGCTCCTTTTAAAAACTTATGGACAAGCTCCAAATCCCTAGCCTGGCATTCAAAGGACCATTCAAGGCTACAGACTGTCATATCCATCTTTGTATCCCAGGATGCTAACGCTATGCCCAGGACATAGCACATATTCAATATACATTTGTTGGGAAAAATTTTAAAATTGAAAACAAGAACAATTTTCCCACAGACACGTTTTTAAGTTGTACTTTTTAAAACAATTTGCACTTTGGGGACTATCTATGCCATAGCTCAGATTAATTCCCAATTCAGCAAGATAACAGTTTAAGTAAGCTACTCAAGGATAGAATTTGGGCACATGATGTCTTGGCATCATGCATAATATTAAATAAACTAGCTCAAGAAATGTTCTGCATATATATTCCAATCACAACTTTTTATTACCTTGCACTTATGGTGGTGCTAGGCCTTTAATTAAGGTCAATGTGAAAGTGTAGAGTTATAATGCAGAGCCATACCTTGTATGTTAAAGCAACTTTAACATGGGAAAATAACTCTCAACTACACCATAATCCAATGTTTCAACATCAAATTGGAATACACAATGGTCTCTTTATTTAGCAAAGCATTACTGCCTACTTGAAAAGAATCCTGCTATTTTAGAATCACAAATATATGAGGTATAAAAATTCCTTTCTGGATGATTATATGGCTTTATAAACATTATCAAAAACTTGCAATGTCATACTTTAGCCCAGATATTTATTGTATGTACAACAGAAGAATTTAACCTATTGAACAATTATATACTTCAGACAACTAGAATAAACTTTGATTCATTAAAACGCTCAAGTACTACAAAAATGCTTTTAAAACATAAGTACTGCCACCATCACATAGACTCATGGCTTCAGGCTGCGGCTCTTTGGTGGCTGTTAACAGTCACTTGTCCCCAGTCGAAGAAGACCATGCTAAGTGAACTTACTTTCCAACCAGTCTGCCTTCCAATTAATTGTTTTTACTCCTCATATTTCTCTTTGTATGTGGTAACACAAATGCAGGTTCATCATGTTAAACATACACATTTATTTAATGCTTCTTTTTAAAATATATGACCAGCCAGAGCTTAACTCATCATATTTTTGGTGAAAATTTCAAAAATTACACATTTTCCCAGTTTCTCCAACAAAGCAATGCTCAGAGATAAAAGGATGTGTTGTTGGGTGGGGGGCAGGGGACCAAGCATAACGGAGGCTTTAAAAGACATAAGCAAACACCATAAGGAGATATCTTTGAGATGAACTGTGACAATTAAATATGGAGTATTGCATGGTATCAAGGAATCAGCTACTTTTTAAGATAATAATGGAAAGGAAGTTATTTTTAAAATTGTTACCAGTTAGAGATGCATACTGAAGTATTTAAGGGTAAAATGGCATGAATATTTAAAATACTCCAGTTTTATAAGATGATAATGGGGAACTGGGAAAAATAAAACAAAATATTGAAGCTGGTTAATTTATACAAAGGGTTTAGTATGCTATTCTTTTTTAATTTTCTACATTTGAAATTCCCCTAATAAAAGGTTGCTTCTTTTCCAATTATACATTTGAGTACAGTTAGTTCTATTTTAACCAGAAGGCAAGAACACATATTGATGTCTGAAAATATTTTAGGATAATGCTAACAGTGGTGCCTAACTCATGTTTTCCACAATCTTCATAAATGTGAGTATATTATGCAATTAACATATAGCTCTCACCTTTTCCTTTGTTCTCAGGTCATCAAACATTTGTTGAATTTCCAGCTTCCAGTCATCTTGCATGGAATGAAAAGACTCCCGAGGCATTTCAGTCATAACTGCCCCTTCGATAGCAGTCAGTTGTTCAAGAATTAAGGAAAATGATGGACGAATATGAGGGTCTTGTTGCCAGCATTCTAAAATAAACAAAAACCATACGAATTCCACTACTCAGCATAGTTCAGATAGTCAGTCCCATATTGACAGTGTCTGCTGAAGATTTAAAAATTCAGTTGATAATGATTTTGAAAGTTTTAGTTTACAGCGTCCAAGTCTGTGGCATGCACAACAATTACCATTAGGTAAGTCTCTTATCTTTGTACTTTCCATGCCTTACCATGAACCTGGTGTTTCAGAGGCCAAAGCTGCCTTGGCCAGATGATTTAGTGACACAGAGTTCTACAACTCAACCCAAGAAAACCAAAGTCTACAGAATGTTATAATCACAAGAGAGGGCCTAAGAAATCACCTAATAACAAAGTAAGGCAACTTGCTGCTTACAAATATTTAACAATTTTTAAAAGATAAGGATCACATAAAGTCATGGCAAAACCCTGATAGTTAAGATTGTAAAACATTTTTGATAATTGGGCAGAATATAAAATAGAAGATTTAGAGCCAACTCAATATTGTCTTTGCACTCTACGATGTGTTTGGTGAAAACTTCATTACCATTCAGGTTAATTCTGTACATAAATGGGTCACTGCTAAAACTGGATTGTTTTTAAGTTAACTTAATTCATCAAAACTTTACCTGACATCTTAGATCAAAGGACAAGGCTTCTAACTCTTGTAATAGTATTATTACTTAAAAGCATGTGAAAAAGGAGAACTACAGAAACTACTCTTTTGGTTAAAACAAAAACAGATGCTCTAAGAAGCAATTCTCCTTGTCCCCACAGACACAAAAACAGAAGTGCACAAATACCTTTCATGAGCTTGGCAAATGGCTCAGGGCAGGTGGATGGAATGGGCAGAGTGAGCTTGTTGACTGCTACTCCATAAGCCACAGCAAGACCATCAATGCCACGGTAGGGGACTTCTCCTGTGAGCAGTTCCCACAGCAGCACTCCGTAGCTAGAAGGCAAAGTTTCGTACAGTTAATGGGTTAAATGGTATCTTTTATTTTTATTCATGACACATTTGGTGAGATAAATGCATTAGCACCTCCATCCAGCTCCTGATAAGAATCTTCTCTTCAAACAAAGCCCAGTAAGTGGCTTTTATACCAAGTTGAGAGGTGGGCTGCTCAAGTTAACATTTCAAAAAAGGCAATTACACCTCTTCCCAATCATCAGGAATTGAAGCTACTTAATGGCTAGGAAAGCTTAGGAGCACTATATCACTGAATTAAACAGGGCCCAGAACCAGGCCATAATTTAAGAGTCATGTGGTTATTTGAATGGTTCTCCTTCTATTTCATTTTCCTACACCAGGGAAAAACTTTTGAGGATTGTTAAAGCCCTGGAGATTCTTCCTCCACAAAAATCTCATGCTACATACCACAGAACTGATATTGAATCATATTGACTATTTTTAATTAGTATTTTGAAACTGTTTACCTTTCTCTCTCTGTCCCTTTATTATTTTAGGAGGTATGTTGTGTATGTTTCCACCATATTGCTTAATGGTAATGGAAAAAAGAAATCCATGTGAGCTACCTTGGGCCTGCTGGTAGGACAGAACATCTCTTTTTTGTAATGGAGGAAGCTGGAGTGAAACAGCAGCAAAAAATTCCAAATAGTGCAGCTGCTGTGCTCTCTGGGGTGCCCGCAGGTGGACCAAGGGCTCAGTGCTGCCTCGGTTCTTCAGCAGTTACAAACAAGAATGAAAAGTGTACAGGTGGATTTCTAAAGGAACTTTTAAAATGAAGCTTATGGACCAAGTTACACTACTCATCCATACCACAGAGCAATTCAAGGCAGTAGAGAGGGGCATACACCTGAGCCTTGTACAGTAAAAGTATTCATTCTCTTCTATCAATACTGGTCTGTACCTTAGTTTCCCTTTACCTTCTTCAGAACATAAAGTATCAAATTATTTTTTGTTAATACATAAAAAAACCAGAGTTATTATTCCAGGGGACTCACTTAACTTTCAATTGAAACACAGAACCATATAAGGAACAGTCATATTTACTTTCTTTTTACTTCTGTTAATATAGTCCTATTTACTATCCTAATCTTTTAAAAACGTCATTAGCTTTAAAGTTAATAAAGAAAAAAGCTTAAGATTTTAGATTATCTTCTGATCTTAATGATGCCGGGGTTCTTGTTCACGAAGCCAAAGTATGAGCTTCACAAACACTCAAGGTAGGAGAGCAAGGTACAGGCTTTTATTTAGAGATAAAGTGAAAGGACAGAGCTCCCGGCTCAAGCCAGGAGGGGACAAGAGAGTCGGGGTTGATAGGTTGTCTAGGGGTTTTATAGGCAGTTGAGGATCCTTGAGAACATGAAAAAAAGCTTAGGGGTGTGGACTTACTAAGTGGTCCCTGAGTATTTAGAATTAACACAAGCAACTTCCTGCTCTGATGATTTCTCCTAGATATCAGCATCTTGGTCTGGAGGCATATGAAACAAGGCCACCCGCCCAGCCCCCAAGGTGGGCTGAGGTATTGTTTGCTAAAGAGTAAGTTAAGAATTTCTAACTTCTTAACTTCTTCTGTATTAAAATGCAATCTTATCTTTAAGGTGGAATCCTTCTTGCCTTTTACTGTGTTGTTTATGGCTGGGCCTCCATGATAAATTAGTTGCCCAGTTTGCAAATCACCTCGTCAAATCTGAAAGAGGAAAGACAGCACATAGGCTTGGGCCTTTTAGCATGTTAAAGTGAATCTTACACATGACTGTAAATGATTAGCATAATAAAAACATGTGCTACTCTATCTCGGGAATATTAACTGATCTCACTGAAGAATGACTCCAGAGCTGAATGTTTTAACACTGTTTTAGAAGGGGGTTCCCTTGCATGTAGTTACATTGCTCTGACTGCAAATATTCTGCCTTGCTTTTTTCCAGAGGCCCCTACCCTACTCTGACTACACTCACAGTCTCTGTCTCATTAAGAAATGTGGGGATTCACAGCATCACAAATACAATAGGAAAAGCCCTCTGTGAAGACCTGGTCTGCAGACCAGCTCTGGTCTGCAAAGAGCTGGAAATTTTCTGGATTCCAGGGTCAGGTCATCCTCGATATGGTAACTTTATTTAAAGACCTTTCCACTTGTATTTACCAGACTCTAGACTATGTACTAAAAATGTTCAGAAGAACAAAGTAGGTACAATAGAATATGCCCAATCAAAGAGCTCAGGGGTCCTCCAGCTTATTTTCCTTGATCTACGCAGAGGGGTTTGGGTTGTGAGGCCCTTGAGTCTGGGGCTCCTTCTCTGAGCAGGAGTAACATAGCGCCACTGAAAGATAACTGGATCTGGAGGCAGCCAACCCAAGTTTGAGCTTTGGGTTCATTACTACTAGCTAAGTTTCTACCCACAAGGCCCTTAAAGGTGATCTTGAATTAATGGTGTCTGCTCTACAACCTCAAAATACATTTTACATTTTTTTTTAAAAAAAGGAATATATATATATATAATGCAGTAGTTGTAAATTATATAATGCTATAATTATTAGCAATTAAGTTGAAACCAATATTTTTCAAAGGTTATCTTGCTTAGTTTCTTGAATATGATCTGTAGTTTGGCTCATTAGCAGAGACACCCTCTTAATTTCAAGAATAAGTAAATTCAAGTCATAGATAACCAATAAAAGTCGTCTCAGAGCAGGACACCAAAAAATTTTTAGAGTAGCTGAAAACTGTAAATTCGAAGATGAAGCTTCCTTGTTATTCTCATTAGCAAAAAACAAAATGAAAATAACAACATAACTTTGCTCTTGCAAGTTGCAGAGAATAAATAATTCAGGATAAATCATTTTTCCAGAAAGAAGGTTTTCACCCCCATTAAAAAACCAATGTGAAAAAACGGAATCATTTCTAAAGTATAGTGTGTATTTTCTGCCCCCTGAAATTGCGTGGGAAATAGTACAAATAAGACCTCTCCTGAGATAAGCAGCTGATGAATCAAAGCTGAATCTCAGGCCTGGGACCTGAGTCTGCTACTTACTAGTTTTACAACACTGAGGAAATTTCTTAACCTCTCAGTGCCTTGGTTACCTACTCTGAAACGTTCCATAACAACATCTAAGTTACCTTATAGTGTAGTAAATTAGCAGGTGGTAAGGAGGAAGGACCAAGAGAGAAGATGATCAGGAAATGCTCTAGTAAACATACTACCAGTCCAAGCACTGAACAGAGTAAAGTAACGTTTGTTCAATGAATTACCTTTTATGGGTATATTATAAAAGGAGATTCTAAAGCAAAAGTACATGCAGTTCAGATAGGTGGGCTTCTCTGCCCGTCTGTATACTGACACCCCAGGACTCCAGCATGCTTTAGCATATTAACACATTCTGAAGATGGGGGTGGGAGGATGGATAGGCTCCACAGCAAGGAGGCTCTAGAAATCAGCAGTTTCTATTTCTTTCTAATCATGCTTTTTCCCTTACTTAACCCACTCTGTTTTTCAGCTGTCAATTTTTACTATGACCTGCTTACCATCCTCTCCCTTCTTCTAATTAGCTGCTTTTACTGAAAATCACATCATCAAGCTTGTGAAACTGAGAATTTGAGATAAACAAATTTTGAGGGAAGACTTCTCCAATGAGTGTATGAACTTTAAGACCCATTTTTTGGACTGGCTTTAGAAATGTCTTTTTTTTGCTTACTTCTTGATTCTCTTGTTCACACCAGATGAGGCTGCTGTAACACACTTATACAGATTTACAAAGCACTTATACAGATTGTACAGCATTTGTATTGCTGGTAATTACAGCTTATAAAAGCAGCACACAATGTGAAATGGTTATAGTCTTAAGTAATATTTTGAATGTAAAATTGTTTAATGATACATTTTACTAGTTTTTAACAGTCGGGAAGTATAATCATTCCTTAAAAGAATTGCCATTTTCACTTAAGTACTTCAGTATTATCAAATGGTCAGAAAAGTACTGTAATTAACTCAAGGAAAACACATTTATTGTTTTATAAAGACACATGCTCAGGCTCTGCCAGCGCAAAGTCTAATTCATCAGGTAAGGGAAAACTCAAGCACTTGTTTTCCAAAATGGCCTGAAGACACTATAGGACCCCCTGACACAGCAGGTAAATTTCTTAAAGTCTTAAGTAGAACAATTAAATTATATTTTAAATGCAGAGGAAAAGCTTTAAATTTAAAGACATTTTTTGGAACTTACACTAACAGGGCTCTGCCACTAAACTTACTCAAATGAATTTGAAAGAGTAAGTACTGGTGCATCCAATGATTAAAGGGGGAAAACAATTTTTGTGGATTGTGCATTTGGAAGTCAGATATGGGTTCAAAGGGCAGTTCTGTCATTAATCAGACATGGACTCTTAGCAAGTGACATTTCTTCTTTCAGCCCTAGTTTTCCCTTTTGTAAAGAACCTGGAATTTTAACCATAATGAGATACCACTTCAAAACTGCTAGGATGGCTAGAATCCAAGTCAAACAACAAAAGTGTTGACAAGGACATGGAGAAATCAGAACTCTTATGCACTGCTGGTGGGAATGGAAAGTGGTACAGCTGCTTTGGAAAAGTCTGGCAGTTCCTCAAATAATTGAGCAGTATTATGCAGAACAGCCAAGAACAAGCCCAAATGCCCATCAACTGATGAATGAATACATAAAATGTGGTATATCCATCCAACGGAATATTGGTCAATAAATATGAATTAAATTCTGACAAACCCTATGACATGAAACTTGAAAACTGTATGCTAACTGAAAAAGCCAGGCACATACTGTATGATTGAAACATACAACTGCTAACTGAAAAAACTTTATGCTGATTAAAAAAGCCCGTCACATATTGTATGATTCCATTTATATGAAATGTCCAGAATAAGCAAATCTAAAGATATAAAAGTGGTTGCCTTGGGCTGGGAAGGATGAGGTATTAGGGGTGTGGATAAAATGAAAGTTCCTGTAGCCAGCTCACTATACAGGTGTGAGCAATATGTTGTTATTGACTCTGTATAAAGAGCTCCACCCAGTGGTCTGGGTGACATGGTGGCATGGTTGCAAGGCTGCAGGACAGTAGAGGCTGGAGTGGTGGCAGCACCAAGGACAAAAGCCAGAGATGGCTGTGCGGGCCAAGGCCCAGAGGCAGAGACTGGCTTGCTGCGTACATACTTATTCTGAGTGGATGGGATTTTAGTGATTGACCTGACACCATGGAAATAAAGTTGGGTATAACCTTTTCACCCTAAGAACGTTCTGTCATTTCTTTGGTCACACTGAATCCATAATGAACTTGCCTGGGGCTGAAACCCACTGGCAAGATAGGGGTGAAGGCTAAGGAATATAGGGTTAGTTTATTGGATTATGAACCTATTCTAAAATCAACTGTGGTGATGGATACATACCTCTTTTAATATACTGAACACCACTGTACAGTTTAAGTGGATGAATTTTGTATGGTATATGAATTATATCTCAGTAAAGCTGTTAAAAAGCAACAGAAAAAACCTGTAATTTTAATAGTAGGCATACAACATTAAATAAAGGCAAGTAAGCTCCTGGTGCACTATAACTATTAAACAGAATGATTCTTCTTTGTTGTTCTCTTAGAGATAGTGCTTTCATTTCTTAATGAGACACAGCTCTCAATCATAAAATTGAGATAACCTGGGATCCAATCTGCATCCAGCTCTCCATCCTCAAACTGGAAGCTTTAATCTTTAGAGGATGCAAGGAATAAATGAAGGAGCTCATCTAAATTTTTTTCTCAAACTCCTTCCATGCTGCAGTTCTGTCTGGGAATCATGAAGAAACAAACTTCTGCTTAAAGTGAAAATATACTTTTGTTTACTGGCAGGCCTTACAAAATCTTGGCATTACTATTAAATTATGACCAGTTTTAATCAAATCTCAGTTTTAACAAGAAAGTTCTATCAAATGGTAGTCATGTGACAACACAAACCTTAAGTTACCTGTTGCATTGTGGTTACAACAATCTTAAAAAAAAGAAGCCTTCTTCAAAAAGACCTAGATAGCCCTTTATGCTCAGAATTTCTGAACCCTTTGGGACTCATCTGAAGGAAATATAGCAACCAGCTTCTGCAGACATCTGCAAAAGCAAAAGGCATGGTGCTTACCTCCAGATGTCACTTCCCTTAGAAAACAAGGAAGACTTGATAACTTCTGGGGCCATCCAGGCGTAGGTGCCTGCTGCACTCATTTTGGTTGTCCTGTGCCATTCCCTTGCTAACCCAAAATCTGTAATCTTCAGTGTCTTATTGTAGATGTCATCATGCTCTAGCTTCTCGAGTAGCAAAACTAAAAATCAAAGGTGGGATATTTTCATATTATGATTTTTTCAGCCACAATTTCTTTTGGCAATTAAAACACAATCTTCACTGTGTTCGGCAGAGTAAATGAGAATGAACTTGTATTTTAACATTTTATCTTACTTACGTCACATACCATAGCCTTGAGTGGATCATTTGGGCCTGAAGTTACAATTTTTAAAAAAAATTGCACAGACACAATACTGTTTTTATAAATGTTTTTCTTCACGAGAATGTAAATGATTTCTAAGGGCCAGGAACCTTTACTGAGATACCACAGGCAGGGTCAGAAGTCTGTGGAAAGTTTACCTAATTGGAAAAAAATATATTGTTTTCTTCCAAAAAGTTAGGATAAGCTCTAAACACAGTCTTTTATACTGAATCTATTAGAGAATATCACAAGTAGATGATATATTAGCATAAATCATTATTATCCCAAAATTACCTTACATTAAATTTGCAAAATGCTTATAGATATTTTAACTCAAGATATTTTATGAGATACGATTGCTTTACTGAAGCTGAAATATAACAAGAAGTAAAAAACTTTAGAGAAACACTATTCAAATGCTCATTTCCCCAGCCCCCAGCCTCTTGACAAAAAAATACATACAAGAGCAACTTTCAGGAGCAGAGCTCATGCCAAGAGTCTGCCCCTTGAGCTCTCATGAAACAGTAGCTAAAATAAACCTACTTCTTAACCCCACCCCACCTACACCCATCCACCGCAGCCTTCCCAGCACATTGGGTTCCTCTCCCCCAACCCTATGTTGATTTTCCTCTCCTTACAACATGCAGAAATGTTCCCCAGGTTTTCCATGAGGCTCTAACACAACTACCCACCCACATTTCCGACAAAGTGACTGGTTTAAACTTAGTTTTTACTAAGTTATCTCCTCACTCCTTCCTTACAACACTGCATTCCAACTTGTAGCTCTGTTGTTTCTACTTTAACTGAATGCTCTGCAAATGCTCCCTTCTCCACTTCCACTGCCACTACATTACTTCTGGCCTCACCATCTCACACCTGAATTAGAATCATTCTGAGCGGACTGGATAAATCATCACGACTCTCCTCTCTCTAATCCATATATCAGCACTAGCAAATTCATCTTCCTAAGAGTTATGGCATTCTTTTGTTTTTTAAACCTTCCATGAATATGCAACTACATGGATGAATCTCAAAACCAGACATAAAGGTTACATACAATGGTTCTGTAAGATATTTGGGACAAGGGACAGAATCAGGTCTCTGGTTGCCACAGGCTGAGGGGAAAGGCTTAACTGCAAAGCTACACAAGAGAGCTTTTTAGGGTAATACAAATTCTGTACCTTGACGTCGGTGATTGCAGGAATATATACACTTGCCCAAACTCATCAAACTGAACACCCTCAGAGGGTGAACTTTGCTATATGTAAATTATACCTCATTTTTAAAAAAAGCTTCCCTGGTTCCCCGTAAGTCAAGGATAATGTCCACACTCCTAAAACTGGGCAACCACAGCCTCACATCTGCATGGCAGCCTCCATTTCCAACTACCTCATTCCCCTACGGGTGAATGTCATCTGCTTGGGCTTCTCATCCTAAGTATTACCCTTAGTGAAGCCTTCCAGATACTCCTAAGCAAAGGAAAGGATTCCCTCCTCTAACACAAGTGAACTTTGTGTTTCTATTACAGCACTTATAAAGCACAGGGCACCGCAATTCTTTGTTTTCACCTCTGACTACTCCACTAGGCTGTCAGCTCTGACACAGTATGAGAGAGGGAAAAATGGTGGGGAGAGGAGCATACCAGGGGAATCATGTCCGATTCACCTTCATACGCATGTGTCTGCTCTGACTCAGAATAGGTGCTCAATGTTTACAAGTGAAATGAGCAAAACATGCACATTCTTACATGGGTGCTTTGTTTGTGCCATTCCTACCTAATAGAAATAACCACAAATTAAAAGAGTTGCTAACAAATATTGAATATTCACTATGCATTATTCATTCAATTCTCACAAAAAATCCCAAGAGATAGCTCTGCATTATCAAAGGATAAATTAGTAGTGAAAAAAATAAAGTACAAAGTGAACCCATTAAACACTGATCCAAATTTCACAGTAAATAAGGTGCATGTGGGGAAGAGAGGTGGGGATTGTTATTTGGGCTTTACCTATAGAAAAAAAAGAAATAAGTCTGTTTCATTCCTTTTTAAATGACATTTTTGTCATTGTTACAACTATACACTAACTCTTAGAAGGATAAAAGCAAAATAAGAGTAGGAAGCTTTCCAGAATAAATAACCCAAACAAAATTGGAGAACAACATAAGCCATTCTTTATGTTTGATTTTTGGAACATGATTGTAAAGGGGACCACGTTTCCAAATGTTAGTTATAGGAATAATGAACACCAACTGAGTACATTCTGGTTGACAGGTATACTTGTAGGGATTTTAATTACTTGCGTGATCCACACCACAGTGCTACAGCTGTATGCGATTTATTATCTGTGCTTTATAAATAAGGAAACTGAAACACAGAAATGTTGAGTGATCTGTTCAAGGTCAAGCACCTAAGAAGCAGTGAAGGTCAAGGAGCCCCACCCCAAAGCCCACAATCCTAACTACTGTCTACATTGCTCAGTTGACTGCTTTTATCAATTATTCACAAGAGTTTTCCTTATCCTTTGGAAAACTTTCTGTTCAGGTGTCCATTCTCCTGATTTCCTGTCATTGGATAATTATCATCTGACCTAAGTTTAGACAGTGTGGCAGGCACAGTGATAAAGAGCATGCAGGCCAGGGCCAGCCTGCTTGGTTCAGATTCTCATGCTTCTGTTTCCTTGTCTGTCACAGAATTAGATAGTACTTACATTATAAAGCTGTACTGAGAAGGAGAGGAAGACCTATAAAATGCTTAGAATGTTGTCTGAAACACAGTAAGCATTTTGTAAGGATTACACATACACACACACACACACACCCCTTTATCAATGGATTTGAAAGTATTTTCAGCAAGTCTTCAAAATCACTTTCATAGACTTCAGAATATTCTATATCTTTTGTAAACCTTGAAATTTCACTTTGCAATGGATTCGCATTTCACTTCCATCAGATTGTGAAATATTTACAATATTAAACAGTTATAATCAAAGAGTTAGTGCAAGTAGAGAAAACCAACATTAGATTTAAAAATGAAGTCATCTCTGAGTGGGCACTTACTATATAAATTGCCAATACTGAATAAATATTGTGATGTAACATATCTTCCCTCTAAGAATCTTTTTTCTCCCCTTCATATCAGTGATACACTGTACAGAGAGAGGATAGAGGAAGGGGGTGGGAGAGACTCAGTTCCGTTTGGAATAGCCTGTTTGCTTTTTTTATGTTTGGGGGTCATTGTGTTTTTGTTTTGGAATCATCTCTTATTCTTTCTGTCCATCTATACTATACTTATTCTCAAGGTCTGGCTTCCTTGGGAAAACCTTCCAGAGCATACTACAAAACAGTAACTGAAAGGAAAGGAGCGACACATAGCAGCAATTCACCGGAGAGTTCCGCTTTATTAGGGAAAGGTGCTGGGTTATATAGGAAGGTGCATAGGGTGATTGTGGTGTTACTTCTACGGGGCTGGTGGCTGTTGGCTAGGTGCTGGGATTGGGAGGGGGGCGAGAGGTGATTGGGCTTCAGGTGGCACCGGCGGGAACCGAGGACCCCGAAAAGAAGCCGGAAGTTTGCCATCTTACTGGTGGGGATGCTTCATTCCCCCCTTTCTCCTCTATGGGTTTGTGGACGTTGCTTTCTCTCTGGCTGCTTCTTGCTGAACAGGGGCGGAGAAGGGAGTGAGGGCATGAGGATTGGGAGGAAAGGGTTGATAGGACTCCCCACAGTAAGGATGAGTAGATGTGGACTTCTTCAGGTTGGAAATCAATGAAGGTTCCCTGTAACCATAGGTTGAGGACCTGTTGATTCCAATGGTGCCAAGAGGATATGGGTGTCAGGAGCCAGGCATCTGCAGCCATTGTTTCCAGGAACAGTTTCCAGCGGAGAGAGGGGTCCATCTCAGCATGTGGTGAGGAGGTCACGTGAGGGTGAGGGGTCTTCTGTGGCCAGAAGCTGGTAGTTCCTGAGTAAAAGCTGGTTGAAAGCTTGATTAGAGATTTTTCCGACTTGGGATTTGATGAACTTTATTATACAGGGTAAGAAGAGACAGACGAGAAGAATGACTATTATGGGGCCTGCAATGGGCCAGAGCCAGGTGAGGAGGGGGTTTGTTAGTACTGAAGAGAATGGGTTGGAATTGGAAGCAGAGTGGAGGCTGGAGGCAAGGTCAGTGAGTTTGGTGATGTCAGTTTCTACAATGCCAGATTCGTTGATGTAATAGCAGCACTCTTCCTGGAGGAAGACACAGGTGCCGCCCTTCTCGGCTGTAAGCAGATCTAGGGCCCGCCGGTTCTGAAGGGTGACTTCAGCTAGCGAAGTGACCTGTCTTTGGAGAGAGGCTAGGGAATCGGCAGTGGATGTCAGGGCTCCCTCAAGTTTGGCGTCGAGATCTCTAACTGCCCATAGAGAGTGACCCAAGGCTCCTCCCGAAAACCCCACCCCAATGGCTGAGGTGATTAAAGAGATACCGACCATGATGGGAAGGAAAGCAGCCCTGTTTGTGCGCGAGTGTGAGGGAGGTTGGAGCTCAAGGAATTCTGCCATGCTGTAAAGTGTAAGCTGTGGGATTAGGGTGACGAGAATGCAGGGTGTATCGGAGTTGAGAGGTAGTGAGTTGAAAAGGCTGCCATTACACCAAAAGAAGTGTCCCGGTTGTGTAAAAGTCTTAGAGCCGGAGGTAGGGGTGTAGATAGAGAGGCAGTGAAGTGCACTGGAGGGGGGTGGAGTTGGGCCTACACAGTGGTGGATGGTGAGATTATCTGGGTATTCTGGTTCCCATAGGGGTATGTCTGCCAGGGGACGGAGGGGTTGTCCTTCTGCATGGAAGGAGTAGTTGGAAATATTGAGGGGCACGGCGGCCAGCAGTGGGCGCTGTAGTGATGCGCACAAGAAACAATTGGCGGTGTTGAGGGTGTGGTTGAGAAAGATGGTGGTGTCTTGAATGAGCTGTAACCAAGAGTAGGAGGAATAAGAAGATGAAGAGGTGCCATCAAGAGTTTGGATAATGACTTTCTCGGAATGTCTGATATTTGATGCAACTTGAGAGATCTGGGAGCGAGAGGGAACATACTCTCGAGAGATATGAAGGGTACCATGGGGGGTCGAGGACCCCTTGTAGTAAACTGAGGCTGTTACTCCAGCAGCCCATCGAGAGTCCCAGGGATCTGGGATTGATAAGGAGAATGAGCCGTTGGGATATTTCATGAAACGGTTGGAGGAGTAATACTGTGGGTACTGGAAGTCACCCATGTAGTGAATGGTGCAAGACCAGTAGGGGCATCCCCCGTAGGTGTCTTGCCATCGCCTGCAATAGGCTTGTCTTTGGTCATAGAGGAAGCAGAGGTAGGGAGAATAAAGGTAGCTGTAAATGAATACTTCGGTGGAGGGAGGAAAGTGGAGGTACAAAGGCTCAGTGCAGCCTTTCAGAGGGCAGTCTGATGTGGCAATGAGGGCAGTAACTTTTGTTTGATGCTGTGTGTAAGTCTGCTTGACTTTGAATCGCCATACAAAGGAGGGTGGGGCGGCAGAGAAGACAATAGGAATGAGGGAAAAAAGCGAGAGAGCAGTAAAGGAGGAAAAAGTCATGATTCAGGTATGGATGGCAAAGGTGGTGCACGGGAGATGCGGAGCTTCAAGGGATCAGAGGGATGAGGCGTGGTAGAGTAGACAGCGTCTTGGGCTGTATCCGAAGGACTCTGGATTGTGACTGATGGGTCTTGGGTGTCCAGAGAAGGTGGGTCTTGGGTATTTGGTTTCAACCTGGAGATATGAATCCAAGGGGTGACAGAGTTATCAGGCAGTGAGAGCTTGGCAGCTGAGGGGGGTGCAGAGAATAACTGGGTGTGGACCTTCCCATTTCGGGGTGAGAGAGGGCTGATCTTCTGGTGGCTTATAAAACACTAGTTGGCCGGGCTGTAAGACAGGAGGATTTTGGGAGGCGGATCAATCAGGAAGGAGCCAATCCTGATATTTCCACAATTCAGTGCGGAGGAGAGAGAGTAGTGGAAGGGCTGTATTGGGAGGAATTGGTCCTTTGTGGGAAGGGAGCCCTGGGGGTAGAATCGGGCGGCCGTACATGATCTCAAAGGGTGACAAGAAGGAAGGTTTCTTTGGGAGGGCTCGAATGCGGAGTAGAGCTAAGGGAAGTAAGTGAACCCAGTCAAGGTGTAGTTCTAGAGATAGTTTGGTCAGGATGTCTTTTAGAGTCCTATTGGCTCTTTCTACTTTTCCTGAAGCTTGTGGTCGATAAGGACAATGTAAATGCCAGGGGAGCGAGAGTGACTTGGAGAGGTTCTGGATAATTTGGGCAGTGAACTCAGGGCCGTTATCTGATTGGAGGGAAGTGGGCATCCCGAACCTAGGAAAGATCTGGGTGAGGAGGATAGAGGCAACTACGGATGCTCGTTTGTTAGTGGTGGGGAAAGCTTCGACCCATCCTGAAAATGTATCTACTAGCATGAGTAGGTATCTGGTACGTCGTACAGGGGCATGTTAGTGAAGTCTATTTGCCAATCTGCAGCGGGGACATTACCCCTTGCTTGATGAGCTGGGAAGGGTCGGGCTTTGAGGGGGGTATTAGGGTTAGTGCGTTGGCAGATGGTGCACTTGCAGGTGATTTGGTTAAGTAGGGTTTTGTCTTCAGGAGAGAGAGGAAAAAAAGATTGTAAAAAATGGATCAAGGATTGGGGGCTGGGATGGAACAGGTCATGTAAGAGGCGGAAGAGACTCTTTGTCCTGAGAGCAGAGGGCGTCTTGTGATAAGGCTAAAACTGCAAGGGCAGATGGATTGTTGTCTGGTGCGTTTTCTGATAGGGCAACTGACCGGGCTACTCTGTCGGCCTTGTTGTTACCTCTTGCAATGGGGGAGTCATCTTTTTGATGTGATTTGCAGTGGACTATGCCTAGTCGGTGTGGGAGTTGTGAAGCCTCTAGAAGTTTAGTAATTAAGGCTGAATTAGTTATGGAATTCCCTTTTGTGGTGAGGAGGCCTCGTTCTTTCCATACTGCCGTGTGGGACAAGAGAATGTGGAATACGTACTTGGAGTCAGTGTACAATGTGAGAGACGTGTCCCGGGCCAGAGTGCAAGCTCTGGTGGCTGCAATGAGTTCAGCCTGCAGATTGGTTGTACCAGGGGGTAGGGCTCGTGCTTCAATGACATCTTTGAGGGAGACTACTGCATATCCTGAGTAGTGGATGCCCTCATGTTTAAAGGAGGACCCATCAGTAAACCAGATGAGGTCGGAGTGTGAGAGGGCTCCTTCGGAGATCGTGGAGTGGCACGGAAGGAAGTTGTGAAGGGCTTCCAGGCAATCATGCGAGGGAGTATGAGGAGAGTAGGGCAGAGGAAGAAGAGTGGCCGGATTCAGGGGCGGGCAGGGGAGGAAAGAAATGTTTGGATTTTGGAGGAAAGAGGACAGTAAGGTCAGGAGTCTGGAGGGAGGGAGAGTCTGTAAACTTTTGTAGGTTAAGAGATCTTTTAGGTGATGTGGGGACAGAATGGTAAGGGGCGCTCCGAATGTTAGTTTATGAGCTTCTTTCTGCAAGAGCTGTCCAGCGGCTAATGCCCGTAGGCAGGGGGCCCATCCCCGAACTGTGAGGTCTAATTGCTTGGAGAGATAAGCTACTGGGGCAAAGGATGGGCCATAATATTGGCCTAGGACTCCTAGAGCTTGACTGGACCTCTCATGAATGTATAATGAGAAGGGTTTTGACAAATCAGGGAGATGGAGAGCTGGGGCTTCTACAAGGGCTTGACGGAGCTTAATGAAGGAGTGTCGGGGTGAGGATGATAATGGTTCTTCAGGGGGGCCCTTGCTGAGGTTGTATAGGGGTCTTGCCAACAGGGAGAAGTTAGGGATCCACGCTCTAAAATACCCAGCCAAGCCTAGAAAGGAAAGGATTTCTGTCTTGGTTTTGGGAACGGGCAGGTCAGAGAGGAGTCGTTTTCTGTCTAAGGTAATGGACTTTCTTTGTTGAGACAGAAGGAATCCAAGGTAAGTGACAGAAGGGGAAGAGATTTGAGCTTTGACAGGGGATACTCGGTAACCTCTGGAAGCCAGAAGGTTAAGTAGACACGCAGTGTCAAGTTGAGACTGTTCCCATGAGGGACTGCAGAGCAGAAGATCATCTACATATTGTAATAAAGTGGACTCGGGGTGATCATGGTGAAACGGTTTGAGGTCTTGAGCTAGGACTTGTCCAAAAATATGGGGACTATCTCGGAAGCCTTGTGGCAAAACTGTCCAAGTAAGTTGTACAGAATGTCTGGTGTATGGGTCCGTCCAGGTGAAGGCAAAAAAATCTTGGGAGGAGGGGTCTAGAGGGATAGAAAAAAATGCGTCCTTGAGATCTAGGACTGAGAAGTGGGATGCCGAAGCAGGGATCTGCGATAAAAGGGTGTATGGATTTGGAACTAAGGGATGGATAGGGACAACGGCTATGTTGATGAGGCGAAGGTCTTGGACAAGGCGGAAAGATCCGTTGTTTTTTTTAACAGCTAATATGGGGGTATTAAATGGGGAGTGAGTGGGTCTGAGGTAGTTTTTGTTTAAGAGATCTTGAATGATGGGTTGGAGGCCTATGAGAGCTGAAGTGGTTAGGGGGTATTGGGCCTGACAGATATACTGAGAGGGGTCATGTAATTTGATAGAGGCAGGGAGACATAGGGCCATGGAGGGGCTTGTAATGTCCCAAACTTTGGGATTTACAGGGTGTATGAGAGTGGAACCGGAGCTTTCATTGGGTAGAGGGGGGTTGTCGGCTATGAGGGCCATTAGAAAGGGAGCACTGGAGGCTGTGGGATTGGATATAGTTATGGAAACGTGGAGGAGGGAAAGGATGTCCCATCCTAGTAAAGGGATGGGACACTGGGGCATAACTAGGAAGGAGTGGGAGAAAGGTATGGGACTGTCTAGGATTGTGCATAAAAGGGGGGGGGTTTAATGGGAAAATCTGTTTACCTCCTACCCTGACTATAGGAGTAATGGCTGGCGTGGTAGAGCCCCGGTATTCTCACAAGACTGAGAAGGTGGCTCCTGTATCAGGGAGGAAGGAGATGGGGTGACCGTCTACTGTTAAAGTAACCCTGGGCTCCTGTTTGGTGATGGAAATGGTCGGGCGAGAAGCCCCCGGGCCCCATCAATCTTCTTCTGCCAGCCCCACTACGGCGGGCTTAGGATGGGGGTTGTTCGTCCAGCCTCCCCTTCGGGTGGTTGGGCAATCAGACCCCCAGTGGCCCTTTTTGTGGCATCTGGGGCATGGGGTGGTAGGAGATCTGGGGGAGGGGCACGCCCTTGACCAATGTCCCTCTTTTCTGCACTTGAAACAAGCTCTTGGGGGGGCTTGTTTGTAGAGGGGCGCCCAGGTTGTGGTTTTATCAGCTGGGCCAACATCTGGAAATTGGCCTGATCAGCCTTTTGTTTACGGCATTCTTTCTCCTCCTCCCGCTTACGGAAGACTTTAAAGGCCACTGTTAGGATCTCAGTCTGTGGGGTAGCGGGGCCCTGTTCTAACTTTTTGAGTTTAGCTTTAATGTCGGGGTAGCTTTGAGCTAGGAAGTATGTCATAAGGACGTGTCTTCCTTTAGGTGTTTCTGGGTCTAGGCTGGTATACTGTAATAGGGCTTGAGTGAGTCTGTCTAAGAACTCGGAGGGGATTTCATCTCTCTTTTGAATTATGTCTTGGAGCTTTTGAAAATTGACTACTTTACAAGCTGCCCTTTTTCAGACCTGCTATTAAGCAGGAGGCAAAAATATCTCGAGAGCGGAGACTCATGGCGGTGTTATAATTTCAGTGTGGGTCTTGTTCAGGGACAGCAGTGGGGCCAGGGGGATAGGTGGGGTCAGTCCCGTGGGTTTCAGTAGCCTGCATTTGGGCGAAGTCCTAAACTCGTCTACGCTCTTCAGGGAGGAGAGTATTGGCCAGGAGCATGAAAATGTCATGATGTGTGAGGCTGTTAAGACTGGAGGGTCTATTGAAACTCCCTGATGTATGTCATGGGATCAGTGGAAAAGGAACTTAGGCGTTTCTCTAGTTAGGCTAAATCTCTTAAGGAGAAAGGGACGTGAACGCGCACGATGCCTTTGGATCCTGCTACCTCCCGGAGGGGGGCAATAATTTTGAGAGGCTCTCGGGACTGAGTCTGAGGGGGACTGAAGGGTTCTGGCTCAGTCTGTGGGGGAGTGACCTGGTCTAGCCGTGCCTAGTCGAGCAGGTCCTGAAGTGCAGAAGGGGGGCAAAGAAAATAAAGAAAGATAGAATCGGACCCACATGTCACCAGCTAGCAGCCCAGCTGCTTGCCTCTGCTGTTTTAGTTGGGCTTGAACTCATGACTCTGAGGTTAAGAGTCCCATGCTCTACTGAGCTACAGCAGGGCTCCAGTTAATTGCTTATGGAATGCATTGTTTTCTATTCCTGCCACATCGGCAAGTGGGGGAAGGGCATAGCTAGAAGCAGGGGCGGTGTTTCTACACATCTTCAAGGTCTCCCTATTTTCAGAGTGAGGAGTCTTGGCAAGATATGTTTTTGTGGACAGATAACTTCTAAGGACTGCACCGGTTGTTCTCTAGCTTGTGCTTTCCCATGCTGCATTCAGACATGGGGGAAGGTGCTTTCCCATTCTCTCTACAAACATGTGAGAAGACAAAGGCGGTCCCTAACAGGGGAGAAACAGGTGATGAGGGCAAAGACGGAGGAGGCCCCTGGGACCTAGTTAAAGGGGGGCTGAAAGGCTCAGGCTTAATCTGCAGGGAATGAAGGTGGAGGAGGTGAGATGGGGGAGGAGATGGTTGGGGAGGAAGGGAGAAGGGCTGTTGTAGGAGAAGAAGGGGAAGGGAGTGAATGGGGGTTTCTGCGGGGGCGGCGGCTTGCAGGCTAGGAGAACTTGGGAGGGGGCGGGGAGAGGAGGAGGCGGAAAGCTTCGATATAGGGAATCTCCTTCCATTTTTTCAGGCGCTGGCAGTAGTTAAAAAGATCGCGAGTGATGTTAGGATCAAGAGTTCCCCCTGCAGGCCATTGGTTTTTATTGTCTAGGGGGTATGTCAGCCAATCTTGGGAGCAATATTTACGGAGAAGTTTTGGTTTTATATCAGGCATCAGGGAGAGGGTAGCCAGATGCTTAAGCAGGCATTCAAGAGGTGAACTTTCAGGGAGGGATGAGGAGGCTCCCATGGCTAAAGGACAGAGTAGGAGACAAACAGGGGAAGACGAACGGAGATCCTCGGACTGGAAGCAGACCACAAGGAGACAAAGGGCGTCCCCGATGATCCTTGGTGGTCTGCGGAAACTCGTATATGAGTCGGAATTTCTTGGGAAGTGTGGGTCGTCACCCAGACTTCCCTAAGAAGGCAGAGTGCCGGAGTCACGAGGTACCTAGCGCTAGGCGTTTTCAGCGGACGGAGCAGAAGGAGGAGGGGGGGAAAAGGGAGCATTCTCATCCACAAAGGAGTCACCTCGTTTATGGCTGTTGGAGGGGGGTGTCTGAGTGTCAGCCGCAGACGTGAAGGCCTGAGGCGGGGATTTATGTCTGTCGGAGGAGGGGCCTGAGCGTCCGCCGCAGCCGTAAAGGCTTGAGGCGGGGATTTATGGCTGTTTGGGGAGGGGCCTGAGGGTCCGCCGCAGCCGTGAAGGCCTGAGGCGGGGAGAGTTGCTTGAGATTGGTTTTTGAATTCTCCTTCCTTCATGTTAGGCTAAGGTATATTTATTTCTCAGTCCCTACTCCTCATGAATAAGAAGAAAAATAAACATCTAATCCTTTAAAACCCTGCTTACTTAAATCACAGAAACAAAAAACTACAGGTACATTAAATTGGCTACTTTATCAGCTGTATTATGTATTTCCTCTTATAATATTTTTCAGTTTTAAACAATCAGGCACTGGAACAATTCCACATCCCCAGACCCCACGTATGGCCTGGCAGCCCTTGAGAAAGTAGCAAAGGCTGAGGAAAACCAGCTTTGAAGGAAGTGAGCACAGAAAGAAAAATGAGAATGAAAAACTAAATATTTAAAATTAACTGCATTTTTCAATAAACATGACAGCATAATGTACTACTAGCAGGCCTTGTATGGACAGTTTTAGAACACCTCCTCCCCCACCAAGTCCAAAGTTTCCACAGGAGCTAATAAGCACCTCAACGCTTTGAAGGAACAGAAAACAAGTTAAAATAACACTCTGAATATCAAATGTTTACAGTTTCATGAAAGGCCCATTGTTTTGGATTACATTTCAGAGGCGTTCAGCAGAATTCCTGAAATTCCTTATCTTTTGGGCAAAGTGACCGAAACCAAAAATAGCCCGTGTCCAGACAGGTAACATAATCAGGCACCTGGCCAGGTTTCAGCCTAAGGACACAAGGTTGGCCGTCAGCCTCCGCTTCCTGCCACTTACCAGCAAGGACTATGGCATACAGCTAACCACCAGAAGTTATAATGTACAAACCAGGCAAATAAACTTTTTTGGCCACAGAAATGGTAAATTCTTGTTAGTAACCTAGCGACAAGCATTTGAGCCCCCTTTTGTGCAACTTCAGTCAAGATTTTTGACCCTTGTTAGCCCCATTCTTGAACAATCAGCCTTTACAACCGGGTACTTAGTCTACTTATTCAACCATGAGGCACTTGATGTTTCTGGTTCCTTTGAAGTTTCACATTGGTATTTTTCAGAATTGAGCATATAAGGTGTATTTTTTCTTAAAGCAATTACAATGTATCCATTCTGTTTTCTCAACATTTATGGGATTGCTCTGTCCAAATTCCATTTGGGTCAAATGGGTTAGTTTCAATTAATCTTTAACTAGAAATAATTTATCAGGGGGAAAAAAAGTTATAAGAAAGAAAAGCTGAGAAAAGCAACAAAGAATACATTAACAAACACCTCTCAGTCTAAGATAGTACAGTTACTCTATGAATTTCAACTCTGGAAACAATCAACCACTTACAGGGGAAAAAATGGTAACTTTCTAAGTTTACCAAAGAGCAGGTAATTTTCTCACATTCCTTTCCATGCGTTTCCCCACTGGCACCACAACCGCCTCCCACCCCATATACCTCTCGCTCACTCACGAGCTATGGGGTCAAGTCCAGACTTTCCTCTTGGCCTTCAAGTCCCTTCTCAAGCTCCTTCTAAATAGTTTTTTCTGCTCTTGTATCTCCAAAACGAGCCCTACATTGTAACAAATCTATGCACTAAAAGCTACTTCTAAAAACACAGTAATGCATCCTTGCACCTGCTATATGAAACATCCTCCCCTTTCACCCTCCGTGAAAACCCCAGTTAGCAATCCACTTCCCATCAGTAAGCATCAGGACACCAGCCCTGGATTCTCCCTGACGAGGAGACTGCTTACTAGTCCATTACCCTTGGGAATCTCAACTTTTTGGCTAGAAGATGAACTTCCTCACTCTTCCTTTTCCACTGTTATACTCCTATAAATTACATCTCCCCTTGGGTGCCTTCCCTCAAACCTCAGAGGAAAGGTCTCTGCATTTCTTATGCACTTATGTTGTGCCATTCCCGTTACACTGAAACACTGCCTTATGCCACCTGGTGGTCTCATCTCTCTAAATTATAAGCAACTCGGGAATGGAATTTGCAGCTAATTGACCTTATTTATTATTGCACAGCAGCTAGCATTTTTACATGTTCAACAGGTATTTGTTAAATGAATGAGTTTAGGAGAAGAATGAGTATGAAGAAGATGAATTACTATTATAAGCTTTTCCATGTGAAAGAGTCAGCTGCAAATTACAGCTGCAACTCACCTCTATTTTCCTGAATCAGGATTAGGAAATGAAGACTGTTTTAAAAACAATTATAACAAAACAGTTATTTGACTACTCATCTATCAGCATTTGAAACATGTTCTTCACTGACCTCCAGAGCATCAAACCAATCCCTGGGTTTTCCTTTCTGTTCTAGTTCCTCTTTTTCTGGTTCCTCTTTATTACCCTAACCTCTAATTTCTGGAGACCTCTGTGTCTCAGTCCTTGGACCTCTGGTTTTTCTATCAATACTCACTTCCTAGATAACCTCAGCCCATCTCAGGGCTTTAATTACCATCTCTATGCTGATGACTCTCAAATGTTTACCTCCACCCTGGTTTCCCTTCAAAACTGCAGCCAGGGTAATCCTTCAAAATGTAAGCCAACCCTTGTTTTCAGTTCAAAACTCTCCCATATCACAGTAAAGTCAAAGCCCTTGCAAGGACCTACAAGACCCTTTCACCTTCATGTCCTACTATCCTCCTTCACACCTTTCCTGGTCACACTGGCCTCCTGCTTCAGGGATTTTGCCATTTCTGTTCCCTCTACAAGAGTAGCCTTTCCCCAGGTGACCTGCTTCCTCACTTCTTCAGGTTTTGCTAATAACCCTCCTTTCCTATAAGGCCTTCCTCAGCTACACAATCTAAAACTTCAGCTGCTCACCCCAACATATTCATTCTCCTTTTCAAATTTAGTTTGAATTTTTCTACTAAGCACTTACCACTCTCCAACATAATACTACATCTTATATTATTTCTCAATGTCTTTACTGCAGACAGGAATGTAAATTCCATAGGGGAGATATTTGTTTTTGTTTTGCTTACTACTGAATACTAAGTGCCTAGAAGAGTTCCTGGCATATAACATACAATCAATAAATAGCTGCTGCTTGAATGAATGAATTAGTTTTACTAAATACAAGATAGACTTCCGGAAGAAAATACAGACATGATCAGCTAAAATAGAGCTCCATATAGCTCTTACACCAAAAACAAAAGCCACTGTACAAACTTTTTCATGGAGACATACGATACTCAGTTTTGATAACAAAACACTTCACATTTCATAGAAAGTCTAGTTCTATAGTTCTATCACCCTACTATTTTAACAGTCAAGGTATGTAACAAAGAAAACTGAGAAGGAACCTTTAATATTCTATACTAATATCAGCAAACAGAAAGTAATATGCCTGAAAAAAAATAAACTCCTTAAAAGCACATAAAACCAGTAGTAACTCAAACAACCTATATGAAATCAAGATACTTCCCCCAAACAACAGTAAGTGATTTGTTCTTTTTCCATTATCTTTAAAAATGTACTAGTTAACAAACCCTGGTAGTGAAACAGTTACATAGCAATTTAGGACTTCATGCCTCCTCCTTGACCCCCAGCTTATCAACCCAAGTTACCAGCATGCAAGTGGCAGCACTCCTACAGGGAACAAAACTCGGGACTGTTTCACCATGCTGCTGGCTGGCCTGAATCAGGCAAGTTAGCTAAATTGAAAAGACCCTCGCCCCCAACCAAGATGAATAAATATATGGCACTATATTTTGCAGGATGACTAATAATAATGTTCTGAGGCTATAAAGAGTTGTGGAAAACTTTTAGATATCAATGAGTTCATGCACATTAAAAATTAAGAAATACTGAAAGCAAAGTGTTTCTAAACAATATGTAAAAACGAGTATGGTCACTAGCTTACATTTAGGTTGTATCTTACAGTTTATTAAATACTTTGACATATACCAGGAGTCAGCAAACTACATTCCTTGGACAAAATCTAGCTCAATGCCTATTTTGTAAATAAAGTTTTAGTGGAACACAGACACAGTCATTTGTTTATATATTGTCTTTGGATGTTTTCAGCTACCAGAGCAGAGTTGAATAGTTGCAACAGAGATCTTATGGCGTGCAAAGCCAAAAACATGTATCTTCCAGCTTTTTACAGGAAAAGCATGCTGACCCTGGGCATACACTCTCACCTGATCCTCACATCACCCTATTCAGAAAGTCAAGGCCCATATGAACCCACAGCTCACAGTGAGTAGGAGAGTCAGAGCTCAAAGCTCAAACACTACAATAGTACTATTTCTTCCCCAATATCAGAGGGAAAATGCTTAGAGATATTCCTCTCTGCAGAGGCACAGGCCCAGGATAAGCCACCTATATTTTCACCAGATGTTTTCTATGACCAGCCATCCAGTGTCATCAGTCAAGCAGATGTGAGGGATGGCCTGTGGCCATGGAAAAAATTGTATTTCATCCAAGATGACCACAAGAAGCCACAAATCCGACCCTTTCAGTAAGCAGTTTCCAAACTAGGCTCTACATCTGTCACCTGGAAACTTTTAAAAAATATATATAATGCTGAATCAAAAGCTCAGGTGGACTGATGGATGAATAGGGTTAGATTTATATTAAAGCAAGTTAGTAAAATGTTAATAGTAGAATTTAGGTAGTGAGTATATAAGTGCTCACTTCAAGTTTATTCAACTCTACACTTCAAGATTTTCAAAATAAAATGTTAGAGAAAAATACATTGCTTGCTCCTAACTAAGATCAACTGAATCAGAATATTCAAAAGTGAGGCAGGGAATTTCATTTTTTAGAAGCACACATGAAGCTTCTGATGCTGTCTTCGGTGTGCCAGGTACCACTGCTCTAGAGTGCCCTCCTTTGTCAACAGAACTAACCTTCTGGCCTAGTTTCTCCATGTAGGGTCCAGAGATCCCTGGACATTCCCAGGTAGCAATAGATTAAATGCAGAAGCAGATACGAACATTTATCTGTCTTCTATCAAGTTTGGCATCAAAGTAAACTTTAAAAGTGTAAGACAATACCACTCTTCTTTCTAAATTTGTTTCGGAAAATAAGGGGTACTTTTCCCATTAAAAATGCTATGTGAACATGGGTCTATTGTTATTTTTGTGTGATTAAGTATCTAAAAATTTATCATTTTAAATTTCTAATATGATACTATTAATCAATAGCTATAACCCAAATAAACAAAAGCTCTTTGACATCTTTACAACAAGCATTTGAGAACTGTTAATGTAGGCCATATACAGGGAGGATAAAAGCTCAAGGTCTGGGATCAGAGGCCCTGGATTCAATGCTCTGACAAGCCAAGCGACCTTACTGGGGATAATTAAAGTACCTCCCTCAAAGGTTGTTGTGAGGAATGAATAAGGTAAAGTTCGGGCCATACTTGGTTCCTAGTAAGGATTAGATAAATGTTAGCTGTTGTTCCTTTTACTACTGTTGTTTAGTTGAAGCACTTAAGATGAAGCAATATTTGAATAAGATAAATTTTTTAAAATAACCAAATTCACATTGACTAGGAGTCAACTGTACAAATTTAATCTTCAGATTAAAATCTTAAGGCTACAGAATAAAATCAGCACAGTTCTCTCAGCCTCCCTAGGAACTCTTCTACCCCCTAAAATACCTTCAACTGAGGAGTTTCTACTTTTTGGGAACCCCTCTCAGTATGGCTGAGGGCCTGTGGACAGTCACATTCATATTTGGAGTAAAAAATTATGAGCCTGACTTGTTGAACCTGGTCATTGTTTTCTAATGCTGGTGAATCAGAGGGGAAAGTGTCTTAAATTAACTCACTAAATAAATAGTTATTATAAAAATCACGCTCTGGTTGTAAATGATAAACAATTTAGGTCAAACCAATGCCTAAGTATTTTACTTTTTATTACTGCCCTACTGATAATCTATGATAATACAGTCATAAAACAAATCATCCCAAGGTTTTGTATTTTTCTTTGTAGATGTTTACCTTTCAGGAAATCAGACCACTTTCCTCCTCAAAACCTTTAATGGCTTACTCTTCTGTAGATCTTATAGCCTGACATCCCAGGCACACTCACTCACTGGCCACATGCTCAAAGCCTGTTTGCTTCTCGCAAAACCCTTTGTCTACCTTTCATTCTAGCCACACCTAACTACTCACTGTTCCCCTAAAAGAGCCCAATGCTTTCGTGCCAGTATTTACCCAAATGCCTTTGAAGGGTTAAAGAAACATTAAACAGATTTTTCCCTATAGGACTTCCATCTGTCTCCAAGGGGGATATTCAGTAGACTGTATCATAAATCAAGAAATTCAGGTTCAATGAAGTTATATGACTTGCCGAAGGTCAAACAATTCATAAATGATGACATCGATATTCAAACGCAGGTCTGACTGTAAAGCCAACGTGCCTTCCCGTAACAGAACTATTCTAGAAAAGTTCAACACTTGTACGCCAGTGTGATAAGGCACGACCTGATAAGGCACAAATGGATGGAGTAATCCCCACCTCCTCTTCCGTACAACTACACAATCAGATGTGTACACTGGAGAGTAAGTTTGCATAATCAGACCATCTAACTCACCATACTCCCACAACTGTAATAAATGAGAGGTGGTTATTTGTTTTCTAATATGCAAGCAAGACATTGGTAGGGAAAGATGTGGTGACCCTTTGTGCTTGCTCTTCTAAAAATACACCCTTTAGCTGATTTTGTTTCAGAAGCACATTAGTTCTCTGACACTGACTGAGCCCCCATTCCCCTTAAAATGGGGAGAGGCCATGGCTTGACACTATATGTCTGGAGCAAAAGGACAGACAGAGAAGGAAGAAGACAGAAGTGGTGTAGTTAATAACTCCTCCAAATCACTCTTATGAGCTATTTAAGTACCTTATTTAGAGATTACATATGCTATAACTTTCTCAAATAGTTCCTTTAGTTACACTGTACTAATGAGAAAAACAAAAAGTTAGATTCCTTTTGTAGTTTGTTTTAGTAAGAACTCTAAATTGCATTTCACAATAAATATGTCTATTGATATAGATGTCATTGTAGATAATAGTATCATTATTCTCAGAAGGCTAAAACACCAGCATTAAAAGGTGCTTAATCATTGAAATAAAAAGTATAAAAGTAAGCTACCATAATTTGTGGCTTAGTTTCTCATGGAATATTTATACTTTGCTCTTTATTTTAAAAAAGGTAGAACACAGTAAGAAATATTTTTTAAAAATAAAAAGGAACCATAATTATGCCACACATTCTTCTTTCAACCCAGAACTATGCCAAAATAAACAAAACGCTTAGACCAAATTCTAACAATTCAAACCATCCTTATCAATTCACATATTGCACTATTTCATCTTCACTCCTCCCTGGTAAATTCCTGGAAAACCACTTACTACTTACTATCTGCTACTTATTATCTCACTATCTGCTACAATCCATGGCCAGACCAAGCCAATGCCTCCTCTGGCCTGGACAACCTTAACAGCCTACACTGAGGCCAACTGTTAGTCCATTCTCCAGAGCAGCTAGAGTAATCTTGTAAAGACAGAGATCAGATCACACTGCTCCTCTACATTAAATGCTCTAGGGCTCCACACAGCCCTCAGAGTGGAACCCCCACCAGATCACAGCCTGCAAATCCAACCACTCTCCACCTCAGCCTGCCGGTCTTCCCTCCAATAAAAAGGCTCATTTCTGCTCCATGTTCCCTTTGCCTGGATCTTTGCTTGATTCCCTCCTCCTCATCCATGCCTCTGTCACCTTAGTGCATCTGAACACCATCCTCACCCTTATTCCCAGGCCCCTCTACCCCTTACCATGCTGTATTTTCTTGATAGCACTTAATAATGCTTACCATTACATGACTGCCATCTATCTCTCTTAATTAGACTAGGCTCTGTGTTGGCAGAGATACTGTCATGGTTTGCCACTGTGTCCCAGGGAGCAAGAAGTGACAGGGTAGACACTCAAAATGCATTAATAAATGAATTTCAACTCACAATAATTTTTCTCTCTTCTCTGAATGAATACAAAAATGGCCATTTTAACAGTAACCCCAAATTACCTTCTATTGTTCTCTGGCTGTTGCATACAGAGATTTGGTGGTGTTTTCTACTTACTTTGCATCTCAGTGACCGGGCCTAGCATATTTGACAATATAAATGATGCTTAAAACATGTCAATTTGGTCCAACTGTCAATCTTTTGCTATCTATTAGAAAATGGACAAAGTCTTTTTGTACCCTCACAACATATCAGTTATTATTTCAACATAAACATTCTCTCAAATGATATAATAAAACTTGAAAAGACCAGGGAGAAAAGAAAGGAAAAAATATAACATAAGCCATATCTCTCTTTGGCAAACTTAAATATTTGTTTTAAACAATAATTTCCACTAACTTAGTTCCAAGTAGTCTTACGCTCGCTCTTTGTTACATGAATAGACTACAGAATGAAAATAAAATTCAATATTGATTTTTAAAACTTTGTTTTCATTATCTTTAACTCATTACCACCATTAGCAAATAAGCAATAAAATAAAAAACATGCTGTAATAGAGTATCTGCTGTACTCAAAGTCTGAACAAGAAGTTATAGCTTCATATACCATAAGAGAATTTCAAAGTACCTGTATTTATTCATTCAATAAATAACACCAGGGAGTCAGCATAAGGTAATATGCCAAGCCCTGTGATTTGCACATTTTAGGCACTATTCAAAATGTTCATGTTATAGTAATTTAAAAACTACAATAATGGTCATAATATAACAAATATTTGTCTAGGCTAGTGACCTCACCAATTAAGTCTTTAAAAACTCAGTTTCAAGCAAAGGCAACCTTGTCAACAATTACAGAACTGAAATGCTCCAGGAAGTTTGGCAATTTATTCTGAGAGTGAAAAGTCTTTCAGAAACTACACTGCAGCATATAAATCACCTTCAAATTACATTACATCTACCACATACACAGGAGTCTACCTTTCCCTTTATAAGTTTTTCTGGTGTCAATAAAAACTATTTTAACCATGTTATTATTCCAGGGTCTTTTTACTATTTAATAGTATTAGTTCTCTAAAAGTTTTGATTATATAAAAAGGTATGCAATTGAAACATGAATTAATCTCCCCTTCTACACTGTTACTAAGACTAGTAAACATGCTCTACTTCGTGAACAGGGCATATGGACCTCCAGCATTATTACAATCCAACAAAACAGACTAAGCATAATGCAAAATAATAGCTGTAGGCCTTTTAACTTTTTGGTCTAAAGACCAGTCCAAACCAAGTTGTTAGCCTGTGCTGGTGATGTGATGTCCTGCACCAGAATAAGTTTGTGGTATGTCAGGTCTCATGTGTACCACAAAATTACTGCCACTGCCAAGGGACAGAGCAAGCAATGATGCTACTGTTACCCTTAAAATACTTGCTTCTGCAGAAAATTCCAGGTAGACAGAGGCATGCAGGATGTCAGTGGAGAGAGGGCTATGGGACACATGAACAGGACACAAAAGCTTTGTTGTTCTATGGCATCAGATTAAACTTTTCTTTCAATAAAAACCACTTAGGAAATAAACACCAGTTGGTAGTGAGGACTGTCAGGTTTGGAGCATTTACAAAAGTAAGTATGGTAAAAAGTGTGCTATGTCTTTTCTGTAACACCAAAAGTAATTAATTCTAGAACCCTTCGTGGACTCTATCAGAACTCTAAGAATACATACCACCACTACCACTTTTCTATATCCTATTTTGTTAGAATGTGCTCCTGTCACATACAAGTCCTCAATCCTTAGATGTAGTTAAGAACACTTAAATTGTTTGATTCCACTAGTCATTTCCAAGTAAATTTCAGTGCTGAAATATTTTGAATAGGGAAAAAAATCTACACAAGCATACCACAAATCTATCATTTCTGTCATTCTTTCTGCAGACTTGGAGAAGGACAATGTTTCCATTGAGTTGGCCCGTGTCCTAGCAGGTTTTACAGGATTGAAAGACATTCAGCTGTGGGAGGCCAATGCCAGTTCTGGCTGCATCCTTTAATTTTTCCTGAGGTTTCATCTCATTCTAAGAATATGAAGTATCTTCAATCCAAAGAACCAACTCTAAACAGCAATTCTATTAGCTCTGTTATACAGTGAAATTTAATAGCATTTGTTTAGCTCATCTGTCAGTTCTTTATTGACATGTGGAAAATCCAACCATATTTATAAACAAAGTAAATGTTACAGGCCAGGTCTTCAAGATTCCAAGTACCAGTGCATGGACAATGAACTTGCTCTTAATCAACCCAAATGTGCATAATGACTCAAACGGGTGTTTCTTGTCTGCAACTCTTCACCAACACTCAAGCCATAGAACCAATAATAAAATCTTCGTGTGCGACGATGTCTGATCGAAAAGCCTTGGCAACCAAAGGACACGAGCCATATTTAAAGTTGGAGAAGAGCGACCTCAATACAGCACTTGTAAAACTAAAGCAAAAGGGTAGTTGGTGAAGGCCACTAGGCAGGAAGGAGGGCCATAGGTTCCTCAAAATCTGAGGAAGGTCTCGGTTTGCAAAGGTCTACCCAATGCACCATTCCTTGTCCCCAAAGGTCAAACAGCACCGTGAGGTTTCCAGAGGATTCAGATACTGTGCAACTGTTTAGTCAGCAAGCAAGCCTGATCTGCTTTGTTTAAAGAAGCACCCAAAAGGTACAACTCAAAGTAAGCCTATCTATCACCTGACCCTTGCAAGTGACCCAGGTCTAGCTGGGCCTCGGAGCCCTGGGAGGCACGCCTGCTTAAGAGAGGATGCTGGCGCTTGGAGAGGCTGATCCCTGCCACCTCCACCTGGCACTACACCGGGTGAAGCCTGCCCAGAGCCGCACTGAGGTGGGCAGAGCTGGGCATGGCTGCATCCCCTTCTGCCCCCACCCCACCCCACTTACTGTTGCTGGACTTGAGGTCCCGGTGCAGGATGGGCACGACGGCCTCCTCGTGCAGGTAGAGCATGCCCCGCGCAATCTGCACCGCCCAGTTGACCAGCACGTGCGGGGGGATGCGGCGCACGCGGCGCGAGCCGGGCGCGCGCGGGTCCAGCGTGGCGTTGGCGGCAGCCAGCACGCGGTTAAGCGCTCCGCCACGGGCGAACTCAAGCACCAGGCAGAGGTGCGGCTGTCGCAGGCACACACCGCGCAGCTCGATGATGTTGGGGTGCCGCAGCATGGCGAAGAGCCGCGCCTCCCGCCGCACGCTCTCGGCCGCAGCCGCCGCGTCCTGCTCCAGGTCCCGGCGCGCCGCCTTCACCGCCACCTCCTGGCCCTGCCAGGTGGCACGGTACACCTGCCCGAAGCCGCCGGCGCCGATGAACTCCTTGAGCTCCAGCCGCTCGAAGTCGACGTGCACTGGCGAGCCGGGCCGCGGCGGCGGGCGGCCGGGAGGCGGCGCAGAGCAGGCGGCTGGGCAGCACGGCGCCACGTAGTTGGCGGGGAAGATGCCGAGGCGCCGCTGCACCTGGCCTGCCCACCAGCCCTCGTCGCCCGATACGGCGGCATCCTGGGACAGCACCTCCACCAGCTGGCCGCGTCGCAGGCTCAGCTCGTCCTCGCCGCGCGCGTCGTAGTCGTACAGCGCGGCCCACAGCCCCGCTCCGGCCGAGGCCGCAGCAGAGGCCGAGCCGCCCGAGGAGACGGACGACGACGACGACGCGGAGCCGGCGAGCGCGCCGCAGCCCGGGGACCCCGGCAAGGCCATGGGGAGCGGCCGTGAGGGCGAGGCCGGGGCGCCGTGCGGCGGGCTCAGCCTCTGGGGCGGCCGGGGCCGTTCATCGTCCGGCGGTCGCCGCCCGTGCCCGGGAAAGCAGGAGGAGGAGTCGGGCGCGGAGACTGCGGGCGTTCACAGGCCCACTACCCGAAGGCCCCAGCCTCGGCCCCCGTTCGGCCTGGGCGGCTTGTGCTGCCGCAGCGGTCCCCGGGACTGCGGGGGCTGTGGCACCATGGTAGCGTGCAGGGCCTGCGGCGGGCCGGAGGCACGCTCTGCTCAGCCAGCGCCCACCACGCCCCTCAGGGCCCGCCCACCGCGCTGGGCTAGCCACGCCCGCCAAGCCCCAGCAGCCCCAGTCGCGCGAGCACGCCTCGCTCATTCGCCTGGGAGGCGGAGCCAGACCTGGGCTGCGAGATGCTTTTGGGAAAGCTTGAATTAAGCCCAGGGTAAGGCTCGGGTAGTCCACTTTCTCTAAAAACCAATGGCAGCGGGTGAGGAGAGTTCGGTGCTTTAGGGCGGGACGTGAGGGAGTGGGCTGCAGCTCTGAGAGAGTCGCTGTGCGTCCCAGGGGAGGGTGCGTGTCCAGACCAGCATTCTGGGCTGCGCCGTTGGAAACCCACCGCGCTGGCCAGAGCTGAGTAGTTAAGTGTATACTACTACATTCATATGAACACGCAGTGAGCCGCAGGTGTGTATAGGCCAGGAAACTGGCTCTTCATGACAAATGACTGCGTTTGTCTTTATGGTTTCTCCAGTTGGGAAACGGCTACCTGTCCCGCTGTGAGTCCACAGGTTTGGCTTTAGGAGGCACTGGCAACGACTGGATGCTAGGGTCGCTGGCCTTACGTGTTCCCAGGAAAGGTGAATAGAGCGAGTCAGTGCACAGAAACTCAAATCCTCGCTGGTACGCTGACTGTTTACTTGGCGCTCCTCACGGCACGAATCCTGCACAGAAACATTCTGGGAATCGGGGCCTCCACGCGAGTTCATCTGCCCGAGCAGGGAATGATAGTCTTCTGACATAAGGTGATGCTTTTACGTTTGGACGCAGGTACCATTTCAGGACCAGGGATAGAAAGGAACTTTGGGATGTTCTTGTAAAAACATTCTTTCTTCTATGTAATTGTTTTCATTAATTACTCTAAAAAATCCTTGAGGGTGAAGAGGGCTGTGGAAAGGAGTAAAATAATTAGCTCTCATGAAATGGACTACTGCTGTGAGATGTAGCCAGTCTTCTCTTCCTCGGTAACTGGAAGGGCAGCAGTGTCCAGCCTAGCCTCACAGAAGCTTTCCCTTCTGCACCACAATATCCTTCCATCCTACACATTTAGTTTCTGCCATGATCCTGATGGGCCCATTCAGAGGAGGGTCTCCTCTATAGGGATGCAGATGTGGGAAGAAACCCAAATGTGAATTCATCTATTTATTTATTTATTTATTTACTTACTTACTTACTTACTTACTTATTTATTTATTTAGCACTTAGTGTAAACCACTGTGCTAAGGATTAGAGGTTACAAAGCCCCTGCCCTAGAGAATAAGAGAAAATAAAGTTCCACAGCAGAAGAATAAACCAGCCCTCCTGGGCTCAAGGTGAAGAAGCAATTCATCAGGCCTGTGCTGAATAGACTAATTTCTCAATTTGTCAAATTAGCAGCCTAAATATGTCATTTGAGCTGAGTCAAACAAGGATTATTAGAAAAGAGGAAGCAGGACATTCCAGGCAGCATGAACAAAGGCATGAGAGTACAGATAAGCAGTGGGCTCAGAAGACTGGTAGGGGTTGAAAGGTTAAAATGGCAGGAGATGAGGCTGGAAAGAGAGTCCAGTTATCAAAACTCTAAAGAAATGAGAGTGTCCTGAAGTGTGGGTCATTTATCACCAGCAAACCGAGAGACTGTTTTGGTTTAATGAGGATAGGACATATAATGACATTTAATTACATAAAGAGAGACTCTTTTCAGTCTTCTTTCAGTCCTTCAAATTCTACCATTTATTGACTATGTGACCTTAAACATATTACTTTACTTCTCACCAAGTGGGGTAAATAAAGACCGCAAACAACCGCATGTTATTTCAAGTTACATTCTGTTGCCCCAAATGAGTTCCGGCACAACCTTACAAAATCAGTTTGGGTCTGTAGAGCTTTTTGGGTTTTAGAATTGTGAAGGGTTTGTGGGATGTGTTCAAGATACTCCCACCCAGGTTTCTAGTTTAAGCAACTAGGTGGATGGTGATGGTGGGAAATGACCTAGGAAACAGTTTTAGAGAGAAGTTTCTTTTTTGGCATGTTGAATATGGGATGATTTGGCAACTAGTTATATAGTTGGAATGTCAGAGAATCAGAAACTCAGAAAGGAGAGCAGGGATGAATGGAGGGGATTGAGTTTTGGAATTAATTCTCAAAGTCAGTGTTCACACTGTAGAGTACTGCTCTAGGTCATGGATTAGTATACGTGGACCTAGTGAGTGATTTAGTAGTCCCAGCTATGCTGTGTGACAGTTCCTTTCACTCTGGCCCTCGTTTCATGCCTTTCAAGGACTCTGCTGCATGCTGAGACCCAGCTAGTTCCAGAGGGATCAGTCTGCAGAGCCTTCTAACTTAGCTAAACTTGAGCCCTTGCTTGACTCACACGTCTGATACTAGAGGAGAACCAAGTTGTTATAATTCTCTGCACCATGATTCGAAGACTCATCCTATAGACTCCTTGAATCTCAAGCCATGTGACCTTTCCCTATTTGGGACCTCTGAGCAGCAAACTGTCATGGCAGGGACTCTGGCTGGGCTTGATCATCCTAAATTCATCATGTGTTACTTGTGTCTCTTTTTCAAACTTTCACAGTTGGGGAAATAAAATCTGTGTCATTCACTACTCAGTGGTGTGTGCTGTAACCATTCTCACTCTATCTAGATCAGCACATTCCTCCAGGATGATACTAACAGAAGAGGAATAGGGTGTTAAGACAACTTTGGTGGCAAATATATTTAAATGGAAGTTGATAAAAGTAATAACTAAGGGATAAAATTTAAAAGAATCAGACAAAGAGGATAACAGGTTAGTATTAGGGAAAATGGAGTGCCTATATGGAATTGTTCTCTCAACCCTTAAGAATCACCTTCTCATTTGGAATCTTCCTTTAATAAACTACCACTGTCCTTATTGTCTTAGCTCAGCAGTTCTCAAAGTGTGGTCCATGGGCCCCAAGAGATCCAAACACTGTCAGAGAGTCCACAGGTCAAAACTATTTTCATAATTATACTGAAATGTTAGTTGATCATTTGCACTCATGATGTTAAAGTAATGGTTAGTGGAGCAAATCAAGTCAGTGGCACAAAATTGTACAAATAGCTATTGTATTCTTCAATGTCAGTAAAATAAAAAAATGCCAGGCTCACTTTGAAATGTCCTTGACAAAGGAGTAAAGATGATAAACTTTATTAAATCTCGATTTGTGAATTTAGGTCTTTAATATTCTGCAGGACAAAGGGGGAAATTCATATAAAACAATTCTGCTGCATACCAAGAAGCAGTTGGGTGATTCTTTGAGCTGTATTAATCTAGTCATATTTTTTTCTATGCAACACCATTTTTAATTAAAAGAATGACCGACAAATTATAGTTCTTCAGATTTGGATATTTGGAAAACAATTTCTCAAAATTAGAGTAATGTCATGGAAAACCACTGATAGTATTTGTTGCCAATGACAAAATTTGAGCTTCCGGGCAAAACTCAGGATTTTGGAAAACTTGTACCTATCCCATAAGCTCCACAACTTCCCAAACACTTAAGACTTCTCTGAAAGGGTTAGTAGTGATATTAACCAATATGATTTCTTGCTATTCTATAATTAAATAAACCAACATTTGTAAGTTCTATAAGGCTTGGTGAGCCAATGTTTTGCAAAGACCAATCCTTTTCTTATCACAGACTCATGAATGTAAAAAAGACCATTCAAAGTGGATTATGAAAGGTTCATTGATAATGGTTCAGCTTCTATATTGCAAGTAGTCTTTAAAAAAACCAGCACTTGTTGAGTTTTGGAATAGTACTAGAGAATATCCATGATTACCTAAAAAGCTATTAAAAATGCTTCTGCCTCAGAAAAGATTAGTGGTATCTAGGAGTGAGGGAGGTGGGGAGAGGGATTGGAAGGTGGCTATGGTTAAACAGGGCAGCATGTGAGATATGTGTGATGGAACTGTTCTGTATCTTAACTGGGGAGCTGATCATGTGATTGTCCACATGTGGTAAAAATGCACAGAGCTAAATAGCACACACATAGCAAATGCATGTAAAACTGTTGAAACCCAAGTAAGTTCATTGGATTTTATCAGTGTTGATTTCCTGGTTGTGATATTCTATAGTTATGTGAGATGCTACCAGTGGGGAAAATTGGGTGAGTTGTACTCAGTATCTCTCCGTATTATTTCCTACAACTGCTTGTAAATCTACAATTATCTCCAAATAAAAAGTTAAAAATATATGTCTCCTTTTTTCAACCACCTACTTGCATGAGGCTGGAATTTCTCCATACATTTCAATCAACAAAATATTTTGCAACAAGTTGAATGCAGAAGCATGAAAGAGAATATAGCTTCTTCTATTAAACCAGACAGAAAAGAGAGCTACAGAAATATGAAACAATGCTGGTCAACTTATCTGTATGTTTTAGTTCTAGAAAACAAATGATTTTTTCATTAAAATGTGTTACATAAACAAAAAGGACAAAAATCACATGATCATCTCCATAGACACTGAAAAAGCATTCAACAAAATTCAACATCCATTCACCATAAAAACTCTCAACAAAATGGGTAGAGAGCGCAAGTTCCTCAACATAATAAAGTCCGTATATGATGAACCCACAGCCAACATCATACAGAACAGTGAGAAGCTGAAAGCTTTTCCTCTAAGATCGGGAACAAGACAGGGATGCCCACTCTCCCCACTATTATTCAACATAGTACTGGAGGTCCTAACCACGGCAATTAGACAAAACAAAGAAATACAAGGAATCCATATTGGTAAAGAAGTCAAACTGTTACTATTTGAAGACAACATGATATTGTACAGAAAAGCCCTAAAGAATCCACTCCAAAACTACTGGAACTAAAATCGTAATTCAACAAAGTTGCAGGATACAAAATTAATACACAGAAATCTGTGGCTTTCCTATACACTAACAATGAACTAACAGAAAGAGAAATCAGGAAAACAATTCCATTCACAATTGCATCAAAAAGAATAAAATACTTAAGAATAAACCTAACCAAGGAAGTGAAAGAACTATACCCTGAAAACTACAAGACACTCTTAAGAGAAATAAAAGAGGACACCAACAAATGGAAACTCATCCCATGCGCTTGGCTAGGAAGAATTAATATCATCAAAATGGCCATCCTGCCCAAAGCAATATACAGATTCAATGCAATCTCTATCAAATTACCAATAGCATTCTTCAATAAACTGGAACAAATAGTTCAAAAATTCATATGAACCACTGAAGAGCAGAATAGCCAAAGTAATCCTGAGAAGGAAGAATAAAGTTGGGGGGATCTCGCTCCCCAACTTCAAGCTCTACTACAAAAGCCACAGTAATCAAGACAATTTGGTACTGGCACAAGAACAGACCCACAGAACAGTGGAAGAGAATAGAGACTCCAGACATTATCCCAAATATATAAGGTCAATTAGTATATGATAAAGGATCCATGGACATACAATGGGGAAATGACAGCCTCTTCAACAGTTGGTGTTGGCAAAACTGGACAGCTACATGTAAGAGAATGAAACTGGATCATTGTCTAACCCCATACACAAAAGTAATTTAGAAATGGGTCAAAGACCTGAATGTAAGTCATGAAACCATAAAACTCTTAGAAAAAACATAGGCAAATATCTCTTGGACATAAACATGAGTAACTTCTTCATGAACATATCTCCCCAGGCAAGGGAAACAAAAGCAAAAATGAACAAGTAGGACTATATCAAGCTGAAATCTTCTGTACAGCAAAGGACACCATCAAGAGAACAAAAAGGTATCCTACAGTATGGGAGAATATATTCATAAATGACAGATCCGATAAAGGGTTGACATCCAAAATATATAAAGAGCTCACGCACCTCAACAAACAAAAAGCAAATAATCCAATTAAAAAATGGACAGAGGAGCTGAACAGACAGTTCTCCAAAGAAGAAATTCAGATGGCCAACAGGCACATGAAAAGATGCTCCACATTGCTAGTCATCAGAGAAATGCAAATTAAAACCACAATGAGATATCACCTCACACCAGTAAGGATGGCCACCATCCAAAAGACAAACAACAACAAATGCTGGCGAGGATGTGGAGAAAGGGGAACCCTCCTACACTGCTGGTGGGAATGTAAATTAGTTCAACCATTGTGGAAAGCAGTATGGAGGTTCCTCAAAAAGCTCAAAATAGAAATACCATTTGACCCAGGAAATCCACTTCTAGGAATTTACCCTAAGGATGCAGCACTCCAGTTTGAAAAAGACAGATGCACCCCTATGTTTATCACAGCACTATTTACAATAGCCAAGAAATGGAAGCAACCTAAGTGTCCATCAGTAGATGAATGAATAAAGAAGACATGGTACATATACACAATGGAACATTATTCAGCCATAAGAAGAAAACAAATCCTACCATTTGCAACAACATGGATGGAGCTAGAGGTTATTATGCTTAGTGAAATAAGCCAGGCAGAGAAAAACAAGTACCAAATGATTTCACTCATCTGTGGAGTATAAGAACAAAGAAAAAACTGAAGGAACAAAACAGCAGCAGAATCACAGAACCCAAGAATGCACTAACAGTTATGAAAGGGAAAGGGACTGGGGAGGATGGGTGGAATCTGAGGGATAAGGGGGTGGGAAGAAAGGGAGCCTCACGATTAGCATGTATAATGTGGGGGGAGGCACGGGGAGGGCTGTGCAACACAGAGAAGACAAGTAGTGATTCTACAGCATCTTACTACACTGATGGACAGTGACTGTAAGGGGGGTTGTGGGTGGGACTTGGTGAAGGGGGGAACCTAGTAAACATAATGTTTCTCATGTAATTGTAGATTAATGATACCAAAAAAAATGTGTTAAATGTTACTTCTTAATAGATTTATTGTTATTAGAAATAAAGCTGTAAATACATATTTTACAATTTTTTGTTTTTAATTTCTAGTACAGAAATTACTGAGATTTAGAAAGAACCCACACAAAAATTCTTTGAGGTTTTCAACAATTTTTTAAATTTTGGAATTATTGATATACAATTACATGAACATTGTGGTTACTAGATTCCCCCCATTATGAAGTCCCCACCACATACCCCATTACAGTCACTGTCCATTTGCATAGTCAGATGCTATAGAGTCATTACTTGTCTTCTCTATGCTATACTGCCTTTCCTGTGCCCCCGCCTACATTATGTGTGCTAATCATAATGCCCCTTATTCCCCTTCTCCCTCCCTTCCCACTGCACCCCACCCCAGTCCCTTTCCTTTTGGTAACTGTTAGTCCATTCTTAGGTTCTGTGAGTCAGCTGCTGTTTGGTTCCTTCAGTTTTTGCTTTGTTCATTTGTTCCACAGATGAGTGAAATCATTTTGTACTTGTCTTTCTCTGCCTGGCTTATTTCACTGAACGTAGTACCCTCTAGCTCCATCCACGTCACAAATAGTAGGATTTGTTTTCTTATGGCTGAATAATACTCCATTGTGTATATGTACCACATCTTTATCCATTCATCTGCTGATGGACACTTAGGTTGCTTCCATATCTTGGCTATTGTAAATAGTGCTGCTATAAACACAGGGGTGCATATGTCTCTTTGAAACTGGGCTTCTGCAGTCTTAGGCTAAATTCCAAGGAGTGACATTCCTTGGTCAAATGGTATTTGTATTTTTAGTTTTTTGAGGAACCTCCATACTGCTTTCCACAATGGTTGAACTAGTTTACATTCCCAGCAGCAGTGTAGGAGGGTTCCCCTTTCTCCACATCCTAGCCAGCATTTGTCATTCCTATTCTTTTCTATGTTGGCCATCCTAACTGGCATGAGGTGATATCTCATTTTGGTTTTAATTTGCATTTCCCTGGTAATTAGCAATGTGGAGCATCTTTTCCTATGCCTGTTGGCCATCTGAATTTCTTCTTTGGAGAATTGTCTGTTCATATCCTCTGCCCATTTTTTAATAGGGTTATTTGCTTTTTGGGTGTTGAGGCATGTGAGTTCTTTATTTTGGATGTTAACCCCTTGTCAGATATGTCCTTTACAAATATATTCTCCCATACTGTAGGATGCCTTTTTGTTCTGCTGATCATGTACTTTGCTGTACAGAAGCTTTTTAGCATGATGTAGTCCCATTTGTTCATTTTTTATTTTGTTTCTGAGGTCTTCAACAATTTTTAAGCATATAAAGGGGTCCTGAGATTTAAACAGTTTAGACTTGTCCTAGGTTAAAGGGAGGATTAGAAAAGGAAAAATCTGCTCTGCTGATAATGCTTTTATTCAAATAGAGGCATAAGAATTGCTCAATGCCCTGTAATGCTACTGGCCAGTACAGACAAAGCTGGGACATTTTAGGCAAGATGGTAGTAAAGGAAGTGAGCCTACAAAATGGGAAATTCCTCACATTCAACTAGAAGGTCTGGCTTTCTCTCATCAGCTTCCACTTAGACCTGAGGACAGGTAAGCTGAGAGAGTCATGTTGACTTTCCCACCTGCTTTGATTTCCAGTTTCCCATCTGAAGGAGTTTCAGTGACTAATAGCAGAAGAGACCATCCCATTCATGGTGGGTGGAGGGTCTAGGCTACCCACAGGGGTAGCCATGACCTCAGAGAAGAGTGAAAGTTGCTATGGGGGTTGGCAAAGAGATCTCTGATGTTTAAAATTTCAGCTTCAGTAGTGCTGAGGGGGATGAAGTTTATGGGAAACAAATGAGGGTTGAAGACTTGGACATGGTAAAAATTAATTTAGAGCTCCCTTTACCATCAAGGAGTTATAAGAGTCAAGGCTAACAGACATGAGGAAATAGCAATGAGAGAGGGCCATCTTTTATGGAATGTATGGAGTCCTACAGCAGTTGAAAGAGGATCAGTGGTAAGGGGGAGTGTGTGCAAGGTGACTAACTGTCCCACATTCCTGGACATAACAACTCAAATCCCAGTGCTAAAAATCCCAGGATGGCTGGTCAGTCTCAGTATGAGATAGTTTAATAGGTGAGAGAAAACTTGAGTGGGGACTTCCAGGGTAGTCCAGTGGTAGAGGTGGATAAGTGAATGGCGAGGATGGGATCCTGGGAGGCTGAAGGATAAAACATGAAAAAATTGGAGTTACGTTGTTCATGGGTTATTGTGTTTACTCAGTTCTGGAAAAGGGCATTTTCTTGGGAAGAACTGAGAATAGAAGCCATATTAGAAAGGACTTTAAAAGCGGGATGAGGTGTCTGGACAGGAAGAAAGATGAGAAACCCTAGAGAGGTAAGAAGGACAGGTGAGGAAAAATATTCCAAGAACTGTGTGTAAATGCTTTACAAAGTGGAAAAATCTTTCGGATTAAAAAATCATTTCCCAGGATTTTTAGTTATATTTCTCAGACCTTCATACTTCTAGATGTAAAAAACAGAATATTAGGAAGATTATGAACAGGTCAATCGAATTCTGTGCCAAAATTTTTAAGACAAAAGGCATCTTAATTGATACCCTGGGACTTTGGAAATGCCAGCTGTTATTACTCACCTTGGGTTACATTTTGGAGATGAGGGTGTGTGTGTTTGAGTGTGTGTGATATTTTACTGATGTGGTATAATTTGATATAATCCATCATTAACTGCTGAGCAATGAAAAGGACTATGGCACTGTGATTAACAGCAAGAATCTACAGACATCCAGAGTTCTGATTGTGACTTCATCACTTCTTGGTACGTGATACTGAGTCGTTTTTCTCCCAGTGTGTCCTGTGCAACATGGTAGAGCAATGGGATTTCCTCCGTGGTATTGTTTTGAAGATTCATTGAGCTGTAAAATACTAATTTTTAGTGCTAAAAATGTTAATTAGTGCTAATAAATTTTGGGCCTTATTATTGGTTAACTATTTATGGAGGGCCCATTAGAATGGAAAATTCAACACAACGCACATTTATCTTTATTTTTTAACATCATTTTGGTATATTTTCCTGTACCAAAGATGAATTTCATCTGCCAACAAAAATTTTACACTTTTCAATGGGTAGTCAGAATTTAAAATTGAATGGTCATTTCCGAGTCTCTTGCGCATATCTTATCTCAAAACATACGATAATGCTTTTTGAGCAAACCAAATTACACATATGTGCAATGAATTATAACTTTTATCCAATTACCAATAGTCTTATTGTGTATTCATCATGAACCATACTAGAGTAAAAACAGGTAATTACAGAGGTAGTTTGTGATAGAGTCAGGACAATACACAGAAAAAAATGGGTTCAATATTCAACCTTTTTTTTTTCAGTGTTAGGCAGTAATCTAAGTACTTGGAATATAAAGGTGAACAAAACAAAGGAAGTTCTCTATCATCATGGAGCTTAAATTTCAGCAGCAGTAGGTGAGAAATAGGAGAAATAAATTACATGGTATATTCAAATTTGATAACTGCTGTATAAAAATGAAAAGGAGAGCAAGAAAACATGGATCAGGATTGGGGGTGGGGTGGAGTGAGCAGGGGCATATTCTGGTACTTGGTGTGGTGGACAGAATGGCCCCATTTAGAAGGTGAGATTTAAACAAAGACTTGAAGGAGATAAAGAATTGGACAAGCAATTATCTGGAGAAAGATTAAGTGAACCAGTGCCACAAGGGAGTTTACAGTATACTCTGATGTTCACATTCGCAAGAAGGCCCAATTCATTACTTCAATATTGTAGTTGAGTAACTATAAATTAATGTAGTGTACGTAAAAAGTAGTATGAAGTACTTCTTGTTTTCTTCCATCTCTGGCTTCCATGTGTGAGTTTAAAGATACAGGGTTAAACGAATAACAACAATGATGATGATACAGCAACAATAATAAGTTAACATTTATGGGCAGGTATTGTATGTGTTGAAGCTTTGAATGCGGTCTGTGTGTCTGGTTACTGTTTATTCTCAACGTTTCAGCTGGTTTTCAGATTTAGACAAAGTAATCATGATTTTGAGAATTTCTGTAACTTTAATCACTGGGTAAGACTGGAGCCTTGCCTGTCTTGCTTAAAGTTACAGATTATTGTCAGTGCTGCTCAAATGGACAGTGAATTACTTCATTGACTAATACAACAATGTAAAAGTCTGAGTCGATTCAGAAAGCCAAGGTCATTTTTAAACCCTTGAAGGTATCCCTTCTGAAGTAAAGCTACAAAGCCCATGACCTTGGGCCTGAGATAAGAAAGTTGCCTTTCTACTCTGAGTTGCCATTTTTGTACAGTTTGTCCCATCAAAATTAGTTTTATTTATATGTTACTGGAGTCTTTTCAAATATAATGACTAATTCTTTATAAACTGCTTGAAATAATAAAAAGAGGACACAGAGGACAAAGATGATTAAAAAAAAAAAGAAGAAAGAGAGCAAGTCATTCTCCTAGTATCACAGTGAATAAACCACAGAGTAATGGGTTTATACTTGCTATGTTTACTTTTTTATCAAGAGCTAATAGCTTGCTATTCACACTGCAAAAGATACAGTAAGTTAACATTCTTGGCTAAACTGTCCAGTTCTTGGACTCATGGGTCTGTTGTGCCAGCAGAGTTTTCTACTCTGAAATTTACTATGTAGTGCTCTTGTGTCTTACCCATTCTATGAAAATGATGGTTTCTTGCGTAGCAGATCTATTTTGGGGATGTTACTTTCCTAAACTAGACAGAGATACACAGCAAAAGTCAAATTTACACTACTGACCTTTTTAGTGACCTTGAGCTTTTGTTTCAACTCTCCAATTTTTAAATCTATACATAAGATTGGAAGAATATTACCAGGCTCCCTTAATAATATGACGACTATTATGATGCCATAACAAAATTAAGCAGCTTCTTTGAAATTCTTAGATGAAAAACACTAAATAAATCCAAGTATGATTTCTAATTTCTGCTTTAAACATGGGCTAATTTGGCACTGATTTATGTGGCTCAGGTTTCTTTTAGGAAGTCAGCTCTTTTTCTCAGTCTTCAAAATCTCTGCTGAAATGTCTTCAGAACTCTTAGATTAACCTACTGACCTTTACTTTCTTTAGACACAAATGTGGAGCATACCAGTTATAACTACTCTGCTGTAATCCCTTCTGCCTGCTGCTGTTTGCCGCAAAGTTAGCTTTATTCTCAGTAAGAATTTCCAGGGCCCAAAGCCACAGCATCTGTGTCAATTTGTGGACTTCCCAGTTTTATGGGTGTTATTCATACTGTATAGGGTTGGTTTTGTTATCTTGAAGGAGCCAATGGATGTGAAGAACTTTGCAAAGAGTCTTCTGCCATATAAATGTAAAGGATTGTTTTGTGTTTGTTACTTAATCAAATGATTGTATGAAGTTGTCCTAATCTCTTCTCAAGTCACTTTATAAAGTTGATGGTTCAGTGAGGGAATGCTTCCAGTAATTATCACTTTCAGGGGCATTTTCTTATCTGATAATGCTCTTGGGCAAACTGTTTTTCCATAACAGTAAGAATAGCCTTTCAGAAAAAAAACAGAACAAAACAAAGAAACAAAAAAACCTCTGCTTCTCAAAGACTTTAAATTAAACATCTTGAAAAAATATTGACAAATTCCAGTATTATTCAACAGGTAGATTCTGAGCCCCAGCTTCCACTTACACTAGCTATTGATTCTCCTTAATATCAGCCTAAGTCCTGGAAATTTTATTTTTACTATTTAATGGATCCTCAGCTGGCTTTTTCAAGTGAAATTAATATTTTTTTAGTGGCTTATTCTTTTGATTAGTTATCTACTTCTTTTAATATTTTACATGTTTAGAATCCATCTAGAAGAAACCTAGAAAATCTTTGATGTATATGTTCTAATTAGTTTTTGCATACAAATATTTAAAATAAAATATTTACTTTTAATTTCTTAATTTTAAAAATTAAAAATTTTTATATTGAGGTACATACAGTAAAATGCACAATACTTAGTGTAAAGCTTGATGAATTTTGACATGTGTTTTTTTTCTCTTCGTGTTTTCCCCCTTCATCTATTTAAAAATATGTATTTTTAAAAAGTTATGCATACAAAATGATATTTGAAAAGTTAATTTTCCCCACACTCTTTCCATCCCCCAGCTATCCATTTCCTTGCCTGGGTTTAATTTGTATCTCTCCAGAGATAGATTCATACAAATGTAATTTATTTATGTATGACTTTATACTATTGATCTTATTTTATACTTTACATATACAAATATGCACCATTTTATGTTTATACATATATTCTATTTTATACTTGTAAGATAAATTCTAGCTGAAATAAGCAGGTGAAGAGAGGCAACAAAAGGCCAGGTAGTTTATTTGAACGCAAATTCCCGGGTGATGTTTCACAGTCTAGCTATCACAGGCCAGGGAAGTCACACCCGGTCAGGGAGGCGGGGGCTTATAAGGGGTTAGGAGGGGGAGGAATGGGAAGCTATCCTAGGGGGCATGGAGAGGTGTGGTTGGCTAAAGGTGACATAATAGACAAGTAGAAACTTTTTTTCCTTCCAAGAGGGAGGAGGCTGACATCCAGGTCTTAGTTAGCACATCAGAAGGATAGAATTCAGGAAGAGCTGTCCCCTTTCCATGTAAGGCACAGACCTTGGGGTCTGGTCTGTTCTCCTTTTATGGTATCTCCCTGTTCTGTTTGCATGTCCTTGTTTTTCCTTCCTCCAGCCTAACAATACTATGTATTTATGGTATACACTTAAAACACTATATAATTTATATTACTTATAATATATTATCCATATTTTAAAAATATTTTATACTATATTGAATCAGGTGATAGAGGGAGGCAGGCAGATAGAGTTCAGGGTTCTGTGAGTTTCAAGGCCCTTTTAAGTCTCAAGAAGATTCAGGGCCCTGATGATGCTGGGGTTCTTGTTTGCGGAGCCGAAGAATGAGCTTCACAAACAGTCAAGGTAGGAGAGCAAGGTACAGGCTTTTATTTAGAAATAAAGTGAGAGAATAGAGCTCCTGGCTCATGCCAGGAGGGGACAAGAGAGCCCATAGTGGTGTGTTGTCTAGGGGGTTTTATAGGCAGTTGAGGATTTTTCGAGAACATGAAAAAAACTTAGGGGTGTGGACTTGCATCACCTGCCCTGTCCTCAAGATGGGCTGGGTCAAAGTCTGATTGCTAGGGCTGACAGCATAGTCATGGGTTATGCTGATACCCTTGCAGAACACTCAAACATTCCAGGCCAAGTTGCTTCTGGCCTTTTAACCTTTAACTGATCTCACTTAAGATGTCTATATTCTTAGGAATCTTTCCCTAGAGAATTAGTGTGACCTTGACTTTGCATAATGCTTAACAGAAGTTTCAATGGGAATTTCTTTGCCCATTGTTACATTGCTCTGACTGTAAATATTCTGTCCTGCTTTTCCTGGAGGCCTCACCCTACTCTGACTATATCCAGGTTCCCTGTCTCATTCCCCCCTCAACAGATAGAGATGCTAACTGCTGCTAGGGAAGGGGGGCGACAACCGCTCTGGCTCCTTCATGCTGAGAGGGGGCACAGTAAGGGGTGCAGCTAGGTCTCCATCAGTGGTTACCTGAGAGGGCCTCGGAAGATGGGCACTTCTATTCCAGGTTCCATTTCTATTACTATTTGCAGTTTTGTGGCTTCTAGGCAAAATAGAACAAATTGTGTTATTAGGTCAAGTAGCAACATCTGGAGTTGGATTTCCCATTCTGGAGGGACTAACTTGATGAGATTAAGAATGCATGGTTGAATATGAGAACTATAAATAGTAAAACTTTAATTGAAATGATAGGAGAAAACTAAAACATCTGGAAAATCATATCCAAATATTTTGAAGAAGCTAGAATTCTGGATCTAGTTTATGTCCCAATGACCAGTATTAGGATTTAGTATGGATAAGGCTGCATTATTGAAACAATACTTTTCTCTAAAATCACCCTCATTTTTATTAGAAGTAACCAGATTAAGAAAATAATTAACACTTGGCTTTACTATTTGCATAAGTGCAGCAAGAAGAGCAATTGATTACATAGGCTCTTTTAAATATGCTTTGCTGGAACTTATTTTGTAAGGAATTTCAGATTGAACTTTTAAAGACCTCTTGAGGCCAGACAGCCAAGTCAGACTTGCCATCAGGTTTTGCCTGCAGTGTTAGGGTCCAGGAACTCAGGGTTTTCCCAAGAGAACAAAGCACACAGGCATGGAGATGTAAGTACAGGCAAACTCTTTATTCAGCCAGCAAGCTGGGGTCGACAGCACCTCCCCTGACACGCAGGCCCAGTCCGAGCTGCCGACCCCCAGGCAACTTTAGGTATTGCTTACATAGGATTTTCACAGCCGTTAAGGTATTGCTTACATAGGATTTTCACAGCCGTTACACCGAAGCCTGCGCATTTCTACAACCAATAATTTTAAAACACATTCTATATTGTAACCTTTTAGGGAACACTCAAGTTGCCTGACCGCTTCAATTGTTATCTCTTGCTTACCCAAGCATGTCTATGTGACTTATCACAGATCACGCCCCCAGGCTGTTGCCCACTTCTAGTTATCTAACTTAAAGCAGGCGCATTTCAAAGCTTAGCCTCGGGTTGTTTATTCAAAACTGGGTGGCCCATGCTTTAGGCAGTTAGGTTAAATGTTATTAGTCCTTTTTCCTGACTCTTGATGCCCTATGCCCTCCTTTACATTTCCCCCCTTTTCTTGATCAGACTAAGGAATGTTCCGCAGCGGTATCTAGGGCCTGATATTTTTGGCGAAGGACCAGGAGTTGGACAGTGTCAAACCTCTCCTGCACAAACTTAAGCAGCCTATTTATTATACACGGGCCGATGGTAAGCAAAAGTAGCAGGATGACCAGTGGCCCTGCAACGGCCGAGAGGAGGGTAGCAAACCATGGCTTGTGCTTAAACCAAGATTCAAACCAGCCTTCGTTGCTGCTGCTTTCATATTCTTTACGCCGCCTGTCAAGATCTTTTTTTAGTTTGGCTAAGGAATCTCTAACTGCACCTGTCTTATCTACATAGAAACAGCATTCTTCTTTTAGGGCTGTGCATAGCCCACCTTCTTTTAAGAACAAGAGGTCCAGGCCTCTTCGGTTCTGTAGGACCACCTCTGACAAGGAGGTGAGGGATTGCTCCAGGTTTGATACTGAGTGTCAGAGCTGTTCTAGGTCCCTGTAGACTGCCAGCCTCAGGGTTGTGAGCCATTTTTCCTGTGTCACGAGGGCTGTGACCCCAGTGCCTGCCCCTGCTATCCCTAGGGAGACAAGGATCCCAATGGTCAGGGCAGTAACAGCCTCCCTCTTGCTCCGGTGGGGATTCGGCCTTTCTTCCCAATAAGAAAGTAGAGAGTCATGAGAACGATATATTAGGCGAGGTAGAATGGCCACCAGCACACAAAACTCATTATTAGTATTGAACACAGAGGTGGATAGGGCCGTGGTGAGGCCTGTCTTTGAACAGAGCCACCAACCTGAGGAGGGTATAATCCACTTTCCTTGCCCCCACGGGGTGCTATTATAGGAGGAGCATAACTGGCTCTGGGCCGTCGGGACTGTGCCTACACATGTACCAGCGATAGAGACTAGAGCGATTGTAAATCTCCACGGTCTCCCGTCCCAGTAAGTGGGATGGGAGTTGTTGATAGTGTAGGAGCCATTTATCCCGATTGCCTCATAGATGGGGGGTGAACCTGGGTAGCATAGCCAACAGGGATCGGTGAGGGAGGAAGTGGTGTGGTTAAGAGTCTCTACTACTGCCTGCACCATTTCCCACATGGGATTATCTAACCCGGAGGGAGTGTGCTGGGCCCATAACTCAGAGGTCAATGGACCCGGTCCTCTCATGGGTTCTGGAGCAAGCGTCCTGGTCGGCATTTTCTCATCCTTTTTGCTGAGGCCCTTATCTTGGATTGAAGGTTTCTGGGGATTTATAACCGGGTTGGGACCTACGGCGGCGGTGGGAGCTAACATGGTTAATTTAATGGTGAGGGTTGAGCCTTCTTCCTCATGTCCCCAAGACTTATAGTACTTTATCCCCCATGTTAGCCCTCTTATCCAACGTGATACCTCAGTCTTTTTGCCCATCTCAGTGAATTGAATTCGTACCCAATCCCGGTCCTGGTCACAAGCCCTGTCCCTTTGCACGTGACATGGGAGGCCCTGGTTGACATAAGAAAATTTGACAGCATCCCCTTTTGTAACCGGCCATTTCTGACCCCCATCGTTCAAGGTTACACAGGTCAATTTGGCACACCAGAAGGGCCCCCACCCACATGCCTCTCCTTTACCTGCTTTTGGGCAGGCATAAAAGCCCTGGGCCTGGGTGCCAGCCGAAGGGGCGATCCCCCAAAGGGTCCGGTAACCTTGGTTGATCCGTCGAAGACAGAAAAACAGGTCAGGCCACCAGGTTCCAAGTGGCGCACTGTGTTCTGTGCTACTGATGACTTCCCCAGTTGCACCGTTGACCAGCACCCAGGTCAGGCCACATGGCTGGGGGGGGCTGGTCACAGATGTGGTTCCCTTTAAGGTCCATACTAAGGCACTTATCAGCAGGATCCCCTTCATCTTCGGCTTAGGTGTAGTTTCAGGGGATTCGCAGGATGCTGCTGCACCTTCCACTCCTCCTTGTGGGCCCCTGGATCCTGATGAGGCAGGATCTTCCAAACGTGGGTGTGGTGCACCCAAGGAGCGATACCGTCAACCTTGAGAGCAGTGGGGGTGGTAAACAATACAATGTAAGGTCCTTTCCACCTGGGCTCGAGAGTCTTCACTTGGTGTCTCTTGACCCACACCATATCCCCTGGTACTATGCCATGTTCCGGGCTTGGAATTTTCCCGCCCTCGTAATACGCTCTGATCAGGGGCCAGATTTCCTGCTGCACTTTAGCAAGAGCTTGCAACACTTTCAGATAGTCAGGGGACGGGTCCTCTACACTGGGAAGCAGCACTCGCCGGATTATGGGTGGAGGAGTCCCGTACATTATCTCAAATGGAGTTAAACTATGTACATAGGGGGAGTTCTGAGCACGGAAGATGGCTAAGGGAAGGAGGGTCACCCAGTCCCCGCCAGTCTCCAATACCAATTTAGAAAGGGTCTCCTTCAGGGTCCGATTCATTCTTTCTACCTGCCCAGAGCTTTGTGGGTTATAAGCACAATGTAACTTCCAATCTACTCCCAAAGCTAGGGCTAGTCCTTGCAGGACTTTGCTAACGAAAGCCGGGCCGTTATCGGAACCTATTGCTTCAGGGCCCCCATATCTGGGGATGATTTTCTCAATTAATCTTTTTGCTACTACCTGGCTAGTCTCATGCTTGGTTGGAAAGGCCTCCACCCACCCAGAGAAAGTATCTACCATAACCAGCAAATACTTGTATCCATACTTCCCTGGTTTTATTTCGGTGAAGTCTATTTCCCAATTCCTCCCTGGAGCCCTCCCCCTTTCCCAGGTACCTGCCGGGTGCAGCCCTCTTGGGGCTGGTCTTAGCCTTGCACAGCTACTGCATTCATTTGTGATCTGACGAGCTGCCTCATTCTGGTGGGGAAACACCAACTGCACAGACTGGAAAAGGCTGAGCAGCTTTTTCCAGCCTAGATGGGTGGACTTGTGCAGATTAGCAAGAATGTACTGCCCCAATGCTTCAGGCAGGATCAACCTACCTTCTTGGTCCCTACTCCAATTTCCCTTCCTAAACACTTTCCCCGAGACTTGTTTCTTAATCCACTCAAGATCCTGGGGAGAATACTCAGGTTTGGGTGGCAAGGTGGGCAGTTCAGGTATGGGTATTTCAAAGGCTGCAAGTACAAGGGAGTCCGAGAGGGCTGCCCTTTTAGCTTCTGCATCAGCATGGCTGTTGCCGACGGCCTCAGGTGTCTTCTTTGATTGGAGGCCCGGTACATGTATAACTGCTACTGCTTTGGGTTTTTTGACAGCAGCTAGTAGTCTTTGGACTTCTTGCAGATTCCTCAGTCCCTTCCCTTCTGCGGAATGGAATCCTCTTTTTCGGTAGATGGCACCGTGGACATGGACAGTGCCAAAGGCATATCTGCTATCTGTGCATATGTTGGCCCTCTTGCCTTCTGCTCTTTCCAGGGCCTCAGCAAGAGTAATAAGTTCCGCCTTCTGTGCTGAGGTGCCAGGGGGCAGAGCTGCGCTCCAGACAACTTCCCCTTCGTGGGTTACTACAGCTGCCCCTGCTCTCCTGACCCCCTCCTGCACAAAACTGCTCCCATCCGTATACCAATTCAGCTCACAGCTTGGTAACGGTGTGTCTTTCAGGTCTGCTCGCACCTGGATAATTTCAGAAAGGATGTCTCCACAGTCATGGATGGGGGTCGTTGGATCTGGGTCCGGCAGAAGGGTGGCAGGATTTAGGGTTACCGGGTCAGAGAAGGCGATTTGTGGAGAGTCTAGTAGGAGCCCTTGGTAGTGGGTGAGTCTTGCGTTCGTCATCCATTTTCCTGGAGGATGCCTGAGGATCCCCTCTACAGTATGTGGGGCTGTTATTCTTAGGTTCTGGCCAAAAGTCAGCTTGTCTGCCTCCTTTACCAGTAGAGCGACGGCTGCTAGGATATGCAGACAAGGTGGCCACCCGGAGGCCACTGGGTCTAGCCACTTGGACAAATAGGCCACAGGTCCCTTCCATGGGCCCAGCTGCTGAGCCAGGACTCCTTTGGCCACTCCCTTCTTTTCATCTATAAATAGGATAAAGGGTTTTTCTGGGTATGGCAGAGATAGGGCGGGGGCCCGGAGGAGAGCTTCTTTTAGTATGTCAAAAGTCTCTTGTCGTTCCTGAGTCCATTGCCAGCCCGGCCCTTCTTTGGTCGCTTCATATAGCGGTCGGGCTATTTCTGTGTACCCTGGAATCCAAAGCCTGCAAAACCCCACTGAGCCAAGAAATTCTCTCACTCCCCGGAGTGTGGAGGGGACAGGGATAGTCAGGATAGTTTGTTTCATAGCCTGCGTTAGCCACCTGGCCCCATTAGATATTTCGTACCCCAGGTAGACTACTGACCTCTGACAGATGTGGGCTTTCTTGGTGCTGGCTCGATATCCCAGTTCGCCTAGTTCAGCCAACAAGTTCCCTGTGGCTTCTTCACACTCCTCACGGGTTTCTGTAGCCAGCAACAGGTCATCCACATACTGCAGCAGTGTCACGTGGGGGTGGCTCCTGCGAAAAGACTCCAGGTCCTGGCTTAGGGCTTCATTGAATAAGGTGGGAGAGTTCTTGAAGCCCTGTGGCAGTCTAGTCCAGGTAAGCTGCCCTTTTCTTCCTCCCCCTAGTTCTTGCCACTCAAAGGCAAACAAAGGCTGACTAACTTCAGAGAGTGGGATACTGAAGAAGGCGTCTTTCAGGTCCAGAATAGTATACCACACATGTGCAGGTGGTAGGTAGCTGAGTAGGGTGTAAGGGTTGGGCACTGTAGGATGGATGTCTTCTACCCTCTCATTGACCTTTCGCAAGTCCTGCACCCGTCTGTAATCTCCACTGCCAGGCTTCCTCACTGGAAGCAGGGGCATATTCCATGCAGATTGGCAGGTTTTAAGGATTCCTGTCTCCAATAGTCTATGGATATGGGGTGCTATTCCTTTCCTAGCCTCTTCCGGCATTGGATATTGCCGGACCCGGATGGGTAGAGCCGCGGCTTTGAGTTGAACAATGACCAGGGATAGGTGTTTAGCGAGACCAATTCCTCCGGTCTCGGCCCATGCAGAAGGGAACCTCTGTAACCAAGAGTCCATTTCTCCCCGGCCCCCCTTTTCTTGATCCGCCTGAAACAGACGATGTTCAGCGGCCAGGGACAGAGTTAACACATGCACCAGTTGTAGGGGCTGCCCTTCTTTGTCCATGATTTTTATCCCTTCTGGTTCAAAATGAATGCGTGCCCCAACCTTGGTTAGTAAGTCTCTACTAATAGCGGTGTAGTGCTCTCAGGTACGACCAGAAATGAGTGAGAGACCTGATGCCTTCCTAGGTCCACTTTTCTGCTAGTGGTCCAGGCACATTTCTTGGACCCTGTCGCTCCCTGGACTATACTTGTGCATCCTGGGTTCAGGGGAACATGGGCCTGGTTGAGAACTGAATATTGTGCCCCAGTGTCTACCATGAACCCAATGGGAGTCCCCTCCACGCACAGGGTTACCCAGGACTCGGGGAGGGGTGCCAAGCCCCATCCCCGTCAATCCTCCTCTCCTAGGTGCAGGGTTTTAACAGGGTTCCCTCCTCCTTGTTCCCTCCTTTGGAGGCACTCCCTCTTCCAATGTCCATATCTCTTGCACAGGGCGCATTGATCTTGTCCTAGTCGGGATTGGCGGGGTACTGTTCCTCGAGGTGGCCTAGGGCCCTCCTTCACCCAGGCCAGGAATACCCTGGCCATCTCCTCCCTCTGCTTCTTGTTTTCCCTCTTCTGAAATTCTCTGTCTTCCTTCCTATTTTTCTCCTGTATTACCCATTTCTCTTTCCTCAGCCTTTCTTCTTTATCTTCCGGAGTTTCCCTAGCATTGAAGACCTTCTCTGCCTGCTGCAGCAGCTCTCTAATAGAGATCTCCCCCAGGTCCTCCCGCTTGTGGAGTTTTCTCTGGATATCAGGGGCTGCCTGGTTGATGAATGAGAGGACTACAGCTGATCTGTGTTCCTCTGCTTCTGGGTTTATGGGGGCATACTGCCTGTAAGCATCAAACAGCCTTTCCAGATACGCAGCTGGGCTTTCCATTTCCCCCTGAACAATAGTTATTACCTTAGCCAGGTTAGTGGGCAGTCTGGCGGCTGCCCAGAGACCGGTCATCAGAGTCTGGCGGTAGACCCGGAGACGCTCCCTACCTTCTGCAGTCCCGAAGTCCCAATCCGGGCGCGTAAGTGGGAACGCCTCGTTGATGATGGGCTAGAGGGTAGTGGGTCTTCCATTCTCTCCGAGGACATTTTTCCTGGCCTCATTGAGGATACGCTCTCGCTCTTCCATCGTGAAGAGAGTGCGGAGCAATTGCTAGCAGTCGTCCCATGTGGGACGATGGGTAAACATAATGGACTCCACTAAACCTATAAGACACTTGGGGTCCTCTGAGAAGGGAGGGTTCTGAGTCCTCCAATTATAGAGGTCACTATATGAAAAGGGCCAGTATTGATATTGTTGAGCGATGCCTGTACCGATGGCACGCACAGGCAGAACCGGCACTGCTCCTTCTGAGGTGGAGGAGGGAGCCTCCCCTTCTTGTTCCCTGGCCCCCCAAGGCCTTAATTGCATTCCTCCTGTTCTACCTGGTGCCCAGCGTGGGGCCAGGGTGGGGGAGTGTGGGGAAGCTCTTTCCGGCCTCCTGCCTCCCTCTGCTGAAGAGTCTGGGGAAGCTGCGGCCGCCTGGTTCCTGCTGGGTTCCCCAGCCTCGTTTTCTATCCTCCCGGCAGCTTCACCCCCCTTCTCCGCATACGGGGGTGGCTGCTCAATCGGCAGAAGGGGGTAAAGAGGAGAACTGTCAGGGAGGACAGGCGGTGCACTCGGGCGCACAGGATTTCTGGCCCTGCGATCAGAGGGCTCTAATTTTTCCTGAGCAACTAGGATGGAGGTCTTTAGTGGGTCAGTATGAGGTTTCCTCACCAAAAAGGGCCTCAGCCAGGATGGAGGATTCTCGGCTAGATTTTCCCAGACCAAGATACAGGGGAGTTGGTCAGGGTGGCCCTCAGGGCCTGGTCGGGAGATAATGGTTTTGACTTTGCCGATAAGGTCCAGGGAAAGAGATCCCTGGGTCGGCCAGCCTACTCCAAAGGAAGGCCACTCGACTGAGCAAAAGGTGTCAAACTTACCCTTCTTGATGCCAAGGCTCATATTTAAGGCCTGTTTCTTGACCTCCGGGAAATGGGAAAGGATCAGACTCTTAGGAGTAGCCTGAGCCTGACCCATAGTGAAAAAGAAGAAGAAAAAGGATATGAGGGAGACAAAGGTGAAGGATGAAGATGCCACTTCAAACAAGATGACTGTTATATGTGCTTGTGAACGGGTGCCTGTCGTTGCACAGTTTTTCTTCTGCAGGGGACGCGAATTTATCTGGGATTCGCGGCTGTGACCCCCTTATCCTGTCACGGGAGTCTTCTTGCGGCGGGCGCCCTAATGGCTCTTAATTGCTCGTCCCGTGCCCGCAGGGAATGATGTAGTGGCAGAAAGGAGGAACAGAGAGAGCAGTAGAGCCTTAGAACAAGGAAACTTAAAATAAGAAGAGCATAAAAAAATATAAACCGAAACCAAAACACAGTAAAATAAACACCAAGCACACACACCAAATCTGATCACACTCGTTCGGACCGGTCCTTCTCTCACTCTGGTGCGCACCACACTCACCACTTTCAGGATCCTCAAAGACTCTCGTTATTCTCCCGAAAGGCATCCACTCAGACCGTCTCAGGGTGACGAGCTCGATCTTTTCCTCCTCGGGCTCCAGTTTTCTGCCGATTGGACTTGCCTTCCTAAGGCCGAGTCACTCAGACCTTAGGGCCAGGATTGGTTACCTGGGCTTCACCCAGGGTCGCTAACCTGGGAGCTGGGACTACCAACCCGGATTCTCTCACTCAGGGTCACTAACCCGAGACCATACACGGGATGGCGACTCCCGCTTTATAATGGATTTATGCAGACACGAGGGGGCGACCCTCGAATTGCACTGCCCCGTCCGGATAATTAGACCTTGCCTCCAGCCATCCTTTGTTCTCAGGGAAGCCGCACGGATCCCAGACGAGCCCCCAAATGTTAGGGTCCAGGAACTCAGGGTTTTCCCGAGAGAACAAAGCACACAGGCATGGAGATGTAAGTACAGGCAAAGTCTTTATTCAGCCAGCAAGCTGGGGTCGACAGCACCTCCCCTGACACGCAGGCCGAGTCCAAGCTGCCGACCCCCAGGCAACTTTAGGTATTGCTTATATAGGATTTTCACAGCCGTTACACCGAAGCCTGCGCATTTCTACAACCAATAATTTTAAAACACATTCTATATTGTAACCTTTTAGGGAACACTCCAGTTGCCTGACCGCTTCAATTGTTATCTCTTGTTTACTTACCCAAGCATGTCTATGTGACTTATCATGGATCACGCCCCCAGGCTGTTGCCCACTTCTAGTTATCTAACTTAAAGCAGGCGCATTTCGAAGCTTAGCCTCGGGTTGTTTATTCAAAACTGGGTGGCCCATGCTTTAGGCAGTTAGGTTAAATGTTATTAGTCCTTTTTCCTGACTCTTGATGCCCTCTGTCCTCCTTTACAGCAGTACCTGTACATTTGGGTGAACTCTTCTCAAGTTCCCCAAGACATCCTGAGGTTCCTGCACCGCCAGGAAGTGACCTTCCTTACTCACCTGGTAAGGCTGCTGGGAACTCTGTAAGCAAGGTACTAGGCCAGTTCTTCCAAGGAAGGGCCTTTGTTGGCTATATAAAGTCAACCTTAGTTCCTAAAGCTGTTCATATCTGAGTTTATGCATGTGTCTCTCAGGTATGACATGTCAGTCAAAGCCTTAGTAGTACCACCTGTGTTTTTAATTGGTCCTCTTACAAGGAAAGCAGGTTCTTATTGAACTTATGCAAATAAATATACTGCCATGAAATATAAAAATAGTCACTGAGAGTTTTTAAATTTTGGAGAGATCAGGTAGAGAGAAAGATAAAGTTTCAGTTCTGCTTATAGATAGTCATTTAATAAACTGTTGTCAATTTAAGAGAAAAAGCTTAAAGCACTTTCTCAGCAACATTTGAAACAAAAATCCACATAATCCTATGTAACCAATACCTGTTCTGCTGAAATATAGTTCTTTACTAGTTTAGGAGTAATAAAACAGTGACTATAAATGAGAGAAGACTTACAAATGACAATGGTTAAAGATCTGATGATAGCTTACTGTAAGACAGTTGACATAAGGAAATTTGGATATTTCTGTAACACAAAACATTCAGTAACAAAGTTTAGCATCATTCCATTTGACAGTGCTTTCTATTTAATTAAGCAGGTAATTATATATCAGATAAATAAGCCAAATTAACCAAATACTTTCTCCAATGAGAAAAAATTCCTCTGACATGGTCCAGGGGCCCTCTGGAAAATATCAGAGTTAACTAAAGGTAAAAGGACCTTTTTGCATTTGATTTTTTTTTTTTTGCACTTCCTTAAATAGGATTATAGGTCGCTATGAAGCAATACTTATCTATTTAACCAGAATGACAACAAAATACCTCAAAGGCAAATAAAAAAGGTTACACAGTTGTTAGCAAAGTTTAGCTTTTAGTCCTTTTAATATTAAGATCTCGTTCTCTTAAATACTCCAACAACTCACAGACTTTAAGCATGAGAAACTGCTTTGATAAAACAATTAGAGAACCCTTTGCAATCTGTCAATATTTAAGAGCAGACTAACAGTTAAGAAAACTTTGTCTGAAAACAAAATTCTAATTTTGCTGTGTACTTGATACTGAGACTCATTTGTTTTAATTTTATATAGCATGACCATATTAAATTCTTCCACAAACTTTCTACAACCTTCTTTTTACATTTAGAGTTCTCTAAATAAACAGCTGTACTTTAGAACAAAGTTACTTTTTTTAATCAAAAGACACATTCTTTAGCATGCAGAAATGTTTTCCTTATTACTTTAAGTAGTTTAATTAAAACTTAAAACCATTAGGTACCTTAATTTTTAGTGAACACTGAGAAGGAGGCTATTGTAAACATTAAACTAACATTCTTTAGATTGACAAATTTATGAACACGTTTTATAATTTCTGTAACCATGAGCTTTACAGCACAATCTCTCACTGAGCACAAAGTATATCTTCTTAACTTAGCGAAACTTTAAGGTTTTAGGTTACCACAAAGATTCTCAGGCTGTAGGTAGGTATACACACTGTAACACACAATTATTAAGGTGTTCACTTGCCACACTTATTTAGTTCACTCATTCCTAACTATGCTAGATTACTTAAAAAACCTTTACTGAATATTAGACAAAGTCAAGCCTCTCAGCATTTTATTCTTGAAAGATTTAGCAGATAACATCAACTTAAATGACTTTAGGTAAACTTAGGCAGCTGATAACCATAAGGACATGTCCATTTCAGTCCAACTTAAATTAACATTAATGCTTAATATTTTCTATTAGAATTTTCTGGAAATTTTAGAATGCCCAATTTTCACAAGTGCTTGTCTTTAAATCAATTTTCTTAATACCATCCGGAGGTAGAAAAACCTTTCATTTACATGCTTAGACACACAAACATACAGATTGAGACATAATGACTACAGTTAACAACACTTTTCATAAAAGAACATATACACAGACAGATAAACTGATACAGAGATTTGAGTTACTGATATCCAATTGCTTCTCCTTTTAGCTTATTTGACTAAAAGTATCTCAGTTTTCAAGAATACACTCTACAGGCGAGCAGTTTATATAACTGGGTTAAGGTTTAGATGGCCCCAGACTAACAGGGCTGATGAAGACTTTGAACTGATAGGTACTGTGTGTGTCCAGGGGGCTGGAAATGAAATGCAAGTACAATTCTAGCACCAGTCATTTAAAGCCAGGCTGTGTTGCAGAAGATACATTTCTTCTGTTTCAGGGAGTCTAGTTTAAAAACCTCTCAATTTTTGAAGATAATGAACCCAATAAGTAGAATAGATTTCTACCAAAATAATTTACAAAACTAGTTCCACATTATAGTCTACAGGACTTTTGACTAGTTTCTTTCCTTGCATTAAAATAAATTTAGCTGCATAACTTTATTATATTGCGTACTTCTCTCAGGGGCCAAGCCTCTCCGTTAGAGAGTTTGTATTGAGGCCAGGCTTGTGTGAAGAAGATAAGGCACTTTTTTCATGGTCTGGGGATCAAAATTGCTCCCAGTTCCTCAGAATGCATGCCAGAGGCATGTCTGGCTTTAACCTTGAAGAGGATGCTTCCATCTGAAAGAGAGAGAGAGAGAAAGACGGGTCTCCAGCACCTGGTCAGCCTCTCTGTGAGGGCATCCTCTTGCCTTGGAGCTTAGGTGATAGTGGTCAATCACCCCCTCTGCCAGGCCTACTGGATTTAACCAGTCCTTACCAGCATGGCCTGCACCTTGCCTTGATTGCCCCCTTGCCTTCCCACTAAGCAAGAGTCGCCTCGGAGCTCTGGATTTAGTGGGACCTTACCAGTGTGCTCCTACTTTACACCTTTTGGGAGTTTCCCTAGTTTTCTCTGCACTAGCTTTCTTTGAGCGCTCCCTGCCTGTCTGATAAGTGCAGGGACTGTGTGACTTCTTGCTGCCAGAGCCCTGATCTAAGTCACAAGCCTGTTTTGCTTTCCTGGGGCTGCAGAAAAGGAAATGCCTAACCCCAGGACAACTTCCTCTAAGGAAAGGAGATTAGCAGAATGAGCTATTTACATGTTGGTCTCAGATTTCAGCTTGATTACTTTACAGACATCATTTACATTACACAGGAGAAAGTGACACAGGCCTAAGAGGACTGCTTTGAATAGAGAGCAAGGGAACTTTTGCTAAGGCCAGAAATAAAATTCAGGGGCAGCCACAGTTATTTATGGGGAGGGCAGGGGCTTTACTCTCAAACACCAGTTTCTGCCACTGCCTGGAAATTATCTCACCAGTCACCCACTATAACAAATCTGATCACTGAGACAAGAGGTTGGGGGTCATCTGCGACTCTCGCATAGGCAGCAGCCAAGCCGGAGATTCACTCAGCGCCGTCGGATCAATTGGCCGGAGCCGAGATGCAAGAAACACTGTGTACTTACTAGTCTGGTCTGCCCTCGGAGTCTGCAGATTAGGAGAGGAAAGTAGGAAGTTGGCTCAGCCACTCCCTGACATTCCCGTCCATCCAGAGGAGGGATCAAGGAGCAGCAGACACCGGGAAATGTTTCACCAGGGTTCTTGTTCATGAAGCCAAAGAATGAGCTTCACAAATACTCAAGGTAGGAGAGCAAGGTACAGGCTTTTATTTAGAAATAAAGTGAGAGAATAGAGCTCCTGGCTTATGCCAGGAGGAGACTTAAGACTGGTAGCCTACACTAATTGTCTTTTAAATGGCTAACCGGTGCCCAGACACATTTTTATGAGATAAAAAGTACGGCATTTAGATAGGAATAAGAGTGGAGCGTAGGTCTCCTACCTTGTGGTGGTGAGTATCAGGTTCCATGAAATTGATGAAGTTAGGAGAGAGTTAGGAATGCTCCCTGCCTAGGCCAGGGCAGCCTGAAGAAGCAGGCTGGAAGGCAGAGAAAGAGAGACGCTCCTCACAGATACCCAGTTGGGCTGTCCAGGTCTGATTCCAGACAAGCGGACCTTTGAGAAGCCACTGAAGTGTAGCCTCAGCCTAGACTCTCACAGTTGCCCATGGCTTTCCTCAGTCCCTCACATCTGAGGAGATGCCTCTGAAAGGGAATCCCGGCCTCCACTCAGCTGACATTCCCAGCTCCCAACAAAGATGGGGGATCCACTGAGGGAGATGCAGGGGAGCCTGTCGCTTTAGACTTTGAGATCGGCAGCCAGGCTAGTCCCATTTAAGTGGCTGACAAGTGCCCGATTTTGTGTGCCATAGACAGCTTCTTTCTATAAGGACAGTGAAAGAAAAGGCAGGCTTGGATGCCAACACTCACCTCTGAAGTTATCCCAGACAAGCCCCCAAAGATGATGCCAGGGTTCTTGTTCATGAAGCCGAAGAATGAGCTTCACAAACATTCAAGGTAGGAGAAAAAGGTACAGGCTTTTATTTAGAAATAAAGTGAGAGAATAGAGCTCCTGGCTCATGCCAGGAGGGGACAAGAGAGCCCATAGTGGTGCGTTGTCTAGGGGGTTTTATAGGCAGTTGAGGATTTTTCGAGAACATGAAAAAACTTAGGGGTGTGGACTTGCATCACCTGCCCTGTCCTCAAGATGGGCTGGGTCAAAGTCTGATTGCTAGGGCTGACAGCATAGTCATGGGTTATGCTGATACCCTTGCAGAACACTCAAACATTCCAGGCCAAGTTGCTTCTGGCCTTTTAACCTTTAACTGATCTCACTTAAGATGTCTATATTCTTAGGAATCTTTCCCTAGAGAATTAGTGTGACCTTGACTTTGCATAATGCTTAACAGAAGTTTCAATGGGGACTTCTTTGCCCATTGTTACATTGCTCTGACTGTAAATATTCTGCCTTGCTTTTCCCGGAGGCCCTCAACCTACACTGTCTCACTTGTACGTTTCCAAAAAAAAAAAGCTCCAATCCAACTCAGCCATTCAAAAGTACACTTCCATAGACCTGAGCTCTGATTGGTTATGCCCTATGCAAATGAAGTATTGTACTTTCAGCCAATCAAGAGTGGGCAATATCATTAGTTCTGTTCTCTTTTAGGTAGCAGGGTTGGGAGGCTGGCTGAGGAGTGGCATTTCCACCTCTCAGGAGGCAATATAAACCCCAGATGCCACAACCCTAATGGCACCAGCTCTTGGATCACCTCTTGATTATCAGGCGCTTTCTCTTTTCACTCACAGATAAGAGCTTTGCTGGTTGCTCCATACTCATGTCTGCTGGCTTCATTCTTCAGTCACCTCTGAGAAATGATCCTGGGAAAAACAACATCTCGGCTGGTAACAGTATTATTTATATTGCTTTCACTTAATGTATCTTGGGGATCATTTCATAGCAGAACATTTAAAGCTGCCTCACTCTGTTAGAGTAGGTAAGATAGGCAGACATGAGCAGGGAAGTAGGGGTGGGGATTTTGGCCATTGTTTACAATCAGCAGGTGTTTACATTTGGTTGGATGTACATTCTACACATTCCATGTAAGCTATTCTTGTGGGATGTGGGGAGTAAGAATATAGATAACAGACTGGCCACAATGGGCTGGTTCCAACAGGAAGGAGTTGACCCAAACTTCAAAATACACTCATTATGCCCCTCCATCATTAACATAGTAGAAATCACACCTCCACATACCAACAGTTCCAATGAGAACCAAATATAGCCCAAAACTCCCTTACCCCACATGAGGGTGGAGCAAGCCTGAACTTCAAGAAAACCCCACCTGTTCCCTTTGAAACCTATCCCCACTTAGTGAATATTCATCTCCCTTTACATTAAAAGGCTCCCTGTTGTTTCCTTGGCAGGACTCCCTCTGGGTCTGCCCACTCACTCTTGAGTGTGTACTTTTACTCTTCTCTATAAACTTATTTTCCAATAAAACTCCTAATGCTCAACCATTTTTTACACCCATTCTTGAATTCTTTCTTGCAATGAGACCAAGGACCTGTCTGCAGTAACTATTTTCCTTAACTGCTACATATTACCCAGTGTGCATTGTACTGTAATTTCTTTGATGTCCTTTGACATCAGGAAATTTAGGTTGCTTCCAATTTTCTGTTTTCACAAACAGTTCTGCAGTGACTGTCCTCTTATATTTATTTGCCATTTGCACAAGTGCCAGCATACAAGTAGGATAAGTTTCTAGGAGTGGGATTACTGAGTGAAAGGGTATGTGCAACTATTATTTTGACAGATTTGGCTAAATGGTCCTCCATGGAGATTGTACTGCTTTACACCCTGATCAGCAAAGTGTTTGCTCATATCCTCCTCAACACAGTGTGAAATGAAACTTCTGCCTTTGCCAATCCAATAGTGACAGCTGACCTCCCATAGTTTTAAACTGTATTTCTTACTGTGAGTGACACTGAACCTCTTCTCACATGTTTGAGTCATTTGAATTAATCTTTCTCTGAACTATCTGTTCTTTTCCTCTGCCCATTTTTGGTTGCCATTTTTTTACTGATTTTGAGGAGGTCTCCGTATATTAACATCTATATGTCTCAAGTATAACGTGCACATATTTTTACTGGTTTGTCTGGATTTTTTTTCTTTGGGTGATTTTTTTATTTTTTAACAAAGGTTTTTTTTGTTTTGTTTTGATTTGTTTTACTTCTGTGTGATTTAATCTTTTCTTTATGGAGTTCAGGTTGTAATAGAAAAGTCTTCCCCAGTTATTGACAATAGCTGAACCTTTTCCATAAGTTTTCTTCTATACTCTCCACCTACTCCTATCTCATTGACATTTCTATCTACTCACGCCCCAGGGCCACAGTCTTCCAGTATCTGCTAGGACTAGTCCTCCTCAGTAATTTGTTTCCAGAATTTTCCTGGCAATTCTTCTTTGCTTATTTTTCCATGCTGAACACAAACTAAACATGTATATGTGAGTGGCACCCAGGTTAAGGAACAGAACATCATCAGAAGCTCTGAAACTCCCTTTTGCTTCTTCCACTCATTAACCTGATATCATAAATTAGGTTTCTCTCTTTGCTAATTTTATAGACATGGAATCATCAGTGTGTACTCTTTTGAACTTACTTTGCTCAACATTTTATCTGTAAGATTCATCCATGTTGCAGTGCATAATTTTAGTTTGTTCCTTTGAGTTTTAAGAATTGGGATGTGTTAGAGTTACAAGTTAACCCAGCAAGAATTGATCTATTTGTAATATTGAATCTTCCAGGCTCACAAAGAAGGGGTGGACAATGGCTTTTCATAAATAATCAGTGGTTTCTTCTACACATTTTTAATAGCAATTTTTAATAGAGATTGCAAATTTTCCTTTGAGCACTATTTTTTTGGTATCCACTGGTTGTGATATATCATGCTTTCATTATTTTCAAGGTATTCCATTCCTTTGATCTTTACCTCTTTTTTTGAACCAACAGGTCTTTAAGAAATAATTTTTAAGAATTCTAGATGATAAGGGTTGTTTTGTTTTCTAGTTGGGTAATTAACTTCTACTTTGTTAAACTATGAGCAGAAAATACTATTTGTACTGTTTTTCCTCTTGTAAATTCATTAAGATTTTCTTTTATGAATATATGATCAGATTTGTGGATGCTCTGTAAATGTTTGAAATTATATATTCTATATAAGTGGGGCACAGTTAATATGTAAATAACGCTATTTATGCCTGTTTTTTCATTTGTAAAATGGGGGTTATTATACCTCCTACCTCAGAGAGTTGTTTTATACACTAAAGGAGTTAATAGATGTAAAATGCTTATAGTAGTGCCTGGCAGATTATTTAATGGAAGCCATTGCTGTCTGTTATAAAATCTCAGATCCATTATAATAGAAGCAAAAACTTACATTGATCCTTTTCAGAGGACTTTGCAACCACAATTCCATCAACTTCTCAAATAGTATAATTCTAAAGAAAATTCTGAGGCCAGTCTAGTATTTTCCTTATAGATAACTAATTTTTTGCCAGGTTACCCAAAGATTCTTCATCTTCAAAGTTTGATGACTTTGTAAGAATGTTTCTCTTTTTAAAAATCATGATTTTATTTTATGATAGAGCACTTACAGAGAAAAATACATAAATATACATACACAACTTAATGAATTATTATGAAGCAAACCCCTTGTAATAATGACCCAAGTAAAGAGACAGAACTGTTTCATATCCCAGAAGCCCTTTGATACCCTTTAAAATCATAACTTTCTCAGTCTAAATTATTTCCTCTAGAATTGGTAAATATCTCCAAGAGAAAATCTAAACTATCTTATGAAGGTGACCAGATACTTTCAAGCATATATTTTTGTTTGTTTATTTTTAAACTGTTTTTAAACTGCTTTATTGAGATGTAATTCACCTATTTAAATCATACAGTTCATTGATGTTTAGTATGTTCTCAAGTTGTACAGCCATAACCAACATCTAATTTTAGATCATTTTCATCACCCTAAAAAGAAACCCTATGCCCATTAACAGTCATTTCCCATTTCTTTATCTCCTACCTACAGCCCCAGGCAACCACTAATACATAGATTAGTCTCTATAGATTTGCTTATTCTTGGTATCTCATATAATTGATTGGGATATACAGTATGTGATCTTCTGTGACTGGCTTCTTTCACTTAGTATGTTTTCAAGGTTCATCCATGTTATTGCATGTATCAGAACTTCATTCCTTTTAATGTTGAATAATTTATATGGATATTTCACATTTAATTTATCCATTCATCAATTTATGGTCATTTGGTTTGTGTCCATTTTGGGATATTATGAGTATTCTTGCCATGAACATTCATATACTTCATTTCATGTGGATATATGTTTTCATTTATCTAAGTATATACGTACAAGTGGAATAGATAGGTTGATGGTGTTTAATGTTTAATTTTTGAGGAATTGCTAGACTGCTTTCCAAAGTAGTTGTACCATTTAAAATTCTCACCAGTAGTGTATGAACTACAACTTCTGCATATCCTTACCAACACTTGTTATTGACTGCTCATAGCTTTTAAACCTCATCTTTCCCACTGTTGCTTTTCCTTATGTTTGGGCAATTTGATAAGAAAGTCTAAGTGGTTCCTCCTTTGGCACCAGCAGGTGATTCAAACCACTCAAGCCTCTACCTATGTGTGTGGGCCCCCTCATCTCTTCCAACTTTCTAATTACAATAACAACCCAATGCATTTTCCTTTCCCGAGTCATTCAAGCCCTTTTCAGACATGCTTGGGAGACCTGCAGTGTTTTCCCCAGAAAACCTCATTATCTAAGTAATAAAATTTTTCATTCTTTCCTGGTGTTTGTGTGTCACCATCAGTCTTGACATTCAAACCAAATTCTGGGTGAAGGTTGATGCTGCCTTTACAGGATATCTACAACATGTCATTGTTATTTAGACTTCTGTTTACTTATTGATCTGCTTAGTTGTACTATTCATTATTGGTAAGTGGGCTATAGAAGTCTCCAACTATTATTGTTGACTTGTCTATTTCTCCCTGTAATTCTGTCAGTTCTCTATGTTATGGGACTCTGTTGTTAGGTGCATATATGTTATACTTATTATATCTTCTTAATAAATTAATCCTTTATCATTATGAAATGTTTGTCTTTTTCTTAGTAACAACTTTTGTCTCCTCTATTTTGTCTGATATTGCAATAGTCACTCAAATTCTCTTGTTTGCATGTTATAGCTTTTTCAACTCTTACTTTCCACCTATTTGTATTTTTGAATCTGGGATGTATATCTTATAGCAACATATCTTGATCATGGTTTTTAACTCATTCTGCCAATCTTTGCCTTTTTTTATCCTAATGCTCAATATATTTGCACTTAATATAATTACTGATAAGCTAAGATTTACATCTGCCAATTTGATATTTATTTTTATATGTCCCATGTCTTTTTTCTATATTTCTCCATTACTGTCTTCTTTATTGTTAATGGATATTTTATAGTATGCAATTTTAATTCCTTTATTGTTTCTTTTGGTGTATTTTTAAAAATTTAATTTCTTATGGTTGTCAAGGGATTATCTGATTAATCATTAAGATTGTTAATCAGTATCTTAAAACAATCTAATTCAGATAATATTAACTTAATTACAATATTATTTAAAAACTTGACTACAGTATAACTGTTTCCTCACATTTCCTTTATACTTTTCTTTTAATACATATTATCTTTATGTATTATAAACCCTTCAACACAATATTGTAATTCTTGCTTTATGCAGCTGTCTTTTAAGACAGATATGAATATAAATAAGTTATAAATAAAAATATATTTATACTGTTTTTATATTTACTTTTGTTTTTACCTTTATTGGTGACCTTTATTTCTGTGTGGATTTGAATTATTGTCTAGTTTCACTCATTTAACCCTTTTATATTTCTTTAAGGCAAGTAATTGAGCTTGGGGTAGAGGAGAGATGAGAATATCCCTATATAAACATCATAGACCCCACTCTTTTAGTTAAGTTCAATAGTTTCTCTTGGATAGATGATTTGCAGTTCAATCTGTGGCTCTGGTTAATTTTCAGGGTTTGAAATTATTGATTTGTGTGCTTTGCCTATGTTTCATTATTTTTTGGGAGAGTGAATTCACCAAGGTCCTTCCTTACTCTGTGATCAGAAGTCAATTTCCCTAGGATCTATCTTAATGTTAATTTTTTTGTTTGGCTGTTTTTGGGGGATTCATGATGTACCCTTTTAATGTTTAGGTAAAATATTTTATTATGAAGAGTTGTTTAATTATGATTTAAAATATACCCTGATTATTTCTATTATTTCTATTCTGTTCTTCAGGGACACTTACTTATTTAGAAGGTTAGGGGAAAATAATTTTAAACATAAATAATACACACTAGAAAAACACACATGCACACACACACAAAATACACACTGACCTTCAGAAGACTGAAAAATGAATCAGGTGAAAAATAGAGCTGTCATTTTTGCAACAAGCTCTCTGGAGTATTGGTTTCATCCTTTGAAGTCTTTTCCTGCTTTGTAATATCAGCAATGTACCACATTTCACTAGGTTTGAAGAGGTGTTCTGGTGCCATCTAGTGCTACAAATAAGTAAAGGTTACTCTGCTTTTTCCTTTCTTTTTTTGTTTTCCATTTCTTCTCCTTACTTTTTACCTTATAATAAAAATTAAAAATTAATTATTATAATAACAGCTGTTTTCTACTTCAAATGAATATGACTGTTTGAGTTGTAATATGCAGTTAAAAGAGCCAAAAAATGTTATTTATATTATATGTTTACTCTTGGGCAGAACTAAGCATGTTTGGGAAAATCTCAAATTATCTTGGAATAAAGGGTTAGTATTCCACATAGTAGAAGTTTCTCCTAAACACAGTCTTGTCCTTATTTCTACACTTCTTTTTGCCTGTTGGCTGAAGATCAGCCGACCTGCTCTCTGCATCCTCCAAATTCTTTATGCTAGACTCTATGAAATCCCTACATTATTATAAATAAGTTTTGCTTCACCTCCAAATCCTACACAATAGAATAACACCTAATCCATGCCTGTACTCCTCTGTGTGACTTTTCACATGTGTCCTCCATGCTCTGACTTTTTTCTATTGTATAATTCTACATCCATTAAAAATACATCAATTTATATTTCTGACCTCTTAAGAAAGGGTTTAAGGGTTTATGACTTTAAAGCTAATATAGGGAAAGTTTGGATAATAAAACATACACCACCCAAAGGAACCCAAGAAGGAGAATAGAAGAAGCAGGACTAATTGCAAATCATTTGTAAGATAATATGATTAAATTCAAGTATATGAATAATCACATTTTATATAAACAAACAAAGTATCTCAATTATTAAGGCAAAGATTATCAGAGTATATAAAAAATAAAAATGTAACTATATACTGCTTAGAAGAGATAAACCTAGAACATAAAGATTCAGAAAAGAGAGTAAAATTATACAATAAGATAGGTCATACAAATATTAACTGAAAGAAAGCTGTTGTGACTATATTAATATCAGGCAACATTGAATTTAAAGCAAAACATTACTGAAGTGACTACATAATTATAAAAGATATAATTATAAAAGATTCATTTCCTCAGAAAGATAAACAAAAATGTAACTGGATGTACCTAATTGAAAGTTTTAACTGGATACACACACACACACACATTATATATGAAGATTTTCTAATAATCTTACTTAATTTCATAGAAAACACTCTGAATGATTTCAAATATTCGAAATATACTGAGGTTTGATTTATGGTAAAGAATATGGTTTATTTTATAAGTACTCTGTATATGTGTGTTTGTATTTGACAGAACTTAAAATAGACATACTCTCAGTAATTCATAGAAAAGCAGAAATAAATCAATAAGGATGCAGATTACTTGAACAAATGAATATCAGACTTAATCAATGCACATTTATAGAACCCTACATCTTTTTACAATTTTTGAGGTACATACAATAAAATGCATAAATCTTAATGTAAAGCTCAGTGAATTTTGCCATGTTTATTACATTCATGAAACCATCACCCAGATCAAGCTGTCAAATATTCTCACTAGTTTTTCCCCTTTCATCTCTTTTACCCATCTCCCCTTCCGTATGATAACCACCAGTCTAGAACCCTGCATTTTAAATGTGCACATAAACATTCTTTTTAAACACACATTTACAAAACTGACTATATTTTTTCTTATAAAATAAATCTCAACAAATGATTGAAATTTCTCAGAGTATGTTCTCTGGAATTAAATGAGATACCATAGGTTATTATAAAGTGGTCATATGTATCTATACATATTTAGAAGTAATACATTTGTAAATAATCCAGGGGTTAATGGAATCCCAATATAAAATATTTTGAACTGAACAATAATAAAAACATATCAAAATATGACATGTGAAACTAATACCATGCTTAGAAGAAAATATATAGGCCTTACTGTGTATATTGGAGGGAGTGAAAAAACAAATGAGCCAGGCATCCATTTCAAGAGATTATCAAATGAAAAACAAATTAACTCAAATAGAATAGACATGAGGTAAAAATAAGAACATAAATGACCAAAACAGAAAACAAAAATTTGGTAGAGAAGATCAGCAAAATAAAAAATGTATTCCTTGAAAAGTCTACGAAAATTTATAAATCCCTGATGAGTGATCACAACAGAGTGAGAAAACACAAACAACTGATTTGAGGAATGAAAAGGTGCATGTAACTGTGTATCTTACAGGCACTTTTAAAAGAAATCACAGGAGGATAGTATAAACAACTTTATACCAATAAAGTAGAACATTTGAATGAGTTGGAAAAATTATTTTTGAAAGTACAATTTACCAAAAAATCAAAATAAATTTTGAAAAGAAAATTACAGATCTATATTCAAATAGACCTAAAATTGTTAAAGATATTGCATTCCAAATCCATCTTGATGCTTCATCTGGGTTTGTTACTCTCTAGACCTGCTGTTCCATAGGCTGTTATGCAGAGAATTCTTTTTTATTTTCTCTTTCTTTATTCAATACCTTATTTCTGGGTCCCATAACTATCCCTTCCTTAGTATATTCACTCTTTTTGAGGCAGCATATTTTCTAGTAGTTCAGAGAATGGGTATATAAGAGTATAGCAATGATTTGTGGTGCCCGGCAACACAGAGTAGGGCCACCCTCAAATACTTAATTGATTTTTGGATGTTAAACCAACATTGAATTCCTGGGATGAATCCTACTTGATTATGGTATATAATCTTTTTTATAGCTTGTTGGAATTAGAGTGCCAATATTTTGTTGAGTATTTTTTACTTTAGTGATGGGGTATAATGAATGGTCTGTAGTTTTCTTTTATCGTCATGTCTTTATCCCTGGATATCAGGGAAATGCCTCATAGAATGAGTTGACAAGTATTATTCTCTGTTTTCTGAAAATGTTTATATATGCTCATACCTAATTCTGTTAATTGCTAAAATTTTCTTCTACTTTGCATTTTCTCCTCTTTAATAAATGGCATGTTATTTTTAATCAATCTAATCTCTCAAATGTCAGAGAATATTAATTTTTAGGACCTCTGGTTTTCTTCATGTATTCTGTTTTAGTGGGAACATTTTCTTAGAGATGTTAACTTTTAAATTTTTAATTATTTTAATAATTTAACTTTTTTTGCTCATTTATAAATGAGCAAATTAATTAATGAGGACTAGTAGCTAGCACTACTTCTATGAGCAATTTTATTAGTCATTACTTTAATTCTCCAGCAGATACAACTTCTTCCACCTGCCCACACTCAGAGCTCTCTGGGAGTCCAAGGAGTATTTCATCCAGAATAGCTAGTGAACAAAAATGGGCCTGCAGTCTAGCTACTCATTGGGGCTGATATGCTGAAAGCAGATTTGCAGATAAAGAGTCTCTCTTGAGCAACATGAATCCTTCCTTGAGCAGCAGAATTACCTAGTCTCAGTGGGAAGGTCAGACCCAGGTAAAACCTGCCATAGATTCTTTTATCAGCCATTCCTTCTCCAGGGCTCTAGACTGATTCCATTCCCCTAGGGTCTGCTCTTTGGCATAGTCATATCTTTATCCTCTGCAGGAACAATCTTTAGTATGTCTATGTCCATTTAGTGTTACAGTTGACAGGGGCAAGTAGTGAAAGAGGCCTTGGGAAGCCAAGCACATTAGTGAGTTTACTACTTTGCAAAGCCATCTTATTCAATCCAACCCACTGTTTATATTGTGGTAACTCAGACATAGCTGAGTCATTCCCCTTTCTCCAGCCATACTACCCATGTTAGGGCTGCTAGACAAGCACACTTAGCAAGAAATTCCTACTGACTGAAGCCTGGATGTGACTCTGATGTTCAAGGAGTGCTGTTCCAGGTTTCATGTAAATTTCATTATTTCAATACCAATTCATTCCAATTCCATAATATTTCAATTTTTTTACATTGATTTTCTCATCCCTAATCAATTGGAACAATGGCCCACACAGGGTGCCAATAAATACTGTACAAGTATTCTACATAGAAAGTATAAAATTTTATTGAGAGACCGTAATAAATGATGGAATACATTTTACTCATCAATGGAATGGCTTGATATTAAGGATATCAGTTCTTTCAAAATTGACTAGTAGAGGAGGAGCCAAGATGGCTGTGTGAACAGGACAGCAGAAATCTCCCCCAAAAAACATATATATTTTTGAAAATACAACAAATACAACAATTCCTAAAAGAGAGACCAGAAGATACAGGACAACAGCCAGGCTACATCTACACCTTCGAGAACCCAGCGCCTCATGAAGGGGGTAAGATACAAGCCGCGGCCTGGCGGGACCCGAGCAACACTCCTACCCCAGCTCCCTGGTGGGAGGAGAGGAGTCAGAGTGGGGAGGGAGAGGGAGCCCAGGACTGCTAAATACCCAGCCCTACTCATCTGCACTGGGAGTGCAGACACAGTGCATGGTGTGCTGGATACTAGGGAAACTGAACAATAATACCTGTGAGCGGGTCCCCACAGCCGGCGCCCCTGGGACAAAACAAAAGCGAGTGCTTTTTGAAAGTCTTAAAAGCACAGGGGCCTCACAACTGGTTGGAAGCATTCCAGCTCACTCAGCCAAGCAGCTAGGAATCCTGGGGAACTCCAGATGCTCTAACCCCTTGGGCAGCAGTGCAGCCTGGAGGCCCCTAATGGGATAAACAGCCTCTCGTCCCTTCCACCTCTGGTGTGGCTTCACCATAGCGGAGCAGTTGCCCGAGGCTGGCCATGCCCACAGGAGCCACCCAGGCCAGACATAGAGGCCGCACCTCCATGCAGCTGCCCAACACACGCTGCTAGGGATCACCATTCTCTCAGGAGAGGAATGTGAGGAGCAAGCAGCAAGGTATTTAGTTCTCCCAGCTGACACACACCCCATCTGCCCATCACCATGAAAAGGCAGAAGAATTTGATTCAGACCAGAATCACAAGACATCCTCCCCGGAGAGGGAACCTGGGGAGATAGATCTAACCAATCTTCCTGAAAAATAATTCAAAATAAAGGTCATAACCATGCTGATGGACTTGCAGAGAAATATGCAAGAGCTAAGGAGGGAGAATACAGAAATAAAACAATCTCTGAAAGGACTAAAAAGCAGAATGGATGAGATGCAAGACGCCATTGATGGAATAGAAACCAGAGAACAGGCATGCAGAGAAGCTGATGCAGAGAGAGATAAAAGGATTTCCAGGAATTAAAGAATATTAAGAGAACTGTGTGACCAATCAAAACGGAACAATATCCACATTATAGGGATACCATAAGAAGAAGAGAAAGAAAAATGGATAGAAAGTGTCATTGAAGAAATAATTGCGGAAAACTTCCCCAAACTGGGGGAGGAAATAGCCTCTCAGGCCACGGAAGCACACAGAACTCCCAACAGAAGGGACCCAAGGAGGACAACACTAAGACACATAATAATTAAAATGGCAAAGATCAAAGAAAAGGACAGAGTATTAAAGGCAGCGAGAGAGGAAAAAGGTCACCTACAAAGGAAAACCCATCAGGTTATCATCAGACTTTTCAACAGAAACCTTACAGGCCAGAAGCATGGTATATTTAATGCACTGAAACAGAAGGGCCTTGAACCAAGAATACTGTATCCAGCATGATTATCATTTAAATATGAAGGAGGGATTAAACAATTCCCAGACAAGCAAGAGTTGAAGGAATTTGCCTCCCACAAACCACCTCTACAGGGCATTTTAGAGGGACTGTTTTAGATGGAAGCACTCTTAAGGCTAAACAGATGTCACCAGAGAAAATAAAATCACAGAAAGAAAGCAGAACAATCAAATACTAACTAAAGGCAAAAAATAAAATCAACTACCCACAAAAGCAGTCAAAGGAAACACAAAAGAGCACAGAATAAAACACCTAACATACAAAGAATGGAGGAGGAGGAATAAGAAGGGAGAGAAATAAAGAATCATCAGACTGTGTTTATAATAGCTTAATAAGCGAGTAAAGTTAGACAGTTAGATAGTAAAGAAGCTACCCTTGAACCTTTGGTAACCATGAATCTAAAGCCTGTAATGGCAATAAGTACATATTTTTCAATAATCACCCTAAATGTAAGTGGATGGAATGCAGCAATCAAAAGATACAGAGTAATAGAATGGATAAAAAAGCAAGGCCCATCTCTATGCTGCTTACAAGAGACTCACCTCAAACCCAAAAACATACACAGACTAAAAGTCAAGGGATTGAAAAAGATATTTCACACAAACAACAAGGAGAAAAAAGCAGGTGTTGCAGTACTAGCATCAGACAAAATAGACTTCAATACAAAGAAAGTCACAAGAGATAAAGAAGGACATTATATAATGATAAAGGGGTCAATCCAACAAGAAGATATAACCATTATAAAAATATATGCACCCAATACAGGAGCAACAACATATGTGAAACAAATACTAACAGAATTAAAGGAGGAAATAGAATGCAATGCATTTATTTTAGGAGACTTCAACACACCACTCACTCCAAAGGACAGATCCACCAGACACAAAATAAGTAAGGACACAGAGGCACTGAACAACACACTAGAACAGATGGAAATAATAGACATCTATAGAACTCTACATCCAAAAGCAACAGGATACATATTCTTCTCAAGTGCACATGAAACATTTTCCAGAATAGACCACATACTAGGCCACAAAAAGAGCCTCAGTAAATTCAAAAAAATTGAAATCCTACCAACCAACTTTTCAGACCACAAAGGTATAAAACTAGAAATAAACTGTACAAAGAAAGCAAAAAGGCTCACAAACACATGGAAGCTTAACAACATGCTCCTAAATAATCAATGGATCAATGACCAAATTAAAATGGAGATCCAGCAATATATGGAAACAAATGACAACAACACAAACTCCCAACTTCTGTGGGACGCAGCGAAAGCAGTCTTAAGAGGAAAGTATATAGCAATCCAGGCATACTTAAAGAAGGAAGAACAATCCCAAATGAATAGTGTATAATCACAATTATAGAAATTGGAAGAAGAAGAACAAATGAGGCTGAAAGTCAGCAGAAGGAGGGACATAATAAAGATTAGAGAAGAAATAAATAAAATTGAGAAGAATGAAACAATAGAAAAAATCAATGAAACCAAGGACTGGTTCTTTGAGAAAATAAACAAAATAGGTAAGCCTCTAGTCAGACTTACTAAGAGAAAAAGAGAATCAACACACATCAACAGAATCAGAAATGAGAAAGGAAAAACCATGACGGACCCCACAGAAATACAAAGAATTCTTAGAGAATACTATGAAAACCTATATGCTAAGAAGCTGGAAAACCTAGAAGAAATGGACAACTTCCTAGAAAAATACAACCTTCCAAGACTCACCAAGGAAGAAACACATTCTCCAGAATAGACCACATACTAGGCCACAAAAAGAGCCTCAGTAAATTCAAAAAGATTGAAATTCTATCAACCAACTTCTCAGACCACAAAGGTATAAAACTAGAAATAAACCATACAAAGAAAGCAAAAAGGCTCACAAACACATGGAGGCTTAACAACATGCTCCTAAATAATCAATGGATCAATGAGCAAATCAAAATAGAAATCAAGCAATATATGGAAACAAATGACAACAACAACACAAAGCCCCAACTTCTGTGGGACACAGTGAAGGCAGTTCTAAGAGGAAAGTGTATAGCAATCCAGGCCTATTTAAAGAAGGAAGAACAATACCAAATGAATAGTCTAGAGTCACAATTATCAAAATTGGAAATAGAAGAACAAATGAAGCCTAAACTCTGCAGAAGGAGGGACATCATAAAGATCAGAGAAGAAATAAACAAAATTGAGAAGAATAAAACAATAGAAAAAAATCAATGAAACCAAGAGCTGGTTCTTGGAGAAAATAAACAAAACAGATAAACCCCTAGCCAGACTTACTAAGAGAAAAACAGAATCTACACACATCAACAGAATCTGAAATGAGAAAGGAAAAATTATGATGGACCCCACAGAAATACAAAGAATTATTAGAGAATACTACAAAAAACTATATGGTAACAAGCTGGAAAACCTAGAAGAAATGGACAACTTCCTAGAAAAATACAACCTTCCAAGACTGACCAAGGAAGAAACAGAAAATCTAAACAGACTAATTACCAGCAAAGAAATTGAACTGGTAATCAAAAAACTACCCAAGAGCAAATATCCTGGGCTAGATGGATTTACCACAGAGTTTTATCAGACATACAGAGAAGACATAATACCCATTCTCCTTAGAGTTTTCCAAAAAATAGAAGGAGTGGGAATGCTTCCAGACTCACTCTATGAAGCCAGCATTACCCTAACGCTAAAACCAGGCAAAGACCCCACCAAAAAAGAAAATTACAGGCCAATATCCCTGATGAACATAGATGCAAAAATACTCAACAAAACATTAGCAAACCGAATTCAAAAATGCTTCAGGAGGATCATACACCATGATCAAGTGGGATTCATCTCAGGGATGCAAGGATGGTACAGCATTCGAAAATCCATCAACATCATCCACCACATCAACAAAAAGAAGGACAAAAACCACATGATCATCTCCATAGATGCTGAAAAAGCATTCAACAAAATTCAACATCCATTCATGATAAAAACTCTCAGCAAAATGGGTATAGAGGGCAAGTACCTCAACATAATAAAGGCCATATATGATAAACCCACAGCCAACATCATACTTAACAGTGAGAAACTGAAAGTATTTCCTCTAAGATTGGGAACAAGACAGGGATGCCCACTCTCCCCACTGTTATTCAACATAGTACTGGAGGTCCTAGCCATGGCAATTAGATGAAACAAAGAAATACAAGGAATTCAGACTGGTAAAGAAGAAGTAAAACTGTCGCTATTTGCAGATGACATGATATTGTACTTAAAAATCCCTAAAGACTCCACTGCAAAACTACTAGAACTATTATCAGAGTACAGCAAGGTTACAGGATATAAAATAAATGCACAGAAATCTGAGGTTTTCCTATATACTAACAATGAACTAATAGAAAGAGAAACCAGGAAAGCAATTCCATTCACAATTGCATCAAAAAGAATAAAATACCTAGGAATAAACCTAACCAAGGAAGTGAAAGACCTATACCCTGAAAACTACAAGGCATTCTTAAGAGAAATTAAAGAGGACACCAACAAATGGAAACTCATTCCATGCTCTTGTCCAGGAAGAATTAATATTGTCAAAATGGCCATCCTGCCCAAAGCAATATACAGAATTAATGCAATCCCTATCAAATTACCAACAGAGTTCTTCAATGAACTGGAACAAATAGTTCTAAAATTCATACTGAACCACAAAAGACCCCAAATAGCTCAAGCAATCCTGAGAAGGAAGAATAAAGTGGGAGGGATTTCGCTCTCCAACTTCAAGCTCTACTACAAAGCCACAGTAATCAAGACAATTTGGTACTGGCACAAGAACAGAGCCACAGACCAGTGGAACAGAATAGAGTCTCCAGACATTAACAAAAACATATATGGTCAATTAGTATACAATAAAGGATCCATGAACATACAATGGGGAAATAACAGCCTCTTCTACAGGTGGTGTTGGCAAAACTGGACAGCTACATGTAGAGAATGAAACTGGGTCATTGTCTAGCCCCATACACAAAAGTAAATTCGAAATGGATCAAAGACCTGAATGTAAGCCATGAAAGCATAAAACTCTTGTAAAAAAACAAAGGCAAAAATCTCTTGGACATAAATATGAGCAACTCCTTTATAAACATATCCCACCAAGGAAGGGAATCAAAAGCAAAAATGGACTATATCAAGCTGAAATCTTGTGTACAGCAAAGGACACCATCAATAGAACAAAAAGGCATCCTACAGTATGGGAGAATATATTCATAAATGATAGATCTGATAAAAGGATTGACATCCAAAATGTATAAAGAGCTCATGCACCTCAAGAAACAAAAAGCAAACAATCCAATTAAAAAATGGGCAAAGGAGCTGAGCAGACAGTTCTCCAAAGAAGAAATTCAGATGGCCAACAGACACATGAAAAGGTGCTCCACATTGCTAGTCATCAGAGATATGTAAATTAAAACTACAATGAGATATCACCTCACACTAGTAAGGATTGTTGCCATCCAAAAGAGAAACAACAACAAATGTTGGCAAGGTTGTGGAGAGAGGGGAACCCTCCTACACTGCTGGTGGTAATGTAAATTAGTCAACCATTGTGGAAAGCAGTATGGAGGTTCCTCAAAAAGCTCAAAATAGAAATACCATTTGACCCAGGAAATCCACTTCTAGGAATTTACCCTAAGGATGTAGCACTCCAATTTGAAAAAGACAGATGCACCCCTATGTTTATCACAGCACTATTTACAGTAGCCAAGAAATGGAAGCAACCTAAGTGTCCATCAGTAGATGAATGAATAAAGAAGATGTGGTACATATACACAATGGAATATTATTCTGCCATAAGAAGGAAACAAATCTTACCATTTGTAACAACATGGATGGAGCCAGAGGGTATTATGCTCAGTGAAATAAACCAGGGGGTAAAGACAAGTACCAAATGATTTCACTCATCTGTGGAGTATAAGAACAAAGAAAAAACTGAAGGAACAAAACAGTAGCAGAATCACAGAACCCAAGAATGCACTAACATTTGCCAAAGGGAAAGGTACTGGGGAGGATGGGTGGGAAGGGAGGGAGAAGGGGGTTAAGAAGAAAGTGGGCCTTACGATTAGCATGTATAATGTGGGTGGGGCACGGGGAGGGCTGTGGAACACAGAGAAGGCAAGTAGTGATTTTACAGTATATCACTACGCCGATGGACAGTGACTAATGGGGTATGTGGGGGGGCACTTGGTGAAGGGGGGAGTCTAGTAAACATAATGTTCCTCATGTAATTGTAGATTAATGATACCAAAAAAAAATTGACTGGTATATTCAGTTCCAATCAGAATGCCACCAGTGTGTGTGTGTGTGTGTGTGTGTGTGTGTGTGTGTGTGTGTGTGTGTGTGTGTGTAGCTATTTTGACATATGATGTTTTGACTTGCTAAGGAAATGGCATCATCAGCAAAGGCAGAAAGGCATGAAGCAGCATGGAGTGTGCAAAGAAATATAAGCAGTTTGGGTTTCCAGAAATAAGGTTAAAGGAATTAAGTGAGGGCAAGGCTTAGAGGACAGTTAACTGTTCATTGGTTTTTAGTGTGATGGAAAACATTTTAAGAAGGGGTAACAGGTCATATTTACGTTTCGTATAAATCACTTTGGCTTTGGGATCCAGCTCCCTTCACATGCTCTGATCTGTGTATTACAGGTAACTACACTCCTCAGACTTCCTTGCACTGTGGCTCCAGAAGGTTTGGCCAGTAGAAAGTCCAGGGAGACGATTGGAGGCTGAAGGAGAGAAGTCAGGTACTTATGTATGCTTCCCAACCATCACCTTTCTGTGCCACCTCCTGTGGCAGCTGCATATCCTCCAGGTTCCAGCTCTCTCCAGACTAACCTGCTGTGGCTCTCTCTCCTGCTCCCAATCCCTGGCTTCTCAGCTCTGACAATACCACCTCTTCTCACTGTTCTTCTGGTCCTAGAATACTGCTTGTGCTTTGGCTAATCTCTGGATTCTTCAATGTCCATTGTTTACTTTCTCAGCTTTTCCATTTCCCATGTAAAACTGTCTGTGTTTGAAAGCTAAGGGTTTTCCCTGTTTTGGGCTGGACCTTAATTAATCTAAGGGGTTAAATTGGAGACAACAAAAACCCATTAGGAAGTCACTGTGTTAAGTTCAAGTGAAAATTCCTGAGGACTGGACCTGAAGTAGTGGCAGTAGGGTTAGAGCAAAGCATATCTAGTTAATTATTTCGAGATTAAATTGATAGGGTTTAGTGATTGGCTGGATATAGTGGCCAGGGAGAGGAGAAGGACAGAGATGAGGAATCAAGGATAGCTCCTGGTTCTAAATGACTAGGTAGATTGTAGCTTTAACTGAGATCCAAAATACAGAAGGAACAATAAGAGAAATAACAAGAAGGGTAAAGCCAATGAGCACATGTTTGAACATTTTAAAGGTCTTGGGATGGGTGTTCACCCAAGTGATGTTAAGTCTGAGGTTCAGAAAAGAGGTCATGGCTTAATACAGAGATTTCAGAGTCACTAACATATACATAATAGTTAAAGCCAGGACAATATAGTAAGACCATCCCAGGAAAAGCAGAGCAGTGCAGAGGCCACATGCTTTATTTTTCCCCATATTAAAAGCCAGTCAAAAGGAACACTTTGCTGGCACTGTACCTGCATTTACATGGATTGAGATCACACCTACCTGCATGGCCTCTAAGGAGCAGCTTAGTTTGGCTGTGTCTACTCCTTCACTACACGTTAACCCTTTTTTGTTATAATGAGATTAGGCATCTCACTTCACCATCTTCAATCCCTAAAGCTGCTATGGCATAGGTGACTCTTAATGACAATTTTGACAACTTTTAGCCTTTGTGTTTGACCTCTTCTATGGCACTTGACAGTCCTCACCATTTCCTTCTTGAATTGCTTTTTCCCACGTAGTTTGTTGGTGATAATAGGGTCTTGGTCTCTTACCCTCCTCCTTTATTGCCTGTGCCTTTCATCCTACTGGGCCACAGTCCTCATGCTCCTTCCTCCACATTCTTTTCCATGAGATTGTCTCCCCTTTTATGGAACTTCATGATGATTTTCCCCAAGCCTAAGTCTCTTTTCAGACATCTCTCCCAACTGAGCTCCAGAACTATATTCATCTTGTCCCCCACCCTGAAAAGTTCCCAGGCAACTCAAATTCAGTGGAGCCATTTTTTTCTGCTAAATGGACTATATTTTATAACCTTATCTTACAGCATAGACACACTAACCAAAATTGGAAAGTCACCTCATTCTTTCATCTCTACACTGAATTGGTTTCTAAGCCCTAACTCATATTTAACCCCTCAACATCATTTCAATTCCTGTTGGTTCAGCTTTTTACCATTTCTCCCTATACTGCTGTCCAGATCACATTCATGCTTAATGTAAGATGGGAGGTACTGGAAGAAGGGACAGGTCTCACTGTAGGAACCCGACTCAAGCCAAGTAAGGAAGAGAATGGCAAATGTCACTCAAATTATTTAACGGTAGGTCCCTAGCTGCAGGTCCCGCCTAGAATATGTGTTGTAGCACTCTATCTCCAGCAATGCAGCATGACCAATCATCGGTGATTATGACGCCCACATCGGCCAATTAGTTCTGTTTACAATGCCCTCAGGGCTCTCCTATCTCCCTTGATAAGCCTGTTGCCCCTCCTGCTGGGCGCGACTTCCCTGGCCTGTGCGTGGACCAGTGAACCTGGCCCGGCATTGTGCTAATAAATTTTTTTGCCGCTTGCGTGGTCTGGTTTCGTTTACCTTACACTTACAGCCTTAAAGTACCTAGGAGAAGGTATGAAGAACTTCATATGACCCACAGAACTGATCTCTGCTAAGCCTTCTCCTTGTTTCCTATTGATCCATTTCCTCCCTTCCCAGTCTTACCTTCTAGGTATATTCAACTATCCTGACATTTTCCCCAAATTGCCATGTTTCCTTTTCCTCATGTATATCTGCCTGGTGAGCTGTTCACATTCATCTGCCAGGAGAGCTAATAGCCTGAAGAACTCAAAAGACCCAGAGAACTCACTGACACCAAACACCCTTGCCTCACAGACTTGAACACATCTCCTCTTTAGTGCCTCGACTTTCCTACCTGTATGTGTTGGTTTGCAACCTTGGGAGTTCCCTGTGCAGAATCTAAAATTGACCCCTTGACAAAGAGGGCAGGGAGAGGCTGAAGAAAGAGGCAAGCCACTCCAGATTGGTAGGTGGCAGTTTTAATAAGGGAACTTACTTGCGAGGCTTGTCCTGTGCAACTGCACAGCAAGTAGATTATCTGCTGGCATCTTCAACAATAGTATAGCTAGCACACAGCACATTTTGTTGTCTTTGTTAATCTCCCCATCCCCTCTTACAGTCTGTGAACTTCATGGTAGGGACTATATTTTATTTCTATTTGTTTTCTCAGTCTTCACAAAAATGCCTGGCACACAGAGAGTGCTCAATAAATATTTGATGAATCAGGCATGAATGAATAAGGGCAGTCCCTCAGTGTGGGAATGGACCTGTTGTATGGCCATTCCTCCAAGATCCACGCACTTGAAAGTGTGAGTCTTTCTCATGGAGTTGACTGATATATTGATTCATTCATTAAACATTTATGGAACACCTGGTAGTTTCCAAGCATTGAGGCCATGTGAAAACAAGCATCCTCTTGTCTTTGAGAATATTATTCTTCCACTGTAGAAAGTAGCATTGTGACATTTGTTAGTCACTCCTGTAGATGAATGCAGAGTAGATTAAAGAGTGGTTAAGGCTGAAGGCATACACAGCAGTGTTCACTTTATTGTTACCCAGTGTACTTTCATGGCCTGGATCTCCTCCTCAGGATACACTCCCCTTATTTCATTTCAGTGTGGGAAGGCTGCATGCCTTTACTGGCGCTGACTAAAGAAGCTCTGAGCAAATGCTGCTGCAGACCAGAGCATGGCCAGGGCTTACAGAGGCACACAGCTCAGAGAAGAGGTGCTGTGTTTGGGGCAGGGGAAGTAGGCATGATGTAGGAAAGGCATGTGTGGGGATTATCCATCCTTCCAATCCTTGCTCTTCCTCAAGGCCCTAACCCACACAGCGCTTCCTCTGCTCATTCCTATGGAAGATAGTTCCCTTTTGTCTCCTCCTTTTCCAAACCCTGCTCTCTTCCCTGAAACTCATTTAAGTTATCAGTTACTAATAATGAGGGCTTCCTTTCTTCTAACAAAGATGGATTCCTCTGTATCCATCTTTCAGAACCTGCTTTCAGAAGAGAATCTAAAGTTGATTTACCATAAATTATAATATACCATAAAAGCTTAGAAGTTGTTAGTTGAATGATACCTTTTAGTGGATCTTCCCACCTAACCTGAAGGGAAAGACTTAGATCAATGTTCTAAATAACTGGCTGATGCCTGGGATTATGTTCTAGGAAATATATAAAAAAACAAGTAGCCTATCTGAGGATACTGAAAGTATTCCAGAAAGGTGGTTATCTATTCCAGGGAGGAGAAGGAGAAAACGTCAGGGAAGAAGAAAGGTCAAGTGCCAAAGGGCAGGGGAGCTTATCTTGGTAGAACTGGGGTCAGCATTCATTAAGGAAAATGAAGGAGTACAGGCAGGGCTCAAGGGAGGAAATGGCACTGAGTGATGTGGTTATCTTGTGTTACATAAATATTTTGGTGCAGGCGGCCAACGAGGAAAAGGCACAGGAACAAATCCTGGTTTGTGCCTTCTGCATTTATTTTTAAGCCTTTCACGAACAGGGGCGGACAGGAGGAGGCAGCGGGCAAAGGCCGAAGAAGAGAGGCTGGAGGGCCTCACAAAAACCCTTCTCACCCCACGCGGCAGGCCTGCGCAGGGGCTCAGGGCGGGCGCTGGGCGGAGCCTCCGGAGCATCCTCGGAGAGGCCGCCTCTGAGCACCATGGGAAAATCCTGCCCCCCTCGGACATGGCGCCCACCTACTTGGCGGCAGCAGCCGGCTCCGACACCGCGGCTCGCGGGTCCAGGCGGGAGAGCGGCTTGGCCTGGGGTTGTGGGGCGGAAAGAGGCAGAGGGGGCGGTGCCCGCGGGTCCGCGTGTTAGAACGCAGGGCGACTGGGATCCGGGGCGCAGGCGGCATGGTGTCCCAGGCGCTGCAGCTGCTCCGGCAGGGCGTGTGGGCCGCGCTCACTGGGGGCTGGTACCACGACCCCGAGCAGAGCAAGTTCACCAACAGCTGCCACCTCTACTTGTGGCTGTTCTTGTTGCTCTTGCCCTTGGCCCTGCATCTGGTGAGTGGGGAGACGCGCGGCTGGAGGGGGGAAGGGAAAAAGCGACCAAAACCCGCGCGTCTGCCTCGTGCTGGGCAGGGTCGGCAGTGATTTTTCAAAGCTGGGGTTAAGAAGTAAACTTGCAATTATAAAATAAATAAGTAATGGGAAATGTGGTCAGCAATATTGTTAACTTTGTATGGTGACAGATGGTTACTAGACTTGTGACCATTTCTCAATGTGTGCACCAGAAACGAATATAACATTGTCACTTATACCTCAATTTTTAAAAAAGGGTGGGATGGGGAAGGGCTTCAGGAATTTGGGACAGGGAATGTTCAGGGAGAGGGGGAGTCACTGGCAGGAAAAATGAAAAGCACTGTGGGGGCTCTGGGACTCAGTAAAAATTGATGCTGGCTAATAGGATGAGTCAGCCTCTGCTTGTTGCTGACCTATGCTGAACCTATTTTGTGGGTGGGCATTCCTAGGCCTCTTGGCTGGTCAGCTTGGGATAATGTTTGGTATAAGATATTGTACATGACAGCCAAAAGGCAAAGTGAAATGTGAACAGCAAAATCCTATTTACATTTTTGATATTTCATCCAATCTCCTCCCTGTTTTAGTTTGGGAAGGCAGGTTCAATTTTAAATTACTCAACTTGCAATCTCCACACCAACTGTGTAAAGAAACCTGTAGAAAGAGATAATAATGGGTAAAGCTAATATGGTTTATGCTAAGCAAAGTACTACAGCACCTAGTTGGGGCTTTGTGCTTTAGTAGGGCTATTATAATTGAATGCTTGCTGAGTGACTACATAGATGATCTTAGGTGAATTAAATATACCTCATTGAAAGAATGGTGAGCCGTATTTGAAAAGCTGTATAGGTAAAGTGCTCATGTCTTATTAAACTTTATGTGCCAAAAATCTAATTTTGATATGCCTGTTTGGGTACTTTATTCCTAAAACATTATTTGGTCATGTTCTCCATAACAAAAAAAATCTTCCATGAGTTTGTACTGCTAATGGATTGCAAGTTTGACATTAGAGGTTGTGCATGATTTGGCTTCTATTTATTCCCTTTCCGGCAGTTTATCCAGAGTCAGAATTCTGGCTCAGTAGGCAGGCTGTCTAGGTTAAATTTTGGGTCCACCTTTTATCAATTCTGTGACCTTGGGGAAATTACTTACCTTATTTCGTTTCTCATTTTCTCATATGTGAAATGAGAAAAATAATACTATAGAAGTACAGTGTTGTTTGGGGGCTTAAATAAGATACTGTATGTAAAGCTATCCATCTGTCAAGCTTCATTTCAGATTGGACTTGGACCTGGTTTAAATTTATTTTGCTACTTATTAGATGTTTGACCTGATATTTGATCTATCTAAACCTTAGTTTTCTCATTGTTAAAATAGAGGTGATAATGATCCTTTCATAGGAAAAATAAATAGAATTTCATATAAAAAGCACTTAATAGGGGCCGATCCACTAGAGACCCTTCAATAAGTGTAAATTTCCTTCTTCTGTGACCTTGTTCATCATTCTTCCTTGGCCTATAGTCACAGAGTTTCCTCTTTGTTGAGAAGGGCAGCATAGCAGAGTGATGAAGGGCAGACTTGGGTTCGGTCCTGGTTCTCCTGCTTACTAGTTGTGTGAGCTTGAGCAAACTTGAGTGTCCTGGTTTGTAAAGTAGGGATTATAGTACCTCCCTTGTGGGGTGAATATGAGGACTGGGTGAATTAATGAATAGTTGGTTGAATGAATGAATGAGCACATTTCAGAACCTGACACGTAGTGACTGCTCAGTATGAGCTGGACTTTTTTCCCCGCCATCATTCATTCACAGAGAATAACCATCTCTGTCTAAACTTCCCTGATTCCATTCAGTGAGAATTAATCTCTCTTCTTCCTTGCCTTTCTAATGCTCTGTATTTACTATTATAGCGCATTTTGAATTCTGCCTTGTACTTAGTTGTTGGAACATGTATGTTATCTCTAATCCTAGATCATGACCTTTTTGAGGATATGAGTTTTGATTTTGTTGATTCATCTTGGTTTTCCTTATTGTACTTAGCAGAATGTGGTGCATTTGGTTAGCAATGGTCTCATATATAATACACTGGTGGAAATAAATCAACTTGCATCTCTTTGTGTTCCAACCAGCATTATATTGTCTATCTCACTACATATTTTGAGTATTTCTTGATAATGAAAGCAATACATATTTCACTTCTAATACCATTCTTCACCAACAGCCATATTAACATTTAATGTATATTCCTACAGATATTTTTTCTATGCATATGAAGTCATTTTTACATAGCTGTTTTTAAGATTTGATGTATGCATGTGATCCTAACCCTTTATTTCTACCTAACTATGCTTTATTGAATGGTCTGATTTCTACCTTGCATTTGTAGGTAAGAAATTGTCCTTAGTTAAGTTCCTTTTTAATTATATTTTAAAATAATATTTGGCCAACTCCCAAGAGTTTAACAAGTAAAAAACTGACACCTTAAATAAATTTACTCTTATATTGGGTTTTTTTTGCTCAAACAAGTTATATTAAAATGTTTATATCTTTATGCTAATGTGCTTTTAATTATTATGGAGTAAGTTTATGTAGTATATAGCCTCTCTTATTTAAAAAATGCAGGTTATCTTTTACTTGCTCTGATCATCTGGTCCTTGAAAGTGACCTTAGGAATAAAAGACCTTCCTTCCTCGGCTGAGGATTGTGTTGTCAAGGTCTTGATACTTAAAAATATTCTTCTGCACTTAGGTGCTGCCTGTGATTATTAACATCTTTTTCAGTTTATTCCACTACAAGAACTTGGTCGAAAAAAGATACCTGGCTGCTCACTGAGAGTGGGGCTTATTCAAAGTTCTATTGTTTAAGGGTCCCTGAATTTTCCTGGTTTTTGCACAGTTTGAGCTTAAGCATGTTTAATTAAGACAGTTCCACTGAAGAGAGATTCCACCTTTTAATTAATGGGGACCTTCCTTAAACATAGAAATTAAAATTTTGTTATTAATTATTGAGACAAACATATCTTTAAGCCCTACAGTTTATTGAAGTCTGCTTTGTAATGTGGAAAGTAGGTTTCTTTTTATTAGCATTTATAAACTTTGTCTTTCTTTCTTTCTTTTTTTTTTTTTGAGAAATGCTCCAAAGTACGCCAATATGGATAATTTGGAAAGAGTTTTACTGTGATTTATTGTCAACCTAATTTTCTTTTGGATGAACTGAAATATGCCTTTGCCCTCAGAGAAATTTAGAGTTTCATTTATTATACATGTTCGTTTACTTACACTTCTGAGATAACTGACAGCAATTCATGTAGAGCAGTAGAAGAGGAGTACTAAGAGCATGATTAGGCTAGTGTCAAAAGACATTCCTGGGACCTTTTGCAAGTCACTTCACTTCTCCAGGCCTCAGTTTTATCATCTTTGCGATGGGGATAATAGGCTACATTTTATAGATTTAGCAGTTGAGATCCAAAGGTAGTAGATTTCTTGTCTAAGCCATCTAGATAATAGGGGATAAAATTCAGAATTTTAGCTAAGGTCCTGTATCTAAGTCTTTGGTCTTCCCACAGCACTTTGTCGTCTGACCTGGTACACATGAGAGCATTTGAGTTCTCTGAACCTGCAGACCCACATAATGTGGAATTCTGATTATCCTACAGGCAGTATGGTCAAGCCCAGTAGAGGGAGAGTTGAGTAGTGGAAAAAATGGAGTGATGACCTTCACGTTCTTCAACAGCCCATGCAGCGCAACATTGTGTATGATTTTCACACAGAAAACCTGGCTTTCATTTTGTGGTGTAGATTTATGTTTCCTTTCCTTTTATTTTATTTTAGCCAGACTTGCTCTGTTTCCAGTTCAGCTTTTTAATTTACCTTTCTTTGATAAGAACCTCTTCATTTCTAATGTTTATAATTACAATCAAATGGGATTACCTGTGAAGTGCTAGTAAGGCATTAGGCATACAGTAGGCTTTCTACACACACTAGCTGTTATTGTTATACCTCGTTGTTGGCTCATCTGCTGTAGTCTGCAGCCCCTCCCTATTTGGGTCCATCCCTATTTTTCCTTAGGTTTTGTATTTCTCTGGCTACCCCTCCTCCTGCCCCACTTCTAACATACACGTTGATTTCATATGAATTACGAAGGTGGTCAGTTCAAAAAGGAACCCTTCCTGAATCATGACTTGGATACTAGACTTCAGCTACCACTTGACCCTGTCAGTTGGAGGACTTTGTGCAGGCCTTGCTGGGCTGCTTGATTGTTCTTACTTGGAGGAGGGGGGGGGCTCCTGGGCATGTTGCTGTTCCCAAAAGGTCACCTCTTATTCTGGCCAGTCGTTGCATTGATATTTTGTTTCCTTGTAAGAAAACTGGTCCATAGTTTCTTTCCTTTGACTCCCAGAAGCTTGTTATCTATCTGCTCCTTCTACCTCTGGGGACCTTATTTACCTCACACTGAGATGCATGATCCTTTGTACTTACCCTGTGATTCACCTGACCATCTGAACTTCCTGACTCTCACCTGAAACAGATTGGTTTGAAGTGGAGGGACTGAAGCTTGGGGCACTTAAAGGAATTCTTCCTGTGCCTTGGGCCTCCAAAGAAGTGCAGACCCAAGCCCTCTAGATTTGGGCTAAGTGTCATCCCAGGCAGCTGTCTTCAAAATTTTGCTGCCCCAGATGGCTGTTTGGACTATATGTGCAAAGGTCTTGGCTTCGTGAGGGCCTTGCTTTTCTGGTGTAAGCACTCTCATTAGGGATGCCCCTTCATCCCTCAGGCATCCTAGACAAAATTGTCGTCAGTCTTTTCAAGTTAATACCCCCTTTCTTGGGTGACCACTCTTAAGTGATTGCCCCCTCCTGCAATATTCCTCCAGCTTATCCTGTCTACCATCTCAGCACATGGATGCCGGCAGGCAGGTTGTGTTTTGTGTCTGTGGTAAAACCACTAGCACCTACCTTGCTCTGAGAGGAAGCACTGAAAAATAGCCCTTTTCCCCCTTTTCTTGCTGTTCTAGTACTGCAAGCTCATGACTAATTTTCTGATATTTAATTTTATGTCTCTCACCCCACCCTTTCTTCTCCTTGAGCTTTTTGAGATTTCCCATAATTAGTAACTAGTTATATTTGGATGCAGCTCTCCTCAGTTAGGCTGTTTTTTTCCCCCCAATTGTAATTTTCCATATGTAATGTTAATGTTAATACTTTAATACCTTTGATGTTTGTATTGAAGTTGATACTTACCAGGTAATCAATTACTGTTTTCAATTTTTTATTTTATTTTTTATTTTTTATTTTTTATTTTTTTTTATTTTAAGAAGGCATCCCTCATATTTATTGATCAAATGGTTAACAACAATAAAATTCTGTATAGGGGACTCAATGCACAATCATTAACCCACCCCAAGCCTAATTCTCATCAGTCTCCGATCTTCTGAAGCATAATGAACAAGTTCTTACATGGTGAACAAATTCTTTCATAGTGAATAAGTTCTTACATGGTGAACAGTACAAGGGCACTCATCACAGAAACTTTCAGTTTTGATCACGCATTATTAACTATAAGCAATCAGGTCAAATATGAATATTTGATTTTTATACTTGATTTATATGTGAATCTCACATTTCTCCCTTATTATTATTATTATTATTTTTTAATAAGATGCTGAAGTGGTAGGTAGATGCAACATAAAGAAGGGAAACATAATTTAGTGCTGTAAGAGGGCAAATGTAGATGATCAGTTCTGTGCCTATAGACTAAGTATTAATCCAAGCTAGACAAGGGCAACAAAACATCCACGGATGCAGAAGATTTCTCTCAAAACAGGGGGGGTGAGGTTCTAAGCCTCACCTCTGTTGATCCCCAATTTCTCACCTCATGGCCCCCCTATAACTGTGCCTGTCTTAGGTTGTTCCTCCCTTGAGGAATCTTACCCGCCTCTCGCCAACCAGCTGTCTTCCAGGGCCATACAGGGAAATGTAAAGTTGGTAAGTGAGAGAGAAGCAATATTTTTTGAAAAGGTTAGCTTTTGACTTCTTTGCAGATTTATGCCCTGTGACTTTTATGCCCAGCATTTGAGGTATCTTTACCACTTGGAGGAATTATGATACTCGGTAAATTCGATATGAGGCACGAATTCTATTTAAGGGTTGTAATTAGGAAGGAAGAAGAAAAGCTATAGAAGTAGGAGATGGAAGAAAACATGGGAAGATTGATTATTTCTTTGACATGACTTCTTGTAGAGTAACATAAGCATGTATAGGTTTTAACAAACTACTAATTAAATTGCATACACACATTAACAGAATAGGAATACAGCTACATAACAGAAGCAGACCTACAATTACCAGCCATATCCAGTGAAACCAAGAAAACCAGTTAGGTACCCTAGGCATTTGTGAAAACTTATCAATAATATGATGGATATTGTCTAACTGAATTTGAATAGTTTGAGAAAAATCAGACAAATTAAAACAACACATTCCTGGAAACTGTTCACATCCCATATGTTCTTTTAACAGTAGATAGTCTATAGGTGCACGATTTTGGAGCACTGCAACTTGCACTTCTCCTAATTCTTGGTTGAGTTCTGACAATATAGATCCAGTCAAATTTGTTGTTTTACTGTATGCACAGGCGAGCTTAGATATCTCCTTCTTCATTCCAATGGCAAGTCCAGGAACTGGCAGGATGAATGCAGCTACAACTGCAACAGCGCCAGAATCTTTGTTGAAGTTTTTTGATGATCATCTTCTGGAATGACTCTACCAGAGGATGTTGATGTTGGAACTTCTTCATATCATATCTTAGTTCGTTTTCTGGGTAGCCAAATTAGGCTTTGATCCTCTGTATAAACACAAAGAGACCTTTTGCCCACACTTTGATATGCCCTTTACACCATTGTGAAGAACTTATCGGAGGTCACCACACAGGAACTGCTTTTTTTTTAAGAGAAAGGAATATTATCAGAAAAATGTATTTCCATAGCTGATTATCTGACACCCTTTAAGTGATCAAAATTAAGGATATTTAAAGCATGTATTAATCATTGATTTACAGTTAGTTTTATCCTTTCAGGGAGTAATCCCCCTTTCCTTTCTTTTTTTAAATTTTGTTATCATTAATCTACAATTACGTGAAGAATATTATGTTTACTAGGCTCTCCCCTCTACCAGGTCCCCCCTATAAACCCCTTTACAGTCACTGTCCATCAGTATAGCAAAATGCTGTAGAATCACTACTTGTCTTCTCTGTGTTGTACAGCCCTCCCCTTTATCCCCGCCCATTATGCATGCTAATCTTAATACCCCCTTCTTCCCCCCCTTATCCTTCCCTACCCACCCATCCTCCCCAGTCCCTTTCCCTTTGGCACCTGTTAGTCCATTCTGTTCCGTGATTCTGCTGCTGTTTTGTTCCTTCAGTTTTTCCTTTGTTCTTATACTCCACAGATGAGTGAAATCATTTGGTATTTATCTTTCTCCACTTGGCTTATTTCACTGAGCATAATACCCTCTAGCTCCATCCATGTTGTTGCAAATGGTATGATTTGTTTTCTTCTTATGGCTGAGTAATATTCCATTGTGTATATGTACCACGTCTTCTTTATTCATTCATCTACTGATGGACACATAGGTTGCTTCCATTTCTTGGTTATTGTAAATAGTGCTGTGATAAACATAGGGGTGCATCTGTCTTTTTCAAACTTGAGTGCTGCATTCTTAGGGTAAATTCCTAGGAGTGGAATTCCTTGGTCAAATGGTATTTCTATTTAGAGCATTTTGAGGAACTTCCATACTGCTTTCCACAATAGTTGAACTAATTTACATTCCCACCAGCAGTGTAGGAGGGTTCCCCTTTCTCCACATCCTCGCCAACATTTGTTGTTGTTTGTCTTTTGGATGGTAGCCATCCTTACTGGTGTGAGGTGATAACCTCATTGTAGTTGTAATTTGCATTTCTCTGATAATTAGCGATGTGGAGCATCTTTTCATGTGTCTGTTGGCCATATGTATTTCTTTTTTGGAGAACTATCTGTTCAGTTCCTCTTCCCATTTTTTAATTGGATTGTTTGTTTTTTGTTTGTTGAGGTGGGTGAGCTCTTTATATATTTTGGACATCAAGCCTTTATCGGATCTGTCATTTTCAAATATATTCTCCCATACTGTAGGGTTCCTTTTTGTTCTATTGATGGTGTCTTTTGCTGTACAGAAGCTTTTCAGCTTAATATAGTCCCACTTGTTCATTTTTGCTGTTGTTTTCCTTGCCCAGGTAGATATGTTCAAGAAAAGGTCACTCATGTTTATGTCTAAAAGGTTTTTGCCTATGATTTTTCTAAGAGTTTTATGGTTTCATGACTTACATTCAGGTCTTTGATCAATTTTGAATTTACTTTTGTGTATGGGGTTAGACAATGGTCCAGTTTCATTCTCCTACATGTAGCTGTCCAGTTTTGCCAGCACCATCTGTTGAAGAGACTGTCATTTTGCCATTGTATGTCCATGGCTCCTTTATCAAATATTAATTGACCATATATGTTTGGGTTAATGTCTGGAGTCTCTAATCTGTTCCACTGGTCTTTGGCTCTGTTCTTGTGCCAGTACCAGATTGTCTTGATTACTATGGCTTTGTAGTAGAGCTTGAAGTTGGGGAGTGAGATCACCCCTACGTTATTTTTCTTTCTCAGGATTGCTTTGGCTATTCGGGGTCTTTGGTGTTTCCATATGAATTTTTGAATTATTTGTTCCAGTTCCTTGAAGAATGTTGCTGGTAATTTGATAGGGATTGCATCAAATCTGTATATTGGTTTGGGCAGGATGGCCATTTTGACAATATTAATTCTTCCTGGCCAAGAGCATGGGATGAGTTTCCATTTGTTAGTGTCCCCTTTAATTTCTCTTAAGAGTGACTTGTAGTTTTCAGGATATAGGTCTTTCACTTCTTTGGTTAGGTTTATACCTAGGTATTTATTCTTTTTAATGCAATTGTGTATGGAATTGTTTTCCTGATTTCTCTTTCTATTGGTTCATTGTTAGTGCATAGGAAAGCTACAGATTTCTGTGTGTTAATTTTGTATCCTGCAACTTTGCTGTATTCCGATATCAGTTCTAGTAGTTTTGGAGTGGAGTGTTTAGGGCTTTTTATGTACAATATCATGTCATCTGCAAATACTGACAGTTTAACATCTTCTTTACCAATCTGGATTCCCTGTATTTCTTTGTTTTGTCTGATTGCCATGGCTAGGACCTCCAGTACTATGTGAAATAACAGTGGGGAGAGTGGGCATACCTGTCTAGTTCCCGATCTCAGAGGAAAAGCTTTCAGTTTCTTGCTGTTCAGTATAATGGTGACTGTGGGTTTATCATATATGGCCTTTATTATGTTGAGGTACTTGCCCTCTATACCCATTTTGCTGAGAGTTTTTATCATGAATGGATGTTGAATTTTGTCAAATACTTTTTCAGCATCTATGGAGATGATCATGTGGTTTTTGTCTTTCTTTTTGTTGATGTGGTGGATGATGTTGATGGATTTTTGAATGTTGTACCATCCTTGCATCCCTGGGATGAATCCCACTTGGTCATGGTGTATGATCCTCTTGATGTATTTTTGATTTCGGTTTGCTAATATTTTGTTGAGTATTTTTGCATCTACATTCATCAGGGATATTGGTCTGTAATTTTCCTTTTTGGTGAGGTCTTTGCCTGGTTTTGGTATTAGGGTGATGTTGGCTTCATAGAATGAGTTTGGGAGTATTCCCTCCTCTTCTATTTTTTGGAAAACTTTAAGGAGAATGGGTATTATGTCTTCTCTGTGTGTCTGATAGAATTCCGAGGTAAATCCGTCCGGCCCTGGGGTTTTGTTCTTGGGTAGTTTTTTGATTACCGTTTCAATTTCTTTGTTCATAATTGGTTTGTTCAACTTTTGTGTTTCTTCCTTGGTCTGCCTTGGAAGGTTATATTTGTCTAGGAAGTTGTCCATTTCTTCTAGGTTTTCCAGCTTGTTGGCATATAGGTTTTCATAGTAGTCTTTAATAATTCTTTATATTTCTGTGGAGTCTGTCATGATTTTTCCTTTCTCATTTCTGATTCTGTTGATTTGTGTTGATTCTCTTTTTCTCTTAATAAGGTTGGCTAGAGGGTTATCTATTTTGTTTATTTTTCAAAGAACCAGCTCTTGGTTTCATTGATTTTTGCTATTGTTTTATTCTTCTCAGTTTTGTTTATTTCTTCTCTGATCTTTATTATGTCCCTCCTGCTGCTGACTTTAGGCCGCATTTCCTCCTTTTTCCAGTTTCGATAATTGTGAGTTAGACTATTCATTTGGGATTGTTCTTCCTTCTTCAGGTGTGCCTGGGTTGCTATATACTTTCCTCTTAAGACTGTTTTCACTGTGTCCCACAGAAGTTGGGGCTTAGTGTTGTTGTTGTCATTTGTTTCTATATATTCCTTGATCTCTAATTTGTTCATTGATCCATTGATTATTTAGGAGCATGTTGTTAAGCGTCCATGTGTTTTTGAGCCTTTTTGTTTTCTTTGTAGAATTTATTCCTAGTTTTATACCTCTGTGGTCTGAAAAATTGTTTGGCAGAATTTCAATATTTTGGAATTTACTGAGGCTCTTTTATGGGCTAGAATGTGGTCTATTCTGGAGAATATTCCATGTGCACTTGAGAAGAACGTATATCCTGTTCTTTTGGATGTAGAGTTCTATAGATGTCTATTAGGTCCATCTGTTCTACTGTGTTGTTCAGTGCCTCCGTGTCCTTACTTATTTTCTGCCCGGTGGATTTTTCTTTTGGGATTTGTGGTGTGTTGAAGTCTCCTAAAATGAATGCATTGCAGCCTATTTCCCCCGTTTAGTTCTGTTAGTATTTGTTTCACATTTGCTGGTGCTCCTGTGTTGGGTGCATATATATTTAGAATGGTTATATCCTCTTGTTGGACTGAGCCCTTCATCATTATGTAGTGTCCTTCTTTATCTCTTATTACTTTCTTTGTTTTGAAGTCTATTTTGTCTGATATTAGTACTGCAACCCCTGCTTTTTCTTCTCGCTGTTGTTTGCCTGAAATATGTTTTTCCATCCCTTGACTTTTAGTCTGTGCATGTCTTTGGGTTTGAGGTGAGTTTCTTGTAAGCAGCATATAGATGGTTCTTGCTTTTTTATCCACTCTATTACTCTGTGTCTTTTGATTCGTGCATTAAGTCCATTTACATTTAGGGTGACTATTGAGAGATATGTACTTATTGCCATTGCAGGCTTTAAATTCGTGGTAACCAAAGGTTCAAGGTTAGCGTCTTTAGTATCTTACTGCCTAACTTAGCTCACTTATTGAGCTGTTATATACACTGTCTGGAGATTCTTCTCTTCTCTCCCTTCTTATTCCTCCTCCTCCATTCTTTATATGTTGGGTGTTTTGTTCTGTGCTCTTTTTAGGAGTGCTCCCCTCTAGAGCAGTCCCTGTAGGATGCCCTGTAGAGGTGGTTTGTGGGAAGCAAATTCCCTCAGCTTTTGCTTGTCTGGGAATTGTTTAATCCCACCATCATATTTAAATGGTTGTCGTGCTGGATACAGTATCCTTGGTTCAAGGCCTTTCTGTTTCATTGCATTAAATATATCATGCCATTCTCTTCTGGCCTGTAGGGTTTCTGTCAAGAAGTCTGATGATAGCCTGATGGGTTTTCCTTTATAGGTGACCTTTTTCTCTCTAGCTGCCTTTAAAACTCTTTCCTTGTCCTTGATCTTTGCCATTTTAATTATTATGTGTCTTCATGTTGTCCTCCTTGGATCCTTTCTGTTGGGGGTTCTGTGTATTTCCGTGGTCTCTTCGATTATTTCCTCCCCCAGTTTGGGGAAGTTTTCAGTAATTATTTCTTCAAAGACACTTTCTATTCCTTTTCTTCTCTCTTCTTCTTCTGGTACCCCTATAATACAGATATTGTTCCTTTTGGATTGGTCACAGAATTCTCTTAATATTGTTTCATTCCTGGAGATCCTTTTATCTCTGTCTATGTCAGCTTCTATGTGTTCCTGTTCTCTGGTTTCTATTCCATCAATGGCTTCTTGCATCCTATCCGTTCTGCTTATATACCCTTCCAGTGTTTGTTTCACTTCTGTAATCTCCTTCCTGACATCTGTGATCTCCCTCTGGACTTCATCCCATTGCTCTTGCATATTTCTCTGCATCTCCGTCAGCATGTTTATGAGTTTTATTTTGAATTCTTTTTCAGGAAGACTGGTTAGGTCTGTCTCCTTCTCTGGTGTTGCCTCTGTGATCTTGCTTTGCCTGTAATTTTGCCTTTTCATGGTGATAGAAATAGTTAGCAGAGCTGGAATGAGTGACGGCTGGAAGAACTTCTCTTCTTGTTTATTTGTGGGCTTCCTCTTCTGGTAGAATAGCGACCTCTAGTGGCTTGTCCTGGGCAGCTGCACAGACAGGGCTTCTGCTTCCTGCCCGGCTGCTATGGAGTTTATCTTCGCTGTCGCTGTGGGTATGGCCTGGCTTGGGCCGCTGCTCCAAAATGGTGGAGCCATGTTGGAGGGGGAGCGGCTGGGAGGCTATTTATCTCCGTAAGGGGCCTCCATGCTCCCTGCTGCTCAGGGGGTTAGAGTGCCCAGAGATCACCAGATTCCCTACCTCTGGACTAAGTGTCCTGCCCCGCCCCTTTAAGACTTCCAAAAAGCGCTCATCAAAACAAAAGAACAACAATAAAATAAAATAAAATAAAATAAAATAAAATAAATTAAATAAATAAATAATTTAAAAAACACTCGCTTTTCTTTGTCCTCAAGCGCCGGCCTCAGGCACCCGTTCATCAGTCTTGCTGCCCTGTTTCCCTAGTATTGGGGTCTCTGTCCCTTTAAGACTTCCAAAAAGTATCCGCAAAAAAAAAAAAAATGGCCTCTCGCTTTTCTTTGTTCTCTGGCGCCGGCCTCTGGTACCCACTCACCGTTTTTGCTGCCCTGTTTCCCTAGTATCTAGGACCCCACACATGCTCTGTGTCTGCGTTCTGGTCCGGATGGCTGGGGCTGGATGTTCAGCAGTCCTGGGCTCCCTCTCCTTCGTCGCTCTGACTCCTCTCCACCCGCTGGGAGGTGGGGGGAGGGGTGCTCGGGTCCTGCGGGGCTGGGGCTTGTGTCTTACCCCCTTCATGAGGCGCTGTGTTCTCGCAGGTGTGGATGTGGTCTGGATGTTGTCCTGTGTCCTCTGGTCTCTATTCTAGGAAGAGTTGTCTTTGTTATATTTTCATAGATATATGTGGTTTTGGGAGGAGATTTCCGCTGCTCTACTTATGCCGCCATCTTGGCTCCACCTCTGTTTTCAATTTTAACCACTTGGTTTGTCAGGTGATTGCCCAAACTTATTCCCTTTTTATCCACTCTACATCTCTTTCCTACATCCTATGGAAGAAAACAGTGGACTAGTTTTTAAGGGTATTCAGATTTTCCCTTATTTTGTGCTGCATTTTACCCCTTTAACATTTATTATTATTATTATTGATTATTGAACTAGGTAATAGTAACAGCTGATGTTCACTGAGCATGTATACGACAGGCAGTGTTGTTGTAGTAGCTTTGCATGAGCTAAATCATAAACTCAGTCAACCCAGAGAGGTACTGTCATTATTCCCATTTTACAGCTGATGAAACTGTCACAGAACAGTTGGTTAATATGCTTAAGGATGCACAGCTAGTTGTGACCTAATCAGAATCAGAGTTCAGGCAATTGGAATCATTACCCAATCAGCTATACCACCTCTTACACAGGTAATTTAACCACACAGGCATCTATTTCCTGCACATTGGCATGTAAAGATACAGAAATTGAAAATGTGCAAAAGAACATATCGTGAAGAAGCTAATTTCCCTCCTACACTTTCTGTAGTATCTCACTCAAGAGGCAACCACCACTTAGGCTCCTGTGTGTTCTTCCAGTGATAGCTCATACATGTGTGGGTGGAAGTTCGCTGTGATGTGCTCTGGGTTTAATCAGAAAGCAGTGTTCTTTGTCATCCGCTGTCTCAAGTTGCTCTGTAGAGTTTTTTTCTTTACTCCTCATGTGTGCAAACCCAGTGACTTTGGATCACAGGTAATACAAATCCTGTAGTTGCTTTATGGCATGTAACACAGACTTGATTCAGATTTCAGAATATCCAATTCCATATATCACTTAAGCTTCAGTGAACCATGGGGTTGTTCCTCCAGCAGGAAGGGGCATGAGAGTAGCATGTGCTTTCCCTCTGTCTTCCGTCCTCACATAAATCTAATACCTATCCTGTCTTTGCTCTTTGATAAACACTTCAAATTAAATATTTTGTCATATGTGTGTGAACATTTATGTGTACCTACCCTTGTTTTTCCACTTTAGGACCATCTTGGAGATGATTACATAAATAGCTATTTTGTTATTTTTAATGTCTACATTGTATTCTGTATGAGTAAAGGGTAATTTATTTGATCCATCTCCTTTGAGGAATATTTACATTTTCAGATGAGTTAACTTAATGCTAATATTTGGTTATTTGTATAGTTTCATTCAGTATTTGAACAGATATATATCAGATAGGATGTGCTAGTTTGTGCTATTGTAACAAATAGCCTCAAAAAATCTCTGGCTTCACTAAGTTTATTCGTTTTTCATATTATATCTGCAACATGGCCAGTGGCTGGAGTCGTGGTTAGGAGGAGGTCCTGCTCCTCCTAGGCATGTAGGTGTCCAGGCTGATAGAACTTCTGTTTGAGGGTGGCTTGGGGCTCTGCTGACCATCGTCCTCATTCTGGCTGATCACTGCCAGTCTCTGTGGTGGAGGGAGAGAGGGGGTGGAGGCATGCATTAGCTCTTGAAACTCCTGCCAGGAAATTACAAATACCTCTTGCACTCAGACTTCTTTGTCGGCACAAGTGACATGGTCACACCTAACTCCAAAGGGAAAGGAAAGTGCAATCCTAGCGTGTGCCCAAGAGGGAATTAGACACATTTCTTGGACAGTACTTATGCTTATGAGAACAGACTAAGTGCCAGATATTCTTCTGGGTGTTGGGGAAACAACAGGCAAAAGGTAGATTGAAATCTCTCCTCATGAAGTTAATAGATAAAGAGACATGAATAACATGATAACTGTGATTATAGGGGAAATACAAGATGCTATATAGTAAAGATAGAAACCCATCCTGGCTTTGGTATTAGGGAAATCTTCCCAGAGGAAAGAACTTCTAATCTGAGACCTGACAAATGACTAGGAATTAGCCAAGCAAAGATGGGCTAACCGTGAGGAGTTTGGATTTAACTCTCAGTACAGTGAGACCTACTAATCGGTTCTTCCTTTGGTCAGCTTTTCAAGTAGGGTATTACTTTTTACTCCCCAATTCTTATTTTTGAAAAATGTCTTGTCTATAGAAAAGTTATAAAAATAGCACAATGAATGCTATGTATTCTTCACTTAGATTCACCAGTTCTTAACATTTTACCACATTTGCCTCATCATTCTCTTCATTTATTTATACATTTTTAATATTGCCATATCATTTCAGAATAAGCTGCAGACTTAAGACACTTTTCCACTAGAAACCTCAGCAAGTATGTCTTAAGAAAAAGAACATTCCCTCATGTAGTTATCATTAACATGCACAGAAAAAATGTCATTGATATAATGCTATTGTCTAATGTATGGTTCCCATCCAATTTCCCATTTTTCCAATAATACCCTCTATAGCTGGAGCTTTTTGTTTTGTCTGGGTTTAAGATTCAGTCAAGAATCTTACATTGCTTTTAGTTGTCATGTCTCTTAATTGCCCTTTATTCTAGAACAAATTCTTCCAGCTTTCTTATTTTCTTTGGTGACATTAAAAGTTGTTTTGTAGAGTGTCCCTTAATTTTGATTTTTTGGATTGTTCCCTTGAGATTAGCTGTGTGATTATGCATTTTTTTTGTGCATAAGTGATGTGTCCTTGTCATGCATTACATCAGAGGCACATAATGTCACTCCCCCATTGTTGGTGCAGCAAACTTGGTCATTAGCTAAGGTGGTGTCACCTAGATTTCTCTATTGTGAAAGTATCCATTTTCCTCTTTGCATTTGAAAAAGTAATCTGTGAGGGGAAGTCTGGAGGATGCTCTTATTGTATTCCCCTCAAATGATTGTAGCGTAAATTGATGATTCTTGCCTAAAATAATTAATGCAGTGGTGGTTGTAAAATGTTGATTTTCTACTTATTAGTATTCTTGTGTAAAGAAAGGCTTTCCTTTCCCTGCCCCTGTAATTGTGCTGTGCTTGTTAGTGTTGTCTCAGTGATTCACTTAAAAAAAATTCACTGGATTATAATCCATTCCTATCATGATTCTTTTTTGTGTTCAAATTACCCAATATTTGGCAAGTGGTACCTCCTTCAAACAGTCCCTGAGTCCTTTGGGTATGTCCCCATCAGTTTTTGATTACTTTCTTGCTCTCTGGCCCAACAAGATTGTCAGGCTTAGCTTGTATTTTACCTACCTCAGCCCTGAAAAAAAACAGCCATTTCTCTAAGAAGCCCTGATCCTTTTGGTGAGGAATGGCATTTGGAAAATAAGATTTGGGAAGCAACATTTGTGTTCATTGCTACTGGATTGTCTTTCCCTCTAGGTCCTCAGTAGATAGAGCTAGGAGATCATTCTATCTGTCCATCCACCTATTATCTATCACCTGTGTATCTATTTACTATCAATAACACAGGGGAAAAACTCATTATATACCCACACATGTGGGTAATCTGACCTAAACCACCGATTTTTCCTGTCCATTACTCCATATTTGTATCTCTCTTTTCCCACAGTCAGAACCCTGGTTCTGAATAGTATTATTTTTTCAATCGTTAAATATATGCAGTAATTACTACTCCCATACTACTACCAAAGCAGAATCCTTAAGTAAAGTTCAAGATTGCTCTGAGTTATTTTTATATTTTAAGAATATACTAATATTGTATTCTAAAGTAACTTGGATTAATTCTTAAAAAAATTTTTTTATTGAGTATAATTGACATATAACATTAATTTTAGGTGTACAACATAATCATTCAATATTGGTATAGGGTTCATTGTTTATTTTTATTTTTTGGTTTGTCTTTGTGGTTATGCTATTAATTTGATATGTGGTTAAGTTCATCTGTGGGTATATAATATGAGTTTTTCCCCCCATGTTATTGATATAATATTTTCTGGAGGTATACGACATTAACATGGTTCAAAAAACACATTAAAAATATATGCTATTTTACTTCATCAAAAAATTTATCTGGCTGCTATGTGAAAAGTAGGTTACAGAAAGAGCCGAAATAGAAGGGAAAGAATAGAGAAAGAGCAGAATAGAAGAGTAGGTTAGAGAAGGAGCAGGAATAGTGGGTTCAGAGGCTATGCTAGTAGTCCAGTCCAGAGATGGTGGTGGCAACAAAGATGGAGAAATGTGAATAGATTTTGATAAGATTTAGTGATAAGTTCATTTTTAGGGTGGAAGAATGAGGAGCAGAGAGCAATCAAGCATGATGCCTGGTTATCAGGTTTGAACAGCGAATGGATGGGTTACCATTGACTGAGATCGGAAAGCATGGGAGAGAACAGTTGGTGGGAAGGGCTGGGAAACCCAACACCTCATTTTATACATGTAAGTTTGGAATTTCGTTTTAGATAATTAAAGTGGAGATATTGACAAGACTGTTGCATATAGGTGTGGGAGCATAAAGGAGCAATGTAAGCTAGACATCTGGATTAGAAAATCATCAGTGTAGAGATACATTTACCACTAAGGGTCTGAGTGAGAGCTCTCAGGTAGAATGTGTGGAAAGAGAGAAGAGGGCTAAGCATTGAGGTCTAAGGAGCTCTGTACTTAGATGCAGGGCAAAGAGGAGGTGTGAGTGAGGCCAGTGCAAAGCCAGGAGAGCATGGAGTCTTAGAAGCAGAAAGAGGAGGACGTTTCAAGAAGTGAGCAACTGTGTTGAGTGCTGCTGAGAAAAGAGAACATCGTATTAAAATTTGCCCTCAAAGACACTGACAAGAACATTTTCAGTAGAGTACTGGGGAGTAGAAGCTAGATTGCTTAGATTTAAGAGGCAAGAGAACAAGGAAAGGTGAAAAAGTGAAGACAGCTGCAAAAGCTTTTTCTTGCAGGGAGCAGAGAACTGACAGATTATCTGGAGAGAGATTTGAATTCAAGGCTGATTGCTTCCCCAACTATGCGGGAATCTTGACAGTGGGGATGTGATTTGAACTTGGCCCCTGGTATGGTGCTTCTTACACAGTGGATAAGCAAATCACTCTTTCCATTAATGAAATCTAACTGGGTAAGGGAAGACACAGTTTTGGGAGTACATATAACAGTCTGTGGTCGGGCCCATTTAAATACACTCACCACAATGCTGTGGCCAGGATCCAGATCACTGAAAATGGATCTTGAAACTGAGGTGGTACTCTTTGTATTGAATTTCTTTAAGGTTTAAATTGCTAATTTTTCCAATATAACCTTTGCTTTATTATTTATTTGGCAATTATGTATTTCTTTGTGGTGTTTAGGCAGTAATTATAAACTTTTTCCCTATCATGGGAAACTTGGACTTTTAAAAAAAGAAGACCATTGGATCAAACAGAATGATTTTTATCTCATTTACTGATATTGATTGATCTTAAATAGGGAAAACAAATACAGAAGTTTTGGACTGTGAAGGTTCCTAATGGTGCTCCATATTGGATTACATGTATGTTTTCATTTCTTCCTCCAAATCTTTACCATCTCAGAAGAAAATCAAGGGAACTAATACTTCTCATTAGTCTTCCTCATCTTTGATAACTTATTCTTCCTTTCAAGACTACAACTAGGTATTTAATATCAGGAAAGAATAGAAATTCCTGAATATACAAAATATCCTTGAACAATGCCTGAACAAATATTTTGCCAAGAAAACAATTGTCTTGCTTACTTCACAATTCTTTCTTATTATGTATTAATATTTCTGACTGTCTATGCAGGAAATAGAAGCATTTGCTCTGTTGTTCTTTGTTACATCTTAAAGCAGCATATATGAATTTATTATTCCATAGTATTGACAGATGATGTGTAGGTGATGATGATGATGGATAAGTGACACTAACGTTTGGGTGCTAATCATGTATCAGAAAATATATTAGTAAAATAATGAACAATTCTGTTAGAAACTATTATTCCCATTTCATAGAAGAAACAGAGATTTACAAAGGCTAAACGACTCCCCTGAGTTTACAAAATGGTTGAATTGAGAGAAACATAAAACATAGATAGACATTTGTCTTGCCAATGGGTTTCAGCCCCAGGCAAGTTCACTATGGATTCAATGTGACCAAAGAAATTGACAGCAATAAACCCTTTGGGGAAAAAGGGTTTATTACCCAACTTGTTGTAGGTCAAGCACTAGTGTCTCTGTCTCCACCCAGAGCTCTGGGCCGAGCTCTCTATATAGCGCAATAATAGCTTATTGCCCAAAGGTGTGGAAGCAGTAGCCTAGCAACCGGCCAGTTACATGATGAGCTGGTTTAAGTTTAGTGAGGATCCTGGCTATAGGAACCCCAACTTCCCCACACTCCACCCCTCCAGAATTCTCTCCTTACAAACTACATGCTTTCAATCTTCTGCAATGGTCCCTGTGTGAGAAAGCTGGAGCACTGTAACCAGATTCCACAATAGCAACAGAGGATAAGAACAACTTAGAGATAATAACAAAAATTAAGATACAACAAGATTTTGATAGGGTAACAAAAATTATAATAATCCTCAAGCCAGAGGAGGTTCCTAATAACAAAAAATTATAATAATCCTCAAGCAGGAGGAAGTTCCCAATTCACAAAGACTTTAGGGATGATGACACGTTTTAATGACACCAACATAGGCAAATCTTGTTCATCAGGTAGGATGCATGCAAAAGAGTGGTCCTGTGATAGGACTGTAGCAGGAAGGGGGTCCCTTCCAGGTCCGTGGGGGTTACTGAAGGGTCTATATATAGTGCTACTGGAGGTGCATGCACTGGCCATAATGATAAAACAAAACTCCCCGGTAAGATGCTCTTACCTTCTGGCTATTCAGGATATACTACTGTGACCTTTGGCGGCCACTCTGCTGTTATTCCAGGAATACACAGGAGGCCAGCTTCCAGGCCTTGTCCCCAAGGTGCCAGGAGAGCCAGCCTTCATTGGTCCATGTGTCGAAAGGTCCAAGGCCACATCCACTCAATGGAGTCTCTGTGGCTCAGTGCAGTTGGTGCTAGCAGCAAATGATTCTTCAGTGATTTTTCCTTGGTTTGTACTTGCAATTGTATAGGGGAGGCAGCCATATGTGTTAACATGTCTGTGGGGTTCAGGGCTCCTTTTCGGGGTCTCTTGTTCAAATGCTATAGCATGGTCCATAAGTGGACTGACCATCCCAGCAGATTATTGGTATCTGACTTTAGTCTGGATTTTAACAAGCAGTTGTGCCTCTCTGTCATGCCTGCTGTGGTAGGATTGTATGGCACATGAAACTTCCATTTGATTCCCAGCTGTCGCACCCATTCTTGCAGTGTATGTCCAGTAAAATGGGTGCCCTGATCACTCTCAATTACCTGTAGTTGGCCATAGGCAGCAAAGAGACACTTCAGGCCTCTTTTGGTTGTCTACTGGTCTGCACAATGGGTAGGAAAAGCAATCAGAAGTCCAGTAGCTGTGTCCACACAAGTCATCGCATACCGATATCCTTCTGATACAGGTAGAGGCCCAATATAGTCTATCTCCCAGCAGATGAGGGGTATAGGCCCCTTAGCTATCATCTCTTGTTGCTGTGGAACTCAGTGTAAGTCCATTTTGGAGCACACGACACACTCCTGCTGGGCTCTACTAACTTCTTCAAAGGTCAAAGGCAAGCCCCACCGACAGGCTACAGCCCACATTGTCTTTTGTCCTGCATGCAACAAATGCTGATGTAACCATTGGGCTACATCAGAGGCAGACTTTCCTTCTAAGCAATGTATCTGGGCCAATTTATCTGCTTCATCATTTCCTGGGGATGCCAGTGGCAAATGACCTTTCACATGGTATACTGTGATTATTTTAGTCTGACCACAGGCCCATAAGTCTTGCCACAATTCTTGCCCCCAAAGGCATCAGTGACCAACTAGCCAGTTGGCATGGTACCAGGTTGGTAGCCACAGGGTCAAGCCCCAATGGACAGCCCAGCTGTCAGTGCAGACAACTATAGGGGAGGGCTCCTGGCTGATCACAAGCCACACAGCCCAAAACTCTGCCCATTGCCTGATCTTCCCTTCACCATCTTCCATCCATATTGTCACAGTCTTAGGATGGAAAGCTATGGCCCTCCATTTTGGGGGCTGCCCACCGCTGGAGCCATCTGTATACCATGCATCTTCAGATATAGGGGCTCTTCCCTCCAGATAGGGACTGTCTGCTACTAATGATTCAAAAGCAAGTTCTTCCTGCTTTTCACTAGTATATGTCACCAGCCCCAATAAGCGCTGGAGTTCTTCACTCAGGGGACTACTGGAGAGGGCACTATGCTGCTGTAGGTAAGCACCCCACTTGGCTAGTGTGGGCGTTTGTGCCACACCACTCCTTGGTTTTTGGGTCCAGTCTCATACCCACCCCAAGATGGGATAGGTGATTATTACCTTTATTGGGGCCATTCCATTGATGGGTTATGTAGCCAGCAAGGCGTGATACATGGCAGCCAGTTATTTTTCTATCAAAATGTATCATACCTTTGCCCCTTTCCAGAGTTGTGACCAGAACTCAACAGGTTGGTGAGTTCATTCAAGCTGCTGCCAGAGGCCCCAGCCATAACCATCTTTAGTCACATGAACATCCAGCTCACAGGGCCTTGATGAGTCTGTCACACTCAAGGCTTGCACGGCCTTGACTGCCTGTTTTGCTATAGTAAAGGCAGATGCACATATCTCATCCCAGTCTCACCTGACGCCCTTTCATACCAACCAGTATAAGAGCTTCAGAATTTGTGCCAAGTGTGGGATGAACACTCTCCAGTAGCCTAAAAGACCCAGAAACTCCTGTAGCAATGCTACAGTTGTGGGGGTAGGAAAGGCCTGGACTTTATCTATAACTGCTTCTGGTATAACTTTGGTTTTACCTGACCAGATGACCCCTAAGAATTTGACAGACAAACCAGGTCCCTGAACCTTATAGTACTGTTCACAGACCATCCTTTCTCCTGTAGATGTTGCAGCAGTCTAGGTGCTGCACCTTCTAGATCTGAAAGAGAATCAGATGTGAGCATGACATCATCAATATAATGGTACGGCTGCACCGTTGGTGGTTTCTCCCATGTAGCCAAGTCCTGGGCTACAAGTCCATGACAGGTGGTGAGGCTGTGGAGGTATCCCTGTAGAAGGATGGTGAAAGTCCATTGCTGTCCTTCCTACATGAAGGCAAACTGTTCCTGACTTGCCTGCTCAATGTCAATGGAAAAGAAGGCATTAACAAGATCTACCACATCATGATATGTTCCTAGTTCATGGCTGAGGGTATCCATCAAGCCTGCAATAGAGAGGACAGCAGCATGCATAGGGGGTATGACTTTATTCAGTTCTCTGTAATCCATGGTCATATGCAAGGAGCCATCTGGTTTTTTTACTGACCACACTGGGGAATTGAAAGGACTGTGGGTGGGCTTTATAATACCACCATTTCCAGCTCCTGGAGAGTTTCTCCAATCTCTTTATGCCCTGCAGGCAGTTTGTATTGTTTGGTATTAGTCACTTGCCGAGGCACAGGCAAAGCTTTGGCGGGTGCCTAGCATTTCCCCTCAGAACTGCCTTCACCACACATACTCTCATTCTGAACTCACCCTCAGTGGTCTGCAACCATAGACTCTGCAGGATATCAATCTCCAAAATATACTCAGGGATAGGAGATATATACACAGTATACACTTTTGGGGGTGGATGCCCTATTCCCAAAGGGATTTGGGCTTTTTTCACTCTGATAGCCATACCCCTGTATCCATCTATAATAGTGGGAGTCCTGGGGAACTGCTCAGGGTTACCATGAATCAGTGAACATTCAGCCTCTGTGTCCACCAGAGCCAGGACACGTTGTATGTTCACTGGGGACCAATGGATGACTATTTCAACATGTGGCCTGTGGACCCCCCTGGTCCCTCAGGGAAGATACATTGACCTTTCCCTCAGTCAAACCGTGTTCCCCAATTACCTTCCTGTGTGGGCTCAAGTGAGGTTGGCTCGCTCTTCCAGCAGGAAGTCTTGCAGACACACAGGCTGGACTTGTGGCTCTGTCTCTGACCTCTGCCTCTTTGGTCTTAATGGCTGGAACTGCTGCTCTAGTTTCAGCTGTTGCCATAGCTCTAGTAAGATCCTATTTGCTTCCCATCTAATTTCCTTCCATCTTCTACTGCCTGTACTAAATCAACCCACATCTGGGTCCTCATAATCTTCATGGGGCCCTGTAAATTCTTCTTGTGAGTAACAGATTTTATTTCTTTCCATGTTCTCATTGCTTCAGCCTCTCCTAAGTCTGCTACTGTATGTGTTACCTCACTTATGGGATGCCCTAAATGAGGGGAAGGAATGGCCACTGGAGACCCAAAGAGGGATGTAGGAGCCATTTGAAATACAATATCTCATCCCAGTAGTGAAAATCTCTTCATCTGGGCCATAATTCTGTGGACTTTAGGTGGCATTTCTTATGCCTAGCTCTCATAACACCTGTTGAAGCTCAGCATACATCTGCCATCTAACAGGGGATGGCAGATCACCCAGATTGGGCCACACAGCACGAAGTACAGCCATAAGCCAATCGAGGAGGGAGTGACTCCCTGGTGTCTGATGTGCATTTTATTATCGCTGCCTCAAGGCGGGCTGCACTGTCAGGGAAGCCATCCACCGCTAAGTCCCAGAGATGCAGGAGCCAAGCTGATATTGACTCAAAGGGCTTCTGCCTTAACCGGGAGCCCAAATCCACCAGCTCAGCCTGAATATAGGGGTGCATCATAGAGTGCTCCATGACCTGTGTAGAGGGCTGCTCCTCTCCTTGGGAAACTTTCAACTGCTGGGTCTTTATTTTCTTTACAACCACTGGGTGTGTTTTCAATACTGAAGGGGCCAGTGCCTCCGGCACCACCCCTTCATCCTTCCCCAGCTCCTCCATTTCTAGGGCTGATGGCACCTTTCTCTCCCCTCCCCAAAGTGCCTTCTCTGCTACAACCTTTACCTTTTCTACTGTTCCTCACAGCAATGCTAGCTCTGTCTTCAGAAGCTCTCTTATCTTTACTACAATGCTTCGCAGCTGACGTTCTTGTGCCAGCTCTGCCTGTGCTTCCCTTAGGAGTTCTTCTTTTTCCTTGATGGCCTCTTCCTCCTTCAGAACACCTGGCAGCGCTGCCATCTCATTCTGTAAGGAATTGTTTACCTCTCTGATGCCACTTTGTTACTGGCATTCTCGTGCCGCCTCCTCTCACATCAATGCCATTTTCTTCTTCAGGAAATCCACAGAAATTTGCAGCTCACGTTCTCATGCTGCCATTACTTAGTTCTCTTCTGTAGACCTTTTTAATACTGTGGGAAGCAGCCAACCCACAGTCCCTGCTGCCTCACAGGCACTCTGTTTCTCAATAGACCTACTTACTATACCAAGGGCCACCCCTACAGCCTCAGGTGTCACCTCCACTTGCCTCCAGTCCTAGGGTGGGGCCCAGTCCTGTAGGAGGCAAGCCACCTCAGATCACATACCTATTGGGGGACAATCCACTGTCTCTCCATTCACAGGGGAAGCCCGCTGAAGCACCCCTCCCATAAGGGCAGCCTGTCTTTTTCCTTGGTCAACAATGAATCCTGCCATCTACACCAATTGTCTTGCCAGTGGGTTTCAACCCCGGCAAGTTCGCTATGGATTCGATGTGACCAAAGAAATTGACAGCAAAATGTTCTTTTTTTTTTTTAATTTAAGTTAATTTTTATTTAATTTAATTTTTTTTTGAGAGGGTATCTCATATTTATTGATCAGATGGTTGTTAACAACAAAAAAATTCTGTATAGGGGGGTCACTGCTCAATGCACAATCATTAATCCATCTCAAGCCTAATTCTTCTCAGTCTCCAATCTTCTGAAGCATAACGAACAAGTTCTTACATGGTGAACGAATTCTTACATAGTGAATAAGTTCTTACATGGTGAACAGTACAAGGGCAGTCATCACAAAAACTTTCGGTTTTGATCACGCATTATGAACTATAAACAGTCAGGTCAAATATGAATATTAGTTTGATTTTTATACTTGATTTATATGTGGATCCCACATTTCTCCCTTTATTATTATTATTTTTTTATTTTTAATAAAATGCTGAAGTGGTAGGTAGATGCAAGATAAAGTTAGAAAACATAGTTTAGTGTTGTAAGAGAGCAACTGTAGATGATCAGGTGTGTGCCTGTAGACAATGTGCTAATCCGAGCTACACAAGGGCAATAAAACATCCACGGATGCAGAAGCTTTCTCTCAAAACAGGGGAGGGGGGTGAGGTTCTAAGCTTCACCACTATTGTTCCCTGATTTCTCACCTGATGGCCCCCCTGCGACTGTGCCTGTCTTAGGTTGTTCCTCCCTTGAGGAATCTTACCCATCTCTGGCCAACCAGTCATCTTCCTGGGCCATACAGGGAAATGTAAAGTTGGTAAGTGAGAGAGAAGCCATATTGTTTGAAAAGGTTAGCTTTTTACTTCTTTGCAGATTTATGCCCTGTGCATTCTATGCCCAGCACTTGTCTCGAGCTTTACCACCTGGAGGAATTACGATATTTGGTAAATTCGATATGAGGCACGAATTCTATTTAAGGGCTGTAATTAGGAAGGAAGAAGAAAAGCTGTAGAGGTAGCATATGGAAGAAAACATGGCAGGATTGATTATTTCTTTGACATATCTTCTTGTAAAGTACCTTAAGCATGTATAGGGTTTAAACTACTAACTAACTTGCACACACATATTAACATAATAGGAATATGGTAACATAAACAAAGCAAATCTATAATTACCAGCCATCTCCAGTGAAGCCAAGAAAACCATTTAGGCACCCTAGGCATTTGTGAAAATTTGTCTATGATATGATGGATATTGTCCAACTGTACTTGAACAGTCTGAGAGAAATCAGACAAATTAAAGCAACCCATTTCTGGGATCCCATATGTTCTTTTAACCGTATGTTCATATCCCATATGTTCTTTTAACCGTAGATAGTCTATAGTTGTAAGATTTTGGAGTGCTACAACTTGCACCCCTCCCAACTCCTGGTTGAGTTCCAACAGTACAGATCCAGTCAAATTCGTTGTCTCACTGTATGCACATCTCCCTCCTCATTCCTATGGCAAGTCCAGGAAACGGTGGGGTGGAAGCAGCCACAACCGCAGCATCGCCCGGATCCCTTTGGAGGCTTTTTGATGATCATCCCCCGGCATGAGTCCTCCAGAGAGTGCTGATGCCAGAAGCTCCTCCTCATATCGTATCTTAATTCATTTTCTGGGTAGCCAAGCTAGGCCTTGATCTTCTGCATAGAAACAAACAGACCCTTTGCCCACACTTTGACATGCCCTCTATAGCGCTGTGTAGAACTCATTGGAGGTCAGCACACAGGAACTGCTTTTTTTTTTTTTATTAAGAGAAAGGCATATTAACAGAAAAGAGTACCTCCATAGCTGATCATCTGACACCCTTTAAGTGATCAACATTAAGGATATTTAAAGCATGAATTAATCTTTGATTTACCAATAGTTTTATCCTATCAAGGAGTAATCCCCCTTTTCTTTCTTTCTTTTTTTTTAATCTTTAATCTATGCTTACATGAAGAATACTATGTTTGCTATGCTCTCCCCTATATCAGGTCCCCCCTAAAAACCACATTATGGTTACTGTCCATCAGCATAGCAAAATGTTGTAGAATCACTACTTGTCCTCTCTGTGTTGTATAGCCCTCCCTCCCCTTTCTCCCTCCCCCCCCATGCATGCTAATCTTAATACCCCCTTCTTCTTCCCCCCCTTATCCCTCCCTGCCCACCCATCCTCCCCAGTTCCTTTCCCTTTGGTACCTGTTAGTCCATTTTTGGGTTCTGTAATTCTGCTGCTGTTTTGTTCCTTCAGTTTTTCCTTTGTTCTTGTACTCCTCAGATGAGTGAAATCATTTGGTATTTCTCTTTCTCCGCTTGGCTTATTTCACTGAGCATAATACTCTCCAGCTCCATTCATGTTGCTGCAAATGGTAGGATTTTTCCACTTCTTATGGCTGAGTAGTATTCCATTGTGTATATGTACCACATCTTCTTTATCCATTCATCTACTGATGGACATTTAGGTTGCTTCCTATTCTTGGCTATTGTAAATAGTGCTGCGATAAACATAGGGGTGCATCTGTCTTTCTCAAACTTGATTGCTGCGTTCTTAGGGTAAATTCCTAGGAGTGGAATTCCTGGGTCAAATGGTAGGTCTGTTTTGAGCATTTTGATGAACCTCCATACTGCTTTCCACAATGGTTGAACTAATTTACATCCCCACCAGCAGTGTAGGAGGGTTCCCCTTTCTGCACAGCCTCGCCAACATTTGTTGTTATTTGTCCTTTGGATGGCAGCTATCCTTACTGGTGTGAGGTGATACCTCATTGTAGTTTTAATTTGCATTTCTCTGATAATTATTGATGTGGAGCATCTTTTCATGTGTCTCTTGGCCATCTGTATTTCTTTTTTTTTATTTTTTTACTTTTTTTTATTTTGAGAGGGCGTCTCATATTTATTGATCAAATGGTTGTTAACAACAATAAAATTCAGTATAGGGGGGTCAGCGCTTAATGTACAATCATTAATCCATCTCAAGCCTAATTCTTGTCAGTCTCCAATCTTCTGAAGCATAACGAACAAGTTCTTACATGGTGAACGAATTCTTACATAGTGAATAAATTCTTATATGGTGAACAGTACAAGGGCATTCATCACAGAAACTTTCGGTTTTGATCATGCATTATGACCTATAAACAATCAGGTCAAATATGAATATTCGTTTGATTTTTGTACTTGATTTATATGTTGATCCCACATTTCTCCTATTATTATTATTATTTTTATTTTTAATAAAATGCTGAAGTGGTAGGTAGATGCAAGATAAAGGCAGAAAACATAGTTTAGTGCTGTAAGAGGGCAAATGTAGATGATCAGGTGCGTGCCTATGGACTAAGTATTAATCCAGGCTAGACAAGGGCAGCAAGACATCCACGGATGCAGAAGATTTCTCTCAAAGCAGGGGGGGTGAGGTTCTAAGCCTCACCTCTGTTGATCCCCAAATTCTCACCTGATGGCCCCCCTGCGACTGTGCCTGTCTTAGGTTGTTCTCCCTTGAGGAATCTTACCCGTCTCTGGCTAACCAGTCATCTTCCGGGGCCATACAGGGAAATGTAAAGTTGGTAAGTGAGAGAAGCCATATTGTTTGCAAAGGTTAGCTTTTTACTTCTTTGCAGATTTATGCCCTGTGGCTTCTATGCCCAGCACTTGTCTCGAGGTATCTTTACCACCTGGAGGAATTATGATACTCGGTAAGTTCGATATGAGGCACGAATTCTATTTAAGGGTTGTAATTAGGAAGGAAGAAGAAAAGCTATAGATGTAGCATATGAAGGAAACATGGGAGGATTGATTATTTCTTTGACATATCTTCTTGTATAGTACCTTAAGTATGTATAGGTTTTAAACTACTAACTAATTTGCACACACATATTAACATAATAGGAATACGGTGACATAAACAAAGCAAATCTATAATTACCAGCCATCTCCAGTGAAGCCAAGAAAACCATTTAGGCACCCTAGGCATTTGTGAAAATTTATCTGTGATATGATGGATATTGTCCAACTGTACTTGAACCATCAGACAAATTAAAGCAGCCCATTTCTGGGATTTGTTCACATCCCATATGTTCTTTTAACCATGGATAGTCTATAGTCATGAGATTTTGGAGTGCTACAACTTGCATCCCTCCCAACTCCTGGTTGAGTTCCAACAGTACAGATCCGGTCAAATTCGTTGTCTCACTGTATGCACATGCCAGCCTAGATATCTCCCTCCTCATTCCTATGGCAAGTCCAGGAGACGGTGGGCTGGATGCAGCCACAACCGCAGCATCGTCCGGATCCCTGTGGAGGCTTTTTGATGATCATCCCCCGGCACAAGTCCTCCAGAGAGTGCTGATGCCGGAAGCTCCTCCTCATATCGTATCTTAGTTCATTTTCTGGGTATCCAAGCTAGGCCTTGATCTTCTGCATAGAAACAAACAGACCCTTTGCCCACACTTTGACATGCCCTCTATACCACTGTGCAGACCTCATTGGAGGTCAGCACACAGTAACTGCTTTTTTTTTTTTTTTAATTAAGAGAAAGGAATATTATCAGAAAAGAGTACCTCCATAGCTGATCATCTGACACCCTTTAAGTGATCAACATTAAGGATATTTAAAGCATGCGTTGATCTTTGATTTACCAATAGTTTTATCCTGTCAAGGAGTAATCCCCCTTTTCTTTCTTTTTTTTTTTTTTTTAATTTTTAATCTACACTTACATGAAGAATACTATGTTTACTATGCTCTCCCCTATATCAGGTCCCCCCTAACAACCACATTACGGTTACTGTCCATCAGCTTAGCAAAATGTTGTAGAGTCACTACTTGTCCTCTCTGTGTTGTGCAGCCCACCCTCCCCTTTCTCCCTCCCCCCCATGCATGCTAATCTTAATACCCCCCTTCTTCCCCCCCCATCCCTCCCTGCCCACCCGTCCTCCCCACTTCCTTTCCCTTTGATACCTGTTAGTCCATTTTTGGGTTCTGTAATTCCGCTGCTGTTTTGTTCCTTCAGTTTTTCCTTTGTTCCTATACTCCTCAGATGAGTGAAATCATTTGGTATTTCTCTTTCTCCGCTTGGCTTATTTCACTGAGCATAATACTCTCCAGCTCCATCCATGTTGCTGCAAATGGTTGGATTTTTCCACTTCTTATGGCTGAGTAGTATTCCATTGTGTATATGTACCACATCTTCTTTATCCATTCATCTACCGATGGACATTTAGGTTGCTTCCAATTCTTGGCTATTGTAAATAGTGCTGCGATAAACATAGGGGTGCATCTGTCTTTCTCAAACTTGATTGCTGCATTCTTAGGGTAAATTCCTAGGAGTGGAATTCCTGGGTCAAATGGTAGGTCTGTTTTGAGCATTTTGATGAACCTCCATACTGCTTTCCACAATGGTTGAACTAATTTACATCCCCACCAGCAGTGTAGGAGGGTTCCCCTTTCTCCACAGCCTCGCCAACATTTGTTGTTGTTTGTCTTTTGGATGGCAGCTATCCTTACTGGTGTGAGGTAATCCCTCATTGTAGTTTTAATTTGCATTTCTCTGATAATTAACGATGTGGAGCATCTTTTCATGTATCTCTTGGCCATCTGTATTTCTTTTTTGCAGAACTGTCTGTTCAGTTCCTCTGCCCTTTTTTTAATTGGGTTATTTGTTTTTGTTTGTTGAGGCATGTGAGCTCTTTATATATTCTGGACGTCAAGCCTTTATCGGATCTGTCATTTTCAAATATATTCTCCCATACTGTAGGGTTCCTTTTTGTTCTATTGATGGTGTCTTTCGCTGTACAGAAGCTTTTCAGCTTAATGTAGTCCCACTTGCTCATTTTTGCTGTTGTTTTCCTTGCCCGGGGAGATATGTTCAATAAGAGGTCACTCATGTTTATGTCTAAGAGGTTTTTGCCTATGTTTTTTTCCAAGAGTTTAATGGTTTCATGACTTACATTCAGGTCTTTGATCCATTTTGAGTTTACCTTTGTATATGGGATTAGACAATGGTCCAGTTTCATTCTCCTACATGTAGCTGTCCAGTTTTGCCAGCACCATCTGTTGAAGAGACTGTCATTTTGCCATTGTATGTCCATGGCTCCTTTATCAAATATTAATTGACCATATATGTTTGGGTTAATTTCTGGGGTCTCTAATCTGTTCCACTGGTCTGTGGCTCTGTTCTTGTGCCAGTACCAAATTGCCTTGATTACTATGGCTTTGTAGTAGAGCTTGAAGTTGGGGAGTGAGATCCCCCCTACTTTATTCTTCTTTTTCAAGATTGCTTTGGCTATTCTGGGTCTTTGGTGTTTCCATATGAATTTTTGAATTATTTGTTCCAATTCATTGAAGAATGTTGCTGGTAATTTGACAGGGATTGCATCAATTCTGTATATTGCTTTGGGCAGGATGGACATTTTGATGATATTTATTCTTCCTAGCCATGAGCATGGGATGAGTTTCCATCTGTTAGTGTCCCCTTTAATTTCTCTTAAAAGTGACTTGTAGTTTTCAGAGTATAGGTCTTTCACTTCTTTGCTTATGTTTATTCCTAGGTATTTTATTCTTTTTGATGCAATGGTGAATGGAATTGTTGTCCTGATTTCTCTTTCTATTGGTTCATTGTTAGTGTATAGGAAAGCTACAGATTTCTGTGTGTTAATTTTGTATCCTGCAACTTTGCTATATTCTGATATCAGTTCTAGTAGTTTTGGAGTGGAGTCTTTACAGTTTTTTATGTACAGTATCATATCATCTGCAAATAGTGACAGTTTAACTTCTTCTTTACCAATCTGGATTCCTTGTATTTCTTTGTTTTGTCTGATTGCCGTGGCTAGGACCTCCAGCACTATGTTAAATAACAGTGGGGAGAGTGGGCATCCCTGTCTGGTTCCCGATCTCAGAGGATATGCTTTCAGCTTCTCGCTGTTCAGTATAATGCTGGCTGTGGGTTTATCATATATGGCCTTTATTATGTTGAGGTACTTGCCCTCTGTTCCCATTTTGTTGAGAGTTTTTATCATGAATGTATGTTGAATTTTGTCAAATGCTTTTTCAGCATCTATGGAGATGTTCATGTGGTTTTTGTCCTTTTTGTTGATGTGGTGGATGATGTTGATGGATTTTCGAATGTTGTACCATCCTTACATCTCTGGGATGAACCCCACTTGGTCATGGTGTATGATCCTTTTGATATGCGGTTGAATTCTGTTTGCTAACATTTTATTGAGTATTTTTGCATCTGCATTTATCAGGGATATTGGTCTGTAATTTTCTTTTCTGGTGGGGTCTTTGTCTGGTTTTGGTATTAGGGTGATGTTGGCCTCATAGAATGAGTTTGGGAGTATTCCCTCTTCTTCTATTTTGTGGAACACTTTAAGGAGAATGGGTATTATGTCTTCTCTGTGTGTCTGATAAAATTCCGAGGTAAATCCGTCCGGCCCCGGGGTTTTGTTCTTGGGTAGTTTTTTAATTACTGTTTCAATTTCTTTTCTCGTAATTGGTTTGTTTAACTTTTGTGTTTCTTCCTTGGTCAGTCCTGGGAGGTTGTATTTTTCTAGGAAGTTGTCCATTTCTTCTAGGTTTTCCTGCTTGTTGACATATAGGTTTTCATAGTAGTCTTTAATAATTCTTTGTATTTCTGTGGAGTCTGTCGTGATTTTTCCATTCTCATTTATGATTATGTTGATTTGTTTTGACTCTCTTTTTCTCTTAGTAAGTTGGGCTAGAGGCTTATCTATTTTGTTTATTTTCTCGAAGAACCAGCTCTTGGTTTCGTTAATTTTTGCTATTGTTTTATTCTTCTCAATTTTGTTTATTTCTCCTCTGATCTTTATTATGTCCCTCCTTCTGCTGACTTTAGGCCTTATTTGTTCTTCTTTTTCCAGTTTTAATAATTGTGATGTTAGACTATTCATTTGGGATTGTTCTTCCTTCTTCAAGTGTGCCTGGATTGCTATATACTTTCCTCTTAAGACTGCTTTCACTGCATCCCACAGAAGTTGGGGCTTAGTGTTGTTGTTGTCATTTGTTTCTATATATTCCTTGATCTCTATTTTGATTTGTTCAGTGATCCATTGATTATTTAGTAGCATGTTGTTAAGCCTCCATATGTTTGTGAGCCTTTTTGTTTTGTTTGTAGAATTCATTTCTACTTTCATACCTTTGTGGTCTGAAAAATTGATCGGTAGAATTTCAATATTTTGGAATTTACTGAGGCTCTTTTTGTGAGCTAGTATGTCGTCTATTCTGGAGAATGTTCCATGTGCACTTGAGAAGAATGTATATCCTGTTGCTTTTGGATGTAGAGGTCTATAGATGTCTATTAGGTCCATCTGTTCTAGTGTGTTGTTCAGTGCCTGTGTGTCTTTACTTATTTTCTGGCCGGTGGATCTATCCTTTGGTGTGTGTGGTGTGTTGAAGTCTCCTACAATGAATGCATTGCAGTCTATTTCCCTCTTTAGGTCTGTTAGTATTTGCTTCACATATGCTGGTGCTCCTGTATTGGGTGCATATATATTTAGAATGGTTATATCCTCTTGTTGGACTGAGACCTTTATCATTATGTAGTATCCTTCTTTATCTCTTTTTACTTTCTTTGTTTTGAAGTCTATTTTGTCTGATATTAGTACTGCAACCCCTGCTTTCTTCTCAGTGTTGTTTGCCTGAAATATGTTTTTCCACCCCTTGTCTTTTAGTCTATGCTTATCTTTGGGTTTAAGGTGAGTTTCTTGTAAGCAGCATATAGATGGGTCTTGCTTTTTTATCCATTCTATTACTCTGTGTCTTTTGATTGGTGCATTAAGTCCATTTACATTTAGGGTGACTATTGAGAGATATGTACTTATTGCCATTGCAGGCTTTAGATTCGTGGTTACCAAAGGTTCAAGGTTAGCTTCTTTAGTATCTTACTGCCTAACTTAGCTCGCTTATTGAACTGTTATATACACTGTCTGGAGATTCTTTTCTTCTCTCCCTTCTTATTCCTCCTCCTCCATTCTTCATATGTTGTGTGTTTTGTTCTGTGCTCTTTTTAGGGGTGCTCCCATCTAGAGAAGTCCCTGTAGGATTCCCTGTTGAGGTGGTTTGTGGGAAGCAAATTCCCTCAGCTTTTGCTTGTCTGGGAATTGTTTAATCCCGCCATCATATTTAAATGATAGTCGTGCTGGATACAGTATCCTTGGTTCAAGGCCCTTCTGTTTCATTGCACTAAGTATATCATGCCATTCTCTTCTGGCCTGTAGGGTTTCTGTCGAGAAGTCTGTTGTTAGCGTGATGGGTTTTCCTTTATAGGTGACCTTTTTCTCTCTAGCTGCCTTTAAAACTCTTTCCTTGGCCTTGATCCTTGCCATTTTAATTACTATGTTTCTTGGTGTTGTCCTCCTTGGATCCTTTCTGTTGAGAGTTCTGTGTAATTCCTTGGTCTGTTCAATTATTTCCTCCCCCAGTTTGGGGAAGTTTTCAGCCATTATTTCTTCAAAGAGACTTTCTATCCCTTTTCCTCTTTCTTCTTCTTCTGGTATCCCTATAATACGAATATTATTCCTTTTGGCTTGGTCACAGAATTCTCTTAATATTGTTTCATTCCTGGAGATCCTTTTATCTCTCTCTATGTCAGCTTCTATACGTTCCTGTTCTCTGGCTTCTATTCCTTCAATGGCCTCTTGCATCTTATCCATTCTGCTTATAAATCCTTCCGGGGATTGTTTCACTTCTGTGATCTCCTTCCTGACATCTGTGATCTCCTGTCGGACTTCATCCCACTGCTCTTGCATTTTTCTCTGCATCTCATCCCATTGCTCTTGCATTTTTCTCTGCATCTCTGTCAGCATGTTCATGATTTTTATGTTGAATTCTTTTTCAGGAGGACTAGTTAGGTCTGTCTCCCTCTCAGGTGTTGTCTCTGTGATCTTTGTCTGCCTGTAGTTTTGCCTTTTCATGGTGATAGAGATAGTTTGCAGAGCTGGTACAAGTGACCGCTGGAAGAGCTTCCCTTGTTGTTGGGTTGTGGCCTTCCTCTCCTGGGAGAACAGCGACCTCTAGTGGCTTGTGCTGGGCAGCTGTGCGCAGACAGGACTTCTGCTTCCTGCCCTTTTGCTATGGGGTTTATCTCCGCTGTTGCTGTGGGCTTGGCCTGGTTGGGGCTGTTCCTCCAAAATGGTGGAGCCCCGTTGGAGGGGGAGCGCCCGGGAGGCAATTTATCTCCGTAAGGGGCCTCTGTGCTCCCTGCTGCCCAGGGGGTTAGAGTGCCCAGAGATCCCCAGATTCCCTGCCTCTGGTCTAAGTGACCTGTCCTGCCCCTTTAAGACTTCCAAAAAGCACTCTCCAAAACAACAACAGCAACAATAAGAGAGGGAACAGAAAGAATAAAAAAGGAAAAAACACGCGATTTTTTTTTTTTGTCCTCATGTGCCGGTCCCAGGCACCCGCTCACTGGTCCTGCTGCCCTGTCTCCCTAGCACCAGGGTCCCTGTCCCTTCAAGGCTTCCAAAAAGCACCCACCCACCGGTCCCGCAGGGAAAGAACGCTCGATATTCTTTGTCCTCAGGCGCTGGTCCCAGGCACCCGCTCACCAGTCCCACTGCCCTGCCTCCCTAGCACTGGGGTCCCTGTCCCTTTAAGGCTTCCAAAAAGCACTCGCCAAAAAGAGAGAAAAAAAGGGGAAAAACGCGCAATTTCCTCCGTCCTCAGGTGCCGGTCTCAGGCACCCGCCCACCGGTCCCACAGGGAAAAACGCGGGATATTCTTTGTCTTCAGGTGCCGGTCCCAGGCACCCGCTCACCAGTCCCGCCGTCCTGCCTCCCTAGCACCGGGGTCCCTGTCCCTTTTATGCTTCCAAAAAGCACTCGCCAAAAAGAGAAAAAAAAAAGTGGAAAAACGCGCGATTTCCTCCGTCCTCAGGCGCCGGTCTCAGGCACCCGCCTGCCGGTCCCGCAGGGAGAAACACGGGACATTCTTTGTCCTCAGGCGCTGGTCCCAGGCACCTGCTCACCGGTCCCGCCACCCTGCCTCCCTAGCAACGGGGGTCTATCCCTTTAAGGCTTCCAAAAATCACTCGCCAAAAAAAAACCGCTCTAGTTTCCTTCCACCCGCCGGGAGCCGGGGGAAGGGGCTCTCGGGTCCTGCCGCGCCGGGGCTTGTATCTTACCCCCTTCGCAAGGCGCTGGATTCTTGCAGGTGTGGATGTGGTCTGGATGTTGTCCTGTGTCCTCTGGTCTCTATTTTAGGAAGATTTTTCTTTGTTATATTTTCATAGCTCTATGTGTTTTTGGGAGGAGATTTCCACTGCTCTACTCACGCCGCCATCCTGGCTCCGCCCCTTGTATTTCTTTTTTAGAGAACTGTCTGTTGAGTTCATCTGCCCATTTTTTAATTGGATTATTTGTTTTTTGTTTGTTGAGGTGGGTGAGCTCTTTATATATTTTGGATGTCAAGCCTTTATCGGATCTGTCATTTATGAAAATATTCTCCCATACTGTAGAGTTCCTTTTTGTTCTATTGACAGTGTCCTTCACTGTACAGAAGCTTTTCAGCTTAATGTAGTCCCACTTGCTCATTTTCGCTGTTGTTTTCCTTGCCCCGGGAGATATGTTCAAGAAGAGGTCACTCATGTTTATGTCTAAGAGGTTTTTGCCTATGTTTTTTTCCAAGAATTTAATGGTTTCATGACTTACATTCAGGTCTTTGGTCCATTTTGAGTTTACCTTTGTATATGGGATGAGTCAATGGTCCAGTTTCATTCTCCTACATGTAGCTGTCCAGTTTTGTCAGCACCATCTGTTGAAGAGACTGTCATTTTGCCATTGTATGTCCATGGCTCCTTTATCAAATATTAATTGACCATATATGTTTGGGTTAATGTCTGGAGTCTCTTATCTGTTCCACTGGTCTGTGGCTCTGTTCTTGTGCCAGTACCAGATTGTCTTGATTACTATGGCTTTGTAGTAGAGCTTGAAGTTGGGGAGTGAGATCCCCCCTACTTTATTCTTCTTTTTCAAGATTGCTTTGGCTATTCTGGGTCTTTGGTGTTTCCATATGAATTTTTGAATTATTTGTTCCAATTCATTGAAGAATGTTGCTGGTAATTTGACAGGGATTGCATCAATTCTGTATATTGCTTTGTGCAGGATGGCCATTTTGATGATATTAATTCTTCCTAACCATGAGCATGGGATGAGTTTCCATCTGTTAGTGTCCCCTTTAATTTCTCTTAAAAGTGACTTGTAGTTTTCAGAGTATAGGTCTTTCACTTCTTTGCTTATGTTTATTCCTAGGTATTTTATTCTTTTTGATGCAATGGTGAATGGAATTGTTGTCCTGATTTCTCTTTCTATTGGTTCATTGTTAGTGTATAGGAAAGCTACAGATTTCTGTGTGTTAATTTTGTATCCTGCAACTTTGCTATATTCTGATATCAGTTCTAGTAGTTTTGGAGTGGAGTCTTTACAGTTTTTTATGTACAGTATCATATCATCTGCAAATAGTGACAGTTTAACTTCTTCTTTACCAATCTGGATTCCTTGTATTTCTTTGTTTTGTCTGATTGCCGTGGCTAGGATCTCCAGCACTATGTTAAATAACAGTGGGGAGAGTGGGCATCCCTGTCTGGTTCCCGATCTCAGAGGATATGCTTTCAGCTTCTCGCTGTTCAGTATAATGCTGGCTGTGGGTTTATCATATATGGCCTTTATTATGTTGAGGTACTTGCCCTCTGTTCCCATTTTGTTGAGAGTTTTTATCATGAATGTATGTTGAATTTTGTCAAATGCTTTTTCAGCATCTATGGAGATGATCATGTGGTTTTTGTCCTTTTTGTTGATGTGGTGGATGATGTTGATGGATTTTCGAATGTTGTACCATCCTTACATCTCTGGGATGAACCCCACTTGGTCATGGTGTATGATCCTTTTGATATGCGGTTGAATTCTGTTTGCTAACATTTTATTGAGTATTTTTGCATCTGCATTTATCAGGGATATTGGTCTGTAATTTTCTTTCCTGGTGGGGTCTTTTCCTGGTTTTGGTATTAGGGTGATGTTGGCTTCATAGAATGAGTTTGGGAGTATTCCCTCTTCTTCTATTTTTTGGAACACTTTAAGGAGAATGGGTATTATGTCTTCTCTGTGTGTCTGATAAAATTCCGAGGTAAATCCGTCCGGCCCCGGGGTTTTGTTCTTGGGTAGTTTTTTGATTACTCTTTCAATTTCTTTGCTTGTAATTTGTTTGTTTAACTTTTGTGTTTCTTCCTTTGTCAGTCTTGAGAGGTTGTATTTTTCTAGGATGTTGTCCATTTCCTTTAGGTTTTCCAGCTTGTTGGCATATAGGTTTTAATAGTAGTCTTTAATAATTCTTTGTATTTCTGTGGAGTCTGTCGTGATTTTTCCATTCTCATTTCTGATTCTGTTGATGTGTGTTGATTCTCTTTTTCTCTTAATCAGGTTGGCTAGAGGCTTATATATTTTGTTTATTTTCTCAAAGAACCAGGTCTTGGTTTCATTGATTTTTGCTATTGTTTTATTCTTCTCAATTTTATTTCTTCTCTGATCTTTATTATGTCCCTCCTTCTGCTGACTTTAGGCCGCATTTGTTCTTCTTTTTCCAGTTTCAATAATTGTGATGTTAGACTTTTCATTTGGGATTGTTCTTCCTTCTTCAGGTGTGCCTGGATTGCTTTATACTTTCCTCTTAAGACTGCTTTCGCTGCGTCCCACAGAAGTTGGGGCTTTGTTTTGTTGCTGTTATTTGTTTCTATATATTCCTTGATCTCTATTTTGATTTGTTCATTGATCCATTGATTACTTAGAAGCATGTTGTTAAGCCTCCATGTGTTTGTGAGCCTTTTTGTTTTCTTTGTAGTATTTATTTCTACTTATATACCTTTGTGGTCTGAAATATTGGTTGGTAGAATTTCAATATTTTGGAATTTACTGAGTCTCTTTTTGTGAGCTTGTATGTGATCTATTCTGGAGAATGTTCCGTGTGCACTTGAGAAGAATGTATATCCTGTTGCTTTTGGATGTAGAGTTCTATAGATGTCTGTTAGGTCCATCTGTTCTAGTGTGTTGTTCAATGCCTTTGTGTCTTTTCTTATTTTCTGCCTGGTGGATCTATCCTTTGGGGTGAGTGGTGTGTTGAAGTCTCCTAAAATGAATGCATTGCAGTTTATTTCCCTCTTTAGTTCTGTTCGTATTTGTTTCACAAATGCTGGTGCTCCTGTGTTGGGTGCATATATATTTAGAATGGTTATATCCTCTTGTTGGACTGAGCCCTTTATCGTTATGTAGTGTCCTTCTTTATCTCTTGTTACTTTCTTTGTTTTGAAGTCTATTTTGTCTGATATTCGTACTGCAACCTCTGCTTTCTTCTCACTGTTGTTTGCCTGAAATATGTTTTTCCATCCCTTTACTTTTAGTCTGTGCTTGTCTTTGTGTTTGAGGTGAGTTTCTTGTAAGCAGCATATAGATGGGTCTTGCTTTTTTATCCATTCTATTACTCTGTGTCGTTTGATTGGTCCATTAAGTCCATTTACATTTAGAGTGACTATTGAGAGATATGTACTTACTGACTTTGCAGGCTTTAGATTCGTGGTTACAAAGGTTCAAGGTTAGCTTCTTTAGTATCTTACTACCCAACTTAGCTCGCTTATTGAGTTGTTATATACACTGTCTGGAGATTCTTTTCTTTTCTCCCTTCTTATTCCTCCTCCTCCATTCTTCATATGTTGTTTATTTTGTTCTGTGCTCTTTTTAAGGGTGCTCCTATCTAGAGCAGTCCCTGTAGGATGCCCTGTAGAGGTGGTTTGTGGGAAGCAAATTCCCTCATCTTTTGCTTGTGTGGAAATTGTTTAATCCCACCATCATATTTAAATGATAGTCGTGCTGGATGCAGTATCCTTGGTTCATGGTCCTTCTGTTTCATTGCATTAAATATATCATGCCATTCTCTTCTGGCCTGTAGGGTTTCTGTCTAGAAGTCTGATGTTAGCCTGATGGGTTTTCCTTTATAGGTGACCTTTTTCTCTCTAGCTGCATTTAAATCTCTTTCCTTGTCCTTGATCCTTGCCATTTTAACTATGATGTGTCTTGGTGTTGTCTCCTTTGTTCCTTTCTATTGGGGATTCTGTGTGTTTCCGTGGTCCGTTCCATTATTTCCTCTCCCAGTTTGGGGTAGTTTTCAGCAATTATTTCTTCAAAGAGACTTTCTATCCCTTTTCCTCTTTCTTCTTCTTCTTTACCCCTATAATATGAATATTATTCCTTTTGGATTGGTCACATAGTTCTCTTAGTGTTGTTTCATTTCTGGAGATCTTTTTATCTCTCTCTATGTCATCTTCTATACGTTTCTGTTCTCTGGTTTCTATTCCTTCAATGGCCTCTTGCATCTTATCCATTTTGCTTATAAATCCTTCCAGGGATTGTTTCACTTCTGTGATATCCTTCCTGACATCTGTTTTCTCCCTCTGGACTTCATCCCATTGCTCTTGCATTTTTCTCTGCATCTCATCCCATTGCTCTTGCATTTTTCTCTGCATGTCTGTCAGCATGTTCATGATTTTTATTTTGTATTCTTTTTCAGCAGGACTGGTTAGGTCTGTCTCCTTGTCAGGTGTTGTCTCTGTGATCTTTGACTGTAGTTTTGCGTTTTCATGGTGATAGAGATAGTTTGCAGAGGTGGTATGAGTTACCACTGGAAGAGCTTTCTTTCTTGTTGGTTTGTGGCCTCCTCTCCTGTGAGAATTACGACCTCTAGTGGCCTATGTTTGGCAGCTGTGCGCAGACAGGACTTCTGCTACCTGCCCGTTTGCTATGGATTTTATCTCCACTGTTGCTGTGGGTGTGGCCTGGCTGAGGATGCTCCTCCAAAATGGTGGTTCCCCGTTGGAGGGGGATTTTCCGGGAGGCTATTTATCTCCGTAAGGGGCCTCTGTGCTCCCTGTTGCCCGGTGGGTTAGAGTGCCCAGAGATCCCCAGATTCTGCGCCTCTGGTCTAAGTGTCCTGTCTGCCCCTTTAAGAATTCCAAAAAGCACTCTCCAAACTAAAACAACAATAGCAACAACAAAAGAGGAAAAGGAAAAAATGCACGATTTTCTTTGTCCTCAGGCGCCGGTCCCATGCACCCGCCCACTGGCCCTGCCGCCCTGCCTCCCTAGAACTGGGGTCCCTGTCCCCCTTAGGCCTCCAAAAAGCACTAGCCAGAAAGAAAAAAAAAGGGATAATCGCGCAATTTTCTTTGTCCTCCAGGCACCCGCCCACCGGTCTTGCTGCCCTGCCTCCCTGGTATTGGAGTCCCCATCCCTCTAAGGCTTCGAAAAAGCACCAAAAAAAAAGGGAAAAGTGCGTGATTTTCTTTGTCCTCATGCACCGGTCCCAGGCACCCGCTCACTTGTCCTGCCGCCCCGCCTACCTGGCATTGAGGTCCCTGTCCCTTTAAGGCTTCCAAAAAGCACTCGCCAAAAAAAAGAAAAAATAAAGGGAAAAATGCATGATATTCTTTGTCCTTGTGCGCCGGCCCCAGGCACCTGCCCAGCGGTCCCGCCGCCCTACCTCCCTAGTATTGGGAAAAACGCGCGATTTTCTTTGTCCTCAGGCGCTGGTCTCAGGCACCTGCTCACCAGTCTTGCTGCCCTGTTTCTCTGGTAGTGGGGTCCGTGTCCCTTTAAGGCTTCAAAAAAGCACTCACCAAAAGGAAAAAAAAGGGAAAAATGTGCAATTTTCCCTGTCCCCAGGCACCGGTCTCAGGCACCTGCTCACTGGTCCTGCCGCCCTGCCTCCCCAGTACTGGGAAAAACACGCCATTTTCTTTGTCCTCAGGCGCCGGTCTCAGGCTCCCGCTCACTGTTCTTGCTACCCTGTTTCACTGGTATTGGGGTCCCTGTCCCTTTAAGGCTTCCAAAAATCACTCGCCAAAAAAAAAAACAAAAAAAAAAACTGCTCCAGTTTCTTTCCACCTGCCGGGAGCCAGGGGGAGGGGTGCTCGGTCCCGCTGGGCCGGGGCTTGTATCTTAACCCCTGCATGAGGTGCTGGGTTTTTCCAGGTGTGTATGTGGTCTGGATGTTGTCCTGTGTCCTCTGGTCTCTATTTTAGGAAGAGTTTTCTTTGTTATATTTTCATAGATCTATGTGGTTTTGGGAGGAGATTTCCACTGCTCTACTCATGCTGCCATCTTGGCTCCCCCTCCTGAGCAAAATGTTCTTTGAGGTGAAAGGGTTTATTAACCAGCTTGTTCTCCTGGCGGTCGTTCCACCACTAGCTTCTCTGCCTTCACCCAGAGCACTGGGCTAAGCTCTCTGTATAGCTCCATAATAGCTTCTTGCCTAATGGTGTGGAAGCGGTAGCCTAGCAACAGGCCAGTTACATCATCAGGTGGTTTAAGTTCAGTGAGGATCCTTGCCACAGGAACCCCAACTTCCCCACTCCATTACTATCATAAATATTTACCAATATTTGTGAAGCAACTCTTTGCTGGATACTAGGCTGGATGTTGAAGGTGTAATGGACAGTGAGACAGACCTGGCTCTTAAGAATACATGTCTCTTAAGAATAAGTAATTATAAGTAAGAAAAATATGAACATTTTGATAAGTGACAAGTGACAGTTGATACAGAGGAATATATATATCCAATAAACATGTGAACAATTATTTTACTAATAATCCAAGAAGTATATATTAAAATGTGATTTGGCATATGTAGGAAGCAATGATTCAGAAGATAATACTTAGTGTGTGTTATATGAGTAGCCATTCACACAATGTCAGAGGGATATATGTACAAGGTGAGTCATGGAAGTACTGTTTGTTATAACGAAAGTCTAGACCCATTTTCACTGTTAGGGAACTGGTTGAAAGAGCACCCACATAGTTGAGTACTATACAATTGTAATAAAAAAGGGAATGAGAAAGTACTATACAGTTGTGAAAAATCAAAAGCTTTTTTCTACACTGAAGAGGAGGGAAATAGGAGACGTATGTCTAGTTGCTTATATTTTCAAGAAGACAATTTGAAAGGACAAATAAAAAAATAAAAAAGTAGATGGAACGAAATAATGGAGCAAGGCAACAGGGCTGGAAACAAGGAAGCTTCTTTGATATTTTGGTGGCATACTAAAATAAAAATATTTCAAATGACTTTAAACCCAGAGATTCCAGGTCTATTGAGATATAACCTAAAGAGAAAAGAACCACAAAGAAATCTTAAAATGCATCCAGTTAAGTTATTGTCATCAATAAGATTTTCTATTATCAGTTTGAAACTATGTATATATATTCAAAATATTAAACACTGGTATACACACACATATAAAGTGCTTAAGAAAACAAGAAAGCATGTTAATACTTTGAGGAATTATGGTTTCAGCAGTCAGAGAAAATAGATACAAGTCAAATCAGAAGTTATTTACAACCTTGTAATCTTTCATTTGAATTGGAAATACTCATCTGAAATCATGATTTATTTTTTTCTAAAAAAATATGTACTTTTTAGCTCTATTGAAACACCTAGAAGCAGTGATGTCCCAATACAAATCTATAAAAAATGCCATTTCCTTCTAAAAGAACTAGGGCTCTTTGGAGAAATGGCACATTTCAGGTCTGGGCCAGAAAATGTCAAAGTGGAGCTGAAAGTCAAAGAAGCAGTTGAAGAATACTAGGGTCATTTTAAAAGGATCTGGGGGTAAACTTGTAGATACTGGTCAAAGATGGGCCCGTCTGACCTCCATGAGGTCATGACATCATGATGTGCATGTAGAAGTGGAATGTGTCCTGCAAGAGGACAAGACATGACTGCTGTAATGTGGAAGCATACTGGTCTCAGAAGCGCTCATCCCCATCACTTGGAATAGCTAATATGTCAGCAGCAAGACACCCTTCCAGGCTGCAGCTGGGCTGTGGTTGGCTCCAGAATGTGGTGGAGTGCAGGGCACCCTTGTCTCCTGCTGCAGACAACTAGAGAAGCACAGCTGACACCAATGAAGAGACATGCGCTCCTACTCACACCCCTTGGTTATCAGAAAACCTTTACTCCTGAGAAATCTCCATGGCCTCTGCACAGAAGGGTACCACTATTCCCACCAACAGCACAATTCTGCATCACCAGATTAGGGCCTATGCTCCCCCTTTCCAACATGGTAATGAATGGACTCTCAAGGTGCTGGTCTCTTTGACATGATTTCACTGCTGCAGGATCCTCTTTCCCTCCACAGACAACATATTTGTCATCCCCAAAGTACCTTATCAGACAGCCCAGTGAGGGAGCCCTGACACCTTGCCATGAGTCAGCTACTTCTTGCCACTTGTCTCTTTCCCTGGCTTTATCAGCTCCTGAGGAAAGCAGGGTGTGTCCTTGCCACTGTTTGGGAGCCTTGGAAATGTGTGATCAGGGCTCAAAATAATTGCTGAAGCCAAGAAAAGGCACAAGCTGACTGTGGGTCAGGCACTGCAGGATGCAAAGAGTAGACTCAGCCTTTGCATTCAAGATGATTATAATTACCAAAAAGAGTCTGTAAAAGTGAGATGGCCTTCTATCAGCTGCACAAATAAGAGCTGATTTGGAAATTGGAGGGCTTAACACATAGTATACACCCAACCATTTACTAATCAACTGATGAATAAAGAATGGTAAACATAACCTGTGATGTAAAGGGGTATCCTGGCTTTCTTTATCCTGCACGTGTCATTCATTGCTTCATAGTGTTCCGTGCATGGCGCCATTTCCCCATTTTCCTTCATGTGGGCCTGCTCTTCAAATCTATCTGTGTATTTCAGTATCTTCTCTTTCCCTTGATAGTAAAGTCACTCTGATGGCTTTGCCTCTTGCATCTGTGCTAGTGGTATGTGCCTGGCACCTGCCATCACTTAGTTCCCTGCTTCTTATCTTGCATATGTTGCCTGCATGACAGTGGAAGCCCAGCTTCCCCACAAGGCCCTCAACAACAGCTCCCATTCTCCATTGTCTTCTCCACTGCTCTACCTGGACAACCTCAAGCTCAGGTAGAACAGATTATCTGAGTGAGCCCTTCAGTTCTGTGTCACTCTGTACTCTTTGTACACAACTTTATGTATATTAATCTTATCTCACCATCTAGGTAGCTCACTCCTTGAGGCATGTTGATTTGGGTGGAGGACAGCAGAGCACACTCTTGATATGCAATGATCAAGAGCCTGGATGCTCAAAGGGGTCTTGATAAAGAGGTTTGGAAATAATAAGAGAAGTGCTAGGGAGAGTTAGGTATAGCTATTTGCAGAGGGCAGTGATGTGATTCAAATGGTGCTTAAGGGGTCTATCCTGAAAACTGTAGAGCAGAGATGGGGAGATGAGCAAATAAGCTACCAAATTCCCCCAGTAGGGATGGAGGTGCACAGAAAGGGCCCAGCAGCAAGTCGTCACCTGGCTGTACCTAGCTTTGCAGCCTCCTCCCTTCCCTCCCACCAGGGGAGTCAGCTGTACAGGCCTTCTGTATTTCTGAAGCTGCTGTATAGCTTTTGCACACTCTGTTCCCCCCACTTGTCTCTCCAAGTTAATTCTAGTTTATTACAGGATTGTTCCCTGACACTCCAAACTGGGTGAGGTCCCCTTATTGGACAAATAATAAATTAATTCTGTAATTAGTTGTAATTTGTCTGTGGTATAATGGAAGTGCCTTGAAGACATGCTTGTCTGTTTTTCTCACAGCTCTTTCCCCAGTGCCAAGCACACTGCCTGGCCAGAGTATATATTCAGGAAGCACTTGTGAAAGGCTAAATGCATGGGTAGGTAGCTTGATCATCCCTATAACCCAGCTAACCACATGGGCTTTTTTTTTGCTCATAGCTCATTCTGGGCAGCAGACACTTGTTGAGTGGATGCAATTGGATCTTGAGAGGTGTTCTAAGAATCTGTGGGCTCTCTGATGAACTGGTCCTGCTTAGCCTCCGCTTTCAGACAGAGCGATATAATGGGATTTGATTGTTCATATTTCTCAGTTGAAAAATGCTATACATAATCTAGAGAGCTGTAAAATAATAATTACCTTTAGAAATTGTGGTAAAATATACATAACTTAAATTCTGCCTCCTTAATAATTTTTAAGTGTACAGTTGTGTTATTAAGTATATTCAAATTGTACTTCCATCTCCAGAATATTTTCATCTTGTAAAACTGAAACTTTATATTCATTAAATAGTGCCTCTTTCCCTGAGTTCCTGGTAACCACCATTCTACTTCCCTTTTCTATGAATTTGGCTATTCTGATACTTCATGTAAGTGGAATCACACAATATTGGTCTTTTTGTAACTGGCTGATTTCATTAGCATAATGTCCTTCAGGTTCATCTGATGGTAGCTTGTGTCAGAATTTCCTTTTTAAGGCTGAATAATATTTCATTGTCAAAACTATACCACATTTTGTAGATCCATTCACCTTCCAGTAGACACTTGGGTTGCCTCCACCACCTGGCTATTATGAATAATGCTGCTATGAATATGGGTGTGCAAATATCTCTTTAAGACACTGCTCTCAGTTCTTTTGGGTTAAAGTAGAATTGCTGGATCATATGGTTGTTATTCTATTTTTAATTTTTTTAAGGAAGTGCCATACAGTTTTCCATAAATAATAAGTTTTTAAAATAAAAAATATAGCAGCTTACCATATGGTAGCTCCTTCCAAGTAATCACTTTGCAAGATTACTCACTTATTTCAATAATCCTGTCATTGATCCTGATGGTCTTGGACAATTTAAGAAATGTCTTTGAAGTTTCTAACACTGACATAAGAGAACAGAGGTGATAGTTTATATCTACATTTGTGTCCTACTTTACAGTTTTTAAAGTGATTTCATGGAAAATCTCAGTGTATGTTTCTTGGCTGGCGTGCTCATAGATGATTTTGTTAAACTCCACCATGGTTCCATGGAATAAGGGACCCCTTTCTGGTCTCCTCAAGACCAGCCTCCTTCCTATGTCCAGCTTCCCATCCATACTGATGATCTTGTAAAATGCAGATACCACCTTTTTCCTCCCATGCTTAAGCAGCATTTTGTGTGCTTTCTTCATGGTGAAGATCAAATTCTGAAGCATATAGTGTCTGAGACCCTCATGTGTTACCACTGCTGCCCATTTCCAATGCCCCATGTGTATTATTCTGAATTGTCTGCCCTTCCTGGAAGATCCTGCACTTTCCCATGCTGTGCTTCAGCCTGGCTTTTCTCAGCATCCTTCATAGTTCTCCTAGATGTCTGCTTCCTATGGAATAATCTCATTGTTGCCTCACCCCAATATCTCAGTCTGAGTTAGGCACAGCTTACCTTACCAGAATTGTAGCACTTGCAACTCTGTTTTATAATCATCTCCTTGTCTATCTCAACTTTGAACTGTTTGGACTGTTTTTTTTAAAATTATTATTAAGGTATTATTGATACACACTCCTATGAAGGTTTCACATGAAAAAACAATGTGGTTACTACATTTGGACTATGTTTTTTATCTCTATGTTTGTACAAAATATCTCACATACATTTATGGGCTAATCTGTGGTTTTCAGTGTGGGGTCAAGTCTGCATCCCCTGGCCAGGGACATTTGGCAATGTCTGGAGACAATTTTGTTGTCTCACTGGAGGGAGGGCCATTGACACCTACTATGTAGAGACCAGAGATACTAGTAAACATCCTATGGTGCACAGGACAGCCCCACAACAGAATTATCTGGCCCAAGATGTCCATAGTGCTGAGGCTGAGAAACTTGAAGCTGAAAGAATGAGGTTCATCATTTTATAATATCACCGGGTGATGTCTGTGACTCTCGTGGCCTTTGCAGCAACATGATCATATCATACCTACTGCTGTAAATTATAGTTAAGAGAGCAAGCTATTCTAGATTGGGAGCAGTAAATGCCCCCAAGGGTATTCACAATTTTTGTAAGGAGAATTTCTGGGTTCAACTCAATGACTATCACATTAACATTTAAATTAAATGTCACAATAGCATTTACAGAGTAGGGGCCAGACATGCAAACATTTTGCACAGTGAGAATTGGTTGGACCTCAAATGCCAATAGAACTTCTATTCTATTGACAAACATGAATAGAAAGGAGCAGAAACTCATCAGATGATCCTATGGCCTTTGGAAGGATGACAGTAAAGAAACTTGCAGTTAGGTAGAAGGAAAGAAGGAGCCTGAGACTTCAAGAACTTCCAGTTTCTTACTAGCATGCTGAAATGCAGGCTGGGAAAAGAAGGTATGCAGAATCTGCAGGTGGACGTGGAGATGGCACAGGGATCCCTTCTAGCTCAGCCTCCCAAGAGCCCTTTCACCTTGAACCGTGAGCACCACCCTTTCCATGACTCAGCATGGTAGCTCTGCTTATTTGTGAAGCAGAATGTAATTTTATGACACTGAACATTTTCTTTGTCATTTGGGTTTTGAGGTTTTAAAAACACAAAGACTCAAGGAGGTTGTTGATAAGGACTCAGACCTTCCAGTAGTTAATGGCCTTGTTAAATCAGAAGTATTTCTAAAATTCCTTATGAAAAATGAATATATAAGTTTAGATTTATGTTGGTGGGGTATACTTTATATTTTATAAACATTCCCATTATTGAACTCTCATTTTTAATTCTACATAACATTTCTTTCTATCAGGAAACACATGACATTGAAAGTCAAAGATATCCAAACTCAGTATCAGGAGAAATTTATGGTTGAGCTTATCATTGCATCATGGTTAACATTGCTTTATCTTTAATGATCTGACTGATTCAATCATCTTATTTTCTCAGTGTACATTAAAAATGTAAATAAAATGTTAACTCTTACCATGACTATTTGAAATTGAAAAGACAACATGATCCAGATTTCCTGTCTATGTATGCTAAGCACTCATTGACTAAGCTTGCCACTCATTACTCCTTACAAGAAGAAAGGAGAGAGAGAGAGAATTGGAAGATTGCACGTGCCAGCTTTCTAAAGTTTTCAAAGCATTTAGACCCACAAAGATTCTCATTTTAATGACCTGCTTCCAATCTACCCTCCAAACTTTGGCTATTTCCCATCTTATTCCCCGTAGCACTATCTTGCTGATCCAAACATTTGCCTGCCACTCTATCACATATTCACTTCAAGAAAGCTCCACACAAAGAGGCCCTGGAGCTCAAAGAAATTAGAGCAGATCTAATAAGAAAGACTGTAGACCTAAAGGAAGTCAAATGGAGTCCCAAGAGAAAGTGTTGTGTGTTGCTTTATGTTCATCTTACTTTGCAAGATAGAAGAACATATAAGGCTATCTTTTGAGAACCAAATCTCTTCATACTCATTATTTTAAAATGAGTATCTGTAAGGCTGGCCTGTGTCTAAGGGGTACTGCATTGAGGCCTCCCTCCCATGCTCTGTAGGCAATTCCACATATGTCAGCATGCATTTTAACATGTATGTCAGCATTCATGTTCACATGTTTGCCTCTGTGAGTTTTTGACCTGCGTTCCTAGAATCCAAACTATTACTGAGCTCATTCCAGTTTTCAATATATAACCAGGAATTCCATATTTTCTGAGAAAATACGAAATTTGTTTATTTTTCTTCATAAAGGAAATTCCTGAAATATGTAATGAATTATATTCAGTATCTGAAAACCTATAAATCCCTTCACATATATAAATGCAGATAAATGATTGCACTTCTCTTTTGTAGCCTGATTTTTGGTATAGGGGACTCCTCCCCCTCCAAGGAATTATAGTGTACTTATATAGAATTCAAGAGTTCTCCTTGAATGAAGTCATTGGAACTAATGCCTTGACACAGACAAGATACTCCACAATTGTCTGTTGAACAGATGAGTCACTCTGTCCAGTCAAATGCATAAACTGTCTATGTAGATATGATGGCTCAAAAAACAGCATTTCCCTTTTTTGAGCCACTTGAGGGAGACAGAGAGTCAAGCAGATGGAGCTCTGATAATCACTGTTATTGCAAGTGAAGCTATTGTTTGGGAATGTAGTAACTTATATCTGCAGTAGATAAACTTCCTAATTGTGAACTCCAGAGTTACAGAATGACCCACTTGGTCAGGTGCAGCATGGAAAGGTTTGAGCCTCTCTGATTTGGGATCTGATGCCGAACACATTGCAACACGGAGGTGCCGTGCAAGACACAGGTCCACAGCCCAGCCCTGTGAGGGTGGCATGCTCATTTCTTGCCCCCCAAAACACTGGTCAGAAATCACTGATGCAGGAGTGAGCCAGTAGCTCAGAGAGGCCAGTTATGTAGAGGGAATCAGTTATATAGGAGTAGGGAGAAATCATTTCCTTCTTGGAATAATGTGTTTGGACTACCCAGAAGCCTTTTTAAAAAGTTTCTTCTGAGTCCTTGTTTCTGTCAGGTCATTGAAGTGACTAGATAAGTAACTTCCAGATAAGGGGAGAGGTCTATGCTCATCAACTGTGTAATATGACCCACTTTATGCTTCAGCTTCTTTGTTTTCAAGATGAAAGTAATCACTTCCAGAAGTCTTCAAAATTAGTTTGTGAAAGTAGATTGATGAGATTTGTGAATAAGTAAAGGTTGAATACCCGAGAGTGTCCTTCTTTATGTCTGTACACTGAAACCCTCAGAAGTGGCTTATTCTCACTGGACACCAGCATTTTTTATAGCTAGTCTTCACCAAGCCAGATTATTGATATCTTTAGGCTCAGGCGGTGGAAAGTAATAACCCATCAGCCTGAAGTTAAAAATCAGAGTGGTGTAAAATGGCATAGCCACTGTGGAAAATAGTATGACTATTCCAAAAAAATAAATAAACATAGAATTACCAGCAATTCCACTTCTGGGTATATACTCAAAAGGATCGAAAGCAGGGCCTCAAAGGGACTGTTTGCACACCTATATTCATAGCAGCATTATTCACAATTGCTAAAAGTGGAAAACAACCATCCATCAACAAATGAATGGATAAATAAAATGTTACATATACATGTAGCACAATATTATTCAGCCTTATAAAAGAAAATCTTGACACATGGTGTGAGTGGATGATCTTTGAAGATGTTATGCCAAGGGAAATGGGCCAGTCACAAGAGGGCAAATACTGCATGATTCCATGTATAGTTGGTATCTAGAGGAGTCATCTTCATAGGGACATAAAGTAAAATGGTGGTTGTGAGGGACTGGGGCAGAATGGGGAGCTGGTGTTTAATGGGTACAGAGTTTCAGTCTGGGGAGATGACAAAGTTCTGGAGTTGGATCGTTGTGATGGATGCATGACAATATGAATGTAGTTAATGACATTGAACTGTATGCTTAGAAATTGTTATGATGGAAAATTTTATTTTATACATATTTTACTACAACAAAAAAGTTAAAAGAGAGGTGGTTGTGAGAGAGCTGGAGCTGTGAACCTAAGGAACAGAGGTGAGTTCTGTGTGGAGGGCTGTGAATGGAAAGGTCTGGGTGTTCATGTCGGTGGGCACTTCAGGATGGCACCAGATCCTGAGAAACTCAGTTTTGTGATGGGTAGAAATGACTATTTGTAATTGCTTAGCTAGTAACAGCATGTTGTTTTTCAAGTTTTGTCAGAAAAAGTTTCGTCAGATGAGCCACTATATTACTCGCTATTTAATAATGAATGGGAGAACAACCTACAGCTTTTCATTGGCCAAGGATATACTTTCGAAAACTTTTGCCTCCTGTTAATTAGAATGTGTTAAAATTTTAAGTTCATGTAAACAAAGAAACAATTATGATTTCCCTCAGAATAAGTAAATCTCTATTCAAAACCTGAATATACCTTATATGGTGAGGAGGGTCTGTGATAGAAATCAAACATGAATTTAAAACTGCTTATCTATGACACGTTCCTTCCTAAAGCCTCCTCTTCTCCCCTCATTCATAATTCATAAGGACAGAAAGTCTTAGAAGCTGGAGATCTCTTTGTTACCCGGCAGTGGATTGTGGAATTCCTAGGTTCTTGTCTTCTCCAAGGAAAGAATTCAGTTGAGAGACCCACAAAGAGTTAAAGCCTCATGGGACTTTATTTAGCAAAGTGAAAGGAAAGTAAACTTCAGAGGCAGAGGAGTGGGCTGACCCCTAGGATGAGTAGCTGGTCCCTGGGTTTTTATTTATTTTATTTTTTATTAAGGTATTATTGATATACACTCTTATGAAGGTTTCACATGAAAACACAATGTGTTTACTACATTTACAAATATTATCAAGTCCACCCCATGCCCCAATCTAGTCACCGTCCATCAGTTAAGCAAGATGCCACAGATCCATAATTTGTCTTCTCTGTGCCACACTGTTCTCCCCATGATCACGCAAACCATGTGTATGAAACATAATAGCCCTAAATCCCATTCTCCCTCCCTCCCTCCCCACCCGCACTCCAACACTCCTCCTCTTTGGTAACCACCAGTTCCTTCTTGGAGTCTGTGAGTCTGCTGCTATTTTGCTCTTTCAGTTTTACTTCTTTGTTATACTCCACAAATGAGGGAAATCATTTGTCACTTGTGTTTCTCTGCCTGGCTTATTTCACTGAGCATAATACCCTCTAGCTCCATCCATGTTGTTGCAAATGGTAGGATTTATTTCTTTCTAATGGCTGTGTAGTATTCCATTGTGAATATGTACCACATCTTCTTTATCCATTCATCCACTGATGGACACTTAGGTTGCTTCCATATCTTGGTTATTGTAAAAAGTGCTGCAGATAGAGCCAAGATGGTGGCGTGAGTAGAGCAGCGAAATCTCTTCCCAAAACCACATATATTTTTGAAAATACAACAAAGACAACTCTTCCTAAAAGAGAGACGAGAAGAGACAGGACAACAGCCAGACTACAGCCACACCTGTGAGAACCCAGCACCTCACGAAGGGGGAGAGGAAGGCCACAAACCAACAAGAAGGGACGTTCTCCCAGCCATCACTCGTTACAGCTCCACAAACTATCTCTATCACCATGAAAAGGCAGAATTTGAGGCAGACAAAGATCAAAGAGACAACCCCTGAGAAGGAGACAGACCTAACCAGTCTTCCTGAAAAAGAATTCAAAATAAAAATCATAAACATATTGACGGAGATGCAGAGAAATATACAAGAGCAAAGGGATGACATCCAGAGGGAGATTACAGATGTCAAGAGGGAGATTACGAAGTGATACAAACTCTGGAAGGATTTATAAGCAGAATGGATAAGATGCAAGAGGCCATTGATGAAATAGAAACCAGAGAACAGGAACGCATAGAGGTGGACACAGAGAGAGATAAAAGGATCTCCAGAAATGAAACAATATTAAGAGAACAGTGTGATCAATACAAAAGGAACAATATCTGCATTATAGGGGTACCAGAAGAAGAAGAAGAGAGAAAAAGGGATAGAAAGTGTCTTCAAAGAAATAATTGCTGAGAACTTCCCCAAAGTGGGGGAGGAAATAATGGATCAGACCATAGAAACACACAGAACTCCAAACAGAAAGGATCCTAGGAGGACAACACCAAGACACATAATAATAAAAATGGCAAAGATCAAAAACAAGGACAGAGTTTTAAAGGCAGCTAGAGAGAAGAAAAAGGTCACCTATAAAGGAAAACCCATCAGGCTATCATCAGACTTCTCAACAGAAATCTTACAGGCCAGAAGAGAATGGCATTATATATTTAATGAAATGAAACAGAAGGGCCTTGAACCAAGAATACTGTATCCAGCACGATTATCATTTAAATATGAAGAAGGGATTAAACAATTCCCAGACAAGGAAAAGTTGAGGGAATTTGCCTTCCACAAACCACCTCTACAGGATATTCTAGAGGAACTATTCTAGACGGGAGCACTCCTAAGACTAAACAGATGTCACCAGAGAAAATAAAATGACAGCAAAGAAAGTAAGCGAACCAAATACTAACTAAAGTCAAAAAATAAAATCAGTTACCCAAAATGCAGTTAAATGAAACAGGAAAGAGCACAGAATAAAACAACCAACATATAAAGAATGGAGGAGGAGGAATAAGAAGGGAGAGAAGAAACGAATCTACAGACAGTGTATATAACAGCTCAATAAGTGAGCTAAGTTAGGTAGTAAGATACTAAAGAGCTAACCTTAAACCTTTGGTAACCACAAATCTAAAGCCTGCAATGGCAGTAAGTACATATCTTTCAATAGTCACCCTAAATGTAAATGGACTGAATGCACCAATCAAAGACACAGGGTAATAGAATGGATAAAAAAGCAAGACCCATCTATATGCTGCTTACAAGAAACTCACCTCAAACCCAAAGACATGCACATACTAAAAGTAAAGGAATGGAAAAACATATTTCATGCAAACAACAGAGAGAAGAAAGCAGGGGTTGCAGTACTAGTATCAGACAAAATAGACTTCAAAACAAAGAAAGTAACAAGAAATAAAGAAGGACATTACATAACAGTAAAGGGCTCAGCCCAACAAGAGGAATTAACCATTATAAACATATATGCACCCAACACAGGAGCACCAGCATATGTGAAACAAATATTAACAGAACTAAAGGAGGAAATAGAATGCCATGCATTCATTTTAGGAGACTTCAACACACCACTCACCACAGAGGATAGATCCACTGAACAGAAAATAAGTAAGGACACGGAGGCATTGAACAACACAGTAGAACAGATGGACCTAATAGACAACTATAGAAGTCTACATCCAAAAGCAACAGGATACACATTCTTCTCAAGTGCAAATGGAACATTCTCCAGAATAGACCACATACTAGATTACAGAAAGAGCCTAAGTAAATTCCAAAGGATTGAAATTCTACCAACCAACTTCTCAGACCACAAAGGTATAAAACTAGAAATAAATTGTACAAAGAAAACAAAAAGGCTCAGAAACACATGGAGGCTTAACAACATGCTCCTAATCAATGGATCAATGAACTAATTAAAATAGAGATCAAGGAATATATAGAAACAAATGACAACAACAACACAAAGCCCTGATTTCTGTGGGACACAGCGACAGCAGTCTTAAGAGGAAAGTATAGAGCAATCCAGGCACACTTAAAGAAGGAAGAACAATCCTAAATCTATAACATCACAATTATTGAAACTGGAAAAAGAAGAACAAATGTGGCCTAAAGTCAGCAGGAGGGATATAATAAAGATCAGAGAAGAAATAAACAAAATTGAGAAGAATAAAACAATAGCAAAAATCAATGAAACCAAGACCTGGTTCTTTGAGAAAATAAACAAAATAGATAAGCCTCTAGCCAAACTTATTAAGAGAAAAAGAGAATCAACACACATCAACAGAATCAGAAACGGAAAAATCACAACAGACTCCACAGAAATACAAATAATTATTAAAGACTACTAGGAAAACCTATATGCTAAGAAGCTGGAAAACCTAGAAGAAATGGACAACTTCCTAGAAAAATACAACCTCTCAAGACTGACCAAGGAAGAAACACAAAAGTTAAACAAACCAATTATGAGCAAAGAAATTGAAACGGTAATCAAAAAACTACCCAAGATCAAAACCCCAGGGCCGGATGGATTTACCTCGGAATTTTATCAGCCACACAAAGAAGACATAATACCCATTCTCCTTAAAGTGTTCCACAAAATAGAAGAGGGAATACTCCCAAACTCATTCTATGAAGCCAACATCACCGTAATACCAAAACCAGGCAAAGACCCACCAAGAAAGAAATTTACACACCAATATCCCTGATGAATGTAGATGCAAAAATACTCAACAAAATATTAGCAAACCTAATTCAAAAATATACCAAAAGGATCATACACCATGACCAAGTGGGATGCATCCCAGATATGCAAGGATGGTACAACATTTGAAAATACATCCACATCATCCACCACATCAACAAAAAGGACAAAAACCACATCATCATCTCCATAGATGGTGAAAAAGCATTTGACAAAATTCAACATCCATTCATGATAAAAACTCTCAGCAAAATAGGTATAGAGGGCATGTACCTCAACATAATAAAGGCCATATATGATAAACCCACAGCCAGCATTATACTGAACAGCGAGAAGCTGAAAGCTTTTCCTCTGAGATAGGGAACAAGATGGATGCCCACTCTCCCCACTGCTATTTAACATAGTACTGGAGGTCCTAGCCATGGCAATTAAACAAAACAAAGAAATACAATGAATCCAGATTTGTAAAGAAGAAGTTAAGCTGGAAGTATTTGCAGATGACATGATATTGTACATAAAAAATCGTAAAGACTCCACTCCAAAACTACTAGAACTGATATTGGAATACAGCAAAGTTGCAAGGATACAAAATTAACACACAGAAATCTGTGGCTTTCCTATACACTAACATTGAACTAATAGAAAGAGAAATCAGGAAAACAATCCCATTCACAATTGCATCAAAAAGAATAAAATACCTAGGAATAAGCCTAACCAAAGAAGTGAAAGACCTATACCCTGAAAACTACAAGACACTCTTAAGAGAAATTAAAGGGGACACTAACAGATGGAAACTCATCCCATGCTCTTGGCTAGGAAGAATTAATATAGTCAAAATGGCAATCCTGCTCAAAGCAATATACAGATTTGATGCAATCCCTGTCAAATTACCAACAACATTCTTCAATGAACTGGAACAAATAGTTCAAAAATTCATATGGAAACACAAAAGACCCCAAATAGCCAAAGGAACCCTGAGAAAGAAGAATAAAGTGAGGAGGGGATCTCACTTCCCAACGTCAAGCTCTACTACAAAGCCATAGTAATCAAGACAATTTGGTACTGGCACAAGAACGGAGCCACAGACCAGTGGAACAGATTAGAGACTCCAGACATTAACCCAAACATATATGGTCAATTAATATTTGATAATGGAGCCATGGACATACAATGTGGAAATGACAGTTTCTTAAACAGATGGTGCTGGCCAAACTGGACAGCTACATGTATGAGAATGAAAGTGGAGCAATGTCTAGCCCCATACACAAAAGTAAATTCGAAATGGATCAAAGACCTGAATGTAAGTCATGAAACCATAAAACTCTTAGAAAAAAACATTGGCAAAAATCTCTTGGACATAAACATTAGTGACTTCTTTATGAACATATCTCCCCTGGCAGGAAAACAAAAGCAAAAATGAACAAGTGGGACTATATCAAGCTGAAAAGCTTCTCTACATCAAAAGACACCATCAATAGAACAAAAAGGTACCCTACAGTATGGGAGAATATATTTGTAAATGACAGATCTGATAAAGGCTTGATATCCAAAATATATAAAGTGCTCACGCACCTCAACAAACAAAAAGCAAATAATCCAATTAAAAAATGGGCAGAGGAACTGTACAGACAGTTCACCAAAAAAGAAATTCAGATGGCCAGCAGACATGAAAAGATGCTCCAGATCGCTAGTTATCAGAGAAATGCAAATTAAAACCACCATGAGATATCACCTCACACAAGTAAGGATGGCTACCATCCAAAAGACAACAGCAAATGTTGGCAAAGTTGTGGAGAAAGGGGAACCCTCCTACACTGCTGGTGGGTATGTAGATTAGTTCATCCATTGTGGAAAGCAGTATCGAGGTTCCTCAAACTGCTCAAAATAGACTTACCCTTTGACCCAGGAATTCCACTTCTAGCAATCTACCCTAAGAATGCAGCACTCCAGTTTGAAAAAAAGCAGATGCACCCTTATGTTTATCACAGCACTATTTACAATAGCCAAGAAATGGAAGCAACCTACATGTCCGTCAGTAGATGAATGGATAAAGAAGATGTGGTACATATACACAATGGAATATTATTCAGCCATAAGAAGAAAACAAATCCTACCATTTGCAACAACATGGATGGCGCTAGAGGGTATTATGCTCAGTGAAATAAGCCAAGTGGAGAAAGACAAATACCAAATGATTTCACTTGTCTGAAGAATGGAAAACTGGAGGAACAAAACAGCAACAGAATCACAGAACCCACGAAGGGACTAACAGTTACCAAATGGAGAGAGAGTGGGGAGAATGGGAGGGTAGGAAGAAATAAGAGCAGAGAAGAAGAAAGGGGGTATTATGATTAGCATGCATAATGTAGTGGGTGGGGGAAAGGGGAGGGCTGTGCAACACAGAGAAGAAAGGTAGTGATTCTACATTTTGCTATTCTGATGAACAGTGACTTTAATGGGGTTTTTGGGGGTGACTTGGTGTAGGGGAGAGCCTAGTAAAGGTAATATTCTTCATGTAATTGTGGATTAATGATAACAAAAAAGGAGGGGATTACTCTCTGATAGGAAAAAAATTAACTGTAAATCAACAATTAATACATGCTTTACCTATCTTTAATTTTGATCTTTTAAAGGGTGTCAGATGATCAGCTATGGAAGTACATTTTTCTGATAATATTTCTTCCTCTTAAAAAAAAAGCAGTTCCTGTGTGGTGGTCTCCAATAGGTTCTTCACAATGGTGTAAAGGTCCTATCAACGTGTGGGCAAAGGGTTTGTTTGTGTTCATACAGAGGATCAAAGCCTAATTTGGCTACCCAGAAAATGAACTAAGATACGATATGAAGAAGTTCCAACATCAACATCCTCTGGAAGAGTCATTCCAGAAGATGATCATCAAAAAACTTCAACAAAGATCCTGGCGCTGTTGCAGTTGTAGCTGCATTCATCCCGCCAGTTCCTGGACTTGCCATTGGAATGAAGAAGGAGATATCTAAGCTCGCCTGTGCATACAGTAAAACAACAAATTTGACTGGATCTATATTGTCAGAACTCAACCAAGAATTAGGAGAAGTGCAAGTTGCAGTGCTCCAAAATCGTGCACCTATAGACTATCTACTGTTAAAAGAACATATGGGATGTGAACAGTTCCCAGGAATGTGTTGTTTTAATTTGTCTGATTTTTCTCAAACTATTCAAATTCAGTTAGACAATATCCATCATATTATTGATAAGTTTTCACAAATGCCTAGGGTACCTAACTGGTTTTCTTGGTTTCACTGGATATGGCTGGTAATTGTAGGTCTGCTTTTGTTATGTAGCTGTATTCCTATTCTGTTAATGTGTGTATGCAATTTAATTAGTAGTTTGTTAAAACCTATACATGCTTATGTTACTCTACAAGAAGTCATGTCAAAGAAATAATCAATCTTCCCATGTTTTCTTCCATCTCCTACTTCTATAGCTTTTCTTCTTCCTTCCTAATTACAGCCCTTTGGTAGAATTCGTGCCTCATATAGAAAATTACCAAGTATCATAATTCTTCCAAGTGGTAAAGATACCTCAAGACAAATGCTGGGCATAGGAGCCACAGGGCATAAATCTGCAAAGAAGTCAAAAGCTAACCTTTTCAAAGAATATTGCTTCTCTCTCACTTACCAACTTTACATTTCCCTGTATGGCCCTGGAAGACAGCTGGTTGGTGAGAGGCAGGTAAGATTCCTCAAGGGAGGAACAACCTAAGACAGGCACAGTCGTAGGGGGGCCATCAGGTGAGAAATTGGGGATCAACAGAGGTGAGGCTTAGAACCTCACCCCCCCTGTTTTGAGAGAAATCTGCATCTGTGGATGTTTTCTTGCCCTTGTCTGTTTGGATTAATACTTAGTCTATAGGCACAGATCTGATCATCTACATTTGCCCTCTTACAGCACTAAATTATGTTTTCTACCTTTATCTTGCATCTACCTACCAGTTCATCATTTTATTAAAAAAAAAAATAAGGGAGAAATGTGGGATTCATATATAAATCAAGTATAAAAATCAAATGAATTATCTGACTTGATTGTTTATAGTTCATGATGTGTGATCAAAACCAGAAGTTTCTGTAATATGACTGCCCTTGCACTGTTCACCATGTAAGAACTTATTCACTATGCAAGAACTTGTTCACCATGTAAGAACTTGTTTGTTATTCTTCAGAAGATTGGAGACTGTTGAGAATTAGGCTTGGAGTTGATTGATGATTGTGCATTGAGTCCCCTATACAGAATTTTATTGTTGTTAACAACCATTTGATCAATAAACATGAGAGATGCCCTCTCAAAAAATAAAGTGCTGCAATAAACCTAGGAGTGCATATGTCTTTTTGAATCTGAGAGGTAGTATGCTTTGGGTAAATTCCAAGGAGAGGGATTCCCGGGTCAAATGGTCTTTCTGTTTTTAGTTTTTTGAAGAACCTCCATATTGCTCTCCACAATGGTTGAACTAGTTTAAATTCCCATTAGGGAATTTAGGACGGTTCCCCTTTCTCTGCATCCTCACCAGCATTTGTTGTTCTTAGTCTTTTTGATGCTGGCCATCCTTACTGGTGTGAGGTGATATCTCATTGTGGTTTTAATTTGCATTTCCCTGATGATTAGTGACGTGGCGCATCTTTTCCTTGTGCCAGTTGGCCATCTGAATTTCTTTGGAGAACTGTCTCTTCATATACTCTCCCCATTTTTTAATTGGGTTATTTGCTTTTTGGATGTTGAGGCATGTGAGGTCTTTATATATTTTGCATGTTAACCCCTTTTTGGATATGTCATTTATGAATATATTCTCCCATACTGTAGGATGACTTTTTCTTCTGTTGATAGTTTCCTTTGCCATACAGAATCTTTTTAGTTTGATGTAGTCCCGTGAGTTCAGTTTTACTTTTGTTTCCCTTGCTCAAGGAGATGCATTCAGGAAGAAGTTGTTCATGCTTATATTCAGGAGATTTTTGCCTATGTTTTCTTCTAAGAGTTTTATGGTTTCATAACTTACATTCAGGTCTTGGATCCATTTTGAGTTTACTTTTGTGTATGGGGTTAAACAATAATCCAGTTTCATTCTCTTACATGTGGATGTCCAGTTTTGCCAACACCAGCTGCTGAAGAGGCTGTCATTTCCCCATTGTGTGTCTATTGCTCCTTTATCATATATAAATTGACCTTATGTGGTTGGGTTTATATCAGGGCTCTCTAGTCTGTTCCATTGGCCTATTGGTCTGTTCTTGTGCCAGTACCAAATTGTCTTGATTACTGTGGCTTTGTAGTAGATCTTGAAGTTGTGGAGCATAATCCCCCCAGCTTTATTCTTCCTTCTCAGGATTGCTTTGGCTATTTGGGGTCCTTTGTGGTTCCATATGAATTTTAGAACGATTTTCTCTAGGTCATTGAAGAATGCTGTTGGCATTTTGATACGAACTGAATTGAATCTGTAGATTGCCTTAGGCAGTATGACCATTTTGACAATATTAATTCTTCCTATCCATGAGCATGGATGTGTTTCCATTTATTGGTATCTAATTTCTCCAAGAGTGTCTTGTAGTTTTCAGGGTATAGGTCTTTCACTTCTTTGGTTAGGCTTATTCCTAGGTATTTTATTATTTTTGATGCAATTGTGAATGGGATTGTTTTCCTGATTTCTCTTTCTATTAGTTCATTGTTAGTGTATAGGAAAGCCACATATTTCTGTGTGTTAATTTTGTATCCTTGCAACTTTGCTGTATTCCAATATCAGTTCTAGTAGTTTTGGAGTGGAGTCTTTACGATTTTTTATGTACAATATCATGTCATCTGCAAATACTGCCAGTTTAACTTCTTCTTCACAAATCTGGATTCATTGTATTTCTTTGTTTTGTTTAATTGCCATGGCTAGGACCTCCAGTACTATGTTAAATAGCAGTGGGGAGAGTGGGCATCCATCTTGTTCCCTATCTCAGAGGAAAAGCTTTCAGCTTCTCGCTGTTCAGTATGATGTTGGCTGTGGATTTATCATATATGGCCTTTATTATGTTGAGGTACATGCCCTCTATACCTATTTTGCTGAGAGTTTTTATCATGAATGGATGTTGAATTTTGTCAAATGCTTTTTCAGCATCTATAGAGATGATCATATGGTTTTTGTCCTTTTTGTTGATTTGGTGGATGATGTTGATGGATTTTCGAATGTTGTACCACCCTTGCATCCCTGGAATAAATTACGTGATCATGATGGATAACGTTTTTGATGTATTTTTGAATTCGGTTTGCTAATATTTTGTTGAGTATTTTTGCATCTATATTCATCAGGGATATTGGTCTATAATTTTCTTTTTTTGTGGTGTCTTTGCCTAAGTTTGGTATGAGAGTGATGCTGGCCTCATAGAATGAGTTTGGAAGTGTTCCCTCTTCTTCTTCTCTTTGGAAAACTTTATGGAAGATGGGTATAGGACTTCACTAAATGTTTGATAAAATTCAGCAGTGAAGCCATCTGAGCCAGGAGTTTTGTTCTTAGGTAGGTTTTTTATTTCCAGTTCAATTTCATTGCTGGTAATTGGTCTGTTCAGATCTTCTGTTTCTTCCTGGGTCAGCCTTGTAAGGTTATATTTTTCTAGAAAGTTGTCCATTTCTTCTAGGTTATCCAATTTGTTGGCATATAGTTTTTCATAGTATTCTCTAATAATGCTTTGTATTTCTGTGGTGTCCGTCATGATTTTTCCTTTTTCATTTCTTATTCTGTTTATGTGAGTACTCTTTTTCTCTTGATAAGTCTGGCTAGGGGTTTGTTTTGTTTGTTTATAAGTCTGTTTTGTTTATTTTCTCGAAGAACCAGCTCTTGGTTTCATTGATTCTTTCCATTGTTTTATTCTTCTCAATTTTATTTATCTCTGCTCCAATCTTTATTACGTCCCTCCTTCTACTGACTTTGTGGTCTCCTTTGTTCTTCTTTTTCTAGTTTCGTTAATTGTGAGTTTAGAGTGTTCATATGGGATTGTTCTTCTTTCCTAAGGTAGGCCTGTATTGCAATATACTTTCCTCTCAGCGCGGCCTTCACTGTGTCTCACAGATTTTACAGTGTTGAATTATTGTTGTCATTTGTCTCCATATATTGCTTGATCTCTGTTTTTATTTGGTCATTGATTCATTGGTTATTTAGGAGCATGTTGTGAGGCCTCCACGTGTTTGTGGGATTTTTCATTTTCTTTGTGTAGTTTATTTCTAGTTTCATACCTTTGTGGTCTGAGAAACTGGTTGGTGCAATTTTAGTCTTTTTGAATATATTGAGTCTCTTTTTGTGGCCTAGTATATGATCTATTCTTAAAATGTTCCATGTGCACTTGCAAAAATGTGTATTCTGCTGCTTTTGAGTGTAGAGTTCTGTAGATGTCTGTTAGGTACATTTGTTCTAATATGTTGTTCAGTGCCTGCACCTTACTTATTTTCTGTCTCGTTGATCTGTCCTTCAGAGTGAGTGGAGTGTCAAAGTCTCCTAGAATGAATGCATTAGATTCTATTTCCCCGTTTAATTCTGTTAGTATTTGTTTCACATATGTAGGTGCTTCTGTGTCGGGGTCATGTATCTTTATAACACTTATATCTTCTTGTTGGATTGACCTTTTTATCATTATGCAATGCCCTTCTTTGTCTCTGGTGAATTTCTTTGTTTTGAAGTCTATTTTGTCCGATATAAGTACTGCAACTCCTGCTTTTTTTCTCCCTATTAATTGCATGAAATATCTTTTCCATCCCTTCACTTTTAGTCTGTGTATGTCTTTGGGTTTAAAGTGAGTCTTTTATAGGCAGCATATACATGGGTCTTGTTTTTTTTATCCTTTCAGTGACTCTGTGTCTTTTGATTGGTGCATTCTGTCCATTTACATTTAGGGTGATTATCGATAGGTATGTACTTATTGCCACTGCAGACTTTAGATTTGTGGTTACTGAAGGTTCATGGTTAACTTCCTTACTAAGAGTCTAACTTAACTCACTTAATATGCTATTACAAACACAATCTAAGGTTCTTTTATTTTTCTCCTCCTTTTTCTTCCTCTTCCATTCTTTATATATAAGGTGTCATATTCTGTCCTCTGTCTATCCCTTGATTGACTTTGGGGATGGTTAATTTAATTTTGCATTTGCTTAGTAATTAACTGTTCAACTTTCTTTATTGTGGTTTTATTAGCTCTGGTAACAGCTATTAAACCTTAGGAACACTTCCATGTACAGCAGTCCCTCCAAAATACACTGTAGACATTGTTTGTGGGAGGTAAATTCTCTCAGCTTTTGCTTATCTGGAAATTGTTTAATCTTTCCTTCAAATTTAAATGATAATCTTGCCAGATAAAGTAATCTTGCTTCAAGACCATTCTGCTTCATTGCATTAAATATATCATGCCACTCCCTTCTGGCCTGTAAGGTTTCTGCTGAGAAGTCTGATGCTAGCCTGATGGGCTTTCCTTTGTATGTGATCTTATTTCTCTCTCTGGCTGCTTTTAGTCATTTGTCCTTATCCTTGATCATTGCCATTTTAATAAATATATGTCTTGGTGTTGTCCTCCTTGGGTCCCTTGTGTTGGGAGATCTGTGCACCTCCATAGCCAGAGCAACTATCTTCTTCCCCAGATTGGAGAAGTTTTCAGCAATTACCTCCTCAAAGATACTTTCTATCCCTTTTTCTCTGTCTTGTTCTTCTGGTGCCCCTATAATGCGAATATTGTTCTGTTTGGATTGGACACACAGTTCTCTCAGTATTCTTTTATTCTTAGAGATCCTTTTTTCTCTCTGTGCCTCAGCTTCTTTGTATTCCTCTTCTCTAGTTTCTATTTCATTTATCGTCTCCTGCACCATGTCTAATCTGCTTTTAATACCCTCCATTTTGCTCTTCAACGATTGGATCTCCAACTGGAATTCATTCCTGAGTTCTTGAATATCTTTTCATACCTCCATGAGCATGTTAATGATTTTTATTTTGAACTCCCTTTCAGAAAGATTCATGAGGTTGATGTCATCTTTCTCAGTAGTTGAATTAATAATTTTACTTGAACCTGGTTCCTTTGGTGTTTCATATTTGTATACGGCATCCCATAGTATCCAGAAACTCCAATCTCTGGAGCTGCCCAGCCCCTGAAGCAATTTCAGGTGTCTCAGGAAGTGGTATTGGTGCCTGGGGGGAAGAAAGAGCTGTTTCCTACTTCCTGACTGCTATACCTGTCTCCAGTGCCTGAATCAGTGGACTGAGCCCACAGGTATATGCCTCTATGCTTTGCATTTGTAGTTGGTGTAGACAGATCTTCCCTCTGGCTGGCCTAATGCCATGGTAGGGTTTGCCAGTTTGTGAGCCAGGTGGGCTAGCTGGGAGAAAGTCGCAGTAGGCTGCATATTATGGAGGGAGTCCTTGGAGCTGTGTAGCCAGCCAGGGACCTGGAGCACCTGAAAATTGTGAAAGCTCCCAACTTGCTGGGCAGAGTGCACCCAGACAATTTTGTCTACCTGTCCTTTCTCCTGAGCAGTAAGCTCTGTGCAATGCTTGCCCCTTTAGCAGTCCTCTTGCTGTTAGGAAGTCTCTCAGACTGCCCACCTCTCTTTTGTCACAGAGCAGCCAGATATGGATCCCTGCTGTCCGCAATTGGCTGGAACCTTAGTCTCTCCAGGAATTCTGCCTGTCTTAGCTTTCCAACACCCTAATCATGAGAGTACCGTGCAAACACCATGAAATGTAGGTTTGTGCTCCCAGAGCATATCTCCGGAGTTAGGTATTCAGCAGTTCCAGGCCTCCAGTCCCTCCCCACTCCATTTCTCTTCCTCCCGCCAGTGGGCTGGGGTGGGGAAAGGGCTTGGGTCCTGTCGGGCCACAGCTTTGGTACCCTCTTCCATGAGGTCTGCTCTTTTCTCCAGGTGTATGCAGTCTGGTGCAGTCCTCTTTTCTGTTGCTCTTTGAGGATTAGTTGTATTAATTATATTTTTGTTTTATTTATTGTTTTAGGAGGAAGCCTCTGTCTCATCTCTCATGCTGCCATCTTTAATCCTGCCCTGCTTCCTGGGTTTTATAATGTGTCTTTTATGGGGATTTATTTGGTTCCCTCCCTCCCATTTTGTCTCTTACATCATCCTTTGGATCTGCATTGCTTCTTGCCCTTGAGCCTCTGTGCCCAAGTTGGTGTTCATCATTCTTCCCGTGAGTGAGAAAAACCCAGGGTGGGGCCAAAACTATAATGTAAATGATAAAAGAATGATATTAGGATGGCATCAGGGCCGTTAGCAACAAGGTTTTCCTTAAATGCATATGCTCTAAAATTGGGAGGATCCCAGTGACCCGTAATTTTCTTATTAGTTCATGCTGAACTGCAAAAGGGATTGGCCTAGCGGAGACAGGGTGGTTTCTGGATGGAGACTGGGAAGAGACTGAGTGGAGAGCGGGAGGTCTGCTGTCCTCCATTCTTTCTTCCTGCTCATGTCTAACTGCCTACTCTAACGTGTTGATTGAGCATAATGATGTCAGCGGTAAAATGGCCTTGAAAGTAATTTTCAGTGATTTCCGTGGTAATGTAGAATTGGAAGAGCCTAAGCAGAGCTTAATTACATAACATAAAAAATGTGATATTTGAGAGGATCTTAGATTCTGTTTGGAAGGTCTGCTGAAGGGAGAGGTTTTTAAAGGAATGAAAGCAGGGAATTTTGGGAGGAATAATGTGCCATTTGTAGCATGCTGTGAAACCTTTCCTCTTTCCAGGGAATTTTCAGTAAAATCTCCATCTCGCTATGGCCTGGTGAGGTTTATGAGCTTTTTTGGGGGCATGAGGAAGTGCCAAGTGGTCATTCACAGGACCTATTCTCACATGGATTGTGAACTAGACACTAAATCTCATGTTTACTTCAATTCTAACTTATTGCCTTCTCTTAATTTCAACATTATGAAGCCAATGATGTAGTCCATATTTGTGAGGATAAACTAAAGAGTAATATCTCTTCCTATTGTGGCAAGTCAGTTCTTTCCAAGTGAGTTTTCCCATTATCGACATATAATCTTTTCTCTCTCACCCTTCCTCCCTAACATTCTCTTCCCAATGCCTTGAATAGCCTTGAGGTTTTTTCAATTTATCATTAATCTAATTTGAATGCTATCTTCCCCATGGATATATAACCTGCAATATTAATTAAGCTAAGCAATGCCAACTGCCACAGCAGGTAAAGTCCCAAATCTCGGTGGTTAAATGTATCAGAGGTTTATTTCTCATATGTCTATTTTGAGTATAGAAGGCCCTTGTTCCACAGAGCAGCCCAGGAATCCAGGGTGAAGGAAGTTCTTTCGTCTGAAAAAAAAAAGCTTTCAGCCAACTAAAGAGAAGAGGGAAATGGAAGAGGCTAGTTTGTAATTGTCTAGGCTTAGAAGTGCACTTCTACTCAAAGTCAGTTGGCCAAAAGTAGTCACATGGCTGCAGCCTTACTGCAAGGGAAGCTGGGAAATGTAGGGGAACACATGGAATGTTTGGTAAGCACTAACTCTCTATGCTACCCCTACTCATAAAAGTGGTGTGAAGCCCAAGTTGTATTATAATTCAAATAATATTTGAATATAATTTATATATTGCTGGATGCTAATCTATTTCCATGAACATTTGCTAGCTTTTACTCCTTCTTTATCAAACTCTCAAACTCACTCTCTAGCTTTAGCCTAAATATTTTAGACCAGAAATATACGAACATGTTAAGAAAAACTGATGGAGGCTGTCAATGACCCCTATCCCACTTTTTCTTTTTTTTCAACTTGTTTGTATATTGTTTGAGGTTTTTCACAACTTCTTATCAAGAGTTTCATGTGGAAGGTGAAACTTACCTGTTTCCAAATAGGGAACTGACTTTGTTATCTATCTATCTAGTACTATCTTATTTAATTACTCATTTATTTATTTATTTATTTATTTATATTTGTTTGTGGACTTTTCCCCCGAGAAATAAAAGCAGGTCAGTGATGGTAAGAATTCTTTAATTTCTATTTGTCAGTGACAGTTTCCTCTTTCCTTTTTTTTTTTTTTTTTTCAGCGTTCTGTTTTAGGAACAGTCTTACCTGGAGGATGCACTGTCAGATAAGACCATAGTAGAGGACATGACTGTGCCCTGCAGTCTACAGACCCAGCTGTGTTCTGGGTTGCAGCATGGACAAGACTGATCACTGGGTTTCTGAGGTCCTTCAGGGAGGTCCACTGATAAAAGGGTCTCACTGTTTATGAGGCTATCTTTGTTATCATCTTGGGATACCCAGGGATCCCTTTTTATCCCAAAAGAAAAGAATTGAGCTTAGGAAGTACCAGAGAACCTGCAATGGTCCATGGTCCAAGGAGAGAACTAGAAAGTTATGTGGGGACCTACAGAGTGGGACAATTCAGTGGATCCCAGTGATTCTTCTTGTTTCTTGAGTGGAGTGAACAGAATTGACCTGACTTTCACCATGATGTCTGTGCTAAGATCCTTTGTCACTGGTGGAAATATCCCTCTTCCTTTTAGAAGCAGTACACCCTTCTGTGGCTCCTTGCCTGGTCACACCACTGGCCCCATGGTGTTAACCCAGTGGGATATCAAGAAAGGAGACTTCCCTTAGCCTTTCTCCCTCCCTCTTTCCTCTGTTCTCTGAGGGGTTTTGTGTTTTGTTGAAGGAAACAGCCCCTCAAATGCCTTCCTCTGGCCTTAAAGACCAGATGCACAGGAAGATCAGATTAGGCTATGGAGAAGGAATAATAGAAAATGGAGAGGCTCACTCTAATATAGCTTTTGTTCTGTGGGGTTCCTGCTTACAAATAAATGCTGATCATCAGGCAACTAATACCAGTGTCTGAAAAAGAGAAAGACTTAAAAATAAAAAAGATAAAAAGACAGCAGCTCTTTTTCCTCAGGTATTACCTCCGGGAAGAGTTAAAAACTAATAAGTTTTGAAATCTTGCCCAGTTTAGGCTCAATAAATAGTCCAAAAATGCATTTAGATTTAAAACAAAAGATAATCTTATAAGCAAATGAATTTTTTTCTTTCTTGTCTCTTCTTTAGGCTTTTCCTCCAAATACCATCACTGTATTTTTTTACTGCAGTGCAGTGACTATATTCTTCACAATAATCAAATTGGTCAGTTATCGCCTACACCTCATGTTTGATAAAGGAGAAGTAATTCAGCAAAAGACCTCCAGAAAGAAAGAAAAACCAAATAAAGACAATGAGACCAACAGTGAACACATAACTAATAACAAAAATCCAAGGTAACACTTTTAATTAATGCATCAGTTAATAATTTTAATATTTTAACTTTGATTAAAGTACTTTTCGTTATCTCTTAGTTGTTTATGAAAATATGCCAGTACAGGTAAATACAAATATGTACATTTTTCTTATATTTAAGTAAACACTTAAGCATTAAGTTGACAGATTGTCAAGATGGCTTAACTATTATATTACGACCTTATACTATGCTCTTGGATTCATTTCCATAAGGCTTAGCACAACAAAATATTTTATTTCAGTATTTTTATGTTATCATTTAAAAGCTTAGCACATACTGGAGTATTTTCAGAAAGAACATATATATTTGTTAATATGAAAGTAATACATTGCACAGAACTAAAATTTTGAGAGTAATTCTTGAGTAAGCATTGTCACTGTTCTTGCCTTGATTTCTGACAGTACCTTAGGAAAGCATACCTTATTTTAAAGTAATGTTATAACTCTCTTTTAAAAATAAAATCTGCATACAATGAATATGACAAAATAGAATCTAGGAAAAAAATTGTTTTGGAACTAATACCAAGAGTCATAGTTATATTTGATAACATCACTGCTTTCTTGTTTCTCATGGTTTAAGCAATAATAGACAGATTAACAATAGCAAAAAGGAAGAATCCCATAGAAGCCTCTCTACACCTCCCCTCCGCTGCAGCTCCAAAGGGCCGAGCCTGAGCTCTCATCACTCTTCTGGGCTCCTGGTGAGTGGGCTGTTTCTGTTCCGCTCCTCCTGCTGCTGTGGTGGTGCTGATCGTGCCCAGAACTGACCTGTGTAGTGGCAGTTACTTGCACACTGGTTGTAAGTACTGGCCCTTGTGTCTGTGGCTGTTGCATCCCAGAGAGTGGAAATGGCTTGAGGGGTACTGGACCGTAAGGTAAACACCCAGTCGTGTTCTGGAAGTGCATTCACCACGGTTCTGCTGCCACCTCTCCCTGCCGGACCTGCCAATCTGGCCAGAAGACCCATTCACAGACCTGCTCCCCTCTTCTCTTGTCTGTCATTCATTTAAATAATCATCTTTGTGATGCCTTCCCCTGGAATCAACTCCCCTGTCCACATTAAATCATACTTGTCTCTTGGAAAGTCCATTAATCACCTTTTTTCCAGATTGACGTTACTAGGCTCTATTCACTCATTTAAAGTAGCACGTCATTCCTTCTTTTCACCTTCATTATCAAATTCCTTTTCATCATAGCACAGTGGCCTTGGTTAGATGTCTATATGTACATATACTTTATATTCATTTTTGCTACCCATTTTGTTAGAAGCTTGAACAGAACAGACACTATATTGTCTCATGCCATTTAGAAAAACAGTGGCTGCTGCTCAGTGGCTGCTGACTGCCTGAAATTGGGCAATGAGCTGAGTCATTATTGATTTTTGTTCTTTCCTTTATTTAGGAGTTGCCAGCGCAGGAAACAGTGGAAGATCTCAAAGGTAGAGTATTTATTGTCATCATTTAACATTTTATCACAGCATTATCCTCTGTGAAATGAAAAATAATTTTTAGAGATCAGAGTGCCAGTGAATTAATTCAATATAAGAACCATACCTAAGACTGCATAGTTACATGTTAATGTCATTTGTTTAACTCTGAATTTTAATTATTTCTCATCAGAATTTGCAAATCATGTCTACATTTACATTGTGATTTTTTATTGATTGTATTTCATTGCCCTTTCTCCAGTCTATGCCTCATTTCATACGATTCATTTATAGCAGATATAAATTAGGATAAATTCATCATTGACATGCAAACTTTTCTTTGTAGTATTTACATTGAAAAATGACAGAGGGAATTATATTGCATTCTATATATCTGCATTTCTTTTGAATTACAAATTTTTTTTCTGGGAGCTTTCTTTTAACCCTCCAAATTTTTGTTTCACTTTTTTTTCTAAGATTTCATTTTATTGTCTTTTGACTGCTTTCAGAAGACTTAGAAAATAACTTTTGGAGGCCTGAATTAACCCCTTTTTTCCTCTACAATTCTTTTTTTTTTCAATGTTACTACAAATAGAAATTTATGCTCTATTTAAATTTTAAAAATAGCACAAAATTTCATTTTCTGGAAAACAACTGAAATTAGTGCCATGGCTCTGAGAACCTAAAATGAAGTTTCTTTTTTCATCACTCAGCTAAATTCCATAATAGTAATATACGAAGGGTTATCTAAATTCTTTTTACTGTATTACTATTCCTGAAATGAAATATGCATTACTTAGGTCTCAAAATTTTAGTTACAAAGTTTCATAACAATATTATTGTATGTCCACACATGTGCACACACACAGACACACACATTTTCCCTAAAATTAAACTACATATTCTTTCAGATGAGATGTACTATTGCTATGAGCACCATAACTTTACTTTCAATGTCTGTTCTGGCCTTTTAACTTCATTCCAGTTGAAACAGTTCCCTTCTTCCTTCCTTGTACTAGGAGTTGCAGTAGAGGTTTTTTAATATGTCATTTTATTCTGAGGCATAAGTAATATGTGTAAGGTGGCATTTACACCCATACCTGGCTACTAAAGCCAATGTTTTTTCAGCACCACTGCACTAAAGCATTTTTTCTTAGACCATTCTCATAATATACCATCCTAGCATCTAGTTTTTCTTGTTGTTGAAAGACATAATGGCTTTCTTTATTTTCTAAACAGCTCCATTGAGATATGATTCAGATGCTATACAATTCACCCATTTAAGTGTATAATTCAGTGGTTTCTAGTGTATCCACAGAGTTGTATGTCCATCATCACAATTAATTTTAGAGTATTTTTATTACCTTGAAGGGAAACCTCACACCACTTAACCCTCACCCCTCAAACTCCCCATCTCCTCTAGCCCTAGGCAACCGCTAATGTAATCTCTGTCGTGTAGATTTCTTATTTTGGACTTTTCATATAAATCAAACCAGATATGTGATCTTTTGTGACTCTTCTTTCAACTACCATAACATTTTCAAGGTTCATTCCTGTTGTAGCTTGTATCAGTACTTCATTTCCTTTTATTGCCGAATAATATTCCATAAAATACCATCTTTTATTTGTTCATTCATGAGTTGAACATTTGGGTTCTGTTCACTTTACTTTTTGGCTATTATGAATTATGTTGCAATGAAAATTTGTATGGAAGTTTTTGTGTACATGTGTTTTCATTTATTTGGGTATGTACCTGGGAGTGGAATTGCTGGATCAGTTAGTAACTCTGTGTTTAACCATTTGAGGACCTATCAGACTATTTTAGAGAACAAGTGCATCATTTTACATTCCCACCATCAATATATAAGGGTCACAATTCCTCCATGTCTGTGACAATATTTGTTACTACCTATGTTACTGATTATAGACATCCTGATAGGTATTAAATTGCATATCATTGTGGTTTTGATTTGCATTTCTATAATGACTAATTATGTTTATGTTTTCATCATCATCATCTTTAGAGGAAATCTATTCTTGTCCAGTTTTTAATTAGATTGTGTTTTTGTTGGTGAGTTGTAAGAGCTCTTTATGCATTTTGGATACAAAGCCCTTAAGAGACATATTTGCAAATATTTTCTCCCTTTCTGTAGATGTCTTGTTACTATCTTAATGGGGTCCTTTAAAGGACAAAAATGTTCGATTTTCATGAAGTCCGCCTTATTTAATATTTCTTTTGTTGTTTGGGCTTTTGGTGTCATATATAAGAAATCATTGTTGAATCTAAGATCACGAAGATGTATTCCTATGTTTACTAAGAGCTTTATGGTTTTATCACTTATATTCAATTCTGTAATCCATTTTGAATTGATTTTAGTTGTTGTTTTTTTGTTATTTTGTTTGTTTTGTTATCATTAATCTACAATTACATGAAGAACATTATGTTTACTAGGCTCCTCCCTTCACCAAGTACCCCCCCACCCATTACAGTCACTATCCATCAGCGTAGAATCACTACTTGTCTTCCCTGTGTTGCACAGCCCTCCCCATGCCCCCCCTACATGCTAATTATACATGGTAATTGTAGTACCCCCTTGCTTTCCCCCACCCCTTATCCCTCCCTTCCCACCCATCCTCCTCAGTCCCTTTCCCATTGGTAACTGTTAGTCCATTTTTGGCTTCTGTGAGTCTGCTGCTATTTTATTCCTTCAGTTATTCTTTATTCTTATACTCCACATATGAGTGAAATAATTTGATACTTGTCTTTCTCTGCCTGGCTTATTTTACTGAGTATAATACCCTCTAGCTCCATCCATGTTGTTGCAAATGGTAGGATTTGTTTTCTTCTTATGGCTGAATAATATTCCATTGTGTATATGTACCACAGCTTCTTATCCATTCATTTACTGATGTATATTTAGGTCATTTCCATTTCTTGGCTATTGCAAATAGTGCTGCGATAAACATAGGGGTGCATCTGTCTTTTTCAAACTGGAGTGCTGCATTCTTAGGGTAAATTCCTAGAAGAAGAATTCCTGGGTTGAATGGTATGTCTATTTTGAGCTTTTTGAGGAACCTCCATACTGCTTTCCACAATGGTTGAACTAATTTACATTCCCACCAGCAGTGTAGGAGGGTTCCCCTTTCTCCACAACCTTGCCAACATTTGTTGTTATTTGTCTTTTGGATGGTAGCGATCCTTACTGGTGAGGTGATGTCTCATTGTGGTTTTAATTTGCATTTCTCTGATGACTAACGATGTGGAGCATCTTTGCATGTGTCCGTTGGCCATCTGAATTTCTTCTTTGGCGAACTGTCTGTTCAGCTCCTCTGCCCATTTTTTAATTGGATTATTTGCTTTTTCTTTGTTGAGGTGCATGAGCTCTTTATATATTTTGGATGTCAACCCTTTATCAGATCTGTCATTTATGAATATATTCTCCCATACTGTAGGGTACCTTTTTGTTCTATTGATGGTGTCCTTTGCTGTACAGAAGCTTTTCAGCATGACGTAGTCCCACTTGTTCATTTTTGCTTTTGTTTTCCTTGCCCGCAGAGATATGTTCATGAAGAAGTCATGAATGTTTATGTCTGAGAGAGTTTTGCCTATGTTTTTTTCTAAGAGTTTTATGGTTTCATGACTTACATTCAGGTCTTTGATCCATTTTGAATTTACTTTTGTGTATGGGTTTAGACAGTGATCCAGTTTCATTCTCTTACATGTAGCTGTCCAGTTTTGCCAGCACCATCTGTTGAAGAGACTGTCATTTCCCCATTGTATGTCTATGGCTCCTTTATCGTATATTAATTGATCATATATGTTTGGGTTAATGTCTGGAGTCTCTAATCTGTTCCACTGGTCTGTGGGTCTGTTCTTGTGCCAGTACCAAATTGTCCTGATTACTGTGGCTTTGTAGTAGAGCTTGAAGTTGGGGAGTGAGATCCCCACCACTTTACTCTTCTTTCTCAGGATTGCTTTGGCTATTCATGGTCTTTGGTGTTTCCATATGAATTTTTGAACTATTTGTTCCAGTTCGTTGAAGAATGTTGTTGGTAATTTGACAGGGATTGTATCAAATCTGTATATTGCTTTGAGCAGGATGGCCATTTTGACGATATTAATTCTTCCTAGCCAAGAGCATGGGATGAGTTTCCATTTGTTAGTGTCCTCTTTAACTCCTCTTAAGAGTGTCTTATAGTTTTCAGGGTATAGGTCTTTCACTTCCTTGATTAGGTTTATTCCTACGTATTTTATTCATTTTGATGTAATTGTGAATTGAATTGTTTTCCTGATTTCTCTTTCTGTTAGTTCATTGTTAGTGTATAGGAAAGCCACAGATTTCTGTGTGTTAATTTTATATCCTGCAACTTTGCTGAATTCCAATATTCTAGTAGTTTTGGAGTGGAGTCTTTAGGGTTTTTTATGTACAATATCATGTCATCTGCAAATAGTGACCGTTTAACTTCTATTTAGCAATCTGGATTCCTTGTATTTCTTTGTTTTCTCTAATTTCAATGGCTAGGACCTTCAGTACTACATTGAATAACAGTGGGGAGAGTGGGCATCCCTGTCTTGTTCCCGATCTCAGAGGAAAAGCTTTCAGCTTCTCGCTGTTCAGTATGATGTTAGCTGTGAGTTTATCACATATGGCCTTTACTATGTTGAGGTACTTGCCCTCTATACCCATTTTGCTGAGAGTTTTTATCATGAATGTATGTTGAATTTTGTTGAATGCTTTTTCAACATCTATGGAGATGATTATATGGTTTTTGTCTTTTTTTTGTTGACGTGGTGGATGATGTTGATGGATTTTCAAATGTTGTACCATCCTTGCATCCCTGGGATGAATCCCACTTGGTCATGGTGTATGATCCTCTTGATGTATTTTTGATTTCGGTTTGCTAATATTTTGTTGAGTATTTTTGCATCTACATTCATCAGGGATATTGGTCTGTAATTTTCTTTTTTGGTGGGGTCTTTGCCTGGTTTTGCTTTCAGGGTAATGTTAGCTTCAATGAATGAGTTTGGGAGTTTTCCCTTTTCTTCTAATTTTTGGAAAACTTTAAGGAGAATGGGTATTATGTCTTCTCTGTATGTCTGATGAAATTCTGAGGTAAATCCGTCTGGCCCAGGGGTTTTGTTCCTGGGTGGTTTTTTGATTACCACTTCAGTTTATTTGCTGGTAATTGGTTTGTTTAGATTTTGTGTGTCTTCCTTGGTGAGTCTTGGAAGGTTGTATTTTTCTAGGAAGTTGTCCATTTCTTCTAGGTTTTCCAGCTTCTTAGCATATAGGTTTTCATAGTATTCACTAAGAATTCTTTGTATTTCTGTGGGGTCCGTCATGGTTTTTCCTTTCTCATTTCTGATTCTGTTGATGTGTGTTGATTCTCTTTTTCTCTTAGTAAGTCTGACTAGAGGCTTACCTATTTTGTTTATTTTCTCAAAGAACCAGTTCTTGGTTTCATTGATTTTTTTCTATTGTTTCATTCTTCTCAATTTTATTTATTTCTTCTCTAATCTTTATTATGTCCCTCCTTCTGCTGACTTTTGGCCTCATTTGTTCTTCTTTTTCCAATTTCGATAATTGTGATTTTACACTATTCATTTGGGATTGTTCTTCCTTCTTTAAGTATGCCTGGATTGCTATATACTTTCCTCTTAAGACTGCTTTCGCTGTGTCCCACAGAAGTTGGGAGTTTGTGTTGTTGTTATTTGTTTCCATATATTGCTGGATCTCCATTTTAATTTGGTCATTGATACATTGATTATTTAGGAGCATGTTGTTAAGCTTCCATGTGTTTGTGAGCCTTTTTGCTTTCTTTGTACAATTTATTTCTAGTTTTATACCTTTGTGGTCTGAAAAGTTGGTTGGTAGGATTTCAATTTTTTTGAATTTACTGAGGCTCTTTTTGTGGCCTAGTATGTGGTCTATTCTTGAAAATGTTTCATGTGCACTTGAGAAGAATGTCTATCCTGCTGCTTTTGGATGTAGAGTTCTATAGACGTCTATTATTTCCATCTGTTCTAGTGTGTTGTTCAGTGCCTCTGTGTCCTTACTTATTTTGTGTCTGGTGGATCTGTCCTTTGGAGTGAGTTTTGTGTTGAAGTCTACTAAAATAAATGCATTGCATTCTATTTCCTCCTTTAATTCTATTAGTATTTGTTTCACATATATTGTTGCTCCTGCATTGGGTGCATATATATTTAGAATGGTTATATCCTCTTGTTGGATTGACCCCTATATGATTATATAATGTCCTTCTTTGTCTCTTGTGACTTTCTTTGTTTTGAAGTCTATTTTGTCTGATGCTAGTACTGCAACACCTGCTTTTTTCTCCTTCTTTGCGTGAAATATCTTTTTCAATCCCTTGACTTTTAGTCTGTGCATGTCTTTGGGTTTGAGGTGAGTCTCTTGTAAGCAGCATATACATGGGTCTTGCTTTTTTATCCATTCTATTACTCTGTGTCTTTTGATTGGTAGATTCAATCCACTTACATTTAGGGTGATTATTGAAAGATATATACTTATTGCCATTGTGGGCTTTAGATTCATGGTTACCAAAGGTTCAAGGTTGGCTTCTTTAGTATCTTGTTGCCTAACTTAACTCACTTATTGAGCTTTTATGAATACTGTCTGGTGATTCTTTATTTCTCTCCCTTCTTATTCTTCCTCCTCTATTCTTTATATGTTGGGTGTTTTATTCTGTGCTCTTTTGTGTTACCTTTGACTGCTTTTGTGGGTAGTTGATTTTATTTTTTGCCTTTAGTTAGTATTTGGTTGGTCTGCTTTCTCTGCTGTGATTTTATTTTCTCTGGTAACATCTGTTTAGCCTTAGGAGTGCTCCCATCTAGAGCCTTCCCTCTAAAATATCCTGTAGAAGTGGTTTGTGTGAGGCAAATTCCCTCAACTTTTGCTTGTCTGGAAATTGTTTTACCCTCCTTCATATTTAAATGATAATCATGCTGGATACTGGGTATAGTATCCTTGGTTCAAGGCCCTTCTGTTTCATTGCATTAAATTTATCATGCCATTCTATTCTGGCCTGTAAGGTTTCTATTGAGAAGTCTGATGATAGCCTGATGGGTTTTCCTTTGTAGGTGACCTTTTTCCTCTCTCTAACTGCCTTTAAAACTCTGTTCTTGTCCTTTATCTTTACCATTTTAATTATTATGTGTCTTAGTGTTGTCCTCCTTGGGTCCCTTCTGTTGAGAGTTCTGTATACTTCCATGGTCTGAATGATTATTTCCTCCCCCAGTTTGGGGAATTTGTCAGCAATTATTTCTTTAAATATACTTTCTATCCCTTTTTCTTTCTCTTCTTCTTCTAGTACCCCTATAATGCAGATATTGTTCCTTTTAGATTGGTCACACAGTTCTCTTAATTTTGATTCATTCCTTGAGATCCTTTTATCTCTCTGTGTGTCAGCTTCTCTACATGCCTATTCTCTGGTTTCTATTCCATTAATGGCCTCTTGCATCTTATCCATTCTGCTTATAAATCCTTCCAGAGATAGTTTCATTTCTGTAATCTCCTTCCAGACATCATCCCTTAGCTCTTGCATATTTCTCTGCAGGTCCATCAGCATGGTTATGACCTTTATTTTGAATTCTTTTTCAGGGAGATTGGTTAGGTCTATCTCCCCAGATTCCTTGTCAGGGGAGAATATCTGGGTTAGTCTGGTCTGTATCAGATTCTTTTGCCTTTTCATGGTGATAGAGGTATTTGTGGGGAGCTGGTGCATGTGTTGGCTGGGAGAACGTCCCTTCTTGCTGGTTTGCGGCCTTCCTCTCCTGGAAGAACCGCGGCTTGTGCTGGGCAGCTGTGCACAGACGGGGTTTCTAATTCTTGCCTGGCCGCTGTGAAGGAAGCTCTGCCCTGCTGCCTCAGGCTGCTACACCATTATGGTGGTGCCACATTGGAGGGGAAACCAGCAGGAGGCTGTTTATCTCTGTGAGGGGCCTTTGAGCTGCGCTGCTGCCCAGGGGGTTAGGGTGCCCAGAGTTCCCTGGGATTCCCAGCTACTGGGCTATGTTTCCCGGGATACTTCCATCCAGCTGTGGGGTCTCTGTCCTTTTAAGACTTTCAAAAAGCACTCGCTTTTCTTAGTCCCAGATGTGCTGGCTGCAGGGACCCACTCACAGGTCTTCCTGGGCTCCGTCTCCCTCCCTGTTCTGACTCCTCTCCTCCCACTGGGAGCTGTCGTGAGGGGTGCTCAGGCCTTGGCTTGCATCTTACCCCCTTCGTGAGGTGCTGGGTTCTTGCAGGTGTAGATGTAGTCTGGCTGTTGTCCTCTATCTTCTGGTCTCTCTTTTAGGAATAGTTGTATTTGTTGTATTTTCAAAAATGTATATGGTTTTGGGAGGAGATTTCCGCCTGTACTCATGCCGCCATCTTGGCTCCCTAGCCATTTTGAGTTGATTTTTATGTATGATTTGAGGTTGGGGTCCAATGTAATTCTTTTGCCTATATTTATCAATTGTCTTTTTACCATGTATTGAAAAGGCTATTTCTATCCCCAGGAACTTTTCCTGGCACCCTCGTTGAAAATCAACTGACCATACATGTAAGGGTTATTATTGGCCTTTCAATTCTATTCTTTTGATTATTTACCCATCCTTATGCCGGTATCACACTGTCTTTATTGTAGTTGCAAAGTAAGTTTTGAAATTAGGAACTGTGGGTCCTCTGACTTACTTTAGCTATTCTGAGTTCCTTACATTTCCATGTTGATTATACATTTCTGCAAACAGGACAGCTGGAATATTGATAAGGATTGTGCTGAATTTAGTAGATAAGTTTGGAAAAAATTGATGTCTTACAATATTAAGTTTTCTAATCCACAAACATGGGATGTCTTTCTACTTAAATGGATTTTCTGTGATTTCTTTTGATAATGTTTTGTCATTCAGTGTACCAGAATTGTACTTCTTTTAAAAATTTATCCCTAAGAATTTTATTCTTTTAGATGCTTTTACAATTGAAAATGTATTCTTAATTCATTTCAGTTTGTTCTATTTTATACAGAAATACAATAGATTTTTGCACATTGGTTTTATATTGTATAAACTTTCTGAATGTTTATTAGTTCTTACAGTTTTTATTGGATTCCTTAGGAATTTCTTTATACAAGATAATATCATCTGTGAATAAAGATCTGCTTTTCCCTTTCTGATCTAGTTGCCTTTTATTTCTTTTTCTTGGCTAATGGTCCTGGCTGGAATTTCCAGTACAATGTTGAATAGTAGTGGTGAGAGTGGACATCATTGCCTTGTTTCTGATCTTATGGGAAAACATTCAGTTTTTTACTATTAATGCATTTGATGACATTAGTTTTAGATGTTTCATAAATAGCCTATATCAGGTTGAGGAAGTTCTCTTCTCATCTCAGTTTGTTGAATGTTTTCATCATGGAAGTGTATTGGATATCTTAAAATGCTTTTTCTGTATCTGTTGATATGATCATGTAGTTTTTGTCAGTGTCTTTTTTGACATATTTTTTTCTGAGTAATATAGTATGTTTTACAGTTAAAGTGCCAAGGGTAGAAGCCAGATGACTATATTAAGTTAGATTTCATTGTTAGGCAACATCTTGGTATAGCCACTTTAGACTATTCAGTTTTCCTGGTAGGTAGTTCATTATTATTAGTTTTACTTAGGGTTGAATAGGAACTGAGATATGACATGCTAACATATTCACAAAAGGTACATTTATAGTTCACAATATGACTTTATTCATTTATATGCAGTAAATTGTAGTTGGCCAACTTCCTTCTCTTGTCCTTCATGATAGTACATTTTCCTAATTTTCTTCCTTCTCAATGTCCTTTGGTTGTTCAACATCTATAGTCTGGAGTGCCCCTGATATTGGTCTTAGGCCCTTTTCTCTTCTATGGATACCAGGTCTTGCATGGTGATCTCATTCCTAGCTTTAAGTACCATACATGTATTGATTAGTAAATCTGTTTCTACAATTTTGACCTCTCTCTGGACTTCAGTCTCATGTATCCAGCACCTTACCCCCACTTCCCCCTGGATAATATGTCTAATAGTCACAGCAAATGGATTACCACCCATGGAGGTCTCTCAGTTGACTTCCCTAAATCTGTAGCTCCTCCAGTTTTCTCCTGACCAGTAAGCAGTCCCACCACCAATCCAGTTGCCAAAGCTCCAAAATCAAGGTGTTTGCATTGGTTGCTCTTTCCTTCCCTACTCTCAGCTTCAATCCACCAACAAGTCCTGTAAATTCTACCCCAAAACAGACCTCAAACTTATCCATGTCCACAACTACTGCTCTAGCCCAAGACACTGTTAATTCTCAACTGCAGTATCTTCCTCACTGGTCTTCCTTCTGTTCTTTCTGTACTTCACCACATTCTATTCCTCATGCAGTAGGCAGAGATATTTTTAAAAACTGAAATCAGATCATGTGCTCCCCCTCACCCCTCTCATTGAAAATCCTGCTAGATTCACATTATTCTTAGCATGAAATCCAAGCTCCTTACTTTGGCTTATAAAGCCTTATGTATTTTGGACCCTGCCTACCTTGCTGATTTCTCTTCCTCTCATGCTCCCTTTGCTCTTTGACTCCAGCTTTATGAACTTTCTTTCTTTTCCTCATAGGAAAAGGCATTAAATATTTCATAGTTTCATAGGCAATATGAAAGGAGTTCAAAAGAAGAGAGTCATTTCTGGTTTAGGTAATCATGGGAAATTGCAAGTTGAAGGAAGGATATGAATAAGCCTTCAATGAGGTCTTCTTCAGTGATGCAAAAGAATATTCTGGGGGAGTGGGAGGATCATGCCCAGAATTTGTACTAGAGCCAGCGAAGGTCTTTTGTCTACAGCAGTGTAAGGCAGGGTCTTTCAGTTCTTTCCACCAAAGTGCCCCTGGAGGCAGAGGACAGTGAGTATCTTCTCCTGCCTGCTCCACACCCCTGCTTTCCAAGACCTGGAGGACATAGGATGAGTTAGCCACGGCAATGGTTAATTAAAAACAACACATATTTTATCTTAAAACTTTTTCATTCTTTCTCATAATATGCCCTTTTGTTTTGATAATAAGGCAATATTTTTTATTATCTCAACTTGTATTATTGGTCTTTTCCTCTAATATCTGAGTAAATGAGAAGTTGCTTAGTCTGTCTTTCCTGTGGCTTTGCAGACCCTTGGACAATGCACCCCAAAGAATATTCTTCATGATAGAAGGGATGAAAAACTGGAGACATTTATTGATTGAATGACCATAAGGCCAGGGGAGAAAGAAAAACCAAAAGAGGACTCCAGGGTTTCAAGCTTAGGAGAGTTAGGGAATGGTAGGTTCATTAGCAGATACAGGGAGGCTAGGAAAAAGACAGAGCTCACTTGCAGCCACTATCATGAGTAAGTATTATTTGCAGATACAACTTAAAATGTTTTGAAAATATACGAATCACATCAGGTGTATAAAGTTATATTATCCTTGGGGCTTGGACTAGTGCATTCCCTTTCTGTCCTTATAGATCCTCATGGCAACCTTAAGAGGCTGGTATAATTATACCTGTTTTGCAGGTAAGGAGGTTGAGGATTATAGTAGTGGTTCTCAGCTGGGTGGGGTGGGGGTCTGCTCCCCAGAATACATCTGACAATGTCTGGAGGCATTTCTCATTGTCATGACTGAAGGCAGAGTTGCCACTGGCATCGATGGGGTGGAGGCCAGGGATTCGGCTAAACATCCTACAGCACACTGGACAGCCTCTGCAGCAAAGATTATCTGGCTCAAAATGTCAGAAGTGCCAATGTCAGACCAGACGTTGAGGAATCTTGGGTATGAAGGATTAAGTGACTTGCCCACGGCAATGTAGCTAGTAAATAGCAAAGCCCAGCTTTGTTGTTCAGACTGTACAGGTCTGCCTCCCAAGGTCACAAAACAAGAAAAGCTAAAAGTCTGAGCTATTAAATACAGAGATATCAAGAACATTTTCACAGTGGAGGTGATATTTTAAAAATAAGCATCCAATCACATTGGTTGCTGGTGATGTTTTTGATTTTGTTATTATTAAGTCTTGCTGTGGGACATTATTCATCCATCTCAGATGCTAGTAAGATTGCTTTTGTTGTTTATTTCAGGTGTCATTCTGACAGAAGACCAACCTGTGGCACCCATGTCATCTGCCTCACCTTGTATCAAAACAGAAACCATGACCATGTCAGCAGTTCCAGTGAAATCAGCTTTGGCAGAAACTCTAATCAGTGATACAGGGAAAGGACAAGGAGGCAAGGGGCAGCACCCTTTCTGCCACAGATCCGAGGGTGGCTTAGTAGATAAAGAAGCTTTGAAGAAGTTGCCTCACCTGTCTCTATCTCAGTATGACTTACTAGAAACAGATGTTTCTTTCCAGCCTTGGGGCAGTGAGAATTCAGTCTTGATTCCAGAATCTGTGAATTATGCCCAGGGCTCCATCAGGGAGCAGCTGCAAAGTAAGTCACCTCAGGAAAGCCTGAGTAGTAGCTGCCCTCAGTGTAACACTGTTATTGCATGTGAGCCAGTGGACATGCCCCACCAGGGACACCCACACTTGAACCAGGAAGCGGATTACTCAGACAGTGAGGTAACTGTTACTCTTATTGATACTTCTCAGCCTGGAGACCCACTGAGTCTCCATGAACCCATTAAAATCGTCATCACCATGAGCAGTACCCCGAATTCCATGACAGACTTGGAAAGCTCACTCCACTTGAAGGTGATTGGCACTGAGAGAACAGGTTTAAGGTCTGATGCTGAGCCAGCTCCCCCAGGGCTGGCCAGTCCTTCTAACACAGAGCAGATAAGAATTCCTGTCATCACTCTCGAGCTGTCTGAGGATGGGGGAGGAAGCAGGATGTGTACCGAAGGGAACGGCAGTGACAGGACTCCAGAGAGACTGATGGTAGAGATATCCTCCAACCAGTGTTCTGGCTATGAGTCTGGGGAGGGGGGAAATGTCACAAAGGATTGCAGTCCTTCCCCAGGAGACCACTGTGACACAACCCCTTCACTCGCTCCTAATGTGGTCTCCAGGTCTGGGCTGGTGAGGGAAGCCCCGGCTAACCTTGACCCATCATCTTGTAAAACCAGCCATGAAAAGAGACATGCCCGGGTCCTCAGTGTGGACAGTGGGACAGATGTCTTCTCGAGCAGAAGTTCCAGAGATATTAACGATAAAGAGAAAACAATACCAACTTCCAAATCTGACCTGGAGGCTAAAGAAGGACAGATGCCAAATGAATCCAACTTCCTGGAATTTGTCTCCTTGTTAGAATCAATTAATACTTCCAAAGTGGTGGCATCCAATGGAAGGAATGGCTCAGCAGAGCAGAGCAAAGAAAGCGGGCTTCTCAGAGGTACGATTTGTGCTGATGATATGAAGGTGGCAATACATCTCTTTGTTTGTTTTCTGTGGTGCGACTTTGCAAATAGTGGGACAGCTTAATGGGCAGCTGTTCACTGCATGCAGTGCTAAGCTATGTGATGAGTATGCATTAAGATTGGCTGCTCCACCAGGAAACTTAAGGCATAGTGATGAATGTTGGGCTTCCGTACAAGGCAAGAATATTTCCAAGGAAATAAGCCATGATATTTTACCACATTAACAAGAACTCACAAGAGATGTCTCTTCCTTTGTAGAATAGATGCATTCTGGGAAGGCTTTTTGTAGAGCAAATTTCTGCTAAGTGAATCTACTTTTCTGTTGAATTACATTATACAATCCTGTATGTATAATTCCCTAGTTATCCCAAGTTGTAAATATAACAACACAGCTCTTAATTTATGCCAGGCACTGTCCTAAGCACTTTATATATATTAACAAGGATGATTGTCTACTGTGGTTTGCCTGAGAGGGTCCTCATTTACTCTTGATTTGCCCACATAATTAACAGCAGCACCACCTTTCACTCAAAGTGTTCCCAGTCTGAACAATACAGTTACTCTCATATTAGCTCATTTACTCCTAATATAATTTCATGTTATGGAGACTATTATCATTTCTTTTTTTGCATCAGAAGTTTTCACTAACTTTCTCAAGTTAATCTAGCAAGTCCAGCAAGTACCAGAATTGAGCTTTGGTCCCAGGCAGTCTTGCTTCTGAGTCAATGCTCATAAAAAATAAATTATATTTCCTGTATGAATATAAGGTTTTCAGGTTACTGAGTATCTCTGAGCTCAATTTCCTCACTCACAAAAGAGTGGTACTGAACTAGAGTTTTTAGAAAGTTGTTTAATTGTCCATATTTCAATGATTTTTTTTTTAGTACGTCATTGATACCTATATTTCTAATGTGATAGTGTCTGTATCGTAGGACTGCTTGTCAGCAGTTGTGGTTACAAAGAACAGCATGTTTTCTTTGCTGTAGTTGATGGCATTTCTTAGTGCTGGGATTGTCCCATTGCTGTTCTGTACTCTCTTGTTTCTTTTATCTTTCCAGTGCTCTGCCAAAAGGATTGCTCTGCATGCTGATTGACTTGCATTAAACATTAATTAAGTTTGCATGTTTAAATTATGTGAGGTGAATGTATTCTCTATTTTACTCTGTCCATATATCCAAAATCTTGCATATAGAGTAATATGAACAGGAAAGATTCAGTTAAGCTTTATCATTGTTAGGGTCTAGGACTCCAGGGTTTCCCAGAGAACAAGACACACACGGACACGGAGATGAAAATCCAAGCAAAGTCTTTATTCAGCCAGCAAGCTGGGGTTGACAGCACCTCCCCTGACACGCAGGCCGAGTCCGAGCTGCCGACCCCGAAGCAACTTTGGGTACTGATTATATAGGATCTTCACAGCAGTTACACCAAAGCCCGCACAGTTCCACAACTAATAGGTTTAAAACACACTCTATATTGTAACCAATGGGAAACATTGTAACCTTTTTAGGGAACGCGCCAGTTGCCTGCCGGCTTCAGTTGTTATCTCTTGCTTACCCAAGCATGTTTATGTGACTTATCACGGGTTACATCCCCAGGCCTTCCCAGGCTGTTGCCCACTTCTAGTTATCTAACTTAGGGTAGGCGCATTTCTCAGAAGCCTTGGGTAATTTACACAAGAAAAGACTGGGTGGCTCTCGCTCTAGGCAGTCAGGTTAAGTGTCATTAGTTCTTTTTCCTGACTCTTGATGCTCTCTGCACTCCGTTACAATCATGAGCACAGACAGGATGCAGTGTGTTGGTTATTTTGAGATACACAGCTTTCTGACAGATTTGGGTGTTCATAATCTATTTAACATCAAGGTTCATGCATGTAGACCAGCACTGTCCACTAGGAGTTTCTGCAGTGATGGTAATATCTCTCATCTGCTGTTTAATACAGTAGCCATTAGCCACATAGCTGTTAAATACTGGAAATGAGATTGTGCAGCTGAAAAACTGAGTTTTTAATTTTATTGAATTTTTATTTGTTTAAATACCTGCATGTGGCTCATGACTACCTACCATATTGGTCAGCACTGATCCAGATGATATGTGTGTCTTCCTAGTAAGCTGTGTGTGGTGCACAGAGCACTGGCTTTGAAACCTGATAGCCCAGGGCCAAATTTGGTTTTGCAGTACCTGCTGGGTGAGCTTGGACAATTTACCAAATCCGTCTGAGTCACAGCTTATTCAGTAAAGCAGGAATATGTTACAGAGAGACTGTGAGGATTAAAGAAGGAAATTATGTGAAAAGTCTGGTTATTTAATGAATTTCAGCTTTCTCTTCTTACTTTCTCCTCAGGCCATATGTTAGATTTATTTGGCTTGTCTACTTAAGTTTCTGCTCTTAACTTTTTCAGTGAGCTATTGTTCAGGACAGTGTTAAATTGTGAATCTGGGGGTGTGCAAAGAGGTATGGGTGCTATAAAGTTTTCTATGGAAAGGAACAGGCTTGGTTGTTGGGACTTGCAGATCAGCACAGAGGGGGGACTTGTAGGGGATTTTCTGCCTCTTCCAGGACAGGACACAGGTTTTAACTGAAGGTGAAGGAGAAAGGCAGTAGGTCTTTTAGTTCTTGGTAAGCAGCCATTGCCAAAGGTAGCAAATGAGATGGTTTTTCACTGGTGCCTTATATCTTTGATTGGTATTATCTTCTTGCTTCTCTATTACTAAATAATAATTTATTACTTATTGTAATCTAAAAACCCAATTTTGGGGTGTATTTATAAAACAACATGACCATGACTGTGTTTAATGTTATCAGCAGCCTAGGGAATAGTGGGTAAAATTGCAATATTTCCAGACTCTTTCGCCTGGCTTTAGTGCATCTCCACTCAAGAGGTGTTTCTAACCTGTTTCTAACCGGTGGAGAGAAGTAGTTCATCTCCATATCAATAGGTAATTGCATGGGCAAGGGAGGGCTTATCTGGAACAGAGAGGTTGGGTGGGGGCCTCTTTTGCAGCCGGGTCACAAGAGACTCAGGAGAGCAGAAGTGAACTCCTTGTAGGAAATAAATGGGTTTCTCCTACTTTATTTCTCCCTTTGACTGATTTCGGTTTCAAAGGTATTTTGCCCCAGGATTTCCCCCCTGGAGTTACAGGCATGTTCCCTAATCTGTCCCTGCTTGATAGTGAAACAGTGCATGAGCTTGGACATGATTGCAGAGAGATACGTGATTCCCCAGGTCCCCCTGGGGAACTCCTTTGCAAGTACAGGCCATTTCCACAGAGGGCTTTACATCTTCAGACGTTGGGGGTATCCTAAGGAGCGAGGCTGTGGGAAACCACACACTTACCAAAAGCCCTTAAAACCATGTTTTTGTTTTGTTTTGTTTCAGTAGAGCTTTATTTTACTTTGTGGAAATCAACAAAGACCACTCAAATGAGAAGCAAGGGCTATTATTCAGAGCATGCTATAATAGCAAGGGAGTCAGCCACTGTCACTTGCATTTTGGCAAAGAATGAAAGGCAGGCAGAGGAGTGGGAAAGCCTTATAGTGGAAAAAAGGGAAGCTTCGGGTACATTATGATTAGAGGCTCTGACCTGGGGCTGTGGGAGGTGGGCTCACTCGAGCATCCTCTCTGTTGGTTAGCGGGCACACTGAGCTTGGTCTAGTTGGTTGGCTTTCTCTGGTCAGAAGCAGGAACACAGTTAGGGAGGCTGTCAGTAAGTCATCAAGTCCTGGCCATTCTGGACTGATTGTTATAGGGCTTCTTGTTGGGCTCCCTGGGCTACTTGCTAGAAATAATGGTCTAACTTGTACATAGTATGTTAGCTTCCTGGACTGATTATTGTAGATAATGAATTGGTTTCCTAAGCTGGTTGCTGTAGATTGTGCATCAGAGTTCAGTTTTTATAACTATTGTCTGGCCATTGTCCATTTGTCCACATTCAGTCTCATTTAGAATATTTCTGAGAAAATAATGAGTGTATGTAGAGATGCTTATTAAAGAACTGTCTATAGTATAGAAAAATAGAAACAATCTAAATTTACAACAATAAGGCTCTAGTTCAATAAATTATACTGTATCAATGTAATATTACATAACTACCATTTTTGGAAGATGTAGAAGAATGTCTAAGGTCATTAAATATTTATAATCCTTTAAGATAAATGTCACAGTTATAAAACAACATCTATTTATACTTAATTTTTGTAAAAAATAAATACATGTATGTCTGAGAAAAAGATTAGTTCTTATGTCAGCATGGTGGGGTCAAGAGTGATTTAGCACTTTTTTTCTTTTCTCTAGTTTTAAATTATATGCAATTAATGTGTATTGTTTTTCTAAACAAAAAATTCCTATAAATGTGTTTTTTAAAGTGAGAAAAGACAAACAATAGTCCATATATTGACATGATATGTACCCTTTTAAGAGGAGAGCTAAAGATATGATAAAAAAATGTGAACAAATGATTCCAGATCCATGTAGTATTTAGGCTGAAGAACTGTCTAAATTTGCCTCTTTGAAATTTTTTTTGCAAGGTGATCACTGGCTAAAGCTATTTGTTATGATAGCACTTTCTCACAAATATATTTCTTGAAAGCTGTGAAAACATCTATCTTGACAAGCTGTTAAATGAAATGCAAACATTTTTCTACTTAAGAAATTCTAATGGTAATTTCACAGATATGCTGGGAATGTTTATCTTCTGCTCACATAGAAGCCAGCAATGTTTCTCCAATTACTGGAAGTCTAAGGATAAAAAGCTTATATACATAAGAATATGATTTATACCCCAAGGAAACTAACCTAATTTTACTTTTTTGGACCTGGGCAGGTCTTGGTGGGTTTTCTGAATTGGCGTCTTGATAGGGCCTGTGGGTTCAAACCACTCTGTTGTGTTCTTCTCTCAGACAAAAATTTACTCAGGAGATAGTCATCAGTATCTTTGGTCTTGAGAATACAGTGGTCATTGTGACCCTAGAAGTGGCTGTTGGGGTTTCTCCTTAAACCAGGGAGGGCTGACCTTTAGGACTGGATTCCATTTGGTATGATGGTGTAAGCTAAGACCCTTGTTATGGTCCATTACTTAAAGAGGATTCTAAAAACTTCAGAATAAAAAACTTCTTTTTTTTTTTGAAGGGACTGATTTTGAAGGGACTGATTCTATCTTTAGTTTGAAATTTAGATTTGGAGAATGAGTGAGAAGGAAAGATTGATAAGATTTTTAAATGGTAAAGGGGACCTTGCTCCGAAATAGACAGGTTTCTTTATATAGTTTCTTTTTTATCTTATGCTGTCCATTTATGAGTTATAAAACTTTCAGGCCTAACTAATCTAAATGGGTAATTTTCAGCTGGCTAAACAGTGGTCACTGGAGTTACTGTAAGAAAGTTCCTGAATCTCTACACAAAGTAGTTGGTTTTATAAATGTCTAAATAATGCCTCTAACATATATGCACTCTGTTTTTCAAATATATGTACATACTTTTGTTAGGGGGGCACTGTTTATTTTCCTCAGTTGTCCCCGCTGATGCCGGGGTTCTTGTTCATGAAGCCGAAGAATGAGCTTCACAAACAGTCAAGGTAGGAGAGCAAGGTACAGGCTTTTATTTAGAGATAAAGTGAGAGAATAGAGCTCCTGGCTCATGCCAGGAGGGGACAAGAGAGCCCGTAGTGGTGTGTTGTCTAGGGGGTTTTATAGGCAGTTGAGGATTTTTTGAGAACATGAAAAAAACTTAGGGGGGTGGACTTGCATCACCTGCCCTGTCCTCAAGGTGGGCTGGGTCATAGTCTGATTTTTAGGGCTGACAGCAGAGTCACGGGTTATGCTGATACCCTTGCAGAACACTCAAACATTCCAGGTCAAGTTGCTTCTGGCCTTTTGACCTTTAACTGATCTCACTGAAGATGTCTATATCTTTACCCTAGAGAATTAGTGTGACCTTGGCTTTGCATAATGCTTAGCACAGACTTTCAATAGGGACTTCTTTGCCCACTGTTACATTGTTCTGACTGTAAATATTCCGCCCTGCTTTTCCTGGAGGCCCTCACCCTACTCTGACTACACCCACCATCCCTGTTTCACCTCCACAACAAATAATTGAAGGGCAGAGACACAGTAGTGAAACAGAGTAAAACTTTATGTAAACTTACGCACTTAAAGTGAGAAAAAGTGCAGGTGACCTCAGAGAGGAGAGGCACCCTGAAAGTGAGAAAGGGACTGTAAATGTAGTCAGAGTAGGGTGAGGGCCTCTGGAGGGGGCAGGACAAGATATTTGCAGTCAGAACAATGTAACTACATGCAAGGAAACCCCCCCTGCTAAAACTCTATGTTAAACTTTAAGCTCTAGAGTCATTCTTCAGTTAAATCAGTTAATGTTCCCCAGATAAAGAAGAGTAGCACATGTTTTATTATGCTAACCATTTATAATCATGTGTAAGGTTCATTTTAGCACACTGAAAGGCCCAGGCCTATGGGCCGTCTTTCCTCCTTCAGATCTGATGAAGTAATTTTGCAAGCTGGGCAACTAATTTAGCACATAAACCCAGGCATAAACAACACAGTATAAGGCAGGAAGGATTCCACCTTAAAGATAAGATGGCATTTTTATACCCAAGAGGTTAAGACATTAGAAATTCTTCACTTACTCTTTAGCAAACAATGCCCCAGCCCACCTTGGGGGCTGAGCAGGTAGCCTTGTTTCATATGCCCCCAGACCAAGATGCTGGTATCTCAGGGAGAAATCATCAGAGGAAGTTGCTTGTGTTAATTCTAAATATTCAGAGACCACTTAACAAGTCCACACCTCTAAGTTTTTTTCATGTTCTTGAAAAATCCTCAACTGCCTATAAAACCCCCTAGACAATGCACCACTATGGGCTCTCTTGTCTCCTCCTGGTGTGAGCCAGGAGCTCTATTTTCTCACTTTATTTCTAAATAAAAGCCTGTACCTTGCTTTCCTACCTTGACTGTTTGTGAAGCTCATTCTTCGGCTCCGCAAACAAGAACCCTGGCATCAAAAGGTTTAAATTTTATTTAAAGAGAGAGAATGTTCGGGCAACCTCAAAGAGAGGTGCACCCTGAAAGGTTTAGAGAAAGTTTTATTTAAGGCAAAAAAGGTACACATTCAGAGAAAGAGGGATGTGGGCTACAGAGAAGAGGCATGCTGAAAGATTGGGGGTTCCCCTTTTAAAGCTTTTTCAGGAATGTGACAAGGGGCTAGGGGGTGTAGGTTTATCAAGTGGTCTCAAGATGTTTATTTTTGATGAGAGACATTATGTCTCTTCTATTATCAGTCCTCCAGGTAATTCTGCAAAATTAACTTAGCACAAGCAATTTACTGATTCGGTTCCTCCCCAGGATAGCAACTTCCCTCTGGGAACATACCAATCAGGACCACCTGCCCTGCCCCCAGGGTGGGCAGGGTTATTGTCTGTTCACTAAAGAATATGTTAAGAATCTTACTTCTTAACTTCATGGGTTTTAAAATATAATCTTAGCTCTAAGATGGAATCTTTCCCATTTTTACTATGCTGTTTATAACTGGGCTTGTTTGGAAAATTAATCATGATGCTAGTCTCCCTGCCGAGGTTGCAAATTACTTGATTAGGGGCTATAGGAGGAAAAAACAGCATATAGGCCAAGTTAGAGAGTAAGCTGGGCATTTTAGCATGCTAAAGTACATCTTACAATAGCATGATCTAATTGACACAATGAAGACATGGCCTATGTTCAGATACTTTTCTTTATCTGGGGAATATTTGAACATTTCAAGTTACTCCTGGCCTTTGGAGCTTCAACTGATTAACTCACTACTGGCCTTATTCTCTCTTCACCCTGTTCATATCTATTTTCCTGATAATTAATAAAAATGAAATTTTATTTAAATGCATTTTGTAGTCATAAGAGCAATTTAGATTTTCTATCTATTCTTGTTTCAGTTTTGCTAACTTGTTTCTAACTGCTTTCAAATTAATTTCTTATTGTCTATTATATTAATGTAGGATCTGAAAAATCAAAAGTTAGCATAAGTACAGCCATCTTAAAGGCTTAAATACCACCCCCTAACCTAGAAGGAGGAAAATTATTAGAATCTTGAAAAACAAGTTAGTCAGCCAGTGTTAAATGTAGTGACCTTTAGTTAGCTGACCTCAAATCAGTTAATCATACACACCAAGCTTATCTTGCTAGAACCACCCTAAACATTCCGAAGGTAATCTTATCTAACCAGACCCCAGGATGTGGCCCCAGCCAAAGATTTATGTGTCTATGAAAAAACACTGTATTGTGATTGTGGAAAATGTTGCCCCCTTTGAAAATGCTATAAAACCTTCTGGCTTTGTGTGCTCAGGGTCCTTGTTGAGACCCGCTGCGTCGGGCTATCTTGGACCCCAGCTAGCTGGTTCCTGAATAAATTCCTCTTGCTTATTGCATCAAGAGATGCCTTTCGTGAGTGATTTGGGGCGGCGTCCTCCTCTGGGAGAATCCAACATTAACACAGAGATGTTTCTATTTTTTTCCAATGTTTTTCAGGTAATTGCTCCCAGGAGACAAAGGAGGAAATCCTGGAAAGTGAAAAGCCCAAAGGACACAATTCCAAGCAAGGAAAACCAGACATGCCAACTCAGGACCATACAAGCACCAGCCCTGTGCTCAGTGAGCCTGCCAAGATCACAACTCTGTAAGGATGACTTACTTAGCTTCAATTTGGTGCAAAGCATGAGACAGCCTCATTTACTGGCTGCTTCTTTAAATCCTTTGTTAAGGATAAAGAGAGGAGTTACTAATAGTTTTTGAAACTTTTATGTATGTTAAGTTTCCAGGGCAATAGACAAAGACAAATAATCTACAGGGTCACTTCCCTACAAGATAGTTCTGTCTTGCAAGTCATCAGTGGGCCTGAAACATCTGTGCAAGATGAGATATCTGTGGATGCTATGCATGTCTTCATTGATGAACATGGTAAGTCTTTAGAGTTCTTTACTAATGAGGAAGAAGGGGAGCTGGCAGCTTTCTCAGGATCCCACATGGTCTCTTAGCCACAGTGCTAGACTTTGGAACAGGAAGACTGAGTCCTACGATGGCTCACATAAAATGTTCTTAGAACAGGGTGTGCTCCCTCCTGTCCCAGGGCCTTTTCACATACTGTGTCCCTTTATGCCCAATATTCTATTTATCCTTAGTGTCTCAATTCTACAGAAAGTTATTCAGGAAAACCTTTCCTGGACCCACCAAATTTAATCAGGTTCCTCTGCTTTTTGCTGCCTGCATACCTTGTCCTTTTCCTCCTTTGATAGTATTACAGATTCTAATTATTTATTTATTGACTTATAATAATTTGATTAATGTTTTTTCCCCCTTGCAATTGTAAAAATTGTAAAATTCAGAAAGGCAATGGCACCTAGTAAAAATCTATTGGATATATTTTGAAAACTTGACCTTGATATATATATTTTTAGTGCCTTATAATAAAGAGGATTTATAATAGAATAAAGGAAGGAAGGGAGAAGGGAAGAAATCATTAAGGGGCAAGTTCAAAGCTCTACAGATAAGAGAGATAGGTACTAGATTTTTGAGGAAGGGTCTTGGCTTAAGTCCCTTGTAGATCAATTAATGCTTATTATTTTACTTTCAAAAGAATCTTCATTTGGATAATAAATAAATTACTCTAGCTATAGATCAGTAGTTTGAAGTGCTTGGGTATCTGAAGGAATACAAAGACACTTTTACATTTTAAAGAACAACATTAGCATTTATATCAAAGCCTCTGGAAGGGCTGAGGATGTCATTGTTAAGGATTCTCTTGGTGGGATGAACCCTGAGTGGAGGTCCAGTGCCCCAGTCTACATTCCAGCTGCTCAGAACAGACCAGGTGAATTATGCTCCTGTGCCCCCTGAAGAAGGTACTCCTAAAATCTCTCCTGGAGAGGGACTGCTTACATTTACAAAGTGAACTGATTTTCACATCTCAATACCCTGAGGCTCTTTAGCAGAGCTAATTTAACTCTTCAAATTAATTCCTCCTGCTTCTTGTTACCAGGCTGACACACCAGTCAGTGAACTAAGCCACTGCTCATCTGCAAAGGCAGAGGTAGGGCGGTCTCATGTGGCCGACAAGTCAAAACCACACACTTAACAAACCTCTTTCTGCACATGATATGAGAAAACACCCAGCTGCAGTATACACAGATCATATGACACTTGATAAGATTGTACAAAAAAATGAAGAGAATATAATATAAAGGTGAATTAAGAGGTAATACAAATTAATCTACCAAAACCAATAAAGTAATAAGTGACTGAATCAAACTTACCTAAGCATATTTATCTGACAGGAGTGTCAAGATTTTCTGGGCTAAATTAAACATTCTGTGAATAAATATAAAGATTGGACCTCAATTACTAATTATTATTAAAACGGTCCAAAATTAAGTTCCTTCTCACTTGAAAAAAGTGTAAGTTAAAAGGATTATGTGGAAATAATTGTGCAATAATATTTTGCTAAAATTTTGTGAATTTGTAGGGGAAATTAGATCCTGTTATTTAAAGTCTGGAAATCAGAAGGAAGACCCTCTACAGCATCAGCTCTCCAATTATGATAGTTTCTCTCATGCACGGTAAGCAGAGCTCTGCTTTCAGGATTGAGAGCTGTTGTGTTGCTGGGGATATGCAACTTAGTCTGACTGTAAATGAAGTAAGGACTCTAGTGTAGAACGAATGTGTTAATTCTTTGTAGGTGTCAAAGCATGTGGGTTTTGTGTGAAAGAAAAAGGAAATCTGATTTTGTATAACAGTCAAAAATAAATGAACCATTTTAATGGTAGCTGTAAGATAAATTCTAAAATGTCAGATAAATTCTAACTGAAATAAGCAGGCAACGAGAGGCAACAAAGGGCCAGGCAGTTTATTTGAGTGCAATTCCTGGGTGATGTTCCCTGGTCTGGGTATCACAGGCCAGGGAAGTCACACCCAGGAGGGGAGACAGGGAGTTTTTAAGAGAACAGGGAAGGGAGGGGGAAGTGGGCTGTGCTAGGGGTGTGTGGGGAATTTTTACTAGCTCAGGGTTGGATGATGGACAGCCAGAGGTCTCTTCCTTCTGGACGGAGAGGGTCTGCATCTGGGGTTTGTTGGCACATCATGGGACTGGAATCCAGGAAAAGCTGTTCATTCCTTCCCCATACAGCAGAGCTACTTGGCGCTGTCTCTGCTCCACCTGCACTGTCTTCATCCTTCCCTCCAGTGCCTCCAGCTTTATATTCCAGCCTTTTGGTCATAATGGGCGACGACTAGATCTGGCTACTTCATGCTGAGAGGGGGCGCAGTAAAGGGTGCAGCTAGGTATTCATCACTGGTCAGTTGAGAGGGCCTCGGAAGGTTGGTGATTCTATTCTGGGAGGACAAATAAGATGAGATTAAGAATGCATGGCTGAATATGAGAACTAGAAATATGGAGAGTTTAATTGAGAATCATAGACAGGTATCATGGGGAAACTAGAATTCTGGATTGAGTTTACATCTCAATGACTAGTATTAGGATTTAGTATAGATAAGACTGCATTATTGAAACAATATGTTTTCTCTAAAATCACCCTCATTTTTATTAGAAGTAACCAGGTTAAGAAAATAACTAACACTTGGCTTTATTATTTGCTTAAGTGCAGCAAGAAAAGCAATTGATTACATAGGCTCTTTTAAATGTGCTTTTCTGGAACTTTTTTTTTTTTTTTCTAGCACAGTAACAATTTATTACAATAAGTTATCCATCTGACCAAAAGTTGCAAAATCTCATTAGAAACCCATGTACGGCTGTCACCACTTTTTAAAATAGATCTAGAATATCCTCTACTATTTGTTTTTTCTTTAAATTTATTTATTTATGGTTTTTTGAAGAACATTATGTTTACTAGGCTCTCCCCTACCCAAAGTCCCCCCCACAAACCCCATTATAGTCACTGACCATCAGCATACCAAGACGCTGTAGAATCACTACTTGTCTTCTCTGTGTTGCTAAGCCCTTCCCTTTCCCCCACCCCCAACATTATACATGCTATTCATAATACCCCCTTTCTTCTTCCCCGCACTTAACCCTCCCTACCCTCCCATTCTCCCCAGTCTCTTTCCCTTTGGTAACTGTTAGTCCATTCTTGGGTTCTGTGATTCTGCTGCTGTTTTGTTCCTTCAGTTTTTCTTTTGTTCTTATACTCCACAGATGAGTGAAATCATTTGGTATTTGTCTTTCTCCGCTTGGCTTATTTCACTGAGCATAATACCCTCTAGCTCCATCCATGTTGTTGCAAATGATAGGATTTGTTTTCTTCTTATGGCTGAATATTATTCTATTGTGTATACCTACCACATTTTCTTTATCCATTCATCTACTGATGGACACTTAGGTTGCTTCCATTTCTTGGCTATTGTAAATAGTGCTGCGATAAACATAGGGGTGCATCTGTCTTTTTCAAACTGGAGTGTTGCATTCTTAGGGTAAATTCCTAGAAGTGGAATTCCTGGGTCAAATGGTAAGTCTATTTTGAGCATTTTGAGGAACCTCCATATTGCTTTCCACAATGGTTGAACTAATTCACACTCCCACCAGCAGTGTAGGAGGGTTCCCCTTTCTCAGCAACCTCGCCAACATTTGTTGTTGTTAGTCTTTTGGATGGTGGCCATCCATACTGGTGTGAGGTGATATCTCATTGTGGTTTTAATTTGCATTTCTCTGATAATTAGTGATGTGGAGGATCTTTTCATGTGTCTGTTGGCCGTCTGAATTTCTTCTTTGGAGAACTGTCTGTTCAGCTCCTCTGCCCATTTTTTAATTGGATTATTTGCTTTTTGTTTGTTGAGGTACATGAGCTCTTTATATATTTTGGATGTCAAGCCTTTATTGGATCTGTCATTTATGAATATATTCTCCCGTACTGTAGGGTACCTTTTTGTTCTATTGATGGTGTCCTTTGCTGTACAGAAGCTTTTCAGCGTGATATAGTCCCACTTGTTCATTTTTGCTTTTGTTTTCCTTGCCCGAGGAGTTATGTTCATGAAGAAGTCACTAATGTTTATGTCTGAGAGTTTTGCCTATGTTTTTTCTAAGAGTTTTATGGTTTCATGACTTACATACAGGTCTTTGATCCATTTTGAATATACTTTTATGTATGGGGTTAGACAGTGATCCAGTTTCATTCTCTTACATGTATCTGTCCAGTTTTGCTAGCACTATCTGTTGAAGAGACTGTCATTTCCTCATTGTATGTCCATGGCTCCTTTATCGATTATTAATTGACTATATATGTTTGGGTTAATGTCTGGAGTCTCTTATCTGTTCCACTGGTCTGTGGCTCTGTTCTTGTGCCAGTACCAGATTGTCTTGATTACTATGGCTTTGTAGTAGAGCTTGAAGTTGGGGAGTGAGATCCCCACCACTTTACTCTTCTTTCTCAGGATTGCTTTGGCTATTCATGGTCTTTGGTGTTTCCATATGAATTTTTGAACTATTTGTTCCAGTTCGTTGAAGAATGTTGTTGGTAATTTGACAGGGATTGTATCAAATCTGTATATTGCTTTGAGCAGGATGGCCATTTTGACGATATTAATTCTTCCTAGCCAAGAGCATGGGATGAGTTTCCATTTGTTAGTGTCCTCTTCAACTCCTCTTAAGAGTGTCTTATAGTTTTCAGGGTATAGGTCTTTCACTACCTTGGCTAGGTTTATTAGGTTTATTCCTAGGTATTTAATTGTTTTTGATGCTATTGTGAATGGAATTGACTTCCTGATTTCTCTTTCTATTAGTTCATTGTTAGTGTATAGGAAAGCCACAGATTTCTGTGTGTTAATTTTGTATCCTGCAACTTTGCTGTATTCCGATATCAGTTCTAGTAGTTTTGGAGTGAAGTCTTTAGGGTTTTTTATGTACAATATCATATCATCAGCAAATAGTGACAGTTTAACTTCTTGTTTACCAATCTGGATTCTTTATATTTCTTTGTTTTGTCTGATTGCTGTGGCTAGGACCTCCAGTACTGTGTTAAATAACAGTGGGGAGAGTGGGCATCCCTGTCTTGTTCCCGATCTCAGAGGAAAAGCTTTCAGCTTCTTGCTGTGTAGTATGACATTGGCTGTGGGTTTATCGCATATGGCCTTTATTACGTTGAGGAACTTGTCTTTTATACCCATTTTGCTGAGAGTTTTTATCATGAATGTATGTTGAATTTTGTCTAATGCTTTTTCAGTATCTATGGAGATGATATGGTTTTTGTCTTTCTTTTTGTTGATGTGGTGGATGATGTTGATGGATTTTCGAATGTTGTACCATTCTTGCATTCCTGGGATGAATCTCACTTGGTCATGGTGTATGATCCTTTTGATATGCTGTTGAATTCTGTTTGCTAATATTTTATTGAGTGTTTTTGCATCTACATTCATCAGGGATATTGGTCTGTAATTTTCTTTTTTGGTGGGGTCTTTGCCTGGTTTTGGTGTTAGTGTAATATTGGCTTCAATGAATGAGTTTGGGAGTTTTCCCTTTTCTTCTATTTTTTGGAAAACTTTAATGAGAATGGGTATTATGTCTTCTCTGTGTGTCTGATAAAATTCCGGGGTAAATCCGTCCAGCCCCGGGGTTTTGTTCTTGGGTAGTTTTTTGATTACCATTTCAATTTCTTTGCTCGTAATTGGTTTAACTTTTGTATTTCTTCCTTGGTCAGTCTTGGGAGTTTGTATTTTTCTAGGACGTTGTCCATTTCTTCTAGGTTTTCCAGCTTCTTGGCATATAGGTTTTCATAGTAGTCTTTAATATTTCTTTGTATTTCTGTGGTGTCTGTCGTGATTTTTCCATTCTCATTTCTGATTCTGTTTATTTGTGTTGATTCTCTTTTTCTCTTAATAAGGTTGGCTAGAGGCTTATCTATTTTGTTTATTTTCTCAAAGAACCAGCTCTTGGTTTCATTGATTTTTGCTATTGTTTTATTCTTCTCAATTTTGTTTATTTCTTCTCTGATCTTTATTATGTCCCTCCTTCTGCTGACTTTAGGCCTCATTTATTCTTCTTTTTCCAATTTCGATAACTGTGACGTTAGACTATTCATTTGGGTTTGTTCTTCCTTCTTTACATATGCCTGGATTGCTATATATACTTTCCTCTTAAGACTGCTTTTGCTGCGTCCCACAGAAGTTGGGGCTTTGTGTTGTTGTTGTCATTTATTTCCATATATTGCTCTATCTCCATTTTAATTTGGTTGTTGATCCATTGACTATTTAGAAGCATGTTCTTAAGCCTCCATATGTTTGTGAGCCTTTTTGCTTTCTTTGTACAATTTATTTCTGGTTTTATACCTCTGTGGTCTGAGAAGTTGGTTGGTAGGATTTCAATCTTTTGGTATTTACTGAGGCTCTTTTTGTGACTTAGTATGTGGTCTATTCTGGAGAATGTAACATGTGCACTTGAGAAGAATGTGTATCCTGTTGCTTTTGGATGTAGAGTTCTATAGATGTCTATTCGGTCCATCTGTTCTAATGTGTTGTTCAGTGCCTCTGTGGCCTTACTTGTTTTCTGTCTGGTAGATCTGTCCTTTGGAGTGAGTGGTGTGTTGAAGTCTCCTAAAATGAATGCATTGCATTCTGTTTCCTCCTTTAATTCTGTTAGTACTTGTTTCACATATGCTGGTGCTCCTGTGTTGGGTGCATATATATTTATAATGGTTATATCCTCTTGTTGGACTGAGCCCTTTATAATTATGTAATGTCCTTCTTTATCTCTTGTTACTTTCTTTGTTTTGAAGTCTATTTTGCCTGATACTAGTACTGCAACACCTGGTTTTTTCTCCCTATTGTTTGCATGAAATATCTTTTTCCATCCCTTGACTTTCAGTCTGTGCATGTCTTTGAGTTTGAGGTGAGTCTCTTGTAAGCAGCATATAGATGTGTCTTGTTTTTTTATCCATTCAGTGACTCTATGTCTTTTGATTGGTGCATTCGGTCCATTTACATTTTGGGTGATTATCTCTAGGTATGTACTTTTTGCCAGTTCAGGCTTTAGATTCGTGGTTACCAATGGTTCCAGGTTACTTTCCTTACTATCTAAGAGTGTAACTTAACTCACTTAGTATGCTGTTACAAACACAATCTGAAGGTTCTTTTCTATTTCTCCTCCTTTTTCTTCCTCCTTCATTCTTTATATATTAGGTATCAGATTCTATACTTTTTCTTTATCCCTTGATTGGCTTTGGGGATAGTCAATTTAATTTTGCATTTGCCTCGTAATCAGCTGTTCCTCCCTTCCTACCATAATTTTCCTACTTCTGGTGACAGCTATCAACCCCTAGGAACACTTCCATCTATAGCAGTCCCTCCAAAATTGACTGCAGTGATGGTTTGTGGGAGGTAAACTCTCAGCTTTTGCTTATCTGGAAATTGTTTAATCCCTCCTTCAAATTTAAATGATAATATCACCAGATAAAGTAATCTTGGTTCCAGGCCCTTCTGCTTCATGGCATTAAATACATCATGCCACTCCCTTCTGGCCTGTAATTTTTCTGCTGAGAAGTCTGTTGTTAGTCTGATGGGCTTTCCTTTGTATGTGATCTTATTTGTGCCTCTGGCTGCTTTTAACAGTCTGTCCTTATCCTTGATTTTTCCCATTTTGATTACTATGTGTCTTGGTGTTGTCTTCCTTGGGTCCCTTGTGTTGGGAGCTCTGTGGATCTCCATGGCCTGAGAGACTATCTCCTTCCCCAGACTGGGGATGTTTTCAGCAACTACCTCCTCCAAGACACTTTCTATCCCTTTTTCTCTCTTCTTCTCCTGGTATCCCTATAATGCAAATATTTTCTGCTTGGTTTGGTCACACAGTTCTCTCAATATTCTTTCATTTTTAGAGATCCTTTTTTCTCTTTGTGCCTCAGCTTCTTTGTATTCCTCTTCTGTAGTTTCTATTTCATTTATTGTCTCCTCCACAGTATCCCACCTCCTTTTAATACCCTCCATTGTGTTCTTTAATGATTGGATCTCTGACCTGAATTCATTCCTCAGTTCTTGGATGTCTTTCCTTACCTACATTAGGATGTTGATTATTTTTATTTTCAGCTCCATTTCAGGAAGAGTCGTGAGGTCCATATCATTTAAATCTTTCTCAGGAGTTGTATTAACAATTTTACCCTGGTCAAGGTTCCTTTGGCGTTTCATGTTTGTATATGGCGCCCTCTAGTGTCCAGAAGCTCTATACTGGAGCTACTGAGCCCCTGAAGCAATGTCGGGGGTCTCAGGGGAGCGGTACTGGTTCCTGGGGGGAGGAAAGAGCTGTTCCCAGCCTCCTGGCTCCTTTGCCTGTCTCTACTGCCTGAGCCAGTGGGCCGGGCACACAGATATAAGTTTTTGTCCCAGAGCAGCCAGAAATGGATCCCTGCTTTCCACAAGCAGCCAGAGTCCCAGTCTCCCCAGGAACTCTGCCTGTATTAACTTTCCATGCAAGTCTCATGAAAGCACCATGAAATGTAGGTTTGTGCTCCCAGAGCTGATCTCCAGAGCTAGGTGTCCAGCAGTCCCAAGTCTTCCACTCCCTCCCTGCTCCGTTTGTCTTCCTCCCACCTGTGAGCTGGGGTGGAGTGGGGGCTCAGGTCCCATGGAGCCACAGCTCTGGTACATTACCCCATTTGCTGAGGTCTGCTCTTTTCTCCAGGTGTGTGCAGTCTGACGCCATCCTCTTTCCTATTGCTCTCTCAGGATTAGTTGCGCCAATTAAATTTTCTCATTCTGTCCAGTTTTAGGAGGAAGCATCTGTCTCTTTTCTCATGCCACCATCTTTAATCCATATCCTGCTGGAACTTTTTGTAAGGAATTTCAGATTGAATTTTTAAAGACCTCTTGAGGCCAGAAAGTTCAGCCAGACTTGCCATCAGGTTGTGCCTGCAGTACTGGTAGATTTGGGTGAATTCTTCTCTTCTTGAGGTTCTCAAGACATTCCTGAGGTTTCTGCACCTGCCAGGAAGTGACCTTCTTTACTCACTTGGTAAGGCTGCTGGGAACTCTGTAAGCAAGGTACCAGGCTAGTTCTTCTAAGGGGTTTTGTTGGCTTTATAAAGTCAATCTTAGTTCCTTAAAGCTTTCTGTGAATATTTGAGTTTACACACATGTCTCTCAGGTATGACGTTCCAGTCATAGCCTTGGTAATATAACTAGTATTTTTAATTGGTCCTCTTACAAGGAAAGCAGATTCTTAGTGAACTTGAGCAAATAAACATACTGCCATGAAATATAAAAATAGTCACTGAGAGTTTAAATTCTGGAGGGATCAGGTAGATAGATAAAGTTTCAGTTCTGCTTATAAAGATAGTCATTTACTAAACTGTTGTCAGCTTAAGAGAAAAAGCTTAAAACACTTTACTAACAACATTTTAAACAAAAAGCCACTAAGTCATCTTCTTTAGTTTACTTAATCTTATGTAACTAATACCTGTTTTGCTGAAATCTAGTTTTTACTAGTTTAGGAGTAATAGAACAGTGACTATAGATGACAAAAGACTTACAAATGACAATGGTTAAAGATCTGATGAGAGCTTAGTGTAAGACAGTTGACATAAGGAAATTCGGATATTTCTATAATACAAAACATTCAATAACAAAGTTTAGCATCATTCCCTGTGATAGTGCTGTCCAGGTAATTAAGCAGGTAATTATATATCAGATAAATAAGCTAAATTAGCCAAATACTTTCTCTAATGAGAAAAAATTCTTTTGATATGTTCCAGGGGCCCCCTGTAAAATAACAGAGTTAACTAGAGGTAAAAGCACTTTTTTGAATTTGATTTTGGAAAGTTGTCAGAAGAAAGTTTCTTTGGCATTTGCTTAAATAAGATTATAGGTTGCCATGAAGCAATACTTATTCATTTAACTAGAATGACAACAAAATACCTCAAAGGCAAATAAAGAAGGTTATATAGTTGTTAGCAAAGTTTAGCTTTTAGTCTTTTTAATATTAAGATCTCATTTTTTAAAATACTCCGACAACTCACTGAGACTTTAAACATGAGAAACTGCTTTGATAAAACAATTAGATAACTGCAATTTTTTAATATTAAGAGCAGACTAACAGTTAAGAAAACTTTGTCCTTTTTAACTGAAAACAAAATTATAATTTTGCTGTGTACTTGATACTGAGACTCATTTACTTTAATTTTATATAGCATGACCATATTAAATTATTCCACAAACTTTCTACAACCTTCTTTTTACATTTAAATTTCTCCCTCTAAATAAACAGCTGTACTTTAGAACAAAGTTACTTTCTTTTATCAAAAGCCACATTCTTTAGCATGCAGAAATGTTTTCCTTATTACTTTAAGTAGTTTTAATTAAAACTTAAAACCATTGGGTACCTTAATTTTTAGTGAACACTGAGAAGCAGGCTATTGTAAACTGTTACACTAGCTAGCATTCTTTAGATTGACAAATTCATGAACATTTTATAATTTCTGTAACCATGAGCTTTATAGCACAATCTCTCACTAAGCACAAAGTATATCTTCTTAACTTAGCAAAACTTTAAGGTTTTAGGTTACTACAAAGATTCTCAGGCTGTAGATAGGTATACCCACTGTAACACACAATTATTAAGGTTTTCACTTGCCACACTTATTTAGTTCACTCATTCCTAACAACTATGCTCGATTACTTACAAGACTTTTACTGAATATTAGACAAAGTCAAGCAAGCCTTTAAGCATTTTATTCTTAAGAGGTTTAGCACATAACATCAACCTGAATGATTTTAGGTAAACTTAGGCAGCTGATAACTATAAGGACATGTCCATTTCAGTTAAACTTAAATTAGCATTAATGCTTAATATTTTTTATTAGGTTTCTGGAAGTTTTATAATGCCGAATTTTCACAAGCACTTGTTTTTAAATCAATTTTTATTAATTCTATCTGGAGGTAGGAAAATATTTTTCATTTACACACTTAGACACACAAACATACAAACTGAGACATAACGACTACAGTTAGCAACACTTTTCATATAAAAACATATACACAGACAGACAAACTGATATAAAGATTTGAGTTACTGATTTTTAATTGCTTTCTTTCTTTTTAGCTTCTTGTCCATGGCTTCTAGAACCGGAGGGCAAGAGGAGCGTGTTCCAGTGGGGGAAGAGGGTGGTGAAGGTGGAAGGAGAGGGGGAGGGTGTGGTGAAGCCACCAGAAGAGGAGAGGTGCAGGACGACGGCATGGTTGAGAATGTACGACTTTAAGATGGCAGCAACATGGGGGGGGGACAAAGAACTTAAATGTGGTGGTGGAGAGGGGTGGGGGTAGCGAGCTGAGAAAGGTGGGAGACTAAGGTTCTCTGGCGGATCTGAAAAGGAAAAAGGACTGGGCAGAGTAAGAGGCTGACAATCTTTAACTGGAGGTCGTCCAGGAGAACTTGGGTTGTTGAACACTTAATGTGAAGGTTTTGGGGGGAGCGCAATGTCCAAAAAGCCTGCACATATGGGATTTCACTCCACTCTCTGCTCCGGTGTCAATAATTAGTCAAGTTGGTGAGGAAGCCAAAATCAAAAGTTCCCTCAGGGGGCCAGCGAGATTTGTTGTCCAAGGGATACTGAGGCTAGGCCTCAGAGCAAAGAAAGACTAGCTTCCATTTGAAAAATTCCTGGGACAAATACAGAGTAGATAAATTAGAAATGAGACACCTCAAGGGGGTCTGAGCCTCTGCTTTTGAGGGCTGGTTCCCCATGTCTGCGCCACTTCCCAACTAATCCTGCTGAGAGGAGCACCCAGTGTCCCAAGCGCACCAAGTTAGGGGAGACGGCCTGGGAGCCTGGGTGAGGGACATCTCCCACACTGCAGGGCCAGGGGCGGGTGTCCTGGATGCCCGCAGCGGGTGGGCTGGATGCCCAAACCTGGACGTAGCTATGATTTCAGACGGACTAGGTGAAACGGAGTTAGGAAGGGAAACAGACTGGCCGAACTGAGGGACTCACTGTAAAATAGTCTATGCAGCGGAGAGCAGGCTGAGGTCCCGGGTCGGGGAAGGAGGGGGAAGGGCCGCTGGTGGCTGGTAGGGGCCCCACGCTTATACTCCTTCCCGGGTTTCAGCACCAAATGTAAGATAAATTCTAAAATGTCAGATAAATTCTAACTGAAATAAGCAGGCGACGAGAGGCAACAAAGGCCCAGGCAGTATCTTTGAGTGCAATTCCCGGGTGATGTTCCCTGGTCTGGGTATCACAGGCCGGAGAAGTCACACCCAGGAGGGGTGGTGGGAAGCTTTTAAGAGAACAGGGAAGGGAGGGGCAAGTGGACCACGCTAGGGGTAGGTGGGGGATTTTTATTGGCCAGAGGTCTATTCCTTCCAGATGGAGGGGTTCTCCATCCAGGGTTTGTTGGCACATCATGGAACTGGAATCCAGGAAGAGCTGTTCGTTCCTTCCCCATACGGCACAGAGCTACTTGGTGCTGTCTCTACTCCGCCTGCACTGTCTTTGCCCTTCCCTCTAGTGCCTCCAGCCTTACAGTAGCCACTTCCAATATGAATATAACATGAAGGTATAAATAGATGGGAACACTGTGTAGACAGTAATGCTCTCTTTAAGAATGATGGTGATGCAGTTGGAGAACATGCTATTAAATTTGTTCCAAGAAAAGGTGTAGAAATTTAATTAGTTCTCATTTGCACTCATGGAGGCAAATTCTTTCATAGATAATCTAAACATATTTCCTACTTCAGTATGTATTGAATAACTTTCTTAATTATGTTTGAAAGAAGAGAGGGGATGCGAACTCAACAGTTGGAGCAGGTTTATTGCTGAACCTGAGAGGGATCCCTCTCCTGGCCAGCAGAATAAAGGAAAAAAGGGTCTCAACAGGTCAAGAAGCTTTTTATGGCCAGGGCTTTGGTGGGCTTTTTGAGGGGAGGGGGCAGGGGAAAAGTGGGCTTGTGCCTTGCTGACATGTTCTCTGGAGGATGCTTGTAGCCTAAGATGAAACCTAGGTCTCTCTGAGATGGTGGATGGGCTTATTCAGAAGGTTGTATTCAGGTCCTGATTCTATCAATGTTAATTAAGTTGATGTTAATTTAATTTGCATATCCAGAACATACATGGATTTATGGTGGCATTGGCCAAGCTGTAAATCTTATTAGTGGCAGGCTGAATTCATCAAGGGTGTGGTTTCTCTTTCTCCATCACTCTCCTATTCTGTTTTGACACCACCTTCAAACACCTCCCCCTGGTGGTCAAAAGATGCCTATGGTACCCCAGAAGTTAGGTCTTTTCTCATTCAAGCCCAGTGGGCACAACATGCTTCTTTCTCATAGCCCCAATGTAATCTCATTGTGTCTGGTTGGTTTTGTCTGGGTGATGTACCCTGAGCCCAGACACTAAGTCAAGTCCTCAGCTTGGGGTCTCTGCTTTCACAGAGCTGAAATTGTAGGTTTCCTCTGAGAATCTATGGTGGAGGCTCTTAAGAGGGAAATTTGGAGCAGAGTAGTTAGATACTGGGCAGAAAAACTCAATAGATGACCCCTGAAGACTCTATTTTTGGTAAAATGGCAATTGCTGAGTTTCTTTAAAAGAGAATAAAGATGGAGTTTTATAAAAGTTACTTTTCCCTTAATGGGAAGCTTTATACAAAGTCCCTAGTCACCTCTAGCATTTCTTATATGTGTATGTATGTGAACCAAGGTCTTGGTCTACCAGCCTCACATGCCAAATTCTAAGTCTTGGTCCATCTGCTCTTACCCTAAGGTAATTTGATAGGGTGCTTGTCTTTGAAGCTCTAGGAAAAAAATGGCACATAGTCACGGGCATCTTCTCTTTCTTGTGCTTCAAAGTTAAAATAATATATGTGTTTGCTATTATATGTATAGACTGTTTGAGAATATACATGTTCTTGACACTGTTTATGCTTTGAAATAAGTTAGTTCTTTAGAGGGGACTGTGTTATGTGGTGGTGTGGCAGTCCAGTGGCTCCTGTGGGCATAGGTGATGCACAGTGTTTCCTGTTTGATGCATGAGCACAAAACTCTAATCACTTGACTTAGCAAAACTATAGTGTGGCACTGTTCCCTGGACAGCTCTTGGGAAAGCAGTGAAGGGGCTGCCATCCGGGTCACTCATGCTTAGGAAGAATTTCTCAGTCCTAGGTAGAAGCAGATGATCCTGTGGATTTAAACTGCTGCCTGACAGGCTATGGTGGGTAGTCCAAAGGTCTCAAATTCCTCTCTGGACTCAGAGATGTTGAAAGCTGGGCCACCCATTTGTAGGAGGCTAATTTCTTTGGATTTATAATAAGGCTTGGCTTTCATGGAGGCTTCTGATGTAATGATGATTTGGGTATATTTGAATTGCTTGTATGAAAGAAAAATTGTTATAACCAGGATAAAAACAAGGAAGCTGGTTCAATTGAAATATTTTAATCCCTGTGTTAACATAGCTGTGTGTGTGTGTGTGTAGGAGAGTGTCATTCCTATCTCTAATGTAAAGAAAGCTATTGGAGCAGAAAACAGCTGACCAAATGCAATGACAGCAGGTCAGGGTTTTGCAACTTGGAAGGACCATGTACTCATACTTTCTACCCGTGTTCCATTGTGCCTCGGGTCTTTCTGTGGAAAGAGCAATATAGCAGCTTCTGCCCCTAAAGGAAACATTTTCCTATAATGGTTCTGGTAGTAGCAGCCACCACGTATTATATATGTATTATGTGCTAAACATTAAATTATCTAATTTCATCTGCATGACAAAACTGAGATAGGTGGGACTCCATTTTATAGAAAAAGCAACTAAGACTGATTAAGAAACATGTTCAATCTTAACAGCTAGGTAATGAACACTTCAGTCTCCTTCCCTGCTCCCTCCCCAGAACAGGGGCTGCAGACTCAGAGTTCTGCTCAGTGTTACATGCTCAGAGTGGTGGCTGTGGTATACTGTCTGCAGTAGGTACTGTACTACCATTCCCTTGCATCTAGTTGTGCCAACCCTGGGGAAAGAGTTCTTCCAAGTTTTTTCACCAGGAGTCAGAAATCCATATTTATCTGTAAAAATCTATTTTGTTCAATGTTGTCAGGATTAATTTTTTTGAAACACCACAGGTCCCAGATGATGTGTGTGATGGGCCATGGGTGTGGTCACCTCCTGCTCTGAAGCCCAGGCCTTTGCCAGGCTGAGGCACCCTGTGGTACAGCATCTGTGTGCCTCTCTGCTCCTCACTGTCCAAGCAGGTGTGCGGCGAGCCCACTCCTCAAACCCCCGTTACAGCCTCCTCCCTACCTCTCCTCTCCCAGAGACTTGCAGCAGCTGACCTACAGCCCTTCCTTTTCCAAGTGTCTTCTCTTCTTTGCCTCATTCTTTGCCTTTTGAGATTCTCATCTTTCAAAGCACAAAATACAATCTGCCTCTTTCATAATTTTTCCCTTTATCCATCCTTACTGTGAAAAGAAACCCATCTTCCACGTTTTTGAAGAGGAGAGCTCATCAGTTCCTCCTGGTACCTTATCTGTCTGTGTAGACTCCCTGTTCTTCCAGGCAGTGCATGTCTAAAGAAAAGTGTGTGCCCTCTGTAGGTAGATAGTCATATGTGTATGAATTGAATCAAACTGAATCAGTGGCAGTGACAGAGACAGCCCCACTGGCCTCTAGACAGTGAAAAGGCCAACTGGGCACTTAGGGAGAGGAGAGTAAGTGAGAAGCTGAACAGAAAAGGGGTGGACCATGGGAGCCAGGAAGCCTGGTTGAGGAATTCAGGCTTTGTTCTATTTGCAGCAGGTGCAATTAGACCTAATAACAGAGAGAAACAATCCAATGAATGTGGGACTATCAAAACAACATCCAAAGCTCCTTTCCCTGATGATGGTTGAGGGGATGCCAGAAGCACTAGCAGTTGGTCTGGTCAACATATTTGAATAAGGAATCTTATTTCTCCTTTTAATGTTCTTTTTTTTTTTTTTTGGTATCATTAATCTACAATTACATAAGGAACATTATGTTTACTAGATTACCCCCATCATCAATTTCCCCTAACATACCTCATTACAGTCAGTGTCCATCAGCATAGTAAGATGCTGTACAATTACTACTTGTCTTCCCCGTGCCTCCCCCTACATTATGTCTACTAATAGTAATGCCCCTTCTTTTTTTTCCCCTTATCCCTCCCTTTCCCACCAATCCTTCCCAGTCCCTTTCCCTTTGGTAACTGAGTCCATTCTTGGGTTCTGTGAGTCTGCTGCTGTTTTGTTCCTTCAGTTTTTACTTTGTTCTTATATTCCCCAGATGAGTGAAATCATTTGATACATGTCTTTTTCCGCCTGGCTTATTTCACTGGGCATAAAGCCCTCTAGCTCCATCCATGTTGCAAATGATAGGATTTGTTTTCTTCTTATGGCTGAATAATATTCTATTGTGTATATGTATCTCATCTTCTTTATCCATTCATCTACTGATGGACACTTAAGTTGCTTCCATTTCTTGGCTATTGTAAATAGTGCTGCAATAAACATAGGAGTGCATATGTCTTTTTCAAACTGGGCTGCTGCATTCTTAAGGATAAATTCCTAGAAGTGGAATTCCTGGGTCAAATGTTATTTCTATTTTTAGTTTTCTGAGGAACCTCCATACTGCTTTCCACAATGGTTGAATTAATTTACATTCCCACCAGCAGTGTAGGAGGGTTCCCCTTTCTCCAAATCCTCACCAAAATTTGTTGTTCTTTGTCTTTTGGATGGTGGCCATCCTGACTAGTGTGAGGTGATATCTCATTGTGGTTTTAATTTGCATTTCTCTCATGATTAGCGATGTGGAACATCTTTTCATGTGCCTGTTGGCCATCTGAATTTCTTCTTTGGAGAAGTGTCTGTTCAGATCCTCTGCCCATTTTTTTAATTGGGTTATTTACTTTTTGTTTGTTGAGGTGTGTGAGCTCTTTATATATTTTGGATGTCAAGCCTTTATCAGATATGTCATTTATGAATATATTCTTCCATACTCTAGGATGCCTTTTTGTTCTATTGATGGTGTTTTTTGCTGTACAGAAGCTTTTCAGCTTGATACAGTACCACTTGTTCATTTTTTGTTTGTTTCCCTTGCCCGGGGAGATGTGTTCATGAAGAAGTTACTCATGTTTATGTCCAAGAGATTTTTGCCTATATTTTTTTCTAAGAGTTTTATAGTTCCATGACTTACATTCAGGTCTTTGATCCATTTCAAATTTACTTTTATATATGGGAATAGACAGTGATACAGTTTCATTCTTTTATATGTAGCTGTCCAGTTTTGCCAACACCAGCTGTTGAAGAGGCTTTCATTTCTCCATTGTATATCCATGGCTTCTTTATCATATATTAATTGATCATATGTGTTTGGGTTAATATCTGCACCCTCTATTCTGTTTCACTGGTCTGTGGGTCTGTTCTTGTGCCAGTACCAAATTGTGTTGATTACTGTGGCTTTGTAGTAGAGCTTGAAGTTGGGAAGTGAGATCCCCTCTGCTTTATTCTTCCTTCTCAGGATTGCTTTGCTATTCGGGGTGTTTTGTGTTTCCATATGAATTTTAGAACTATTTGTTCCAGTTTGTTGAAGAATGCTGTTGGTATTTTGATAGGGATTGCATTGAATCTGTAGATTGCTTTAGGCAGGATGGCCATTTTGGCAATATTAATTCTTCTTAGCCAAGGGCATGGGATGAGTTCCATTTGTTAGTGTCCTCTTTAATTTCTATCAAGAGTGTTTTGTAGTTTTCAGGGTATAGGTCTTTCACTTCCTTGGTTAGGTTTATTCCTAGGTATTTTATTCTTTTTGATGCAATTGTGAATGGAATTGTTTTCCTGATTTCTCTTTCTCCTAGTTCATCATTAGTGTATAGGAAAGCAACAAATTTCTGTGTATTAATTTTGTGTCCTGCAACTTTGCTGAATTCAGATATTAGTTCTAGTAGTTTTGGAGTGCAGTCTTCAGGGTTTTTTATGTACAACATCATGTCATCTGCAAATAGTGACAGCTTGACTTCTTCTTTGCCAGTCTGGATGCCTTGTATTTTTTTGTTTTGTCTGAGTGCTGTGGCTAGGACCTCCAGTACTATGTTGAATAACAGTGGGGAGAGTGGGCATCCCTGTCTTGTTCCCGATCTCTGAGGAAAAGCTTTCAGCTTCTCACTGTTAAGTAAGATGTTGGCAATGGGTTTGTCATATATGGCCTTTATTATGTTGAGGTACTTGCCCTCTATACTCATTTTGTTGAGAGCTTTTATCATGAATGGATGTTGAATTTTGTTGAATGCTTTTTCAGCATCTATGGAGATGATCATGTGGTTTTTGTCCTTTTTGTTGATGTGGTTGATGATGTTGATGGATTTCCAAATGTTGTACCAGTCTTGCAGCCCTGAGATGAATCCCACTTGATCATGATGTATGATCCTCTTGATGTATTTTTGAATTCGGTTTGCTAATATTTTGTTGAGTATTTTCACATCTATGTTTGTCAGAGATATTGGTCTGTAATTTTCTTTTTCTGTGCAGTCTATCCCTGGTTTTGATATTAGAGTGAGCTGGCTTCATAGAACGAATTTGGAAGTATTCCCTTCTCCTCTATTTTTTGGAAAACATTAAGGAGAATGGGTATTATGTCTTCTTTATATGTCTGATAAAATTCAGCACTGAATCCATCTGGCCTGAAGGTTTTGTTCATGGGTAGTTTTTTGATTACCAATTCAGTTTTGTTGCTGGTAATTGGTCTGTTTAGATTTTCTTTTCTTTCTTGGTCAATATTAGAAGGTTGTATTTTTCTAGGAAGTTGTCCATTTCTTCTAGGTTTTCCAGCTTATTAGCTTATGGATTTTCATAGTATTCTCTAATAATTCTTTGTATTTCTGTGGGGTCTGTCATGATTTTTCCTTTCTCACTTTTGATTCTGTTTATGTGTGTAGATTCTCTTTTTCTCTTAATAAGTCTGGCTACGGGTTTATCTATTTAGCTTATTTTCTCAAAGAACATGCTCTTGGTTTCATTGATTTTTTTCTATTGTTTTATTCTTCTCAATTTTATTTCTTCTCTGATATTTATTATGTCCCTTCTCCAGCTGACTTTAGGCCTCATTTGTTCTTCTTTTTCCAGTTGCAATAATTGTGACTTTAGACTATTCATTTGGAATTCTTCTTCCCTCTTTAAATAGGGCTGGATTGCTAAATACTTTCCTCTTAGAACTGCCTTCGCTGTGTCCCATAGAAGTTGGGGCTTTGTGCTGTTGTTTTCATTTGTCTCCATATATTGCTTGGTCTCTGTTTTAATTTGGTCATTGATCTATTGATTATTTAGGGCATGTAGTTAATCCTCCATGTGTTTGTGAGCCTTTTATTTTCTTTGTACAATTTATTTCTAGTTTTGTACCTTTGTGGTCTGAGAAGTTGGTTGGTAGAATTTCAATCTTTTTTAATTTACTGAGGCTCTTTTTGTGGCCTAGTATGTGGTCTATTCTTGAAAATGTTCCATGTGCACTTGAGAAGAATGTGTATCCTGCTGCTTTTGGGTATAGAGTTCTGTAGATGTCTATTAGGTCCATCTGTTCTAGTACGTTGTTCAGTGCCTCCGTGTCCTTACTTACTTTCTGTCCGGTGGACCTATCCTATGGGGTGAGTGGTGTGTTGAAGTCTCCTAGAATGAATATGTTGTATTCTATTTCCTCCTTTAATTCTGTTTGTTACTCATATGTCAGTGCTCCTGTATTGGGTTCATATATATTTATAATGGTTATATCTTCGTATTTGACTGCCCCCTTTATCATTATGCAATGTCCTCCTTTATCTCTTGTAATTTTCTTTGTTTTGAAGTCTATTTTGTCTGATACAAGTACTGCAACACCTGCTTTTTTCTCCCTATTTTTTGCATGAAATATCTTTTTCCATCCCTTGACTTTTAGTCTGTGTATGTCTTTGGGTTTGTGGTGAGTCTCTTCTAAGCATCATATAGATGTGTCTTGCTTTTTTATCCATTCTATTACTATGTGTCTTTTGATTGGTGCTTTCAGTCCATTTACATTTAGGGTGATTATCAAAAGATATGTACTTATTGCCATGGCAGACTTTGGATTTGTGGTTACCAACGGTTCAAGGTTAGCTTCTTTACTATCTAATCATCTAACTTAACTCTTTTATTAAGGTATTATAAATACAGTCTGATAATTCCTTATTTCTCTCCCTTCTTTTTCTTCCTCCTCCATTCTTTATATGTTAGATGTTTTATTCTGTACTATGTTGTATTTCCTGTAACTCCTGTTGTGAATAGTTGATTGTATTTTTTGCCTTTAGTTCGTATTTGTTTGATCTGCTTTCTTTGCTGTGCTTTTATTTTCTCTAGCTCTAGGATTGCTTCCATCTAGAGCATTCCCTATAAAATATCTTGTAGAGGTGGTTTGTGGGAGGCGAATTCCCTCAACTTTTGCTTGTCTGGAAATTGTTTAATCCCTCCTTCATATTTAAATGATAATCGTGCTGGATACAGTATCCTTGGCTCAAGGCCCTTCTGTTTCATTGCATTAAATATATCATTGCATTCTCTTCTGGCCTGTAAGGTTTCTTTTGAGAAGTCTGATGATAGCCTGATGGGTTTTCCTTTGTAGGTGATCTTTTGTCTCTCTCTGGCTGCCTTTAATACTCTGTCCTTGTCTTTGATCTTTGCTATTTTAATTATTATATGTCTTGGTGTTGTCCTCCTTGGGTCCCTTGTGTTGGGAGATCTGTGGGCTTCCATGGTCTGAGCAACTATATTCTCCCCCAGTTTGGGGGAAGTTTTGAGCAATTATTTCTTCAAAGACACTTTCTATCCCTTTTTCTCTCTCCTCTTCTTCTGGTACCCCTATAATGTGAATATTGTTACATTTGGATTGGTCACACAGTTCTCTTTATATTCTTTCATTCCTGGAGATCCTTTTATCTCTCTCTGCCTCAGCTTCTCTGTATTCCTTTTCTTTGATTTCTATTCCATTAACGGCCTCTTGCACTTCATTTAGTCTGCTCTTAAATCCTTACAGAGATTGTTTCATTTCTGTAATCTCCCTCCTGACTTCATCCCTTAGCTCTTGCATATTTCTCTGCAGGCCCATCAGCATGGTTATGACCTTTATTTTGAATTCTTTTTAGGAATATTGGTTATATCTTTCTCCCCAGGCCCTCTGTCTGGGGTTGTCTGAGTTTTTCTTGACTGGATCATATTCTTCTACCTTTTCAGGGCAATAGAGGTGGTCATAGACAGTTGGCATGTTTGTCAGCTGTGAGAACAAAGTCCCTTCCTGCTTGCTGGTCACCTTGCCCTTCTCTGCTGCCTGTGTCGGTTACCCGCACACTGGGAGCAGCCTCTGGATTAATCCCCTGAGCTGTCGTGGTTGCGGCAGCTCTTGGGATAGCCCAGATTTCTGCTTTGAGTGGCAGGCACAGCGGGTGTCTTCTCCTGTTAGAACATTGCCCCTTCATTCCTTGCCCTGGCTTCCTCTGTCTGTGTTGGTCAGCTGTGCGCTGGCGGTAGCCTCTGAACCTTTCCTGGTTAGTTGCAGGCTGGGAGGAGACTCTGGGAGTTTGTTGTGGGTGGGGCCAGTTCTGGCTGTTCCACCACTGTGGCGGGCCAGCACCGACCAGGTGGAACGAATGGCAGGCTGCTTATAGCCATGAGGCGCTTCAAAACTGTGTTGCCACCCACAGCCTTAGGGCGCCTGATGTTCTTTAGGATTCCCAGCCTGCTGGGCTGAGTGTGCCAGAACAGTTCCATCCAGTTGTTAAGCATCTGTCCCTTTAAGACTTTCAAAAAGCACCTGCTTTTCTTTTGTCCCAGGGGAGCTGGCTTTGTGGACTTGCTCACCGATTTTTACTTTTCCATTTCTCTAACATCCAGTACACCATGCCATGTATGTCTGTGATCCTGGTGCGGATTACTAGTTCTGGTTATTTAGCAGTCCTGTGCTTCCAATCCCTCTCCACTCTGATTCTTTTCCTCCTGCTGGCGAGCTGGGGTGGGGGGAGTGCTTGGGTCCCACCGGGTCATGGCATTTTATCTTACCCTTTTCGTGAGATGCTGAGTTCTTGCAGATATAGCCAGTAGCCTGGCTGTTGTACTGTATCTTCTGGTCTCTCTGTTAGGGGTAGTTGTATTTATTGTATTGTCAAAAATATATATGGTTCAGGAGGAGATTTCGCCGCCCTACTCATGCCGTCATCTTGAGCCCGATCTATAAGGAGGAAAATAAACCTCTGCAAAATGACTGTCTTTGAATCATTCTACATAGAAATTTAAATTTGAGAATCAAATTTGATCTTTGAGAACCTGTATTCCATTCATTCATGAGGAAGTAATTATCTCCATCCATAAAGAAAGATGTCTATGTTGGAAAAATCTGACCATGGGAAACCATACTTCCCTGAAATCAGAGGTTTAGTATCTTGTAGCACAAACATAAGTTTTAGTCTTAGATCTCTCCAGTTTCCAATTCTAGCACTAATAGTAACCTCTTTTTGACATTGGGCCACTTGCTTAACCATCTTAAGCATCACTTTTCTAATCCATAAATAGAAATAATACTAGTAATTAACTCAGGTTGCCTTCAGAAGTTAAATATAATAGATACAGTGCTCAGGGCAGTCCTTGCTATAGAGGACACCAGGTAAATGTTAGCTGTTGTTATCTCCAAACAGAAGTAGGAGGGCAGTGGCTGAAGTTCACTATGACTTTACCTGGCAAAACATTATGCCTTTAGGCCTTTAGAAGCCTCTCCCCTAGCACTTTTATGAGTCACGTTAAGAGATTTTAAGGTGGTTAAGTACTTCGTGTTCTCCCTCCCAACCTGTTGTGTTCCAACATTTTGGCCGCCATGGTGATTTTAGAGTAGCTAAATGTTATATTCTTGGCTTTTAATGCCATTAAATTTTGTGTTTTTCTACTATAGTAAACATAAACTTTGATTTTTCAACTTGGCAGGGATTCATTGTTGGGGCTATTTCTAAGCATTTCACCATAGAAGATATTGGAGAAGCAGCCTTTTCCCCACAAGGCAACTTCAGTGCTCGGAGTGCCTCCAACTAGGCCATTAAACCACCAATTCTCATTACTGGCAGGAAATCCATTCCTTTTGCCATTGTTAAGCCTAGTTGCCATGTGACAGTTTTATATCCCTGACTCCCATGTATAAATACGGACTTGCTTGCCTTGTAACTTCCATGTCTCTTTAGGGATTCCTGGAGGAAACCAGGAGAGGAAACAAATTTCCCTCATTGGCCCCGCTGTCACTGTGGGAACCAGTACATTTCTCGTTAACTGCCAAATAAATAAAAACAGTATTTTCCTGTTGTATAATAGCTGTCCAGAAAGCCAGTACCTTTGGTGACATAATCAGAGTTCTGCTTTTCCCAGAAACTAGGATGAGGGAACTGGCTTGAATTGAAGCATTTAGAATTGCTATTTAAAAAATACCTTCAGAGCATTAATGCATTATCCAGGACACAGGATTATCCAGTAGTTCAGAGCCGAAAGTGAGCTAATCTACCTAGAAAGTTGAAGTTACTAATTTGCCTAGAAAACTGAAGCTGAAGTAGGCTATTTGCCTTGAAAGTTGAATTATGTTTCATGTTCAAAGGATTCATTTTGGAGTGGTCCCCTATATAGGCCTTGTAATTGAAGCTTGATATTTTCTGTTCCTTGTCCAGCAAAAAGATTTACGTTTCTTTGTCTCTAAATTCTTCTAAGTAACGTAGGAGAGCTTTCTTCTGTGCTTCAATAGTACTCTGGTTTTTCCAGTGTCATAAGCAATCTAATGAAAATGCATGTGTAATGTGTATCGCCTGCTCTCCAGTGAAATCTGATGGAAAGACATTATTTACTTTCATTTTGAGTGTCTATTACTCATGAAGTCGGCAGAATGGGTTACTGAATGGAAGACATATTTGAAGCACTGTAGTTTACAGGATTTTTATTGGGGATTTTTGTACCTTAATTTATTTTTATTAAAAGGTAGAGTAGGTTGGTAATACTAATAATAGTATAATTAGTTATCTAGATTCACTGATTTTTGGCTTTTATTTATGAGTCATGTACATATTGAAGTAGGTATTGTTCTGTTTGTAAAATAGCTTACTTTTGAAAGCTGCCCTGAATCTGTGAACCCATTGTGTACTATGCGCCAATGGTGGGTTGAAGCCCTGCACTTAGTCCTTATTGCTTCCTCAGAATTCTTATTTTGTTGATGTTGTCAGCCTCTCTAATCCATACCTTAGTGAAACCTCCCTTTTTGGGATCAGCTCTCAGGAAAGCCCTTTAAAGCCATAATGCTTAAGTTTGCACCTGGTTCCCAATGAAGATAAGCAGGTAGGAAGCTGCAAAAAATAGTTATCTCTTTTAGACTCTCTTTTTCACATTAGCCAGTAGTTGTAGTGACCCCTGGTTTGGAAGTGCTGAACCAGAATGTGGGGCACCAAAGTAAGGCAATTAGGTCTTTAAAATGTGGAGTAAGATGTTGTGAATTCTCCCAGTATTGAATATGGCCGACTCTGTATCCCATTCAAGTGTAAGTGTTGAACATGTCAATTATAGCTATAAACATCTGAGAGTATGTGTGTTGCTGCATCGCTCTGTTGGCTGGCGTAATAGAGAGTTGTGTGTTACTGCTTTAAATTAAAAAAAAGCCTTTTGGACTTCTTGGTGCCATTGATCACACAGGGGCGGAAGTGATCCCAAAGAAGCCATGACCCCCAGCGATTCCCTCTGAAGAGCACTAGCCCTTCCAGATCTCTGTGCTCTCTCTCTTCTGGTTTTCAGTCATTACTTTCTGACCCTTCCACAGTAGTCTGTGTTTTGGTTTATGAATAGACACGTTAGAGAGAGATCAAGTTTTCATCCAGGCACAGGGTCACAGGATGGAAGGTTTATGAAGCTGATACTAGAAAAGCATCTGCTCGTGAGGCACCTTCCCTGAATCCCTGGGAAGATGCCTGTCACACAGTGGGGTTCTGCTCCCCAGTCACAGCCTCTGTGGCCACATGGTGGCAGTCAGACCCCATGCTGGAGGCCCAGTCTTGCTCCCACTGTCACGTCTCCCTTTTTCTCAAATGCATAGACGAATTGTGCTATCATGTAAAAGAAGAGCTGTTAACAGACTTTAAAACAAGAACCTCTGTTAAAATTTTAAACACCAGGTTATAGTTTTCAAAGCAGTGCTGCTTCATTTAAATATCCTCCCTGTGGAACCCTTGGCCATGAGTTTCATTTCTAGGCTGCCCCTCTGGGCAGCTTGTCTCCTGTGGCCCCACAGTAAGCCTGAAGCATAGGCAGTATAGACAAAAAGAGAGGCCCTTGCCCTCAAGCTGGTAGCTATAGTTTCTGAGATCTGTTGATGAAGAATTTCAGGAATTTTTTTCCACATCGGTGAGAAAATGAAGAAGCCGCATGTGTATTTCAATGATTTGTTACATGTAGAAGCTTAGATGCATGAAAACCTGAGGAGTACACTATGGTGGAATACAGTCACCATCAGTTTGGGACCCAGCTCTGCCCGTACAAAGTGCCCCGTTCTGGCCCAGATGAGATCCAAGCTTCCGGTTCCTCTATTTCCTTCTAGTGGCTGCTCTGTTTGTAGTTTCCACCATTAATCACCATTTCTGCTGTTGATCTGGGCTCAGTTTACTTTAAATAAATTTATGCTATTGCCTTGCACCAAACTAGTTTGCCAGAGATTAACCAGAGCTCAAGACCAAGTGGACATAATATTGTTCAGAGTGTAGTTACTATGGGTTTGGAATATTTGCATTCCCAGTGCTATCTTAGAGGAGGACATATTTTTTGAAACTTAGTACTTTCATTGTATTTATTAAATTAAGGGGAAATCTCTGGGCTTAAGTTAGTAAAAAGGAGACTTTAGATGATTATGCAGCTTGCAGTCCATAACTAAAAAAGGGAGACTAAACAACAGATGGTCTGAGAAGAGATAAAAGTAAAAGCAGATAGACAGGGATTCTTAAGACTCCCATCCATTGCGTGGTTTTTGTGATAGCACAGCCTCTTTGGCGGGCAGGCTGGTGCACACGGATTACAACTACAACCCCAGGGCCCCAGAGACACTATATTTAAGTAAGGGGATAAATGTCTTCCAGTTGAGCAGTGTTTACCATAGCATTTAATCATCTCCTCCTGGCTAAACAGTAAGCCCGTGGGTACATGATAATACAGGTTTTCTGATGAGGACACATACCAGTCATTAAGCTCAGGCAAAGATCTTTCTTAATATTATCATGCCTTGTCTAAAATAGTCAACTCTTACAAAAGAGGTTAATTAAGAGGAAACGTAATATGTCATTGAATCTGTCTCTATAAAATAAAGAGGATTCAGTGTGAGTTGAGGGGAAAACAATTTTCCCACATTCTTGCTAATACAATCACCTGGAATTAATATGTTGTTTGTGTGAAAAGCAAAGGGGTCATGTTCTATTTAATATGAACATAAGCAAAGTCAGGTTCTATGTTAATGGGAGGAACTAAAAAGATTAGGTCTAATTAGTAAGTGTCTAATACAAGGGGGCACTATTTGGTGATTTATATCCCTAGTCTGATTTAATGCTCACAGCAATCTGTGTGAGGGACATATATAACCTGTTTCATAGGTGAGGACTTGAGGTAGGAAAACAATATCCTTTTAGCCACAGATACTAAGTAGCAGAGCAGTAAGTCAAGCCCAAAATCTTTGTCTGAAATATTTTGAAAAGAAAAACCAAACTATAGTTTTTTACATTGGGTTTTTAAGTGGCTTGCATAAGAAAATAATGTTACTTACTACTATTTTGCAATTGGAAACATGCTAAGTAACATGCAAATACTAAGCTGTAGTGTATTAGCACTTCCTTTGGTGTCCTGTTTCCAAGCAGGACGCCCCAGAGGCAGGAAGGCCACAAATAACAGCTTTGTTACACCTTCCACAACGGTCAAGTCCTAGTTTATTTCAGTTGCCAAGAGGGGGCGCTATATGCTTTCTAGAGTTTCTCATAGAAGCACACTTTTCCATCCTACCCCTGTCTGTTTAAATAGTCCTCACCTACGATATCTACAGTGAAGTCAGATTTATCTTTTGGTTTTAGTGAAGTTCTGGCATTTGCTAAGACTTAGATTTCTCTGTATTAGCAAGGCACCTGCAATTCTATTGTATTTAGCTGTGAAATGACAGAATTATAATACTCAATGGTTTCTGTGTGAAAAAGAAAAGTTTGAATAACTATCGTCAGATAGTCTTATAGGAAAATAATGTTTTTAAAAAAATGTGGAGAAGTTCATGTACATGTGTGTGTTGAATAATGGAAGTATTTTAAGCACTGTTCCTGTTGAATAAGCATTTGTATGTTGATGAATACAGTACTAGGGAATGAGGAAAAAGAAAGATGCACTAGCTTATCAAAGACTGGGTAATGAAATGTGAGATTAGAAAGCAGAGGGTGATTATATTAGTGTAGCAAGTACATTCTTGAGGAAGTTTGGGTTGCCAGTACCATCAGACCCATGTTCAGAATGGGTTAAACACTAATAAGATGTGTTATTTCATAAAACAAGAAGTCCAAATGTATGATCAGGGCAAGACTGGTTAATTCAAGGGGCCAATGCCATCATCAAGAAATATGTTTCTTTTCCACTCTCAGCTCTGCTGTCCTCAGACTCATCCCTCATGATGACAGTGTGGCTGCTGCAGCTCCAAGTGTTTCCTACTCACATAGCATCTAAAGGTCATGAGAAAGATGGTCTCTTACCTTGTTACCTTTTAAGGAGTAGAACAACCTGCTTATGAGCCTCCTTATCCCTAGCTGACTTCCCCTTGGCTGCACAGTGGCCTCTTAGAGTAGTGTTATTCTTATTCTATTATTATTATTATTGTTAATCTAGTGGTGTTTCCTTCAAAGCTAGGCACTGGCCAGGATGAACTGAGTTACCATAATGGGCTATTATGACCAGGATTTAGCCTTTGGGCTATGGATGGGCTTAGTCTGTTTTCTGAAACACATAGACTTGGATGATTGAATAAAATTAAAGTTATGTTAGCAGGAATCCTGTTAGAAATGACTGCAGGTAAGCAGTCAATATTTTCTCTTCAGAGTTATAAGAACCGTGCTAGAAAAGCAGATAGAAAAGTGTGTCCTCATTTTTACTTTCTGAGTCAAAAAAAAAAAATGCCGGGCTGAGACTGCTTAAAGAGTTCTATTGACTTAAGTCCTGTCAGACTATGTGTGACTAAAGACAATAAAACTATTTAGATCTAGATCACCACTAACTTAGTAATGTCCTCTTCTTCAATTCCAGGGGGGACTTCCTTTACATAATGTGCACTTCCTTTGCTTTGGGGGGTGCGTGGAGAGGGTGTTGAGGGCTGGATAATCACTTGTGTCTTCATGGTTGGTGTCTGGGGATTATCCAGCCATTATTTATTGTTTTCACAAAATACGAAGCTGGAAACTGTTCTACTACCTCCACTCCATTAAATAGTTAGAAAATTAATGTCATCTCTAGAACCCCAGGCACCTACCTCCTGACCCCATGCAACACTGCACTGGACAGCCTAATAATCTGAATATGTGCAATGCTCATTGTTCTTCTTTCTGAAGGTAGCTCTATGTACATACAGTTTCAACTCTTACCTGCTTATATAAGGTGTAAAAACTTACCCACTACCTGCACTGGGGACCCCAAGTGTTCCTTATGTGTGTATAGTAAGTAGGTGACTCCCTGTCATCTCAGGTAACCAGAGCTCTTCTCTTGCCTGTCCTCAGGGAGATGCACATCAGCTCCTCCAGCACCATGACTTCTGAGAGTCAGGATCCTTCTTCAGGGGACCCCACAGTCAGCGCACTTCAACAGCAGCTGTTACTCATGATGGCTCGAAGGACCCAGTCAGAAAACCCCCAGGTATGTTTCAGCATCACTGTTTGTGAATGTTCCAGAAGCAGGAATCTTGGGCCTTTGTCCAGGTTGTATTACCTAAGAGAATTAGTCAGGTCTTGTCCTGAATTTTACTTCGCTGGGTTGTGTATAGCTCACTAGTATGGTGGTCTACTGAGTGAACATGATAAAAGCCATTTAAATGACAAGTAGCCTTCTCTTGGTATTAACAGGGTTACCACTGTCTTAATTGCTCTTCCAAACACATTAGAAATCCATTTACATTGATCTTTGGTTGCTGAGATACACAAATCCCACAGAGCTCACATGGTTAGGATGCCTTTCTTTCCCCATGGCTTGGAAAATATCTGGATTTTTATTATTTATTATGGCCTTATATATTAAGCAGTCAGAGATTCTCAAAGAGAATCTTGAATTGAAGAGAGGCTTTATTCTTGGAGCAAATGGCGTTATCATCAAGGGGCTTCCAAGATGAAGCCTCCCATTATTTACTGAGAGAACTTCTCAATGTTAGTTTACTTATTCAGTACACCCTTAATGAGGCTCTGTGAGAGGCAGAGCAAAGAATTCAAAGCAAAAGAAACATGGGAGGTAAGGCATAAAACTGGACATGAACTTAGAGCTATAGTTCAACCAGGGCATTTTGGAGAAAGAAGATGGAGAAGCTCCTTCATATAGACCTTGAGGAAAGGTGGATTTCAGCTGGCACAGGTTAAGGGAACTGGCTATGGATGGGAAACTGTCAAATTAATGTGATGTTTCCTTATTGCTGTATTCACCTTTCTCCTGGCCATCTTTTGAGTTCTTCTGGAGAACCTCACCTATGAAAAAAGCAATACAGTTTTATATTTGTTTTCATGATTGCTTAACCAAATTTTTCCAAAAGATTCTTGATGGTATAGTGGGTTGCAATTTATACACTATTGGTCAGATGTGCAAAAAAATGATATTATCTTCTAAGTGATGGCATTTTCCTCTGAAATCTTTAACTTCCTTACTAGGTGGGTAAGGGGTGGGAGGGGTGGGTAGGGAGGACATAAATGTGTCAATCAGCCCTTTCCAGCTCGAAGGAGTTTTGGTGCAAACAAGCATTCAGTGAACTTAAAAAAAAAAGAAATCAGTCTTTATGGCATTCAGCTTTGCCTCCTGTCTGTTCTAGGGTCTCTGGGTGCAGGAAGAAGCTTTCCTCGACCCAGGGAGGCAGGTGGAGGTGGGTGGGTGCCTCTGGGGCCCAATCATGGCTGAGATGCCTGCCACCATCCTGGTCACTGGGTGTGCTTGGTGGTGCCTGCAGAGGGATGGCTGCTCCTGCCCAGGTAGGGCCCAGTGCTGGGGTCTAACCCTGCCATCACCCCCCAGCTCTGAGGACTCTGCATTCTGCAGCCTCTTCCACTCCACCAGGATCTTTGAGTTCACCATTATTTTCTGTCCCTCCATGTGCTCCAATGGGCCCAGGCCCCAGCTGCATCCATCACACTAGGTGCCCTGTGCCCAGCCCCACCTTGCCTTCCAGTTCTAGGTCCTACCACAAGCCCTTTAGAATGTGGGTTTTCTCTGAGTAACTTGCATTTTCTCTAACACAGGCCCAGGGAAGCTTCAGCTCCCTACCACCCTTCCCTGCCTCCAGAATGTCCATGTTGTATCTCTAAGAGAGGAAGATTATATAAAAGTATCCAGATGGTTTGGGAAGATGTGAATGTCATTGATTCCATGAGTGGCAGAGCCACAGGAAAACTAGGAACTTTGGATTATCAGAGATGTAAATCCATTGATTTAATATCTCAAAAACATCTCAGGTAGAGCAGAAACTTGGAAATAACTAAATGTTGCATGGATAAATCAGAAAGAGTCATGCCATTTACGTTTAAATTTCCATAAGTGGCATGATTATGAAAATCAGCATATAAAACACTAAATTCATTTGTAGTGTTTCATTTTAATCATTTAACCAAATCATTGACAAACCTCAACCTTTTTAACTTTAAGTAAAACTTAAAATTTTAAGTATACAAGTGGAAAAGTGAAGATTGCTATCCAGGCTTATATTTAGACCGACCCTAAGTAAATATTTACAAAGGTCTCATATCAGAAAAAAATTCTTTAGGTCTATTACCTAATTTTCCAAATTTAACTGATATCACCAGGGAATTAGATTAGGTTTTAACCACAAAATAAAAATTAAGGTGGTTTCCTGCTTGTTATCCCCCACATATTTAGTGAAGGCTTACTCTACCTTCAGCCCTGTGCTAGGGGTGGGCTATAGTGGCCGAAAGACTCAGTCCCTGTCTTCAGGCAGTGTAACAACTGGTTCACCAGTTCAGCTCTGTATAACGGAGATTATGGTCAGGATGACTCAGGTGCTGTGGGGCATAGAAGTCCTAGGCCAAGATGCAGGGGATCAGGGAGGTTTCCTTGGTGAGTGACGTCTCAGCTGAAGTGTAGAGGATGAGTTGAAGTGAGGCAGCAAAACAGCCGAGGTAAAGGGTTGGAAGTGAGGCAGAAAGCTAGTGTGCTCACTTCCTGGAGCGTGGATGCCTAAGGATGATGAGGAGCTGTTTCCCAGGTAAGCCCAACAGAAGTAAGCAGGAAATAGAGCTTTTAAGGCAAGGCTGTTTAATGACTTCCCTTCACCACTCCCCTCCCTCTGTCCTTCACAGCTGCCTGGGTGCAGCTGTATGCGCTGGGAATCCCCCTTCTGCAACCTTATGCAAACTGTTCTCATTCCAGCAAAGGGTCCAGTGGTACCCAGAAAGTGGGCCCAGACCAGAAAAAAAGACTTGTTTGGAATTCTTCTTGGCACAAATAAAATATGTGCACATCAAATGAAGTAGCCTTGAAAGGGGGGTTCTCAGGAGGCCTGGTCAGCTTCTTTTTAGATTAGGCAGATGAGTGGAAGAGGTTCTTTTTCATCTTCATAGCTGCAGAGTTCAGCTCCCTAGAACAAAGAGAAGGATAAAGCTTGAAACATGCATGGGGTTGGTGAAATCTGTCCCCTGGACTCCAGATTAGCACTGTAGGGCTTAGAATATTATCAGTCACACTGTCACATTATCCATGTTATAAACTGGTGCTTCTCTGTGCTTCAGTTTTCCCATCATGTACTTCTAAGCTCATTGTGTATATTTGGTAGATTCATTACCATGACTTTAAAATCCTACATTGTTTCATTATGTTACATAACTGAGCATTTGAGTAATCACCTTGAAACATCTTCTTTATTACATTACCCAGGTTACTCAAAGACAGTTTTGGACCCATGACAATATAGCATTTGCTGCTTGCATTTATCCTCACCTGGATCTGTCTTCAAGTTCATTCAGCTTGTCCTACATTTAAAATGATAGTTTACAAAGTACTTTCACATACAAAACTAAGGCTCTATGTAAGTCTCTAAGAGTGACATTATTATTATTGCTAATACTGGGGAAAGAATGAAAGCTAAGTAGTTCATTGGTCCTAAAGTGATAATATTGGTGAGGACTGCAGAAATGGGCACAGCACTGGGCCTGTCACTCCAGGTTAAAGTAAAGGGAGCATTTATATCATTAAAGAATTTGCTATCATTAAAGAATTAATGAAAAGAGGGACTTCCACATTTTACTCTATATATTTCTGTATCATTTGTATTTTTTTGCCACAGTGGTGTAGCCATGAATTGTTATTTCTTAAAATTCAAAACATTTTTAAAAGACAAAAACCAGCCTTCTCATTTGTATGAAGTGCTATATATAATATTTTATTAAATAATCCTTATGTGTAAGAATATTGGCATTTACTAATAGATGAAACAGATGAAACATCAATTATATAGATGAGATGAGGCATCAAATACTTTCATTATTGAAAGTTTATCTTGACTTTAAAAAAACGGATATTTGCATACTTTTCATTTATCATGTTTACAAGCTCATTAAAAAATCTAATAACATCTACATGATTTGTTATAAATTCTGCAATTTTAACTTTTAAATAGAGCTACTGTTATAGTAGTGTTCTATTTGTGTTTTATACTTTTTATCCTTCAGGGTGTTGTTCATATCTAGATTTAACTAGCAATCCGTTAGCATGTTGGGAACACTGGTTCTCTGCAAGGCATTGTGCTAGGCATTCTCATATTTGGTACACATTATCTTTATAGGAAATATCGGCGGTTAGGTATAATTTCACCTTGAATTTGCCATCAGTTCAGAGTGTCGTGTTCCTTGCAGTATTGGCTGGGTTCCACTCAGTATTCTGGTCACTTTGTCCTTTGGTCTTAACTAGGATTTCTAGTTCTGCTTGCCTCCTCTTCAGCAGCTCCTGCCATAATTTCTCATGAGCCCACTTCTGACACCAGAGTCACTCTCAACTCCGCCTTCCCAGCAGGGGGAAGAGCACATGGTGCCACGTAGGACTATTATTTACAGTCTTCACTCTTCTACCCCTTCCCCCTATACTTTCAGGAATTTTCAAGGTTCCAGCCCCCACCCAAAAAAAGAAAGAAGGCCTATAATTTAAATCCACCTGGGTCTGTTCTTACTTTGCAGAGGTCCTATAGACCTGATCACTTGCTGTCATCTACATAAAGGGCCTTCATTTATAGTTTAGCTTTTATAGGGTACAATTCATGTTTCAAGGTTGTAAATTTAACTTTAAAATAGTTTTAAATAGCACATTATTTATAATCCATTATTACTTAGTCTAAATTTTTTTTATCATTGTCCATTTCTGATGGTTTCCTTTTCAAATTTGTGTTTTTAATTTGTTCTTTCACAATTGTACTCATACATGTTTTCTCTTGCACTGTTCTGCTGCAAAGGTGACTTTCGCCTTACCAGTGAGGACTGCCTGATGCGTGGATTGGCCTGGGTTCTCTAGTGTGAGACTGCATCGAGAGACCAGGCCCCAGCTACCACAGTGCTCCTCCTAACGTTAAGACCTTGGGGGAGTAGCCCAACCTCTCAGAGCCTGTTTCTTTTATTTTAAATGGGGACAGTAGCACTTATGTGGAAGAGTTATTGTGAGGTTTTGAGGATTAGAGATAATACAGGGCAAATTAAACCTTTAACAATCAGTGGCCATTATACTTCTATGGAACTCTTGAAGGTGCCATTGTTTTGAACAGAACTTTTCAAGTAGCCTGGGGAAGGGATGTTAGACTTTTACATTCGTAAACATTTTCAGTCTACCAAAAAATATTTCTGAAATGTACTATATACTTCCCTGCCTTCTTCAACTGAATATGCTAATCATCGTTTAAATTCTTCTTGGTAATTCAGATTCATGAGATGGTCCTTGAGTACTATGCTGTAAATACAGATCCGTATGGGGAGTGTGAGCAAAAGCAGTTATTGTATTTCTTGAAAAGAACTCCCCCTGTTCCCCTACTCTTATTAATCTTTTTCTTCTAATAGTAGAATAAACTTGCAGGCCTGGCTTACTGGGCAGTGTGACATGGCGGCTCTTCAGTGAGGCTTAGTTAATGACTGAAAGCCAGAAACAGCCTTTTGATCAGCGTGCCTGTGCATTCCCATAAGTCATAGATGTGAGTCGCCTTCTCCGTCTCCCCTGAGCGTCCTCCCCTCTGCCAGCTCCTTCACTGCTGATGCTCTCTAGGAGCTCTGCCCTGAACCCTTTTACTCCAGAATCATCTATCTTACAGGCTCCCATGGCTCACTTTTCTCTCTCTCTCTTTCTAGACATATAGATATGGATATAGATATGTTTATATTTGTGTGCACATCACTATTATCATGTCTGGTTTGCAAATCTACTCCCCAGAAATTGTTAATCCCCTTTAAGGTAAAAATTCTTGTCTTGTCATCCTTTGAATTCTCAGTATATAGTTTCTGGCTTAAATAATCTATACAAATATTTGTTGGATGAGTGAACAAATGAATGATTAAAATGAAGAGGAAAAATTTGAATTTGAAATTTGTACCAGAAACAAGTGAAGAATAATTGCTATAATTTACTTTTAGCTTTACATTTAGCTTTGAGCTTCCTTGGTATTAAGGCAAAAAAATGAAAGTCTATGAACCTTACTGTCTCATAAGAGAAGTTGTTTTGGGATGATTTGTGTCCCCCCAAATCTGTATGTTGAGTCCTAACCTCCAGGACCTCAGAATGTGACTGTGTTTAGAGACAGGACCTTTAAATAGGTGATTAAGTTAAAATGAGATGTCCCTAATCCAATACAACTGGTGTCCTTATGAGAAGAGGAGATCAGAATGCAGATACACACAGAGTGATGGTGATACACACAGAGTATGTGAGGACACAGGGAGAATAAGATTCAGCCATCAGTATGCCAGGAGAAACTATCCTTGCCCACGCTGTGATCTTGGACTTCCAACCTCTAGAACTGTGGGAACATAAGTGTCTGTTGTTTAAGCCCCCAGTCTGTTTCTTTGTTATGGCAGCCTGAGCAGACTGCCACAGAAGTCAAATCATTTTTTCTTTGCATGAAATTCTGAGATGATTTTTAAACAAGGGTTTTCATTTAAGTGGCAATAAATTGCATAATTTTAATAACTTGTGCAAAAGATGTAGACATAGTTTTCATGTGATTTATTTTTATACTGACCTTCCCTAACAGCAAAGGGTATAATACTAAACCTTGACTTACGGAGAGCATTTTACTAACAATTCATAAGAATGCTATCATCTTTGTTATTGCTTACCCCTGATCTATTTGTGCATTGTATGTGAATTCTCACATCACAAAACAATAAACCGTGGTCACCCTATGCACATGTTACTGGCGATCTTTGGCATGAAACAGTAAGGAACAGGATGTCTTTTTTGGGGGAAGGTTTTACTATAAACCAGAAATTCATTGTCATTAAAAGAATATTCTGGTCTTTCTGACATGACACCAGGCAGTTGCCACTAACCTCTCTTTTATGTTGGAATAGAACCTGGAACCCAAGCATCACTCACAATCTCAACTTCCCTGTAATAATACACTTCTATCCCTCCTATATATTGCCAGCCTGAAGACTACCTTCATGATAGATCAGCTCTCCCATGAAGTGTCTTTTGCATCAGTATTTTATTGTCTGAATAGCTTGATGCTCCATAAGCTGAGTCAGTGCATAAGTATCTGGGGACAAAGTGATGGCAAAACCGGCCCCTTTGGAGAGTTCTGCAGTGGTCTCTGGGGAAGGAGGTGTGCTGCCTTATGCGTGCCAGGCATTTTGACATCAGTGACTTTCACTGGATTAAAAAAATCATGTAATCTGCTCAAGTATAACCTTCCACTTTATAAATCAGAGAGAAATGTGTGAGACCATTAGCAGACAGCCCCACCTCCAGGCTGCTCTTCTGTGTTGCCCTCATCCCCTTTCTGTCTTAGCTCCTTATCAGTCTCCTGTGTCTCATGTATATAAGCCTATATGAAATTAGAACCTATCATAAATCCTCTTTGGAAAAATACAGGGCAAAAACAAACAAATAAAAATATATATTAGAATGATGCAGCAATTCCACATCTGATTTTTTCCCCCATTTTTTAAATTAAGGTATCATTGATATACACTCTTATGAAGGCTTCACGTGAGCAACATTGTGGTTACTACATTCACCCATATTATCATGCCCCCCCAACATACCCCTCTGCAGACACTGTCCATCAGTGTAGCCACAGAGTCACTATTTGTCTTCTCCATGCTGTACTGCCTTCCCTTTCACCCCCCTACATTATGTGTGCTAATCATAATGCCCCTTAATTCCCTTCTCCCTCCCTACCTACCTACCCTCTCCACCCTCTTCCCTTTGGTAACTGCTAGTCCCTTCTTGGAGTCTGTGAGTCTGCTGCTGTTTTGTTCCTTCAGTTTTGCTTTGTTGTTATACTCCACAAATGAGTGAAATCATTTGGTACTTGTCTTTCTCTGCCTGGCTTATTTCATCGAGCATAATACCCTCTAACTCCATCCATGTTGTTGCAAATGGTAGAATTGTTTTCTTCTTATGGCTGAATAATATTTCATTGTGTATATGTACCACCTCTTCTTTATCCATCCATCTACTGATGGATACTTAGGTTGCTTCTGTATCTTGGCTATGGTGAATAGTGCTGCAATAAACATAGGGGTGCATATGTCTTATTGAATCTGTGATCTTGTTTTCTTTGTGTAAATTCCTAGCAGTGGAATTCCTGGGTCCACATCTGATTTTATCTAAAGAATCTAAAGCAGGGAGTCAAACAGATATTTACACACCTGTATTCACAGCCTCACTGTTCACAATAGCCAAGGGGTGGAAGCAACCCAAGTGTCCATCAATGGGTAAATAGATAACAAAAGATGATATATCTATATCGTGGAATAATACTCAGCCTTACAAAGGAAGGAAATTCTAATGCATGCTACAAACATGGATGACCTTGAGGACATCATGCTACATGAAATAAGCAGGCATAAAATGACAAATAATTCCACTTTCAGGGGATCCCTAGAGGAGTCAGATTCATAGAGAGAGAGAGAGTAGAAGAGCGGTTGCCAGAGGCTGGGGGAAGGCGAATTCAGAGTTGTTCAATGGGGACAGATTTTCAGTTTTGCAAGATGAAAAAGTTCTAGAGATCTGTTGCACAACAGTTAACACTGAACTGTACATTTAAACACAGTTAAGATGGTAAATTTGATGTGTTTTTTTTAAACTACAATTACAAAAAATACAGACTAGAAATAGAAGATCTGCCGGGATATGGGGCCGCTGGAGAAGGCTTACTGATATTAGCAAGGAGATAAACCATAGCCAAAGAGTGAAGGAGGAGGTAAGTGGGAGCTTTGTCTTTAAAGGCCTCTGTGCACAGAGAACAGGAAACAAAGAACAATGTGGAAAGTCTAACTGGAGTCTCTCCACTTCATCTGAGACCCCAAGAAGCTGCACTCTACTGTCAGGATTAAGAAAATAAACTCTGACATCCCCACTCTGGCTAAGGGGACTGCATGTAAAACTGCTCGTCTCAATCCTTGGTGTTGGTTACAGGGACAGAAATCTCTCCTAGGGCCTAATAACCACAAGATGATTTCCATATAGGCTTGTAGCTCTTATTCATACTGCATGCATGGACCAAACACCTTAAAGAATTTATTTTAAAATGGTGCCAGGTTGGTATTGCTTCCATGTGCCTAGCAGAAACAAAGGTAAATTTTAAATGAAAAGAACAGAGCTTTACTATTACTCTTAAAAAACTAATATGAATATTCAAGGAAAATATGATTTAGTGAAAAGTTATCAGATATGCTAGAAAACATGCCACCATAAATAAGATCCAGCAAAAATAAGTCAACAGAAAGCAGAAATAGACTCTCAGTGAATTTAGATTTTCTAGGATCAGATTCAGAATATGGATTAAGTATGTCTAATATATATATAAAGACATATGAAATTGAGTAAAATTTAAACATTTTTAAGTTTTACTGTATGTAGGTGTAAAGATGGAAAAATGAACATTGCTATCCAGGCTTGTATTTAGACCCAGGCATACATTCTGTGTCGGAGTTTGAGTTTGTGTGACTGTTTTGATGTCTAAGGAATGTTTTCTTATAGACATTAAAATGCCAGGGACTGAGTGCCAAATTCTTATATTCCTATTTCCAGCCTTGTGTGAGGCTCCTAAAAGTCATTCACTAGATATTTGTTAGACAAATCAATGAAGGTTAATTGTTTTTTCAAAACTGAGTTCTTCTCCACTGAATTAGAGACAATCAGAGATTAATTTAGGGTTAAAACCTGGGATTAAATTTCCCCACCTGTTTCTGTTTTATTGGTTTAGACGTTTTTCAATAAATATTTCAGTTTTTTTATATAAGGTCTTATCAGAGACTTACATATTGTCAATGAAAATCTTTTTACTCTTAGTAAAATTTATTTCAACATTTATCTCAGCATTACACTAAATAAGATACCTTTCAACAATTAAACCATCTAAAAGCTTTTGTTGAATGCTGATCTTTCATAAGAATTATTTTCATGGTAGTTTCTTGGCCTTAATTAACAGTGGTGTTTTGATATGTGTGTTTGATATGAGTACCATAGTTTTAATGGTATATTATAACGGAATTGAAGTGTGATGGTAAAAAAGACCCTTTTTCTTCATCATTATCCTTTCCTTAGAGTACCCATTTTTATGAACTATGTTGGTTTACATTTCAGAATTTGAACATCTGTTTTTTATACATTTTTATTACAAGGTATATTTATGACAATAACATGCCAATACAAAACCCATTCTCTGTTGTTCCTTTGGTATCTAAAGAATCTGAGTCAGGATCTGGAAGACTCATCATGTTCTTCAACACAAGGAAAATTTAACCGAGAGCAGTTTTACAAGTTCATCATTTTCCCTGGCAAGTGGATTAAAGTCTGGTATGATCGACTTACCTTGTTGGCATTACTTGATAGGTAAGCCACTAAGCATGCAAGTGGACAGATGAAAGACATGGTGGGAGCATAGCCATTGCTCTTGAATGAAAATTGTCATGTGCTAAGGTTCTCTGGAACATTTTCAAGTATACGCTCTGCAGACCCAGAGTTGAAGCAGTAAGATCCTAATAACCGAAGAATTATAATTCAGCAATTAAAATAGGAGGTAGTTGAATTAGTAACATGGCTTAGATTTAAGTTTAGCTCTGAGGATAATATTATGTATTGTTCTACTCACAGCTTGCCACATTTTTTAGAAATGTGTGAGGCTTCCCTATGAAGCACAGGGCCTGACTTGACTGGGATGAGTCCAGGGAGATGGGGAGAGGAGGGACAGTGACATGGAGTGATTTCTAGCTGTTTCCTTTGATGATGATTCTACTTCTCACACCTGTCTGATCACACTAATTGGAATATTAGTCTTTCCTTTAAGCCCTTTTACTCTTTCTCACCTCTCCTTACCACTGTTCCTCCGGATAAAATGTTGTGGGGTTGGAGATATGGTTCCTGAGTGCAGAGGGAGAGGGGCAAGGTCAGGTTCTCTAAGGAATGATGGAGATGGGACTCCATGAGGACTTCCCACTTCTGTGCCCACACCTCAAGAGTTACATAGGAAGGATTTCGATCCTCAAAGGCTGTGTAGTTCTGGAGTGTTGGTTCGAAAATTCAAGAGGCTGTTACTAATGCTGTCATCAGCAAATGCTGAGTTTCACAAATTAAATGCCAGCCAGTGGGGGCAGTGGCAGGCTGGTTGCCTGCCTTGCTGTTGGTGGTCGCCCACTGACTACTTGTTATGGTAAGGTCTTAAATGGTGTGATCACATACTAAAAAACTATAGTCGTGCAAAATTACAACGATAAATTTCAGGACCCACAAGTCAGAGAATGGAGTTATAATGGTTTTCCTAACAACATGATGTTACCCAAGGGCCACACACTTATGATGAACATTTCATACTTAAATGAAGTAATCCAAAATCATACATTCTGTTAGATGAGGCAGTTTATTTGAAATATTAATTTTTTTCTGTTAAAAAGGAATTATTGAAAGTTGGGCTATTTTGTGTTAACTCTTCATATTACAGACACATATTTCTGTTGATTTCTAGGTTTGTTATTTTAAAATCCATTCAGTGACAAAAAGTAACTGAAAATATAATTAAAGGCTTTAAAAAGATGATAAAGAAGATTATTGTAGTTTTTTTTTAAGTTTATAGTTTATAGTTTAGTCACCTTTCTTGCATGGTGATTAAAATCACACTGGTTTTCAACTTTGTGCTCAGGGGTGACCTAGAGCCAGGGCCACTCCCTTATACATGGGTCCCTCAGCTGGAATGGGGAGCTCTGGGCTCTGGTGATCCCATGCAGGTCAGATTCAGTCCCTACTACTTACTAGTGTTGTGACCTTAGGATGGCTTTGAAACCTGTGCCTCAGCTTTCTATCTGTTAAATGGGGATAACATATACCACAGAGAGGTTAAGGTTAAAGCAACATAGCCATAGAAAGTGTTCTTTAAATACTAATTGCCATGATTATAATTATTAACTGCAATGTGGCCGAGAACTCAAAAAGAAGAAAAATAAAAAAATAAGGTAAAATTAGGGTAGCCAAGGTAGATGATGTTAAATCCAGACACTGAGATTCAGGCCGTTAATTCATAGGAGAAATCACCCTCTACTCAGCACCCATATATGCCTGCTGTCACTCATCTGTTAGCAAGCTTGATGATCTGGTTTTCCATTTTGTAGTCAGTTAGGAGGGGAGAAAGTAAGTAGGTGAACCCTCAGCTGACAGCAAGGAAAGAAGAAGAAAAACCCAAAACACCGACTTAGAAAACATGAACAGCTTGGGACCTTTGCAAGGAGAGTGTAATTCCCAGGTGGGGCTGTGGATCAGAATCACCTGGCAGCTTTATCAGCATACAGAGTCCAGGCATGGGACGTCACCAATCCAGCACGACCTTGAGTACAATATAGGCTGTATCATGGCACACCTCTCTAGCTCAGCTTCATAGTTAGATCAGTTATGATCTGGAGGTCTTTGTAAAAAAACAGGAACTTAGCAATGCATTTCACACATTTTTTTTGCTATGATAATAAAATTTCAAAAGGCAGAAATAAATTGCCTTTGCTATTCCTTGGGGGATGTTGTAATTAAAGTCCCAAGTGGATCAACTTGAATTCCTAAATTAAAGTTTATAAAGAAAAAGTATGCATAATAAAAAGCAACCTGCAAGGGTTGTGCAGGAATGGAAGAAAATGGCAAATAGCAGTCACTGAAACTACACAAACCACATTATAAACTCCCAGAGGTTATGGCCCACTGCTTGGGATTTTGCAGCTTACTCTGAAATTCAGGCTTGATCTTCCTTGAAAATGCTTCCTATTCTCTAATCGTGCCTTCATGATTCCTATAATTGCACCTCTGCTGTTTGCCTTTGGTTCACCATCCATTCTATTTGGATATTTTTGTAATCATCCCTGTTCTCCTTTCTTATTTTCTCTTCTGTGTTACCACATCTTGTAAAACACATTAGGTTTTATTTTCATTTATCTAGTTTGTCAGATTGGCATCTAAAATGAAAAGCTGCCCTTCTGGGTGTCATTTTATTGATTCATTCATTCCACAAATTAAACAAAACAAAACAAAACCCCAAGAGCTGTCTCCATCCTGGGCTGTGCCCTGGGCATTGGGTATAGAGTGTGAATAAGATAGACATGGTCCCTGTCCTCATGGGGTTTGCATTCTATGGGGGGGGAGATATGCTAAAAGAACAATTGGTGCTAGGTGCCATGAAGACAAACAGAAAGGCCTCAGTTAGAGGAAATGGGGGGACAAGGGACATTGATGTCAAAACAGATGGTCACAAAAGCCTTTCCTTAGGAGGAAATGCACAAACTGAGGTATGAAATAAAAGAAGCAGCTAGCCACATGACAAGTGGAGGACATATCATTCATGCTTCTCACACTGAGACCATCATCCGTGTTATTATTACAAGAACATCTCTCATTTCTCCCATCCTTAAAAATCCTCTGGACTCACTTTCCCTCCTGCTACTGTCTGGTTTCTCTGCCCTTGTTTGCAGCAAAACTTGAAGAATCTCCTGTGCTTATTTCTGTTTTTCTTCTCCCATTTTCCCACAAACCTATTCCATTCACTCTTTCCTGACCCAACGCCACTGAGCTTGCTGACCTCGTTGAGGTCGCTGCTCTGATCCCACCATTCAGTGCTCATTTCACCAGACCCATTCGCAGCATTTGCTTTCTTCTCTCGGCTTCTGGGACTTGGCCTTCTCTCGGGCTTCCTTCTGCCTTGCAGGCCACCCCTTCAGTCTTTGCCCCTGAGCCCCAGGTGCTGCCCGCCTCTTGGTGTTCTTTCTTTCTCTGTCTACCTTCCTTTTTTTCTTTGATGATTGCACTGAGTCTCAAGGCTTTAAATACCACTAGATAAGCCAATGACTCTCAGATTTAGATCTCTAACTTAGACCTATCTCCTGAATTCTAGGCTTGTTTTTCTTTCAGATTGCCACCTTATGATCACAGTCCAGCTGAGCTCTTTATCCCTACATCATCCCAAGCCTCCCCACCTCAGCTGATGACCTCCAGTTTCTCAGCTGAAAAATGCTGGAGTCATCATTGTGTTTTCTTGCCTTTCACCCCCACATCATAAGAAATTAGGTTCACGGTTTCTTCAAATGTGTGTACTGCGTCTCTCTACCTTTAATATTACTGCCCTTATCCGAGCTGCTTTCATCGCTCATCTGGTTCACTGTAATGGCACTGTCTGCTTCTACCCATTCTTCCTGACACAACAGAGTGAGACTTTTTAAGTTTTACTATTCTGCTGTCTGCCCCGCAGTGGCTCCCCATTTCACTCAGAATGAAAGCTAACATGCTCACAATGCCCCAAATTCTCCGGTGCTCTAGCCGCTCATTTGCTCTCTGACCTCACCTCCTGCTGCCATTACAGAATCCTTCCCACCCACACTGGCCTTCCTGATGTTCTTCACTAAGCCAGGTCTGCCTCTAGGCTTGAGACCCTTGTGCTGGCTGCTCCCCCTGCCTGAAACACTCTCCTCTCAGATACTGCATGACCAATACCTGCAACTTTCACTTGTCATTTCACTGAGGCTTAGCCTGACCTTCCTGTTTAAAATTACAACAGCTCCCTAGCCACATACTCATAATTACTCTCACCTTGTCCTGTTCATTTTTCTATTGCACTAATCATCTTCAAAGACTATTAACTTATTGTTTGTGTACATTACTTATTTTCTGTCACTGCCCACTGGAAAGAAATCTGTAGGTTTGCTCACTGATGTACCTCCAGCATCTAGAGTAGTGTGAACACTGCCATTGATTCTGCTGTGATCCTTTCTACTGAAACCTTGGAATCATCTTTATTCTTGCAATCTGCTCTTCACTGTACATGACCCACTCAGTCACACAGGCCTTTCTGCTTTACTCTGTGGTGTTGTATGTTAAAGTCCCATGTCTTTCCAGTTCCCCAGCCATGTCATTTTCCCAGGCCCTCTTCACCTCTGCCCTGGAATGTGGTTATCTTTCTTTGGTCTTTTTCCTTTGCAGTACAAAATAAATCTTTCCAAAATACAGCCTTAATCATGACATTCTTTCTCTAGCAAGTAAACTTTTTATTTCAGTATTTAAGTATGGATACATGAAGAATGGCATGGCAGTAGAGGAATGGAGTCCTGGTGGAGGGGAAAAAGTGATGTATACTTAAACTTCACTGAACTCACTAAAGAATACATAAGTTTTATGGACCTCAACTAACAAAATAAGTTTTATGGACTGCAACTAACAAAATATATTTAGCTCTATAAAAGAGCATAGTAGAAAATAAAAAACACGTAAATTTTCCTTTTCACCAAATACATTTTGGTCCCCCTGAAATTTTTTTTAATCTTTAATTTGAGCATCATACTTAATTTTTAACTTCAGTATCATAATATCTGAGGTCTTCATAGTTCTAGACATCTCAATTTTATACATCTCAACTGCTTGATTAAAAAATGGGCAAAAGATATGAACAGATACCTCACCAAAGAATATATATAGATGACCAATAAGAATATTAAAAGATACTCTACATCATGTATTATTAGCGAATTGCAAATTAGAATAACAATAAGATACCACTATACACCTATTAGAATGGCTAAATCCAAAACACTGACAACATCAAATGCTAATAAGCTTGTGGAACAATAGGAACTGGTGGAAATGTAAAATGGTACAGCCATTTTGGAAGATAGCTTGGCAGTTTCTTACAAAACTGAACACGTTCTTACCATGTTATCCAGTGATCATGTTCCTGGTCCACACAAAAGCCTGCACACCCATGCTTATAGAAGTTTTATGCATAATTGCCCAAACTTGGAAGCACCCAGATGTCCTTCAACAGATGAGTGGATAAACAAACCATAGTACATCCATACAGTGAAATATTATTCTTAAGCCATGAAAAGACATGGAGGAACCTTAAATGCCTTTTCGTACTATGTGAAAAAAGCCAGTATGGAAAGGCTACCTACTGTATGATTCCAACTACATGACATCCTGGGAAGATCAGGGTTGCCAGGGATTAGTGGGGAGGGAGGAATGCATAGGCAAAGCACAGAGGATTTTTAGGGCAGTAGTAATACTCTGTCTGATACTCTAATGGTGGAAGCATATCATTATACACTTGTCCAAACCCATAGATTGTACCACAGCAAGAGTGAGCCATAACGTAGACTATGGATGTTGGTTGGTAAGGATGTATCAGTGTTGGTCCATCCGTTAAAACAAATGTACCACTCTGGCAGGGGATGTTGATGGTGGGGAAGGGGTTGTGTGGAAACTCTTTACTTACCTCTCAATTTATCTGTGAATCTAAAACTGCTATAAAAAATTCTAATAATAAAAATGTTCAGGAGTGCCTGTGTGCCAGGAATGAAGTGGCCAATTGTCTTTCTCTAAAAATGATCATAATTTAATGGGAAAGACCAATATATGCATGCACAAAAACTGATAAGTTAAGAAGTATACTCCTAATTCCCTCCTGTGAATGACCCATCTAAGTCCTGACCTTGTGGCCCACACCTGTTCCCTTAGTACAGTTCATAACTGCACTATAACTCCATCTTGTCCTCCCATAGCAGCCTTCCACCTCTGAAGTCCTAATCCCAGTTTCTGCTCATCCTTCATATTCCCTCTAACTCCCTCAAATGTTCCCAAACCATCTCTGGCACTGACCCTCTGCTTTCTCCTGTCTAGCAGCCCTGCCTGTCCTTGTTGCATCCCCATCTTGCTTAGGTTGCATCCCCATCTTGCTTAGATCAAAACGCCTTTGCATTAGTACCCCCAGACTCCTCACCTCTCCCATTGCACACCCACGGACAAACCTCACCTGTGGGTGAGCCCCCCTCTCTATCCCACACCTCTTCTGAGGAGTCCCCCAGGAGAAAGCCACCCAATGAGATTGTGGTCACATCACAGCTCAGTCAGACCCTTGGTACTGCCATCTCTCTGGCTGGAGCTCTCCCAGCTCCCGAGGCTGGGCAGCAAATTCTGGCTCTACAGATTATATCTGGAAGGAATGTCCTGCTTTAGCCAGGTGTTAATGCAGCTCCTCCCCCATTTAAAGGAGCCCATGAAACTCTTTATCTGAACTGCATTTCAGTGTTGTGGGTGAAATAGTTACTGCTTTCTCCCAGCAAAACCCACTTTAGCATCCAAGTAGACCCAATGAGATTTTATTTCATTTGTTTCAATAACGGAAATCTGGGATTAAAGTACGGATTTTGTTTATAAAACACAGGAATAAGGAAAAGAAATCTTAAAATCTTGTTACCAAATACAAAGGCAATCTTAAGATAACAGCTCTGCTGTCACTGTCAGTCTTTTCAGAAACAGTTGGCTATTCTTTGCTTAAAAGTAGACAGAGAATATCGTTTCCTTCACTTTTATTTGTTTATTTTTCACAGAACTGAGGATGTGAAGGAAAATGTGCTGGCAGTTTTACTCATTGTCCTGGTTTCACTGCTCGGATTTCTGACCTTGAACCGAGGCTTCTGCAAAGACGTGTGGGTGCTCCTTTTCTGCCTTGTCATGGCCAGCTGCCAGTATTCCCTATTAAAGGCAAGACCTCATCTAATTCTTACCATCACTAGTGTATGCTTGAAATCATGAGATGATGACACAGACACTTCTTATTTGTGTTCTAGAGCGTTCAGCCTGATCCCGCCTCACCAATACATGTAAGTTTCCAATAACAGGCAAGTAGCTTGTTTTGTCTGCTTGTGTAGAACAGCCAAAATCTATTTAAAAGGAAAAAATATCAATATACATATATATTGAATATATGAATAGAAATATCAATGCACGGTGGCCCAGTGTAGTGGGGGGAGGTATGGGGTGGGTGGGCTTGAAGAGTGTGTGTGTGGGGTCTTTTGTATCCACTGGATTCATATTAGGATAGAGCATGGAGCCTGCAGGGGAAGACTGCAGACTCGGTAGTCAGATTGCCTCCATTTATTTCCTGGTTCCTCTTCTTGAGTGTTGGACTCCTGAGTAAGATACGTGTGTGGAGATATAAACTCTCCTGCCTCATTATCATTATCATTATCATTTTGTGGAAATAAGAATAATGAAAATGCCTGTGGGGATTAAACCATCCATGTGACATGCTTAGAACAGTGCCTGGCACATAGAAATGGTTTAATAAATGGTAGTTTTCCTTATTGAGAGTATCAGTTATGGAAGCATGAATCATTCTTTTACATGAAGGTTATCTCTTCCTATTCCACTATTATTAACATTTATGCCATAGCTTTGGGCTAATTTATAATTGAGACTCCAGCTCACCAATGTAGCTCTCTTGGTGGTCTGGGATTCTTCGATGAGCTCTGAGGCACAGGGTTTCTGCTTCCCAGCTGCACCTTCCACCACGGGTGCTGTGGGACAGGGTCGGCATTGCCCCATAGGTCTCCAGCTCCGTGCCTATGCACTGAGACCTGTTGAGAAACTGTCTTTCCTTGTTACGGTGAGGTCCTGGGGGACCCTGAAAATACTCTCCCAGTGAAAGAATGCTTGATCTTTCCTCTACTGCGTTTTTAAAAAATTCATATCCAGGATTTAGGACTGCTTTTAAATCTGTGATCACTCATGTTTAGCTCATGGTAATTAAGAAAAGCTTTTAATTGGACAATCACATGGCATACATTGCTATCTTGTTAAATTCCTATTCCCCTTAATTGGTTTACATATAATACATCTTTTATTCCAGAGTCTGAATGTCAAGATAAGTAGAAGTAGCATAATTAGGGTATTAAGATGTATGGTTGTGATTATCATTAGAACTCTTTGGTAGGTGGTGAGGGTAGAGATGTGTGGCTCTGAAATGTTTTGTTCAAGCCCACCCTAGATGCCACATCCTCCTCCTCCTGCATCAGTAAATAAGCCCTCCTTTCTATAGTAACAATACTTCAGTGGCACTGTTTTTCCTGGGTGGCTCCGGGGTGGGACATGATATGCTGTAACCTTCACTTGCTGTGTGTACTTCCAGGAATGATGCAGAGTGTGCTGGTAAAGGCGGGTGGAGAGTACAGCTGAATAATCGTCTGGCTCTGCAATAACTGCTCATTCTCAGGACCCCTATGTCCTTGCTCTAAGTTGGAGTTATATTGTCTTACATGATCTAATTCCTAGAGGAGTAGATCAAGCTGCTATTCCTTTATTTGAGCAAGCATGTCCTAGTGAGATAGTAGGACATGACCTCTCTCACTGTCATAATAAGACATAGACATCCAATGATGTTTATTACAGTAATTAATTCACTTGCACAGATTTCTAAGTAGATTAGTCCCTGATTTGAGTTGACATTTTTCTAACAGTTCTAGTGAGTAAAGAAAATATAGTAGCTATTATAAAACATTTCCTCTTGCAATCTGTCTGAGCCATGTGAGTATATAGAAGGATGATTTATTATCTCCAGTTTATAGATGAGAAAACCTCAGGAGGGAGATGGCCAAGAGACTGAGCTAAGTGTGGGCACAGAGATGGTTCCCAGGCCTGCTGCTCTCTCCAGCTCTGGCTAAGTTTCATTTGTCAGGGGCTGTCAGGTGAACCAAAGTGCTTTAAAAATGACACCGCTTTGTACGTTTGCAGAGAGGGGCTATTAATAAGTTTAGTCAATTCTTAACTGATTTTTCTTCTTTGTTTCCTTCCAAGGGGCAAAGAGGTAGTACATTTTGAGCAAGTTATTAAACCATAAGATAGCAAAATAAAAACAAAACTTTGGCATGAACTCTTTATATTTCAAATATAAATGCAGTAATGACATGCTAATAGATATAGTGCAATAGACCTGGGACCTGAAAGAAGTGCATCTAGTTGTAAGAGAAACAGATTTAGGAGAGCATAAACAATTGTGGGTTGGGGTGGGTACTGAAAGCACTCTGAGGATCAGAGATGCAATATAGTGATGGGTGATGAGGATATGAATTGGCTGACACAGATTTAGGCACAGTTCTAACCAATGGTAACACATTATAATGGGAACCCAGAAAGCAAAATTCCATGGGATATCTGAGAGGTAGCAAAAAACTACCATCAGTTTCATGGAGCTGGAGTCCCAATACCTGCAGGGTTTTTGAGTTGGTGTGGCTGGGGAAGCACCAGGGAATCTGTATTTTAGCCTCACATCCCCATCCCCACCCCGCCAGGTGATGATGTGGAGGTAATCTCAGATCACACGTGAGAAACATTGGGGTAACTGGAAGTCTGCAGGTTTCAGGAATTCAGGCTAGCCTCACCATGTACAGTGATGGGATCTTAGGTAATTATTTCTCTGTATCTCAGGCTTTTCATCTGTAATAGAGGAAACGTGAGACAGGATTGTAAGGGGTTTAATTTAAACAAGATAACATACATCTGTGGAAGCACTTGACCAATGTTAGCAGTTATTTTTTATGAGTAAAATATGGATAATAGTTACAACCCCATTTGGATCTTGTAAAGAGCAAGTTGTACAATTTATATAGTGTGGCCAGTGCAGTGCCTGAAATGTATTAGGTTCTCTATAAATGGCCCCTTGCCTTTCTTCTTCTGCCCTTGCTTATGTGTCCTGTCTCCCTGCTCACAGTGTGAACTCCATAGAGCAAGGGCCGACACTGTGTGTCTAGTCTGTGAACTGCATCTGCTGCACAGTAAAGCCATTGTTACCACTTCAGATTAGATAAAAATCATTGGGAGTGATTTTGTAAATAAATTTTTTATTTTAGGAGTTTTAGATGTATAGAAAACTGACTGTGGCAGTTTTGAGGGGTATCGGTTAGGGATTTTGCAGATTGTCCCTCGGTTGGAATTTATCTGGTATTTATCTCATGGCTCGACTGGGGTGACAGATTTTGGGGAGGAAGACCACAGAGGTAAAGAGCCATTTCTGCCCCATGCTATGAACATGACTGACCATCGTTGATGTTGGTCTTGATCACCTGGTTACGGTAGTGTGTATCAAAGGAATGATGTTGAATGACAGAATAATTTCTCAGTCCTCAAACCTAGAGGTAAGAAGGCCAGCTTAGTTTAGTGGATCTTGATTATAAGTTCAATAATATTTATCTATTTGCTTGTGTATTTACTTTGTTCAATAAAGGTATTCTTTAAAACATGAGCCATTCCAACTCCCTGCTTTTAATTTGCATTTGCTAGACTTCTACCATTAAATAGAGGCAGAATGTAGGTCAGTACCCTCTGCCATGTCTTCCACTGCCATCAAGGGAAATGCTGAGGAAGTGGGAAAATCTGTGAAACAGGTAGTAGCCTAGTGGACAGCTCCCTGGATGTCGCTCTGAGGGATACTCTGATGTCCATTTCACTGCCCCGGGTTGGGACCCCTGCATTTACTCATTACATCAAAGTCCACAGACCTCAAAGTTAGGAACTTGGACCTAAAATAAATTATTCTGTGGAATTAAATTATAAACTTAATTAAATTAAAGTGAAGCCTATAGAAACTCCTTTGCCTATGTCTTTTCAATTTTTAAAGTACTTAGCAAATTCATACCATATTTATTCTGAAGTACATCTTAGTCAACTGTCAGGAATTATTCAGCTCCTCGGTTTCTGCTTGTCCTATGCTGCTCTCTCTAACAGGCTGGGATTTCCTTATGAACACCCTGGATGAGTCATAAAGTACTTGCTGGCTAGTGTTTGACTGGGCTTCTGCTTTCTGTAGGCAGAGGGTGCTGCCCCCGGCAGTTCTCCTTTTGCACCACATACAAGGGGAACTGGAATGTACAGTTAAAAATGTTCAGCATGACTCTACATAGGTGAACTGTGAAAGCTAAAGTAAAAAGGAACTCATCAACAGGCACCAAGAAACAATATTTATTTAAGCAAATGAATCTGCATATGATGAGAAACTATAAAAACAACAAACCTTTGTTACAGTGATGAGAGCTCAGTGTGGGCAAGCACTGTCATAGGGCCCTGGACAGAGCATGCGGTTACTTTTACACCCTCTCCAGATAAGAGCCTTGCCACCTGGTGGAGGCTTTTTAGGAGAAATCGACACCCCAAGGCTGTTGCCAATGCTTCCCCATCCTCTCTATTGGGGCCATATGAGTAGCGTTCACATTATGTGTTTGAAGAATGATGGTTATGAATGAAATTTAGTGAAGTTGATGCCAGGGTTCTTGTTTGCGGAGTCGAAGAATGAACTTAGCAAACACCCAAGGTAGGAAAGTCAAGGCAGAGGCTTTTATTGAGAGATACAGTGAGAGGACAGAGCTCCTGGCTTATGCCAGGAGGGGACAAGAGAGCCCATGGTGCTGCATTTTTTGGGGTTTTATAGGCAGTTGAGGATTTTGGGGGACCAGATAAAGGCTTAGGGGTGTGGACTTATTAAGTGGTCCCTGAATATTAAAAATTAACTTAACAAAAGAAATTTACTTCTCTGATTTCTCCCTGGGATACCAGTGTCTTGGTCTGGGAGCATATCCAACAAAGCTGCCTGCCCAGACCCCAAGGTGGGCTGAGTTATTGTCTGTTTGTTAAAGAGTAAGTTAAGAATCTTACTTTTGACTTCCTGGGTGTTAAAATACAATCTTATCTTTAAGGTGGAATCCTTCCTGCCTTTTACTATTTTCTTTACAGCTGGGTCTGCCTGCTAAATTAGTTGCCCAGTTTGCAAAATCACCTCATCAGATCTGAAGAAGGAAAGACAGCACAGAGACCTGGGCCTTTTAGCATGCTAAAGTGAATCTTACACATGATTACAAATAATTAGCATAATAAAAACATTTACTACTCTTCTTTATCTGGGAAATATTAACTGATCTCACTGAAGAATGATTCTAGAGCTTAATGTTTAACACAGAGTTTTGGTAGGGGGTTTCCTTGCATGTAGTTACATTGCTCTGACTGTAAATACCCTGCCTTGCCCTCACCCTATTCTGTCTAAGCCCATGGTCCGTGTCTCAAAGTCAGGTCAAATCCCTGGGCCTGGAAGGATCGAGTGCCACACGCAGTTGTCTGCCTAGTTTTGTTGGGAGCTGGCATGAGGCAGCCAGTGGCCAGGTCCAAATCCTTGCTCTGCCCCACTGCTTTCTGTTGGGGAAGCCTGGGTAAAACTTCTGAATTTTGTGAAAAATTAAGACATAAAACATACACCTCAGCTTGCTTTTGGCAAATGAGAATAAAGTGTACTTCTTCAAGTGTACTGAGAATTGGCCTCATAAACACATTTAAAGTAGGTGGAACAGCACCTGGGCATGGGAAGGGTTGGCTGTGTACATGTTAGATGGCATTGCTGTGGCTGCCCCACGTCTGCTCTCAAACATCCCAAATGGCTGAATGTGGCTGGACTGGACCGTGTACACACTCTCTAGTGCGAGGTACTGTCTTCTGCCCTGCAGATCCAGGAAGCAGAAATTGACAGCCCTGGTTCAGTCACTCCGAGGCTGAGCTTCATTGCAGCCTCTGGGCCCTCTAAGGTTCTCTCAGGTGCTCATCTGCCTTAAAATAAATACCTTTTATTTAGTTAGTTAGGTAAACCAGTTTGCAGCATTTGACCAGCCCACTTTATCTCTTTTTTTTTTTTTTTGAAGCAGAGTAAAAGTTTTATTTCAAGTTACTTAGAGAGAAAGTGCAGGCGACCTCAGAGAGAGAGGAGTGCCCTGAAAGGTTGGAGAGAAAGAGTTTAAGATTAAAAGGTTACACACTTAGAAAGTGTGGGTGACCTCAGAGAGAGGAGCACCCAGCCCACTCTTTTGATAAGAGGATAATTAAGTCCTTGTGCCTTAGCGTCAGGCACCACCATCTCCACAGGTTGGGGTCCCAGCCATTCTAGTAGGTTTGCTCCTCTACTCTCTCACTGTTTGCCATCAGAGCATGGGCGGTGAAATGGTGTAAGTAGGTAGGGCTGGTGGGAAACCCAAATGTGCACAGAGACCAGCTTCTGTGAAACAGCCTCCGAGATGCCCCACACCTGAAGTTGGGAGCATTCCCCAATGTAATTTAAGGTTGAAAGAAGCATGGGAAGTAGTTGATAGGCTTTAAAACGTTGTGATCAGACTTCACCTGGGGGAGTGCGAGGAATTTTTCTGTTGAAAGAATCAATCCTTGGGGGTTTTGGTGATTGATTCCTATGTGAAAGAAGGAACTGGAGGGCAGGGAAATTTTATCAGTATATGTTCTTAGGAATCAAAGAAAATAAAAGTAACTTTTATGCTGTGCATTAACAATATGCTGGAATGGTTTAGCGTCGAATGGGAAGTGACGTGTGAGCATGATGGAGAGAGCAGGCTCTTTGTAAGGGAGCCTTAAATTTTGTCTCATAAATTACAAATACAAAGAAAGCATTTCCATGCTCAATAAATAAAGGTTAACTTGACAGATCCAAGATAATATCACAAACTTGTTCAAGGCCAAAAACTTCCAATTCCTAGAAAATGTACTTTTCACCTTTTAGTAAAAGGAAGAATCAGAGGAAGAGGGAGGTAGCTGTTTAACTGTATTTTTCCTAAACAGTGTCACTTTGAAGAAATGTCTCATATATTTGTGTATTTATATACTAAATGGATATCTATACCAGCCAATTTATTTTTCTATTCACTTGATAAGAAATGCATTAAGATTTAACTTAGACTTTAGTTTTAATTTTTTTTAATGCAGAAAAAGTATTCCCATACCCATTAATCTATGACCTAATTGGATTCAAAAGGAAATTTCTTAAGACTGCAAATATTTCTTCAAGACTGAGCCTGGACTCAGGGCCAAACATAGCCAGCCCCCATGGACAGCTTGTGTTTTCCTTCCTATTAAAAGATGGTCTCAGAATAGGACTATTTCTATTATAGAAGCAGTGGCAATTTAAATTACATTTCTAAATATAACATGTTCAAGTCAGTGAGTGACTTTAAAAATTCACATCCGAAGCTGTATCACTTTAATCTTTACTTTTTATACTCAAAGTACTTGATGAATTGCAAAGAATATTGCCCTCCTTAATTCATTTTTGTTGGTTTTCTGAACCTTATGAATTGTGCATTTATTTATGTGATGTAAATTCTTCACTGGCCTTTATCCTTGGAAAGTTGCCATTTTTCTTTTTCTTTAACTTTTCTGTCCATTTAAGGGGAAATATAAAAAATGTTTCTACTTATTTTGAGTGTTAAGATGAGATCTCTTAAGTTTTTGTCTTCCTCAGAGGAAAAAGAATATAATAGTGAATTTTAAAAATTGGATTATTCCACTGTTACCCTGAGATATTTTATGCAATCTTTGCACTGTATTATCTGCTTTGTAAGACAAAAGGAAATTGATGCCCACAACTTACAATTCTGATTGTTATTAGGAGTAGAGCTCAAGGTTGACAATGTAGAGAAAATAATGTTTTATATTAGTTTTGTGCTTGAAATTAACTATACAAATGTAGTTTCACTGTTGGGGAAGCATTGAATTAGACCTAGACTGTATCCTAGCATGGTAATTAAATTTCAGGTAAATTTTGTTGAGTCTGAGAGGCATAACATATTTGTTGATATTTTCATTCTTAATTGACAGAGTTTAAGCATCAATTTTTTATTGTGCTGGTGTTTTGTGTGTATCAGCTGTGGCAAGGGAAGGAGAGAATGTGTTATGTAGTATGAGTTGTATGATATGGTATAAACTATTGAGTATGAGGCTTTTGTCAGTTAATCAAAATTAAAGGTGCCATTCAGAAATTGTGTTTGTTTTCTAGGGATACAACCAAATCATAACATATAGCAGACCAATCTATTTTTGTGTCCTCTGTGGCCTTATTTTGCTTCTTGATACCGGGGCCAAAGCTAGGCACCCTCCCACATATACTTTCTATGGCCTGAAGCTCTTCTCTACAGGGTGCCTCCAAACGGCTAGGGACCTCTTAATAGGTGAGTTAATTTGGGGATCGTGGGAGGAATACAGAGGAGGGAGGATATGCTTGAATCCCTATTTGGAAACCGCTGTACTGGATCCTTGGATGCACGTTCCTTTTAGGGCTTGTGCACTTTCAGAGGACTGTTTGAGAGCTGCAGCCCCAAGGCGCACCCGACAAAGGAATCATTCTAAGGGGTTTTGATGTCCATGACCAAGAAGTTGCAGTGCCATAATATCTGAAGATGTCTCTGTGGTGCCTGGTGGGCTATCAGTGGGGCTCCCTGGGGTGGCGGCAACCACAGCCCTTCCCCATGGCACAGACATTCTGGTAACGCTGGGATGGATGTGGCTCTGTCCTGGATATGCCAGTCACCCAGGCTTTCACTGGGACCCTTTGCTCACCTTAAGGTCTAGGCAGTGTTTGATGTAAAATTCTCCATTTAAACCAGTGTCCTGCATATTGCAATGGTTTGGAGCCCTGGCTCTGGGGCCAGATGGCGGGCTGTTTGAATTCTAGCTCTGCCGCCTCACTAGTGTGTGACCTTGAGCAAAATTCAATAAATGGGGACAAAAATAGTACCGCTTAAAAGTAATTGTAAGTTTTAAGCAAGTTAGTATTTTGAAACACACAAAACAGTGCCTGCAGCTATCATTATCCTTATGCCATGGCCAGCCCAGTGTTGGCCTGCAGCTCTGAAGTTTTGACTTCCAACATGCTGAGAATTCTTGTGCTCCAAGAGGTTTACACACATGCTAACTTACGATTAGCTACAACCACATCGAACAAATATGTGGATAAAGGGTAGGTACCAAAGACACCCCTGGATGTCTTTGCTTTACCTCTTGCATCTGATTCTGGCCAGCTAAAAATCTTACCCAAGAGGAGCTTCTCAAAACCATAGGTGCCATGTCATTCTTGGGCCCCATGACAGCTCCCTGAATCTATCTGGTGGGTCTGGGGAGGGCCTCCAGATACAGCATATCTTTGTGCTTCTTACAGGGGAAAACTATGGTAGACATTCCACCCATTGACACTCCTTCTGAACTCCCAACTACCATCTCCCTGTTCCTCTTCCTGCTCTACTGATAACAAACTGTTCCCTCCCCCAATATTCAGCCACCACAGCCCACCTTTGTTGGAAACTTCAACACCTCTCTTTCCATTGCATCATGTGAGGAGCTGAGTAGCTTCAAAGGGTTAAGTACCATGTTTCAAAGAATCTCTGAGCTCAAATAGGAAACAGAAGCATGTTGGAAGAAAACAGATATGGTTTCCATGATTAGACTCCCATTTTGTGCCTCTTGCCCAAGAATATTTGTTTCTACCCTACCTGACACTTTTCACTTGAATTTTTTATATTACCTGAAGTTCTGTTAGTTGGAAACTCCCTGCCACCACCCCCAACCAAAACAAGACTTTCAGTCACCTTTACCTTCTCAGACATTAGCTCACTTATCTTCCTCCAGAGATTAGCTGCAATGATGAAGTCAGAGTTGAGCAGAGTTGCCAAGTCATGGCTCACACAGTTTGGAGTACCATCCACAGCTGCCACCTTCTTTTGCAAACATCAGAGCTTGAGGGCACAGGAGGCCTGAGGAGCAGAGGTGGAGAGGGCATAAAGGGGTTTTGGAAGATGTCTAAGAGACATTGATGTCAAAATATTGCCTTTCCCTCTCGCATTGTTGTGCACCTCATGGCCATCTTGAGCACCAGTTGGAGGTGATGGGGTCCCATGATCGCAGATCCCAAGGACGGGTGGCCTTGCAGCCCCAGCTCCCATGGCCCTTCCTCATCTCCTCCTGTGCCCATTGTTCTGCTGCCTCCCTGACCCCTCGACTGTGCTTGTTATTAATGGCTCAGTTCCCCAAAATTCGGTTTTGTCTTCTATCTTCTTACAACCCACACTTTTCATAGCACTAAACCCATTTTTCATAATCTGCTTTAATGGCAGCCCCTTGTCTTCACTCTTAACAGCTGAGTCCCCAGCACCCAGCACAGTGGCTGGTACATACAGCACTAAAAAACATTTGCTGAATGGATGAACTAATGAGCACAAAGTATGCTTTAGGTACTGAAGAAACTAATGTATAGGTGAACTTTAGGAATACTGCCCCTTCATAAATCAGGGAAACCTCAAAGTCATTTTGGACTGTTGAACTCAGCCTTGAGAGTAAGCACCTTTGGAAGATGACTTGTACAAAGAGATTTAGGGGAAGAAAAACATGACATATCCCATTCAGAAGTTGTTTTTCTGTACGTGGGTGTGTCCCTCATTCTTGTTTTTCTTTAATTTACTACTGTAAAAAAGCCCGTGCTATTAAATAAATGTAGTTATCTTGGCATAGCAAGCTTACCCATAGCATTAGAATGTGAAATGTTAACAGGATTCAAAGAGTAAGACCTTAATGTACTTGGTAAAAGCCAACAATTTTACTTTTAGCAAAAACCCCTGTTCTAGAATAAGCTACTGGCTATGTATATTCTCATTTATTTTATTTTTCAAATCAGTTCCATTGGGGAGTCAAGAGGGCAGGGAATATGTCATTTCTTTTGTTTTTCACTGGAATTCCCTTTCCCTCATTAAAGCTGCTTTTAATGCACATTTTTGTCTGCTTCTCAACAGTGACAAGTAAAAATAGCGGTAAGTAATCCAGCAAGCTGTCTAAATGACTTCTGGGGTAAAGAAGAATTGAAAAATAGAACAATAGCAATCCCCAAGGAATGCATGTGTTAAACATACTGATTTGCACTGAGCAGGAAAAGATTGTGGAGCAAATTTAGAGCATTTATTTTGAGCAGTTGGGAAAGAGGAAGATGATAGAAGCTCATACAATACTGTTTTTCTGACTTTGTGAGGAAAACAAGGTCAATTCAAAGTCATTTATTCTTCTTTGTGGAACTTCTTTGCCTTCTGTCCTGCAGTTTCCAAGGGACCCAAGGGACATAGAGCTGCTTCCATTTTCAGGTTCAGAGCCTAGCAAGGAGAGAAGGAAAAAATTAGAAGACAAAAAGTTACTGGGAAGGAAAAGGAGAATATTAGTTTCCTGCAGTTGCCATAGCCAAGTACCACCAGTGGGTGGCTTAGGACAATAGAAATTAATTGTCTCCTGGTTCTGGAAGCCAGAAGTCTAAAAGCTCTCAGGGCATGAGGGAAGGCCTGTCCCATGCCTCTCTCCTGGGCTTGTCAATGGCCATCTTCTCCCTGGGTCTCTTCACATCATCTTCCCTCTGTGAGTGTCTGTCTCTGTGTCCAAATTTCCTTTTTATTAGGATGTGAGTCATTAGATTAGGGCACACCCTCATGACCTTACCATGATTTGATAAAGCTCAAAGACCCTATGTGCAAAGAAGGTCACATTTACAGGTACTGGGGGTTAGGATTTCAACATGTTTTGGAGGGATGCAATTCAGCCCATTCAACAAGGAGCATTTAAGTAAAACAGAGAAACAAGAACTATGTATTTGTGACATTGTTTATCATCATGTGGACAAAGATTTGATTGTGCCTCTCATACTGTGCAAATGGTAAAAGGGGTCCTGTTCTGAATGGTGCCTGGGAAGGTGAAATATTTCCTAGAGTTATACCTTCTTGGTGATATTCTGTTACCACTGCTGCTCCTGGTTTCTGCTCAATACCATCAACCTATCATAGGGCAGGAGGTGACAGAGGATGAGGAATGGGAAAGGAGTGAGCAAGCCTGGTGTCTGCTGTGGGCAGGCAGAGCTGATGCCTCACTCCGCCTCCCAGGGCAGAGGGCTGAGTGCAAGCCAGTGAAGGTGAGCCAGGTAGGAATTGGGCAGGTGGCTACAGTAGAGAAGCTCCTTTAATTCAAAGAGAGAATCATCTCAAAGGTCAAGAGGAAGTCAGATGATAGAACAATATAAAAAAGGAAGAATGTACAGTGACAGGAGGCAAGAAAGTTGGGGGCTGAAATGGGCACAAGGAGAGGATGAGGTCAGTGTCAGGGACTAGTTGCTTTCATGGGCTGGGGGTAAATTAAGGAAATAGAAATATGGAATAATATTCCTGCATAATTTCCTTTTGTGATCTCTTGTATATATTCAGAATATCATAGTATGTACTTCTCTTTCATTAGAGGGAAAAGTTCCTTATTTTTATTTTCAGGGGTAGGTACAAGGCCTTCTTAGTCAGTATTCACTTCCTGTGCTCAGTCAGAGACTGGTGACCTCTGGGCTGGTATTTTTAATACTCTCCATTTGTATAATGTCAACAAAAGCCTCGGAGTGAGTCTGGCTTTATAATTGTCCTGTGGATGAGAAAACCAAGAGGTTGTCCCTTCTTGGTACCATATTTCGAAGAGCAATAGCCAAGATAGAATGCACTCTGAGGAACCTAGCCACGTGGGCTGCACCAGTCTGGAGACAAGGCAGAAGAATGGGATGTCCAGCCTGGAGAAGAAATGCTTGGGGTGCTTGCAGAACACACAGTGGCTGCAGATTGATAAAACGCTGTCAGGTCGAAGCGGGAAGGATTTGTTCTCTGTTGGTGTATCATAACAGGTCCCAGCAGATGGTAGGTGAATCACAGCTCAGTGCGTGAAAGGCCTGTAATATGGTCTGGGTTAGAGCTGTCCAGCAATAGCATGGGCTCCCTGGGGAAGCAAGGAGTTCCCTGACATGGGAAGAGTCCAGGCAAGATGAGATGGCCATTGGTTGGGGAAGCGTTCCATGCACTGCATGGGTCATTTCCCCTTCTCTACAATAATGCAGGAGCAATAATGTAACCCTTGGAGGTAATTGGAGGTTTTGTAACCAATTACTGGAACATACCTACTGTCTGCACACCAAGACCTCACATTTCTATGCCTTATAAAGACTTGTGTCAGGGCAGCTAGTTAATACACAGACATGGCATGTCAGAGACACACCATGCATACATTTACATCAACTCTGTAGCTTTCGTTTTATGTCCATGTAATTTAATTCTATATGTTTTCACTCCAAATCTGAAAATATAGCAGTGAATATTATTATTTACCTGTAACAAAAGAAATAAGCAAGTTATAATATAAATTATTTATAAATTTTGCTTGAAGAGAAATGGGACTCTTTTCTCAGAAGTTTCTGCCTTTATGGTAATTATTAGGGAAAATGAGTAGTAGGAATGAAGTAAGAGAAAATTATAGACCTTCTTCTCAGTGCTACAGAGAAAAAAAATCTTGTGTGCAGGGAAAATTGCCAACAACTACAGAGACTTATTTGTTACTTTTGGAAAAAGGACACAATTTCAGCAACTTCAAATATAATTTTCTAGGTGTCCTGTGAATGCAATAAGCATTTGGCTGCTTTTTCATTCACATGAACTGCATGCAGCCTGACAGTTCACCACCTTGCTTCCTTCTACCTTCCTGGTTTTAATTTTAAAGCCTACAGATTTCATCCTCTAATGTGTCCTGGAAGATCTAGATCCTGGGCTCCCTATGGACTGCTGTTCTTCTTCTGTGGTTTCATTAGGTTCCAGTTCTGTACACACAGCCCAGACACCTTCAGGCAGGACTTCCCAGTGTCTCTTACCATCGTGTTTCCCTCAGGTGCTCATTCACGGTGTTCCCATTCTCTTCTTAGTTTTGGTTTCATTGCCCAGGGCATTTCATATAGAGAATACTTATTTACCTATGTACTGCTGGACAGTTGCCAATATCTGACTGCGTCTTATATTTCGCACCCATACTTCCCGCTGCAGCTCTTCATTCCCAGTGTTGTCGCACACATAGGCACTTGAGAAGGTGAACTAGTGAAATCTCATTGCCCCCTCCTTCTGCCCCATCCTGGCCGTGAAGAAAATAGCGTAACATGTGGTCTTCTTGCTGGGTTTTCAGTCTCAAAGTTGAGATTAAATACTAGACAATTTGCATGAAATTATATGGATTAAAATTTTGATACTCATAAGGTCTATAATTACATTTTTATTCATTTCTTATATCTTTCCTTTCCTTTATTTATCTATGCCTTTCCTTTCATATATCTGAGTTCCATTCACAAAAACACGAAAAAAGAAAATGTGTCTTATGTAGGTATGTCTAGCAGAGCAATATTTGTATCTTTTTGCCTACTTTGAGAAATGTGTTACAGATGCTCTAGCTTCTTACAATATAATTAAAATCTTGCTACAGAAAACATTACAAGATCAACATGTGTATCAAAATAAGGCCCCAGTCTCAAGAGAGTTGGAACAGTTCCCTTGGTATTGCAGGGACAGGGGGCAGAGGGGATTGTCCCATGCTTACTTTAAATTCTTTATTAGCAGAATGGATGGGACATACAAATACTCTTATTCCTAAAATTTCTCTATGGAAAGTTTGCATTTATGACTTTTCAGAAATAGCAGAAATGCCCTCCCCTATCATCCTGACTCCCATTGATCACTGTGGTTGATGGCTGGTGTTAGGGTATAGTTCCAATGTTTTGGCATACTGCATTTCAAATAAAATTTCCTTAGCTTTTTTAAGGTTTACTAGTATCAGGCTTCATTAACATCAATCCAATAAACTGAGACAGAAAGGAAGACAGATATATTATAATATAACCAATGGGAGGAGCTTCTGTGTTTCTATGAAACCCACCTTAAATAGAAGTGAAAGAGAGAATGATAGAGAAGTTTCTATAAAATGCAGCTCTACCACATTTTATTTCCTCTGACAAATGATCTCTGTGACACACTGAATCATAGTGTATGGGTGTTTTATTCGGTTGGATGGCGAGGGTTTGGGGAGGCAGCACAGCCTTCAATCCCCAGGTGAAGGGGTCCACATGAGAGTCAGTGTGTGGTGGTTCCTGGTTAATCACCATTACATCTGGCTCATCTGTGACTCTGCAATTCTAACTGAATGCTGGGTCTCCAGTGGCCTACCAGACCCCTCCTCCTACCTGCACATCTCCCAAGTCCAGGACTGCTCTTGGAAACAAGACCACTTGCTTGCACTTCCTGTCCTGGGGTATCTGGTCAGCCCTGTACCTCTCCCCAAGGGAGAGCTCCTTCCACAGGCCTATTTCCCACCAAACTTGACTTTTATCCCTCCAGATTTGCTACCCGGACCTGGGTGGGGTGGGTCTGGGGAGCTGGGAGGGGAGGGAGCAAGACTGCAGCAGGAATCTTGGCCACTGTTACCCTGCATTTACATTAATTACGCCTGTTCTCTTTCAGTGTTTTTATATTGCTTTCCTGCAATATCCCTCCTTGGGCTCTTCCCACAGATTAACACTTTCTGCATTTATCTTTTGGAACAAATTGACATGTTGTTTTTTGGAGGTTCTGGTAAGTCACTGACATTCCATTCTTCCTGTAAAAGAGTCTAAAGTTTTGATAAGGGCTAACTAGCCTTGGGCATGGAATGCCAGCCTGCACAGTTAGGCTTTCTTTATCCAGAGAGGTAAACTGCTTCAGTTTGGGTCAGTCAGGTTAATGGTGGGCCCATCTAGATTCATTCAGCCAAACTGAAAGCAGTACACCATGTTGTTAAAGACACAAGCAAAGAAACAGGGAGGAGCAGTCTCTGAGCCTGAGAATCAGTTTGGGGCCCTCCTAACTATTCTTTGGAAAAGCTGTGTGAATGTGTGTGAGTGGATATAAGTGTGTACAAGTGTCCTAGAGCATGTCATGTATGAGTCAGTCTGGGAGTGTGTGAATGCTAGCTTTGAGTGTCATCCTGTGTCTGAAGCATCGCTATGGCTGTCCTGCGGCTGGCAGTTTTGGCTCAGACCAGAGTGGGCAAGACCTGACCTAATGCTTACCTGGAGGCTATTCAGATTGCTTAACTTTAAAGCTTACTCTTTTCTAAATGGAAATAAATGGGCTGATATCATAGGGTTGCTGTAAGGATTGAATTAAATCATGTACATAAAGAACTAGAGCATAGTGGGTGATCGGTTACTGTTAACATATTACACACACACACACACACACACACATACACACACACACACACACAGTTCTACCTTTCTCCTTCTCACTCCTTCCCTCTCTGTCTTCCTCTTTTCCTCTCTATATCTCTGTCCATCTCCATCTCTGACTTGGTTTCCATCTCTGTCTGTCTCCGTATCCGCCTTTCTCCCCTTTGTTCTGTTGAAGTTGCTGTCCGTGATCTTCCTCTTGGCCAGCATCTTTCATCTGTAAGCAAGGTCTCCCTACCTCCACACTGACCTGTTCACGCAGTCTCTTATCTAACACTGGCATCAAAGGTCCTTTCTAAATGCTTTCCACCTGAATTTTTGGTTAAATGGTCAGCCTCTGTCTTACACTAAGTCATCCAGAGCTTTTTGACTGATCCTGTAGATTATTTGTTGCCCCTTTGGTGGTCATTTTGTCTCTGAAAGTGACCACCTTCTCTTTGTTACAACATGTATTGACTGTGAGACTTGCTCACCCAGAAATGAACTGTTGATGTTTTTATTTCCAGCCGTTTCTGGGATGACATCAGCTGTTTACTGCGTGGCCCGGAGTGCCACAGCTGCAGCCGTGCTCCACATGTTCTGCTTCATCGCAGTGAAGGTAGGTGTGAGCACAGAGTCTTCCCCCTTCTCGCATTCATTAAATCAACTGATGGTTTAAGTAAAAAGATATTTTCTTCCAGTTACAAAAGAAATGGTATCTGAGCATATCAGGAGTAGCAGGGCCTGGCAGGTGAGGCCTCAGCAGTGTTAGAAGGCACAGTAAGATGCCTGATTTTCCATGGAACCCAAAGCCTTCCTGGCCTGACCTCCTCTACAGGTGTCACTCTGGCATGGTTAATGACTCTTGAGGGGCCTCTCTGTAACATGGTGGGAAATAGGACCTGTATGTTTGCCTTCACTTTTTTTTCTGAAATACCACTCAAAAGAAAGTAAAAGGATAAAATTACATTAAATTATATGGGCAGAGGCTATGACAGCAACAAAATTTTAAAATCTAGAAAACATATGGACTATAGACATTTCCAGATGGAGAAAATTGAAAGTTAGACTGGCAGCAAGAGAAGCATGAAATGATTAAAAAAGAAGATAAGCATTAGCTTTAGAAAAACAAAAAGTACATAAAAAATATAACTATTATACATGCATGGCTCAGCTGTGAATAGTATTTTATATTTATGATGATCTGAATAATAGTTGCATCTATATGGGAAGAATGGGGAAGGTGGAGTGTGTGTGTGGGGTGTTTGTGGGAGATGAACATTAGGGTGGTCTGAACCCTGTTTCCCATATTAGAAAGTCAGCAAATAATCTCTAAAATTTGAAAAAATCAAGAAATAACAAAATGACCATGTTATTTGGAAATATGGATAAAAATATGTAGATAAATAAGTAAAAAGGAATAGCTGAAGAAGTGAATTTATATCCCCCAAATCCAAGCTTTTAAAAAATGTATGAAAAATAAATATCTAAACTAATGCTGGAATACAACAGAGCAATATACAAAGTCTGCAAGTAAAGGCTTGTAACACCAAAATTTTGGGGACAGCCATCTTACTAAAAGGCAGTAGAAAGAGTCCTCTCAGAAGTGTAAGGACTTAGAGAATATATATATAATTAGTGTTTCCAGTGTTCTTTTGAAATACACCTGTTAATTCTGTCACAGTGCCCCAAGAATTTCATTCAAGAAAAGCACTTGGATTTAGGTATTTTCTGAGTCCTGCACTTCTGAGGACCTCATTCTACTGCCTTTTGGTAACACAGCTGCCCCCAAAATTTTTGGTTCACAAGCCTTTACTTGCAGGAACCTCTGTAGCTGTTTTGTTCCAGTGTTTTCATATAAATGGAATTATGCAATATGTTGCTTTTAGACTTTGACTTCTTTCACTTAGTATAATGATTTGAGATCCCACCATGTTGTTGCATGTATCAGTAATTTGTTTCTTCTTATTGTTGGGTAGTATCTTTGTGGTTATTCCAGTTCTTAAAAATTTGAATAAAACATCTGTAAGCATTTGTGTTACAGATAGTAGTGTAAATATATGTTTTATTTATCTTGAGTAGGTGTGTTTATATACATATAAAGTGAATGACAATGATATTAGAAATGTTTTGTCATTATAAAGTTCTTGCACTACTCAAGAAGTGGTATAGTGTCACTTTGAAAGTGGATTTGAATTGTAATTATATATTGTAAACTCTAAAGCAACCACTAAAAACGTTTAAAAAAAAGAAGTATAACTGATATTTTGATATGTCCAGAAAGGAGAGCAAATGATCATATAAAGTCAATTAAAACCATAAAGGCAAAAAAAGAGTGGAAGCCAAAAATAGGAACAAAGAACAAGGGCAATGAATAAAAAAACAGTAACATGTGGCAGATATTAATCCAACTATGCCAATAGCCACTGTACCCATCAATGGGCTAATACAGTTGAGCCATGAATGCCACAATGGATGGGAGGGGCAAACCCACACAGTTGAAAATCTGTATATAACTTTTGACTCCTCTAAAACTTAACAACAAATTGCCTACTTTTGACTGGAAGCCTTAAATATAAACAGTCAATTAACACAGATTTTGTATGTTATATGTATTATATACTATATTCTTAAAATAAAGCTAGAGAAAATAAACTTTTTTCAAATTATCACAAACCTCAAAAAATTTTTCAGTATATTTATTGAAAAAATCCATGTATAAGTTGACCTGCACAGTTCAAACCTGTGTTGTTCAAGGGCCAACTGTTCACAAATTGAAATACCGAAATTGTTGGAGAGGATCAAAGAACAAGACCTAGGTATATGTTGTTTACAAGAGACCCACTTTAAATATGTTTAAATAAAAAGCAAATAACATGGTGGAGCCAAGATGGCAGCATGAGTAGAGCAGTGGAAATCTCCTCCCAAAACCATATATATTTTTGAAAGTACAACAAATACAACTCTTCCTAAAAGACCAGAAGACACAGGACAACAGCCAGACTACATCCACACCTGCGAGAACCCAGCGCCATGCGAAGGGGGTAAGATACAAGCCGTGGCCTGGAGGGACCCGAGTGCCCCTCACCCCAGCTCCCGGTGGGAGGAGAGGAGTCGGAGCGGGGAGGGAGAGGGAGCCCAGGACTGCTAAACACCCAGCCCCAGCCATCCAGACCAGAGCACAGACACAGAGTGCGGGTGTGGGGTGCTGGAAACTAGGGAAGCAGGACAGTAAGACCTGTGAGCGGGTCCCCACAGCCGGCGCCCCAGGGACAAAGAAAAGTGAGTGCTTTTTGAAAGTCTTAAAGGGACAGTGACCCCACAGCTGGACAGAAGCGACCCGGGACACTTAGCCCAGCAGCTGGGAATCCCGGAGAACTATGGGCGCCCTGACTCCCTGGGCAGCAGTGCAGCTTGGAGGCCCCTCACGGAGATAAACAACCTCCCAGCCATTTCCCCTGTGATGCGGCTCCGCCATATTGGAGCAGCAGCCTGAGGCCAGACACGCCCACAGTAACCACAGAGCTTAACTCCATGCAGCCGGACAAGAATCAGAAGCCCCATCTACGTGCAGCTGCCCAGCACAAGCCGCTAGAGGTCGCTGTTATCCCAAGAGAGGGAGGCCACAAACCAGCAAGAAGGGACGTTCTCCCAGCTGTCACACGTGCCAGCTCTGCAAACTATTTCTATCACCATGAAAAGGCAGAAGACTTTGATACAAACCAAAATCACAGAGTCACCCCCTGAGAAAGAGATAGACCTAACCAGTCTTCCTGAAAAAGAATTCAAAGTAAAGTCATAACCATGCTGATGGAGCTGCAGAGAAATATACAAGAGATACAGGATGACGTCCGGAGGGAGATTACGGAAGTGAAACAATCTCTGGAAGGATTTATAAGCAGAAAGGATGAGATGCAAGAGGCCATTGGTGGAATGGAAAGTAGAGAACAGGAACACATAGAAGATAACACACAGAGAGATAAAAGGATCTCCAGGAATGAAACAATATTAAGAGAACGGTGTGACCAATCCAAAAGGAACAATATCTGCATTATAGGGGTGCCAGAAGAAGAAGAGAGAGAAAAAGGGATAGAAAGTGTCTTTGAAGAAATAATTGCTGAAAACTTCCCCAAACTGGGAGAGGAAATAATCGAACAGACCATGGAAGTACACTGAACTCCCAACAGAAGGGACCCACGGAGGACAACAACAAGACATATAATAATTAAAATGGCAAAAATCAAGGACAAGAACAGAATTTTAAAGGCAACTAGAGAGAGGAAAAAGGTAATCTACAAAGGAAAACCCATCAGGCTATCATCAAACTTCTCAACAGAAACATTACAGGCCAGAAGAGAATGGCATGATACATTTAATGCAATGAAACAGAAGGGCCTTGAACCAAGGATAATGTATCCAGCACGATTATCATTTAAATATGAAGGAGGGATTAAACAATTCCCAGACAAGCAAAAGTTGAGGGAATTTGCCTCCCACAAACCACCTCTACAGGGTATCTTAGAGGGACTGCTCTAGATGTGGGCACTCCTAAGACTAAACAGATGTCACCAGAGAAAATTAAATCACAGCAAAGAAAGCAGACCAACCAAATACTAACTAAAGGCAAAAAATAAAATCAACTACCCACAAAAGAAGTTAAAGGAAACACAAAAGAGCACAGAATAAAACAATCAACATATAAAGAATGGAGGAGGAGGAAAAAGAAGGGAGAGAAATAAAGAATCACCAGACAGTGTTTATAACAGCTCAATAAGTGAGTTAAGTTAGAGAGTAAGATACTAAAGAAGCTAACCTTGAACCTTTGGTAACCATGAAACTAAAGCTGCAATGGCAATAAGTACATATATTCCAATAGTCACCCTAAATGTAAATGGACTGAATGAACCATTCAAAAGACACAGAGTAACAGAATGGATAAAAAAGCAAGATCTATCTCTATGCTGCTTACAAGAGACTCAAACCCAAAGACGTGCACACAACAAAAGTCAGAGGATGGAAAAAGATATTTCCTGTAAACAACAGGGAGAAAACAAGCAGGTGTTGCAGTACTAGTATCGGACAAAATAGACTTCAAAACAAAGAAAGTGACAAGAGATAAAGAAGGACATTACATAATGATAAAGGGCTCAGTCCAACAAGAAGATATAACCATTATAAATATACATGCACCCAACACAGGAGCACCACCATATGTGAAACTAATACTAACAAAACTAAAGGAGGAAATAGAATGCAATGCATTCATTTTAGGAGACTTCAAAACACCACTCACCCCATAGGATAGATCCACCGGACAGAAAGTAAGTAAGGACATGGAGGCACTGAACAACACACTAGAACAGATGGACCTAATAGACATCTGTAGAACTCTACATCCAAATGCAACAGGATACACATTCTTCTCAAGTGGACATGAGACATTTTCCAGAATAGACCACATACTAGGCCACAAAAAGAGCCTCAGTAAATTAAAAAAGATTGAAATTCTACCAACCAACTTTTCAGACCACAAAGTTATAAAACTAGAAATAAATTGTACAAAGAAAACAAAAAGGCTCACAAACACATGGAGGCTTAACAACATGCTCCTAAATAACCAATGAATCAACGAACAAATCAAAATAGAGATCAAGGAATATTTGGAAACAAGTGACAACAACAGCACAAAGCCCCAACTTCTGTGGGACACAGGAAAAGCAGTCTTAAGAGGAAAGTATATAGCGATCCAGGCACACTTGAAGAAGGAAGAACAATCCCAAATGAATACTCTAACATCACAATTATTGAAACTGGAAAAAGAAGAACAAATGAGGCCTAAAGTCAGCAGAAGGAGGGACATAATAAAAATCAGAGAAGAAATAAAATTGAGAAGAATAAAACAACAGAAAAAATCAATGAAACCAAGAGCTGGTTCTTTGAGAAAATAAACAAAATACATAAGACACTAGCCAAACTTATTAAGAGAAAAAGAGAATCAACACACATCAACAGAATCAGAAACAAAAATGGAAAAATCACTATGGACTCCATAGAAATACAAAGAATTATTAAAGACTACTATGAAAACTTTTATGCTAACAAGCTGGAAAACCTAGAAGAAATGGACAACTTCCTAGAAAAATACAACCTCCCAAGACTGACCAAGGAAGAAACACAAAAGTTAATTAAACCCATTACCAGCAAAGAAATTGAAGCAGTAATAAAAAAACTACCCAGGAACAAAACCCCTGGGCCAGATAGATTTACCTCAGAATATTATCAGACATACAGAGAAGACATAATACCCATTCTCCTTAAAGTTTTCCAAGAAATAAAAGAGGAGGGAATACTCCTAAACTCATTCTATGAAGCCAACATCACCCTAATACCAAAACCTGTCAAAGACACCACAAAAAAATGAAATTACAGACCAATATCCCTGATGAACATAATTTCAAAAATACTCAATAAAATATTAGCAAACCAAATTCAAAAATATATCAAAAGGATAATACACCATGACCAAGTGGGATTCATCCCAGGGATGCAAGGATGGTACAACATTCGAAAATCCATCAACATCATCCACCACATCAACAAAAAGAAGGACAAAAACCACATTATCATCTCCATAGATGCTGAAAAAGCATTTGACAAAATTCAACATCCATTCATGATAAAAACTCTCAGCAAAATGGGTATAGATGGCAAGTAACTCAGCATAATAAAGGCCATATATGATAAACTCACAGCTAACATCATACTGAACAGCGAGAAGATGAAAGCTTTTCCTCTGAGATCGGGAACAAGACAGGGATGCCCACTCTCCCCACTGTTATTCAACGTAGTACTGAAGATCCTAGCCATTGAAATTAGACAAAACAAAGAAATACAAGGAATCCGGATTGGTAAAGCAGAAGTTAAACTGTCACTATTTGCAGATGATATGATATTGTACATAAAAAACCCTAAAGATTTCACTCCAAAACTACTAGAACTGATACCGGAATTCAGCAAAGTTGCAGGATACAAAATTAACACACAGAAATCAGTGGCTTTCCTATACACTAACAATGAACCAATAGAAAGAGAAATCAGGAAAACTATTCCATTCACAATTGCATCAAAAAGAATAAAATACCTAGGAATAAACCTAACCAAAGAAGTGAAAGACCTATACCCTGAAAACTATAAGACACTCTTAAGAGAAATTAAAGAGGACACTAACAAATGGAAACTCATCCCGTGCTCTTGACCGGGAAGAATTAATATTGTCAAAATGGCCATCCTGCCCAAAGCAATATACAGATTTGATGCAATCCCTATCAAATTACCAACAGCATTCTTCAATGAGCTGGAACAAATAGTTCAAAAATTCATATGGAAACACCAAAGACCCCGAAAAGCCAAAGCAATCCTGAGAAGGAAGAATAAAGTGGGGGGGATTCACTCCCCAACCTGAAGCTCTACAACAAAGCCACAGTTATCAGGACAATTTGGTACTGGCACAAGAACAGAGCCACAGACCAGTGGAATAGATTAGAGACTCCAGACATTAACCCAAACATATTTGGCCAATTAGTATATGATAAAGGAGCCATGGACATACATGGGGAAGTGACAGTCTCTTCAACAGATGGTGCTGGCAAAACTGGACAGCTATATGTAAGAGAATGAAACTGGATCACTGCCTAACCCCATACACAGAAGTTAATTCGAAATGGATCAAAGACCTGAATGTAAGTCATGAAACCATAAAACTCTTAGAAAAAAACATAGGCAAAACTCTCTCGGACATAAACATTAGTGACTTCTTCATAAACATAACTCCCCGGGCAAGGAAATCAAAAGCAAAAATGAACTAGTGGGACTACATCAAGCTGAAAAGCTTCAGTACAGCAAAGGACACCATCATTAGAACAAAAGGTACCCTACAGTATGGGAGAATATAATCGTAAATGACAGATTCGATAAAGGCTTGACATCCAAAATATATAAAGAGCTCATGCAGCTCAACGAACAGAAAGCAAACAATTCAATTAAAAAGTAGGCACAGGAGCTGAACAGACAGTTCACAAAAGAAGAATTTCACATGGCCAACAGACACATGAAAAGATGCTCCACATCACTGGTTATCAGAGAAATGCAAATTAAAACCACAATGAGATATCATCTCACACCAGTAAGGATGGCTACCATCCAAAAGTCAAACAACAACAAATGTTGGTGAGGTTGCGGAGAAAGGGGAACTCTCCTACACTGCTGGTGGGAATGTAAATTAGTTCAACTATTGTGGAAAGTAGTATGGAGGTTCCTCAAAATGCTCAAAATAGACTTACCATTTGATCCAGGAATTCCACTCCTAGGAATTTACACTAAGAATGCAGCAATCAAGTTTGAGAAAGACAGATGCCCCCCTATGTTTATTGCAGTACTATTTATAATAGCCAAGAATTGGAAGCAACCTAAATGTCCATTGGTAGATGAATGGATAAAGAAGATGTGGTACATATACACAGTGGAATACTACTCAGCCATAAGAAGAGGGCAAATCCTACCATTTGCAGCAACATGGATGGACCTGGAGGGTATTATGCTCAGTGAAATAAGCCAAGTGGAGAAAGACAAATACCAATGATTTCACTCATATGTGCAGTATAAGAACAAAGAAAAACTGAAGGAACAAAACAGTAGCAGAATTACAGAACCCAAGAATGGACTAACAGGTACCAAAGGGAAAGGGACTGGGGAGAATGGAGGGTAGCGAGGGATAAGGGCAGGGAAGAAGAAAGACGGTATTATGATTAGCATGTATAATGTAGGGAGTGGGTGAAAGGGGAGGGCTGTGCAATACAGAGAAGACAAGTAGTGATTCTACAACATCTTACTACGCTGATGGACAGTGACTTTAATGGGGTTTGTGGCGGGACTTGGTGAAGGGGAGAGCCTAGTAAACATAATGTTCTTCATGTATTTGTATATTAATGATAACAAAAAAATAAATAAATAAAAATAACACATATGTCTTAAAAGTAGAGGGATGGTGAAAGATATACCATGCTAACATTGATCAAAAGAAAGCAAGAATAGCTATCTTTATTTCAGACAGAGAAAACTTCAGAGCAAGGGAAATTATGAGGGATAAAGAGGAGCATTACATAGTATTAAAAGGATCAGTTCTTTAAGAAAACATAACAGTCCTGAGTGTATATTATGTCGCAATAGAGCATCAAAATATGTGATGGGGAAGCTGAAAAGAGAAAAAGGTGAACCCCAATATCACCATTAGAGACTTCAACACCTCTCTATCAGACATGGACAGATCCAGCAAGCAGAAAATCAATAAGGGCATAGCTGAACTCAGTAGCACCATTAATCAACTGGATACATTGACATATGTGGACTACTTCATCAATAATAAGAGAATACACATTCTTCTTTTGACGAAACTCACATGAACATTCAACATGATGGACCACATTCTGGGTGGCCATAAAGCACATCTTAACTAATTTAACAGAATAAAAAGCATGCGCTATGTGCTCTTAGATAATTCCACAATGGAATTAAACTAGAAATCAGTAACAGAAAGATAACTGGAAAATCCCAAAATATATGGAGATGAAACAACACACTTCTAAATAGCACATGGTCAAAAAAGAAATCTCAAGAGGAATTTTAAAAATATTTTGAACTAAATGAGCATAAAAATAAAATTAATCAAATGAGTAGAATTCAGCAAAATAGTGCTTAGAGGGAAAATACTGCATGGACTGTAGATATTACAAAGGAAGAAAGATCTAAGATCAGTAATGTAAGCTTCCACCTCAGGAGACTAGAAAAAGAAGGGCAAGTCATTTCCAAAGTAAACAGAAGGAAATAAATAATGAAAATTACAGCAATAGTCAGTGACATTGAAAATGGGAAGTCTGTGAAGAAAATCAACAATATAGAGCTGCTTCTCTGAAAAAGATCAATAAAATGAATAAGTCTCTAAGAAAAAGAAAAAGAAACAAATTACTAATTTTAAAAATAAAACAAGGGATATACTACAGATCCCATAAATGTTAAAAGGATAATACAGAAATATTATTAGTAACTCTATGCCCAGAAATATGATACCCTTGAAGAAATGGAAAAATTACTTGAAAAACATAATCTATCAATAACTCATACAAGAAGAAATAGTCTATATGATTAGTTTTGTATATGCTAAAAAAATTGAAATTGGTAATTAATAACCTCCCAAAACAGAAAGCTCCAGACTCAGGTGCATTCACTGGCAAATTCTACCAAATATTTAGGGAAGAAATTAACACCAATTTTCTACAGTCTCTTTATGAAGGTAGAAGTAGAAGAAATACTTCCTAACTCATTTGACATGGACAGCATTACCCTAAACCTGAAACCAGATAAAGAGACTACAAGGAAAGAAAAAAGACAAATGTCTTTCATGAATAGATGCAAAAGTCCTGAATAAAATGTTGGTTAAATCCAACAATGTATAAAAGAATATACACCATGATCAAGTGGCATTTATCTTGGATATGTAAATCATATTCAGTATTCAAAAATCAATGTAATTCATCAACAAGCTAAAGAAGAAAAGCCATATGATCATACCAACATATTCAGAGAAAGCATTTGAAAAAATGCAACAGCCATTCATAATAAAAACTCTCAGCAAACAAGAACTATAGGAGAACTTCCTCAACTTTATAAAGAACCTCTACAACCTACTGCTAACATCATACTTGACAATGAAAAACTGGAAGCTTTCCCACTCTCAAGTACAAGGAAAGGATGTCCTCTCTGACCACTCCTTTTCAACATTGTACTGGAAATCCAACCTAGTATCATAAGGCAATGAAAAGAAGTAAAGGTATACTGAAGGAAGAAATAAAACGGTTCACAGGTGACATGATTTTCTATGTAGAAAATTCAAAAGCATTGACTAAAAAAAAAAAACTCTTGGAATAAGTGATTTTAGCAACGTTGCAGGATTCAAGGTTAATATACAAAAGCTAATCACCTTTCTATATACTAACAATGAACAAGTGTATTTGAAATTCAAAATACAATGCCATTTTTACTAGCACACCCCAAAATGAAATACTTAGGTATAAATCCAACAAAATATATACAAGATTATATTAGGAAAACTACAAAACTCTGATGAATAAAATCAAAGAACTAAACAAATATATAGTCCATGTTCGTGGATGTGAAGACTCAATATTGTCAAGATGTCAGTTATTCCTGACTTGAGCTGTAGATTCAATGAAATTTCAGTTACAATCCCAGCAATTTATTTTGTGGATATTGACAAATTGATTCTAAAGTTTATATGGAGAAGCCAAAGATCCAGAATAACCAACACAATACTGAAAAACAAAGCTGGGAAATTAACACTTCAAATCTTACTAAAGCTACAATAATTAAGACAGTATGGTATTGGCAAAAGGATAGACAAATCAATGAAACAGTTTGGAGAGCCCAGAAGTAGACCCACATAAATGTAATCAACTTGTCTTTGACAAAGGAGCAAAAAGGCAAATATAATGGTGCAATGGTAGTCCTTTCCACAAATGGTGCTACAATAACTGGACATACACATGCAAAAAGTGAATCTAAATACAGACCTTATACCTTTCACATAAATTACTTCAGATGTGTAATATATTTAAATGTAAAATGCAAAACTGTAAAGATCCTGGAAGATAACATAGGAGAAAATCTTGACAAGCTTGGGTATGGCAGTGACTTTTTAGATACAATACCAACAGTACAATCCATGAAGAAAGAATAAACTGGATTTCATTAAAATTAAAAACTTCTACTCTGTGAAAGGCATTGTCAAAAAACTGAGAAGATACGTCAGATACGAGGGTAGATATTTGCAAATAACATCTGATAAGGTACTATTAATCAAAATGTTCAAAGAACTCTTGAAAATCATAATATGAAAAACAGCTTGACTAAAAAAAAAAGACAAAAATATGAGCAGAAACCTCACCAATGAAGATATACAGCTATTAAATAAGCGTATGAAAATATACTCAACATCATATATCATTAGGAAATTGCAAAGTTAAATGGCAATAAGATGCTACTACACAAGTAGAATCACCAAAATCCAGACTATTGACAACACTAAATGCTGACAAGAAGAACAGGAACTTTCATTCATTGTTGGTGGGACAACAAAATGATACAGACATTTTGGAAAACAGTTTGTCAGTTTCTTTCAAAGTAAATATACTTGCACCACAGTCCAGCAACTGTGCTCCTTGGCTTTTACCTAAAGAGTTGAAAACTTAAGTCCATACAAAAACCTGTGCACAAATATTTATAGAACCTTTATTAATAACTGCCAAAACTTGGGAACAATCATGATGTCTTACAGAAAGTGGACCAATAAATAAACTATGGGATATTCAGACAGCAGAATATTATTCAACCCTCTGCAAAATGAGGTACCAAGCCCTGAAAAGACATGGAGGAATCTTGAATACATATTACTAAGTGAGATAAGCTAACCTGAAAAGGCTGCATATTATAAGATTCCAGCTATATGACAGTCTGGAAAAGGACACACTATGAAGACAGTAAAAGGATCAGTGGTTGCCATCAGTTAGTGGGGAGGAAGGCACAGCACAATAAAAACACCATGTTAGGACAATGAAACTACTCTGTATGATACTATAATAGTGTATACCTGTTACTGGCATTCATCAAAACTCATAAAGTATAACACCAAGAGTGAACCCTCATGTAAACTATAAACTTGGTTATAATGATTTGTAAATGTAGGTTCATCATTTGTAACAAATTATCACACTAGTGCAAGATTTTCATAGTGGGGAAATCTGTATGTGGCTCCTGGGGATATATGGAATCTGTCTCCACTTTATACTCAATTTTGCTGTGAAACTGTAGAAACAAAGTCTATTAAATCAATTATCCAGGTTTGTGTGGGACTATTTCTGGACTATATTTTATTCCATTTTTTCTTTATGTTTATCTTTACAGCAATGCCACATTATTTTGATTACTGTGCCTTGTAGTAAGTCTTGAAATAAAATTGTCTGAGTGTTCCAGTGTTATTCTACCTTTTCAGACATTTTTTGCTATTATGGGTCTTCTTTCTTTCAATATAAGTTTTAGCATTGCTTTGTGTAGATTTGCCTTTACATTTGGTGTCATTCTCTTTCTGTCTGAAGAACTTTCTTTAACAAAGTTTATAGTGCCAGTCTTCTTGTAGTAAATTTTTTCAGCTTTGGTATGAAACAGTCTTCATTTTGCCTTCATTTTTTTAAAGGTATGTTCACTGGTATGGAATTCTGGGTTGATAGCTTCCCTTTTCCCCCTTTCACTACTTTAAATATGTTCTTCCATTTCTTTTTGGAGTGTATAATTTCTGATCAAAATCTGCTGTTATTACAGTATTTGTTCTTCTGTTAATAATGTTTCTTTTACTTTGGCTACCTTCAAGTTTATATCTTTGACTTCGGCTTTCAGCAATTTGACTGTAGTGTGATTATGTGTGTGATGTTTATTTTTGATTTTGCTTTAGGTTCTTTGAGTTGTTTTGATCTGTTCTTTGTGTATGTGTGTGTGTGTGTGTGTGTGTGTGCGTTTTAGTTGATTTTTCCAAATTGTTGACTATTTTCTCTTCAAATACGTCTTCTGCCTGTTCTGTTTATCTTTTCTTCTTTGGCCTCAAATTATACATGTTAGATGATTTAATATTGTTCCACATCTTTTTGATGCTATGTTCTTTTTTTCCACTCTTTTTTTCTCTGGGTTTTCCTTTGAGTAATTTTGATTGACCTATTAGAAGTTCACTAATTCTTTCCTCTGCTGTGTCTACTCTGTTGATAAGATTACCATGACTCCTATATAAAGTTCCACATATATAATTGAAATTACCCATTTGTTTATGAATGTTTATACCAATCTTTATGAATATTGCCTACCAGTTCTTAGATATTTTAACATATCAATCACAATTATTCTGTAGTTGAGATTTTATAAGTTATCTGGCTTTTTCTTTTTGTCAGTGTGTGAGCCATGCTTGTACATTTCTACATCTTAAGTGGAGATGTCATTTGTCAATATTTAGTTTTAAGGAGAACAAGAATGAGACCAACTTGATTTTTTCCTGCATCCTTGATTTTCTAAAGTTCAAAAAAAAAAAGCAATAGACTTGGTTCTCTTTAAATTTTCTGAAACATCATGTCTTACTTTTTATAACAATGACCCTTATAAATAGGGAACATTTCCCCTCTTATTTTTTGATTAAATATGTTATTAATTTTATTTACATGATGTTTTTAATTTTTTCAGATACTTTTTATTTGTCTTTCATGTCTTTCATGGTTTTCCTCTCTTTATATTTTTCCTTTGTATTCTGGTGTAGTTGCCAGAGTTTCTCAAGGCTAAAACAACAACAGTATCACATATTTGTTGTACCAGGTACTGCTGCTAGTTACTTTACATATTTTATACACTCCACACAGCATCCTTATGAAACAAGTACTGTTGTTATCCTGATTTTATAATCACAAGCTTTTTTCTACATTGTTCGATATGTGGTTGGTTGACTGTTAAGTTGAAGTTAGAAACATGGCATTCATACTGTTCCCTCTTCATAATAGGTTGTTTAAATTGTTAATATACTTTTTGTTCTTTTGAATCACATACTTTCTAAAAATGTTCTTATTTCTCTTTGAAGAAAATATATTTTGGAAAGCATCTTTAAGTCATCCCTTTAGAGAAACATCTCATTTTAAATTTGCTTTTTTTATGTGTTCTACTTGCTCTCATCTGCACAGGACTTTCTTAGATAGCCTACTGTGGTCTTTTTCAGTCCACAGACTTTTGTTTTTGGCCTCTATAAAATTAATTTAGAGCCAACATTTAAAATTAGGCCATTTGATATAAAAATTTGATTTTCCCACTTCTCTTAAATTTGAAGCTCTGGCAACACTGGGTGCACATTTTCACTTGGTGATGACCTACTGAAGTTGAATCATGAGTTACAGCTACCTCAAACTCACAGATCTAATCATGCCCTGTCATCTGTTATACCTAACCCATATTTGATATTTACGTCGTATGTATGTTCAGGTGGACATCAGACTTTGTGGCCCCTGTCTTATAGTCAAGTAGGAATTGAGCTGACTTTTGTCAGATTTTAAGGCTCCCTGACCTAATCTTTCCAGAAGTGCCTCAGGTCTAAAATGTAGGAAGGGAAGAAAAGAAAACAAAACATGTTTGAGTAACCTACTAGCAGTTCAGATATAATTTTCCCTTGGCAAAAGATCTTACTGATGGAGTTTTAGGTAGTTATATCAGGAAGCTTCATCACGAGCAGTAGGTATGAATGGAATGCCTGGGACAGCAGTTGTCCATGTTTCATTCTCTTTGCTCCAACATCCCCACCCATGAACTGATCAAATAAAACCTGCTGTCTCCAAGATAGTGGGGATTCAAATGCTTCCCGTACACACATGTGTAAGTCCAAGTGTTGTGCTGTTTGCCAACTCTGTGGCCTGCCTGAACTCCCACTCTCCTGCTGCTTAGATTTAGGTGATGTCTGCAGGGGTTTATCAGAATTTTCCCCTGCTTACTTCCTCAATATACTGCTCTATCAATTGGGGTTGTGCTTCAGACGTTCTTTCAATGTAGTCTCATCTATAAAATTAGATCTGGCATAAATACCTCAGAGACTGTGGCTTATGTATAAGGACTTTGTCTGGTTCCCATGGTGATTTCATATTTTTCCCTTTTTGTATATTTTATTAGATATTTAATGGGAGGGGAAAGCTAGTTTCTTGTGTTCTTAATACCAGTTTGACCAGGACCCTACACTTCTACACCCTTTTTTGCAACCCTGAATAGCAAACTGAATCTGAGGTAAATATTATTTTTTTTGGTTCATGGAAATGGGAACATGTTCATAAGCTCTCTATAACTCATACAGGAGCTAAAAAGTTCATATTTACATTCAAACTAAATAATTTGAAAAGTAATTAAATTAAATTAATGTAAAAATACATTAATTTTTTTAGAAAGGACTTCCAGGTGCTATAGAGCTATGAAAGGAGAAAAAGGTCCTCCTTCTCTGAGGTTTAGTAATTCATCAAAGATGATGATATGCTGTAAATAATCCAAAAAGAGAAAATCAGTCAGGGGAGGTGCTCATTCAGTAAAGCCTTTAAACGTTGTGTCATCGGGCTCAGAACTGTGCCGTAGGTCATGCAACCAAACATGCGGAACATTTTCATCAGAGCTGGGAGTGAATGGCCATGGCCAGGGGAGGAGGTGGTGAGCAAATCAACCTATTAATGTCAGATGAAAGAGAAGACTGGATGTCTGGGCAGGATGCATCCAAGTTACGGAAAATTTTGAATACAGGGCTAAAAATGTATCTTTTTGATTTAGTGGGCATGTTGTGCATCATAAGAATAGTGATTGCATGATGACAACTTATAGAAAAAGGAGTCTTTGCTGTAAGATGTTAGGTGCTGTGTATGAGCTGATGGTGCCAGTGGTGATAGAGACAAAGGCATGAAACAGTTCCAGTGGACTTCCCAAATCACTCCATGGGTGGCCAGACCAAACAGCTCACTTCCTAATTCTCTGCAGCTGAGTTTTCCATGCTTTCTGTTAAATTACATCTGCGTTCTCTAAATCTTTGGCTTATCGCAAACCTTTGTCTCATGCCTCTTGCTTCTGAATAGGTAAGAATCATTTGATTAGTGAAAAATAATACATTGATAATAGAATCATGGTTGAAGCTATAGAAGACAGAATATTCATCCCACTTCAGGATGTTTTCCATATAGAAAAACTCATAGGACTCTGAGTAATTTCTAAAGAAGTTGTATGTTCTGAGAAACCCATTTCATTTGACAGGTACTGAAGGCTCTTTATTACCAGTTCAAATATTATTTGAAGTAAGTACACCTCTGTGTTTGTTAAATGGCTTTTCCTTGCAAAATTCTTGGAGGGTTTTGGAAACATGAAAAATGTGGTATTCAAAAGGACAGAAGTGTTTTTGGGGTTTTTACCTAATTGTGGGACAATTGGCATCATTCCCTCACCTACCCAAGTCTGACTCCCTCCTCATATCAGACTTTACTAATTGCTCCCAGCATTTTTTTCTCACTGAGGCCCAGGGCCACAGGAAGCCTAGACAGTACTACAAGCAGCCATTACCAGCTGATTAAAGCTGGTCCAAGAGAGAAAATATATTTCTATTCTGGATTGAGACTTTTGTGTATATATGTTTTCCTTTCTGTTTGTGGCATGCTATAGGTGTCAGTAACTGTTGGATCAGAGGAAATAAGATTCTGTTTTGTAACACACTTGGTAATTCTGTGATGGGAAAGACTACTTCAAAGGCTCTGGGGTTTATACAGGTTTTGAAACAGGCCTTTTAAAAACCAAGTGGACTGGGGGTACTTTGGAAAGGTTTATTTCATCTCAGAGAGATACTGACTTCCCTTGCTCAGCACAGAACAAGTATCACTTGTCACTGATAGTCTGGTTTGTTGTTATAGCATCGTAAGTGTTCTGTTTTTGATACAACTTTTGATAAAAATAGAGCAATTTGCATTTGTCCCTTCTCCTTTGTAAGTCCTGAGTTTTCTAATGGTCGCAGTTTGACTCTATTTTAAAATGCAGCACCTATTAAATGCCATGAATTGAATGAATGTGGTTAGCAAATCGGCAAGGGGTTCCTTAGGAAAAAAGAAAAGTTCACTCATCTCCAACCTAACATACTTACCCAGAGCTTATTCCCAGAGTTTAATGATGCTTTTGTTTGTACCTTTTGTGCTTACTCTTTGCATTGCTGGAATTGATATTTTTTTTTCCTTTTATCTCTGCTGCACCATGATGGATTGGTGGGTCCTTGTGAACAGTTTAAGCATGTCAGCTGCCTTGCCAGAGATATATTTCTTTCTGTGGGTACTAATATGCATTTATGTCCTTGATTTTTATTATTCTCACTTTATAGAAGCAGACTGAGGGACTGAGTTAATTTTGCTCTCTGGAATATTAATTAGAGGAAAAATCTGATTCCTGTTTCAATTTTATATTCTCTTTGATTCATCCAGGATGGTAAAGCAACTAATATATAAATGAATATTTGACAGTGAGCTATAGAAACAACCAGAATATTTGCTCCCTGAAGAAATGACTCAGTAGTTAATTAGCTGGGTTTTCCCTATGTCTGGATAAACCATGGTTTCTATTTTTTATTATCCCTTACAAAGGGATTCTATTTTATTGATGGCAAGGGGATTCACAGGTTGAGGCACGTTATTATAATTTAATGTTTCGCAAGCATCATTAAAATCCATTTGTGGGAGATGTTTTGCAATATTCTTTTGGGTACTATAGGGTTGCAGCTAACACAATGGCATATCCCTTGCATTCAGGATTTAAAATCTAACCATAGAACAAACTCACAGTTCTAGAATAGTTTTAGTTCTGAAATGTACGTTAGATATCCCCTCATCCAACCCCTTCATTTCATTATTTCGAATGAGTAATAGGGGGTCCAGAGAGAGATTAAGTGACTTACATAACATCACACATTCCAGATCCCAAATATTGTCTTTTGAGTTTTACCTCTCTGTCATCCTCACTAGCATATTTAAAGGGTAAATACATTTTTTCTAGTCCAAAGAACAATTCACAGGCATATAAAATACCTTGCACACCTACAGTACTTTAATTTTCAAAATAATTTCCCAAGTGTTTTCTTATTTGCTCTTTACTACAGTTCCATGTAACACATGAGGAAGATAATAGCATTTCTGTGTTCCATTGGTGACTGTGAAGCACAAAGTGCTTAAGTTATTTGCCTAAGGGCTTATGGCTAATTCACGTTGTTTTTTCAATTGTAAAATGGATTAGTAATACCTACCATATATGAATGTTGTCAAAACTAAATGGAATTAGATAACACATATAAAGTGCATAGCTCAAGGGTTCTCATTAAAAGGCATGGTGGGCAGAATTCTAAAATTGTCCTAAGACTCCTGCCCCCTGGTGTGTCCCTTCATCAGTGGTTTCCACCACTTGAGTGTGGGCGGGACCTGAGTATGATGGGCTGTCACTCCTGTGATTAGGTTACATTGTCTACAAAGTGGAAGGGATTTTGTAGAAAAAATGAAGGCCTCTAATCAGTTGCCTAAGTTAATAAAAAGCAAGATAACCTGGATGAGTCTGGCCTCATCAGACAAGACCTTTAAGTGAGGATCTAGAGGTTGGAGACAGTAAAGCAGCAGAAGCCTTCCTCTGTTGACTTTGAAGAAGCAAACAGCCATATTGTGAGCTGCCTATGGAGAGGGTCATCTGTCAAGGACTGGAGGGTAGCCTCTCAAAGCCAGAATGGACCGTAGCAGAGAGTCAACAAAAAAAGGAGGACTTTAGTCCTACAGTTGTGAGGAACTGAATTCTGCCAAGTACGAGTGAGCCTGGAAGAGGTCATAAGGTCATAAGGTCACAGCTCTGGCCAACACTGTGATGTCAGCCTGCTGAGACCTGATCAGAAGACCCAGCTACCCTGGACCCATTATTGACCCACAAACAGTGTGAGATCAGCCATTTATGTTGCTTAAGTCTCTAAGTTTGTGAGTAATTGTCATCATACTGCAGCAGGAACCTAATACAAATAGCTATTATTAACATAAATAGGTAATGGTTATGATGATGAAGAAAAGAGTGGTGATAATGTTAATAGTAATAAATTCAAAATTAAGATCCAAGTCTTAATTCACTCTTATTTTTCTAGACTTCAGACTATATTTCATGGCTAGAATCATGTCACTTCTTGCTGCAAGGGAGTGGGAATTATAAGTCTTCCAGCCATCTGAGTAAGTTGTAAGGAAATCATTGCTAGTGGGGAAGAAGGTGGTAGAAATGGGCATTAGGTAGGCAGCTAGTACTTTCTCTCACACTTCCCTTCCCAGAATGTTAAACATATAATTGATCTCTGTACCCAGTTAACTGGCTGGTCATGATCCTCAAGTGTGTGTTGGATGACTATGATGGTAGCAGTTGACACTGATTGGGGGAAACAATGGAAAGGATAGTTCAGTTGTTCAAATTGGAATTATAGTTGTCAATGAAGTAAGATCTGGGCTCAGGGTTTGGTAGTAAGTGCAGAATGTGAAATGTCCACATCCAGGAAATGTAGTAAAATCCATATTGGTGAGATTCAGTGACTATCCAGTTTGGAGTGACAGAGAGAGGGGAGGGTGTATGGGGAAGAAAATTCTAGGCCTGGATATAAGCAGTGGTGATCCTAGTAGAGGTGGGAGACTAGAGGTGGGAGACTATGTTTGTCCCAGCTGTGCTAGCAGTGTATCATTTTCTCTTCCAGAATACTGTGGACAGTTTTGGCTTTGGATGTTCACTCAGTACTCATTTGTTCTGTATGTAATCAGTTCTATGTGGAATGTACAGATGCTCACCATAATAAGTAGTAAAATAGAAGCCTCTGTTTTATCATGTTTAAAATGAGCAACCCTTAAGGTATGTGTGAACACAATATGATATTTATGAAGTGGCTAGTCAAGTCAGTGCCCAACACAGGGGAACCATTACTGTGGGGGTTGTTTCTGCAAACTTTTCATCACCCTGTTTGACCATCAGCTACTCATGTCATAGACTGTGGTTTATATATGTTTCTTTTTATAGCCTATGAAAAGTCCAGGCTATTACATTAAAGGGTTCTATAAACTTTTGGATTGAATAAATATAGGAAATTGAGAAGAAGCTATGAAAAGGAAAGTAAATGAGAAAATTTTCCAAAAAGTATACGTATGTTGTATACTTGTGGTGTGTGTGTGCATTTTCATCTATGTGGACGTAGATCAGTTTGGATGAATGGGACCTGTCAGTCTGTCTTGCTAGCTAATGATCTCATTTTTCTCCAGTACCTATGCCAAAAAGTGAAATATCTTCTTGAATCATAAACATACGATGTTTCTCACCAAAATAAACAAGAAAAATCTACTTGTTGTGAACACTGAAGTCTGATTTGTCATGTTCGTTAGTATGATCATTCATTTATTTACTGGACATGCAGTGACTACCTGCTCTGAATTAGACCCAGTGCTGGGCACTGGAAGCGGAGCCCTGAGGCTGTTCAAGGTTTGGGAGGGGGAGCAGCACTGGCTGCTATACAATCAGCTCTGACTGGGTTCTGGCGGAGCCCAGAGTGTGTCCAACTCATGTATACATGTGCCAGTTACAGATGCCCCATGGGCCATGTGCGAAATAGGGACAGAGAACACAGTACCAGTACTGGGAGACATATCTGATCTTACTTCATTTCTGGAACTATAGGGGCATAGAGTTAAAAAAATAGACCTAGAAATAGGACTCATATCAGAGTCAAAGTGATATGATGCAGCTCTTATTTTAGAATGTATGTAAACCTAGATCTCAGAAATGCCCCTGTGTTTAATGGGCAAAGAAAAATCCATTGCTTTTTCCTTAAAAACAAAGTGTGTGAACCTGTTCTGAAGGACATAGCAAAGTGAGAATTTAGTCTGTTTACATTCACTTTATAATCAAACCGCCTGTTAGTGTGCCCTGTACATTCTATCGTGGAGATGTCTAAAATTTCTAAGAAAAAAGTACTGAAACTAAGATTCTCTTTAGAGAGTTCTTTTATTCAAAACTAAACTTCCCTATGCATTTTCATCAAAAGAATTCCCAAATGCATATGAACTCTACCACAGAATTGTAGGACTGTTAGACAGTTTTATTTCTGCCTCATAAAAATATTTCAAAACCTGTGGGAGTTTTCTGAAGCCAGCACTCATCAGTTCATATCATTCCCAATTCAGGGGCCCTTGAGCTGTATCTCAAAGCAATTAGGAATTTTAATTTTGAAACAAACTGTTACAAGGTGTAGATGTAGATGGCTTCAGTGGGTATGGATGGTTTAAACCCTTGTCTCCCTCCAAAATCTTCATATAATATATCTGTCTGTGTATTATTTATACACACATACATATGTGTGTATTTGTGTCCATGTGTATATGTGTATATGTGAGTATAACAAGTAATATATATAAATAAAATTCAAGACTAACACAGGTATGTTTGAAATATTAAAAGTTTATTTTTACAAACTCACTAAAATCATGCCAGTTGGTACTTCCTCTCTTCCTTTCTGCTTCTCTTTGTATAAATGAAACTGAGCATTGAACTAAATCTTTCAGTTAAAATACACAGTACAACTGATCATTTTCTTTCAAAATCCCTATTGAGGTCAATTGTTCTCTTCTTCCTCAAATGTCAGTGTTTCCTTCTCTAGCCCCAAATAAAAATTAATATAAAAACATCCTCAACTGCTTTTTTTTTCCTTACCATTTTTTTCCTTACTTTGCCTGGATTGTCAGGAGGTTAAGGAGGAAGGAATTAAAAAATGGGGCAAATGTAGTTTACCTTGTTGTGCCCCCTCTCCAAATCTTTATTTTGTAAAGAAATTCTGAATAGTTCCTTTTTGTGATCAATTTGTTTATGTAGTTGGCTGTGTGTATGTGGTAAATTGTGGAGCTGTTAAAATACCAATTTGTTCCTATGCAATCAAAGCATAAGGACAACTTCCAGCAAGCTTTTTCTCTTCCCCTTCGTCCAGGCCAGCTTTTTATCTTCACTCTCCAAGGAAAATACCTCTGTTTTTAAAATAACTGTGAAAAGGAAATACTAATGTCTCCCTAATTGTTACTTTATTTAATCATCAATGCCAGAAAGTTCTTCCTTAAATTGTGCTGAAATCCCATGTCCCATGCTGAAGCATCTTCAGAGTTGGTGGCACTCAGCTGCTTCTCTTCCCAGTGCAGAAAATTATGGGATGATAAACAGCAAAGGTCATTTCCCTTACATGTATTTTTTCCAAGCTTAACTATTTCCCATTCTTTTACCTATCCCTGTGGTCTTTATATATGTTTTATGAACTGTACTTCTAGAATGACTCCCAGCCATACCCATCCTGCAGCATCAGCAGGCCCATGCATGGGGGCAGGATCATGGAGTTCATGCAGCCTGGAAGCATTACACGTGCCTGTGACATGGGACATTTATTCGCAGGCTCATCCCTGGTGTCCCTATACCACCCAACTCCTTACTTGTCTTTTATGAGGCTGTTCCCAGCTCCTGCCAGGTCACTTCTTCTAGGCTCTTACTCTATTATGTGTTACAACAAGCTCTGAAACATCCAGTGATGTTGAATGGGGAGGAATAAAGAAATGTGATTACCTGGAAAGCTGGGAACTGCTAATTTATAATAATTATGCAAAACATACCAACCCCATTTTTATGGAGGTGGATGTCCATATGTTTTGCACAGTTAGCTGTACAAATACCTAGGATGGTAGAGTATACAGAGCACTGAACTAGGGGCTTGGTTCTAGTCTTGACCCTTTGCATCAATCTTTTCCCATTCTTCTGGTCATCTTAGTTGATCAATAATTTAAAGTGGTGAGTCTGGTTCAGCTATGAGATCTCTTCCAAATCTAAAATAATCTTTCTTGAAAATGGTTTTGAAAATTTTGGTATCTATACATGAAAGAATAACTCATGTTGATATCCCAGTGGTCTTTCCTTGCTTCCTTGAAAAATTTCTCTCCTATTTTACTTTATAGATACAGATATAGAACATATATAAATACATATATCTGTATCTGTTGAAAATGAATAAGGTTGAGAACCTAGAGTTGAGGCTGTTTCCATCAGAGCTTAGGAGGGTCCAGGCAGTTTGGATAATCTGTCAAAGTTCAGGTAAGGTCAGGATCTTTCTAAGAAAATGTTGTGTGGGGATGTGAGTTTGGGCTAGAAAACATGCAAAGCAGTGTGTGGGCTCTGCCAAGTTTCATCCTACCCTTCTTGAAAGAATAGGCATGGTCTCTGGCATCTCTTTGCTTTTCACTGTTGAAACGAGTATTCATTCCTTCTGCTCTGGCCCTGTGGCCACACTGTCACTCATTTTTGTGTAACAGCTAGCCTGAAGCTGTTATTTATGCTCAGAAGAAATCACATATGGAGAGTTACTTTCTTTTTTTTTTATTTTGGTATCATGTAGAATTACATGAGCAACATTATGGTTTCTAGACTCCCCCCATCATCAAGACCCCACCACATACCCCATTACAGTCACTGTCCATCAGCATACTAAGATGCTACAGAATCACTACTGGTCTTCTCTGTGTTATACTGCCTTCCCCACTATATTATGTGTGCTACTAGTAATGCCCCTTTTTCCCCCTTATCCCTCCCTTCCCACCCATCCTCCCCAGTTCCTTTCCCTTTAGTAACTGTTAGTCCATTCTTGGGTTCTGTGAGTCTGCTGCTGTTTTGTTCCTTCAGTTTTTCCTTTGTTCTTATACTCTACATATGAGTGAAATCATTTGATATTTGTGTTTCTCTGCCGGACTTATTTCACTAAGCATAATGCCCTCTAACTCCATCTACGTTGTTGCAAATGGTAGGATTTGTTTTCTTCTTATGGATGAATAATACCCCATTGTGTATATATAACACATCTTCTATCCATTCATCTACTGATGGACACTTAGGTTGCTTCCATTTCTTGGCTATTGCCAATAGTGCTGCAATAAACATAGGGGTGGCATCTGTCTTTTTCAAACTGGGCTGCTGCATTCTTAGGGTAAATTCCTAGGAGTGGAATTCCTGGATCAAATGGTATTTCTATTTTTAGTTTTTTCAGGAACCTCCATACTGCTTTCCACAATTGTTGAATTAATTTACATTCCCACCAGCAGTGTAGGAATGATCTCATTTTTCTCCACATCCTCGCCAACATTTGTTATTGTTTGTCTTTTGGATGGTGGCAATCCTTACTGGTGTGAGGTGATATCTCATTGTGGTTTTAGTTTGCAGTTCTCTGATGCTTAGCAATGTGGAGCATCTTTTCATGTGTCTGTTGGCCATCTGAATTTCTTCTTTGGAGAAGTGTCTGTTCAGCTCCTCTGCCCATTTTTTAATTGGATAATTTGCTTTCTGTTTGTTGAGGTGCATGAGCTCTTTATATATTTTGGGTGTCAAGCCTTTATGGATCTGTCATTTATGAACATATTCTCCCATACTTTAGGATGCCTTTTTGTAATGTTGATGGTGTCCTTTGCTGTACAGAAGCTTTTCAGCTTCATACAGTCCCACTCATTCATTTTTGCTTTTGTTTCCCTTGCCCAGGGAGATATGTTCATGAAGAAGTTACTCACGTTTATGTTCAAGAGATATTTGCCTATGTTTTTTTCTAAGAGTTTTATGGTTCCATGACTTACATTCAGGTCTTTGATCCATTTCAAATTTACTTTTATGTATGGGGTTAGACAGTGATCCAGTTTCATTCTCTTACATGTAGCGGTCCAGTTTTGCCAACACCAGCTGTTGAAGAGGCCTTCATTTCTCCATTGTATATCCATGGCTTCTTTATCATATATTAATTGTCCATATGTGTTTGGGTTAATATCTGCACTCTCTATTCTGTTTCACTGGTCTGTGGGTCTGTTCTTGTGCCAGTACCAAATTGTGTTGATTACTGTGGCTTTGTAGTAGAGCTTGAAGTTGGGAAGTGAGATCCCCTCTGCTTTATTCTTCCTTCTCAGGATTGCTTTGCTATTCGGGGTGTTTTGTGGTTCCATATGAATTTTAGAACTATTGTTCCAGTTTGTTGAAGAATGCTGTTGGTAATTTGATAGGGATTGCATTGAATCCATAGATTGCTTTAGGCAGGATGGCCATTTTGACAATATTAATTCTTTCTAGCCAAGAGCATGGGACGAGTTTCCATTTGTTAGCATCCTCTTTAATTTCTCTCAAGAGTGTTTTGTAGTTTGCAGGGTATAGGTCTTTCACTTCCTTGGTTAGGTGTATTCCTAGGTATTTTATTCTTTTTGATGCAATTGTGAATGGAATTGTTTTCCTGATGTCTCTTTCTGCCAGTTCATCGTTAATGTATAGGAAAGCAACAGATTTCTGTGTATTAATTTTGTGTCCTTCAACTTTGCTGAATTCAGATATTAGTTCTAGTAGTTTTCGAGTGCATTCTTCAGGGTTTTTTATGTACAACATCATGTCATCTGCAAATAGTGACAGCTTGACTTCTTTACCAATATGGATGCCTTGTATTTCTTTGTTTTGTCTGATTGCCATGGCTAGGACCTCCAGTACTATGTTGAATATCAGTGGGGAGAGTGGGCATCCCTGTCTTGTTCCTGATCTTAGAGGAAATGCTTTCAGCTTCTCACTGTTAAGTATGTATTGGCTGTGGGTTTGTCCCTTTATTATGTTAAGGTACTTGCCCTCTATACCCATTTTGTTGGGAGTTTTTATCATGAATGGATGTTGAATTTTGTTGAATGCTTTTTCAGCATCTATGGAGATGATCATGTGGTTTTGTCCTTCTTTTTGTTGATGTGGTGGATGATGTTCATGGATTTTTAAATGTTGTACCATCCTTGCATCCCTGAGATGGTTCCCACTTGATCATGGTGTATGATCCTCTTGATGTATTTTTGAATTCGGTTTTCTAATATTTTGTTGAGTATTTTCGCATCTATGTTCATCAGAGATACTGCTCTGTAATTTTCTTTTTTTGTGGTTTCTTTGCCTGGTTTCAGTATGAGAGTGATGCTGGCTTCATAGAATGGGTTTGGATGTGTTTCCTCCTCTTCTATTTTTTGGAAAATGTTAAGGAGAATGGGTATTATGTCTTCTCTATATGTCTGATAAAGTTCAGCAGTGAATCCATCTGGACCAGCAGTTTTGTTCTTGGGTAGTTTTTTGATTACCAATTCAATTTAATTGCTGGTAATTGGTGTTTAGATTTTCTGTTTCTTCCTGGGTCTGTCTTGGAAGATTGTATTTTTCTAGAAAGTTGTCCATTTCTTCTATGTTATCCAGTTTGTTAGCATATAGATTTTCATAGTATTCTCTAATCATTCTTTGTATTTTTGTTGTGTCCTTCATGATTTTCCTTTCTCATTTCTGATTCTGTTTATGTGTGTAGATTCTCTTTTTCTCTTAGTAAGTCTGGCTAGGGGTTTATCTATTTTGTTTATTTTGTCAAAGAACCAGATCTTGGTTTCATTAATTTTTTCTATTGTTTTATTCTTCTCCATTTTATTTATTTCTTCTCTGATCTTTATTGTGTCCCTCCTTCTGCTGACTTGGTGCCTCATTTGTTCTTTTTCCAGTTTCAATAATTGTGACTCTATTCATTTGGGATTATTCTTCCTTCTTTAAATAGGCCTGGATTGCTATGTACTTTCCTCTTAGAACTGCCTTTGCTGCATCACACAGATGTCGGGGCTTTGTGCTTTTGTTTTTATTTGTGTCCATATATTGTTCAATTTCTGTTTTCATTTGGTCATTGATCTGCTGATTATTTAGGAGCATGTTCTTAAGCCTCCATTTGTTTGTGATGCTTTTTGTTTTCTTTGTACAATTTATTTCTACTTTTATACCTCTGTGATCTGAAAAGTCGGTTGGTAGAATTTCAATTTGTTGAACTTTCTGACTTTTTTTGTGGCTTAATATGTGGTCTATTTTGGAAAATGTTCCATGTGCACTTGAGTAGAATGTGTATCCTGCTGCTTTTGGGTGTAGAGTTCTGTAGATGTCTGTTAGGTCCATCTGTTGTAGTGTGTTGTTCTGTGCCTCTGTGTTCTGACTTATTTCCTGTCTGGTGGATCTGTCTTTTGGAGTGAGTGGTGTGTTGAAGTCTCCTAAAATGAATGCATTGCATTCTATTTCCTCCTTTAATTCTGTTAGTATTTGTTTCACATATACCAGTGCTCTTGTGTTGGTTGCACATATATTTATAATGGTTATATCCTCTTGCTGCACTGACCCCTTTATCATTCTGTAATGTCCTTCTTTATCTCTTGTTTCTTTCTTTGTTTTGAGGTCCTTTTTGTGTGATACAAGTACTACAACACCTGCTTTTTTCTCCCTATTGTTTGCATGAAATATCTTTTTCCATCCCTTCACGTTTAGTTTATGTATGTCTTTGGGTTTGAGTTGACTCTCTTGTAAGCAGCATACAGATGAGTCTTGCTTTTTTATCCATTCTGGTAATCTGTGTCTTTTGATTGGTGCATTCAGTCCATTTACATTTAGGGTGATTATCGATAGATATGACTTATTGCCATTGCTGGCTTTGATTCGTGGTTATGAGAGGTTCAAGCGTAGCTTCTTTACTATGTAACTGTCTAACTTCTTACTTATTATCCTATTATAAACACAGTCTGATGATTCTTTATTTCTCTCCCTTCTTATTCTTCCTCCTCCACTCTTTATATATTAGGTGTTTTATTCTGTACTCTTTTGTGTTTCCCTTGACTGCTTTTGTGGATAGCTGATTTTATTTTTTGACTTTAGTTACTATTTGATTGGTCTGGTTTCTTTGCTGTGATTTTATTTTCTCTGGTGACATCTATTTAGCCCTAGGAGTACTTCCATGTAGAGAAGTCCCTTTAATATACCCTGTATAGGTGGTTTGTGGGATGCAAATTCCCACAACTTTTGCTTGTCTGGAAATTGTTTAATCCCTCCTTCAAATTTAAATGATAATTTTGCTGGATACAGTATTCTTGGTTCAAGGCCCTTCTGTTTCATTGCATTAAATATATCATGCCATTCTCTTCTGGCCTGTAGAGTCCCTGTTGAGAAGTCTGATGATACCTGATGGGTTTTCCTTTGTAGGTGATCTTTTTTTTCTCTCTGGCTGCATTTAATACTCTGTCCTTTTCTTTGATCTTTGCCATTTTAATTATTATATGTCCTGCTGTTGTCCTCCTTGGGTCCCTTATGTTGGGAGATCTGTGGGCTTCCATGGTCTGAGAGACTATTTCCTTCCCCAGCTTGGGAAGTTTTCAGCAATCATTTCTTCAGTGACACTTTCTATCCCTTTTTCTCTCTCTTCTTCTTCTGGTACCCCTATAATGTGAATATTGTTCCATTTGAATTGTTTACACAGTTCTTTCAGTATTGTTTCATTCCTGGAGATCCTTTTATCTCTCTCTGCCTCAGCTTCTCTGTATTCCTGTTCTTTGATTTCTATTCCATTAACAGTCTCTTGCACTTCATCCAGTCTGCTCTTAAGTCCTTCTATTGATTGTTTCATTTCTGTTATCTCCTTCTGGACCTCATCCCTTAGCTCTTGCGTATTTCTCTGCAGGTCCATCAGCATAGTTATGACTTTTGTTTTGAATTCTTTTTCAGAAAAGTTAGTTATATCTATATCACCAGGCCCTGCCTCTGGCTTTGTTTGAGTGATTTTGGACTGGACCAGGTTCTTCTGCCTTTTCATGGCGATAGAAATGATTGCCGGCAAATAGTGCATTTGTCAGCGGGGAGAACAAAGTCCCTTCCTGCTTGCTGGTTGTATTGCCCTTCTTCACTGCCTGTGCCAGTTACCTGCACACAGTGAGCTGTGTCTGGGTAAATCCCCTGAGCCTTCGTGAGCAGGGCAGCCCTCGTGATAATCTAGGGCACTGCCAGGAGTCACAGGTGCCTTGCGTGTATTCTCCTGTGACGACTGCACCCCTTCATGCCTTCCAGACTTTGCCCTGGCTTCCTCTGCCTGTGCTCAGCAGCTGCAGTTTGGAAACAGCCTCTGGGTCTGTCCTGGTTAGCTGCACACTGGCAGAAGACTGTGTGGTCACTGTGCTCTCCAGCTGCTTTGCAGCAATGGCAGATCAGCTGGTTTGCTTGCAGTTCTGGCGGGGGGTGGGCGAATGAACAGCAGGCTGCTTATCACCATGTGGGGCTTCAGAGCTGTGTTGCCACCCAGGGTGTTAGGGTGCCTGAAGTTTCTTAAGATTCCATTCTGCTGGGCTGAGTGTGCCTGGACGAGTTTGTCCAGCTGTTAAGCCCTTGTCCCTTTCAGACTTTTAAAGTGCCCACTTTTCTTTTGTCCCAGCGGAGCCAGCTGTGGGGACCCGCTCACAGTCTCCATCTCAGATTTTACTTTTCAGTTTCTCTAATATCCAGCACACCATGCAAGGTGTGTCTGTGCTCCCAGTGCAGATTACTAGGGCTGGTTATTTAGTAGTCCTGTGCGTCCACTCCCTCCCCACTCTGATTCTTTTCCTCCCACCCATGATCTGTGGTGGGAGCAGTGCTTGGGTCCCACCTGGTCATAACTTTGTATCTTACCCTTTTTGTGAGATGCTGAGTTCTTGCAGATGTAGCCTGGCTATTGTACTGTATCTTCTGGTCTCTCTTTTAGGAATAGTTGTATTTGCTCTATTTTCAAAATATATATGGTTTTGGGAGGAGATTTCTGCCACTCTACTCATGTTGCCATCTTGAACATCCCCTGAGAGTTACATTCTTTCATACAGGACACACACCAGAAGGAATGGAATATCTTAATATAGTAAATAAGAATCAACCCTAATAAAATCTATCTACATGGGATGATAATATCACATCTTGGCAAGGTTAGATTTATATTTTGTATGACTGTTCCCATTTCCTTCTTTTCTTTCTGTGATATAGAAACAAAGGATAAAATAAATTTACAAAAATCATTGTTCTTTCCTTTACCTCCTAGAGAGGGAGACCAAACTTAAGGTCAGTTCTAATTTTTTCTGGGAATGTGATTGTACTGCAGTCCTTAATCCCATGATATATCTATCATAGTCTGAATATTTGTGTACCCACAAAATATGTATGTTGAAATCCTCACTGCCAAGGTAATAGTATAAGGCGATGGTGTCTTTGGGAGGTGATTAGGTCATGAGGGTGGATCCCACATGATGGGATTACTGTTCTTATAAAAGAGAACCCACAAAACCCCCTTACCCCTTCCACCATGTGAGGACATGGTGAGAACATGCCAGCTATGAGTGAGAAAGCAGGTTCTCACCAGACCCTGAATCTGCTGATGTCTTGATCGTGGACTTTCTAGCTCCCAGAACTGTGAGCAACTCATTTCTGCTGTTTATACACCACCGAATCTATCTGATATTTTGTTACTACAGCCTGAATGGACTGAGACAGGATTTTGGTGAGGGCATATGTAATAGCAAACATTCATGAAAATTTTATACTGGCTACTCTAAGTATTTTGCACATAATATTTCATATTTTTATAACAACCCTATGGGTGTACATATTAAATTATCTTAGAAAAGGAAATTGAGGCTTAATAATACCTGGTGTCTTAGTGCAAATACTCAGCTGACTTAGGATTGAAGCTGGCAGTTCGGTGCCAGAGCCCACACCTTTAACTGCTGTTGTGTGCTATGCAAAACCACCTCCTGTGTACTTGTGGATTATTAAGTAAAATCACCTGTGACATTTCCCTTCTTAGGTGTGCATTAAGGGAGCAGTCACTGAAACCCAGTGCCTTGGATCCATACATACTTACTAAGTGCCTTTCAGGACCTGGGTCCTGCACAAGGTGTTCAGAATACACTGGGATAAAAAGTTCCTGCTCTCAGTGGGCTGGACCCAGTGGATGGAGCATAGGTTAATCAAGCAGTCACTTAGACAGATCCACAATCCCAGATGGAGATACATACTGGGAAGTTGAAGGGGGATGACACCACTCCCCTTTGACTCCACTGTTTCTGATTTGATGTTTTTACCTCCCACCCCTTTTCTACCAAATGCTTTACCTACTAAAATAGGTAAAGAGGGAAGGTCCCTCAGCACTGGTAAGGTGGGGCTGTCCTTTTGAGTTTACACTGAAGAGCTAATTAAGTGGAGAGAAGAATTATGTAAGGGTATTGGGCAAATAAAAATAGGTAAACTTAATTATTTAAATGTATTTAGTCTGAATTTAATTTATTGTCTGCCAAGACCATACATCATGGGTCTCTTTGTTTTCCAATTAGTAAAAATGAAGTATTGACATCCTTCTTTGCAGTGTGCAAGGCTGTTTCAAATCTCATTAAGTCCTTACAGCAATACTTAAAAAAAGGTGTCATCATTACCCTTTTACAGAAGAGGAAGTTGAGCCTCTGTGAAGTTAAGTGCCTTTCACAGAATCATTCACTCCAGGAAGTGATGGGCCTGGACTCAGTTTCTGCCACCATTTGTCCCCTTGACCTTTCCTGTGTTCTAAGGGTTGAAAATTATCCTCATAGTTACCAAATTCTTCTCAGAGTGACTTTTTTCCAGCATTTGCATGTAAAAGGCATGCTTCTGCCATCACAAAATTGTGAATAAAATGCAGAGCATAGGCAAGTTCATAGGGTCCAATACAAAGCCACTCCCTTGCTCACAGAAGCCCCCGCTTCCTGCTCTGTGAACACCCAGCCCTGAGCATCTGGCTGTCACATTAGCTGCCACACGTGAGTGCAGTGACTTCTGTGCTCTTTCTTTCCCTGATCCCTGTGTCTGTCCTCACAGGGGTGTCCCTAGTGCCTGGCACACAGCAGGAGGCCAATAAATGTTTCATGAATGTACTCTAAGGAAAATAAAACTCCCTAGTGCCAAAAGAACTTTTCTGTTATTTTTCTCTTGTTTGAAGAGAAAAATAGAGCTCTAAGATCAAGGAAATAAGAGGACTACTCTATGGTGCTAGGGGAGGGCCGGCCTGAAGAGGAGGACCTGCTCCTCTTCCTTGGAGCAGGAAGGAAACTCCAAGGGGAAAAGAGAGGAGCAGAGAACACATTTATCCCTGCAGCAGAACTTTCCTGCAAAACTGGTAGGGAAGACATCTGCGAGAATCAGGAAAGTAAGGAATAAGCTCGCTAGGAAGTCACTGTGCCAGCACACCAGGAGGCCACCTGGGGGCTGAGGCGCGCCGGATGTGCACTGGGGCATCAGTCTCACCTCCTGCCTGCCTGGCATGGCTTGCAGCTTTGGAGAGAATTGGCACTCTTCAGTTCCCTTCCAGATGCTGCATTCAGGCTCCTAGACCGTCTCTGTAAGGGAGATAAAGGAAATGTACTTCCATTCCTAGGACAGTGAAGCCTGCAAAAATAAAACCACTGCCTCCACCCAGGGTAACGTTTGCTTCTCTAGACTACGTTAGCAGTCACAGATTAATCTGAGCACACTTAACTCATTCATTTGTATAGTTGATTTTAAGATAATGAATAACTCATCTTCTCAGATAAACACTTGGTGAATTAAATGATCAAAATCTTGAGAGAAAAGCATAGAGTCCTTTACTAGATTCAGCTTTAAGAAGGCACCAGTAGCTTCTACTGATGTTGATTGAAAAGGTAAATATATAGAGGTTTCTTCTTTGTGTGTGAGGCCAGGTCAGTGTTGACCAGATGTGGTGGAAGGAGAGCAAGGTCCTAGGCCCCCCACTGCTCATAGCAGCGGGGGGGGTGGGAATGTATATTTCTGTGCTCAATTCTTCCATCCTGAGCACAGTGCACTGACCACTGGCACCTGTGCTGCTTTCAGCCCAAATCTTAAGTATTTCACTATTTTCATTTCAGCCCGTTTTTCTCTTTCTTCATAAGACTATCTTTAATTTTTACCAAGTTTATTTCAGTCATTCGATATGATCTCTTATGTCATATTTACATATCTTACACCTTTTAAACCACTGAATACATAAACACTAAGAAATGCAGTTCTTATCATCAAGCATTATATTGCCTTCAGAACAGACAACACATGTTTAATGTTACATCTTATAAATCCTAAACTTAATTTCAGAAAGATTAAGGAAATATATCCTCAGAAAAGGTTGAGTAATTGCATTCTCATAAGTTTGTTCAATTAGTTTGAAATTCCCCCACCTGCACCCCATCCCCCATCAATATCAATGCTCATGTGTGATAGGCACGGTTTCTGTGTGACCATCAGGTGCTGCTCTGTCTGTTGGCATGAGTGATCACAGGTCACCACATCCGTCTAGCTGGACCTTGGAGACACATACCTGTCAGTGTTGTGTAGAAAGTGAAATTGACTTCTGTACCTCGCCATGGAGCACCCCACTGTGAAGTGACTTGGTTGTCTGATGTCTTTCATAGGAACCATGGAGCACACAGCACATCCCTGCGCTGTTTTCAGCCTTCTGTGGCCTCTTGGTTGCGCTTTCCTACCACCTGAGCAGGCAGAGCAGTGACCCCTCTGTGCTTCTGTGAGTAACACACACCCACACAGCCGTGCGTGCTTCGGGCAGCCTCGCCGTCTCACCGAGAGGGGAGAAAGCCCATCAGTGCCATGGTGGTTGGGGTTCTTTTGCAGCTAAACTAGCTGGCTACTAGGCAAGGGTGGGAGAAATGTAGACCCACCAGAAGCTAGTGAAAGTCTAGAGTCAACTTCCAGTAAACATTTAACCTTTTCCCTGGTGCTTTGGTATTAAAAGGCACAATGCCAGGAACAGCAGGCTGCCAGCACCCACCTGTGGTCTCTGACTTTCCCCTGGGTGTAGTTGTATGAGAAGCTCCAACCTCAGCAAGAACCCTCTCTGGGCCTGTGAAATGATATTGCTGCCTGTTTTCTGGGCAGTGACCCTGGGGAGACCAGACCTGCACTTCTGAAAGGTTTTTGTTTACCTCTGTTGCTTTTTGTTCCCAATGCAGTCAGTGGCCTCTGGATTTAAAGTGAAGCATGTGCCAAAGTTTTAAAATGTATTTGATAATAGTGTTGTGCTTTTTTTTGATAATAATGTTTAGTCACTTGAAAATATGCTTTCCAGTCTTCCTTTTAATCATGTGTTTTAAATCTTTGATAAATATGCACTTTGGAAGTGAAAACCCTTCATATGATGCCTGTTTCTGATATCAATCAATTGCAATCAGATGTCAATCATCTCATGTAGTTTGTTCAACTTACAAAATATTTAGACCTGAAATAACCATATTGTTTGGGGTCCAGAGAAACCATAATGTTAGGCTGTCAGGTATAGCAAAATGAAAGTCATAGAAAAATGGGGAAAAGTCAAATATTGTTTACATAAGTTTTTCTGTCAAATAATTCACTGGAATGTTGAGTTTTTTTGCCATTTTTTGGTGACAAGGAAGCTGAGTGGGCTGGCAGAAATAGAGAATCTCCATTAGCTGGGTTAGCTGTTGACAGTGGGGGTGCCCATACCTCTTTGAGGGACTTGCCCACCTGAATCAGAATGAAAATTGAAACATTATCTTTGTGACCACTTGCCTATGCACCTCTTTTTCTTTATCTTGAGTTATTTAAAGGAGAGACCACCTGCTTTCATGATTCGTGAGTATGAGGTCTAAGGTGAGGCTGTTTTGCTCAAACATTATAATAATCACATATTTTGAAAAGTAAAACCTGTGTGTTTGTCCATTTTCAGGTCCTTTGTTCAATGCAGATTGCTTCCTAAATTTTTACACCAAAACCTGGAAGAATTGGCTGCTGACCCTCTGCCCCAGAAGATGAAAGAGTCAGTGGTGAGACATTTGTGTTGAGCTCTGTATGCAAAGGTTCTGCTTGCTGGGGTGTGGAGCTTGTCCACAAAGCTCGGGTTCTCAGAGGGGCTCTTGCTGGACGGGAAGGAGAGCGACCAATGCAGAAAGGGGTGCCTCATGTTGGCCCAAACCTAGCACATGACTGTTGAGCTCCCTGCTGGGCATGGACCTTTTAGAGCTTCTCGAAGGTAGATGCTGTGTATACACATGCCACAAGTGCTTAGTTGGTCCTCTGCTGGTGGTGGTCTGCCTGGATATTCCATGAAGCTCAGTCAGTCAGTCCCGTCCACTGCTGGCACCAAGCAGCAGGCGACTGTGCTTGTGAAGTACACATGCAACCAAAATGCATTCCTGAAGTGCACCACACAGCCCTCCCTGCATTGTCTTGCCTCAGACTCATGCTGAGCTCAGAGGGCTCTTTCTGGGGTCTTTTGGCTCAAGGTTGACATTGTTAGGGGCCCTTGGGCTTTCGATTTATGTCTGGGGTGTTGGAGAAAGGAGCAAGCATGTTGGTTGGAGCACATGAGGGGAAAAGGAAGAAGGAACAGAAGAGAGGAAGAAACCTTTGTACAGGACTAAAAGAAAGATGTTCAGCTTCCAAACATTACTTTGAAAAGCAATGCTCAATGATGATGCAATTTCTATCATTTGGGTACTGAGCTTAGAGCAGTCTGATGTCTCAGAGTCAGGCTTTTGCTGTGTTTTGAGGAATGACAGATCATAGAACAAGCATTTAAAGGCCTATTGATTACAAGCTCCTCTAGCCAGCAGCCATGTCTCTTTTGCCTTGTTTGCTGAAGTGCCTGACACATAGTAGGGGAGCAGTACATTCCATTGCATTTAGAGGAGTTAAATTGCAATCCATTTCAAGACAATGTGCCCAATTCAGTCAACATGATAGCACTTTTAAGAACTCATAGTCAGCCCCCTGTTTCTCTGATTGTGGCCATCATTCAAGCTGAAGGTTTTTGGCACCACAAGGGAGTCAATGCACAAATCACTTACCGAAAAGGAGGGTGCTGAAAATCATGCATTTTGAAAGCAGAGATATGTTTAAAATTAGGGTGAGAGATGAAGAGAGCTGAAGAGTTGGAAGCCAGAAAAGAAGAGAAACATTTGACCTCCAAATACAGCATTAATAACCTGATCTCCAGTGTTTATGCAGGAGACCTAGAGGGAGAAGATCCTACAGACACCCTCAGATCAACTTCTGTAAAACCCACAGTGTTGCCTAAAGTGTACCCACACATTTTTTTCATGGATATCAGAGAAAAACTGTCCCCTGCAAAGTTCCTTGATTTCATGAATGATGACAATTGCAGTAAAAATAATGTATGAATTACAATGAAATTCACCCAGAAATTTGCATAGCAGACACTGATGGCATTTCATTAGTATAATTAGACGTGATGGTGTAGGTGCTGCCTCTCTCAGCTTTCATGCACTTTGAAAAGCTTTGTCCGAGGCAGAGCACATAACTTATAGGTGATTTAATATGATGTGTATGTTCATTTCTCTGAAAGGTCTTCTGGTCTAATTATAATATTTTAATGGGACTATCTAGATTCAGCTTCTACAATTTGATGCATTAATGCCTTTTGTGCCATGGTGCACATATAAAATTTCTGTCCTTGTCCCTGATTTTGTTTCTCTGTCTCTCTCTGTCCCTCTTATTCTCTCTCGGTCTCTTTTCTTAAATTTTACCTTGTACAGGAAGCCCCTAAGGAGCCCCATTAGTTCAGTTTTCCAGCCCTTCCCCAGGGGAATCTGCATATTTGCAAAACTGTCTCTTCAGGCAATTCTGTTCAGGTGACCTGCAGAGCATGCTTTAAGGGACAGTGATCTAGAAACAGAGATACCTAAGCTCTGTCAGCTCATTTCCATGTGAACACATAAGTTGTGCACATAGTTTATTACCAAAGTTAGAAAGTTAAGATAAGAAAAATAGAATCTGGTTGGCCAGCTCAGGGGCCTTCCTGTCCTGTTGGCATGGTCCTTCATTTTCTGTGCTCATGCATCATCAATTTCAACCTTCTTTCCATCATGTAGAGATTTGTCCCTTGTATTTTACCTATTTTTCTCAGTTTCTGGAGACAACAAGCCAGCCAACAAGCAAAACTACCTAATTTTTAGTCTCTACAATTCAAATAGCTTCTTTTAAACCATTGGTTGCATCATGGAAACTTGTTGAGGCCCCCTTGCTTCTAAATCTACTGGGTATGCAGTGTTGACCAGGGCTTCAAAAGCTTCTTTTTAGGGTTGGAATATGAAGTCCTACATAGAATGCCATAGTGTATTTGAAACATTCACTCATGCATGGACCCATTGAAATACAGAATGAAACATTAATATTATTGAATATTGTTTCAGAAGTTTGAGCTAGTATAAGTCCTGAAAGAAAAAAATGTGGATTGCATTATTGTATGCACATAGAAAGCACAGAAAAATTTATTGAAATTGATTATGATTAATAAGAGAATTCATGAATGCCACCAGGGCCAAGAACATCCTACCACATCAGAGATAACCTTTGAAAATACAATGCAAACATGATCTAACTCACAACAGTAACAAAATAGATGAGTTAGTAATAGGAATGATGTAACTAGTGTCAGAAATAAATAAAATGACAGCAGTCTATGAAATGTAGATGAGGTCCTGAATAAGCAGTTATATATAGATATTACCTGATTTTGAGAAGAAGGCTGAGATGTATTAAATGCTGATTCTTTCTAATAAATGTGTAGGTTTAATATAGTTAAAAATAGTTCCAAAGGAATTATATTCACAATTTGGGGAAATGATTCTAAGATTCATTTAGAAAATAGTAGTTAATAATAGCTTTAAAAATCTGAAAAAGAATAAGAAAGAGGATCTTAGCACTTTGAGATTAAAATTTAGCACTTTAATTTTAAAGACTGATTAGTCAGAAAAAAAATAAGAGACTCACCCAAGCTTTGAGAATGGGATTAGTAAATCTGTAAAACACAGAAAGGAGACGAATTATTTATATGAGTGTATTATGTGAAAATTAAATGTCACAATCAATACTTGATTAATCATGTATGGTGTTGAGGTGATTGTTTAGCAGTGGGAGGGAAGAAGGGGTTTTATGTGCTAATCCCTCAGAAGATACCAATGGAAGTTGGAGAGAAAAAGACAGATGGAGAGATGGAGAGAGAGAGAGGGAGGTCAAGTAAGACTTCTCTATCTCTGATGTAATGGCAGGATAATTTATCAAAACAAAACTCTCTACTGATTAAAACAAAATTCTTAATAAAATACAAAAAAAATCCTTTTTAAATGTGACAAGAGGTTGACAAAATAATAAGAAATTATCAAGTTAAAATTTGACTAAACAGGGAAACCTGGAAGACACAGAGCAGGAAGCTACTCTTACCCTAAGGGCACTGCCCAACTAGGGGACCTTGAACCTCAGCTTTCAGCCCTTATGCTATGGGGAGGAGAGATTAAAGCCCAAACATGCTGTGGTGGGTTCAGTGGGAGACCCTCTGCTCATGAAGCTGGGATGCTAAGGGGCCCTCCCTCAGTGGGAGGAAGAACCAGAGGATTTCAGCTCCATCCTCCTCAGTGCCCGGGGAATGCAGGCAAACCTGCCTCAGTGAGCAACATGCCTACAGCAGAATAGTCCTTGAGATGTTGTAGCTTTTCATGGATTTACAGTACAACTTCTAACATCTGGATGGCACAAAACCCCTTAAGGTATGACTATAAAGAGCCCCCCAACTGGAAATATCTCTGGGAAAAAATAAACATGAATCCTCCCAGGAGGATTCCTCCCTCCTAGGTCTCCAAGTATTCCCCAAACCAATTTTTAGCTTTCAGTGAAAATTTTTAAATCACACAAGAAAACAAGGAACCAGCAGAAATAGTTCTGCAAATACTTCAGATATTGTAACTATCAGACACAGATTTTAAAACAACTATACTTGTATTATGTTCAAAGAAGTAAAAGGTTAAAATTTTTAGAAAATAGGAAGTATTTTAAAAGATACAGCATGTTTGAAAGAGAACAAAGTAGACCTTCCTAAACAACAAGTCAGTCAACAAAATGAAGCAATGGAAGTAAAAAGACATATGGGAGAATGGATGCCTCTGAAGAGGAAATTAGTAAAAAATAAAGTGAAATATAAAGACAGGAGACAGTATACAGGATGCAACACTGATAGACAAAAAATTAGGAAATATGAAAGAGATAAATTCCAGAAACATAATCAGTATTTGATGAAATAATATCTCAGAATTTACTAGAATTGATGAAAGACACTGATCTAGAGATTCAAGAATCCCAGCAAATCCCAAGCAGGATAAATTAAAGAAGAAAGAATCCACACTGGATGAACCATTGTGAGACTGCACAAAGACACCATCTTGAAGCAGTTAAATGAACGGATTGCATTCAAATGAATGACAGACTGAAAGCTCCTTTATTAAAAGCAATCCACAGAAGCCAGAGGACAGTAGTGTGATACATTTAATGTGTCGAAAAAAAAGTAACTGGCAATCAAGAACTGTATGCCCAGTGAAAATACCTTTCAAGATTGAGGGCAAAATAAAAACATGCTAGACAAACAGAAGCTAAGAGACACTCACAAAATGTAATTCTGAAGGATATTCTTCAACAGAAAGACTTCAGATGGAAGGCCTAATTTTCAGGCAGAACAAAAAGAAAAAAAATGGCAGATACATTGGTAAATCTAAACAAACATTAACTGTATAAAACCATAATAACAGTGTATAGTTCGTTTAAAAAATAAAAGGTAGAATTAAAATGTTATGTATGAAAACATTAATAATAGTTAAATAATTTGATAAAATATTTAAATACTTAAATATTATTAAAAATAATGGAATTAAAATATTATGTTATTGTAACTACAAATAACATACAACTTTGCGTGGGAGGAGAAATGAACTACAAAACTTGTGAGTTCTTGGTAATGTCCAAGAGATGAATAACTATATTTATTAACTTAAGATGATTAAGTATGTGTCTTGGAATGTTTAGTATAACATCTAAAGGAATAGAGACAGAGCAAATAACTTTCAAACCTGTACAGAGGGAAAAATGGAGTTATAAAAAAAATAGAAGTTCTTCATAAATAGCCAAATACAATAGGACTCGTCTGCCACACTTTCTTTAATTCCAGATGGATTATAAATCTGAGTATGAGATGACAAAACCACAAAGTGCATAGAATCATCATAAAGGAAATTATCATTAGGATAGTTCTAAGTTATGAAAGAAATTTTTTAAATAACACAAAAATTCAAATTCATTAAAATCATGACCAAATGTATACCCAAACTGAGACTTATAAAAACAAACTACATAATGGGAAACAATTATTTAAATAGGTATAGTTGGTAAAGTACTAACATCAAGATGAATATAAATTCCTATAAATCTACAAGAAAGCCAGATATCTTAAAAATGAGCAAGAGACTTGTACATGCACTTGGCAAAAGAAAAATTAGAAATGACCAAAAAGCATGAATATATATGCCACCTAATTATTAATGAGGAAACTCCAAACTGAAACCACAATGGTGCTATTTCACACCTACCTGGCTGACAAAAATTAAGAGTTCTCACAGTGCTAAGTGTGTTAACAAAATTATAGAGCATGGGAACTTGTGGTGGTGGTGTGAATTACTATCCATTTTGGAAGCAGTTTGATGTCGTAAAGTTGAAGATACATATACACTACAGCCAGCAATTCTACTGCTAGATATTTATCCTCACACAAATCTTGCACATTTGTACCAGAATATGTGTGTAAATTTCATTGCTCATTGTAGCATTTGTGCAGAAGAGAATCAAGCTGAAGCCACTGGAAATGTGTATAGCAAAAGAAAAGCCCTTACTAGAGGCATATGCAATGGCATAGATGAATCTTAACTATATGATGTTGAGCAAAGGAAGCAAGACACAAAGGAATACTTCCAGTATGATGGCATCTATTGATAAAAATCGGCATACAACTGAACTGCTTACAATTGCATACATAGGTAGCAAAATTATCTTTCCAAAAAAAAGCAAAAAAATTACTTTTCACCAGAGTCAGAGTAGTTGACAGAGACGCCAAGAGGGGAAAGAAGGGTTTATAATCAGGGAGCCACATACAATAGGACTTCTTGCACTCTAGGAATGGTAGATTTCTTGACCCAGTAGTTGACCCAGTAGTTGGTTACTGATGTGTTCCTTTATAATTATTCTTTAAATTGCACATATGTATTTTATGCACTTTTTTGTATGCATGGTTCACATTTTAAAAAACATAAAAGGAATATTCAAAAAAATGGTATGAAATCAAATCAAATCAAACATTTATTCAAATTCTAGAGGGAATGATTTTCCAGGCTTGGAATCTATGAAATAAAGATAAATAAGACACATGCACACACAGATTTGAGTACATAAAAAATTTAAATTCCTATATGTTTAGAAAAGCAATAAAATTCAAATAATTTTATTTGAATAAAGTAAAAGTTTGTTGCAAATATGACAAAGTTAAATATCTTTCTCATACCAACAATTCTTACACCTTAAAAAATTTTAAACTCTATAAGCAAATGATATTAAAATATATATTTCACTAAGGGATGAAATATTTAGTCAGTTAGTGCATGACATATATTTACCCTTCTTGTAAATAAAGAATTGCAAATTAATGTAAGATGGCATTTTTTTGTCCATTCAATTAGCGTAGGATAAATTAATGACATTGCCAATTGTGACAAGATGAGAGCTCTTAGACGATGTTTGCATTTGTGTGAATTACTGCAATCATCTGGAAAAAGAAAAATTTATCAGGGGCTTTAAAAAATATTTATAACCTATGACCCAATAAATTTATTTGTCAGAGTTTTTCTAGAGAATTAATTCAAAATAAGAAAAAAGATTTAGGTCCATAAAAATAGTGATTTCAGCATACTTCATCATGGTAAAAAATGGAAGGCAATCTACTATCTAGCAGAGAATGTTTGCACTAACTATAACTCATTCACTTTCTTCACTGAATTAATGCTTTGATTCACTATGGACACTGTATGTGTATGTGTGTATGTATATGGCACCAGTGACTGTTGGTAAGTTTATATAATAGTGTGTATAAAATGCTAAGAAAAGGAAGTACTGTTGAAAAAGTAGATTATATGCACACTAAGATTAGACCTTTGTATAATATGCTGGAAAAGTCCATATACATCATGATTATAGCTAGAACCATAGCTCAGCATTCACAGGCAAACAGCAGCCCAGAAAACACACAAAAAAATGCTCATATTGTTAGTGTCTGGTTGTAATGATCATGAATGACCTTTCCCTTTTCTTTATGTTTTAGAGTGCTGCCAATTATCCTATAACAGAAACATAATTAATACTAAAAAATTACAGAGTCCTTCTAAATTTGCATTTTGCTTAGATATTTGGTACTCTCATTTTTGTAAGACCTAACATTGTACAATGCACTTTTAAGACAGAATATTTATCAAAATGAAACGAGATTCTAAAACTTTTGTTACAATAAGTAATTCAACAGTCACGGAGTTTTTAGCCCTCAAGCAAGTGAAAGAATAGGGAAGTACCAGTAATTGTCCTTTGGAATAACAAAACTAAAACTGGATCAAAAAACACCCAAGAAACCTCATATATAATTACATCTTTTAGAAACATAAAAATGTACACTTAAATGAGCAAAATATTATTTAATGAAAAAAATCAATCAAAACTACAAACTTTCAACAGTGTTAAAGACAACTGCCACAAGATATAGTAATAATCTCTGAGGCCCAGGTGTCTTTCAAGATTCCTTTAAAAAAAAAAATAGTATTTTCAAAACTTGAAGTTTTGTGCAGAATAATATCTGCTTTCTGGTGTCTGTAGGGAAAGAAAAAACCACTGTTTTTGTATTTCGCTGATGTTACTTTCACCAGTGTTTAGAGAGTGGTCTATAGTTTCATTAATTAACACTGTGAGTGCAAAGCTCAGTAATTACCATTTGCCATCTCTTTTGATGAAGGATATGTTAAAAACTTTTACCCATCTGCAACTGGGAATGGGGTGGGCAGAACTGTTTGAGCTGTAACATTCTTTATTTATTAAAGATAAAACTTTTGTTGGATATATGTTTTAGAAATATTTTTTCCCAGTCTTTGGCTTCCCTTTTCATTCTATAACAATGTCTTTTAAAGAGTAAATGTTTTAAATATTCATGAGGTCCAATTTAAGTACCTTTATTCTTTCACAGTTCCAGGTTTTAGTGTCCTATTTAAGAAAGCTTTGCCAAGCCCAAAGTCACTAAGATTTCCTTTATTTTTCTTTGAGATATTGGGCAGTTTAAATTAGGCTTATGATGCACATTTTTTTATATGTGATGTGAAGTAGATTTCAAGTTTTTTTTGTTGTTAGTTTTTTTTGTAGATGGCTATCTAATTTTTCTAGCACCACTTGTTAAAAAATTATCCTTTCCCTCATTTAGAGATGAGATTGTCTTATGTATTGTAGAATATTTAGCTGCATCCTTGGCCTCTACCCACCAGTATCACCCCCTCCTCCTGAAATGTAACAATCAAAAATGTCTCCAGATGTTGCCAAATGTTACTTGGGAGGTAAAATTGTCCCTGGTTGAGAACCACTGCATTACACTGGAATGGCTAAAATAAAAAAATACTGACTACAGCAAGTATTGTCAAGGATATGGAGCAAATGGAACTCTCATATACCACCAGTGAGAATGTAAAATGGTTACAACTTTGGAAAACTGTATGGCGGTTTCTTAAAAAGTTAAGCCTAAACCCTCTATATGATCCAGCCATTCTACTAATAGGTATTAGTAGAAGAGTAAGAGAAACAAAGCACATGTCCAAAGACATGTCCATGAATATTCATAGCAGCTTTATTTGCAGTAGCCAAAAACTAGAAACAACTAATATGTCTACCCACAGGTGACTGAGCCAACACACTACAGTATATCCATGCAAAAGAATATTATACAGCCATAAAAAGAGCTATTGATATAGACAACCAGTTGGATTAATCTCAGAATACACCAAGTGAAAGAAGCCAGACCCCAAAAGAATATTCTACAGTTCCATTTATATAAGATTCTAGGAAATAAAAACAAACTACAGTGATGGGGCAGATCAGTGGTTGCCTGAGGACAATGAGAAGAGAAGCGGGATAGATTAGGGAAGATCAGGAGAGGAAACCTTGAAATGTGATGGGTATGCTACTTGTCTTAACTATAGTGACAGTTTGATGGGGCTATACATATGTCAAAATCTGTCACATTACACACTTTAAATGTGTAGGTTTTTTGTAAGTTATACATCATTAGAGCTGTTTAAAAGTTATAATACAGGAGAGAAATGGGCAGAAAGAACATTTTAATAAGGGCTTTGTAACGGTTTGTATTTGCAGAAGATACTCATGACACTGAGTAAAATCAGTGGAATTCCTGTATATAACCCAGCTATGAAATATAATATTGGAGCTTATTCTCCTTTTTGCTTCAAGAAACCTAGAAATGTAATGCTCCTCCCCATAGCAGTTGCCCTGGCAGCCCACTATATTGCCTTTAGACAAGGGTGATTGGTCATTTAAAGATGACACTTAATATTTAATTAGAATATTTGGGAAAATGTTTATCTTCCTGTGGATAAGCACTCAGTAATTTTTAAATGACATAAAACCATGTCAGTGAAAAATAGGAAAGAAAAATTAACATATCTCTATAGCCATAAGACTCAGTAAATTACATAACTTCCCTCTGGGAAGGTCTGGACTTTTTTAAGTGTTTGGATTGAAAGGAGATAACCTGAGATTTGGCCATTAAGTAACAGTAAAGTTTTGGTAAAAACCTCTGATCACAAAAATTTTATAGGTTCAGAATTAAAAACCAGTGATTTTCCCTGCACAAAAAGCAAATTACCATTACTAAGAATAAAACTAGAATTTAGTTTACTACTATGATTCCTCCTATATTCAATACCTGTACATGAATTGTAAACTTTTGAGATACGAATTTCAAAACATTAGCAGGTGACTGATAAATTGATGTGGGGAATGTATGTCTTCCCTGTATTATTTATTACATTTAACCAAGCCATGTTGATTATTTCATTAGATGGTTCAGGTCATTATTCCTCCACTTAGTCTGCCCTGATTTCTTCCTATCAGTTGAATGTTAATTCAGTCAGAAATCCAGCAGCATGACTTGCAAGCCCCATATTTTAATTTTAAAAACAAATGAAAAAATTGGGAGAATGTAGGTAGACAATTTCCTGTACAATTGGCTGAACATTCAAACTAGTATTTAAGAGGCATAATTCCTTTTCAGTATAAGATAGTGATTATTGATAGTTTCACAGTTTTCTCATCACAGTGTGATATCTTAAAATGTTCAATAATTGTGTCCTCTAGTTAATGGCTTCTATAGAAAGAAAAAATTGATGATCCCTATGACACTTCTAGATCTTTTAGTCAGCAATATTGTGCCCAGTTTGAGCTAACAGGCCATTGTGCATGTATCTGTAGTATTAGTAACATTCTTTGGCCTAACTTGGCTTTGTTCTTTCCCTGGCCTCTGCTCACACCACAATTCTGTGTGATAGAAAATTATTAGCAAGTGGAAAAAGAGATTAAAGATGGTGGCGTGAGAGGAGAGACAGAGGCTTCCTCCTAAAACCATATACAATTAGAAAATATAGTTGGTGCAACTAATCCTGAGAGCAAAAGGAAAGAGGACTGCGCCAGACTGCACACACCTGGAGAAAACAGCAGACCTCATGGAACAGGGTAACCTACCAGAGCTGTGGCCTGGTGGGGACCAAAGGCCTTCCCCCACCCCAGCTCACAGGCAAGAGTAAAAGAAATGGAACAGGGAGGGAGTGGAAGGCCTGGAACTGCTGAATACCTAGCTCAGGAGATCTGCTCTGGGAGCACAAACCTACATTTCATGGTGGTTTCATGATACCTGTGAAAGTATGGGGTTGGAAAGCTAATACAGGCAAAATTCCTGGAGAGACTAAGATTCAAGTCACTTGTGGAAAGTAGGGATCCATATCCAGCTTCTCTGGGACAAAATCTTACACCTGTGTGCTTCGCCCACTGGTTCAGGCAGTGGAGACAGGCATAGCAGCCGGGAAGCAGGAAACAGCTCTTTCTTCCTCCCAGGCACCAATACCACTCCCCTGTGACCCCCAGCATTGCTTCAGGGGCTGAGCAGCTCCAGATTAGAGCTTCTGGACACTAGAGGGCGCCATATACAAATATGAAACACCAAAGAAACCTGGTCCAGAGTAAAATTATTAATACAACTCCAGAGAAAGATTTAAATGACATGGACCTCGGGACTCTTCCTGAAAGGAAGCTCAAAATAAAAATCATCAACATGCTAATGGAGGGTATGGAAAGACATCCAAGAACTCAGGAATGAATTCAGGTGAGAGATCCAATCGTTGAACAGCACGATGGAGAGTATTAAAGGCAGGATATAGTGGAGGACACAATAAATGAAATAGAAATGAGAGAAGAGGAATACAAAGAAGCTGAGGCACAGAGAGAAAAAAGGATATCTAAGAATAAAAGAATATTGAGAGAAATCTGTTACCAATCCAAATGGAACAATATTCGCATCATAGGGATACCAGAAGAAGAAAAGAGAGAGAAAGAGATAGAAAGTGTCTTTGAGGAGGTAGTTGCTGAAAACGTCCCCAGTCTGGGGTAGGAGATAGTCTCTCAGGCCATGGAGGTGCACAGAACTCCCAACACAAGGGACCCAACTAAGACAACACCAAGGCATATAATAATAAAATTGGCAAAGGTCAAGGATAAGGACAGACTATTAAATGCAGCCAGAGAGAGAAATAAGATCACATACAAAGGAAAGCCCATCAGGCTAACATCAGACTTCTCAGCAGAAACCTTACAGGCTAGAAGAGAGTGGTATGATGTATTTAATGCCATGAAGCAGAAGGGCCTGGAACCAAGATTACTTTATCGGGCGAGATTATCATTTAAATTTGAAGGAGGGATTAAACAATCTCCAGATAAGCAAAAGCTGAGAGAATTTATCTCCCACAAACGATCTCTATAGTCTATTTTGGAGGGACTGCTATAGATGGAATTGTTCCTAAGGTTGAATAGCTGTCACCACAGGAAATAAAACCACAGTAAAGTAAGTAGAACAGGTAATTACTAAGCAAATGCAAAATTAAAATAACTATTCCCAAAGCCAACCAAGGGATAGACAAAGAGTACAGAATATGATACCTAATATGTAAAGAATGGAGGAGGAAGAAAAAGGAGGAGAAAAAAAAAGAACCTTTACATTGTGTTTGTAACAGCATATTAAGTGAGTTAAGTCAGACTCTTAGATAGTAAGGAAATTAACCTTGAACCTTCGGTAACCAAGAATCTGAAGCCTGCAATGGCAATAAGTACATATCTTTCAATAATCACCCTAAATATAAATGAACAATGCACCAATCAAAAGACACAGAATAATAGATTGGATGAAAAAGCAAGACCCATCTCTATGCTGCTTACAGACACTCAACTGAAACCCAAAGACATGCACAGACTAAAACTCAAGGGATGGAAAAAGATATTTCATGCAAACAACAGGGAGAAAAAAGCAGGAGTTGCAGTACTAGTATCAGACAAAATAGACTTCAAAACAAAGAAAGTAACAACAGATAAAGAAGGACATTACATAATGATAAAGGGCTCAGTCCAACAAGAGAATATAACCATTATAAATATATATGCACCCAATAGAGGAACACTGACATATGTGAAACAAATACAGAATTAAAGGAGGAAATAGAATGCAATGCATTCATTTTAGGAGACTTCAACACACCACTCACTCCAAAGGATAGATCCACCAGACAGAAACTGAGTAAGGACACAGAGGCACTGAACAACACACTAGAACAGATGGACCTAACAGACATCTATAGAACTCTACACCCAAAAGCAACAGGATACACATTCTTCTTAAGTGGACATGGAACATTCTCCAGAATAGACCACATACTAGGCCACAAAAAGAGCCACAGTAAATTCAAAAAGATTGAAATTCTACCAACCAACGTTTTAGACCACAAAGGTATAAAACTAGAAATAAATTGTGCAAAGAATGCAAAAGGCTCACAAACACATGGAGGCTTAACAACATGCTCCTAAATAATCAATGGATCAACGACCAAATTAAAATACAGATCAAGCAATATGTGGAAACAAATGACAACAACAACACAAAGCCCCAACTTCTGTGGGACGCAGCGAAAGCAGTCTTAAGAGGAAAGTATATAGCAATCCAGGTATATTTAAAGAAGGAAGAACAATCCCAGATGAACAGTCTAATGTCACAATTATCGAAATTGGAAAAAGAAGAACAAATGAGGCCTAAAGTCAGCAGAAGGAGTAATGTAAAAAAAATCAGAGAAGAAATAAATAAAATTGATAAGAATAAAACAATAGAAAAAATCAATGAAATCAGATGCTGGTTCTTTGAGAAAATAAACAAAATAGATAAGCCCCTAGTTCGATTTATTAGGAGAAAAAGAGAATCAACACACATCAACAGAATCAAAAATGAGAAAGGAAAAATCACGAAGGACCCCACAGAAATACAAAGAATTATTAGACAATACTATGAAAACCTATATGCTAACAAGCTGTAAAACCTAGAAGAAATGGACAATTTCCTAGAAAAATACAACCTTTTGGACCAAGGAAGAAATAGAAAATCTAAACAGACCAATTACCAGCAACAAAATTGAAATGGTAATCAATAAACTACCCAAGAACAAAACCCCCAGGCCAGATGGATTTACCTCAGAATTTTATCAGACATACAGAGAAGACATAATACCCATTCTCCTTAAAGTTTTCCAAAAAAATAAAAGAGAAGGGAAGGGAATACTCCCAAACTCATTCTATGAAGCCAACATCACCCAAATACCAAAACCAGGCAAAGACACCACAAAAAAAAAATTACAGACCAATATCCCTGATGAACATAGATGTAAAAATACTCAACAAAATATTAGCAAACCGAATTCAAAAATACATCAAGAAGATCATACACCATGACCAAGTGGGATTCATCCCAGGGATGCAAGGATGGCACAACATTCGAAAATGCATCAACATCATCCACCACATCAACAAAAAGAAGGACAAAAACCACATGATCATCTCCATAGATGCTGAAAAAGCATTCGACAAAATTCAACATCGATTCATGATAAAAACTCTCAGCAAAATGGGTATAGAGGGCAAGTACCTCAACATAATAAAGGCCATTTATGACAAACCCACAGCCAACATCATACTAAACAGCGAGAAGCTGAAAGCTTTTTCTTTAAAATTAGGAAAAAGACAAGGATGCCCACTCTCCCCACTGTTATTTAACATAGTACTGGATATCCTAGCCACAGCAATTAGACAAAACAAAGAAATACAAGGAATCCAGGTTGATAAAGAGGTAGTTAAACTGTCACTATTTGCAGATGACATGATATTATACATAAAAAAAACCTAAAGACTCCCCTCCAAAACTACTAGAACTAATATCGGAATTCAGCAAAGTTGCAGGATACAAAATTAATACACAGAAATCTATAGCTTTCCTATACACTAACAATGAACCAATAGAGAAGTCAGGAAAACAATTCCATTCACAATTGCATCAAAAAGAATAAAATACCTAGGAATAAACCTAACCAAAGAAGTGAAAGACCTATACCATGTAAACTATAAGACACTCTTAAGAGAAATTAAAGGGACACTAACAAATGGAAACTCATCCTGTGCTCTTGACTGGGAAGAATTAATATCGTCAAAATGGCCATCCTGCCCAAAGCAATATACAGATTCAATACAATCCCTATCAAATTACCAACAGCATTCTTCAATGAGCTGGAACAAATGGTTCAAAAATTCATATGGAAGCACCAAAGACCCCGAATAGCTAAAGCAACCCTAAAAAGGAAGAATAAAGTGGGGGGATCTCACTCCCCAACTTCAAGCTCTACTACAAAGCCACAGTAATCAAGACAATTTAGTACTGGCACAAGAACAGAGCCACAGACCAGTGGAACAGAATAGAAACTCCAGACATTATCCCAAACATATATGGTCAATTAATATATAATAATGGAGCCATAGACATACAATGAGGAAATGACAATCTCTTCAACAGATGGTGCTGGCAAAACTGGACAGCTACATGTAAGAGAATGCAACTGGATCACTGTCTAACCCCATACACAGAAGTAAATTCGAAATGGATCAAAGACCTGAATGTAAGTCATGAAACCATAAAACTCTTAGAAAAAAACATAGGCAAAAATCTCTTAGACATAAACATGAGTAACTTCTTCATGAACATATCTCCATATCTCCCTGGCAAGGGAAAGAAAAGCAGAAATGAACAAATGGGACTATATCAAGCTGAAAAGCTTCTGTACAGCAAAAGATACCATCAACAGAACAAATAGGCATTGTACAGTATGGGAGAATATGTTCATAAATGACAGATCCGCTAAAGGATTGACATCCAAAATATATAAAGAGTTCTCATACCTCAACAAACAAAAGGCAAACAATCCAATTAAAAAATCGGCAGAGAAGCTGAGCGTATAGTTCTCTAAAGAAGAAATTCAGATGGCCCACAGACACATGAAAAGATGCTCCACATCGCTTGTCATCAGAGAAATGCAAATTAAAACCACAATAAGATATCATCTCACACCAGTAAGTATCACCACCATCCAAAAGACAAACAACAACAAATGTTGGTGAAGTTGTGGAGAAAGGGAAATCCTCCTACACTACTGGTGGGAATGTAAATTAGTTCAACCATTGTGGAAAGCAGTATGGAGGTTCCTCAAAGAGCTCAAAATAGAAATACCATTTGACCCAGGAATTCCACTTCTAGGAATTTACCCTAAGAATACAGCAGCCCAGTTTGAAAAAGACAGATGCACCCCTATGTTTATCACAGCACTATTTACAATAGCCAAGAAATGAAAGCGACCTAAGTGTCCATCAGTAGATGAATGGATAAAGAAGATGTGGTACATACACAGAATGGAATATTATTCAGCCATAAGAAAAAAACAAATCCTACCATTTGCAGCAACATGGATGGAGCTAGAGGGTATTATGCTCAGTGAAGTAAGCCAGGTGGAGAAAGACAAGTACCAAATGATTTCACTCATATGTGGAATGTAAGAACAAAGAAAAACTGAAGGAACAAAACAGCGGCAGAATCACAGAACCCAAGAAGGATCTAACAGTTACCAAAGGGAAATGGACTGGGGAGGATGGGTGGGAAGGGAGAGATAAGCATGGGGAAAAAGAAAGGGGGCATTATGATTAGCATGTATAAATTGGAGGAGGGCGCACAGGGAGGGCTGTGCAACACAGAGAAGACAAGTAGTTATTTTATAGCATCTTACTATGCTGATGGACAGTGACTGTAATGAGGTTTGTGGGGGGTACTTGGTGATGGAGGGAGTCTAGTATACTTAATGTTCTTCATGTAATTGTAGATTAATGATACCAGAAAATAATAATAATAATAATAATAATACAAAAATAGAAAATTATTAGCAAGTTACTGACATTTGTTTTTCTTCATATTTGTACATAATATATATTTAAATTATTTAGAAATGGCCTTTTCCCAATGTGACTGTAAAATGTAAAATGTAAAAATCTGTTTTGTTCTGAATAAATCAGTAAATGTGTCAGAGGCCTCTATTTGGCCTACCTAGGCTGTCTGCATGTTAAAATACAAGCTGCTTTAAGATGTTACTTTTTGGAGAAACTGGGTAAGGAGCACATGGGATCTCACAGAATTATTTCTTATAAGTGCATGTGGATCTGTATTCTCTCAAAATAAAATGTGTTTTAATGCTTCAAAAAAATACAAGCTGCTGTAAAGCAGAGGTTATTACAGGTTATTAGCACATTACCCTCCTTTGTCAAACCTGGGTATCTTGTACCATGTAGAGAAGAACTTCATGCCTCTCACACATGTAGAAAACCTCTCGCCTTTCTGTGGTCAGCAAATGTCAGCTCCCCTTGCAGTGTGCTGTTCCTTCCCCAACCCTCTGCCTCTGTCTCCCTGATATTCTCCAAGCAAGAGGTAATAAATGGTCCACTCAGATTGCGCCATGGAGAATGTAACAGGCTGAAAGAGTAGTTTATCCAAGATCAATATTTTGTCACCCAATTTACAGGTGACACAGATTTGCTGAGAGAAACAGAGAAGAGCAAACTTCACAGCTGCTTTTCTCTTTACAGAAAGATATCTTGAAATCAGATCTCATCATCTGCTCGGTGTCTGCTGTGCTGTCATTTGCAGTCAGTGCCAGCACCGTGTTTCTGTCCTTGCGAGTATGTATCCATTCCACTTTATACTGCTCCCACCTCCTGCTTCTCCTTAATAACAGAGCCTGTGGTGGGGCACTGGGGTTACTGACAGGGCAGTGGGGCTGCAGAAGGAAAACAAAAGCAGTTGAGAGGTTTAAGGAACCATATGTTGTCAGGAATTATGTCCAAGATGAGATTTGGTCACATCACAGATCCAGTTGAATTGTTTCACCTTCTCTCCTTCCCCAGCTTGAGAGGTGTTCTGTTTGCAAAAGCAGTAGTGCATCTCATGGAATCCACTGGGAAGATGGTCAGTGGCAGAGAGACAGGCTGACGGCGTGCTTCCATGAGCATAGGGGGGAGGAGTTACCACACCAGGAGGGAGCTGGCGGCCACAGAGCCAAGGAGATGACTGGAACATAATTTTTATAATGAAAAATAGAAGTAGAGAGCTGTAGACGGGATTACTATCTTAAGGTTCTAACAGTTGTCTCTCTATAAAAAGCATTATATATTTAAGATCTCTCCTTTCAATGAAGTAAAGTTTATTAGTTAAATTTGAAATTCTCCATCTCTTCTCTTAAAACACAAAAACGTATTCCAATGGGCAGAATTTCCGTGACTCCTATACCCCCACAGGTCAAGTCTCCACCCCAGGCTGAGTGGTTCTCCACAGAGATGGGTTTCATGCTACATGGAAGAGATTTTCAGAGGCCTGAAACAACTGCGTTTGGCTCTCTGTTCTTGAGGAGGAAAGTGGAGAAAGGCAATAGTGCTGTCTATCTATCTATTATTCATGGGCAACCCTCCCTCAGTCTTCTACACTAAATGAAATTTGTCCTCTTTGTTGCAGCCATTTCTCAGCATCGTGCTGTTCGCCTTGGCCGGCTCTGTGGGATTCATAACCCATTACATGCTCCCTCAGCTCCGGAAGCACCATCCCTGGATGTGGATTTCACACCCGGTCCTTAAAAACAGAGAGTATCAGCAGCGGGAAGTGAGAGGTTAGTGACATCCCCCATACAAAAATAACATAGCTGCAGGCAGACTTTAAACCAGAGGGCATGCACAACACCGTGACTGTGCCCAGTGCCACAGGCCGCACACTTCAGGCAGCCGCCATAGCAGATGTTGTCACTATGTGTCCTTCACCACTGTTAGGAAAAGGAGAGCCTGTTCCTTGGAGTGACACTGTTATGCCTGGATCAAGGGAGCTGACGTGTGCTGAATGAAAAGTATGTTTTATAAAAATAGTAATTGGTTATAAGTATTGAGGAAAAATTGATTTATGTCATTCATACCTGAAGATTGTGCTGCTCTTGTTTAAACTGACTGGAAACCACAAAGAATGTCACTTATCCACCCTGCCATCCACCACAAAATGGGGTGAGGGTGTGTACATAGCAGAAAAAGACCTTTAACTTACTGGATCCCTGAGACCTTCAATTTTGTTTAACTTGCTTTGTTCATCTATATCTGGACTTGTTTCGGATTGACTTAGCAGTTCCCAGGGCAGTCTCTGGTCACAATCATGTGATCGCCTGGTAACCCTGACCATGCCAGAGCCTCTCAGGAGGAAACCTGCCATGGATTTCTGTGCTGGGTCTCCCCTTCCTCTGTGACTGGACAGATGGAAGAAGGATTGATACATCCGATTTTCAGACACATCAGAGGTATTCATCATGCTTTTTAGCTATAGTTTATAACTATCTAATGCCGCTAAATCTGCACCGAACTTGCAGCCCTTTCTAACTCTGTTGCTAAGCAAGTTATCTAGTCATCTCCTTGTCCAGGCACCAGGGAATGTGAGTGGCACCCAGGTTTGCTGAAGCACAGGAATGTACTGGACTCAGCCAGGTTTGTCACCAGTGAGTTCAGTGGACTAGCAGGACAAAAGAGAAAGGGGAGAAAATAATAAAAAATGAAGCAGCCAAAGAATCACTTAAGATGCTGTCAAGCACAGAGACTTCAAGGAACATCTCTGGGTGGGTACGAGCTGCTGCCTTAATTTGAAACAACCAACTCAAGGAAAACAGGGTTGTCTAGTAGAGAAATATGGTACAGTGAGCCTGCTGCCAGCATCGGGCTTAGCACGTGGAGAAGGAACTCAGATGCTCTGCCCTCAGTGACTTGCTCTTCTCACCCACAGTACAAGGGGTGAGCATAAGGATCAAGCCACATCATATATATATATATATATATTTTTTTTTTTACTGAAGGGTAGTTAACACACAGTATTACATTAGTTTCAGGTGTACAACACAGTGATTTAACATTTATATACATGATAATTCTAGGTACCAGCTATCACCATACCAAGTTGTTAGAATATTTTGACTATATTCCTTATGCTATACATTACATCCAGGTTACTTATTTATTTTACAATTGGAAGTGTGTACTTTTTTGTGTGTGTGTGTGAGGGCATCTCTCATATTTATTGATCAAATGGTTCTTAACCACAATAAAATTCTGTATAGGGGGGTCAATGCTCAATGCACAATCATTAATCCACCCCAAGCATAATTTTCGTCAGTCTCCAATCTTCTGAAGCATAAAGAACAAGTTCTTACATGGAGAACAAATTCTTACATAGTGAATAAGTTACATGATGAACATTACAAGGGCAGTCATCACAGATGCTTTTGGTTTTGATCATGCATTATGAACTATAAACAGTTCAAATATGAATATTCATTTGATTTTTATACTTGATTTATATGTGGAGACCACATTTCTCTCTTTATTATTATTATTTTTAATAAAATGCTGAAGTGGTAGGTAGATACAAGATAAAGGTAGAAAACATAGTTTAGTGTTGTAAGAGAGCAAATGTAGATGATCAGGTGTGTGCCTGTAGACTATGTGTTAATCCAAGCTAGACAAGGGCAATAAAACATCCACATATGCAGAAGATTTCTCTCAGAACAGGGGCAGGGAGGTTCTAAGCCTGACCTCTGTTGATCCCCATTTTCTCACCTGATGGCCCCACTGTGACTGTGCCTGTCTTAGGTTGTTCCTCCCTTGAGAAATCTTACCCGTCTCTGGCTAACCAGTCATCTTCTGGGGCCATACAGGGAAATGTTAAGTTGGTAAGTGAGAGAGAAGCCTTATTGTTTGAAAAGGTTAGCTTTTTACTTCTTTGCATATTTTATGCCCTGTGGCTTCTATGCCCAGCATTTGTCTTGAGGTGTCTTTACCACTTGGAAGAATTATGATACTCGGTAAATTCGATAGGAGGCACGAATTCTATTTGAGTTGTAATTAGGAAGGAAGAAGAAAAGCTATAGAAGTAGCAGACAGAAGAAAACATGGGAGGATTGATTATTTCTTTGACATACCTTCTTGTAGAGTAACTTCAGCATGTATAGGTTTTAAACTACTAATTAAATTGCACACACACATTAACATAATAGGAGTACAGTTACATAACCAAAGCATACCTGTAGTTACCAGCCATCTCCAGTGAAACCAAGAAAACCAGTTAGGCATTTGTGAAACTTATCTATATTATGGTGAATATTGTCCAGCTGAACTTAAACAGTCTGGGAGAAATCAGACAAATTAAAACAACCCATTCCTGGGGACTGTTCACATCCCATATGTTCTTTTAACAGTAAATAGTCTGTAGTTGTAAGATTTTGGAGCGCTACAAGTAGCACTTCTCCAAATTCTTGGTTGAATTCCAACAGTTTAGATCCAGTCAAATTTGTTGTTTTGCTGTGTGCACAGGCCAGCTTAGATATCTCCTTCTTCATTCCCATGGCAAGTCCAGGAACTGGTGGGATGAGTGCATCTACAGCTGTAGCAGTGCATGGATCTTTGTTGGGGTTTTTTGATGATCATCTTCTGGCATGAGTCTACCTGAGAGTGCTGACGTTGGAAGTTCTTTTTCATATCGTATCTTAGTTCATTTTTGGGGTAGCCAAATTAGGCTTTGATCCTCTGTATAAACACAAACAGACCCTATGCCTACACTTTATATGCCCTTTATATCATTGTGTAGAACACATTGGAGGACACCACACAGGAACTCCTTTTTTTTTTTAACATTAATCTACACTTACATAACAAATATTTTGTTTACTAGGCTCTCCCCTATACCAGGTCTCCCCTATATATCCCTTTACAGTCACTGTCCATCAGCATAGCAAAATATTGTAGAATCACTACTTGTCTTCTCTGTGTTGTGCAGCCCTCTCCTTTCTCCCACCCCCCCATGCATGCTAATCTTAATACCCCCCTATCTTCTCCCACCCTTATCCCTCCCTGCCCCCCAATCCTCCCCAGTTCCTTTCCCTTTGGAACCTGTTAGAACATTTTTGGATTCTGTAATACTGCTGCTGTTTTGTTCCTTCAGTTTTTCCTTTGTTTTGTACTCCTCAGATGAGTGAAATCGTTTGGTATTTCTCTTTCTCCGCTTGGCTTATTTCACTGAGCATAATACTCTCCAGCTCCATCCATGTTGCAGCAAATGGTAGGATTTTCCCTCTTCTTATGGCTGAGTAGTATTCCATTGTGTATATGTACCACATCTTCTTTATCCATTCATCTACCGATGGACATTTAGGTTGCTTCCAGTTCTTGGCTATTGTAAATAGTGCTGCGATAAACATAGGGGTGCATCTGTCTTTCTCAAACTTGATTGCTGCATTCTTAGGGTAAATTCCTAGGAGTGGAATTCCTGGGTCAAATGGTAGGTCTGTTTTGAGCATTTTGATGAACCTCCATACTGCTTTCCACAATGGTTGGACTAATTTACATTCCCACCAGCAGTGTAGGAGGGTTCCCCTTTCTCCACAGCCTCGCCAACATTTGTTGTTTGTCTTTTGGATGGCAGCCATCCTTACTGGTGTGAGGTGATACCTCATTGTAGTTTTAATTTGCATTTCTCTGATAATTAGCGATTTGGAGCATCTTTTCATGTGTCTGTTGGCCATCTCTATTTCTTTTTTAGAGAACTGTCTGTTCAGTTCCTCTGCCCATTTTTTAATTGGGTTATTTGTTTTTTGTTTGTTGAGGCGTGTGAGCTCTTTATATATTCTGGACATCAAGCCTTTATTGGATGTGTCATTTAAAAATATATTCTCCCATACTGTAGGGTTCCTTTTTGTTCTATTGATGGTGTCTTTTGCTGTACAGAAGCTTTTCAGCTTAATATAGTCCCACTTGCTCATTTTTGCTGTTGTTTTCCTTGCCCGGGGAGATATGTTCAAGAAGAGGTCACTCATGTTTATGTCTAAGAGGTTTTTGCCTATGTTTTTCCCATGAGTTTAATGGTTTCATGACTTACATTCAGGTCTTTGATCCATTTTGAATTTACTTTTGTGTATGGGGTTAGACAATGGTGCAGTTTCATTCTCCTACATGTAGCTGTCCAGTTTTGCCAGCACCATCTGTTGAAGAGACTGTCATTTCGCCATTGTATGTCCATGGCTCCTTTATCAAATATTAATTGACCATATATATTTGGGTTAATATCTGGAGTCTCTAATCTGTTCCACTGGTCTGTGGCTCTGTTCTTGTGCCAGTACCAAATTGTCTTGATTACTATGGCTTTGTAGTAGAGCTTGAAGTTGGGGAGTGAGATCCCCCCTACTTTATTCTTCTTTCTCAGGATTGCTTTGGCTATTCGGGGTCTTTGGTGTTTCCATATGAATTTTTGAAATATTTGTTCCAGTTCATTGAAGAATGTTGCTGGTAATTTGATAGCGATTGCATCAAATCTGTATATTGCTTTGGGCAGGATGGCCATTTTGACGATATTGATTCTTCCTAGCCATGAGCATGGGATGAGTTTCCATTTGTTAGTGTCCCCTTTAATTTCTCTTAAGAGTGACTTGTAGTTTTCAGAGTATAGGTCTTTCACTTCTTTGGTTAGGTTTATTCCTAGGTATTTTATTCTTTTTGATGCAATTGTGAATGGAATTGTTTTCCTGACTTCTCTTTCTATTGGTTCATTGTTAGTGTATAGGAAAGCTACAGATTTCTGTGTGTTAATTTTGTATCCTGCAACTTTGCTGTATTCTGACATCAGTTCTAGTAGTTTTGGAGTGGAGTCTTGAGGGTTTTTTATGTACAATATCATATCATCTGCAAATCTTGAGAGTTTAACTTCTTCTTTACCAATCTGGATGCCTTGTGTTTGTTTGTTTTGTCTGAATGCCGTGACTAGGACCTCTAGTACTATGTTAAGTAACAGTGGGGAGACTGGGCGTCTCGGTCTAGTTCCCGATCTCAGAGGAAAAGCTTTTAGCTTCTCGCTGTTCAGTATAATGTTGGCTGTGGGTTTATCATATACGGCCTTTATTATGTTGAGGTACTTGCCCTCTATTCCCATTTTGCTGAGAGTTTTTATCATGAATGGATGTTGAATTTTGTTGAATGCTTTTTCAGCATCTATGGAGATGATCATGAGGTTTTTGTCTTTCTTTTTGTTGATGTGGTGGATGATGTTGATGGATTTTCGAATGTTGTACCATCCTTGCATCCCTGGGATGAATCTCACTTGGTCATGGTGTATGATCCTTTGATATGCTGTTGAATTCTCTTTGCTAATATTTTATTGAGTATTTTTGCATCTACATTCATCAGGGATATTGGTCTGTAATTTTCTTTCTTGGTGGGTTCTTTGCCTGGTTTTGGTATTAGGGTGATGTTGGCTTCACAGAATGAGTTTGGGAGTATTCCCTCCTTTTCTATTTTTTGAAAAACTTTAATGAGAATGGGTATTATGTCTTCTCTGTGTGTCTGATAAAATTCCAAGTAAATCCGTCTGGCCCCGGGGTTTTGTCCTTGGGTAGTTTTTTGATTACGGTTTCAATTTCTTTGCTCATAATTGGTTTGTTTAACTTTTGTGTTTCTTCCTTGGTCAGTCTTGGGAGGTTGTATTTTTCTAGGAAGTTGTCCATTTCTTCTAGGTTTTCCAGCTTGTTGGCATATAGGTTTTCCTAGTAGTCTTTAATAATTCTTTGTATTTCTGTGGAGTCTGTCGTGATTTTTCCATTCTCATTTCTGATTCTGTTGATTTGTGTTGATTCTCTTTTTCTCTTAATAAGTTTGGCTAGAGGCTTATCTATTTTGTTTATTTTCTCAAAGAACCAGCTCTTGGGTTTGTTGATTTTTGCTATTGTTTTATTCTCAATTTTGTTTATTTCTTCTCTGATCTTTATTATGTCCTTCCTTCTGCTGACTTTAAGCCTCATTTGTTCTTCTTTTTCCAGTTTTGATAATTGTGATGTTAGACTATTCATTTGGGATTGTTCTTCCTTCTTCAAGTGTGTCTGGATCGCTATATACTTTCCTCTTACAACTGCTTTCGCTGCGTCCCACAGAAGTTGGGGATTTGTGTTGTTGTTGTCATTTGTTTCTGTATTTTCCTTGATCTCTATTTTGATTTGTTCGTTGATTCATTGGTTATTTAGGAGCATGTTGTTAAGCCTCCATGTGTTTGTGAGCCTTTTTGTTTTCTTTGTAGAATTTATTTCTAGTTTTATACCTTTGTGGTCTGAAAAATTGGTTGGTAGAATTTCAATATTTTGGAATTTACTGAGACTCTTTTTTGTGGGCTAGTATGTGGTCTATTCTGGAGAATGTTCCATGTGCACTTGAGAAGAATGTGTATCCTGTTGCTTTTCGATGTAGAGTTCTATAGATGTCTGTTAGGTCCATCTGTTCTAGTGTGTTGTTCAGTGCCTCTGTGTCCTTACTTATTTTCTGCTCGGTGCATCTATCCTTTGGGGTGAGTTCTGTGTTGAAGTCTCCTAAAATGAATGCATTGCAGTCTATTTCCCTCTTTAGTTCTGCTAGTATTTGTTTCACAAATGCTGGTGCTCCTGTGTTGGGTGCATATATATTTAGAATGGTTATATCCTCTTGTTGGACTGAGCCCTTTATCATTATGTAGTGTCCTTCTTTATGTCTTGTTACTGTCTTTGTTTTGAAGTCTTTTTTGTCTGATATTAGTACTGCAACCCCTGCTTTCTTCTCATTGTTGTTTGCCTGAAATATGTTTTTCCATCCCTTGAGTTTTAGTCTGTACTTGTCTTTGGGTTTGAGGTGAGTTTCTTGTAAGCAGCATATAGATGGTTCTTGCTTTTTTATCCATTCTATTACTCTGTGTCTTTTGATTGGTGCATTAAGTCCATTTACAGTTAAGGTGACTATTGAGAGATATGTACTTATTGCCATTGCAGGCTTTAAATTCGTGGTTACCAAAGGGTCAATGTTAGCCTCTTTAGTATCTACTGCCTAACTTAGCTCGCTTATTGAGCTGTTATATACACTGTTTGGAGATTCTTTTCTTCTCTCCCTTCTTATTCCTCATCCTCCATTCTTCATATGTTGTGTGTTTTGTTCTGTGCTCTTTTTAGGAGTACTCCCATCTAGAGCAGTCCCTGTAGGATGCCCTGTAGAGGTGGTTTGTGGGAAGCAAATTCCCTCAGCTTTTGCTTGTCTGGGAATTGTTTAATCCCGCCATCATATTTAAATGATAGTCGTACAGGATACAGTAGCCTTGGTTCAAGGATCTTCTGTTTCATTGTATTAAATATATCATGCCAGTCTCTTCTGGCCTGTAGGGTTTCTGTCGAGAAGTCTGATGATAGCCTGATGGGTTTTCCTTTATAGGTGACCTTTTTCTCTCTAGCTGCCTTTAAAACTCTTTCCTTGTCCTTGATCCTTGCCATTTTAATTATTATGTGTCTTGGTGTTGTCCTCCTTGTATCCTTTCTGTTGGGAGTTCTGTGTATTTCTGTGGTCTGTTTGATTATTTTCTCCCCCAGTTTCAGGAAGTTTTCAGCAATTATTTCTTTAAAGACACTTTCTATCCCTTTTCTTCTCTCTTCTTCTTCTGGTACCCCTGTAATACGGTAATACGGAGATTGTTCCTTTTGAATTGGTCACATAGTTCTCTTAATATTTTTTCATTCCTAGAAATTCTTTTATCTCTGTCTATGTCAGCTTCTATACGTTCCTGTTCTCTGGTTTCTATTTCTTCAATGGCCTCTTGCATCTTATCCATTCTCCTTATAAATCCTTCCAGGGTTTGTTTCACTTCTGTGATCTCCTTCCTGACATCTGTGATCTCCTCCGGACTTCATCCCATTGCTCTTGCATTTTTCTCTGCATCTCCATCAGCATGTTCATGATTTTTATTTTGAATTCTTTTTCAGGGAGACTGGTTAGGTCTGTCTCCTTCTCAGGTGTTGACTCTGTGATCTTTGTCTGTCTGTAGTTTTGCCTTTTCATGGTGATAGAGATAGTTTGCAGAGCTGGTATGAGTGACGGCTGGAAGAGCTTTCCTTCTTGTTGGTTTGTGGTCTTCCTCTCCCCCTTCATGAGGTGCTGGGTTCTCGCAGGTGTGGATGTGGTCTGGATGTTGTCCTGTGTCCTCTGGTCTCTATTTTAGGAAGAGTTGTCTTTGTTATATTTTCAGAGATATATGTCGTTTTGGGAGGAGATTTCTGCTGCTCTACTCATGCCGCCATCTTGGCTCTGCCTCTCCATTTTTTTACTTTTAAGACTACTTTAAGTAAGCCTTATCCCATCCTTGCCTCAATGGCATGTTTCACTGAGCTAAAAGAATAAAATTCTATCGGTCATTGTATAGCTCAGCAATCAAATGGACCATGGTGGTGATCACTAAGTTATATTAATGGGTATTCATGAGGTTTTTCTCTTTTCTCTGTCCCCCATCTAAGTGAATCATGTGAGAAAGAACAGAGAGTGCTACAAATAGCACCATATTGTTCATGTATGAAACTTTAAGACTAAATGTTTAAGGCTAGTCAGGGGTGTGCTCAGCCATGTCTCAGTTGGCTATGTGAGATTTTTAGAAAATAACTGATTCTTAAACAATAAAACAAATCTTTTATCCTGAATTATGATGATGATTATAGACAAATGACTTCATTGATTGGCCCCTGTTATAAACGAGTAAGAAGTTGGGTCTGTTTGAATTGTTTTTTGTCTAAGAACTTTAGAAAGGATTTATGTTATTGTGAAAAGGAATAATGGAGTTTAGTCACATTTTCACATGGCCCTTAAAGGAGAAATTTCCATAATACTATCACTCTTGACTCAAGAAATTTAAGAAAAATTTAAGTGATCTGATTAGATGACTATACTCTTTCCATTAATGTGGGTTTTAATAAGGTTAAAGGGATTGAGATAAAGAATAAGTTCATTATTGTTATTTATTTGTTATTTATTCATTCATAAAATGCTTATGCATGTACTATTCATTTTAAAAGTAATTATTGAGTTCCTATATGATACCAAGCCTGTAGACCAGTGAGATAGGATACATGGCTTCTGTCTTTGAGTTTCTGACTTTGTACTCAAACCTATGGCTGTGCCAGAATATAAAAGCTGTAACTGATACACACACACACAATGATTTGGGCTCAGCACTCTGCTTAGCCTTGCAGGAAATACAAAGAAGTAGAAGGCCCAGATCTTAAGTGAAGAGGTTATAATTAATTTCAGGTTCATTGGTTAAGTTTTTCCAACTGGCTGGAGATGCATATAATGTAGAAAATATATGGATATTATAATTAATTGTTGAATTAATGTCTGATGTGTACTAGGTGTTCAGTTATATTGGTTGAATGAACAAAGCAATTATTAGTGCTTTGTAAATTCACTGAAGGAAGAATTCCTCATAGGCTGACATGGGCAGAAAAAAGCTTGTTAGATAAAGGCTTCTTTGAAGGACTCAAGTTTACATACATATAGTAAAATACATATAGACAGACTCATCCCTCTGTAAAAATGGTTGTTGAAAAGTTTAAGCTATAATTTTTGGATATATTAGAGTAAATGGATAAAAGGTTATAGGAATTATTTTAAAATGAGTCAAAAGTCTATTTAAGTTGTAATTTTAAAGATTAACAATTTTGAAACTAATTCTCACTGAATTTGTAATTCATAAATTAGATTTGCTTTGCATTTTAGCAAATCTTGCTTTTTGGTTTGCAGGTAGATGATTTCTGTGAGAGACAAAGTCTTGAGAGAGATTACTTTTCCTAATTTGTTGTTTATATCAAAGTATTAAATAATGTTAAAAATCAAATAGAACAAGTTGTAATGAAAAGCAGCAGACCTCTGTCAACTTATTCCCATCTCTGATTCTCCCTCTCCAGAAAAAAATCACTTTCTACTCTGAAGAAATCTGCAGATATTTCTGCTGGTACCTTTCCATAATTCTTCTAAATAATGTGCATGTTTTGCTCTATCATGATATTTCAGATTTGCCTACTTGCTGACTTCCTATTATGAACAATAAGGATTTATCTCTGTTATCATTCCCTCATTCATTTACATTTTTCCTCTCATTTTCCCAATATAGTTTTAATATTTTTATTGAACAAATATTCATTTTTTTAATATTAAGTCTAATTGTTCACTTCTTGTTCAGTAGGAAACCATGATCACATTTCATTTTTTGTTGAGATTTCAGTTTTTGCATTTGCTAGCCTTTCCACTAGGTATGTAAAAATATCTCTCAGTTAATTTTCCACAAAAGCAAAACTATCAGATAATCTGTTAGTTCCATCTCCTGGAGACTCTCCCCTGAAACCTGCTCCAATTCTTGGTTTACTCCCTTTTTTTGAATGAAGCATGCTCTCCAGTTACTCCAGGGAAAGGGGCATGGCAAGGAAACATTTTGAAACCTTGTCTCAAAGTTCTTTTATTCTACTGTGCACTTAATTGATAGTCTATAGCGCTGTCAGGAAGTAAACACTTCTTTCAGAATTTTGAGGTAATTTTCCAGTGTCTTCAAACTTCCACTGATGCTGTTGAGATGTCTGTCTGACCCCCTGGTCCTTCACTTATGACCAGATTTTTTGCTGCAGGAAGCATTTGTAAAGATTAAGAGTGAATTAAATCATCACACCCAGAAAATGGGCTCTGAAACAAGGCTGGGTGGTCTCAAATCCTGGCTCTGTCACATATTAGCTGTGCTTAATAATCTTTAATTTTGTCATCTGTAATTGGGGATTCCAATAGCAAAGATTTGTTGGGGGATGAAATTAATCAAGATAATAGATGCAGAGCATTTGGTATAGTCCTTGAAGGCAGAACATACTTAATAGATGAGTCCCCCTCCTCTTCTTCACCAAGGTTCTGAAATTCAATCATTTTACACCTTGTTTTGTACCTTGTTTTACCCATTGTGTTAGGCAGTTGTGGTGGTCCTTAATAATCTGGATGTATATGAATTAGTTTGAAATTTTTGTCAATAGGTGATAGTACTATCTGAATGACCTAGTTCCCAGAATTTCCATGGTAATTAAATCAAAACCAATAATACATGTAAAAATCCTTGTAATTACAGATAGTGCTTTATAAAAGTATGTGGCATGACAGACAGTGTCTGATTTCAGAGCATAAAGGCTATGCTGTGGTCTTTGGAAAGGTCTCATCCTTTTGTGCATGATGAATGCCATACTTCTGGGAAGAAGAATTTTGTCCTTTCTATCTCCTTTTCCCCATATAGAAAAGATGCTAGCATCATAAGGTAGATTAGAGACTTGGAAACCCCTGCAAAGCCACTTGAATTCCAAATGGCTAAAATAGTTTGAAGTGTGAACTGAACCAGTGCTTGCTGACATCATCTCATTTGCTACAATGCACAGGCCAACCTTGGCCTGCATTAGGGGGGAAAGGTTTGGAGACAGAGCGCCACAGTCAGCTGCAATCCTCAGACTGCACGTCCCCAGGAAAATACAGCGTATTTGCCCAAGTACCCACTGCGATTCTCCTAGACTGCTGAAAAATCTAAAACAATGTGAAAATAAAACAAATGTTCAGTAATCGGAGAAAGATAAAAAACCCTAACACTGAAAACCAAGAAGTCTTAGCACGCAGCACATGGCATCTGTGGGCTGGCAGTGCGGCGGCTGTGAGCCCCTCTGGCCCAGTGTGCAGAGGAGGCCACCTCGAAGAATGATGTGAGTTTTCAGCCCCTCTGGTGAGTCCTGACTCAGTCTCCCTCATGCACATCTGTTGGAATCTTATCTGAAGTAACTTAACCGTCATAACTCTTATGACAGGATAATAGATGGAGATGCCAGTGGAAAAATACAAATGATATTTGGAAGTAATCTTGTAATTTAAATGACATAAAAAACACATTTTACCAGGAGAGAAATTTTGACTTTATAAATTGACATTCATTGAGCACCTTCTATGTACTAGACACTGTGCTAGGTACTGAGAATGCAAAAATGAGTAAGTGTGACTAATCCTTGCTCTTGGTGAGAAGTGTCTTCCTTCTTTTGCCCATAGTGAGACCATTTAGAAGTGAAATGTTTTCATGTGAAAATTTTGACCTAACCTTCATGTATAAAGTTTATAAATGATTTCGCTAGTGTTTTTATTTTTAAACATATGGCTTGGTATCAGTAGAGGACCGGTCTATCAAGAGGAGAAAGTGCGTTATTACACTGAGTCTCCCAGTAGTTTCTCAATGCCTTTGAGGACATGTGAAGGATGTACTTTTATTCCCACTAAATTAATGGAAAAGAAAAAAATCAGTGGGATGGCTTCAGGAAAATGAGCTAAACATTTTAAAAAATTGAGTAAAACTTTTGTATCAAATGAGATTCCATGTAGATTAAAAATGTTTTAAATTTTTTTTCAAGGAGGAAGAAGAAAGAATCAGAATAGCAGTGCAGGAAAATATAGGTCAAGTTATATAATCTTTGTTGGGAAAGAAAAAATAATTTTCCAAGAATGACCCCAAAGTCAAAAATCACTAAAGAAACAACCAAATAGTTTTAATCCTTTAAAAATATAAACTTCAGTATTCTGATTCCCTAATGTTGCTCTCCACCACCTTGTATTTTTCTGACAGGTTTACCATGATGTTGAACCTGATAATAGTTACTAATTCATTCAAAACTGTCTGTAGAACCTGTCATGAGCCAGGGGCCACCGGGAGTGCTGAGAAAGCCCCAGGGAGCAAGGCTAACATGCTCTCGTCCTGGGCGAACCTTCCGAGGAAAGGACGCCCTTCTGTGAGGGGTAAATCCCAAACCCCTGCAAGGCAGATGGTGCCCCATCTGGAAGCTTAGCTTCTCTTCAGAGTTTGTTCACTAGTTGTCTACTTTGGTTAATTAAGTTACTAATTGTTCGATTAATCAGTCATGTTGCCTGAATCTATGGAGTGGCTCCCATAGGTGGGGTAAAGTGCTAAATGCTGAATGTGATGGAGAAGCACAGCCCTGGCATCCCAGCTGTAGTAGCAAGATAGTCATCCATCACACAGATTAGATGTACGTGTATAGTGAAGGAAAAGTATAGGGGACTGGGAGGGAGTATAAAAAGAAATCCTAATTTAGATTTGAGGGGAAAAGAAAGGCTTCTTTGAGGAATGACATTTAATTTGAGGCCTGAAGGATAAAGAGGTGCTTAGTCATCAAAGTGGAACAAGAAGATTCCAGGCATGAGAAAAAGCCACATGCATTGGCTAATGGGACAGAAAGGTCATGAGGACCTTGGGATTGTCCTAAGCAGAATTATGGGGCTTTGAGCAGCAGGGTGATGTGATTTGCTTTACATTTAAGAATGATTATTACCTCAGTTCATGCTGTTGGGTTTGGAATTGAAACCTATTTCTAGAGAATAAATCATGATATGTGTACATATTAGTACTAAGGACTTTGCAGTCTGAGATTTGATGCAGTAAAAAAGATGACAGGGAGAAATGCTCATACGAAAAAGCAATTGCCTATAATAAGGGGAGCTACCAGCCTGGATGTGGTCATTGTATTTTGCAGGGTTTCTTTGCTTTAGAAGCCTTAGGATGACAGGGCCCACTGAACTGAGCTGCACCATCCTGACATGGTGATAAACACATCTGGACCCTGTAGCAGGAAGCCGTGTATCCTTGCAGCTTACATTGTAATTTAAGATTTGAATTGGAGAAAATTATCTTCCTAAAGATAAAAAATATCCTCAGGATTTTTTATTAACTTTTAATTATTAGGAAGGACTTATTTTAGTAACATAAGCATCTAAATAAAACATAACCTGAAAAGCCTTTGAGAAAATTTAGTGTTCAGTCATAGTAAGTCATACATAAATTTGTAAATGGCATAGTTGGCAATCTTTTTCTCAAGGGCCTAATATTCCATGGAAAAGAGAAATAATAAGCTAAAGTAATTATCTTTTTATGGTCTGTTTGCATAATCAGGACATTACAGAAAGGCAGTTGTAAAATATTACAAAAATTTTCTTTTTAACTTGACTTTGTATAGATACTGAGACAGTTTGGGGATTTAAGAAACATATTTATCAGCTATTGCAGTTGTAAGCTTTCCTTTTTATTAGCTTTTCATGGTTGCCCCATAAGAAAGGATTAAGCTGAGTCTTCACGAATTCAGAATTCTGGAATTGTGCTTTTGTTTAAACTTCCTGCTACATTATTATTCATCTTTTATTTGCTTCTGTTCTACTTCCAAATATAAACATTTGAGACTAGTTTGATTTATCTGTTAAATGCTTTCTACAGTTAAAGATTGTAGCATTTCATTGGAATAAATTGCTAAACTTGGTAGAAGCATTCTAGAGACCTGTAAGAATTAAAGTGGAATGAATCTCCTTACAATGTAACAAGGTTAGCAGGGCCCAAAGTCCCAAGTTTGGAGTTGGTGATCTGGGGGTGTTGCTCTCTAATCTGTCATCCCTAGGTATTTATTTTAACTCCCTTTCCATGCCATTTCCCACCCCTTCTTTTGCTTAACATCCTCCTAAACACCAACCAGGGAAATTGTGCTTCGGGGTGAAACTTTACCAAAAATGTTTTTCCTTAATCTGCAGTGCATGCACTTGTGTGTGTTGGGATATGCAGACAGCAAAAATGCAATTGCTGTCTACTCATCAAGAGATTCAGAATTAATCAGGGGAAGGCATGGGGCAGTGGAGGTGGGGGCTTCTATTTCACATTTAAATGTCAGCAGTCACCACCTTTATTTCTTTTAGTGCCACAGGTGGTAAACTAAAGCTGAATTATGCAGCACAATCTGGCTTCCAGCTCAGTCTTTTTTGTGACTCAATAGGTGTTAACTAACAAAAAAATTAGGAAAGGTTTTGGTAACTTATAAACGAATTGGTTTGTAGTTCTCTAGAGTTCCTTTGATCCTTCTGAAGTCTGACACAGAGCTCCTTTGTAGCTGTCACCTTGTTTTGATTGTAACTACATACCCAATTATTGTCTTTTAAAGATCCAGGGCCTTCATTGTTCATATAAGTTAGTGTGGCCATATTGCATGCAGCTCCTGTGAACTCATTGCTCCAAAGTCAGGCAGCATGATGGTGCTTGCACACCAGCACTTCCTACAGCCTAAATTCCTTAGCCACATGCCTTAAAGTTGTGTTTATGATACAGTTTCACACATGCACTCCAGGTACCTCAGATGGGGGGAGAGTCTCACTGAAAAAGTACTTGCACTCACACATATTTGGAAAGGCATGGATGGTGAAATCAGAGTTTATTGGTGATTTTTATATTATTTGTAATTCATTGCTCTATGGGTTTCTGGGATGGATAAACTGACATTTTTATGGCAAACACATACTTGGTATCATTTTCTATAGTAAATCCTTGTATACTACAATAGATTGTGTCCTGCACTCAGATCATCTCTATGCCCACTCGCTGGAAAATATCATCTTCTATAAGTAAATGAAATGAGTATTTGAAAGTCTGAATCACATTCCCCCATCCAAAAGGCACCCAGTTCCTTCCATAGTGATGAGCTGTGCAAGTGTGTCTTTTAACTCAAATATTTTTCTAACAGTACTAAAGGATGAGATAGGCTTATAGTCTCATGATTCCCATATCTTGGCAGGAATTAATGAAGGTTGTTGTGTTTCTCTGAATTGATGACAAATGTCGATAGAACCCTGGGAATGTGTTTTTTTTTTACTTTTTATTAGGTATTATTGATATACACTCTTATGAAGGTTTCACATGAAAAAACAATGTGGTTACTACATTTGCCCATATTATCAAGTCCCCACGCATACCCCAATGCAGTCACTGTCCATCAGTGTAGTAAGATGCCACAGATTCACTATGTGCCTTCTCTGTGCTACACTGTTCTCCCTGTGATCCCCCACATCATGTGTACTAAACCTAATAACCCTCAATCCCCTTCTCTCTCCCTCCCAACCTGCCCTTCCACACCCCTCCCCTTTTGGTAACCATTAGTCCTATCTTGGAGTCTGTGAGTCTGCTGCTATTTTGTTCCTTCAGTTTTGCTTCATTGTTATACTCCACAAATGAGGGAAATCATTTGGCACTTGTCTTTCTTCACCTGGCTTATTTCACTGAGCATAATACCCTCCAGCTCCATCCATGTTGTTGCAAATGGTAGGATTTGTTTCTTTCTTATGGCTGAATAATATTCCATTGTGTATATGTACCACCTCTTCTTTATCCATTCATCTACTGATGGACACTTAGGTTGCTTCCATTTCTTGGCTATTGTAAATAGTGCTGCGATAAACATAGGGGTGCATCTGTCTTTTTGAATCTAAGTTGTATTCTTTGGGTAAATTCCAAGGCTGTGGGTTTGTCATATATGGCCTTTATTATGTTGAAGTACTTGCCCTCTATAGCCATTTTGTTGAGAGTTTTTATCATGGATGGATGTTGAATTTTGTCAAATGCTTTGTCAGCATCTATAGAGATGATCATGTGGTTTTTGTCCTCCTTTTTGTAGTTGTGGTGGATGATGATGATGGATTTTTGAATGTTGTACCATCCTTGCCTCCCTGGAATAAATCCTACTTGATCAAGATGGCTGATCTTTTTGATGTATTTTTGAATTCGGTTTGTTAATGTTTTGTTGAGTATTTTTGCATCTATGTTCTTCAGGGATATTGGTCTGTAATTTTCTTTTTTGTGGTGTCTTTGCCTGGTTTTGCTATTAGACAGATACTGGCCTTGTAGAATGAGTTTGGAAATATTCCCTCTTCTCCTACTCTTTGGAAAACTTTAAGGAGGATGGGTATTAGGTCTTCACTAAATGTTTGATAAAATTCAGTGGTGAAGCCATCTGAGCCAGGAGTTTTGTTCTGAGGTAGTTTTTTGGTTACCAGTTCAATTTTGTTGCTGGTAATTAGTCTGTTCAGATTTTCTGTTTCTTTCTGGGTCAGTCTTGGAAGGTTATATTTTTCTAGAAAGTTGTCCATTTCTTCTACGTTATCCAGTTTGTTAGCATATAATTTTTCATAGTATTCTCTAATAATTCTTTGTATTTCTGTAGTGTCTGTAGTGATTACTCCTTTCTCATTTCTGATTCTGTTTATGTGAGTAGACTCTTTTTTCTTGATAAGTCTGGCTAGGGGTTTATCTATTTTGCTTATTTTCTTAAAGAACCAGCTCTTGCTTTCATTGACTCTTTCCATTGTTTTACTCTTCTTAATTTTATTTATCTCTGCTCTAGTCTTTATTCTGTTCCTCCTTCTATTGACTTTGGGCCTCACTTTTTCTTCTTTTTCTACTTTCATTAATTGTGAGTATAGTGTTCATATGGGATTGTTGTTCTTCCCTGAGGTAGGCCTGTATTCCAATATACTTTCCTCTTGGCACAGCCTTCACTGTGTCCCACAGATTTTGCAGCATTGAATTATTGTTATCATTTGTCTCCATATATTGCTTGATCTCTGTTTATATTTGGTCACTGATTCATTGGTTATTTAGGAGCATGTTGTGAAGCCTCCACATGTTTGTGGGATTTTTCATTTTTGTTGCATCATTTATTTCTAGTTTCATACATTTGTGGTCTGAGAAACTGGTTGGTACAATTTCAATCTCTTAAAATTTCCCAAGGCTCCTTTTGTGGCCGAGTATATGATCTATTCTTAAAAATGTTCCATGTGCACTTGAGAACAATGTGTATTCTGCTGCTTTTGGGTGTAGAGTTCTGTAGGTGCCTGTTAGGTCCTTCTGTTCTAATGTGTCGTTCAATGTATCTGTCTCCTTACTTATTTTCTGTCTGGTTTATCTGTCCTTTGGAGTGAGTGGAGTGTTGAAGTCTCCTAGAATGAATGCATTACATTCTATTTCCCTTTTAATTCTGTTAGTATTTGTTTCACATATGTAGGTGCTCCTGTGTTGGATGCACAGATATTTATAATTGATATATCTTGTTGGATTGACCCCTGTATCATTATGTAATGTCCTTTTTTGTCTCTTCTGACTTTCTTTGTTTTGAAGTCTATTTTGTCTGATACAAGTCCTGCAATTCCTGCTTTTTTCTCCCTATTATTTGCATGAAATATATTTTTCCATCCCTTCACTTTCAGTCTGTGCATGTCTTTGGGTTTAAAGTGAGTCTCTTGTAGGCAGCATTTAGATGGGTCTTGTTTTTTACCATTCAGTGACTCTATGTCTTTTGATTGGTGCATTCAAACGATTTACATTTAGGGTGATTATCGATTGGTATATACTTATTGCTATTGCAGGCTTTGGATTCGTGGTTACCAAAGGTTCACGGTTAACTTCCTTACTATCTAAGAGTCTGACTTAACTCACTCAATATGCTATTACAGACACAGTCTAAAGGTTCTTTTTTCTCCTCCTTTTTCTTCCTCCTCCATTCTTTATATATTAGGTATCATATTCTGTACTCTTTGTCTATCCTTTGATTGACTTTGGGGATAGTTGATTTAATTTTGCATTTGCTTAGTAATTCACTGTTCTACTTTATTGTGTGGTTTTATTAGCTCTGGTGACAGCTATTAAACCTTAGGAACACTTTCATCTATATCAGTCCCTCCAAAATAGACTGTAGAGATGGTTTGTGGGAGGTCAATTCTCTCAGCTTTTGCTTATCTGGAAATTGTTTAATCCCTCCTTCAAATTTAAATGATAATCTTGCCAAATAAAGTAATGTTGGTTCAAGGCCTTTCTGCTTCATTGTATCAAATACATCATGCCACTCCCTTCTGGCCTGTAAGGTTTCTGCTGAGAAGTCTGATGTTAGCCTGATGGGCTTTCCTTTATATGTGTTCTTATTTCTCTCTCTGGCTGCTTTTAATAGTCTGTCCTTATCCTTGATCTTTTCCATTTTAATCACTATATATCTTGGTGTTGACTTCTTTGGTTCCCTTGTGTTGGGAGATCTATGCACCTCCATGGCCTGAGTGACTATCTCCTTCCCCAGATTAGAGAAGTTTTCAGCAATTACCTCCTCAAAGACAGTTTCTTTCCCTTTTTCTCTCTTGTTCTTCTGGTACCCCTATAATGTGAATATTGTTCTGTTTGGATAGGTCACACATTTATCTCAATATTCTTTTATTCTTAGAGATCCTTTTTTCTCTCTGTGCCTCAGCATCTTTGTATTCCTCTTCTCTAATTTCTATTTCATTCATTGTCTCCTCCACCATATCTAATCTGCTTTTAAAGCTTTCCATTGTATGTTTCATTTCTGATCCTGTGTTCTATAATGATTGGATCTCTGACTGGAATTCATTCCTGAGTTCTTGAACATTTTTCTGTACCTCCATGAGCATGTTAAGATTTTTATTTTGAAATCCCTTTCAGGAAGGTTCATGAGGTCAATGTCATTTGAATCTTTCTCAGGAGTTGTTTTCATTATCTTACTCTGAACCAGGTTTCTTTGGCATTTCATATTTGTATATGGCACCCTCTAGTGCCCAGAAGCTCTACTCTCTGGTGATGCTCAGCCCCTGAAGCAATGTCAGGGGTTGCCAGCAAGCTATCGGTGCCTGAGGGGAGGAAAGAGCTATTTCCTGCTTCTCAGGTACTATGCCTATCTCCACTGCCAGAACCAGTGGGCCAAGCACACAAGTATAAGCCTGTATGCTTTGCATTTGTAATTGCTGTCAACAGGTCTTCCCTCTGGCTGGCCTAACGCCAGGGTAGGGTTTGCTGGTTTGCAAGCCTGCTGGGGCTGGCTGGGAGAAAGGCACAGTAGGATGGATATCATGGAGGGGGTCTTTGGAGCTGTGTATCCAGCCAGGGAGCTGGAGCTCCTGAAGATCGTGCAAGTTCCCAACCTGCTGGGCAGAGTGCACCCAGACAATTTTGTCTACCTGTTCTTTCTCCTGAGTAGTAAGCTCTTTGCAATCCTTGCCCCTTTAGCAGCCCTCTTGCTGTTAGGAAGTCTCTCAGACTGCCCACCTTTATTTTGTTCCAGAGCAGCTGGATATGGATCCCTGCTTTCCACAAGCAGCTGGAATCTCAGTCTCTCCAGGAAGTCTGCCTGTCTTAGCTTTCCAAACCCCTAATCATGAGAGTACCATGCAAGCACCATGAAATGTAGGTTTGTGCTCCCAGAGCAGATCTCCAGAGTTAGGTATTCAGCAGTCCCAGGCCTCCACTCCCTCCATGCTCCATTTCTCTTCCTCCCTGCTGGTGAGCTGGGGTGGGGGAAGGGCTTGGGTCCCTCCTGGCCATGGCTTCGGTATGTTATCCTGTTCTGTGAGTTTTATGTTTTCTCCTGGTATATGCAGTTTGGTGCAGTCCTCTTTCCTGTTGCTCTTCGAGGATTAGTTGTATTAATTATATTTTCATATTATATGCAGTTTTAGGAGGAAGCCTCTGTCTCACCTCTCACACTGCCATCTTTAATCCAGTCCTCTCTGGAAGTGTATTTTTATAAGACTGCATTTGATGTGACAGCCCAGTCTGATACTGTTGGACTCATATAAAGTGAGAAATCAGAAAAAAATAATTTTGTCTAGAAGGAAACCTAACTGTAGTTGAATGTACTTTCGCTGAGATTAAAATAGGAAATGTTTAATATGTCACAATTAGAAAGCTTTTTGTACTGTAATCAAAAAGTAATTCCAAGGGGCTGCTTTTTTTAGTCCCACTTTGTTCAGTGTCATTATTCAGAGTTCCCTCAACCACTGAAAATGATAAGATTACAAATGAAAATTTACTGAAGCATAACTCTAGGCCAGGCATTCTGCTAGGTACTTCATTTACGAAATCAATTAAGACATGGCAACTACTCTTGACAATTCACAATCTAGTGAGAAGATTAGCATTAAATAAATACTTCCTCTAGAGTGAAAGGTACTATAACTGTAGAATTCACAGTGTACAGTGATGGCACAACAGAATAATATATCTTGCTTTAAACCTAAAGGTAATGATATAGAATGACTGGCTCAGTGTTTGGCAGGCACCTAATGGGCCCTCAATGCCTGGCAGTGGAGCACCACAGGTGGGGAAATGGTAGGGTTCTGCTCAGGAGCAGGGATTTTAAAAGTAACAAAACCAATTAAAAGTTGGTCTCCTTTTTACTGTCACCATGTGCCAACAATTTTAAACAATGTCAGTGATAAACCCTGCTCCCAGTGGGATGAGTGCCTTGAATGCCCAGCCCCTGGCAATCGTTTGTAGTGCCTGTACTGGGGCAGTGAGGAAGGAGGGGAAGGGGCCAAAGAAAGCCCCAAGGGCAGGCCCCCAGGTTCTGTAAAGTGATTAGGAGCTTCTCAAGCAGGAAATGTGGAAGGGCCTTCCAGAAGGCACTGGCACATAAAAAGCATGTAAAACAGCATAATATACTGCAGTCAAGGGGCAAATGGAAGTTATTTTCAATAAATAGTGATGGTCAATTAGGTATCCACAAGGAAAAAAAATATAGGTCTCAACCCCTATCTTACCCTATGTCATAGTCAGTTCTAGGTAGCTTGCAGATCTAAATGTGAACTATAAAACAATAAAGGTCTTCAAGGAAAGCATAAGAGAATGTGGTCATGATCTTTGTCTTTTAAACAGAACACAAAAGACTCTAAAAGGAATAAAAGAAATTGGAGCAAATTAAAACTAAGTATTTCTTTTCTACAAAAGGTACTATTAAGAGAGTTAAAAACAACCCATAAAGTGGGAGATTTTCCTCATCCATTTCTTTGACTAAAGACTCATACCTGGGAAGTATAAAGAACTCCTGAAAATCAGTAAGGAAAAAACATACAATCCAATAGAAAAAAGAACACAGCAATAGACCTGGAGAACATCTCACAAAAGTGTAAATGGCCAGTAAACATATGAAAAGGTACTCAACTGCATTAGTCATCAGGGAAATGCAAAATAAAACCATAATATGATATCACTCTACACCCACCAGTGTAGCTAAAATGAAGGTGAGAGAAAATGTTTTGGCAAGGATGTGGAGCAAACAGAAGTAACTTTTTGCAGTGATTGTGAGAGTGTAAATTGACACAATAACTTTGGGAAATTGTTTGGCAATATCTCCTTGTGCTTCCTATGTGAATGCTTAATAACTTATCAATTCCACACCTAGATAGATACTCCACAGAAATGTGCACATGTTCGCAAGTGTTCATAGCAGCATTCTTCATAATAGACATAAACTGTTAACTAACCCAATGCCCAGAAGCCATAGCCTGGAAAAATGATGTCTAATTCATAGAGTAGATTGCTATACAGCAGTGAAGATGAATACAGCTACACACAAAAATGGATGAATCTCACAAGTAGTATTGAACAAAAGCCCCAAAAGAACAGGAAGCCAGACTACACAGTGGTGGTCAGGGTCACGGCACTGGTTTCCTTGGGGACTTCAAGGGTGTTTCTTCATTAAGGTGATGGGGACATAATTCTACATGTGTGATCTGTGAGTGTTTCTCTATATAGAAAAAGTTAAATGAAAAGGTTTTTTAAAAACCAGCATGGCTAATTCAGGTAATAACCAGTTCAGTATAGAATATACATGGAAAATGGATGGAAAGTGATTTAGGGAGTTAGAAGGTGGCAGGTTATGGAAGGGGCCACATTACAGTACTTGGATGTGTTCACAGACACAGCGGGGAATGACTGAAGGATGTGAGCAAAAGAAATGCTATGGCTAGATTTGCATGTGAAGCAGATCATTGGTGGCAACAGGGCAGAGAAAACAGATGGCCTATAAAGAAGCTGGAACTAAGATCTCTCATTCATTACTCAACAAATATTTATTGAGGGATTACTATTTGACAACATTGGGAATACAGCAGTGAACAAGATAAAGTCTTACCCTCATGAAGTTTATGCTGTAGTGGGGAAAGCAGACAATAAATAAACACACAAATAAATAGGATATCAAGTTGAGATATGTTTTATAAAGAAAAATTCATCAAGGTGAAGAAATAGGTAGTGAAAGAAAGAGACTGTTTCAGAAGTGGTGGTCAGGAGGGGCCCCACTGAGGATGGACACTTAAACAGGATGAGGGAGAGAGCCCAGAAAATATCTGGAGGAGGAAGCCCCAGACAGAATGAAGAGCAAATGCAAAGCTTCTTTCTGAAAGGGAAAAAACGTGGCATATTTAGTATTCAAGGAACATCACCAAGAATGAGAGTGCATAATGGAGGAAGTGGTTGGAAATAAGATTGAAAAGGTAACCAGGTGCCAAAGTATTTAAGCTCTTCTAAGGCATGGTAAAGACTTTGGATTTTTTTATTAGTTAAGGGGCAGGCAGAGGCTAAATAACATAGCAAGTAATGCCAAATCTCAGTGGCTTAGCAAAATAAAAGCTTATTTTTTGTGCATACAAAGTCCAGTGGGAATGTGGTCAAAAGGTTTTTCCTAGTGACTGTCCCTTGCATAATGAAGGAACATGGTCACTTGAAGACCAGGCTTCTTCCATCCTGTGAATCTATCATATTGTGGTCTTAAGGTCACCCTTGAATCCTAACATTCTTGAACTAGCAGAGAGAGAGAACAAGCATGGCAGATCATGCACCTAGTTAATAACCATTTGACCTGGAAGTGATACACTTAACTTCTGCTCTCATTCTCTTTGCAGGAATGAGTCATGTGGCCCTCCTACATGCAAGGAATAACCAGGAAATGTAATTCACTTCCTAACATCAGCTTTATGCAATGGGAAGTATGAATCTTTGGAGATAAGCTAAATACAATTTGTTTGCCTCAGGTTTTACCATAATTAGGATGGAAAGCCATTGGAGATTAATAAGGGAGAGACAAAGTCTCATAAATCTTTCTAGTGGCTGGTTGGATTAGAGACTGGAGGTGTGGAGACATTAAAAAAGAAAGGAGATCAGTTTTAAGGAAGTTTCATTAGTCTGGATAAGAAATGATGGTGTCATGGACCAGAGTGATGGCAGCACAGGAAGAGAAATGTGATTAGATTTGGGATAGATGTTGAAGGTAAAGCTAATAAGATTTGCTTATAGGTCAGATACATTGGATATAAAACAAAAAGTAGTGAAAGAATTTTGACAATAAAAACTAGGTAGTTGGGCGGTGCCGTTTACTGAGATGATGTTCAAATGGCATTTTGCTTCTCGAATGGCATCTTCTCAGTTCTGCCAACCATGTCATCCTATTTTTCCATTGTAGTCCACATGAACCACTCTAGAACTGTTGATCCTCTTCACTGTACTCTGTTTTTACATAGCACTCATCACCTGTCACCTTCTGATAGATTACATAATTTACTTATTATATTGATAGTTTATTGTCCTATTAGAATATAAGCTCCATCAGGGCAAGGTTTTTTTTTTTTAATGTTTTGAGCACCAATTATCCCATGTGCCTAAAAAAAGATGTCCAGCATATAGCTGGCCCTGAGTAATGATTTGTGGAAATTAAGGTGAATACAGGGGAAGAGCAGGTGCAGGAGAGAGAGCATGGAATGAAGACCTTTGCTCAAGATGCTTATTAGACATTCTAGATGTGGTGAATAGGTAGTTGGATATACTGGTTTGGAGTCCAGTAAAGAGGTTGTGGGTAGAGAGATGCTTTTTTAGCAGTCAACAACATAATGATGGTACTTAAAGACATGGAATTAGATAAGATCATGTAGAGCATTACAAGAAGAAGAAAGCAACTACCAGGATCAAACAGTTCTGGGAGGTTAAGATGAGGACTGAGACTGGCCATCGGATATATCCAAAGTGGAACCAATGAACTCCTTAACAAAGCAGTTTCCTGGAGCATTTAGGATGAAGCTCTGATTGGGGTAGACTCAGAGAAAGGAAGAAAAGAAAGGCAAATAAATTGTACAGAAAGTGTATGTAACCAAAGCTCTTTTGAGATATTGTTACAAGGAGCTGCAAAGAAATGGAGTGGTGTCTGGAAAATATCCAACATCTGGATATAAAGGGCCAAGGGGCACTCTTTTTTTTTGAGGATGGAAGATATAACAGTCCATTTGTATTATGATGAGAATGATCTGGTAAAAAGAAAACACAGGTAATGCAGAATGGGCAATAACCTGCAAAACCGAGGAAAGTCCTTAAGTAGGTAAGAAATACTAGTGTCCAATGCACACAGTGGCAGGGTCAGGAAAGAGGTTTTATTTATACAAAAGACAACTGCAGGTTTTTGACAAGAGAATTGAGGATCTGAGCAGTGAAGATAGAAAGGGAGAAGTAGATATGCAAGGAGTAAGCACATAGAATCAATACAGTTTACTCCTGTAGAAAGGACAATCATCTAGAGGTTTGCAAACCTGAGCATATATCAAAATCATTTGCAGGTCTTGTGAAAATACAAATTACTAGGCTTAACCCACAGGTTTCTGACTCACCATGACTGGATCTGAGTATCTGCATTTCTAGCAAGTTCCCAGAGGTTATGCTCATATTACTGGTTCCTGTTAATCAAAGTGTGGTCTGAGAATCAGCAGTAGCAGCAGCATTTGGAAGCTTATCACACTTGCAGAATGTCTGGCTCCACTCCAGACCCACTGGATCTGATTCTGCACTTTAACAAGTGACTTATTTGCAGGTCAAAGTTTGAGAATTATATCTAGGACAGTGTTTTTTAGCCTTGTCCCCAGGTAATTCCAACATACAGCTATGATTGAGAAGACCTGACTTAGTATGACTTCAAGATATATTGCCTGCCTGCCTAAGTGAATGCAAGTGTCCCTAAATAAGAGAAAGAATGCATGAGGATGAGCAGGCATGTGGAGGCTGACAGTTCAGTTTGGGACATGTGGTATTTGCAGATTCCTTTGGGACATAAGATGAAGCTATTCAGTTGAGCATTTAGATTTGGAGGCCAGGAGAGCAATGGAAGATTGAGTTATAGATCTGAGTGCCATAAGCATGCAAATAATAAAGTTATGGGTGTTGAGAACATCAGCTCAAGAAAATCAGGAAAATAAAGAAAGAGATCCAAGGAAAGCAAGTGACCAAGATTTGGGAAAAAGGAGCCTGCAGAAGAAGTGGGAAGAGCAGTGTGAAAGGTTTGAGCCCAAGCAGGAGTTGATGGGATGGAGAAGCTAAGGACAGACAGAGTTTTAAAAAGAAGGAAAGATCAACAAGAATTTTTGCCCAAGAAAGATTCAGTATGACAGACTGAGAAGGTCTAGCTATTTGTGGGATAGGAGGTCACAGGTGACCTTGCCTCGCATGGTCTGGGTCAGGGTAGCAGCAAACACCCAGGGGAAGACATTGCAGCAGCACGTAGAAGATAAGGAACCAGGGGTGTCAGACATTGACAACCTGTGGAGAAGCTTGGCTGTGCAGAAGAGACAGAGTGAACACTGGCAGTAGGTGCCGGCTGGAAGGCACATTTTCAGTTTGGCAAAGACTGGAACCTTGCCACTTGCCATTAGGAAAGAGCTATTGGTGAGTTGGGGGGAGTGACCAGTGGACTGGGATGTCAGGAAGAAGGGGCCCCACCTTCGGAGGAACAAGAACGTGATGTGAATATAGATACATTTGTGATTGAAGGGTAGGGTGGTGAGGCATTCTGGGCAGGTGTGTCTAACTAACCCTCAATTTTCTCTAGGAAGTAGGGGTCAAAGTCATTTGCTTGGATGGAGTGGGAGCGGGATTGTGATTATTTGTTTTTCTTACTTCAAATATGCTTTCACAACAGATTAAAAAAAACCCTTTTATCTGTATGTAAAACATATGTATGCCTAGATTTCATGAATTACATATTATTAACTTCATTAGCTATGGAATAACCTATTTCCAAATCTACACCAGAAAGCATTACACATTAACCATTAACAATACCCAAAATATAGTTCCTGCCCAACATCTTTACTTTTTTAGCTTAATTCTCCTCCAGCTCTTCTTCCCTGTTTCATTTGTCACTAAAATTTCTTTTTCTTTTCTTGGTAATTTCTCATTGTATCTCTCTTCTACTTAGTAAGGTCATCGTTATGGTATTTGTCCTTATTATTTCTCATGTCACAAAGTATTTCCACTCTGTGCACTCTCATTATTCCTATCTCATTCAAATACATTCTTTTTTTTTTTCATTTTGGTATCATTAATCTACAATAACATGAAGAACATTATATTTACTAGACTTCCCCCTTCACCAAGTCCCCCCCACAAACCCCATTACAGTCACTGTCCATAAGCGTAGTAAGATGCTGTAGAATCACTACTTGTCTTCTCTGTGTTGCACAGCCCTCCTTATGCCCCCCCAACATTATACATGCTAATCGTAAGGCCCCCTTACTTTTTCCCTACCCTTCTCCATCCCTTCCCACCCATCCTCCCCAGTCCCTTTCCCTTTGGTAACTGTTAATCCATTCTTGGGTTCTGTGATTCTGCTCCTGTTTTGTTCCTTCAGTTTTTCTTTGTTCTTATACTCCACATATGAGTGCAATCATTTGGTACTAGTCTTTCTCCGCCTGGTTTATTTCACTGAGGATAATATCCTCTAGCTCCATCCATGTTCTTGCAAATGGTAGGATTTGTTTTCTTCTTATGGCTGAATAATATTCCATTGTGTATATATATCACATCTTCTTTTTCCATTCATCTACTGATGGACACTTAGGTTGCTTCCATTTCTTGGCTATTATAAATAGTGCTGTGATAAATATAGGGGTGCATCTGTCTCTCTCAAACTGGGCGGCTGCATTCTTAGGGTAAATTCCTAGAAGTGGAATTCCTGGGTCAAATGGTATTTCCATTTTGAGGTTTTTGAGGTACCTGCATACTGCTTTCCACAATGGTTGAACTAATTTACATTCCCACCAGCAGTATAGGAGGGTTCCCCTTTCTCCACAACCTTGCCAACATTTGTTGTTGTTTGTCTTTTGGATGGTGGCGATCCATACTGGTGTGAGTTGGTATCTCATTATGGTTTTAATTTGCATTTCTCTGATAACTAGTGATGTGGAGCATCTTTTCAAGTGCCTGTTGACCATCTGAATTTCTTCTTTGGAGAACTGTCTGTTCAGCTCCTCTGCCCATTTTTTATTTGGATTATTTGCTTTTTGTTTGTTGAGGTATGTGAGCTCTTCATGTACTTTGGATGCCAACCCTTTATCGGATCTGTCATTTATGAATATATTCTCCCATACTGTAGAGTACCTTTTTGTTCTATTAATGGTGTCCTTTGCCATACAGAAGCTTTTCAGTTGATAGTCACACTTGTTCATTTTTGCTTTTGTTTCCCTTGCCCGGGTAGATATGTTCATGAAGAAGTTGCTCATGTTTATGGCCAAGAGATTTTTGCCTATGTTTTTTTCTAAAAGTTTTATGGTTTCATGACTTACATTCAGGTCTTTGATCCATTTCGAATTTACTTTTTCTTTTTTTTTTTTTGAGAGGGCATCTCTCATATTTATTGATCAAATGGTTGTTAACAACAATAAAATTCTGTATAGGGGAGTCAGTGCTCAATACACAATCATTAATCCACCCCCAGCCTAATGCTCGTCAGTCTCCAGTCTTCTGAAGCATAACAAACAAGTTCTTACATGGTGAACAAATTCTTAAATAGTGAATAAGTTCTTAAATGGTGAACAGTACAAGGGCAGTCATCACAAAAACTTTCGGTATTGATCACTCATTATGAACTATAAACAATCAGGTCAAATATGAATATTCGTTTGATTTTTGTACTTGATTTATATGTGGATATCACATTTCTCTATTATTATTTTTAATAAAATGCTGAAGTGGTAGGTAGATGCAAGATAAAGGTAGAAAACATAATTTAGTGTTGTAAGAGAGCAAATGTAGGATGATCAGGTGTGTGCCTGTAGACTGTGTTAATCGAATCTAGATAGGGGCAATAAAACCTCCACGGATGCAGAAGATTTCTCTCAGAACAGGGCGGGGGAGGTTCTAAGACTCACCTCTGTTGATCCCCAGTTTCTCACCTGATGGCTCCCCTGTGACTCTACCTGTCTTAGGTTGTTCCTCGCTTAAGGAATCTTACCCGTCTCTGGCTAACCAGTCATCTTCTGGGGCCATACAGGGAAATGTAAAGTTGGTAAGTGAGAGAGAAGCCTTATTGTTTGAAAAGGTTAGCTTTTTACTTCTTTGCATATTTATGCCCTGTGTCTTCTATGCCCAGCATTTGTCTTGAGGTATCTTTACCACTTGGAAGAATTATGATACTCGGTAAATTCGATAGGAGGCATGAATTCTATTTGAGTTGTAATTAAGAAGGAAGAAGAAAAGCTATAGAATTAGCAGACAGAAGAAAACATGGGAGGATTGATTATTTCTTTGACTTATCTTCTTGTAGAGTAACTTAAGCATGTATAGGTTTTAAACTACTAATTAAATTGCACACACACAGTAACATAGTAGGAGTACAGTTACATAACCAAAGCAGACCTACAATTACCAGCCATCTCCAGTGAAACCAAGAAAACCAGTTAGGCACCTTAGGCATTTGTGAAAACTTATCTATGATATGGTGGATATTGCCCAACTGAACTTGAACAGTCTAAGAGAAATCAGACAAATTAAAACAACCCATTCCTGGGAACTGTTCATATCCCATATGTTCTTTTAACAGTAGATAGTCTGTAGTTGTAAGATTTTGGAGCACTACAATTTGCACTTCTCCTAATTCTTGGTTGAGTTCCAACAGTATAGATCCAGTCAAATTTGTTGTTTTACTGTATGCACAGGCCAGCTTAGCTATCTCCTTCTTCATTCCCATGGCAAGTCCAGGAACCAGTGGGATGAGTGCACCCACAGCTGTAGCAGCGCCTGGATCTTTGTTGAGGTTTTTTGATGATCATCTTCTGGTATGAGTCTTCCAGAGAGTGCTGATGTTGGAAGTTCTTCATATCGTATCTTAGTTCATTTTCTGGGTAGCCAAATTAGGCTTTGATCCTCTGTATAAACACAAACAGACCCATTGCCCACACTTTGATATGCCCTTTATACCATTGTATAGAACTCATTGGAGGTCACCACACAGGAAGTGCTTTTTTTTTTTTAAGAGAAAGGAATATTATCAGAAAAGTGTACCTCCATAGCCGATCATCTGACACCCTTTAAGTGATCAAAATTAAGGATATTTAAAGCATGCATTAATCATTGATTTACAGTTAGTTTTATCCTATCAGGGAGTAATCCCCCTTTTCTTTCTTTCTTTCTTTTTTTTTATCTTTAATCTACACTTACCTGAAGAATCTTATGTTTACTAGGCTCTCCCCTATACCAGGTCCCCCCTATAAACCCCTTTACAGTCACTGTCCATCAGCATAGCAAAATGTTGTAGAATCACTACTTGTCTTCTCTGTGTTGTACAGCCCTCCCCTTTCTCCCTCCCCCCATATGCATGCTAATCTTAATATGCCCTTTCTTCTTCCCCCACCCTTATCACTCCCTACCCACCCATCCTCCCCAGTCCCTTTCCCTTTGGTACCTGTTAGTCCATTCTTGGGTTCTGGGATTCTGCTGCTGTTTTGTTCCTTCAGTTTTTCCTTCGTTCTTATACTCCACAGATGAGTGAAATCATTTGGTATTTCTCTTTCTCCGCTTGGCTTATTTCACTGAGCATAATACCCTCCAGGTCCATCCATGTTGCTGCAAATGGTAGGATTTGCCCTCTTCTTATGGCTGAGTAGTATTCCATTGTGTATATGTACCACATCTTCTTTATCCATTCATCTACCGATGGACATTTAGGTTGCTTCCAATTCTTGGTTATTGTAAATAGTGCTGCGATAAACATAGGGGTGTATCTGTCTTTCTCAAACTTGATTGCTGCATTCTTAGGGTAAATTCCTAGGAGTGGAATTCCTGGGTCAAATGGTAGGTCTGTTTTGAGCATTTTGATGGACCTCAATACTGCTTTCCACAATGGTTGAACTAATTTACATTCCCACCAGCAGTGTAGGAGGGTTCCCCTTTCTCCACAGCCTCACCAACATTTATTGTTGTTTGTCTTTTGGATGGTAGCCATCCTTACTGGTGTGAGGTGATACCTCATTTTAGTTTTAATTTGCATTTCTCTGATAATTAGCGATGTGGAGCATCTTTTCATGTGTCTGTTGGCCATCTGTATTTCTTTTTTGGAGAACTGTCTGTTCAGTTCCTCTGCGCATTTTTTAATTGGGTTATTTGATTTTTGTTTGTTGAAGTGTGTGAACTCTTTATATTTTGAACGTCAAGCCTTTATCGGATTTACAAATATATTCTCCCATACTGTAGAGTTCCTTTTTGTTCTATTGGTGGTGTCTTTTGCTGTACAGAAGCTTTTCAGCTTAATATAGTCCCACTTGTTCATTTTTGCTGTTGTTTTCCTTGCCCGGGGAGATATGTTCAAGAAGAGGTCACTCATGTTTATGTCTAAGAGGTTTTTGCCTATGTTTATTTCCACGAGTTTAATGGTTTCATGACTTACATTCAGGTCTTTGATCCATTTTGAATTTACTTTTGTGTATGGCATTAGACAATGGTCCAGTTTCATTCTCCTACATGTAGCTGTTCAGTTTTGCCAGCACCATCTGTTGAAGAGACTGTCATTTCACCATTGTATGTCCATGGCTCCTTTATCAAATATTAATTGACCATATATGTTTGGGTTAATGTCTGGAGTCTCTAATCTGTTCCACTTGTCTGTGGCTCTGTTCTTGTGCCAGTACCAAATTGTCTTGATTACTATGGCTTTATAGTAGAGCTTGAAGTTGGGGAGTGAGATCCCCCCTACTTTATTCTTCTTTCTCAGGATTGCTTTGGCTATTCGGGGTCTTTGGTGTTTCCATATGAATTTTTGAATTATTTGTTCCAGTTCATTGAAGAATGTTGCTGGTAATTTGATAGGGATTGCATCAAATCTGTATATTGCTTTGGGCAGGATGGCCATTTTGACGATATTGATTCTTCCTAGCCAGGAGCATGGGATGAGATTCCATTTGTTAGTATCCTCTTTAATTTCTCTTAAGAGTGTCTTGTAGTTTTCAGGGTATAGGTCTTTCACTTCATTGGGTAGGTTTATTCCTAGGTATTTTATTCTTTTTGATGCTATTGTGAATGGAATTGTTTTCCTGATTTCTCTTTCTATTGGTTCAGTGCGAGTGTATAGGAAAGGTACAGATTTCTGTGTGTTAATTTTGTATCCTGCAACTTTGCTGTATTATGATATCAGTTCTAGTAGTTTTGGGGTGGAGTCTTTAGGGTTTTTTATGTACAATGTCATGTCATCTGCAAATAGTGACAGTTTAACTTCTTCTTTACCAATCTGGATGCCTTGTATTTCTTTGTTTTGTCTGATTCCTATGGCCAGGACCTCCAGTAGTATGTTAAATAGCAGTGGGGAGAGTGGGCATCCCTGTCTAGTTCCCGATCTCAGAGGAAAAGCTTTCAGCTTCTCGCTGTTCAGTATAATGTTGGCTGTGGGTTTATCATATACGGCCTTTATTATGTTGAGGTACTTGCCCTCTATTCCCATTTTGCTGAGAGTTTTTATCATGAATGGATGTTGAATTTTGTTGAATGCTTTTTCAGCATCTATGGAGATGATCATGAGGTTTTTGTCTTTCTTTTTGTTGATGTGGTGGATGATGTTGATGGATTTTCGAATGTTGTACCATCCTTGTATCCCTGGGATGAATCCCACTTGGTCATGGTGTATGATCCTTTTGATATACTTTTGAATTCGGTTTGCTAATATTTTATTAAGTATTTTTGCATCTACATTCATCAGGGATATTGGTCTGTAATTTTCTTTTTTGGTGGGATCTTTGCCTGGTTTTAGTATTAGGGTGATGTTGGCTTCACAGAATGAGTTTGGGAGTATTCCCTCCTCTTCTATATTTTGGAAAACTTTAAGGAGAATGGGTATTATGTCTTCTTTGTGTGTCTGATGAAATTCCGGGGTAAATCCGTCTGGCCCCGGGGTTTTGTTCTTAGGTAGTTTTTTGATTACCATTTCAATTTCTTTGCTCGTAATTGGTTTGTTTAACTTTTATGTTTCTTCCTTGGTCAGTCTTAGAAGGTTGTATTTTTCTAGGAAGTTGTCCATTTCTTATATGTTTTCCAGCTTATTGGCCTATAAGTTTTCATAGTATTCTCTAATAATTCTTTGTATTTCTGTGGGATCCATCATAATGTTTCCTTTATCATTTCTGATTCTGTTGATGTGTGTTGATTCCCTTTTTCTCTTAAGAAGTCTGGGTAGAGGCTTACCTATTTTGTTTATTTTCTCAAAGAACCAGCTCTTGGTTTCATTGATTTTTTTCTATTGTCTTATTCTTCTCAATTTCATTTATTTATTCTCTTATCTTTATTATTTCCTTCCTTCTGCTGACTTAAAGCCTTATTTTTTCTTCTTTTTCCAATTTCGATCATTTTGATATTGGACTATTCATTTGGGTTTGTTCTTCCTTCTTTAAATATGCCTGGATGCTATGTACTTTCCTCTTAAGACTGCTTTTGCTGCATCCCACATAAATTGGGGCTTTCTGTTGTTGTTGTCATTTGTTTCCATATATCGCTTGATCTCTATTTTAATTTGGTCATTGATTCATTGATTATTTAGGAGCATGTTTTTAAGCCTCCATGTGTTTGTGAGCCTTTTTACTTTCTTTATACAATTTAGTTCTAGTTTTATACCTTTGTGGTCTGAAAAGTTGGTTGGTAGAATTTCAATCTTTTTGAATTTACTGAGGCTCTTTTTGTGGCCTAGTATATGGTCTATTCTGGAGAATGTTCCATGTACACTTGAGAAGAATGTGTATCCTGTTGCTTTTGGATGTAAAGTTCTATAGATGTCTGTTAAGTCCATCTGTTCTCGTGTGTTTTTCAGTGCCTCTGTGTCCTTACTTATTTTGTGTCTGGTGGATCTGTCCTTTGGGTTGAATTGTGTGTTGAAGTCTTCTAAAGTGAATGTATTGCATTCTATTTCCTCCTTTAGTTCTGTTAGTATTTGTTTCAAATATGCTGGTGTTCCTCTGTTGGGTGCATATTTATTTATAATGGCTATATCCTCTTGTTGGACTGACCCCTTTATTATTATGTAATGTCCTTCTTTATCTCATGTTACTTATTTGTTTTGAAGTCTATTTTGTCTGATACTAGTGCTGCAACACCTGCTTTTCTCCCTGTTGTTTGCATGAAATACCTTTTTCCATCCCTTGAGTTTTAGTTTGTGCATGTCTTTGGGTTTGAGGTGCATCTCTTGAAAGCATATAGATGTGTCTTGTTTTTTTATCCACTCAGTGACTCTATATCTTTTGATTGGTGAATTCAGTCCATTTATATTTAGGGTGATTATTGATAGGTATGTACTCATTGCCGTTGCAGGCTTTAGATTCATGGTTATCAAAGGTTCAAGGTTAATTTCCTTTCTATTAAGAGTCTATCTTAACTCTCTTACTATGCTGTTACAAACACAATGTAAAAGTTCTTTTCTGTTTCTACTCCTCTTTCTTCCTCTTCCCTTCTTTATATATTAGGTATCATATTCTGTACTTTTTGTCTATCTCTTGATTGACTTTGTGGATAGTTAATTTAATTTTGCATTTGCTGAGTAATTAGCTGTTCTACTTTCTTTGCTGTGGTTTTATTTTCTCTGGTGACAGCTGTTCAACCTTAGGAACACTTCCATCTATAGCAGTCTCTCCAAAATGCACTGTAGAGATGGTTTGTGGGAGGTCAATTCTCTCAGCTTTTGCTTATCTGGAAATTGTTTAATCCCTCCTTCAAATTTAAATGATCATCTTGCCCGATAAATTAATCTTGGTTCCAGGCCCTTCTGCTTCATGGCGTTAAATGCATCATGCCATTCTGTTCTAGCCTGTAAGGTTTCTGTTGAGAAGTCTGATGTTAGCCTGATGGGCTTTCCTTTGTATGTCATCTTATTTCTGTCTCTGACTGCTTTAAACAGTCTGTCCCTATCCTTGATCTTTTCCATTTTAATTACTGTTTGTCTTTGTGTTCTCTCCCTTGGGTCCCTTGTGTTGGGAGATCTGTAGATCTCTGTGGCCTGAGAGACTATCTCCTTCCCCAGATTGGGGAAATTTTCAGCCACTACCTCCTCAACAACACTTTCTATCCCTTTCTCTCTCTCTTCTTCTTCTGGAATCCCTATAATGTGAATATTGTTCCGTTTGGATCGGTCACACATTTCTCTCAATATTCTTTCATTCTTAGAGATTCTTGTTTCTCTCTGTGCCTCAGCTTCTTTGTGTAGCTGTTCTCCAATTTCTCTTTCATTTATCATCTTCTCCACCATATCTAATCTGCTTTTAATTCCCTCCATTGTCCTCTTCAATGATTGGATCTCTGACCTGAATTCATTCCTGAGTTCTTGGATGTCTTTCCGTACCTCCATTAGCATGTTGGTGATTTTTATTTTGACCTCACTTTAAGGAAGAGTCATGAGGTCCATATCATTTAAATATTTCTTGGGAGTTGTATTCATAATTTTACTCTGTACCAGGTTTCATTGACATTTCATATTGGTATATGGCGCCCTCTAGTGTCCAGAAGCTCTATTCTGGAGCTGCTCATCCCCTGAAGCAATCTCAGGCATCACAGGGGACCCTTCTTCCCGGCTGCTGTGCCTGTGTCCACTGCCTGAACCAGTGGGCCAAGTACACAGATATAAGCTTTTGTCTCAGAGCAGCGGATATGGATCCCTCCTTTCCAGAAGTGGCCGGAATCCCAGTCTCCCCAGGAACTCTGCCTGTCCCAACTTTCCAACCCTGTAATCAGAAAAGTATGATGAAAGCACCATGAAATGTAGGTTTGTGTTCCCAACGCACATCTCCAGAGCTAGTTATTCAGCATTCTCTGGCATCCACTCCCTCCGTGCTCAGTTTCTCTTCCTCCCACCAGTGAGCTGCAGTGGGGAAAGACTTGGGTCCCTCAGTGCCACAGCTCTGGTGCGTTACCCCATTCGGTAAGGTCTACTCTTTTCTCCAGGTGAATGCAATCTGGTGCCATCCTCTTTCCTGTTGCTGTCTCAGGATTAGTTGCACCAACTATATTTTCTAATTGTATCCAGTTTTAGAAGGAAGCCTCTCTCTCTCCTCTCACGCTGCCATCCAAATAAATTCTTTTCAAGTAATATTCCTGAGTGCCAATCCTCTCCTCATATTTTAATCCAATAAAGACAGCTTTTGTGTTTTCAAGTTCTTAAGATAATATATTCTCCCAGAGAAATGTACACCATGAAAAACAAAGCAAAATACCAGTTCTCAGTTTTGTGTATGTGGCATATGTGAGTGTTTGTGCTGCGTCCTGAGATCAAATGTTGGAAACAGGTACTTTGTCTCCTAATTCTGGATAAGCTGTATTAAAACGGGACAGCCTATTTTATGCCACTGCTGTATCACTCTGCACAGTGTGTGAACTGTTTCCCTTATATAAGTTGGTTCATTTGTGACCCACATAATGTAAAAACTACATGGATCTCTTGGTTCTCACTAATGACTGGGCTCTGAGTTTAATTATAAATTGCTGGAGAATGTGATTCCAGAAGTTTGATGGAGTCTCCTGCGCCCTTTGCAGATTTGGACGTTGAGGCTCACTATGGAGAGCATCAAGTCCCTGGCTAGTCTGGCTCATTTGCCCAGATATAGGCTGGTGGATTGTGGTTCACCTCAGCCTCCCAGTGACTAGCAAGCAGAGACCTGAACTGGGCCTTCCTGAGGTTCCTGGGCCTGAGCCTGGTGTGTTCTTCTCATGGAGGGGGAAGCAGAGAAGAAGCCCTGCTCTTGTTCTGCAGCCTTGTAACAGGGACTCAGTATTCCTACCCAACAGCCCCTGCCCAGAATCTTGGCCTAAGGAAGTTTGTGCTCTGACCAGTTGGACCAGTTCTGCTCCTCCTCCCAAGAGAGAAAAATAGTCAGAGACCAGCCAGGATCAGTTCTGCTTCTCCTCCCAAGACAGAAACATAGTCAGAGACAGGACAGGAGGCACTGCAAGCATGCATTCCACAAACCCCAGCATGGGCTGGGAAGAGCAGCTTTCTCCTCTGTCATGAGTAGTAGGAAAGAGAGGCCATCACTTCTCCAGGAGCAGACTCAGAGGATGGTCAGGCCACACAAGACCAATGCTCAGAAAGAGGAAGTTCCTGGTGCCTGGCCTCGCGGTCATCACTGGCAGATCTGAATGCAAACCCGGATGGGTCTGACTTAGCCCCTCAGCCCTTGGGGGACAGACCGCTCTCTTTAGGGTGCTTCCTTCCTTGTGAAGGATCACAAAAATACAATGCATTCATAGCAACAGAGAGTTGGGGATCAGCTTTCTCTGGTGTTTGTATATTGCCCAGGGATTGATGGTGGATTTAAAGACACAAAGAGGGAGTGGACAGCTCAGAAACCGCTCAGTCTCAGGTGTGACTCCAAGCTCAAGAGCAGATGGGCCCAGGAGCATCTTCCAATTTCCTCACTTCCTAATCTTACTCTGAGATGCCCTGGTGTTATATGACAGCTCTTTTCATTGTATCCAGAAATAATTTTGTACAGAAAAATTAACTGGCACACTAGTCCATATTACCATATATTATTATTGTAGAAACAAAACTAAGAGTTGCTTCCTGGAAAGAAAATTGTTATGTGGTGTCTAGTATCAGAGTTCTTGATCAGCATCAGCATCTTTTGAATTAAAGGGTGGGCATCATTATTACATGTACTTAAAAATAGTTTGATCAGTTAGTTGCTGTTCTAAGTGTTTTATGTGTTTCTTTCAGATATCGCCCACTTAATGTGGTTTGAAAGACTCTATGTTTGGCTTCACTGTTTTGAAAAATATCTATTGTACCCAGCAATAATTTTGAATGCCCTCACTATTGATGCATTTTCGATAAGCAATTACCGGAGACTCGGTACCCAGTAAGTAGCTAATAGTTTATTCTCATAATGATTTGGATCACAGCATTTTCAAAATCTAGCAAATTTTCTTCTAACAGGCTACAGCAGAAGCCAACTTCTATTTACTAATTACTGACCATGTGAAAGGAAACCGTGGTGGTCTTTTACCCAAACTCATGACAGCTAGATGGTTTTTGTCGAGTGACTGGTGTGCAAATGAAGTTAGGTCTGCTTGAAGTGATGTTGTGAATAAATGTCAGTGGATTTGAGACTCATCCTACAAAAGCTCAGTCAGTGAGCCTTAATAAGATGACGGAAGCACAGTGTGATTCCAGGGCCCCTGGGGCTCTTACTATCATGCCTAGAGCCTTACGCACTGCCTCCTGTCATCTCATTTAGCAAATGCTCTATCATTTTGTGCTTGAGGGAGGGGGAAATTAATCACTGTCACTGCTCTCTCTGCATTTATCAGAGAAGCCTCATAATTACAAAAAAGGAGCACAGAGACTTCATGCTGTTAAGATGGCCATGTTTTTTAAAAGAATTAACAATTTGTGGTAGAGTTATTGGTCTCATATATTAAAATTAACTCTGCATTTACAAATGGAAATCTTGTGGATCTGTTGTTCTGACAAAAGGTTGACATTTTTGGTTGAATACATTAGAGCAGGAGGATGCCAAAGAGAATATTCCCCAGGTTTGCTTAGTAGTTATGTTGCTCAAGAATTGTGTGCCCAAGTCACCCCCAATGCATAATCCCAAGCACACTAATTCCAACCTCATCTTCCTTTCAGGGTGTGATGAGGACAAATTAATAAATATATGGCAAAGGTTGAGCAAGCTAAGATAAAAGACATTTGATATTCTGTTGGACTTTGAGTAGATCAATAGTCACACAGAGCAGACACTAAATGAAATGATCCTACAACCCGCCTGTACTTACCACACTCTTCCTTTTTCCCAATCTAGACCTGTTGCAGTTAGGCCAGGGCAAGGAGTCCATGCCCTTTGGTATCTAAAAATCCTAGACTTCACATCCAGGGATGAAAATTAGTCCCACTGGATAAAGAAGGCAGATGACAGACATCCCAGTCCGGGAGGTGACTCTGCATCTAAGACATCCAGTACTTTTCCTGGTGGCAGGTGTTTGTAGGATGGAACAGTCTTGGCTGATCCCATGATGACTTCCAATTCAGATCCCCAGTTTCTAGAACATGGGCTCAGAATCAGAACCAATGTAGCAAAGACAGTACCAGTGCTGCCCAAGGTGATGAGTAAAGAATTAAAGCTTTCCTTTTCTAACATCAGGATTAGGACCTTGGCTAAGCCTGCAGGTTGAGGCCAGCAGTTCTGGATGTTGGCAGAGGACATATGCAAGGTCAGGGAATCAGGTAGGGTCAAATAAATAATCCAGAGAGAGTCTACCTTGAAGTAATCTTACTCTCTATCCTCTGCAGTTTTTTTTCCCAAACACTAAAATTAGAAGGTAGCACCTTACTTAAATGTGCCTCCGCATATTCTCAACCCAGATGATACCAATACAATTATTTTTTTAGAATCCAAGGCTGACAATTCCTTCCTATTCTTGAGGCATCCATCTGAAGACTTAAACTCTCTCAAGATTTCAAGCACCCAACTAGACCAACTGCTCTCAAACAGGACAACAGGAGGCTGTCTATCAGCCTGTATATCATCTAAAGGCCTGTTTCAAACCATATAAGCCTAACCCCTTCCTGCCTTCATTGAGAGACACTGTACCCCCTAGTCAGACGATGAACTCAAGAGCAGGCACTGTTTCTCATCCAATTTGGAATACCAACCCCCTAGCAGTGGTGGGAGGATGGGGGATGGAGGACTGAGTGGGGCCTGGTAAATGGATGGGTGGTTGAATTGTGATGTCTTGTTAGGTATTTATATTTATATTTCTTTATAAATGGGTGCTTTGTAGCTATTCCAGGTCATTGTTCATGGCTACATAATGTGATAATACCTTCAGTTAAGCCTACAACAGTCTATGAGCTGTGAGCCATTAACTGTAACCATTACTGTTGCAGCATTATAAAAGCCATAAACATCCATCCTTAAGATCTCCCCTAGTCTTAACCAGTCACCATGATTAAACATAGCATGAATATTGTCCAGTTTAACCACAGTGACAGAAAACAAAGTGTTGACCCTTATCTAGCCTTGGCTTGAATAACCCAGAAAATCACCAATCTACCCTGCAAACCAAAACATCACTAGTCTTGAAACACTTGTCACCAGGGTCCCTCCGAGGGCTTTCTCTATCCCACAGAGATTCTTGTACCCTGGACTGTTGTCAAAGGCAACTGGACCTGAAGTTGGGTTTGTATGCCAAATTTCATTCTAGCCATTTGTTGTCCACTGGAAAAGAAAGACAGTTAGGGAGCAGTGTTCAACCTTGCTGCAGGGACACCTGAGGCTTTAAGTTGAGGTTATGAAAAAACACTCCCACTCTCCCCAAATCTGCATGTAATCAAGGGCTAGTTTTTCTCACAAGGACTTTGGACAAACCTCACTGGTCTTATCTTGGGGCAGAAGGGAAAAATATCACAGCCCTAGGTCAGAAAGCTTATAAAACAAATTCAGTTCCCAATGTTACATCTTTTTGATGACAAAAATGACAATTTTGCACCTGATAGTTGCAAAGACTTCGAAAGCACTATTTAAATGCCCCAATCCTGACAGAGGATTTTAATAATTCTGATAAGAGTCCAGAGCCCAGGATCCCTCTAGGCTTAGGGAAATTGAGGCACAGCCACAATTTTCTGTACTTAGCCAGACAAAGAAAATCTTTCTCTCAGAGTACAGGGTACTTCCACCTCTGTCTCTCTTTTGAGTTCCCAAATAGGATGTTGTAATTGGAGGGGAACCTGCTTAAAATGTGCAAACCCTTCCTTCAGAAAGACAGGCCCCTCAAGGAGGTGCTTGCTTGCTTTGTTAGGCTGTTCAGAGCTGTTCTCATTCATGTCCCAGTCTCAGGGTAGGTAGATTGCTCATTGTTGACTTCATCATCTGGTGGAACTGTACACAGAATGCATGCCCCCTCCAGGGATTAATAATCTGACTCCCTAGACAAGGGTGTTCAGTTTAGTCCTCAAAGCAAAGTCCTGGTATTTCTTGGCGAAACTGCCTTGGTGAGCTTCTGCACTAAAAGGGCCTATGCCATGGGGAAAAACATTTTTTGATAATATCATTTTCAGCAGACAGGAAGCTATATTCACCAGGATGACAGATACACTGAAAAACAATGAAAGTTAATATATAAAAAGTAAAAATGGCTTTATTAAGACGCTGGGATTTTTCTTCTTTTAAGAATTTAGTATTAACTATGATTACATCATGGCTGCCATAAGATTATTTTATAATAAAAAGACATACATGGGGCAGATGCTACCAGGATAGCATGCCTTCTGTTTTCTCACTTACCATCAAGCTTTCTATGAAAACTGTCACCACCATAGTCCTTCAGATAAGCTCCCAGGAAGCACTGTGTCCTTGCTGAAGGATGGAGGATGAAGAAAAGCATATGGTAGAAAGGAACTGCTTCTCATGGCAGAGTAGGTGCTCCAGGGTCCCTTGGGACTGAGTTTCAATCCCCGTGAGAACTTAGGTGACTCAAACTCTGATTTGGTTTACTGCTCTGTCAAATATAGACAGTAACAAAGCCCACCATCTCGGCTTTTGTGCTTATAAAGTGCAGTATAAATAATGCACAGTAACTGCTCAGGAGACATTAGCTGCTGTAAGTTACCACGTGGTTACCCAACCCTCACTGACTGCTTCTTTTCTTTCTCTTCCAACAGCTGGGACATTTTTCTGACAACCGCTGCTGGCATGAAGCTATTACGTACCTCTTTCTGTAACCCAGTTCACCAGTTCATTCACTTGAGCTTCACTGTGATCTTTTTCCATTTTGACTACAAAGATATTTCAGAGAGTTTCTTACTGGATTTCTTCATGGTGTCCATTTTATTTAGCAAGGCAAGTTAACTAGCCATTTTCTTCATTTTAAAATTTAAAAGGTGCATTTCTTATCAAAGGTTTTAAGAGTTACATTTTCTTTTTTAAAAAAATAAAAGAATGAAATTAAGTTGAATTACACATGCATGCTGCATTCCTGTTGCCATTTTAGGGACCTTTCCAGTGGAGTGTAAGTATGTCAAGTTATTTGACAAAAATCACTAATTAAAATGAATTAGTCATTAGTGTAGCTTGAAATTTATGATCTTTGTCGTTATTAACAATCTCACTATAGAACTTCCCCAGATCTCAAAATGCTCTGAATTAAAGATTAGCAACTGGACTTTTTTTCTTTTACTTAGCTAACATCTTGCTTTTTGAGGTAAAATTTGAGAACTGGTACCTGAGAGCCAGATCCTTGGAGTATTTTCATTCCCTTCACTTGTCTTGGGTCAAAATTCCATCTGTTGTAAATTCATACCTGGGCAATGAGAAATCCTAACCATGCACATACATATGTGGGGATGGTAGCTACTGCGTAATGTGAGGGAGATAAAATCCCTTGCTATTTGCCTGACCATATTCTGAGCACCTAACAAAGTCTAGGTTTGCAAACAGAAATGAAAAGGAATGTGAACAGCTCACAGTGAGTAAGCTCAGAGACACCACCCCTCTCGTGCTGAGTTTCCTCATGCATTCAGTGTAAGGCAGCAGCCGGGGGCTTTCTGCCCTGAGATGCGCCTAACAATACCTCTCCCCTTTGGTTAATCATTTTCGAAACTAAGGTTTTTCACCTGACCTTTTTATTTTTTTTTACTTCTTTTCCAAGCTGTTCTTTTCCTTTTTACTATTTACTCTTTCCTTCTACTGGCTTTCTCTTGGGTTGTTTTTGTAATCAGAACTCTCATATGGCACTGAAGAAGTGCCTGAGTGGCTGTGGCCACCCATCACTGCATGTGCATTCCCTCTGTGACTCTGGTGGCCACTGATTCTTCCGTTGCCTGAGTCGTTCCTTGTGTCCTCCACTGACTCCTGACCATCACTCCCGCGGCCTCGCCACTTCCCACATCTTAGCCAGAGCCCTGGCAGTGGCCCCTTACCCACACACCTTTGTTCTCTGTTTGTATGAGTTGTGTTTGGTCTTGATAAATTTATCCCATTTCTTCAATGGCTCAAATCACAGGCTTCAGTATTCTATTTTCCCTTCATTATGTATAATATTCCATTATCTTACATAATAAATATAAAATTATATCCTATGACCTTTAAAGCATTTATGAAGTAATTATAAATAATTTTACCAATTGCAGAAGCAAGAGCTTATTATCAGATGTAAAATGTGCTGGGATAAGGTTGAATTTCTGCGTCTGCCATTATCTATATTTTGACATGGTAATGTATATATTTCTTTCTGAACTTATATTCTCTAAAATTGAAATAATGATGCCAGTTTCACTTGGGTGTTCAGAGGATTAATATAATTATGAAAGATTGAAGCTTAAAAACTAGTAGAACATGCTTTCCAAATACAAGATAGAATATCTGGAGACATTGCAAGTAGAGAAAGAGAAGGGAGGCACTGCGGAGTGCATGAAGGAGTGTGGTTGGTTTTCCGCACTCAACTGCCTGCTTAAGCGTCATCCTGTAAAGGGCGAGGCCTTGGGTGAACAGAAGCATGGCAGAGAGGAGGAAGGGTCTTGAAGTCTTAAGAGCACAGCTTCTAGATGATTCTATATCTGCAGTGGGAACCCTGGCTTTCATTTCCTGGAGCATAGGCGGCCTTTCCCTGCTGAGCTGCCTGCTGTCACCTGAGAGCAGACCACTGCTAAACGCTTGTGGCTGATGCCGGCATCTGGACAGAGAGGCTGCTGGGGGTGAAGAAAGGAATTGTGTGTAGCTGTTCATTCTTCCTGGCACTTCATGCCATCCTGTGCATAGTGTGGAAGGTGGGACCTGGTGGAAAACAGTCGAACTAAATCGGTCAAAAGTTAATTGCTGCAGGCATTTGACTTTCACTTGCTGTAATCTTTTCAAAGTGCCAATTAAAACTTAATAATTTCAGACAGAACCATAGGAGCAGCATTCTTACTTTCTCTAATTGCAGGAGCATCAGCACACTTAATTTGAACAGTCTGCTTTTAGGCTGGGGATAATAGCTCCATATAAAAGAAAACAAGCAATGGTGCAAGTGAGACAAAAGCTAGAAAAATCAGCACACAGTGCAGCCAGTCCTCACACATCCTGAGCTCCTTGCCTAGCACCTCTCACACATTATCTTGAGAGAGCTAACAACAGAGCATTTTCCAGGATTCCTTGACCAAAAAAAATAATAAAGCAAAAGACAGCACTTGATAATAATTCTATAGCATCTTACTATGCTGATGGGCAGTGACTGTAATGGGGTATGTGGGGAGGACTTGATAATAGGTAGAGTCTAGTAACCATAATGTTGTTCAAGTAATTGTACATTAATGATATCAAAATTAAAATTAAAATTAATAAAAATAAATAAATCGTACTATATTAAAAAAAAAGACAGCATTTGAAATCTTCTTGGGGAAAAACACCACTAGAAATGAGTGACAGAAGGCGGTGGTGGCAATGAGGAAACCCACAGTTAATGTTTCCCATAAAGATCTGGCCAGCAAATTCCAACTGATGCTTCCGTTCTTTCTCCTCATTTTTTTTTTTAAATTATATTTTTATTTTCATTTCATTACAAGTATTTTTAAAAATTTCTTTTGTGATTTCTTCTTTGATCTGTGGGTCATTTGGAAGTGTTCTTTTTGTTTGTTTTTTTTTTTTTTGAGAGGCATCTCTCATATTTATTGATCAAATGGTTGTTAACAACAATAAAATTCAGTATAGGGGGGTCAACGCTCAATGTACAATCATTAATCCATCTCAAGCCTAATTCTCGTCAGTCTCCAATCTTCTGAAGCATAACGAACAAGTTCTTACATGGTGAACGAATTCTTACATAGTGAATAAATTCTTACATGGTGAACAGTACAAGGGCAGTCATCACAAAAACTTTCGGTTTTGATCATGCATTATAACCTATAAACAATCAGGTCAAATATGAATATTCGTTTGATTTTTGTACTTGATTTATATGTTGATCCCACATTTCTCCTATTATTATTATTATTTTTATTTTTAATAAAATGCTGAAGTGGTAGGTAGATGCAAGATAAAGGTAGAAAACATAGTTTAGTGCTGTAAGAAGGCAAATGTAGATGATCAGATGATCAGGTGTGTGCCTATGGACCAAGTATTAATCCAGGCTAGACAAGGGCAGCAAGACATCACGGATGCAGAAGATTTCTCTCAAAGCAGGGGGGGTGAGGTTCTGAGCCTCACCTCTGTTGATCCCCAAATTCTCACCTGATGGCCCCCCTGCGACTGTGCCTGTCTTAGGTTGTTCCTCCCTTGAGGAATCTTACCCGTCTCTGGCTAACCAGTCATCTTCCGGGGCCATACAGGGAAATGTAAAGTTGGTAAGTGAGAGAGAAGCCATATTGTTTGCAAAGGTTAGCTTTTTACTTCTTTGCAGATTTATGCCCTGTGGCTTCTATGCCCAGCACTTGTCTCGAGGTATCTTTACCACCTGGAGGAATTATGATACTCGGTAAATTCGATATGAGGCACGAATTCTATTTAAGGGTTGTAATTAGGAAGGAAGAAGAAAAGCTATAGATGTATCATATGAAGGAAACATGGGAGGATTGATTATTTCTTTGACATATCTTCTTGTATAGTACCTTAAGTATGTATAGGTTTTAATCTACTAATTTTCACACACATATTAACATAATAGGAATACGGTGACATAAACAAAGCAAATCTATAATTACCATCCATCTCCAGTGAAGCCAAGAAAACCATTTAGGCACCCTAGGCATTTGTGAAAATTTATCTATGATATGATGGATATTGTCCAACTGTACTTGAACCATCAGACAAATTAAAGCAGCCCATTTCTGGGATCTGTTCACATCCCATATGTTCTTTTAACCATAGATAATCTATAGTCATGAGATTTTGGAGTGTCTTTCTCCTCATTTTTATGTATCTCTTTAAAAATGGTCTCTATCAATATATTTCCTGGAGGCTTTCTAGAAACCTCCAATATTGCTTTTGCAGGCAATACTGCTCTATAGGGTTATTCATTGCACAACATGAAATTTTATTTTTTCAGTAGACTCACCAGAGTCCTGCTTATGACATGTCCTATCATCTGACCACTGCAGAAGTCTCTAAGCCCTTTCCCCAGCCCTTTTCCTTTCCTGCTAAATAGAGAGCCATCATTAGCCTCACAGCCCACCTCACAGAAGGACTACAAGGTTAATGAAGAGATTGGGAGGGCATCCTTGGAAGAAGGAGTTGCATGAACATAGGACTCACGATTACTAGAAGTCATTTGCCCTAATGTTTCAGTCTCTATGGGTAGAAAGAAAGGTGAGACCCAATTAGAGAGGTGATCTATAGAGTGAGATCCCTGCACCAAGAGTCCAGAGGGTGAAACAGATGGCTTCCAGAGGGCCCAACAGATGGCTTCCAGAGGGCCCTGCCATCATGCTCCTCTCTATTTTCCTGAATTCCCAAGCCCTCCTGAGGTCTGAAAGATGAATGGGGCTCATCTCTTCAGTCTGCCAGACCTGGTGAAAATTGGAAATAATGAGTTCAGGGGCCAGAGCTCCATGGGAAAGACTTAGGGCAGCCCATACATTGACATGGAATGGGGCGGTTCATAGTGGATGTGTCCTGGCCTTGGTATGGGGGCCAGGTGGAAAGAAGGGTCCTGAGCACCACATCTGGAGCTGTGTGATGCACCAATCACATGCCCTGCACAGCTTATCCCCTTTGGAAGTCAGGCCACCCTTTTTTGCAGTCCCCTTCCTTCAGCCATTCTCCTAAGAATGAACTAGTGTACTTAATTTGTAACACACCCAATGTGCCTAGTTTTTTGGGGGACAGTAGGACACACACCAGATGTAGATATTTGGTGGTGAGGAATATTTGGCTGTGACAGGAACAAATGACAAGGCTCTTTAGTGCTCTCCCACTGTCCTGGAAAAGTTATTAGAAACCAGCTTGTCTTAAAAATTTTAGTCACTTTTAGCTGTAGAAGCAGGACTTGAAAAATCAGAGAATAATTCTTCCAGCATTTCCAGAATATATTAAACATGAAATTCTGTAGATCATTAGTTCAACACGGGGACTAGCACTGCTACCATTTAGGAAATTAAAACAAATGGGTGAGGTTTTCATATAAAGTTGTATAAATAATAGCACCTGAGAGCCATGATGAGCGGCTATGTTATAGATGACTTCAGTTAGCATTCAAGTTATTTGAAATCAGAGTTTCCAAATGTCATTTTCCCTTATTTTCTGAATTCAGATAGAAAGTCTTGCATTCAAATCAAATGGCTTATGGGGAATGCAAGTGTTTACAGGAATATATATTCAAAATGCTTTGTTCAAAAAAGTCCTTAAGTACTGGGCATTGTCCTAGGCACAAACATTACTCAGAAAACATTGGTAACAAATCCTTAGTTGGTGCTTTCCATGGGCCATACACTATTTTCAGCACTTTGCACATATTGACCTGCTTCATCCTCCTAATAGCTTTGTGGTTGGGTTCCCCTCATTGTACAGATGAGGACACAGAGGCACAGAAATTAACTGTCCGAAGGTCTCATAAGATGGTAGAGCAGAAGTATCTGCTCTGTGAGATACTTTGTCACGCTGGTTGGGGAGTCTGGAAAGCAGGCACATAAGTAAAGAGATATTCAGTCAAGTATCATCAGAGAGATAGCAGTGGCAGAGAACTTAAAGAGTGCATATAAAAATGGTGCCCAGTCCCAACAGGAGGATCAAAAACAATGATGCTTACCTCGAGCTTTGAAGAATGAAGGAGTGAGTCAAGCAGGGAAGGCAGAGAGAAGTGACTTGCACACAGGGAGTTGCTTGTGTAAGGGCACAGAATCAAGCGTGTGCCATGTTCTGGGAATTGGGAGATGTGTGCCAAGCGTGGAGGCATGAAAGGAGAGTGGGGAGAGAAGAGACTGGGGGGATCGTCAAAAGTCATGTGGCAGAGAGCCCAGCATGCCATGCTTAAAGTTTGGACTTCTTGCCACATCAGGTGCAGGTTGTTAGGCAGGGAGTAGGAGGATCAGAATTGCATTTGAGAAATCCCTTCTTGTGGGAGTGAGTGAAAGAGCATGGAGTGTTGGACTGGGAAGGAGACTGCCACTAATGATAATTGTAATAATTGAGGCAACTTGAAGTACAGTAGCAGAAGTGAGGACAGAGAGAAGGGAACAAACTCAGGAGGTGTTTATGGCTGGCATTGCTGACATTTAGTGACCATTAGGATATTGGGGGAAGTGGGCAGGGAGAGGAGGAGCCACACACTGGAGAGCTCTCCAACCACTTACTTTAGTGACCAGATGGTATCATTAACTAGATTAGGAGTGTCAACTTTAAAAATAAGGCTGTCAGTTATATTACCAGCTAAGTGTGTTTGTTTACATGGGAATAGCAGAGAACTACGATTTGGGACAAGCAAGCTCTGGTAAAACCACAAATGTGGGAGAACAAAGGAGAGGAGTGCTGTTTTATAGAAGAAAGGGAGAGAGTTGGGGGATTGTTCTAAGCAAAAAGTCCATTGGAGGAAACCGGAAGTTCCCATGTGTTGTGGCTGCTTATTGGCTGAGTTGTAAGTCTCTCATTGGCTGGGCTTTGCCAGTCTGTTGCTGGTGGAAGCAGAAATTCTTCCCTCCTCCTACTGGGTGGTAAAGCTCTCAAAACAGTAGAGTTGCACGGTGTCCTCTTCTTCCTGTGGGGCCTGCAATTAACCAAGAGTGGTGGTCCTGAGCACTACCCCTTCAGGCCTCCTGACCCCATGCCAGTGAGGTACATTTTGGAGGAAAAAGAATGTTGGTTTTAGATGTGTTCAACTGTGGAATGAGAAGCAATGTGAACCAAAAATAAAGACCTAGGGAATAGGATTTTTCCCCATTTAAATACTTTAATTTACATAAGTCATACATAAATGTGTGCTCATTGTACTAAAACTATAAAAATAATGGGAAAATGGAGAAAATCTGTCTTTGTGCACATCCTTACTCCTTAAACTCACTGTAGAACAATTCCTTCCATTTTGTTTTCCTAGAATTCACCCCTACCCACACACACACACATCACACACATTTAAAATATTAATAGGACCATTCTTTTCACATTTTTACATCCCTTTTCCACTTAAAAATATATCTCAGCAAACTTCTGTGACATTATGTATCACATTGCCTCTTCCTTTTGACACCTGTGTAGTATCCATAGTACATATCACAATTGGACTAGCCATTTCCCTATTGATAGACATTTAGTTTATCTCCAATTTTTTCCTGAGGTAATTGGGACCATTATGTTCACAAATTCCAGAAACCTATATGAAACTAGCTTAGTGAAAAAGGGGGGATTTAATAGTTTGCATAACTGATTGGGTGATTCAGAAGCTTAAATGATGGCTTTGATATTGTTTGAATTCCTCCTTCTGGTCCGTCTTTTGACAGTTCTTCTCTTCTTCATCGACTTCATTTTCAAATTAGCTTTATCCACCTGGGGTAACTTTGGCCCTAGCAGTTCTAGGTTTATAGCATTCTTGCAGCTAATAATCCCAGAAAGAAGAGAAAGCACCTTTCCTGATAAGTCCAGCCCAAGTCCTGGAGGAGAGTTGCATTGACTCCTTTTGTGTCATCTGTGCGTTCATGAACTAGGTACATAGGCCAGAGGGATGCAAGTCCTCTTATCAATGACTTCTTGCCACCCCCTCAAGTCCTAACCAGGCTACAGGGACTGGGAGTCAGAGGGAATAAAGAGAGGATAAACAAGAAGTGCAATCACTACACAAAGGTCATATATAACATTCTAGCGTTACAAAACACACAAGTGTCTCAGAAACATCGATTCCCATGGTGGGAATTTCAGGATCACAAAAGGGTCTCAACAGAGAATACTTCCTAAGACTTACATTCCTTCCAGCAAGAATGACCAGCATTTAAAAACAGGTGGAGGAGGAAGATGCAACAAGAGACATTGAGAAGTAACCTATGAAACATTATAAAGTACAGTGTAATGTAATGGTAGGCAAGAAAGGAATCAGTTTCAAGAAAGAGAATTCACAGAGATCAAGTACTAAGACTGAAAAGTGGACATGGGTTTAGCAAAGGAGGAGTCATTGATGAAATTGCTGGCATAGTGGGGATGACACTGGTCATGCCAGTTCTCTGAGGTCAGGGACCTAGTGTCAGTCCTGTTTTCTATCCTCTTGTGCTGACTGCAGTGCTCTTTGTATAATGGCCCCTTAATATGTGTTTGTAAATGACTGAGTGTATTCACTGACCACAGGTCAGTGTATTAAAATGTGGCTATTTTGGGGAACTTTATAGTATGCTATTCAGTGAAACTGTTTTTAAGAGAAAAATCCACAAAGACAACCACATGGGTTGTTGATATTTTGTTGGCTTAGAAGAGGTGAAAAGTTTCAGACATGATATTCTCCTTATGTAAAAAAGATTTAGTGTACTACCCTTGCCAGGAATAAATATGCTAAATGTGTGTGATGTGAAGGGCTAGTGCACAATGTTTATATAATGCCACAATCTCAAGATTTAAAATGCAGGGCTGATACCTAATACAAGGATTGAGTTATTAGGCATCCACAGGAAGGAAATCATTAATAACAAATACTGCGTCCTTTGGAGACATTTACTTTAGCAGGGCTTACATCTGCCTCCTCTGAATTTCTGGATGGTGACATCTGCAACCACCTCCTAAACAGGGTCACCACATAGACTGATTCTCACCGTCTTGAAATAAGGTGATGGTTGTAGCATCGCTGTATTATCTTTTTGGCTGAATAATGTTAACTGATGCTCCATTTTCAACTCTCAGTATATTTTTAGCTCACTTTCCCTCACCAAGTTGAGGAATGGATTTATCAGGTTTATTGATGTTTATCATAATTCTGGAATCTTCCCAATTGACTTGCAGTTTCATTTTTACTAGAAAAGACTAACTCTCATAGTAACATCAATCCATAAGGACCAGAATGCTGTTTATACCCTATAATGTCCTATCTTTAAGATGAATCTTCTCTGAAAACTTTTAAATCATCTGTAACTTTCTATAAGAAATCTATTTGGATTACATACTAGCAGCCTGGTTGTGATTTAAAAGTATGAGTGAGAAGAAATAGAGAGGAAAGAATGGGGATGATTGGGAAGGAGGATCACAAAGCAGTAGAAACTTACTATCCAACTAAATTTGGCAGGGGGATTGTCTGGTTACTTGAAGTGAAGCAGGAAATAATAATAAATGGTACCTACATACCTATCTTATAATTTTATAATAGCTTAAAATTTATACAGGAACTCTTATTACCAGTCTTTTGAAGGAGAGCACAGCCTTTTTTTTGAGTAAGAATCTACTGAATGAGGACTTATATGGTCTTATTGCATGAACCATGCCCATGTTTTCTAAGAAGTTCAGTTTCCATTTCCATTTTAAAAATTCTACTTGAAATTAGAAGTTAAAGTTACCTGTGAAGCAATCGACAGCAGTTCACATTTTCTTTGTTCCCCAAACTCTTCTCATTCATATGAGTCCATAGCAATATTTTTAGAGATTTGCCTTCATCACATCATTAGCATTCAACTTTGTTGTGATAGAAACAACTCTTTTTCATTTGCACTCATATTGCATCAGTTTGTATAATATTCAATTGAAGTATAAATTCATTATAATGTCAAATAAAATTGATATAAACAGTTTGGGCAACAAGCATAACCACTACTGGTTAAGCATTCAACTCAAGTGGTAGGATTGATAGGGAGTACACAAATGAATTAAAAATTAACTGCCTGCCTTTGAGTATTCACTGGATTGTGGGACTCATCCATAAGTTTTGTAGTGCAAAAATAACCATCTCTCCCCTTTTCTGGTAGTAGGATCATCAATCTGTTTCCTCCCTGACCTGACCCTGTTGACTGTTTTTTTTCTCTGTTAGGTGAGATGAGCTGGAGGGAAAGTAATTCCCTTTCCCCAGCTGAGACACGGCTCAGGCAAAGCCCTTTACGCTTTAGGGTGGGCCACTGTGTTTAACAATGCCTCATCATCCCTCTGTCTGCCTGACCCAAGAGATGATCTTCCTTGACTCTTTACCATGAGAACCTACTGGGATTTCTGGAAACAAGACCGTGAAAGTACGGAGGGCCCCTTAGGACTGTGGTGTTTAGGGCTTTCTGAATCTCATGCTAGCCCACACAGCCTCCAGCACTTTGTCAAAGTCACCATTTACCATGTGCTCTCCACCTGGCAGCTCTAGAAACTCCTGCCCCAGCTATGTGGGTTTCACTGATGCTTTGGATTCCCCTGTCTCTCCAGATCCCAGAATGGCAGGTTTCCCCATGACATCAATTGTTTAATGGGTCTAAGAAGAGCCATTGATTTTCAATTTGTCCAACTTTTTCTTGTTGTAAAAGTGAAGTGAAAACTTCTACTCTCATTTCATGTTGGAGATGAAACTGAAAGCCCAAGTTTTTCTTTTAAAACGCAAACCAGATCTTGTCCCTGCTGAGAACCCATAAATGGCTCTCCATTTCGTACCGAGTAAAAGCCCCATCACATACACTGGCCCTTGGAACAGCACCAGCTGGTTCCCCCTGATGACTTTGACCACCTCTCTCATTCTCCCCCTTGTTTAATCCTTGCAATTCTTCATTGCTCTTGCTGTTGCCTCTAAAAAATCTGCTCTACAGATACCCACTGGGCTCACTCCATAACTTCTTTGAAAGCTTTGCTCAGATTTCACCTTCTCAGTTAGACCCTCCCTGACTACCCAGCTTCATGTTGCATCTTGCCTGTACTCTGCCCTGCACCCCTACCTCCCAGTCCTTTTGTGTTACACTATTTTTACCATTTTTCCATTGCACTCATCACCTGTGTAGTCTATCATTGACCTGTCATTTTATTGTCCCTCCCACTAGAATGTGAGTTCCATGAGGGCAAAGATCCTTGGCTCTGTTGTTTACTGATATGTCCCAGTTTCCCAAACAGGGTCAGGCACACAGTATTATACAATCAATCCCTGTGGAATGTTGAATGTTGATCTTTTGTACCAGTTATTCAGTAATTTATCCAAAGTCACTCTCACACAGGCAGACTTGGACTGGGTCCTATTCCCAATCTCACTAGCGCAGGAGTAAAGAATGGTTTGCAGAATGTTCACAAACCACTGCAGGAACTGGGCATATCTTCTGGGCTCTCGGGCACACGTTCCCTTGTAGTTGCCACCTCGGGTGGTTCAGAAGAAGAATCTCCAAAGCTCTACACTGTGTCCAGAAACAAATAACACAAATAAACTCAGTATGTTTGTGTTGCTAAGATCAGGAACTCCTCCTTGAATGGTGGGACCATGGCTGTGCTTATTTATCCCCCACCTCCTGCAACCTCTAACAAAATGCATGTCATACTGGTTACTCAGTACATATGAATTGAATTCAGCAGAGAGCTCAGAGATGGAAAAACTGGTTTTTGAGAAATGAAGTCTCAGCTTGGTTGCAGTGGTTGTGTGATATTTTATTATTCTAGAGAGATGATGATTCACAGTGCAGGGGCAGGGGAGTATGTAGGAGGACGAAGGTTTTAAATTGAGCATATGGGTCATTTAGAGTTCCCTCCTCGGTCTTTTCATGGTGTGTGTTTTGATTTTCTTGGCTTCCTATAAATCTTGTTTAGTTGTCTCACTGCTGTCTGTTCACCATGGGGGAGTTAACAAGTGGACAGCAGCTCTGGCCTCTCTGACGTGAGCATGTTGCTCTTTCTCTCTGATCAGCTGAGCCCCTCTTACAAAACTAAGAGGAGTAAATCACAATCTGTGTCCAGCTGTAGATATACCCCAGTGGTGACAGGCTGATGTCATCCAATTGGCTAGCTCACTACATGAGGCTGTAGTCATGACTCTGCTCTTAACTGTGTCATATAACTGCTGGAAAGTGCCTGGATAGCCCCAGACACCCTTTAGTCAAGATTTATAGCCTAACATGTCATCCACCCCTGAGTACAGGACCCACACATCAGGGGGATGGGATTCCCTTAACTTGAACCATGCACGTCACTATAATTGATTTCCTGGGAAGGGTCGTAGTAAGGCTGAAATAGTGTAGCAGCTCCTCTGCCCCTCAACCTTCAAAGTAAGGATTAATTTTTTCCTCTTCTTTTGGGGTATCAAACCTAGTATACAGGAGTTATACCTTTTTTTCCCTTTCATTTTCCTTTATTCTCATGCCAAAGTATATTTTAATACATATATGGATTTGGTCACGTTATTCAAAGATCTACCTAGTTAAGGGTCCCTGTCAGTATGTCATAGAACTATTTCCAGGTTCCGATCATTAAAAAAGCCCACAGCTTTCCCTACCAAAGGAGGCTGCTGGCTGGCTCAGTGTTCCCACCCATCCCGCCGGGACAGTGGGTGTGCCGTCATCAGGGGAACTGAAGAGTCAGTGCTGATGAACATCTGCAGCCCCGGGAAGCTGATGTGTAAGGTACATGAATCCAACCTGAGTGGCCTCAGGGAGTTCAGGAGAGGTGACAGCTCTAGACTCTTCCCTGAAAAAACTGTAGAAAGCTACCTTACTCAGCCAACTGGAGAACCCTCTTCAAAGGCCCCCATGAGAGGCTTCCCGACGAAGAGCTCAGTGTGCTCGTGCATCAGGGGAGCATCTTCTTTCCAGACCCACCACCGGCATTTGCCATCCTTTGCCAGTCAGAGGCCTCTGGTCCTGCAGGACGTACATATGTGAACCTGCAGAGTCCAGAGAGTCTTCTTTACCAGTTGTTCATATTCGGGACAAAATCTTCAAGGTTAGAGACTTCCCCATCATTTCTTTCTTTGATCTACCAGTTTTGGAAGTACTCTGAGTTGATTACATCATCGTGCTCCTGCCACAGGTGAAGAAAGGCTATTGATGAGGTTGAGATTGTTCCTGGATAAGTTTAAGACATTCAGGGAGACGAAGTGGACAAAAACCTCCCTTGTAAGGAAAATCTGTGGCAATCACAAAGCTCTGGCTTATAAATGAGAATCAGCCGGTAACAAGAGAAACTCCACTGAACTCGTGCTGCTCTAGGCGTGCATGTGTCACTTGATGAGCTGGGAAAACATCTGAAGCTTTACTTCACTCATTGTTCCACTTTCCGAAAAAGAGTCAGTGCACTTCCATCCATTATGTGCCTATCCTACTTATCTGCTAGAGGAAAGTGTCCAACTATAAATAACACCCAGTGCCTGCAGCCTGTGAGCAGACACTCCAGTGGTGGAGGCAGGAGAGAAAAAATACATAAGAAATACTTTGTTTCAGAAGTGCAGTAAATAAAATGATCTGTATTTATTGAACACATATTATATGCTGAGTCCTGAGATAAAAATTTACATGAAATATCTCATTTAATCTTCACAATAAATGTCTGAGATAGGTGTCTTTACCATATATACTTTGCACATGAGAATTCTAAGACTCAGTGGAGTGAACTTGTCCAAGATCACACAATCATTGAGAGGCAGAGCTGGGATAGGAACCCAGGTCTGTCTAATTCCAAAGCCCATTTTTGTCACCAGGATGCTGTCTGACTTTTCATGTGATCTGAAGTTATAAGCCACATATTGTGGGGGCCTCCAGAGAGAGCCACTAATTAAAGCTGTCAGAGAAAGAGTAGCAGGAAAAATATGGAGAGGATGTCACTTTGAACTACTTTTTAATTCTGTTTTATTTCTCCAATTGACTTATTACCTAGGCCTCTTTTTAAAAAGCCATTGCTCTTACATTAAGAATGTAAATCTTTAATTCATCAGAAGCTACCTTCAAATAATATTCTACCACTTCATGTTTAGTGTAAAGAATTTCAGCAGTTCCCTTCTTTCCATTCTTTGTGGTATTGTCATACATTTCATTTTTACATATGCTACAGTCCCATAATACACAGTTACTATTTTTGCTTTAGAGCAAAACTGCTCCTTTAGAACAATTGAAAATAAGATAAAAACCATTTTATTGTCACTGATTCCATTTCTGATGCCTTATTTCTTTGGATACATCCAGGTTTCCAACCTATATCATATTTACTCTGCTTGAGCTTCCTTGAGCAGTTTGTGAAGTGTAGGTCTATTGGCAATGACCGTGAGCACTTAAAAAAATCTCACTCTGTTATCTTCTGGCTTGCATGGTTTCTGATAAAAGTCTTCTATAATTTTTACTCTTGTTTTTCTCTATGTATTATGTCCCTTTTTTCGGTTGCTTCCAAGATTTTTTCTTTGTCTTTTCAGAGTGACATGCCTAGTTGTTGTGTATGGTTTGTTGTTTCTGTTTGTGTATTCACTTGTTAGTTTATGTGGGTTTTTGTCCTTTTTGGTGTTATCTGATCTTGAATCTGTGGCTTGGTGTCTGTCATTATATTGGAAATTCCTTGGCCATTACTTTTTCAAATACTTTTGGCCTGTTCCCTTTCTCTTCTTTTTCTGTGGTTCTAAGTATGCAAATGTTAGTTTAATATTGTTACGCAGCTCTTGGATATTCAATAATATTTTCTGTTTTGAATTCATTCACTTTTATCTTTGGGTCTCAGTTTTGGTCATTTCTATTGATCCTTTCCTCAACTATGTTAGTGTGATAAGCATACTGAAAACATTCGATATCTCTGTTACTGTGTTTTCCATTTCCATCATTCCCATTTGAGTCTTTCTGTTATAGTTTCCATCTCTCTGCTGAAAGTGTCTGTCTAATCTTTCATATCGTATACTCTTTCCATTAGAGCCTTTAACATATTAATTATAGTTCTTTTGATTTTTCCATCAGATAGGTCTAACATATGTGTCATATTTTAGTCTTGTTCTGATTGTGCTATATCTTTGAGGAGTGTATTTTTCTTTCCTTTTTGTATACCTCATAATTTTTGTGTTGAAACCTGGACATCTTGTGGAGGACCATGTAGAATTAAATAAATAGTTTTTATGACTGGAACTGAGCATGCCTTTACTTCTGCTGGATTTTTGATGCAGCAATGTACCTGTTCGCTATACCTCAGACTCTGCTTATTTGTACATCAACTATCATATACAGAAGGGGATGTCAGAGTATGACCAGCCCAGTCTAGACCATGTGTTCAAGCTCAGGGGAGTGCACTATGTTAACAGCCACCACACTAGCTTTGTATGATCTCTTAGATGAATGTATGAAGTTTTCTTTATACTTTTAAATTAATTTTGCAACCTCGATATCTATCAGTAGTGTAATGATTCAACAGATTGTCTAGCCAAACCATGGAGTATTATACAGCTAGTTAGATGTGAGGTAGAGCAATTTGTACCAATGTTGAAATATGTTCATGATACATGAGGTATAAAAATCAAGATTCAGAACATTATACATTGATAATTCAATTTAAGTTAAATTTATATATATAAACATATATTGTGCATGTGCACATGTAGAAAAATGCCAAAAAGGGTAACTCCTCAAGCAATCACTAACTGTGGCTTGGGCTGGAAGTTGGGTCACAAGGAAGTATATAACAGGAAACTTTTGCTTATACTTCATGCAATTCTGAACTATTTGGTGTTTTCAAAAGTGAGCCTGCATTATTATATTTTTATTTAAAAAACAAATCTTGAAAGTTTAGGTGCTTAAAGCAGTTGGACCATCACTGTATGAATCATCTTATTCCTGCACTTACTGGATTGATGAAATGTTTTTATGAGTATAAAATCTCAAGAGAGTATTACATTAGATACTCTGGAGGTATGTGAGGCATGGGATAGACAGGAGGGCATTAAAAGAAGGTGGGGGAAAAACTGCCTCAGAGCTGTACACATTAGCATTATTTGTGTCTCTTATTAAAATGCTATACAAGTAAAAGTAGCAGCATGTGTCCTGATGGGAGACTTATGAACTTGGCCCTCATACCCTCTTCCTAAAGGCAGTATTTGCCACCCAGGGGATTATAATGGAATTTTGAGATAGGAGAATTCCCAAAACAGAATCTAGAAACCTGCCTTTTCTTAAATCAAGTCTGAAACAAAGATAGAGAAACTGTATCCTACATAGTTAGATGAAGGCTAATATATGGAATTTAAAAGATTAACAAATTGAAAAGGAAGACAGAATGTATGCATAAACTATATTGTTCACTTCAAGGTCAATTTGGACAGGCTGCTTAAAGAACTATCACCAGGACCTTTCATTATGTCCTCTTTCCTCCATGCTGAACTCCACGCTTACCTTCTTCCTCTGTGACCCACCTCTCCACGTACCTGCACCTGCATGCCTGCTGCCCACTACAAGCAGAAACACACACTTAGATGCAGGGCTACATTGAATTCCTAATTCTCAGGGGCCTCAACAAGACCTTTTAGGCTTGTGCATTCCTACCTCTTGGTAGGTTATAAAATTTCACTGTGCAGTAGTGACTTCATTAGCATTTATGGATACACTAATTAGCAGCAATGAAATAGGAACCTAACTAACCTTTTTTGTCATGTTCTCCTAGGGGTTCAAATTTGTCTGACTACATAAGACTGGCTAATCAAAGGATCAGCGCTTGTTGCATTTTCCTTTATTAACTGCAGAATCATTTGCCTAAGTAGCCCACCCCTGCTGGGTACTCTCATCCTTGATTTATTCCTATTTCTCTTCCTAGTAACAATTTCCCAAAGTCTCCTTCACATATGATAAACTATTACCCTGGGTTCCTTCTCCTTCCTTATATTTTAGTCTCCGTTAATGGTTGTTTTCATTTTTCTGTTGTAGGTTCATCACATTCATCTTGTTTGATGCTTCTTGCCTGAATAATCCTGATATTTTACATTTTACTAGTAGATATGGTTTTTACTGCAATATAGCCCTGATCTTCTATCACATTTGAGAAGAACTCTTTTATTTCTAGGTTGCAGGGAATTTTTTTGAGTGAATGCTGAATTTATTTCTCAACATCCTTCCTGTCTCAATTGGACATCATATGGTTTTTCTTTGTTTACTTTTTTTATTTTGTGAAATATAATGACATTTTTTCTAATACTAAACTATTATGAGATGAAACAAATTTTATCACAATGTATCTTTATACATTCATATATTCATTTTGTAAATATTTTATTGAGGAGTTCTGCATTTGTATTAATAGACAACATCTATATTTTCCTTTCTCATATTTTTGTTCATTTTTTATATTAAGAATAGCTTGCCAATATAAACCATTCAGTTTTCTAAGATGTACATTTTAAGGCTATATCTTTTCCTCTACAAACAGCTTTAACTGAGTTACACAAATTATGATTGGTACTACTGTTTTTTGTCACTCATTGAAAAATGTTTCCTAATTTTGATTGTCATTTATTTTTGTTAATTCAATGTTGTTTATGTTGATGTTATATACAAATGCAAAGTTTGTGCTGGTTGTTGTTATTATTATTTGTCACCTATTAATAATTGGCTTCTAATTTTATTGCAAAAGATTTGCATTATATCACTTCTTGGCATAGCTTAAGACTTCTTTTGTAGTTTAGTAAGTCACCAATTCTTGTAAATGTACCTAAGCTTATTAATTGTGTTGGTCAAATATTTTATGTGCTTATTTTTTAGTTAAACTATCATTTCTGAGATATGTTTCTTATTAATCTCTCCTTATGACTGTAGATGTGTAATCTTACCTTGTAATTCTGTCCATTTTCACTTTAGATATTTTGAGACTATGTGGCTAAGTACTTATATTCCAATTATATCTTCCTGGTCGTTCTTCCTTTTTATCATCATATACTTATTTTTATTCTTTTTTTGATTATTTTAGGGATTTCATCTTCAATTTGTACCATTGGCACTTCTTTCTTTTCCAATACCATGTCTTCATTTTTCATGTAATGTTACTCTTACATTGTTTCTTTTTTTATGTCAGTTCTTTATTCATTTATTTAGATTCTTTTATATTTTTGTATTCAAATTCTTGGGGTGCAATTTATCTTGTGTATTGTATCTATTGACTTTTTCTCATTTGCTCATTTCCTAGTGTAGTTTTAAATTTTCGCCGTGAACTAATCTCCAGAAGGAGAGTTTTGTTTTATCTGTAGGGAACCTGTGTATCCTGGTTGTAGAGTCCCTGCAGTCTGTTTATGCATTTACTTTTGCAAGTAAGTTTTGTCATCTTCCACTACTTTTTATGTTAGTCTCTTCGTTTCACATTCCTGCCCTTCTGTAATAGTTGAAATTTAAGTTCCACTCCCCTACATTGTGATGGCTAAGGTTTTGGTATATTGTAGGTGACAGATTTTTATCTAGTCAATATAAGGCAGAAGGCAAACTTTATCCCAACACTGGTAGGGCAGCTTTTCTGATTCACTTTTTTTGTGAGCATGGCAGACCTTCAAGTCCATTGAAAGCCAAGCCTTCAGCCCCTAAGGCCCGTGTCCATTTCTGTGTCCTCTCAGGGTCATCATGGTGTCAGTTCAGACTTAAATCCTCATTTTAAATTCTCTCTCTTCCATTCTATTAGAGGTTTTCCCTTCCTTTGAACTCAACTATTAATTCCATTTTTTGTTACAATCTTTCATATTTACATTAGTTTTGTAGTGGAGTGGTGAACTTTCTGCATTAATATGCTCCCTGAAGCCCATTGATCTTTTGCTAAATTTTGTACTATTTAGTAGACTCCCAATACATATTCTATATTGAGATAGATTCTATTTTTGAACTCCTGAAATTCAGTCTTGTAATGAGTTATAACCATTGTCTAAATATGTTTAATTCACTTATAAAATTCTAACATATATTGTCAGCTCCTGTTTGAGAATATTTGTTTTAAAGCTAATGTCCCAAAATTTAATTATAATATTTGCCATTATTAATCCATCATTCTATAAAACTGGTGCTCTTTCTGTCCAAAAAGTGGTATCCCTCATATGAGATGTTCCTAGCTTTACTTTTTCCATTCTTTCTTGAACATTTGTCTATTGCCCCCATCACCACCTGTGCCTCAAAATGTCTGATAGTTTTCCCCAATTCTTTTTTATTCCTGGCATTTGAATCCCTCAGCTAGGTTCCCACCTGAGTTTATTAACCTATTCCCCTTGAACCTCCAAATTTCTTCCCATCTCATCTGTCCGCTCCTCTTTCAAGTACTCAATGCGTGTCTGCTCTCAAGCACTGCCTGCTTGAAGATGACAAAACTTACTTGCAAAAGTAAATGCATAAACAGATTGCAGGGACTCTACAACCAAATTTCTTCCCATCTGTCCGCCCCTCTTTCAAGCACTCAATGCATGTCTGCTCTCTTTCAAGTACTGTCTGCTCTCTTAGGGTTCTCTCATTTTTAACTCAGTTCACCTTTAATCCAGCAGCCTGTTTCTGGGATTCCTTTCAGTCCTACATGCCTCTTCAAGTTCAACCATTGACAGTCACAAGTTGCATATATTTCTGAGAAGGAAAGTAGCTGAATCTGATAACAAATGCAAAAAGATGGTAAATGATAGAACTCGTCCAGGAGACTAGTAAAGTTGGAACAGTAAGAGGAAGGGTGGTGATGAGACTCGGGAGAAAATTACCATTTAATCAAATCGACTAGTATATGTGCAGCACTCTATGACAATGCCCAACAGGAGAGTGTTCAATAAATGGTGAGTTTTTCATTGAAGATTTGTAGAGGGAGTATCCAGAGGGAAGATGGCATATGCCATATTTCACAATGTATTAGCAAGGAAATATGTTGGGGTCATCTTTACTTGGTAATATTTCTCTTAAGACAGTTTGTGAATTTACGTAGATTGGGTTTCCTTTCAATAGCAGAGACATAACAGCATGTCTATGCCTACCTAATTCAGAAGATATTTCAAAAAAAAGTCCTTAGAAATGAGAGTATTCATGGTGTCTTTCTTTGGGCAATAGGCAGAATTACTGCATTGTGACTTTCTTTACTGTTTTTCTAGTATTTTCAGTGGAAAAGACCCAAATGATTAAGTTTTCTTGTGTAGTTATGCTTGGGTGACTTGTGAAGTTTTTTATGCTTTAATAGAGCTGAGATTTAAGATCTTGGAAGCAAAACATTAGGAATAAGATAAACTTCATGAGAACAGAGGCCTCAAGCTAAGGAGATGCAAGTTCATAGCTAATTTAAATGGGATTTCAATATAAAGTCCTTCAATGCAATATTACTGCCTGTGGGAGTAACTACTAGAAAAGCGTTGGTGTTGCTGTTTCATTAAATCTTACCTTAAATGTTTCATTATTTTATACACATGGCCTAATATGGTACCTAAAATGCCTCTTTATACAATTCACATTAATGATCAATATTTAGATTTCTTTTTGTGGTTAGATATCACTTTTTGGATACCCACACATTTTTTATTCTTTCACCTGATTTCACCCTTGAAGAGAAGGAAAAAGTTTAAAGGGAAAATATGAAATTGACTCTTTTTAACCTGAAACACCCCTCTCCACACTTTTAGGAATAAAATATCTAAGCCATATCAATCTCCTTGGAGCTGTGCATTCAAGAAACACGGATGCAACCTGCCACCTGCCTTGGTGAGATCCACATGAATGTCCCCAGGCTGTTGGGTGGTATTATATTTTATTAATTGGGCATTTATATTGAGAAACACAGACTGTGGCCCTTTATCACTGTGCACACGGAGAAAAGGTCCCAGATAGTGGCTGCTGCCACAATTTGTTATGTCCATGCCTGTGACCCTGCCTCAGTGCTGTAGCAGGAAGGCCTAAGTGGAGGAGACCTTTTCTCAGCTACTTCACATCAAGCAGGTTTTCTTGCTACTGTCCTTCAAGGAAGGCTCATGGCCTTGCGGAGACATGCCAAGTTTTGGTGGTCAGAAATACTTATCACTGAGGGGTGAACCAGGAGCTTTGATCTCTAGTTTCACATGACCCAATGATTCACTGTCTGAGTAGCCCACTTAACCTCTCTGAGTCTGGTTTCCTCATCTAAAATATAAGAAGACCTGGACTTGGTAAGTTACAGTTGTTTTAGAAGATGGCTCTAGAATTTCCTGATTGTGAGCTAAGTACATCCTCAAAATAAGATATCCTCTTGTCCTAACATTTGCTTATTAAACTCTTACATTGCACTTATAGTTGCCAGGCACTATTCTACGTCCTTAACAAGGATGAAGTCATTGAGTCCTCCAGTGACACTGAGGAGGTACTATCATCATCCCCATGAAAGGTGCCAGCTGGGATTCAAACTAGGCAGTGTGGACCCAATGCTCTTAATCACTGTGCTGTGTTGACACCTGACACATTTATACCACATATTTTTTTCTGGTGGGCTTTTTTCTTAAGAGCATTAAATTAGTGTGGAAGAATCATAGATACAAAGAACTGGCATTCAGGAAATCTGGCTTCTTCAGTGATTGAGAACAGCAGAGTCTGTTTCATGAGCTGCATATTGGAAATCTTCTAGAAACCTTGTATTTTACTCTTCATAATGTGCATGAAAAAACCAAGGAATAAGGAGACATAGGAAAAGATACTGGGGCCTTGGCTTCAATTAGACCATGAGAGTGCATATGCCTGATTACTTGTATTGCTTATTTGTAAATACAAGTTGCTGTTGTAAGCAAAAAATAATTGTAATAGATTCATTGAATCATAATGCAGCCAAGTTTAACTAGTTGAGGCTTTAAACTTGCAGATGAGGCTTTCCCTAGGGCTGCCTGTCTGATTGTAGTTGCTATGCCTGACCTACTTACCATCTTTGTCAGAAGGTGGCTCAAAAACCTCCTAGGATATAGTCATATACTGAAAACCCAACAGGAGTAACTTTTCATAAACCCGTGATTCATTTGTAGGGTATTTGGGGCATCATATAGCATATAAGGTAATCTTGTTTATGCTTATAATTTTCACCAAGGCATGAGTCACAAGGTTAATTTTTTTGCTTTTTTTTTATTAAGGTATCATTGATATACACTCTTATGAAGGTTTCACATGAAAAACATTGTTACTACATTCACCCATATAATCAAGTCCCACCCATGCCCCATTGAAGTCACCATCCATCAGTATAATAAGATGCTGCAGATGACTGCATGCTTTTTTGTTGTTTGTTTTATGTTTGTTTGTTTTTTGTTTTTTGTTTTATGTTTGTTGTTTTTTTTGGTATTATTAATGTACAATTACATGAGCAACATTATGGTTACTAGACTCCCCCTATTATCAAGTCCCCACCACATACCCCATTACAGTCACTGTCCATCAGGGTAGTAAGATACTATAGAATCATTACCTGTCTTCTCTGCGTTATATTGCCTTACAAGGTTAATTCTTAATAACTAGACTAAAAATTCTTAATATTAGGGTGACTAGTGAGTTTCAAACCCAGAAGTATTTTGTCTGATAGTTTGGTTAGACCTAAATGAACAACTTAATACGAGAGAGACCACCACCGTGTCTTAGAACTATTGCTTTTGATGTAATCTAGAGTTACGTGCTTGGGTGTCTTCTCTTTTGTAATTATCATGTCTCCCTTCAGGTTGGGTTAATGGTGGGGATGAAAGGAAATGATATTGGCCTTTAAAGAAAATCGTATCTTTTAACAGAAGTGAGTCAAGAGTTTGAGTCTGTTAGAACTGTCAGTCGCAGTTTGTACAAGTCACCTATGGACTTGTAAAAGGTAAGGTGGTGGGGAGAAACTCTTTTTTATGTGAACCTATGACCTGTGACCTCAAGCTGACATAACAGATTCAACTACTGTTCTCACAATTGTCAGAAGCTCAAAGGCACTGGGAGCTGTGGAGTCCCATCCAGAGTGGATTAAGGAAGCTTAAAGAAATCCTAGTACTAAACTAAAGTGGCCTTTCTGAAAAAAAGAAGTTGGGAGCCAGTTGAAATCAGCCTTCTGTGGTTGATGCATGTGAGCAAGAGTAAAGAGAGTGAAAAGTTATTAGCAAAAATGAAACGTCTGTTTTTGTTTCCCAGAATCCATATTCCTTTAGTTTGATTCTATCATTTCTTTCTCCTCCATTTTCACTTTCTTTTTTTACCCTCCCAATTTTCTCCATATCTTTATATCCCTCTCATTCTCTCCTCTCTCCCTCTGTCCTTCTGTCCACCTTCCCTTCCCTTCTCTCTACCTCTGATTGTGCATGGCTAGGTCTGTGACTAGTCCCTACAGGACACATTGAGACCCCAGGAGTCCTGTCATAATCAGATATTGCTTCTTAAGAATTCCATTTTTGCTGTGCCTTTGAGAGAACTTTTGTCCTTGATTCATCATCTGTGGGCTTTCCAACATTGTTTAATTCTACTTTAAATTTGTTTTCCAAACCAAGATATTCATGAGAATATGGTGAGATGAGAAAAGTGAGAGGAAGCTGTGGCAAGGATTCTAACTAATCTCCTTTTGTCTCATGACACTTGCATGGATCAATGTAGAGTCACCTCATCTTTTGGCTGCAAAGTCACCAGACTTTTTACTGAAGGACTAAGGTGTCTTGTTTCCTTGGACCTTTCCTATTGGCCCTACATCCCAACCTTTGCCTTCTTGTCATTGTGGTCTTATACAGAACATAGATGTTCACCTATGGGCTGAACACCTATGTAACATTGATTGAGCTGAATTAAGAACTCTATTTTTTCTTCTCTTTTTAAATCTTGGCCTTGGAGAATGTATTTTATTGTCTCATATACAAGCCAGTCTAAAAACAAACACATCCTGCCACTTGAAGTTTCCATCATGGATGAAGAGTGGATGTAGAGTTTTGGGGAACATCCTGGTAGGACACTTAACTAACTATATGTAGAAGTGACAGCAGTAGATTTCTCATCTAGAAGTTGTCAGTTGCCTCTTACCACACAGCAGAGGTCTACCGCTAGGCAGTCCATCTTCTCCATCCTTCTCGGCACATTCGTGTTTTGCATCTCCAGCCCAAACCACTAAGCATGTCTCCCCTTCATCTTCATCCTTTGTCCATATAAAGTTTCTTTCTTTCACGCCCTACTCTTCCCCAGAACTCAGTTTTTTCCTGTGCTGGCTTGTCTAGCAAATGCAGCAGCTTCCATAACCTTTTTTGGCTTTCTAAAGTACATTGTAACTTCCAATCCAATGGTATGGAACTATTTTCTCAAGAGAGCAGCTGAAGAAATAAGATGAACTTAACACAAGAAAACATAAACAGTGTCAAAGATGATAGGTCTTTGCATCAATCTCCCTCTAAAAGGTCCTCTGTGAAGGAGAGAAGAACAAGCTATGAGTGGTCCTCTAAGAAAGGCAGAGACGCACCATATCTATTGGCTGAAATAATTAACCTGCTGAGATGAGCCACATTAAGGTTTCATCTGATCATCTTGTTGCTATTTTAAAATATCCTTAAAACAGCTAGCTGAATTGCATTTAGGACAAAGGAAGGTAAGAGTGAGAGGGAAAACCATGGCTTAATGCTCCTTCCTAACTGTAGCACATACCCTTTAAATGACCTTGACACAGCTACCACTGTGGTTGCTGTCTCTGATGAATCTTTCTCTTTTGTTTTCAGCTCGGGGACCTGCTTCACAAGTTACAGTTCGTCATGACATATGTGGCTCCTTGGCAGATGGCTTGGGGGTCTTCGTTTCACGTGTTTGCTCAGCTCTTTGCAATCCCTCATATCCTTTCTGCTTCTATTTTCACCCACGAGCTGAGATTCACATTTTACGGATGCAGGCTTTTCATTGAACACTGGCAATAAAAAGATTTTAAAGTCTTTAAGATCACATTTTAATGGAGATATGGGGAGGCACTTTGGATTCCCTTTAGGCCACTTAGCCTTAAAAGATGTTTCTTAATTTTGAACTCTTCCTGCTGCTTAATGCATATTCAGGAGTTACTTTATTTTTTCTGATTCTTCATTTCCCATGCCCAGATATGCATTAAGATATCCTGTCTTTTAAATGAAAACTTACTGCTTCAGTGATTCATTTGACTTGTATAAAATAGTGCAAATTGATTTGCTATTATTAAACATTGTGGATAGGGTTGATGTGTTTGATATATTATCATAGATTATGTAACATTATAGTAAAATATAGTTTGGCTATTGTATACTTGACTAATATTCAAAAACCCAGAATTAAGTACAAACAGAATTACCCAAATATTTTTGAAGATAAAAACATGATTTATGGGGGGTTTTTTAGTTGCTATTATCCAAGGAGCCTAATTTTACCATTTATATCTTCATTTGGTTTCTTTATGTGTTTTTAAGTGTTTCCATAATGATAATTACCTTTAATTTACTTCAAAACAAGTTTGAGATGCTCCTTCTAAAGATCACATTGACATAGATAACTAAATTGTATGTGGTGGGGGAGAGGGGTGGAGAGATTAATAAATAATATCCTTGAAGTGAGAGATTAAACAAAAATATTCTTGTGTCAGGCCTAAAATATGCCCTCAAAGGTTTTCCTTTCCACTAAATTTATACTTTCTAAACTTGTGTCTTCCAGGATACGGCTCAGGGACCACTTGCCTCAGAATCCCTGGAGGAGCTTGTTAAATAAGTGAATTCCTGATCCCAGCACATACTTTAAAAATCACATTTCAGAGGGTGGATCCTGAAATCTCATTTATCACAAGCTTTCCTGGGATTCTTCTCCCACTGAATGTGTGAACCCCAGTTCTAGACTCCAGCATTCCATTATGGGTGCTATTAGATAGTTTTAGTGACCACTCAGAGCTTTCTTTCATAAGAAATTTACATAAGATCCATTAAGACAATTCATAAAGAATTGCTGGGGTCTGAAGTTTGTGTACAGGCATGGAAACTCACTTGGGATAATCATTAAGTGATAATATATTCTAGATTTTTTTAAATGCTCTTCTCCAGACGCATTTGTTTAAAAAATGTTTTAAGCACATTGTTTTTTATTCCTACTCTTAGGCCTGCATTGATATTTCTAAGGTATATCAAGGTTATTTGATATAATATAAGGAACAGAACAATATAAGGAAAAAAAATTTTGCAGAAGTGTGAGCTTGTATACCAGCCTTTACATTTAACTGCATTCATTTTCTATTATACCTATAACTTCAGCGTTTCCAAACAGAGTCCTTTAAAATAAAGACAGTGAGATGAAAGGGGGAGGTGATTTTTATTTCTGAAGTGTGTCTAAGGTATCCTGTCTGGAACTTAAAGCCTGTTTATTAAATAAAAATTATTTGACTGATGCAAATTTGCAGTTGAGGAGTTGCACTAAGAATTTAAAACCAGATGTTATGATTTCCGATTTTATCCTATCTTTGGTCTGATGTAGATTGGTAGCATTTCTTGTAGCGATTTATGTCTTGTTAGGTGAGTTCAGTAATACTAATTACTCCTTCTAGTTCTACAACTGAATTAAGACTGTTCTGGGAGCCATAACTCTCAATTACATGACCTAAAATGTGTGATGAGGGTTCAAACACAAGCATATCATATCTGGCACTTAATATCTCCTTTAAGGATAAAAGCAGCATTACCATCTATCTCAGATTGCACACAGTGCATGTTAAATCTAAGTACTTCTCATGATGGGAGGACTCATTCTCTTAAGAAATTGAACACATCTGAGATGTAAATTTTGCTGGGCACTTGGTAGTTCTGTTTCAGAACACTTAAATTGATCCCCATGCGTTGTTCCTATAACTGACCCTGTGTGTGACATCCACTTGCTCCATTCTGTGAAGATAACAGGGCCTTCACAGTGATCGTGGAGCTTGCCCACTGCAGTGTGTGATGGCATCCAGGGCCTCCACATCCCTGCCTGTTATTCAAGGACACCTTCCTATCCTTGACCAGTTGTAAAGGTAGAGATTCATTATTTGGAATCCAACATCATCCTATTCAGATGCCATCAAGACAAAGCCATCAGGTTTCTAAATTCCAGCCCTGGATCTGGAGTAATTTTGAAATGTTAATTATTTTATCACTCTATTAAGAAGCTGTGGGTGCCATCCTGGCATTGAGAAGGGACTAATTTGCTCCATTTTGGAATTGAATTCGCTTCCGGACCAGCAGAGCACTGTTTAGTAAATTGCTTTTTCCAGCACTAGCGTGTTTTCTCCCCAGGTAGCCTCTCCTGGTCTCTGAGCTTGTCACTTCCAGGGAATGAAGCAGATGCTCATCCTTTGAATACATATATAGAGAGAGAAAGAGAGAACCCCTGCAAGACCATTATCTTCTAATAATTAGATTTAGCCAGATTGTCTGTGTTAACTGTGTACATTGGGAAGGCTGCTTTCTGTTCAATACATCCTTTTGAATTTCTAATGATTTTCTTTTTAACTTTAAGCATTGATGTAGATGTTTTCCTAAATATACTCAAAACTGACACTTTGAAAGAAGTCACACCTGCCTCTTAGGCTAACCTCTTGGCAAGAAATAAAGAGGGCCCCCCCATGTGCTTGCTTCCTAGGATTCCCCACTTCTTGACACTCCCTCAGTAGGTATAGTCAGAGCCTTTCATATTTGCCCTGGTGATCTATTACTTTATTGATCTTCCCTAAAAAAAATCACCTCTGAGGCCATCTATTCACTTCTGCCCTACTTTTGACCTGTTAAACTTCATTACCTTTCCTACCACATTGAACTTTACCCTCCTCACTTACTTCTCAGTTTCTGGATAATTGTTTCTGGCATTTAAAAAATGGAGAACATTATCTTTGGGGAAAGGTTAAGAATCGAAAAGAAGAGCAGGGCCAATCCCTCTAGCATCCTGCAGTTCCAGCTTCTTGGGGCTTTGCCCCAGTTCTGCAAAGTGCCCTCTGTTGCCCCTCCCTCTCCCCATGACAGAAATCCCCCTGTGACTCTGCCTTCACACATTTCTTCAGTACATTCCCCAGTGACATTTCCCATGCAGCTTCCTTTTCTTCCAGTGACAAGGGGCTTTGTTAATCTGGTATGTTTTGTGAACAAGGTATCTAGATATTTCCAACTTTCACATGGAGAGGAAGTGAGTGGGTGATAATAGCTATCACAGTAGCTCATTGTTTTGTGGGTCTCCATTTGAACCTGGGTCAGAATAGAAGGAATTGGATTCAAGTTGTAGCACAATCAAGCTATTTTTGATACCCAAACAATTCAACATCAGAAGGGATTATCAGTGGAGGATCTGTCATTTCACTCCTGAAGATGCTTGGAAATAATTAGCAAGTTAAAAAAGAAATGACACTGTTAGTCCTGAAGCAAACCTCTGAGCTTAAATCTATGAAATTGTACGGGGATTGCTGAGGACAGCTAAAGGCACAGTCCCTTTTCTGGATTTATATGTAAGTGTGGCTGTGAAGGTCTGCCTCCACCTACCTTATCACATAACTAAGCCATGCCACTGTCTTCTGTAAAAGCACTTAGAAGCCTGAGTTACTTCTATTTTGTGACTGACCATGAGCTTCCTGTCTGTGCCAAGCATTTTGTTTTCACTTTCTGCCAGAAACTGTTGAACACAGGCTAAAGAGACAAGACCTCCATTTATGGAGTGGTGAGAAAGAGGTGCATGTCCCTTTGCAGGTGGGAAGGTCAGTCTTGCAGGAGATCAGACCAGACTAGCAGCAGAACACTCCAAGCCCTTGCCCCACAGGACAAGGAACACCATGCATATGTAGGACTTGGGCAGTCTGGACACCTTCCTATCCTCACCACTTCCATTCCCCCTTGTTCTTCCAGCCCAGGATCCCACAGTCACCTCTGCACCACGGTGATACAGGTGTGATTGGCAGCTGGGATCTGGAAAGTTCGAGACAGGGGAGGGACAAGCCCTCCGGCACCTCCCTCAGATTTTCAGAGATCAATTAATTGGACTTACACCAAAAATTACAGCTCTACCAATTTTAATATTGAACAGTTGTGTTTCTGATCAACACTTGCATAAAAGTGAAGCACGCCAGTGAGAAACCCATACAGGATGCTAAAGACCCAACCCACAAAATGCTGTGACTTCTTATTTATGTGTTTTTAGCTTATAAACCAGACATGACTTGGTTGGAGACATCAGTGTTCAGTGTATGACAAAGAATATATATTTTTGAATTGTGGGGAAAGATGTTTTGAGAAAGAGATGTACCTTCCCAAACAGTGTTGTTTATTTATTTTTTAAAGTGTAATTTAATTTTAATTATTTATAAAGCTACTTAATACTTTAGTAAATGCACCACAGTGTGTTTTGTCTAGCTAATGGTATCTTAGTAAAAAAAAAAACCTGTTCTTTTCAAACTGTAAATATTAAATCTTTGCCATGAACCATACCGAGAATGCTGGGATTTTTATGAGAATCCTTTGGTTTTCATAGTTTTCATGGTGGAGAAATGAGACCTAGCAGGATACTACTGAAACTTTTATGTCTCCATATATGCACATAGAGAGATCAAGTGTATATCCATTTCCCTTGGTGAGAAAATGCCTTTAATGTTAACTAGTCAAAATCTGAGCTGATATTTAGAAATATAATGATGAAAGATTTTTTGCCTTAACTCAAAATTCTCAGATTCTGCCATGCTTTTCTTTCAGACCATCGCCACGTCAGTCTTTTCTACTCCACTGAGCCCATTTCTCGGAAGTGTCATTTTTATCACATCCTATGTTAGGCCAGTGAAATTCTGGGAGAAAAACTACAAGTAAGATTCCCAAGATTGATGCTATCTTGCTTTATTAGATTTGTGCTTCAGGATGCACCCTTGGCCCTCCTATGGGTACTGTGTCTACCTCTGTTCACACCCTCAGCATCGGAGCTCTGAATGAAACATGACAAATTTGCAATCAGGTACTAACTAGTCCAGGTTTCACCAGGTGTGAAGGAAACATGAATTATCACTGCCCAATGCTATGAAAGGTTGGCTAAGGAGCCATTGTCACGTCATTTGCTATTCAGAGATGACCCTGGATGCACCCCTTCTGTGAGCATTTTAAATGTGGGTGTGGTGACAAGTGTGCACGCATCATAGCTCAGTGTGAATGGGAACACCAGTTTTCTGAGTGCCATTCAACTCGTAAAAGATGATTTACGTACTTTTTCTTGACTATTTGGACTGGTCAGTCATACATTCCCTCAAGCAAACAGTGATGAAGTTGGGGCAGTTATTTCTCAAGGGAAGGTGTGAAGGGGGAGTAATGGTTCACTCAGTCATTTTCAAGAACTCTTAATGTTCTTGTGGAAGGAGGACCTGAGAGCAGGCAGAGGAGGAGGGAAGCATGGGGAGCCAGCCTGCCTTTAGTTCGGGGCAGAGGAGACACTTCTTGTGTTGACAGCGGATTTCCATTTCAGATCCCCTTTGCCCTAATTTACCAGCCATACCTGTGCCACTCCATTCCCGTAAAGCCTACAGTGTGTCTACATTTTGCACAGCTCAGGCATTTGATAGTGTGCCTTTTGTGTCTCACAGAGGACATTAACTCAGGACATTTGGGTTTCTGTTTCTCCCCGAGATGGCTCATGCCATCATAAAATGCTTCTTTCTGGAACAGGCAGCAGGGTGGAGTGATAAAGGCTCAGCCTGTCAACAGCCTGCCTTACTCACCCTCACCTCTACCACTTAGCTCTGGAAACCTTGGGCCTTCCTCTCCTCATAAAATGGGGCCAAAAGAATAGGATCTACTTCACAGACTTACTGTGAGGAGAAAATGAGTTAATATACATAAGGCACCTAGAATAAGGCCTGGTGCAGTGACCTCAGGGGGCCTGTGCTGGTGTGATCCCTCCCTGACTGCTCTTCAGAGAAGGCCTCATGCCCACTTGACCCATGACAGCAGGTTTTGTCACGACTCAGTACATTGCATCTGGGCAAGCTCACCTTGCGGGATGCTGTGATATAATGAATCATAAGAAATACATATATTTGGTCATTCACATGACCAAATATATATATTTCCCAGGTATAGTTGGTCTTCATCCACAGTTCCTGAAAATACTGCAGAGTCTTAAAGGTGAAATGGGTGTTTTGTCATGTTAATGAGAGACTTCGGACCCCACCCAAGTGTGGGGGCAAGAGGCTGAATCAGCGAATAGTCAATAATTTAGTCAGTCATGACTAAGCGATGAAGCCCTCACAAAATACCTGAGAAGAGCTTTTTGCTCTTGCTCTGCTGTGCCTGCTCTGCTTGGTTGGATCCTGTTTTTCAGTCAGAGAGAGTTTCTATGCTTGGGGAACCAGATCACGTCCACGTGCTGCCCAGCCAGGCCCCAAGCACCACAAGGACAGAAGCTCCTTTATTTGGGACCTTGCCCTGTGTCTTGTATTGTTTATGGAATCCTTTATTAAACTGGGAAAATAAGTATTTTCTTGAGTCCTGTGAGTCGCTCTAGCAAATTAGTAGAACCTAAGGAGGAGGTCGTGGGAACCTGCAATCTGTAGCCGGTAGGTCAGAAGCAAAGGGAACTAACTGCCTGGGACTTGCAACAGGCGTCTGGAGTGGGGGTTGGAGGACAGTCTTGTAGGATGGAGCCCTTAACTCGGGAATCTGGGGTGTCTCTGGGCAGATAGCATCAGAATTGAGTTGAGTTCTCAGACACCCTGCTGGTGTTTGCGAATTGCTTCGTGCAAGTATGTGTGGGAAGACCCCTCTCCCACTTATTTGCACACATGGGAATCGGGTCCAGGTACCTGAATGAAGTTATACTACTGTTACTGCTGTGTATAATATTGTTTCTGTTATACATAAATGTAGGGGAAAAAATACAACATTGTGTTTGGTGTTGAACAAGTGGGAATCACAGGTGCCCTGGGGAAAACTAACCAAACCAGAGTACCCCATGGCGGGCCAGTGCTGAGACCATGAGGAGGTGGAGACCCTTCAGCCCTCAAGTTCCTGGGAGACTCTTGATGTTCCAATAGAGGTGGCTGTTTTGCACTATAACAAGTTCTTGAATTTTACACACAAACAAGAGTTCTTTATTGCATCAATTTAAAGGAATATGATGCATATTTACAGAGTCAGAAAATAAAAGAAACCTACCATCACTGGCTTTTTTTTTTCAGAGAAAACAATTTGGGGGACCTTTTTGAAGATCTGCAAATTACACTTCTGTAAAGTGTAAATGCTTGTTAATAAGAGGAATGGCAATCACTCTGCTTTTAATTATGCAGGAAAGTGCAAGCTATTTTAAACTTGATCTCTAATATAAAAGATTTATTTCTGTCTCCTAGTTAGGAGCCAGTCTTTCTGGCCTGGGAGGATTTGATCTAAGGAAAATGCATGCCCCTTGAGGGTTGTAAGGGTTGTAAGCTTCCCCTGATAGAATGGGGAAGGAGAAATCTTTGTGGGGAGGTTTTATTGCAGGGAGGCATATTAGCACCTAGGCAGAGCAAATTATGTGTTTTCCTATTTAGCCTCCTCATTTCCAAGATTCAGCGACCCTTCACGGTGGAACATTTTGGTCTGAATGGTTGGTTCATGTTGGTTACTTAAAATATGGGCTTCTAGAGCAGGATTTATGCTTCCTTATTCAGTCTCACAAACCATGCTCTCATGGTCCATTCTTCCTCAATTTACACTCTGTTACGTGTGGGAGTGGTCTGTCTTTGGCCGCTTGTCCATGGGTAGGGAGGGGACGACGGTCTGCGCGTATGGATTAGGATGCCAGTCTTTACCAGGTCTCTCTGCAGGGGCCAAGTTGGAGAAAATGTTCAGTCCGTTGCAGGAAAAGCTCCTAATGGGAAACCCAGGGAGCTGAAGGCTGTGGTCACCTTGTGGTAAGTTTCAGGACACAGGCTCTTGTGGCCCCATCTGCTTAAAAAATCAGGGTGGAATTCAGGACAGTAAAAGGGCTTGGTGCAGGGAAGGAAATGGCAGGAAATTTCATCTGGATTCCTGCAGACATTCTAGAAAGCTCATTCTATCATTCTTAATCTGTTGGTTTTTATTTCAGATAGGAATGACTGCTAGTGCTCTTATTTGGTGTCCTTGTAGCTGCTTCATTACCTTCCTTCAGTCTGATTCAAAGGAGCAGCTGGTCACTAACTGATTCTAATTGTTTACTGGTTGGCCCGTCACTTTACAAGACCAGCTAAAAGATACTCTCCTCTGGCGCTTTAGAGAGCATTTTGTGCCATGTGGGCCACAGGTTCAGCACCCCAACCTCGTGGTGTGCTGAGGGGCCCTTCCAGCCCTTCTCGGGTCCTCCGGTCTCTGTTTCAGGCTGGCTGACCCTTTCCACCCCTGACCCTCACTCTCTAGTCCTCTGGTCTCTATTTCAGGCTGGCTCTGGTGTTTGCAAGGCTTCAGTAAGCCCTGCACTGTAATGAAACCATTTTAATACTCTGAAGAACCCACAAGTAAATCATCAGCCACCTGATCCCCGTGGCCACTTGCTGCCCTGGCCTGGGCTTTATTGAAATCTGCAGACATCCTGTCCCCCAATGCCACCCCTCACAGGGGGCAGATGGCAAACGTGGCCTCTGCCCTCCTAACTCAGCTGCTCTCTAGTCGGTTGCCAGACCCCACCAGGTGACTCCCTGTTGCCTGAGGAACGTGGTCTACCACTTATAGACCAGCACAGTGCAGTAAGTTCTGCTGGTGAAAGTGGCCTGTACCTGCCTTGTCCAATAGGGTAGCCCCACCAGCACACACGGCTAGTCCACACTTGAAACGGTCTAGCAGGACTGGGAACTGAATTTTAATTTTATTTCATTTTCATTAATTTAAATTTAAATAGCCAGAGGTGACTAGAGCCTTCCATATTGGACACTATAGATGAAGACCCTCCCCTAGTCTTTATTTCACCTTTTAGCCTGTCTCCCACTACATTTTTTCATACAGCACATGAGGTGGGCTCCTCACTCCAAGCCGTTCCTTGGGCCATGCCCTTCACATAGAATGCCCTTCCCTCCCTCCACCTTTCCGTTTCCCATCCACACCCAGATTCAAAGTGGGGGAAATAAGTTCCACCTTTTGATGGGTGAGTGGTAAGGTTCAAAAAGGACTTGTAGGATGACAGTTATTGTAGCAGTCATTTTTGGAAAATAACTTTACTCTGTGGCCACCAGTAATTCTACCCACGATTGGTATAGACTGTATTTACCTCCAAGTCTGGACTCGTTTACTTTTCAGCTTTGTGTCCCTATGGAGCCATGCACACAGTAGGCATCCTGTAACTATTTTCTTCAATGAATTAAATTCAACAATATTATATAAAAGGGAAAACTCACCCTGAGTTTTATTGCCGTTGTTAGGGAGTTCACTGTTAATTGATGGTCCCTTGATTAGGAAGGGCTTTAAAATCTGTCTTGATGAGCTCCACCTGTTGTCTCCATGTAAATTATAGGCATTAATAGAAAATGCACCATAATAATAGTGCCTTGTGTTTATAAATCCCCTCATGTCAGAGTATTTTAAAAAGCTTTAAAACACATTTTGATATTATGATTTATCATCCTTCGCTTTATATATAAACAATCATTGAATAACTAAACTTGGCCATTAACATGAAACAAATGTTTAGGCTAGGAAGGATTTGACTCATGTCCTTGGTTGTCTCAGCAAATGTCTTGGTCCTAAAGGAGCTGACTATCTTCAGCCCTAAAGAATCAAAGTCCTGGTAACAGTGGTTTTGCTTTAATACACCAAAAGTTTTCTATAAAATGTCAAATACTAGCTATGAGGAGGCAATACAGCTTTCATGGTTGGGACATTTCTACTGTATTCTTCAGATTGCTTTTAAAATGTTAAATCATTCTGTGCATTATCCTTGTTAATAAATATGCATTTAGCATCTATGTGAGGGCACTGCACTAGGCTCTAACTAACAGGAATAATTCTGTGATGGGTCTGCAAAACTGTGAACTGTGCACTGGTTGTCTTTGGTCCTGTCCTGGTTAGCAAAAAGATACTAATTCCCAGGTGCTCCTGGGGGTGGTGACGGTACATCAGAAAGCATGAGCTTTGTGGGCATCAGACCTTGATTAAAATCTGAGCCCATATGCTTGGTCCAGTGTCTGGTTGTGAAAAATTATTCAGCCAGTGAGCCTCAGTTAACTCATCTGTAAAATGCAATGTCTCTATGTTCTTCCCAGAAGTCATAAATACCAGATGAGACAGAGTCGGTCCACTGCGGCCAGGATGCAGGTCATTTGTATGTACAGCATTTTTTATCCTTTGTCCCATCCCCATTTTGTTCTCCTTCCCTATATTACTATCTACTCTCATTCGACCTTTAATTCAGTATGTCTAGACATACTTTACATACCCTTGCAACCTACTTTCAATCCTTTCTTAAACAGCAAGACACAGTCATACCAACCAGTGAAAGGGCATGTGTTGCATGTGCCAGGTCACATCACATCTGCAGCCAGCATGCTGTGAGATGCCCCATAAACACTAGTCTTAACCTTCAGGTGCTGTGTTTATTTTGATGCCTCAGCTACAGAGCCTGGGTTTGTTCTTGGAGCATCACAGCTGCCTGAGTGGAAAAGTAAGATCTCTATAGTGCCACAATTTTGTGGTTTATCAAACAAAATATAGGATCAGAATATTTCAACTGGTCCCCATAGGCTCTCATGAATCTTACTGTGTTATTTCTCAGCCCTCTCTTGGGTTCATAATACAAAGTGAGACTAACACGGACTGTGGGAATTACAGAATCCCCTCTGTAGTATCCACTGAAGGCAATCCCGTGGCCCCTGCCTTCTCCTTCTCCCGGTGGAGCAGACCTTGTGAGCTCTGTTTTGTGAGAACTGCACTGAACCTGCTCCCACGGTATTGTCACCAGGAGAGCAGTCACCTGGATGTGCCTGCTCATTCTCGACAACCCGCACCCTCATGCCTCTGACACGTCCCCTCCTTCCCCCATTTGAAGGCAACTCTCCTGCCCTGCCCTCCTCCTCAGGCCAGACAGCCCACACTGCTCCTTGTGTGAAGTGCTGGGGACCTGGTGCCTCCTAGCCGCCCTTGTCCAGATGTTTACTGGGTCGTCCTGAAACCTGCTCCCCAAGCCTGCTCCACATGTCATCTATTCATCTCATTCATACCTCAAAATCTAAAACCTCTCAATCGTTTTACTAAAGTATTGCCAAGCCAAGGCGTCATCATCCCAATCTTATGTATGTGTTTCACTGAAAGTCAGAAATTTACATTTCCTCTATCAACTCTGAAGGTATTGGCTTTAACTCAACATTCCAGTTCATAGAGGTCTATTTCCATCATGTCATTCATCATCTCTCCAGCTCCCTCACTTGTGCTCTCTACAGATGGGATTACCTGTCACCATCTGGGTATTATTCATGGTTTGTTAATGATGAGAAGTACAGAGCTGTGGATACCTGACTTGGTTAAGGCAAAGGAAGAAGTTCTCAACTCCATGCTTTTTTACCCTTTTCAGAATGGAAAGGATTTTGCTGGGTGATGTCCACCCGTTGAGCTATTTTAAGCATAATTTGTAAGATCTTTGCACAAAGCATTGAGCTCCTCAGAAGGCATTTTTGTCCTTAAGTACAAGGCAAGAAGCTACTATAGCTTATAGGTTAATAGTACAACGTGGCACTATAATTAAAATTTGCAGTTATGCAGGGGAGGGACTTGCATATTTCAACTACAGTTGAGCTACCTTACAATTTATTTGAATATGTTTACAACATGCCTGGACATATTTAGTCACTGTTGAGATTAAAGTCATGAAGCTGCTTAGCACTCTGAGCACATACCTAGGAGTGTGTTGGTTCCCAGATATATTATTACTAATGATAATAACGAAGGTAGTAAGAGCAAAGCAGCGGTACTAGCAGTTATGGTAGCAGTCCTCATCTTTTTATATTTCTTGAACACCTGATCACCTCAAATGCGTTCATCCTTACACCTGATGTCCCACCCCATTTTGTTCTCCTTACACCCACTCTGGAAGGAGAACTTCATTTTTTCATTTCAAAGATCAGAAAAACAAAACTCAGGGAAGTTGAATAACTTTCCCAAGGTCACAGAACAAGTCAGTGGCTGTGCCGAGATAATAACCAAGGTCTGGTTTTAGTCCAAGCACAGAGCACTTTTCATTATGACCTGAAGCCTCTCAAGTGCCTCCCACATTTAAACAAAACTAAGTGCATGTCCGTTAAAGCATTTGCTCACAATTAAAAAGTGAGGTCCTGCCACAAAAACCCTGTTTGGCAAGAGGAGCCTGTCCAGGAGGGAAGGCAGTCAGCCCAGGGCCTGAGGCCACTGGCTGAATGTGACTCAGTCCAGGATGTCTCCTCTCACTGCCTAAGGGGGCATTCCACTGGCTCCTCCCAGTGGCGGAAGAGTGGCAGGTGGCGCTGAAGGTGCCTGTCACTTTCTAAATGCCCCTCAGAAGCAGACATTGCTTCCAAACCTCCCTTTGGTCCCCAGGGAGGACAGAACTGATGTGGGTCTGAGCCCACAGGACTCGTCTAGGACTCTGAAACCCAGCTGTGCTGTCACTTAGTGACAACTGGAGCACAGAAGGCCCAACACCACGGAGCCCCTCCTCTGGCTGTGTGATAGCCAGGCGAGAGACACTCTGCAAGGCTGGGGCCAGCCACAGCTCACATGTGTGTCTCCCTGCTCCCAAAGGGGTCTTCCTGGTACTTCCCCACGGCCGCAGTGTGGCAGTGGTTCTCAGCAAGGCCGCCTCCATACTGGGCCCTGGCTAGGTGCATTAGCCCAGACTCAGCAGCCCAGAGCCCGAGGGGTCAGACAGGTGGGTACCCTTTGGGTGCTGTCTGCTGCCCAGCGCTGCCAGATTGTGGGCTCCCTCAGACTGGGAAACCTGGAACCACCAATAATGTGAGGTGGGACATTGGTTCTAGACCTTTCCAGATCTGTAGCCTTGAGAGATGAGCAGGGATGAAGACTCAGTGACCCTCAGGGGCAACGAGTGACCGCCTGAATAAAAAAAAGCTCAGGTGCAGAAAGGGGGTCAAACTAATTGATTCAGATGCAATTTTCTTTTTAAATGGGTGACTTGAAAAATTCCCATTTCAGACCATCACTCATCTTTCATTTTCCAGGGTGTTAAATGACTGGAAGAAATGCCCTCACTTTTCCCAGGAGGTAATGTTAGGTCTTTGGGAATCCTCCTTGCCTTAAGGGACTCAAGAGTTGTCTGGATGCATATATGAATGTAAGAATTTTAAGTAACTTAAAAATGCTTAGGAGTCACTTTGAGATTGCCCATGTGTGTCTACTGATAAAGAAATGTGTTCAGGGATGAACACAATTTAGCTACTGCAGCCATGTCTGGGGAGACAGGGGGTACTGGGATTCACAGGTTCAGCCAAGGTAGGCATATGGACAAAGACTCAAACTTTCCAAAAGAAGTAGAAGTCAGGAGACACTGGAAGGAAACAGTCGTGATTGTGTATGATGACATGGAAGTGTCAAGACAGATGGAGTAGGCAAAAGGATCTCAAGAGTAGAGTATCAGGGAATCTCAGCCAAGTGGCAGGGACACGTGGGCTGGCTCCGTGCATGCACTGCAGTGCAGCACCTTCCTCCAATTTCATTTCCCTCTAGTAAAACCTAGCTCTGCATAAATTGTTTCCCTGGACCTAAGGCCAAAGGTAAGCAAGAAACAGACAAGCAAGTGAGACTGTGGACAGAGGGCCAAGGCAATGGAAGACAAGACGTGAAGCCCAGAGTCCCAGAGGTGGACGGCCTCTGCCTGGCCTGAGTGAGTTCTGGGACCATGGGCTATGGAAGACTTGCAAGGCAGACAGTCCTCTCCTTTCTGCTAGACACAGTGGTGTGGGATGTCAGACTTATGCCATGGGCAGCCTTCTTGTTCCCACAAGGGGAGAACTGGCCAGAGAATGTGGCAAGCACAGAGGAAGGCAGGGCCACGGGATACTGAGAAAGATTCCTGATGATGCCACTCTGGCTGCTGAGTCCAGCTGGACCCAAGCAGCCTTCCAGCTGTGTGAGCCTGTGAATTCCACATTTTCATTAAGTCATTTACAGTGGGTTTTCTGCCACTAGAAGTCAAAGGACTTCTAATAAAAGTAAGTGATGGCTTTTATCAAAGGAGTCCTTCCCCATACTTTTATTTTGGGGGAGTGACAGCACAAAGGTTGGATCTTTATCATCATATTCTGTGGGTCTAAATAGTGTAGAATGCCAGAGAAGGTGCCAGGCATCCCAGATGGACCTCCAGGGCTGAGTGGCAGTCCAGGAGTGTAAGCCTTCCCTGGCTCTGTAGCTGAGACTGACTGTATCTCAGTCCAGTTCTGGCACCTCCCTCCTTGGCCTCAGAATTCCTCAGCTTGAATTCTAGTCTGGGTCTGAACACTGCTCTGTCTGAGGAACTAAATGAGGAACATGGCCCCATCCCCCTGTGTTGCTGACAGGTGAGAAAGCGCTCACACACACGCCTAGGGGTAAGGTTTGATGCCAGGTGTTCTGAGGAGCCATCATGCAGATATATTCTAGAAGGGTGATGCCTTTGAGGAGTTCCAGTGTGTTCAATTTCTCAAATAGCACTAGTTTGAGCTTATTATTCATTATGCTGTGGTGCATAATTGTATTCAGGATTCTCTTCCATTTTGCTGAGCAGTTAAAGAATGTGAGAAGTGCAGAGTGATGAAGCTGACCATGTGCCTGGAGGAAGGAGTTCCGCATGCCCACCTGCTTCCCAGCTGGCTCATGCTGCTGATGCAACACTTCAAGGTCACCCAGGAGCAAGGCTTTGTGACTGAGTCAGGTTGATGGATGGTTGCAGGGGGTCTAAGTCTAGTAGAGCATGAGGACAGAATCCTTTTCTCCGTCTGCAGCAAGTGAGGGAAGTAGGGTCCTTTTCCAGCTTTTAGTGAAATGCTGGAGAAGGGATTCATGTGTTCTAAACTGAGGAAGCCAGGAAATATTCTGCTCTTAAATCTGCAATCTCTGCATGGCTCGAATGTACAAGATGCAGGAGATTTACTGGGCAGATCCAAGGTCCCTGCACAGTGAGGTTCACTCCCCAACTCCAAGAACCCTGACTACTTTAAAAAATCTTCCCTGTGACAGGTCAACATCTAAAGTGGATGTTCCCAGCTGTGGGACAGCTTGGTCTCATTCTCTCCAGGACTGACACAGTCAGCTGCAGGGAGACCACGCTGGGTCGTCGGGGACTTAGGCATCCACAGCTCTAGGACATAACTCTATCCTGAGCATTCTACTAATTAGGTAGGGCTTCTTTCATTTTGTCACCCTGGGCATATTTCCAAGACTGTAATCCTACCTTATTGAAAACTAAGACTTGGCCCAGGCTTCACATACGGTTGCTGCTTCCCAATACACAGCAGTATGGAGTGATTAATGAAACTAATAGGTAATGTGAACATAGGGAACCATGCTCTTTTTCTTGTCACTGGGGATACAGTCTGCCATCACTGCTACTCTGGAGGGGTTTGTGGATAAAATGAGAGTTCCTGTGGCCAGGATTCTCACCTGTCCCTGGTTGACTAGCTCACTGCACACATGTGGGAAATACATTGCTGTTGACTCGATATAAAGAGCTCCGCCCAGTGCTCTGGAAATGACACGGTGGCATGGCTGCAAGGCTGCAGGAGAGCAGAGCAGAGGCTGGAGTGGTGGCAGTACCAAGGACAGAGGCCCAGAGGACAGCTGTTTAGGATGACTGTGCAGAGAGGCCCAGAGGATGGCTATGTGGACAGAGGGGCCCAGAGGTTGGCTGTGAGGACAGAGGGGTCCAGAAGTAGAGCCTGACTTGCTGCATACACACTCGCTCTGAGTGAACAGGATTTTAGTGACTGATCTGCCATGTGGAAATAAAGTTGGGTATAACCCTTTCACCCCAAGAACGTTTTGCTGTCAATTTCTTTGGTCACATTGAATCCATAGTGAACTTGCCCAGGGTTGAAACCCATTGGCAAGACAATTGGTGTAGTTGGCAGGATTCATTGTTGACCAGGGAAAAAGACAGGCTGCCTTTATGGGAGGGGTGCTTCAGCGGGTGCCCCTGTGAATGGGGAAACAGTGGATTGTCCTCCAGTGGGTATGTGGTCTGAGGTGGCTTGCCTCCTGGAAGATAGCCCCACCACAGGACTGGAGGCAAGTGGAGGTGTCACCTGAGGCAGTAGGGGTGGCCCTTGGTATAATAAGTAGATTTTTTGAGAAACAGAGTGCCTGTGAGGCAGCAGGGACTGTGAGTTGGCTGCTTCTAACAGTATTAAAACGGTCTACAGAAGAGACCCAAGAAATGGCAGCATGAGAATGCAAGCTGCAAACTTCTGTGGATTCCCTGAAGAGGGAAATGGGCTTGATGCGAGAGGGAGCAGCACGAGAATGCCAGCAGCAAGGTGCCCTTGGAGAGGTAAACAATTACTTACCAGATGAGAAGGCAGTGCTGCTAGGTGTTCTGAAGGAGGAAGAGGCCATCAAGGAAAAAGACAAACTCCTGAGGGAAGCAAAGATGGAGCTGGCACAAGAATGTCAGCTGCGAAGCATTGAGGTGAAGGCAAGAGAGCTTCTGAAGTCTGATCTAGCGTTGTTGCAAGGCACTGTAGTAGAGGAGGCACTTGGGGTAGGGGAGAGAAAGGTGCCATCCATCCCAGAAATGGAGGAGCTGGGGAAGGATGAAGGGGTGGTGCCAGAGGCATTGGCACCTCCTGTATTGAAAGCATGCCCAGTGGTTATAAAGAAAATAAAGACCGAGCAGCTGAAAGTTCCCCAAGGAGAGGGGCAGCCCCCTCCCCAGGTTGTGGAGCACTCTATGGTCTGCTCCTATACTCAGGCTGAACTGGTGGCTGTGGAACTTTGGGGTGGATGGAATTGTTCTGTCGGGATCAGAGATGGGAAAGCTGTCTTCCCTGATAGTGCAGCCTGTCTTGAGGCAGCGATTACAAAATGCGAGGTGACACGTATAGTAGCTGGAGCAACAAGAACCCAGAAAGAAATAAGACCTGTTACAGGAGGAATTTGTGGGGCTCCTTGAGGGTTACAAGGACTCTGATGTGGGTTGATTTGAGATGGGCAGGAGCAGATGGAAGGAAATTAGATGGGAAGCCAAATAGGAGCTATGGCAACAACTGAAACCAGTGCAGCAGTTCCAGACATTAAGACCAAAGAGGCAGAGGTCAGAGACAGAGCCACTAGTCCAGCCTGTTTGTCTGCAAGACTTTTTGCTGGAGAGGCTGGAGAACAATGTTTGACCTTCCTTGCACAGGGACCATTGCAGAGGACTGAGGGCACATAGATTGAGAGGAGAGAATCCTGCAGGGTAAAGTGTGGATAAAATAAGAGTTCCTTTGGCCAGGATTCTCACCTTGCCATAGTTGACTAGCTCACTGCACACCTGTGGGCAATACATGGCTGTTGACTCTATAAAAAGAACTCTGCCCAGTGCTCTGGGCATGACACAGTAGCAGGGCTGCAAGGCTGTAGGAGAGCAGAACAGAGGCTGGAGTGGTGGCAGCACCAAAGACAGAGGCCCAGAGCTTGGCTGTGTGGGACAGCTGTGTGGACAGAGGGGCCCAGGGAATGGCTGTGAGGACAGAGGAGCCCTGTGGCAGAGACCAGCTTGCTGCATGCAGACTTGCTCTGAGTGAACAGGATTTTAGTGACTGACCTGCCACCTGGAAATAAAGTTGGGTATAACCCTTTCACCCCCAGAACGTTTTGCTGTCATTTTCTTTGGTTTCACTGAATCCATAGCGAACTTGCCCGTGGCTGAAACCCATTGGCAAAACATCAAGACAGGGTTATAATGCTTTTTCATGTCTGGATTGCTGTGTTTCTCTCTGTAAACACAATTAAGTAGACTGATGCTCCCTTTCAAAATTTTTAAAATGAAAAATGACCAGTAATGGAAAAATAATCACATATGTGAGAATTAGAAAAAAAATCTTTTACCTGATAAAAATCAGTGTGATTTAATATATTGTGTTTCTTTTCCATTTTGTGATGTCTTACTCTGTTACATTAAAAAAAATTATTTGTGTTAGAAGTTGTCTAGTTGGAGTTCATTTTTCCAGAGTCGAGAAGACTTCACAGAGAGGTATACTTGAAGGTTTGGAAGAATGGAAGGAGAGTAAGTTCTTAGTGGACTTTAAAGAAAATTGTTTGGGTAGAAAATGAAGTTTTTAAAAAGCCTAATTGTAAGAGCAGTCCAGAATGATCGAACACAGGCTTTCTAGTTAAAATCATCATGGATATAGGACAGGCACTTGGGAAGCCTTCTGAGGAGCTTTCACGCAGTTATCGAAGAACCTGTTTTGGGAAAAGCTGAGGTGGATGGAGGACATCTGAGAACAATGAATGAACAATTACCTGTGGACTATTGTCCCTATGCTCCCAGGGCTGAGATTCAACAAAGACTATTCTAGTATTGGAAATATCAAATTTGAAAAACATTTTCAGAATAAAAATTTCTATTCCTCTTTCCCCCTTAGAAACAATCTATACCCAGATGTACTGAGGCAGTGATATCAAAACCATTGGCTATTTACTCATTGTCACTCAGTGTTCCCTTGGCTAGCTGGTTGGCCTGTTAGAAGGCGAGGGTGATTCTTTAGTTTTGTGGGGTAAATAGGCAGGCATAGATGCAGCTCTGTATTTTAATTTCTTAGCAAAAGTCGTGTGCTTTGTTTAGTTGCTTTTTTATGCAATCAGAAAACTGGGGACCAGAAGAATTAAGTTCATTCCCTCCTTAGACCCCTCAAATAATGTCATCATAAACCAAGTTAGAAACAGAAATCAGATTTACTGGCTTAAAGTTACAGTTTTGTTCTTGGGGGTCCCCCTGCCTTATATTTCCAGGTTAAATCGTTTTTCATAGGGTTCACTGTCATAAAAAATGCAAATGTGAGAAATCACATTTGCATATGATAAGTTTCTTAATTTAAGATTACACTAATATAAGTCAGTGTACCTTATTTGATAAGGTCCTCAAGATGATTACAGAATTAGGAGAATAATTTTAGGTGGACTAGATTTTTTAACAGATTTTAAGTACAATGTTATGCTGTGGAAGTGAATAAAGTCTTAAAGGAAAAGTGAACCCCGTCTCAGCAGAAACATTGCTGGTGCGATTTTATTAAGTGCCACCTCCTTCAGTGACAAAACAGCACTGTGTGTTAATGGTGCTTCATGTTCAGAGAATGTGTCTTCTCAAGTTGCTGCCTTTCCTGAGACAAGTGGCCGTGAAAACTGAGTTAATTTTGCAGGGCTGTGTGTTTCACTGTGCAAACAGCTGCAGGTCTGTTCTCAAGGGTTACCATTTATTTTGCTGTTGGGGTTGGGGGAGCCTTCATCCAAACTCTGTGCTTACAACTGGTAACTAATAAAAAAAGTAAATATCATCCCTAGGAGAAATTTCACCAACAACTCTGAATAAAACACTATCAAGTAAATGACATAGTGCTCTTCTTACCAGAAGAATATAGCACTCAGAAGTCCTAAAACAGGCATGTTAAACTTGGAGAAAAAAAACACCACCACCTTGATAATATAATGCTTATGAATCTTCTATAATCCTCTACATCTCCATTTATTCAAGTCCCTGTTTGGCAGATGTGTCCAACCCCATGCAGCTTGAATTTTTTTTATTACTATTCTTACTGGTTGCATTTGCAGAAACAAAAGAAACACTTTTCACCCCCTAATTACTTATGACTATCCAGTGAAAGAATAGTTGGACTTCACATGCTGTATTTGAAATGTTGGATAGTTTTGGAATATTCTGGCTAAAATGTGAGAAGCAATCTTAATTTGCAATGTAAAAGTTGGAATCAGCAACGAGAATCACACATGAATGCATTATAGTCACTGAGTTCAGACCAGCGATTAGCTCTGGAAATATTTTTATTCTTTTTTTCTACTTTGAATATTTTATTTCTCTTTAGAGCACTTTTAGATTGATGGTAAAATTGAGAGGAAGGTACAGAGATTTCCCAGTTAGATTTTTCTTTTTTTTCGTTAAGGTATCACTGATACACAATCACATGAGCAACATTGTGATTACTAGATTCCCCCCATTATCAAGTGCCCACCACATACCCCATTCCAGTCACTGTCCATCAACATAGTAAGATGCTAGAGTCACTACTTGTCTTCTCTGTGCTACACTTCCCTTCCCTGTGCCCCCACTACATTATGTGTGCTAATCGTAATGCCTCTTAATCCCCGTATCCCTCCCTTACCACCCACCCTCCCCAGTCCCTTTCCCTTTGGTAACTGTCAGCCCATTCTTGGGTTCTGTGAGTCTGCTGCTGTTTTGTTCCTTCAGTTTTTGCTTTGTTCTTATACTACACAGATGAGTGAAATCATTTGGTACTTGTCTTTCTCCACCTGGCTTATTTCACTGAGCATAATACCCTCTAGCTCCAACCATGTTGTTGCAAATGGTAGGATTTGTTTTCTTCTTATGGCTGAATAATAATCTATGGAAATATTTTAAAATTAAACTTTATGGATTAACATAGAGTTGAAAGAAATAACAGAGAGATTCCTCCATATACCCTTTGTCCAGTTTATAGGTGTTAATGTCTTGCAAAGCAACTACAACTACCATTTTGATATTGATACAGTCAATATAAAGGACATTCCCATCACCACAAAAATTTGTCCTGTTACCCTTTTTAAAGTACACAATATTCTTTCTTGCCCCTACCCACTTCTTAACTCCTGAGAGCCACTAATCTGTTCTCCACCTCTATAAGTCTGTCATTACAAGAATGTTATGTGACTGGAGTCATGCAGTATTAAACCTTGCGGGATTGGCTGTTTGCATTCATCATAATCCAGTGTAGATCCATCCAGGACATTGTGTGTGTCAATAGCTGGCCCCTTTTTATTGCTGAGTAGTATTCCATGCTGGTATATATGCTGGCACAGATATACCACAGTCTGTTTAGCAACTCACCCACTGAAGGACATCTGGGTTGTTTCTAGTTTGGGGCTATTATGAATAAAGCTGCTATGGACATTTGTTTCCAGGTTTTTGTGTGAACATAAGTCTTCAGTTCTCTGGGGTAATTGAACAGGAATGCAATTGTTGTATCAAATGGTAGCTGTTTTTTTTTTTTTTTAAAGAAACTACCAAACTTTTTTTTAGAGGCACTGTACCATTTTACATCCCCACCAAGAATGTATGAGAGATCCATTTTCTGCATTGCAATTTTAATTTATATTTCCTTAATGATTGATGGTGTCAAACATCTTTTCCTGAGCTTTTTTGCCATTGACATACCTTCTTCAAGGAAAAGTTTTTCCATGTATTTTGCAATTTTCTAATTGGATTCTTTGGAATATATTCCTGTTGAATTTTTTTTATCTCATTAATCTACAATTACATGAGGAACATTATAGACTACCTCCATCACAAAGTCCCCCCATGAACCCCATTACAGTTGCTGTCCATCAGCATAGTAAGATGCTGTAAAATCACTACTTGTCTTCTCTGTGTTGTGCAGCCCTCCTCATGCCCTCCCCCCATTATACATGCTAATCATAATGTCCCCTTTCTTTTCCCCCTGCCCCTTTATCCCTCCCTTCCCACCCATGCTCCCCAGTCCCTTTCCCTTTGGTAACTGTTAGTCCATTCTTGGGTTCTGTGATTCTGCTGCTGTTTTGTTCCTTCAGTTTTTTCTTTGCTGTTATACTCCACATATGAGTGAAATCGTTTGATACTTCTCTTTCTCCATCTGGCTTAATTCATTGAGCATAATACCCTCTAGCTCCACCCATGTTGTTGCAAATGGCACGATTTGTTTTCTTCTTATGGCTGAATACTATTTCATTGCATATATGTACCACCTCTTCTTTATCCATTCATCTACTGATGGACACTTAGGTTGCGTCCATATGTTGGCTATTATAAATAGTGCTGCAAAAAGCAAAAAGGTGCATATGTCTTTTTGAGTCTGAGAAGTTGTATTCTCTGGGTAAATTCCAAGGAGTGGGATTCCAAGGTCAAATGGTATTTCTATTTTTAGTTTTTTCAGGAATCTCCATATTCCTTTCCACAATGGTTGAACTAGCTTACATTTACACAGCAGTGTACGAGGGTACCCCTTTCTATGCATTCCGACCAGCATTTATTGTTCTTAGTCTTTTCTATGCTGGCCCTCCTTACTGGTGTGAGGTGATATCTCATTGTGGTTTTAATTTGCATTTCCCTCATGATTAGTATGTGAAGCATCTTTTCATGTGCCTATTAGCTATCTGAATTTCTTCTTTCGAGAACTGTCTCTTCATATCCTCTGCGTATTTTTTAATAGGATTATTTGTTTTTTGGGTGTTCAGGCATTTGAGTTCTTTATATCATGTTAACCCCTTGTCGGATATGTCATTTACAAATATATTCTCCCATACTGTAGGATGCCTTTTTCTTCTGCTGATGGTGTCCTTTGCCATACAGAAACTTTTTAGTTTGATGTAGTCCCATGTGTTTATTTTTGCTTTTGTTTCCCTTGCTCAAGGAGATGTGTTCAGGAAGAAGTTGCTCATGCTTATATTCAGGAGATTTTTGCCTATGTTGTCTTCTAAGAGTTTTATGGTGTCATCACTTACATTCAGGTCTTGGATCCATTTCTAGTTTACTTTTCTGTATGGGGTTAAAGAATAATCCAGTTTCATTCTCTTACATGTAGGTGTCCAGTTTTGCCAACACCAGCTGTTGAGGAGGGTGTCATTTCCCCATTGTATGTCCATGGCTCCTTTATCATATATTAATTGACCATATATGGTTGGGTTTATATCAGGACTCTCTAGTCTGTTCCATTGGCCTATGGTTCTGTCCTTGTGCCAGTACCAAATTGTCTTGATTACTATGGCTTTGTAGTAGAGCTTGAGGTTGGGGAGCATAATCCCCCCAGCTTTATTCTTCCTTCTCAGGATTGCTTTGGCTATTAGGAGTCTTTTGTGGTTCCATATAAATTTTAGGACAATTTTCTCTAGTTTGTTGAAGAATGCTCTTGGTATTTGCATTGAATTTGTAGATCACTTTAGGCAGGATGGCCATTTTGACAATACTAATTCTCCCTATCCATGAGCACAAGATGTGTTCCCATTTATTGGTATCTTTTTTAATTTCTCTTGGTAGTGTCTTGTAGTTTTCAGGATATAGGTCTTTCTTTCACTTCCTTGGTTAGGTTTATTCCTAGGTATTTTATTCTTTTTAATGCAACTGTGAATGGAATTGTTTTCCTGATTTCTCTTTCTGCTAGTTCATCATTAGTGTATAGGAATGCAACAGATTTCTGTGCATTAATTTTGTATCCTGCTGCTTGGCTGAATTCATATATTAGTTCAAGTATTTTTGGAGTGGATTCTTTAGGGATTTTTATGTACAATATCATGTCGTCTGCAAACAGGGACAGTTTAACTTCTTCCTTGCCAGTCTGGATGCCTTTCATTTCTTTGTGTGGTCTGATTTCCATGGCTAGGACCTCCAGTACTATGTTGAATGGAAGTTGGGAGAGTGGGCATCCTTGTCTTGTTCCCAATCTCAAAGGAAAAGCTTTCAGCTTCTCACTGTTAAGTATAATGTTGCCTGTGGGTTTGTCATATATGGCCTTTATTATGTTGCCTACCATTTTGTTGCGACTTTTTATCATGAATGGATATTGAATTTTGTCAAATGCTTTTTCAGCATCTATGGAGATGATCATGTGGTTTTTGTCCTTTTTGTTGATGTGGTGGATGATATTGATGGGTTTTCGAATGGTGTACCATCCTTGGATCCATGAGATGAATCTCACTTGATCATGATGGATGATCTTTTTTATGTATTTTTGAATTCAGTTTGCTAATATTTTGTTGAGTATTTTCGCATCTATGTTCATCAGGGATATTTGGTATGTAATTTTCTTTTTTTGTGGTGTGTTAGCCTGGTTTGGGTATTGGAGTGTTGCTGGCCTTATAGAATGAGTTTGGAAGTATTCCCTCTTCTTCTACTTTTGGAAAACTTTAAGGAGTATGGGTATTAGGTCATCACTAAATGTTTGATAAAATTCAGCAGTGAAGCCATCTGGGTCAGGAGTTTTGTTCTGAGGTAGTTTTTTGATTACCAGTTCAATTTCATTGCTGGTAATTGTTCTGTTCAGATTTTCTGTTTCTTTCTGGATCAGCCTTGGAAGGTTGTATATTTCTAGAAAGTTGTCCCTTTCTTCTAGGTTATCCAGTTTTTTGGCATATAATTTTTCATAGTATTCTCTAATAATTATTTGTATTTATGTAGTGTCCATAGTGATTTTTCCTTTCTTATTTCTGATTCTGTTTATGTGTGTAGACTCTTTTTTTCTTGATAAGTCTGGCTAAGGGTTTATGTATTCTGTTTATTTTCTTGAAGAGCTAACTCCGGATTTCATTGATTCTTTCTGTTGTTTTATTCATGATTTTATTTATTTCTGCTCTAATCTTTGTGTTGTCTGATTGCCGTGACTGGGACCTCCAGTACTATGTTGAATAGAAGTGGGGAGAGTGGGCATTCTTGTCTTGTTCCTGATCTTTAAGGAAAAGCTTTCAGCTTCTCCCCGTACTTTGGGCCTCATTTGTTCTTTTTTTTTCTAGTTTTGTTAATTGTGAGTTTAGAGTGTTCACATGGGATTGTTCTTCTTTCTTGAGGAGGCCTGTATTGCCATATACTTTCCTCTTAGCATGGCCTTCACTGTTTCCCACAGATTTTGTGGTGTTGAATTATTGTTATCATTTGTCTCCATATATTGCTTGATCTGTGATTTTATTTGGTCATTGATCCATTGGTTATTTGGGAGTATGTTGTGAGCCCCCACGTGTTTGTGGGATTTTTCGTTTTCTTTGTATAATTTATTTCTAGTTTCATACCTTTGTCATCTGAGAAACTGGTTGGTACAATTTCAATCTTTTTTAATTTACCAAGGCTCTTTTTGTGGCCTAGTCTATGATCTATTCTGGAAAATATTCCATGTGTACTTGAGAAGAATGTGTATCCTGCTGCTTTCGGGTGTAGAGTTCCATAGATGTCTGTTAGGTCCATCTGTTCTAATATGTTGCTCAGTGCCTCTGTCTCCTTATTTTCTGTCTGGTTGATCTGTCCTGGAGTGAGTGGAGTATTGAAGTTTCCTAAAATGAGTGCATTGCATTCTATTTCCCTTTTAATTATGTTAGTATTTGTTTCACATATGTAGGTGCTCCTGTGTTGGGTGCAAACATATTTATAAGAGTTATATCTTCTTTTTGGATTGACATGTAATGTCCTTCTTTGTCTCTTGTTACTTTCTTTGTTTTGGTGTCTATTTTGTCTGATACAAGTACTGCAACTCCTGCTTTTTGCTCCTTGTCAGTTGCATGAAACATCTTTTTCCATCCCTTCACTTTTAATCTGTGTATGTCTTTGGGTTTAAAGTGAGTCTCTTGTAGGCAGCACATAGATGGGTCTTGTTTTTTATCCATTCAGTGAATCTTTGTCTTTTGATTGGTGCATTCAGTCAATTTGCATTTAGGGTGATTATCAGTAGGTATGTACTTATTACCATCGCAGGCTTTAGATTTGTGGTTACCAAAGGTTCATGGTTAACTTCCTTATAATCTAAAAGTCTAAGAACTCACTTAGTATGCTGTTACATCACAATCTAAATGTTCTTTTCTTTTTCTCCCCCTTTTTCTTCCTCCTCCATTCTTTATATATTAGATATCATATTCTGTCCTCTTTGCCTATCTCTTCATTGACTTTGGGGATAGTTGATTTAATTTTGCATTTGTTTGGTAATTAACTGTTTTACTTTCTTTACTGTGGTTTTGTTACATCTGTTGACAACTATTAAACCTTAGGAACACTTCTATCTATAGCAGTCCCTCCAAAATATACTGTAGAGGTGGTTTGTGGGAGCTAAATTCTCTCAGCTTTTGCTTATCTGGAAATTGTTTAATCCCTCCTTCAAATTTAAATGATAATCTTACCAAATAAAGTAATCTTGGTTCCAGGCCTTTCTGCTTCATTGCATCAAATACATCATGCCACTCCCTTCTGGCCTGTAAGGTTTCTGCTGAGAAGTCTGATGGGCTTTCCTTTGTATGTGATCTTATTTCTCTCCCTGGCTGCTTTTAATGGTCTGCCCTTATCCTTGATCTTTGTCATTTTAATAAATATATGTCTTGGTGTTGTCTTCCTTGGTGTTGGGAGAGCTGTGCTCCTCCATGGCCTGAGAGACTTCTTCTTCCCCAGATTGGAGAAATTTTTAGCAATTACCTCCTCAGAGACACTTTCTATCCCTTTTTCTCTGTCTTGTTCTTCTGGTACCCCTATAATGTGAATATTGTTCCATTTGGATTGGTAACACAGTTCTCTCAATATTCTTTCATTCTTAGAGATTCTTGTTTCTCTCTGTGCCTCAGCTTCTTTGTATAGCTGTTCTCCAATTTCTATTTCATTCATTGTCTCCTCCATCATATCTAATCTGCTTTTAATTCCCTCCATTGTGCTCTTCAATGAATGAATCTCTGACCGGAATTCATTCCTGAGTTCTTGAATATTTTTCTGTACCTCCGTGAGCATGTTAACGATTTTTATTTTGAACTCCCTTTCAGGAAGATTAATGATTTCGATTTCATTTGAATCTTTCTCAGGTATTGTATTCATAATTTTACTTTGAAACTGATTTCTTTGGCATTTCATATTTGTATATGGTACCCTCTAGTGCCCAGAAGCTCTACTCTCTGAAGGTGCTTAGCCCCTGATGCAATGTCAGCAGTTGCAGGGGAGTGGTATTAGTGCCAGGGGAAAGAGAGAGCTATTTCCTTCTTCCTGGCTGCTATACCTGCCTCTACTTCCAGAACCAGTGGGCCAAGCACACAGGTATAAGCCTCTATGCTTTGCCTTTGTAGTTGCTGTAGGCAGAGCTTCCCTCTGACTAGCCTAATGCCAGGGTATGGTTTGCCAGTTTGTGAGCCAGGTGGTGCTGGCCAGGAGAAGACCCAGTAGGCTGTGTGTCACAGAGTTGGTCCTTGGAGCTGTATAGTCAATGAGGGAGCTAGAGCACCTGAAGATCAAGAAAGTTCCCATTGTGCACTGTTGGGCATTGTGCACCCAGACTATTTTGTCTTCCTGTCCTGTCTCCTGAGCAGTAAACTCTGTACAATCCTTGCCCCTTTAGCAGCTCTCTGGCTTTTAGGAAGTTTCTAAGACTGCCTGCCTTTCTTTTGTCCCAGATCAGCCTGATATGGATCCCTGCTTTTCACACATGGCTGGATTCTCAGTTTTTCCAGGCATTCCAGCTGTCTTAGCTTTCCAACCCCCTATTCATGACAGTACCATGAAATGTAGGTTTGTGCTCCCATAGCAGATCTCTGGAGTTAGGTATTCAGCAGTCCCAGGCCTCCTCTCCCTCCCCACTCCATTTCTCTTTCTCCCGCCAGTGAGCTGGGGTGAGGGAAGTGCTTGGGTCCATCTGGGCCATAGCCTTGGTACGTTACCCTGTTCCATGAGGTTTATTCTTTTCTCCAGGTGTATGCAGTTTGTCTCAGCCCTCTTTCCTGTTGCTCTTTCAGGATTAGTCATCTTAATTATATTTTCATGTCATATGAGGTTTTAGGAGGAAGCTCTCTCTCACCTCTCATGCTGCCATCTTTAATCCTCTGTCTGAAAGGTTGGTCTTCTCAGCAAAAGATGTTGAGGCATCCAGACACCCACATGTAAAAGAATGCAGTTGAACCTTATATGTCATCATATACAAACATTAACTTAATGTAGTCAAAGACTTAAGTATAAAAGCTAAAACTATAAAACTCTTAGAAGAAAGCATAGAAATACATTTTAATGATCTTGGATTTGGAATGAATTCTTACATAAGCCACCAAAGTAAATAAATTTGACTTTATCCAAATTAAAAGCTTTTGTACATCAAAGAACACTATCAGTAAGGTGAAGACTATTCCACTCTGAGGTATATGTACAAGAAAATTGCAAGGAAGATTTTCTAACAAGAATAGTACACAAAAGTTCATAGCAGCATTATTCATTGTAGCCAAAAAGTGAAAACAACTCAAATGCCATTAACTGAAGAATAGATGAACCAAATGCCATATATCATACAATGGAATATTACTTAGTCATAAAAAGTAATAACATACAAATATATGCTACAAGGTAGATGAACTTTGAAAACATTATATAACATTACACTAACTAAATGCCACATACTGTGATTCCATTTATATGAAATATCCAGAATAGGCAAATCCATAGATGCAAAAGCAGATTGGTGGCTGTCAGAGTCTGGGGAGAGGAACAAATAGGGAATGACTGCTAATAATGGGTATGGGGCTTATTTTGGTGGTGATGAGATTTTCCAGAATTTGTGGTGTGGTCACACAACAATGTGAAAGTATTAAAAAAACAATGAGTTGTATGCTTTGAAATGTTAAAATGGTGAATGTTATGTTATGCATATTTTACCCTCAATAAATTTTTTGAAAAGTTGGATACATTTGTGTGAATCTATTTCTGGGATCTGTTCTGTTCCACTGTTCTATATGTCACTGCCTCCAACAACCCTACAAGTTTTATCACTGAAGCTGCATAGTAAGTGTTGAAATTGCATAAGTTCTCACTTTCTTATTTTTTTCAAAATTACTTTAGTTAGTATTTCTTTTCTTTACTGTATAATTTTACAAAATTTTTAATATATAAACATATTTTTGCATCTCTGTTCTTGAGGAATGTTGATCTCGTAGTTTTCTTTTTTTAGTATTTTTCTTTCATTTTTTACTGGACTCATAGTAACTTCATAAAATGAGTTGAGGGGTATTGTTTCCTTATCTATATTCCAGAAGAGATTGTATATAATTGATGTTCTTCCTTAAATATCTACAAAAAATATTGTGGGCATTTTGATAGGTGTTGTGCTAAACCTTTATATCAACTTGGAGAGAATTGACATCTTTCCTATGTTGAGTCTTCCAATCCATAAATATGATATGTACCTGATTAGAGCTCCTTTGATTACTTTCCTCATCATTTTTGTACCTTTCAGCATACAAGCCCTATATATGTTTATTAGATTTAAAAAAACCTAACTATTTCCTTTTTTTTTTTTTTTTAGTAGATGGTCTTTATCAGGTGAAGAAGTTACCCTCTATTCCTATTTTTCTGAAAGTTTCTCCAAATTATGAATTGGAAGTGGGTTTTTTCAACTGCTTTTTCTGCACCAATTGACATGATCATATGATATTCCTTCTTTAGCCTGTGACTATGGTGGATTACACTGACTATTTTCATATACTGAACCAGCCTTGCATTCCTGGAATAAAACAGATGTGGTCATGTTGTATAATTATTTTTACATATTACTTACTCTTTTGGCTACTTTTTTGTTAAGGATTTTTATATCTATATTCATGAGAGATTTTAGTCTGTAGTTTTTTTTTTTTTCATTCTATCTTTGTCAGATTTTTTGGTTTCCTCTTGTAATTTCTAGAAGAGAGTGTTTATTGTAGGCATTAATTTTCTTTTAAACATGCAGTAGAATTGTTCAGTAAAACCATCAGTGAGTGGAGATTTCTTTTGGGGGAGTTACTCAAATTACCAATTAAATCTCCTGAATAGTTACCGGGCTATTCAAATTTATCTGTTTCATAGTGGGTGAATTGTGGCAGTGATTTTTGAGGAATTGGGCCATTTCACCTAAGTTACAAAATTTATGCATAAAAAGTTGTCTGTAGTATTCCCCTTATTCTTTTGATATCTGCAGGGTTGACAGGGTATCCTGATACTGGTAATTTGCATTTTCTCTCTTTTTTTCATCAGGCTTACTAGAGATGTGTCAATTTAATTGATATTTTCAAAGAACCAGTCCTGTGTTCTTTGATTTTCTCGATTTTTTTTTTTCAATTTCACTGATATTTTGCTCCTTGTTTCTTTGCTTAGGTTTTCTTTGGGTTTATTTTGCTCTTCTTTTTCTATGCTCTTGAGGTGGAAGAGTTAAAAAACTATTAACTTTGAGACATTTCTTTTGTATATATGTAAATGACAAGAATTTCCCTTTCAGTACTGCATTAGCTATGATTTTGGTATATTGTATTTCCAGTTATATTTTTTTCAGTTCAGTGTATTTTCATTTCTATTGTAGCTTTATCTTTGACCCATGGATTATTTAGAATTATGTTTAGTTTTCAAGTATTTGGATATTTTTATGCTATCTTTCAGTTACTGATTTCTAGTTTGAGTCCATTGCAGTTGGAAAACACACTCAGTATTATTTCAGTTATTTCATATTTGTTGAGATTATTTTATGTCTCAGGATATGATCTATCTTGGTATATGCTCTTTGGGCTCTGTGGTGAATGTTATTGGGTTGATTTTTCAATAAAAGTTGATTAGATAGTTTTGGTTGATATTATTGTTGGATTCTTCTATATCCTTGTTGATTTTCTGCATAGTCATTCTATCAAATATTGACAGATGGGTGTTGAAATCTCCAACTGTAATTGCGGATTTGTCTGCTTTCTGTTCTATCAGTTTTTCATTCATATATTTTACAACTCCATTGTTTGCTGGAATCATATTTAGGATTAATGTATTTTCTTTATGTAGTAATAACTTTATCATTTTGTCTCTGTCTTTGATAAAGTTCTTTGCTATTATTATATTATCTAACATTAATATAACCACCCCTGCTTTTCCTTTGATTAATGTTTACAAAAGTGCATCTTTTTTCATTCCTTTACTTTCAATTGGCCTATGTCACTATTTCTAAAGTGTGCTTTTGTAGACAACATACATTTGGGTCATGTTTTTTAGTTTACTTTGCCAATCTCTTGTTGGTATATTTAGACCACTTAAATCTAATGTCATTATTGATATATTAGAACTTAAATATGCCACTTAATTTTTGGATTCTATTTGCTGTTTTTTCATTACTGCTTTTTCTCAGCTTTCTTGGTTTCCTTAGCATTTTGAAGAATTCCATTTGATTTATTTATGAAATAAATAGTACATTTTGACTGTATCAATTAGGGATTGTTCTAGGCATTGTAATGACTTATCAAAGTCTACTAGCATTGTCATTTTACTAGTTCAAGTGAAGTGAGAAAGCTTACTTCCCATTTATGTCCTCTTATTCTCTCCTATTTCTAATATAATGTCACAAATGTTTTCTTCACATACCTTTGGAACTGCATTGACAGTTTATGATTTTTGCTTCAAATGTAAAATATAACTTAGAAGATACTTGAGGAGAAAGGATGTATGTTGTATTTGTTCATATTTTTGTTTATCATGTTCTGATGTTCTAAGGTTCATTCTTTTATTGTGTCTTCCTGGAGAACTTCCTTTACCTATTATTTTAGGGTAGATCACCTTGTGACAAATTCTGTTAGTTTTCCTTCATTTGATAATGTCTGTTTCTTCTTCATTTCAGAGAATATTTTCACTGTACATATGATTCTAGGTTGTTAGTTCTTTTCTTCCAGTACTTGAAAAATGTGTCATTTCTTTCCAATCTCCATGGTTCCTAAAAAGAAATTCACTGTCATTCAGATTGTTTTCCTATATTGGTAAGTTCTTTCTCTCTCACTGCTTCTGAGAGTTTTACTTTGGTTTTAGAAGCTTGACTAGGATGTGTCTTAGTGTGAATTTCTTTGATTTTTATCTCCAACTTCTCTTCTCATGGGATTCTGATGTTTCAGTCTATTTTCTCTCTGTTTTTCAGATTATGTAATACCTACTGTTCCATCCTCCAGTTCAGTGATTCTTTTCTCTGTCCCTTTGATTCTGCCTTTGAGTCCTTTTATTGAATTTTTAATTTTATTATATATTTTTACTTGTAAAATTTCTGCTTAGCTATCCTTTATACCTTCTATTTTATTTTGCTGAGACTTTCTAATTCTTGCAGAGATTCTATTTTTTCATTTGTTTTAAAAGTGTCCTTTTTAATTGAGGTACATACAATAGAATGCACAAATCTTAATGGACAGCTCCATGACTTTTGACATGCAACCACATACACTCATGTAATCATAACCCAGGTTAAGATATTGAATATTCTCACTAATTTTCCTCCTATTTCACCCATCCACCCCCCACCTTACCTTCCCAATGGCAACCACTAGTCTGCTCTCTGTCTACGAATTGATTTCTGTTTTGTTTGTTCACTTATTTTGCTTTTTAGATTCCTCATATAAATGAAAATGTGTAGTATTTGTCTTTCTCTGTATGACTTATTTCACTTAGCATAGTACCCTCTACATCCATCCATGTTGTTGCAAATGGCAGGATTTCATTTTTTGTTACGGTTGAATAATACCCCATTATATATATTCACTACAGATTCTTTATCCAGTCTTCTATGGATAGACACTTAGGTTGCTTCTATATTTTGGCTATTGTAAATAATGCTTCAATGAATGAAGGAATGCATATATATTTTCAAATTAGTGATTTTGTTTTCTTCAGATAAATTCCCCGAAGTGGAATTGCTGGGTTGGTTCATATGCTATTTCTATTTTAATTTCTTGAGACTTTCCCATACTGCTTTCCATAGTGGCTGCACCAGTTTACAATCCCATCAGCAGTGTATGAGGGATTCCTTTTCTCCACATCCCACCAATACTTGTTATTTTTTGTCTTGTTTATGTTAGCCGCTTTGACAGGTATGAGGGGATATCTCTCTGTGGTATTGATTTGCATTTCCCTGATGATTAGTGATGTTGAGCATCTTTTCATGTGCCTGTTAGCCATCTGTATGTTTTCCTTGGAAAAATGTCTAGTCAGACCTTCTGCTCATTTTTTAATCTGATTATTTGGGGTTTTTTTGGTGTTGAGTTATGTGAGTTATTTATATATTTTGGATATTAGCCTCTCATCACCTATATCATTTGAAAATATATTCTTCCTTACTTTTTTGATGATTTCCTTTGCTATGCAAAAGCTTTAGTTTGATGCAGTCCCATTTGTTATTTTTGCTTTTGTTTCCTTTGCCTGGAGAGACATATCCAGAAAAAAATTACTAATGCTGATGCTCAAAAGTGTACTGCCTATGTTTTCTTCAAGGAGTTTTATGGTTTCAGATCTTATATTTAGGTTTTAAGTCCATTTTGAATTTATTTATGTGTATGGTATAATTCAGTGATCCAGTTCCATTCTCTTGAATGTAGCTGTCCTGTTTTCCCAGCACTATTTGTTGAAGAGACTTTTTACTTAAAGTGTTCTTAATTGTTTACTGAAACATTTTTATGATGGCTGATGTTAAATTTTTGTCAGGTAATTCATTTCTGTCATCTCAGTTTTGGCAGCTATTAGTTTCTTTTTTTAAATTCAGCTTGAGATCTTCCTGGTGTTTTTATTATTATGACAAGTAGTTTTCTATTGAAATGTGGACATTCTGGGTATTGTGTTCTGAGACTCTGGGTATTATTTAAACTTTAGATTTCAACTGGCTTTCTCTGACACCATTCTGGCAAGGGAAAGGAGCCCCTGCTTTGTTACTTACAGGTGGGGTTAGAAACCTAGGTTCCCCACTCAGCCTCTGTGGACACCTGTGATGGGGGGAAGTTACTTGTATTGCTCATTAGCCATAGGACTTCAGACTTCCCTGTATGAGATGAGTAAGAATACTTAGTTAGGCTTCCCATGTGACCTCCTTACCCTATACAATTAGGAAAATCGAAGCTCCGTACTAGCCCTCTGTGACAGCACCCCAGCTGTAGAAGGGACTTACTGCCTGACAAGGATGGAAGTCTAGGTTCCCTGTCAACCTCTGCTGGTGTGGGTAGGGGTGGGGACTGTATTTTTTCCTGTGGATTCTGGCTGGAATAGAGAATTATCATCTGAAAGTCTTTGTCTTTGTAGGCTTCCCCTTTCCTGATTCTTAAGGTCATAAGAGTGGGATTTTATTATGGCTTTTTTGTTTCCTGCTCCTGTTGGCATTTATGGATTCCAGTTTCTGGGATATATGAGGCAAAATAAAACCAAGAGAACTTATCCCCATGTCCTTGGATTCCACAGTACTTAGATGGTCTGCCTTCTTTACCTTTTGGAGGTGTATTTATTGTATATAATATCCAGGGATTTGGTCATACTTAGTGAGAGAAACAGGAAAATGTATCTTAACTCTGTCTTCCCAGAGAATACACCAAGGTTGCAGTTACTTATTCATGCTCAGCCCCTCCATTGTATATTCACATGGTTGGTATTATGACACCATAACATGGTGGACACCAGCATAGTGAGTTGTTCTTTCACCGTAGGCCTCAAGGAGGTTTTCAGGAAGTAAACTTTCACAATAACGTTAGCGGTTAAGAGAACTGCCTCATTATACCCATATGGCTGTATGTGAGCGCATGTACAGGTTTATAGAGTCCTGGAAATTTCACCTGTAGCCAGGCTGAAGCGCAGCACAGTTTCTGTGTTTTACAGTTTCTCTATAGGAGAGCAGAGCAAACCAGAAAAGCACTGAGGAAATGCAAACAGAGAGAAAGAAGGCTAATTCAAAACCAGGCCAGAGGGTGGGATAAAGCTGGGCAAGCTTTATAAGCATAAGAGGAAGAAGTAGAGCTGATTCAGTTTTTTAATTTAAAAAGGTATTATTTTGAAGAGTTGTATAACTGAAGTATTTTCTTTCCCTTATAAAAATCTGGTTTAGAAATTTTTAGCTCCAGAGATATAGCAGATTAGAGAAGCTCAAAACATTCACTCCTGCTACAAGTACCAAGAAATGATAGATAGTAAAGTCCTTCTCAATGCATATTTGAGCACACACAAAAAAACTGGAAAATTTCCCAGGGCTGGGAACAAAGATGGAGCAGAAAACAGTAAAACCACTGTTGCTGTCTGGGAAAGGTGGGGCTGGGAAGTGGGTCGGGGTTATAGGTCTCAGTAATCTAAGGGCTGAGATTTACAAACCCATGTAAGGCTAGGTAATAAGGCCTTAGTCTTACACAAATAAAGCTTGAACTGAGACTTCCACAGAAAGATAAACCATTGAAGGGCTTCCGCCTCTGTGAAGGAGTAGAATGCGCCACACAGAGAAATGACAAGAAGCCTAACTTTGTCAGACAGAGATCAGAACGGGAATCCCCACTGTGAATGTTTAATGCTAAGCCTGTATCACATTTGGATTTGGAGATCAAAATTACATGACCCATACCTAGAAATCCTCAAGTTGAGCAAGTAACATAAAAATGGTTCTGGCATATAATATGCATAGAATAAATGAAAGAAGCAAATGTAAAATTATTCTTAAGAGGCATACCCTGAATGAATCCCACAAACATTTGAAATGAGCTGTCAGTTGGATACTGCAAAATACAGGGAAAAACTTTCATCATGAATAAGAGCCATCAAACAAATAACCAGCAGATTTAGACCCTCCAAAACTATACATAATTAGACAAACTGTATTTATATTTAGAATGAAAACTCATATAAAAATAAGTAAAACCATAAGGTCATGGATGCTGTGAACACATGACAATTTAAAAGAAATAGAACTATAAAAATAAATTTACATAGTCACTAAAACATATAATATAACAGATAAGTTTGTCAGTCAACACAGCTAAAGTAGAAAATAATCTAAGAAAATTGCCCAGAAGGCAATAGAGAAAGATAAGGATGTGGGAAATGTTCCAGAAAGGTTAAGAAACATGGGAAATAGAATGAAAGATGCAACTAGAAGTCTCAGTGGAGTTCCTGGAAGAAGGAGTAGAACAAATAGCGAGAAGCATAATTTTAAGAGAAAATAGTATGAAGTTTTCAAAATTGATGAAAGACACAAATCCTTACATTAAAAAACTCTAACAAGTCATGACCATAATAATAAAAAATAAACCCACATTTCTACACACAAAACCAACATTTCTACACACTAGTGATGTTTCAGAGCACTAAATGGTAAGTGACAGCAGTATAATAGAAGACTTCTAAATAGCAACAGTGAAGTAAATATAGTTAACCCTTGAGTAACTGAACAGTGTGGAATCTAGTAGTGTCCATCCTCCTTGCAGTTGAAAATCCAGTGTAATTGTTGACTCCCCGAAAAAACTTAACTACCAATAGTCTACTGTTGACTGGAAGCCTTAACATAAATCTGATTAACACAATTTTGTATGTCCTGTGTGTTATATACTGTATTCTTACAATAAAGTAAGCTAAAGTAAAGAAAATATTTTTCAAATTGTTTCATGTTAAGGGTCAGCTGTGTGTAGTTGTGCTCCTCTTTCTCTTACAATTTGTATGTTCTCTCTTTCCCTGCATCCCTTATTCTCCTTGTTCTTCCTGTTTTCTTCCTTTTATCCTTTTTCTTCTTTTCTGGTAAATAATTTTGTTAGATGTTTATATTTTCATATGTGTGGGTAGTTGTTTAGCTATTGATTCCATCTGTTTAACAGCTATAGGTGTATTCTGTTCTTCCTGAGTTAGTTTGAGTGTGTTATACCTTTTAAGGAAATTAGGTATCTCATTTAAATTTTCAAATTGATTGGGGCAAAGTTGTTCATAATATTGTTTTATAACTTATTACTTTATAGTATTGTCTGATTTTTTTAATCAGGCCATAATAGAATGTGTTCAAAAAATCAAAGAAAAAATAAAATTAGATAATAATATAAACTATGAAGACAGAACCAAATGCAAAGACATAACTGAAATTTGTTTACTTAGAAAAGTAGAAAATAAAAGAATGAGATAAAGTATTAGGCAAATGTAAACAAATTAAAGCAGAGGTTGAATTTGGGATAAAAGTCATTAAGATCAAGAACATTTTATAATGGCAAAGACTAAAATTCACAGTGAAGATATAAGCTATAAATAGCAACGCATAAATCCCATAGAAATTTCATAAGGAAAAGAATAAAAAATTTGACAAAAGATAGGTATACAATAGTGGTAGGAAATGTGCTTCACTTTTCTTAGGTCATGACTAATCAAGTGATTGAAAAGTGGGTAAAGATGTAGACGACCTACACAACATGATTAATAATGTAGCTCTAATATGTATCACATAACGCATGCATACATGTACACACAGAAAATGGGATATGCCTTTTCAAGTGCCCATGGAATATTGAGAAACACTGCTTGTAAGGCAATTAAAAATGATCCCCCCTTTCCATAATTTCTATAAAGTATAATAGTAATTTTAATTTCTACTAATGACATATTAGGTAGTCAAGATCAATCTTCCCTACTGAGGGCAACTAATGAAAAAGGGATGAAATATTAAAAAAGAAGCCAACAACTTTCTTAAAACTTTCCAGGATCTGGCCCAAACCCAGGAGAAGGGACACACTTACACCCATTTTCACTCAAGAGCCTCTGCGGCCTGGAGGAAGGAACAGCCAAGCTGAGCTGTGCTTTGTAGTCTTGCAGAACAAATGCAAAGAAAGTCAGAGCCCAGGCCTGACAAAGGTGGTCACACTGCCGAAGACCCCCACCTCCAGTTTGGGATCCCAAAGAGCTACCCACTAAGGTGTCAGGAACCAGAACTAAACCAGGCCCCCCAGATGGTAGCAAAGCTGGAGTTTACCTGAATGTCTGTCCTTCAGCAGAGCCACCCTGCCAGCTGTACAGCACTGTGTCCTCAGGAAACTCCTCTCCTGCCAAGTCATTCTAAAGTACATGGCGACCCAGCAGCCAGTGAGCCCCACTGGCATTGAAGGAATTAATATAGTTGCCAGTGGCAGCAAAAATTAAAGATGAAAAGCAAACTGTGATGAACCTTGTGTATCTATCCAACTTGAAAGTGGCAGTGTCCTTCTAGTTAAGCACTGGCTGCCTTCTCATGTTCCAGATTTCTCTAGGGTTCTCCTGCTCCATGAATACAGCTACAGCCCACCCATAACTCTGTGCTGGGTTTGCCATGTGAACCAATCAAAGTTCTCACTCCAGCCAATCCTACTTTTCCTTAAAAAAAACAAAAATGGGAACACTTCTACCACAAATAGCCCCTGTGTATGCTGACAAGTGAGAATTTAGAACAGTATAATTAAAGAAAATTACAGTTAAATTATTGAAGTTCAGCAGATGAAGAGAGAAGGTGCTTGACTTAGTATGACAGACCAGAAGGTGAGCAAATCAAATCTGAAGGGAGGAAACTGACTATGGGTCTGCAGTCCACATCAGCGCAAGGGAGAGACACTTCCAAGTAAGTTGACTTGAGTAGACAGACCTGTTACTAGGTTTCTGGTGTGTGGCCCTCAGGGCTAACAAGGAGTGACTTTTACAGGCAGGCGCTCAGAAGAGTATGTGCAGATTCACAGCTAACACATGCCAGCATTCTGCATGCCCCATGAGATAGGAGCATAAGACATTCGCCCCTAATTTTGCATTGAGCAACAGAATTGATGTTGATGCAACAGGACAGTCAAGGCAGAAATCCAATTACTGAGCTAATTAGCACCTTTGAGTGGTAAGCACCAAATTGACAGGAGGAAAGCCCTGGGGAAAAGCTTGAATTGCCCAAGATGGCTGACAGTTCACCTTCTAGAGAGTCTGGTGAAGATCCAGAGCCCTGGGGCACCTGGGCAGCTCTGCTGAGTTGTTGCTGATCAGAACTGAGCATTCTGAGTCCTATAATTTTTGAAAAGATAGCTTCCCAGTTAACAGAGTTTTAGGTGTCATTGTTCCCTAAGGAAATTGGTAAATGGCTTCTTTGGGCTCAGTCCCACTTAAAAATTATTTATTCTGCCGCTAAGAATTCCATTTTTCCTAGGTCTTAAGGTGAAATTAAAAATTCCATTCAGGGATTAACTGTGCCAACATGGGATTTTGGCCTTCATTAGAAGGGATTTTGTTGTTTGCTTTATTTTCTGCCATTGTAGGTTCTTTTATTTTCAGAGCTGATCTTAGGGTATTTAGAAGGAAATTTTCAGCAGAATAGGGCAGAGTGCTGGGGTTAACAGCCTTTTTGAGATTCTTCCCATAACTATTCCTTCCCATTAACACATCTCTGGAGTCTATTCCACAAAGCTAAAACAGGATCTTACCTAGACCGTTCTCAAGTATCTGAGACATGTGAGGAAAAGAGAATACTTTTATTTTCTGAAGACAATCCTTTCCACTTATTCAAATTACAGCTCTACCTAAATATCTTTCATCTGTTCTGATTCCCAAGAGACAAGTTCACAAAAGAAGTCTGCATTGTGAGGTCTCTTCATGAGCAACATTAACAACAAGTACTTTTGTCACTTATTAAATCAAACTCACTATGTCAATGGTCATGTTTAAATGTTACCTAGTAGCAGCTAAGTCCTTTTTTCTTAGCAGGTATCATGGGAGAAAAAGGCCTTGTGGAAAAGCGTTATCTCTGACTACTCATTTATTCATTCAGCAGTCATTAGTGAGTGACTACTATGTGCCAGTTGTGAAAAAATCTTGCCCTCATGTTACTTAGGGTCTGGTGTAAGAGGCAGATATAATCAAATAATTACACAATAAATGATGTAGAATAAAGGCTCTAGAGCCAGCCTTACTCGGGCTCAAATCCTGGCTCTCCTACCTGTTAGCTGTATGACCGTGGGTGCTTTATTTAATCTCACTGTCTCAGGTTCCTCCTCTGGGAGCATGGCTAATAAAAATAGTACCTACCTTAGAAGGTGCTTGTGAGACTATAATGATTTAATATATGTAAAATACTGACACAGGAAGTGCTACATCAATGTTAGCTGTCATCATTAGTAGTAATATTAACCATGACAATTGCCCCAAAGGAGAGGTAGAGGTGCGAAGAAAGAGCACGGGACAAATCAATCTCACCTACAGCAGGTCTCAGGAAGGCTGCCCAGGGGAAGTCATACTCGAGCTAGACTTGAAGGATGAATGGAGTGACAGAGGAAACATAGGTGGAACTGGAAAGGCAGTACTCCAAGTAGAGACACACAAGAGAGCAAAGAACTCAGGGTGGGGGACAGAGTGGGAAGTCGCAGCATGTTGAAGACATAGAAACAGAAGGCCGGCATGGCTGGAGCATAGAAAGCAAAGGGCAGAGGGAGTGAAGGCACGAGCCAGGCATGCATGTTAGTAAGACCCTCATTATGTTCAAATTTGTATGTAACCCTATGTTCAGTGATATATTTTTAATGAAAGCCCTTTAAAGGCTTAGGTTTAACCATAGGAAATTGCCATTTTTGGAAGTTATAAACAGTTGAATATCCAAGTTCATGTGGTTGACATCAATTTCATATTTCATCCTCTAAGGATAATGAGACCACCACTAAATACCTGAAATAAACAAAGCTGATGAGGTCCCATCTCTCTCAGCAGAGCAGATTGCTGCACTTATAAGGGTTTTCAGGGCATGTGAAGTTCAAGGACTGGTGGAGATTTACAGGCATATGTGGGCTGATACCATCTGTACAGGTAGTTACTGGGGAGGCTGTTGCTGATCAGTTGCAGTCACCTCTCAGAAGCCTGGAGGGAGCCTGCCCCTCACTGGCTGACTTTTCAGAAGCAAAGGACCACCAAGGATTGACTGGCTTACCACACTGTGAACTGAGGTGGCTTGTCATAAATGAAGAGGTTTAAAACCCATTCTGCTCACCACTTGTTACCATAGCTACAATCTGTCTTTTAAGTTTGCGAGAGCTGTTTTTATTCCTGTAGTTCAATTTAAGAATGGCTTTTAAGAAACATTCAACTCTTGAAAGCAAGTGACAGTGACTTTGATGACTCACCATGGTTTTCTGGAATCAGTTTGAAATGATAGTTACCTATGTGTGCATGCTCTCAAGTTCTGAAAGTGAGTGACATGCCATTTGCAGTTCAAGTGCTTGCTTTTATTTTGTGGACCAGTGTTCAGAAATAATAAGGCACAGGGCCATTCTCCCAAATCAGGAGGCGTACTCATTTCTTCCCTCCACGTGTTTCTTGTACTTTTCTTTCTCTTGTTTACCATGAGGCCCCTCTCTCTGCCTGCAGCATGGAGCAATCATGTATGTGAGCTCTATCTCCCTTCCATTTCCCATTCATGCAGCTGACTGTTAACCAAGTCTCTCATTTGTAGATATCTAATCATGACCTTTTACCTTTCTGTGACCTCTTCTAGTACAAGACGTGTGGATAATTCCAACACAAGACTCGTAGTCCAAATTGAAAAGGATCCAGGTAAGAAACTATTTTTCTTCACTCTTTTGAAATGATTTATTTTATTGTGTAGATGGATGTGTACAGTCCAAAGACGGGGATTAAGTACTCACTGTTTTTAATCATTGTAGAGACAATGCATGTCTTGGTGAGTATACTGACTGTAAAAATAAAACTGTGCAAGTAGGCTGATGAAGCATCCTGATTTGATTTAGAAATGTATGCCTCCATTATTTAGAATTGATTAGATGTGTGTTTAGTATTGAATAACTCTGTTAAGGCACTTTAGTTTGCATACAATAAATGTCAAATATAGACTATAAACATTGTATTGGTCTCATCAAAAAATTCCTTGGAAAAGCATCAGCATTACGATGTTCTCAAAGGCAAACCATTCCAGGATCCTGAAGTCTTCAGAAATGTAGTTTAGCATTAAGCTATGGAAGGATTTACCTGTTAAAAAAATCATTTACTTCTGTCTCATAATCTATCTCACATTTTTACCCATCATCTCAGAGTGCAAATTTTAACTGTTTTCTATTTTTCTCCATTTCACTCTCTCCCCTGTGCCAAAAAATGTTGTCTAGGAAGAATTACATCATTCTCATTATCTATAGTTGAATTGCACATACATGGTTAATTTGAAATCATAATTTGAAGTTTGAAAATACCTGGAGAGACAGGTTTACTTGTTGCTGAACTTTATGCCAGTACAACTTGCCAGAGAGGGTGGGGTAAATATCTCTCTGAGGTGCAGCTGTGGGGCCCTGTGACATTACAGGGCCATTGATATTAGGCACATGAACAGTTCCGCAGCACTTCGTGCCTCTAGTTATTCATCATTATTTCTCATTTTTATCTAATTATTTAGATGTGTGATCAACATGCTCTAAGAAGATCTCCACTTTCAGTGCTTTAAATCGTTTTGTTTTATTTAAACCTCAAACAGCTCAAACAATTAAGCAGAAGTTAATTCTCTCATTCAGACCTTTCCTTTAAAAATGCCAGAAACTCAAAGTAATCTCTAATTAGCATCTGGAATGCAGGCTGATTCATCATGGAAGATGAATATATTGGCAGGTCAGGCAAGCTTCATATGCATAAATGATTAAGCATAGTGATACTCTCTTAGACTGCCTGACATGACTCAACCCATGGTACAGTTTCTTTCTCTCCATTAATCATAAGTAGGTTATAAAGGCACTAATTTCAATTCCTCTTTTGATGTTCATGAATGCCCTACAAGGATATTCATGATTTGGTAGTGTCACCTGATAGATCTCTTAGAGGCAGGTCGGTGCTCTTCCTTCTGTAGGTGCACTGGGCGCTTTCCCATCCCCAGTCTTACTCCATCTCCCAAGGGTGCAGAGCAGGGGAGTCGGTTTGATCTATCGTCTTTATCCTGAACCTCCAGAATCTCTCCACTCAATAGACAGCCTGGAAGGAAGCCTTGAGCTTGGCTTTAGATGTTTTCTCTCTGGGACAACTCTATGCTTCTCTGATCTTCCAGAGCCAGGATTTACTCCCAAAGGAGAGATACTCCTAAAACAGAAGCACTGACTACACATTGTCCTCCTGTCTCCTCCTAGCATTTCCTCCATGGAAAGACCACAGGGCCAGGAGTGCTTCCCAGTTTATCTGGCCTCCTCCTTAACAGGTTTCTGTCCTTCATCATGAGAGATCCAACAGAGGGAGTGAAAGGGAGATTAAGGGAAATGTACCACAACCCCAGTTCCTTGGCTTCTGAAGCCACCCGGCCCCCACTGGGCAGCAGACCACACTGCCGTCCCATCTCCTGACCGAATCTGTCCTTCTTTCCCTTGGTGGCTCACTCCCCAGTTAGAATGGCTGAAAGTAAACAGACACACAGCAGCTGATGACACCAAGTTCTGCCAAGGATGCAGAACCACTAGAGCTCTTTCGCTTCTCAGGGGATGTGAAATGGCACTGCCACTGTGGAGAGGAGCATGCCAGGCAAGGTGTTTACTCAAGAGAAACAAACACTTCTGTTCATGTAAACTTATGTTCAAGAATATTTGTACTGGATTTGTACTGGATCACCAAAAACAGAAACGACCCAAGGTCCTCCACCGGATGCAAAAAAACTATAGCACTTGCATGCAACAGGGTACTCTATGATAAAACGGAACAAACTATTCTTGTGTCCAGCAATATGGATGAATCCCAGATGCATTATTCTAAGTGGTGGTTACGTGACTATATGCATTTATGAAGACTATCATAGGATGATACACTAAAAAAGGTGAATTTTACTCTACATAAATTATTCCTCAATAAATCTGTTTGACATATATATATAATTTTAAAATAAATGGCATCTACATAATATAATAATTTATATCTATGTATATACAATATATGAGAAAAATTGGATATAACATATAATACTAGTAATAATTATTTACATAAATTGATGCTGTTTATTGTCTATAAATTATACCTCAGTGATTTTGATTTCAAAACAAGTCCTGGAATTATTTGACAGGTATGTTCTTAAAAACAAAATTTCTCTTAAAGAAGCTATATGATCTACAGCATTATCTATCAGTCAACAGACACTTAGGTAGTCCCTGCTACATGTTAGGAATTCTGCAAGTATCAGGATATGAAAACAAATTTAGATATGTATCTGTCTTCACTCTGTAGTGCATTGGAGAAATCAGGTGTTTTAATCAAATAACCATATACACATATGCACACAAAAAGCAAGGCAAATTCCAACTGTGACAAGTGCTTCAAAGGTGAGGAGCACAGAGCAAAGAGCCTGAATTGGGGATTTGGTCTGGCAAAATGGTCAGTGAAGGCTTCCCTGAAGTGGTGATTGGCCTGAGGTCTGAGAAATAACAGAGTTATTAAGCCAGAGAAGAATGGAAGTGCAGCCCAGGCAGAAAGATCAGCAGCTACAAACCCCCAGTGGGAAGAGGCCCGTAAGTCCCTCAGCTGAAAGGAGTTCTGTGTGGCAGAGCACAAGGGCGTGCAGGGCGGGCATAGTCAGCGTGAGGTGAGGGCAGGGGTGAGGGAAAGAGCAGAGCACGGAGTCTCGTGTGACCTACAGCCTGGGTTTGCTCAGGACTGTCCTAGCTTGGACCTGTGAATGATAAATTACAGGGGACCCTATGATAAGACCTATTGTCTCTCTCTTAAGAGTATTGAGAAACCATGACAGACATTAAATTGGAGGGTAGGGGGTCCTGGTTGGCACGTTTAGGTTTTCCATGTGAAAAGCTCATTCTGTGGTGTAGAGGACGGATGAGGGAGTGTCTTGCCAATGGGTTTCAGCCCCGGGCAAGTTCGCTATGGATTCAGTGTGACCAAAGAAATTGACAGCAAAACGTTCTTTGGGGTGAAAGGGTTTATTACCTGGCTTGTTCTCCAGCAGTAAGTCGAACACCAGCGTCTCTGCCTCCGTGCAGAGCACTGGTCCAAGCTCTCTATATAGTGCAATAATAGCTTATTGCCTAAAGGTGTGGAAGCAATAGCTTAGCAACAGGCCAGTTACATCATCAGGTGGTTTACGTTCAGTGAGGATCCTGGCCATAGGAACCCCAACTTCCCCACAGGGAGCAGGTCCCAGTGAAGATACAGCAGTGAGTCACATTATTGTTGTGGTTATCCATTTGAGAAATATTGTAGCTTGAATAGGATGGGGTAATGGAAATGACGAAAGGTAGAAAGATACAAAAAATATTTGAAGAAAATAAAATTGAGAGTCATGAGTATTAAAGAGCGGGAGCACAGGCCCCTAGGCAGTGGCTGACTAGATGGCAGTCCTGCTCACTGAGAGGGGAGCCACCTGGGCCTGACTTGGATGTGGTGAAGGTAAGGAGCACTTTAGGCACACTAGCAGACATACAGTCTAGAGCACAGACAAGAGATCAGCTGGAGAGAGGAATTTGTGAGTCACATGCATTTAGGCAATAATTGAATTCACTTGTGTAGATGAGGTTTCCCAGAAGAAGTATGAAGGGAAAAAATAGGAGGTTCTCATAAAATCAATTAAAATGGGTGGATGTCTTACCAATGTCTCTTACCTTCAGCTCAACGCTTCACTGCTGACGTTCTTGTGCCACCTCTGCCTGTGCTTCCCTCAGGAATTTGTCCTTTTCCTTGATGGCCTCTTCCTCCTTCAGAACACCTGGCAGCACTGCCATCTCATCTCCAATGGCACCTTGCTGCCGGTGCTCTGGTGCTGCTTCCTCCCTCATCAATAGCATTTCCCTCCTCAGGGCATCCACAGAAGTCTGCAGCTGGCATTCTTGTGCTGCCTCTTGCAACAACGCCACTTCCCTCCTCAGGGGATCTACTGAAGTTTGCCGCTCGTGTTCTTGCGCCGCCATTTCTTGGGTCTCCTCTGTAGACCTTTTTAAGAATGTGAGAAGTAGCCAACCCACAGTCCCTGCTGCCTCATGGACACTCTGCTTCTCAAAGGATCTACTTATTATACCAAGGGCCACCCCTACTGCCTCAGGTGTCACCTCCACTTGCCTCCAGTCCTGCGGTGGGGCCCAGTCCTCTAGGAGGCAGGCCACCTCAGACCACATACCCACTGGGGGATGATCCACTGTCTCCCCATTCACAGGGGCACCCGCTGAAGCATCCCTCCCATAAGGGCAGCCTGACTTTTTTCCTGGTCAACAGTGAATCCTGCTGACTACGCCAACTGTCTTGCCAATGGGTTTCAGCCCCGGGCAAGTTCACTATGGATTCAGTGTGACCAAAGAAATTGACAGAAAAACGTTCTTGGGGTGAAAGGGTTATACCCAACTTTATTTCCAGGTGGCAGATCAGTCACTAGAATCCCATTCACTCAGAGCAAATCTGCAGGCAGCAAGCCAGTCTCTGCCTCTGGGCCCCTCTGTCCACACAGCCATCCTCTGAGCCTCTCTGCACAGTCGTCCCCTGGGCCTCTCTGCACAGTCATCCCACACAGCCATTCTTCTGGGCCTCTGTCCTCGGCACTGCCACCACTCCAGCCTCTGCTCTGTTCTCCTGCAGCCTTGCAGCCCTGCCACCATGTCATGCCCAGAGCACTGGGCAGAGCTCTTTATATAGAGTCAACAGCCACAGGTGTGCAGTGAGCTAGTCAACCACAGGAACTCTCATTTTATCCATAGTGGAGTATCTGAAAAGTCTGATTTTCCCTTAATCAAATGACAATTCACTCTTCTCTAGGTCTGAGTAGAGAATAATAAGCTTTCAGTGATCATGTTTCATGCTTTGTCTTTAGGGAATGATGATAACAACCTCAACTCCATCTTCTATGAGCACCTGACAAGGGCCCTCCAGGAGACCCTCTGCGGAGACTTGGCTCTCGGCCGTTGGGGGAACTACAGCTCTGGTGATTGCTTTATTTTGGCCTCAGATTACCTCAATGCTTTTGTTCACCTGATTGAAACTGGAAATGGTCTTGTCACCTTTCAACTTCGAGGACTGGAATTCCGAGGTAAGAATGTCTTCGTTTGCGGATGTTGTCAGAAGTGAATCACTTGAGTTAATTATCATGTAAAGCTTTCATAAGAAGGCACCCTGATGGGGAGAATTAAATGCCTTTCCTGCAAATGGGAATCAAGGCACCTGCTACAACTCCTTTACCCACATTTTCTGATATAAGCAAATCCCAGTCATTGGAGGGAATCATGAAGTGAAACAGTCTGATATAAACCTTTGGAATAGCAAGTCGAAACTTTAGTTTCAATCCTTCTGGGAAGAACTCAGAAGTGGCAGGAGGCTGTGGAGCACATGAGGGTTCCATGTGGAGTCAGCCAGACCTAAAACCTACAGCCCACTTCTGGGGATTACTGGTGTTGTGGTCTGTTGAGGGCAAGTCAGTTAGTGTCTCTGAGCTTTGCTTTTCATCTATTAAAAAAAATAAGGATGGCGACCTCATGAAGTGGTGTGATTTAAGTGAGATCATGTATGTGCAGGCCCAACTAGAATGCTTCTCACTTTGTAGTTCCTGCTTCAGCCTGGATCTTGGAAGTGTGAGCCCTGTGTTCCCATCAGTCAGACGGGGAGTCGTGGGGTCCAGAACGCGAGGATCAGCTTAGTGGATGTGCTCGTGTTTCCAACTCCTGTGCTCTTTGTTCATTCCCTCATTCAGTACATGCTCTTCTAACACCGACTCTGGGTCGGGCAAAGTTCTAATGGTAGAGAGGCAGTGGGCACATGACCTGAGACTCTTCTCCTCCTGATGATTTCCTTCAGTGAGAGATACAAATGAGCCAGCTGGTTACAGCTTGGGGAAAGCCTATGAAGGCGGGAAGGAAGGTTCTGTAATCGCCATCACTGTAGAGGGTGAGGATGGTGAGCTGCTCCTTTCACGGAATGGTCCAGGCAGACCTCTGGTTTCCAGGATGGGAAGAACAGGAGGAAGAATGTTCCAGGCTGGAACTGATCATTGCCAAATGGATAAGTTGGAAGCAACTTGGAGCATCCCAGGCACCCAGGAGTGCTAATGTGGCCAGAGCTTACCAGCATGCTGGCAGCAACGTGGCACAGGAGACCAGAGTCTAGGTCACAGGGACATCACAGCCAGAGCAAGGGGGTTATATTTTATTCTCTGCATAATGGGATACATGCAAGGTTCTGGAAAGGGGAATAACCAGCCTAATTTGGACTTTAAGAGATGGTTCTGGTGGCTGTGTGGAGAATGGGTTAGAGGGTGATGCGTTCACAAACAGGAGACCACTTGCAAGGGTTTTGTGGTCATCCAAGCAGGAGCACCCGGAAGTGAAGAGAGATCTGGAGGTAGAAAGAGCAGGGCACAATGTTGGGGTGAGGGGCAGAGGAGGGTCCTCATGCTCCCCAGTTTCCAGGTGGAGTGCCTGAGCAAAGGTGCATTTACTGACATTGGGAAGTCTGGAAGAAAAGCAGGACTTTTGAATTTGAGGTATAAATCAAGAGCTCCATTTTGGATATTTTAATTTTAAAATGTCCTTGATTCATCCAAGTAAATTTATCAAGTAGCTAATTGGACATATGGGTCTTCTATTCATATAAGATATGTATTTTCAGCACTGATTTTATATCAAGCACTGGGCCAGATGCTGTGAATAAACAAGTGAGGGGCCACACCTTAAGGTGCTTGGGGTCTCACTGAGAAGACAGCATGTAATGAGCAGTTAACTGCCCAGGGAAATGTGTGCTTGGCAACACCATGCATAGGGCCCATGGGAACCAGAGAGGGGGGACCGGACCCAGACTGGGTCTGGGTCAGCTTGGCAGAGGACAAGCTGCAGGTGCAGGGGGTAGGGGGCCAGTGCTGTCACTGTTAATAAGGAGGCATGAGATATCCAGACATGGTTTTCTGGTGGTTTGGGAGGAAGGGGTTCAAACAATGCTAGAAAGGTAGGTAGGTGGGTCACAACCAATCAGAACCTCACAGTGACAAAAGGACACCTTTTAGCCAAGAGCACACTGCTGCCATTATCTCATATCTTTAACATGATTACCTGAAGAGGACCAAGTCTTTTTGTTCTTTGGATGAGAATTTCTAAGCATTAGTTTTGTGAAAATCTATTCCTTTTATTAACATTCCTAAGTAAATCTGTACAAAAGATTTTTTTCTGTAGTGGTGGTTTCTATGACCTATACATGTATTCTGTGCATCCTTACACATTTTATTAATCTAATTTAGGGAGCTTATTTTGGAAAAGGTTATTGGGCTGAGGGAATAGTGATCTGATTCTACAGAACAAACAAAAGCAGCAATTCCCTGAAATTTTGTGCAAATGCTAGAAAACGCCACAGGAGGTGGTGAGCATTGATTGTCTCTGGTGCAATGATGCAACAGAATTGTCTATTTTGAGGGCTTTCTGGTTTTCCTGGAAGTCACAGGAAGAACTCTTCAGTTAGCCTAGTGGAATCTAAGTTATAGTTTCTATCACTAGTTCTATGTGGCTTATAGCTTCTTCAGCAAACTTATCTGATCTTTGAGTTTAAAGGGTTGAAAGGTAATCAGAGTTTAGAAGTTTGCAATACTGTGTCTGCCAGCTCCATACCACAAACAGGGGCTCTTCATAGTCTGCCATCCTCAGTGATTGGGTCTCGCCTCCTGTCAACTATTTTTGGAGGCATAACCAGCCACCAAAAATCTTACTGGCTTCAGACAACAGGGATGCACTCTTTCTCACTCTTGTGTGAGCATCTGGTTTTTCTGCCACTCTTACTCCTGCAGCTGTATTCAGCCGAAAGATAGATGGGCCAGGATTGGAGGTGCAGCCACTACATCCGGGGCTGGCTACCAACTCTGGCCCCTTGCCTGTCCTCCAGGTGCCACTCAGCTTCCAGTGGGCTGGACTAGGCATCTTCACAACTAGGTGGTCTCGGGGCTTTTAAAGGGGGCACAGGAACACTGCAAGGCCTCTCATGGCCAAGCCTCTGGGATGGGTGCCATGTCAGTCCCACCACAGGCTACTGGCCAAAGCCATTCCTGAGGACAGTTCAGATTTAGGTAGAAAAATGGTCCTGGCATGTTGGACCATTCATTCACTGGGGGCCAACCTCCTAACAACATACAAGACTTCTGACACCTCATGGAGGAAATATGGAAAGAGGCTCAGGACTGGCATACACGTGGTCAGGCCCAAGACAGAGGTGGTGGTTGTACAGGTGAGACCTCCAGGATGGTCTCTCTAGGCGAGTTTCCTTCCTCCTGCCTACCACAGTAGGAATGTAACCTGACTATAAAGGTGGCTTAAACACAATAATGATGTTGCGAGAATAAAATGCCAGTTACCCTGCCCCATAGCACTTACTCTTGTGCAAAACACTTTCTGTGACCTAGTTGTACTGCAGTTTCAAAGACAGGGCTATCAAGAGAGCATGTACCTTGACAAAAATCTAAATTATGCTTCTGTTGCAGGGGGCAGCCCATTGACCTAGAATGGCTGTCCTGATTTGTATTTCTTTGCAACATATAGTACAGTATTCCCAGGGAAGATCTTGTTTCCTTTCTCCTCCTTGTAATTTTTCTAAGATATTGCTTCAGCATTTCACTCTTCTTTCCAATTCCTATTTTCCTAAATAGCAGGCTTTGTTTTGCTCAAGTTTAACCTACTTAGGCCAAACCTGGGGCAGTCAAAATACAGATAGGTTGGTTCTCCCTCTGGAAGCATACTGAACCTTCAGTGGAAACATGAGTGGCTCACAGCACAGGTAGACTCTCAGGTGGTCTTGGAGTTTTTAAAGGGGTCACAGGACCGCTGCAAGGTGTTTATTACTATGACTAAAAACCCCGGAGGAAAACAACTCCCGAGACCAGGGAGCAACAAGGTCTGCCCGTCTTTCTCTCACTAAAAGGGATGCATTTGTATCCAAAGGAGTTTTTAGTTGCAAGCAGCAGAACTGACCTCTAGTTAACTTAGGCAGGGGAAGGCCTCACTGGAGGTTATTGCACGGGACATGAACTTCCTGGGAAGGCTGGAAAAGCAGGCATGGTGACCATCAGAAAAGAGGCACATGTGAAAATCACAGTGCAGCACTGACCGTGAAGCAGTCTCATCTCTGCTGGTGGCCCAGGCCCTGCCTAATTTTCACAGACACCATGCCCCTTAATACTGGACACTGCTGCTACCACTGCTTCCCCAGAACCTGGATGAAAACCCCACCACCTCCCTCCAGAATCTCATGATACCTGCTAAGAAGAAAGGGCTTAGCTGCTACTAGGTAACATTTAAGCATGACCGTTGACATACTGAGTTTGATTTAATGAATGCATTCCACTTGAACCCTGCTTCTTTGTACCACCAGCTCACTACTCAAAGTCTGGTTGGGTGCATTCAAAGGGAAGCAATGGAGGGATGTGAGGGAGGCTTTTCAGTCCATAGAGTAGGAGGCGATCACTGTCTCTTGCTGAGACCCATCATATGGGTACACTGGCTGAGGTCATGCTAGCTGCCCTAATAGTTAAGTCCTAAATCTCAGCGACTGACCCAGTAGATGTTTATTTTGCACTCACATGGAGTCCAGTCAGTGAGAGGAGGGACTGGGGTAGGGAGTGTGTCCATTCCACACTACCAAGAATCCTGGCTAAGAGAAGCTCTGCCTATTACCTAACACCTTGCTTTTGAGGTCACTATGGGCTTCAGAATCAAGGTGGCAGAGAATGAGGATTGCAGGGAAGATTGTTATGGGCCAAGCCTGAACCTGGGATACCTCATTTGCTCTTATTGTCTGTTGTCCAGATTTGATATAAGAATGAGAGAAACTGAGAAATGTCATCTATCTGGCACCCAGGAGAAAAGGTAAAAGGTTTTGGTGAACACTTTGGCCACTCTCTGGCACACTGGGTAATATTTTAAACATAGAAAGGGATGCAGATCTGGGGTGACCCAAAAGAATGATTGAGGTCCATGGCACATCCTCTTTCCACTGACTGGCGCCATAGTGAATGACTGATACAGATTCAAATCAGGAATACAAACAAGGAAGCCACATTTTCCTATCCTACTCCTTTTGGCTTACACATCCCAGAATAGAAATAAGTTCTTTTCTTGTTAATATAAGGGAACAGGATCATAATGCCTCTGCTGCTCTTGGGTTTATGAGTATTACTTGCATCTACCTAACCAGGGAGCCTTTAAGGACACCATTCAAGAGGTGACAGATTAATCATTGGCTTTAAATCTAAGGCAAGGTAACAGATAATGCACTTTAGAAGGCCAACAGTGTGAGGGGCACCAACTTCAAGGTTTTTCAAAAGAAATGGAATTCTTTGGACTTTAAGTTCCATTTAACCATCATTTGAGTAGGTGGACACAGCAATATGGAGAAGTGAGTTGATTATCTGTCCAATGCACTTGTATTCTCCTTTAGCCATCCAGGTGGTCTAGGCTGATGGCTTCGCTTATTTCTATTAAAGGAGGAGAAAAGTGAATGAGGAGTCACAGCACTGACAATAAGAGGCAGCAGGCAACTTGAAAACAGTTTCTGAGGAGACAAAGAACCAAGACTAGAAGCAAAAAGAAGGCACTGGAGGGAGTCTTCAATGAGGCTGAGCTAGGGAGAGAACACTCACCCGCAAAGGTGGCATCTGCCCTCAGAATGACCACGACCCCACTGCTTCCTCCCATTGAACTCATGGGAAAAGCAAGGGCCAGGTCTTGCGTTCCCGAGCCAGGCAGAGGGGCAGCCCAGTAACCCACATGACTGTTTCTTAACCAGAACCTCTCTTTCTACCTGACCAGTTTCCTTTTCTCCTTTCTCCTTTTGGATATTTGTTCAAAATTTGTAGCATAGGAATTTTTTAGGTAATTGGGGTATAATGCCTTCAACACAACCTTTCAAAAGCTCCACATTGTATTTCTAATTACAAAAAAACCACAGAACCCTTTATATCAGGATACTTGCCAAAGCACTGAAAGTGGTTTGGCCTCTCAGATTCTCAATTTCTTCATCAGAGACTCAGTGCGATTTCCAAGTTCCTTTCCAGCATGGGCAGTCCATCAGTTTAGGAGATATAAAATATTTCCACCATATGGCATGCTTGAAGGAAAGTTGAGCCCCTCCCTGCTGGAGTTTGACTGGGATTCCCTCCCAGGGAACAGGTGCTGCTGGTGACATCCCAATGCTTGGGACCATGGCTGGTGTCAAGGGGAAGTTAAGCAGCTGCTTACTTTCCATGGCTACAGTGCCATATCAGGGAAGGTCGACACGCCTGAGCATTAGTCCACCAGCTAGTGTTGGGTTGAGCGCTAGAAGCACGACCACAGCAGTGAAGCAGAGTGGAAGAATTTAAGGCAAAGGGGTGAAGAGGACTTGCTATGATGGACTTGTAAGTGACAGAATCCCAAGGTCTGGAGGATGGAATCTGTGGTAGCTCATCTACAGTGACAGGACAGAAGGGAGAGCATGAAGAAGATGGTGTTAGAGGAAAGGTGTGAGGAGGTGAGAATGGGTGGACTGGGGAAATGTACTGTGAGAAGAGCTCCCTTGAGGCTAGTGATCATGATTTTAAAGGATGACCTGTTTAAGCTTGCTCATGTTTTTCTCGGAGCCACATTCTGTTTCATGGGTGCGGGTATGGAATGTCAGAGTTGGAGTTAATAAGGATTGACTAGGTCAATGAGCATCATGACATAAAACAAGGATTAGGGAACTGACAGTGTTTGTGAGGTTGTGATAATGAGTCTAATACCTGGCCATGGGATGGCAGCTGAGAAACCAGGGAAGTGAGAGCAGGAGAGAGGTGGGAAGCAGACCTGGTGGTAGTTCTTCCGGCATCTGGAAAAGATACAAGGATTGTTGAAGTTGAAACACTAGAGGAAATGAGCTGGAAAGAGGTGGTTGCTGGAGAGTAGGATATTTGAAACTGATGTTTACAGACGGGAAGCAGTTTTTGGTCTTCAGAGTCTAGAGTTATGACCATAGAATGAGTGGCTGAGGTTGAGTAAAAGATGAGATCACTGCAGGGGTGGAGGCTGGGGGCCAGGATATTAGAAGGAGCATCTCTGTGGCTCCTGGCATTTCAAGGGTGCTGACATAGAGCCAAAATCCTCATGGAAGGACTGGGAGTGACCTAGAGGGACCCTAGAAGATGGTGGCAAGAGAGAATGGTGTGGGCAAAGTGAGAGGTGGCCTGACAAGCATCAGTGAGAAATAAGAGGATGTCTGCCACCTGCTTTGGACCCAGTGGTGAGAGGGTGTGTGAAAACCATCAGCTCCACCTGGGAGAGCTGTAAAGGGAACAAGTTTCCCACAGAGCAACAAGGAGGGGAGAACATTTAGAAAAGTTGAGGGATAGATCATAACTTACAAAGGGCATAGCACAAGGATTTCAAGAGTTTGTGGCCTGAGTGGGATGGGGTAGTGGTTAAGGTGAGTTTGAAAAACTGATTTATAGAACGGTATGGAAACTAGGCTACAGGAGTCCTGGGCTTCCTGTGGCCAATGATGTGAACTGCAGCAATGCAACGTTCTCTCAAGATATGAAGAAGCAGGTCCTAACCTCTAAGGTTGGGTCACATGCATGGATATTTTTGAGGCTGCTGAGAGGACAATCATGCATGTAGATATGCCTTTTCTCAGTATTTCCTTGCAATGAATGATACTGAATTTGTGTATATTTTCTACATTCTCATGTGATCAAGTATTTCCAGTGTTCACTCATATACTAGTTCAAACAAGAAAACATAATCAATATAGATTACTTTGTCCTTTTATTTAAAACAAAGTAGCAATGCAAATTAGGTTTATTTTTAAGTGTTGTATGTGTAGATCATGAATTCTTGGGATCAGGAAATTATCCATGATGGTCGGCATGGTGGGTGGTCAGTAAACGTTTCTTGATAACAAAATAATAAGTAATAATTTGAAAACCAGCTCTGGTTTATTTTCAATATTCTTGCAAAATTTATATATTCAGTTCTTTCTTCCTGCAGGCTATGAAGTCAGTTAAACCAGGCTCTTGTTAGACTGTGAGACCCTCAAAGACCGAGGCGCCTTCCCTTTCACATCTCCCTCACAGTACACTGACTGGCTCGTTGTAGGATGCCCAGTGAATATTGGTCGAGTGAAAAAGTGCAGACAGTCTGAAGTTTACTGAGCAACAAGTATATGCCAGGCACCATACTAAGCACTCTACTTATGTTATCAGAATATTCCTTACAATAACTCTATAAAGTAAGTAGGTGTTATCATCTTTGTTTCAGACATGAGAACATTGGATTAATGACCATTAGTAAGTCTTAAAGTCTTCAAGGTTTCACAGCCACCATTGATGGGGGAGGGATAAACACCTAGATGAGGAGGGCTCTGAAGTCCATGACCTTTGCAGTGGACCCCACTGCCTTGGAGGTGAGGGAGCAAAGGAGGTAGGAAGGAAAAAAGGGAGGAGGAAGGAGAAAATATGAGAGAAAAATATAAGTAACCATTTTAAAAAAACTCTCTGGTTGTTGAAATTCAAAAAGAAGAGTTTTAACTGAATGTGCTCTTAATTGCTAATAATGGCACCACCATTTTCAGCAGCTCAATTTCTTGAATTCTGCCTGAGCAACTGTGAAGCCTGGATGGCTCTCACAGAATGAACATGGAAGCAAAGGCATATTTCTCAGGAGGCAGCTGCACATCGCCATCAGGTCTGGAAAATAGCAAAACATTGGATTTATGTTCCTGTCTGTGTGAAATGTTATCAGCCATCTCATAGTTTGGCCAACACCCCATAATCACAGTCCCATGGGGACATTTAAAAAACATCTGTGTAACCTAATCTTCTCTAAAGCTAATCTGACCAAAGCCTTTACCCTAGCTAGCTAATCCAGGTAGAGACTCAGCTCCCCCACTAACCTTGGGACTATCTAGAATTCTCTTTTTCTCTATGGCAACAGTTAGGTTATTAGCAAGTCCTTAGTTTCTATGTCCACACAGTTTGTGTAATCTGTTAAATCCCTCAGTTCTAAATCTACCCTTAAAATAATAGGTTCTCCATTCGGAATTCCTAAATGTATTTTTCTTCATTTCTTTGGGTGGTGTGGTAGTGAGGGAGTCAAAGCTGTGCTTGGCTAGATAACAAGTCTGGAGGACAATGGACTTTCCTGTTGAATATTAACAGTCTGGCTATTTTAACATTCAACACTCAAAAATAAGTCTGTAGGAAAAAAGTAAGATAATACAATTTAGAGCTAAATATGAATTAGAAAGTACTCAGTTTTTCCGTGTAAAGCTGAGTGCACTGGTTTTCTTCATCTGTAAATAGGGCAGGAGTTGGGGAAAACCGCATTACTCACAGAAATAATTGTTACGTACTTTAACGTTTCTTGCACTTATGCTTCGAATCTGCCCAGTATAAGTTACCACGTGTGCTAAGTGATTTGGTTTGCTTCACTTTCTCCTGTGGCTTGAGGAAAAAAGTAAATTCCACAAACTTTTGCTCGTAATTTGTCAAGCTTCACTATACAGTGTATGATAAAGGAAAAAATACTGATTTTAAATTCAAAAGACAAATCCTTCTACTGGACAAGTTGCTTTTGAGACAACGTCCTTATTTATAAAAGGGAAGTGACACCTGCCTAACCAGGTTGTTGTGTGCAATAAATCCGGTGCTATCCGAGAAATCAGTTGGTAAGTGTCACATAAATAGATGATGTTTTGTAATAAAAATTCTCTGAGAAAAACAATGCAATTTCATTTAAAGGTAGTATACTGGATTCAAAAATCTACCTTTTAAAACGGGTCACAAGAAAATTTTTATTTTTATTTTTTTTTTAGAAAAACTTGCATTTTATCTACATTGAAATAGCAAATCAACCAAAGTTGAAAACTGGTTAGATTCATTTAATATCCATTTTTAAATCATTATTTGAAACTTTTAAGGAGTTAAAACAGCTCATTCTACTTTTTTTATTGAAATATAACTGATAGGCAATATCATATTAGTTTCAGGTGTACAACATAGTGATTGGACATTTCATGTACATTATGACATACTCACCACAATAAGAGTAGTTACTATCTGTCACCATACAAAGTCATTACAGTGTTACTATATTCCCTATGCTGTACTATCATCCCCATGATTTATTTATTTATTTATTTATTTATTTTTGAGAGGGCATCTCTCATATTTATTGATCAAATGGTTGTTAACAACAATAAAATTCAGTATAAGGGGGTCAATGCTCAATGTACAATCATTAATCCATCTCAAGTCTAATTCTTATCAGTCTCCAATCTTCTGAAGCATAACGAACAAGTTCTTACATGGTGAACGAATTCTTACATAGTGAATAAATTCTTACATGGTGAACAGTACAAGGGCAGTCATCACAGAAACTTTCGGTTTTGATCACGCATTATGACCTATAAACAATCAGGTCAAATATGAATATTCGTTTGATTTTTGTACTTGATTTATATGTTGATCCCATATTTCTCCCTTTATTATTATTATTATTTTTATTTTTAATAAAATGCTGAAGTGGTAGGTAGATGCAAGATAAAGGTAGAAAACATAGTTTAGTGCTGTAAGAAGGCAAATGTAGATGATCAGATGATCAGGTGTGTGCCTATGGACTAAGTATTAATCCAGGCTAGACAAGGGCAGCAAAACATCCACGGATGCAGAAGATTTCTCTCAAAGCAGGGGGGGTGAGGTTCTGAGCCTCACCTCTGTTGATCCCCAAATTCTCACCTGATGGCCCCCCTGCGACTGTGCCTGTCTTAGGTTGTATCTCCCTTGAGGAATCTTACCCGTCTCTGGCTAACCAGTCACCTTCCGGGGCCATACAGGGAAATGTAAAGTTGGTAAGTGAGAGAGAAGCCATATTGTTTGCAAAGGTTAGCTTTTTACTTCTTTGCAGATTTATGCCCTGTGGCTTCTATGCCCAGCACTTGTCTCGAGGTATCTTTACCACCTGGAGGAATTATGATACTCGGTAAATTCGATATGAGGCACGAATTCTATTTAAGGGTTGTAATTAGGAAGAAAGAAGAAAAGCTACAGATGTAGCATATGGAAGGAAACATGGGAGGATTGATTATTTCTTTGACATATCTTCTTGTAGAGTACCTTAAGTATGTATAGGTTTAAAACTACTAACTAATTTGCACACACATATTAACATAATAGGAATACGGTGACATAAACAAAGCAAATCTATAATTACCAGCCATCTCCAGTGAAGCCAAGAAAACCATTTAGGTACCCTAGGCATTTGTGAAAATTTGTCTATGATATGATGGATATTGTCCAACTGTACTTGAACCGTCTGAGAGAAATCAGACAAATTAAAGCAGCCCAATTCTGGGATCTGTTCACATCCCATATATTCTTTTAACTGTAGATAGTCTATAGTCATAAGATTTTGGAGTGCTACACCTTGCACCCCTCCCAACTCCTGGTTGAGTTCCAACAGTACAGATCCGGTCAAATTCGTTGTCTCACTGTATGCACATGCCAGCCTAGACATCTCCCTCCTCATTCCTATGGCAAGTCCAGGAGACGGTGGGCTGGATGCAGCCACAACCGCAGCATCGTCCAGATCCCTGTGGAGGCTTTTTGATGATCATCCCCTGGCACAAGTCCTCCAGAGAGTGCTGATGCCGGAAGCTCCTCCTCATATCGTATCTTAGTTCATTTTCTGGGTATCCAAGCTAGGCCTTGATCTTCTGCATAGAAACAAACAGACCCTTTGCCCACACTTTGGCATGCCCTCTATACCACTGTGCAGAACTCATTGGAGGTCAGCATACAGTAACTGCTTTTTTTTTTTTTTTAAGAGAAAGGAATATTATCAGAAAAGAGTACCTCCATAGCTGATCATCTGACACTCTTTAAGTGATCAACATTAAGGATATTTAAAGCATGCGTTGATCTTTGATTTACCAATGGTTTTATCCTATCAAGGAGTAATCCCCCTTTTCTTTCTTTCTTTCTTTCTTTCTTTTTTTTTTTAATTTTTAATCTATACCTACATGAAGAATACTATGTTTACTATGCTCTCCCCTATATCAGGTCCCCCCTAACAACCACATTATGATTACTGTCCATCAGCTTAGCAAAATGTTGTAGAGTCACTACTTGTCCTCTCTGTGTTGTACAGCCCACCCTCCCCTTTCTCCCTCCCCCCCATGCATGCTAATCTTAATACCCCCTTCTTCTTCTCCCCACCTTATCCCTCCCTGCCCACCCATCCTCCCCAGTTCCTTTCCCTTTGGTACCTGTTAGTCCATTTTTGGGTTCTGTACTTCCGCTGCTGTTTTGTTCCTTCAGTTTTTCCTTTGTTCCTATACTCCTCAGATGAGTGAAATCATTTGGTATTTCTCTTTCTCCGCTTGGCTTATTTCACTGAGCATAATACTCTCCAGCTCCATCCATGTTGCTGCAAATGGTTGGAATTTTCCACTTCTTATGGCTGAGTAGTATTCCATTGTGTATATGTACCACATCTTCTTTATCCATTCATCTACCGATGGACATTTAGGTTGCTTCCAATTCTTGGCTATTGTAAATAGTGCTGCGATAAACATACGGGTGCATCTTTCTTTCTCAAACTTGATTGCTGCGTTCTTAGGGTAAATTCCTAGGAGTGGAATTCCTGGGTCAAATGGTAGGTCTGTTTTGAGCATTTTGATGAACCTCCATACTGCTTTCCACAATGGTTGAACTAATTTACATTCCCACCAGCAGTGTAGGAGGGTTCCCCTTTCTGCACAGCCTCACCAACATTTGTTGTTGTTTGTCTTTTGGATGGCAGCTATCCTTACTGGTGTGAGGTGATACCTCATTGTAGTTTTAATTTGCATTTCTCTGATAATTAGCGATGTGGAGCATCTTTTCATGTGTCTGTTGGCCATCTGTATTTCTTTTTTGGAGAACTGTCTGTTCAGATCCTCTGCCCATTTTTTAATTGGGTTATTTGTTTTTTGTTTGTTGAGGCGTGTGAGCTCTTTATATATTCTGGACGTCAAGCCTTTATCGGATCTGTCATTTTCAAATATATTCTCCCATACTGTAGGGTTCCTTTTTGTTCTATTGATGGTGTCTTTCGCTGTACAGAAGCTTTTCAGCTTAATGTAGTCCCACTTGCTCATTTTTGCTGTTGTTTTCCTTGCCCGGGGAGATATGTTCCGGAAGAGGTCACTCATGTTTATGTCTAAGAGGTTTTTGCCTATGTTTTTTCCAAGAATTTAATGGTTTCATGACTTACATTTAGGTCTTTGATCCATTTTGAGTTTACCTTTGTATATGGGGTTAGACAATGGTCCAGTTTCATTCTCCTACATGTAGCTGTCCAGTTTTGCCAGCACCATCTGTTGAAGAGACTGTCATTTTGTATGTCCATGGCTCCTTTATCAAATATTAATTGACCATATATGTTTGGGTTAATGTCTGGAGTCTCTAATCTGTTCCACTGGTCTGTGGCTCTGTTCTTGTGCCAGTACCAAATTGTCTTGATTACTATGGCTTTGTAGTAGAGCTTGAAGTTGGGGAGTGAGATCCCCCCTACTTTATTCTTCTTTTTCAGGATTGCTTTGGCTATTCAGGGTCTTTGGTGTTTCCATATGAATTTTGAATTATTTGTTCCAATTCATTGAAGAATGTTGCTGGTAATTTGAGAGGGATTGCATCAAATCTGTATATTGCTTTGGGCAGGATGGCCATTTTGATGATATTAATTCTTCCTAGCCATGAGCATGGGATGAGTTTCCATTTATTAGTGTCCCCTTTAATTTCTCTTAAGAGTGACTTGTAGTTTTCAGAGTATAAGTCTTTCACTTCTTTGGTTAGGTTTATTCCTAGGTATTTTATTCTTTTTGATGCAATGGTGAATGGAATTGTTTTCCTGATTTCTCTTTCTATTGATTCATTGTTAGTGTATAGGAAAGCTACAGATTTCTGTGTGTTAATTTTGTATCCTGCAACTTTGCTGTATTCCGATATCAGTTCTAGTAGTTTTGGAGTGGAGTCTTTAGGGTTTTTTATGTACAGTATCATATCATCTGCAAATAGTGACAGTTTAACTTCTTCTTTACCAATCTGGATTCCTTGTATTTCTTTATTTTGTCTGATTGCCATGGCTAGGACCTCCAGTACTATGTTAAATAACAGTGGGGAGAGTGGGCATCCCTGTCTGGTTCCCAATCTCAGAGGGAATGCTTTCAGCTTCTCGTTGTTCAGTATAATGCTGGCTGTGGGTTTATCATATATGGCCCTTATTATGTTGAGGTACTTGCTCTCTATTCCCATTTTGCTGAGAATTTTTATCATGAATGGATGTTGAATTTTGTCAAATGCTTTTTCAGCATCTATGGAGATGATCATGTGTTTTTTGTCTTTATTTTTGTTGATGTGGTGGATGATGTTGATGGATTTTCTAATGTTGTACCATCCTTGCATCCCTGGGATGAATCCCACTTGGTCATGGTGTATGATCCTTTTGATATACTGTTGAATTCTGTTTGCTAATATTTTATTGAGTATTTTTGCATCTACATTCATCAGGGATATTGGTCTGTAATTTTCTTTTTTGGTGGGGTCTTTGCCTGGTTTTGGTATTAGGGTGATGTTGGCTTCATAGAATGAGTTTGGGAGTATTCCCTCTTCTTCTATTTTTTGGAAGACTTGAAGGAGAATGGGTATTATGTCTTCTCTGTGTGTCTGATAAAATTCCGAGGTAAATCCGTCTGGCCCCGGGGTTTTGTTCTTGGGTAGTTTTTTGATTACCGTTTCAATTTCTTTGCTCGTAATTGGTTTGTTTAACTTTTGTGTTTCTTCCTTAGTCAGTCTTGGGAGGTTGTATTTTTCTAGGAAGTTATCCATTTCTTCTAGGTTTTCCAGCTTGTTGGCATATAGGTTTTCATAGTAGTCTTTAATAATTCTTTGTATTTCTGTGGAGTCTGTTGTGATTTTTCCATTCTCATTTCTGATTATGTTGATTGGTGTTGATTCTCTTTTTCTCTTAATAAGTTGGGCTAGACGCTTATCTATTTTGTTTATTTTCTCAAAGAACCAGCTCTTGGTCTCATTGATTTTTGCTATTGTTTTATTCTTCTCAATTTTGTTTATTTCTTCTCTGATCTTTATTATGTCCCTCCTTCTGCTGACTTTAGGCCTCATTTGTTCTTCTTTTTCCAGTTTTGTTAATTGTGATGTTAGACTATTCATTTGGGATTGTTTTTCCTTCTTCAAGTGTGCCTGGATTGCTATATACTTTCCTCTTAAGACTGCTTTTGCTGCGTGCCACAGAAGTTGGGGCTTAGTGTTGTTGTTGTCATTTGTTTCTATATATTCCTTGATCTCTATTTTGATTTGTTCATTGATCCATTGATTATTTAGTAGCATGTTGTTAAGCCTCCATGTGTTTGTGAGCCTTTTTGTTTTCTTTGTAGAATTTATTTCTACTTTTATACCTTTGTGGTCTGAAAAATTGGTTGGTAGAATTTCAATATTTTGGAGCTTACTGAGGCTCTTTTTGTGAGCTAGTATGTGGTCTATTCTGGAGAATGTTCCATGTGCACTTGAGAAGAATGTATATCCTGTTGCTTTTGGATGTAGAGTTCTATAGATGTCTATTAGGTCCATCTGTTCTAGGGTGTTGTTCAGTGCCTCTGTGTCCTTATTTTCTGCCTGGTGGATCTATCCTTCGGGGTGAGTGGTGTGTTGAAGTCTCCTACAATGAATGCATTGCAGTCTTTTTCCCTCTTTAGTTCTGTTAGTATTTGCTGCACATGTGCTGGTGCTCCTGTATTGGGTGCATATATATTTAGAATGGTTATATCCTCTTGTTGGACTGAGCCCTTTATCATTATGTAGTATCCTTCTTTATCTCTCATTACTTTCTTTGTTTTGAAGTCTATTTTGTCTAATATTAGTACTGCAACCCCTGCTTTCTTCTCACTGTTGTTTGCCTGAAATATGTTTTTCCATCCTTTGACTTTTAGTCTCTGCTTGTCTTTGGGTTTGAAGTGAGTTTCTTGTAAGCAGAATATAGATGGGTCTTGCTTTTTTATCCATTCTATTACTCTGTGTCTTTTGATTGGTGCATTAAGTCCATTTACATTTAGGGTGACTATTGAGAGATATGTACTTATTGCCATTGCAGGCTTTAGATTCGTGGTTACCAAAGGTTCAAGGTTAGCTTCTTTAGTATCTTACTGCCTAACTTAGTTATATACACTGTCCAGAGATTCTCTTCTTCTCTCCCTTCTTATTCCTCCTCCTCCATTCTTCATATGTTGTATGTTTTGTTCTGTGCTCTTTTTAGGGGTGCTCCCATCTAGAGCAGTCCCTGTAGGATGCCCTGTAGAGGTGGTTTGTGGGAAGCAAAATCCTTCAGCTTTTGCATGTCTGGGAATTGTTTAATCCCGCCATCATATTTAAATGATAGTCGTGCTGGATACAGTATCTTAGGTTCAAGGCCCTTCTGTTTCATTGCATTAAGTATATCATACCATTCTCTTCTGGCCTGTAGGGTTTCTGTTGAGAAGTCTGATGTTAGCCTGATGGGTTTTCCTTTATAGGTGACCTTTTTCTCTCTAGCTGCCTTTAAAACTCTTTCCTTGTCCTTGATCTTTGCCATTTTAATTACTATGTGTCTTGGTGTTGTTCTCCTTGGATCCTTTCTGTTGGGGGTTCTGTGTAATTCCATGGTCTGTTCGATTATTTCCTCCCCCAGTTTGGGGAAGTTTTCAGCCATTATTTCTTCAAAGAGACTTTCTATCCCTTTTCCTCTTTCTTCTTCTTCTGGTATCCCTATAATACGAATATTATTCCTTTTGGCTTGGTCACATAGTTCTCTTAGTGTTGTTTCATTCCTGGAGATCCTTTTATCTCTCTCTATGTCAGCTTCTATATGTTCCTGTTCTCTGGCTTCTATTCCTTCAATGGCCTCTTGCATCTTATCCATTCTGCTTATAAATCCTTCCAGGGATTGTTTTACTTCTGTGATCTCCTTCCTGACATCTGTGATCTCCCTCCGGACTTCATCCCACTGCTCTTGCATTTTTCTCTGCATCTCATCCCATTGCTCTTGCATTTTTCTCTGCATCTCTGTCAGCATGTTCATAATTTTTCTTTTGAATTCTTTTTCAGGAGGACTGGTTAGGTCTGTCTCCTTCTCAGGTGTTGTCTCTGTGATCTTTGTCTGCCTGTAGTTTTTTCTTTTCATGGTGATAGAGATAGTGTGCAGAGCTGGTACAAGTTACCACTGGAAGAGCTTCCCTTCTTGTTGGTTTGTGGCCTTCCTCACCTGGGAGAATAGCGACCTCTAGTGGCTTGTGCTGGGCAGCTGTGTGCAGACAGGGCTTCTGCTTCCTGCCCATTTGCTATGGGGTTTATCTCTGCTGTTCTGTGGGCGTGGCCTGGCTGGGGCTGCTCCTCCAAAATGGTGGAGCCCCGTTGGAGGGGGAGCGGCTGGGAGGCTATTTATCTCCATAAGGGGCCTCTGTGCTCCCTGCTGCCCAGGGGGTTAGAGTGCGCAGAGATCCCCAGATTCCCTGCCTCTGGTCTAAGTGGCCTGTCCTTCTCCTTTAAGACTTCCAAAAAGCACTCTCCAAACCAAAACAACAACAGCAACAATGAGAGAGGGAACAGAAAAAAAAAGGGAAAAAACACTTGATTTTTTTTTTTGTCCTCAGGCGCCGGTCCCAGGCACCCGCTCACTGGTCGTGCTGCCCTGCCTTCCTAGCACCAGGGCCCCTGTCCCTTCAAGGCTTCCAAAAAGCACCCGCGCACTGGTCCTGCAGGGAAAAACAAGCGATATTCTTTGTCCTCAGGCGCCGGTCCCAGGCACCCGCTCACCAGTCCCGCCGCCCTGCCTCCCTAGCACCAGGATCCCTGTCCCTTTAAGGCTTCCAAAAAGCACTCGCCAAAAAGAGAAAAAAAAAAGGGGAAAAACGCACGATTTCTTCCGTCCTCAGGTGCCGGTCTCAGGAACCCACCCACCGGTCCCGCAGGGAAAAACGCAGGATATTCTTTGTCCTCAGGCGCCGGTCCCAGGCACCCTCTCACCAGTCCCACCGCCCTGCCTCCCTAGCACCGGGGTCCCTGTCCCTTTAAGTCTTCCAAAAAGCACTCCCCAAAAAGAGAAAAAAAAAAAGGGGAAAAATGCGCGATTTCCTCTGTCCTCAAGTGCCGGTCCCAGGCACCCGCTCACCGGTCCCGCCACCCTGCCTCCCTAGCAACGGGGTCCCTGTCCCTTTAAGGCTTCCAAAAAGCACTCGCCAAAAAGAGAAAAAAAAAAGGGGGAAAAACACGCGATTTCCTCTGTCCTCAAGTGCCGGTCCCAGGCACCCACTCACCGGTCCCGCCACCCTGCCTCCCTAGCAACGGGGTCCCTGTCCCTTTAAGGCTTCCAAAAAGCACTCGCCAAAAAAAAAAAAAAAAAACCCTTCCGGTTTCTTTCCACCCGCTGGGAGCCGGGGGGAGGGGCGCTCGGGTCCCGCCGGGCCAGGGCTTGTATCTTACCCCCTTTGCAAGGCGCTGGGTTCTTGCAGGTGTAGATGTGGTCTGGATGTTGTCCTGTGTCCTGTGGGCTCTATTTTAGGAAGATTTTTCTTTGTTATATTTTCATAGCTCTATGTGTTTTTGGGAGGAGATTTCCACTGCTCTGCTCCCGCCGCCATCTTGGCTCCCAATGATTTATTTATTTTATAAGTGCAATTTTGTACCACTTAATGGCCCTTAATTTTTTCACCCATACCCCCAAACCTCTCCCCTATAGCAACTACCAGTTTATTCTCTGTTATTTATGAGTCTGTTTCTGATTTGTTTTTAGATTTCACATACAAGTGAAATCATATGGTATTTGTCTTTCTGCCTGGCTTATTTCATGAGCATAATACCCATGTTGTTGCAAATGGCAAGATTAGAAAATTCTAGTTCTTATGTACATCTTAAAGCAAATTGAGGCTCCTTGGAATTTAAAATTATTATAATAAAAATCTCTGCTCTATCTTACTATGCTGATAGTGACTGCAATGGGGTGTGACAGGAGGGACTTGATAATATGGGTGAATTTAATAACCACAGTGTTTTTCATGTGAAATCTTCATAAGATTGTATATCAGTGGTACCTTAATTTTAAAAAAATCTGCTATGCCCACAAAATCAAACATGCTATAATTATTCTAACATCCTTTTTCCTGTACTGCACACTGGGTCAATACATTTCTCCTAGATTCTCAGTGTGATATTTAAAAGTGCACAAGTCCAATGTTGTTGATGCACTGCAAGTTGGGAGTTGGGGAGAAATTGTCCAGTAAAATAATCAAGAAGTAGATTTATTCAGTGTCTCAACAGGCTGCTCCTATGCCTGGCTTTAGTAACACTCTGTGACCTTAGTCATGTCATGTGTTTTTGCACTCTGTTTCTCCATCTTTAAGCTTAGATTGATTTAAAGGGGTGATTATCATATGAATGTTTAGCAATTAGGAAACAGGAAGTGTAATGGGATCACTTTACATATAAATATATTATTGTTATAATAACTATTTATCTCCAGAAATTAAATCTAGTGAGGGCTGGTAGATATAGGGGTCTCCTCCCAGTGGCTGGGGATAGATGACATACATGAACGCTCCTTAATTTAAGCTCATGTTTTAAGATTCTGTCCCAGAGAAATAATGTGGAGTGGAGGAGGGGCTGAGAAGGGCATCTCCATGACACTGAAGTTGCAAGAGAAGTTTAGGGGCAGGAGGAATCATACTGTGACCTTCTTGAAAATTACAGTAATTCAAAAGCTTTTTAAAGCTTTCTCTGACACTATTTCATTTGGCCACAGAATGGCATTTGATATGACCATCTAGCAAGAGGCAATGATAGTTTAGATTTCCAGCCTTAGGAAAATGTTATAGATGCCCTCTCCCTGTTCACCTCTCTGTCATTGTATGTATGGCATGACATTAAGAGAGCATAAAAGAGACAACATCTCCAACAGGAGCTGGCTGGGCCTGAGCCTGTTTCCCACATCTTGTGCTTCTAACATGTAACATGCCCTCCAGGCTGTGTGAGGCCCAAAAGTGTGTGGAGGTGAACTGCTCTGAGCTTAGCAGCCAGTTCTGGTGATTTCCTACTTGTGACCCTGAGCAATTCAGGAATGCTCTTCACTGGGACTTCACAGGGAATACATTTTATGTAATAATCCAACACACACATCCCAAAGCATGCATCTGTCATCCCACCTGCAGCTTGAAAAGCACTGGCCAGACTATATCTTTGCCTAATTAGAGTCCACTCTATGGGCAGGGTCTAATTGTATTTAAGGGTAATCCAAGCCTCTCCCTGTCAGTCTCCTCCTCATTGTTGGTGTATGTGAAACACCAGCCCAACACCCACCACAGATGGCTGATGAAGGCAGAGACCATTTGAAACTCTATTCAAATAAATGTCTAGTAAAGCTGTTTTAAAAAATTAGCAGTGGATGACACCATATGTATTAATGAGGATATTTTCTGTGGAATACAGTCAGTCAGATTCTTTGGGACAACTGAGCTTTGTTTCTCAAAATACTCACATCAGATAAGGAGAAGAATTCGAGGACCAGGAGGCCCAATCTTTAAGTGTGGTGCGCATTTAGACTTTAATGCACATGTTCCTGCTGGAAGGCTATAGAGCAAGCTCACGTTTTTTTCAATGCAGCCTTTCTTTGCAGGGGAATGTGTCCTTTCAAGTCCTTATCACATAAGGGCTCAGTGTTTCCATCATTTCCTCCTGGTAAAAGCCTAAACCCTGGTTCCAGTTCCCATCACTTGTCACATGAAATGGGGCCGTGGGTGGTTGTTCTCTTCTCCTTACTCCCCGAAGGCTGCAGGGGAATCTTTCTTAAGAGCAAGTTTCCTCATGTTTCTTTGGGATTTAAAAATCCCCATCATCTGCCTGTTACTTATAGAATTTCATCCAAATGTCTCCATCAGAGTCAAGTTTCCACTCCAACCTGCTCTGCATAACCTTCCTCTATCCCAGGATTCCCATCCAAGAGAATACCTTCCTCATTGTTTGAAATGGATGGTGGGTGGGGGGACACTTTATGTTTATTTTTGGTTTTCCAGGATCTTCTGTTCAGGCAGCCATTCTTTGGCTTCCCAACTTTCCCAAGACAATGTCAACCCTACCTCCTACTTGGCTGACTGTTAAAGCAGGTGTGTCTACACTAACCAGCCACACAGAGTAGCTACACTCCTGTGCTTGTCAGTGAGATTACATTAAAATTTCACCATTGCTCAACACACAGTAATTGTCAGAAGCTAGATGGAGAGAAATGACCCATATCAAGAACTTCCTAAAAGGTATGAAGTTCTTCCTGTCCTAAAGACACTCTAAAATCTGCTGTTGGGTGACGCCAGACTTCTGCAGAACTACGTACGTAAGACTGAGTTGTTTTGGCCACCTATAGAAATGCTTTTCTTATGTTAGAATGGCTCAGTGAACCTTCTGTTTGTGTTGATCATATTGCAAAATGGTCTTTTTATGAGGGTCCTGTGTATATCATCTTTCTGGTATCTTTGCCAGAAATAGTTATGATCTTTCCAAGCAGTTAAGGACACTAAGAAACTATTCAAGTTTTCTTTCTATATTGGCAGCAAGAAAGTGTGTGAAATCTGACCCCCCTTTAGTAAACACACAGGGCATCTCTTGGTACTATTTTGGCTTCATCATACGTTTTTGTGCCCATTTTCACCTAAATTTTATCATTTGCTTTTGTACTGTGTCTGCCTTTTTAGATGGACTTCATTCCTTTTTGGAATTAAGTGTGAATACATAAGGCAGGCTTGGCCTGTCACTGGTAGATATGGCAACTGGCACTAAAAAGGGGGCAGTGCTCCTTTGGAAACAACTGAAGATGAAAGTGCCAGGTGGTCAGGAGTGGGCTGCTGGTCCCAGCAGCAAAGGCTGCCCTGTGTTTTGGCCTCATTTGGGTAATTGATACATACCCTGTATGGCAAGACATCTGGGATCTTCTAGATAGATTTTTCAGTTCAAACACTAAATTTCCACAGCTTTAATAGTAGTTCTTGTCTATCAGAAATAAAAGACTCCAACATACTCTCAAAATTACTTTTTCAAATATTTATTGAGTGCTATCTATGTCCCACTGACTTAGATCATGGGAACACAGCATCAGTTTAATGGGACACAGGCTGAGACACAACCATTTCACCTGGCTGGGAAGGTCACAGAGTGTGGGGGCAATTGGCCTTCAGTGTTCCCTTCGGAGGGAATGTTTTCTAAACCCATGAGCTTCTCTGAGAAGAACATGGGCCTTGATTTTCATTTGAACAGCAAAATCAGTGCATCTGCAGAAATTATTTGGTTTCATTATTTTCATATTCTTTTACAGTGTGATCCTGACTATGAATCTTGTCTTCCTAAGAGAAGGTAGCAAGATGTACGTGAACTGAGCATCTATTAAAAACCTTTGACGGTTACATATCTCTCAACCCTAGCAGTCCTTCAGGGCAAATTTTCTTCAACTGTCCCTTCTTCAATGTAGAAACACACTCATCCTTCTCAGTGTGTGTGTGGTGATGACTTATTTCATTCAGATGGTAGAAATCCAAACTCTACCTTGTCTCATGTACACACAGACCCACACGTGTGTGTGTGTGCACTCACATGCAACACTCCTTCCAGTTTATTTATGTAAGGAAAAAGCAAAACCCTGACATGTAACCCAACATGTTAAATGTTAGACCTGGATAGAGAAGAATGAAGGAGAGAGAAATTGGAAAGAAACTCAGATTTTTGAGGCATGTCATTTGACCAGTGTTATTACTCTGTTTAAGGAGAAATAGATTTATGCTCCTTTATCCTGGTTCTTTTTTTTCTTTTCCTAAAAACTGTTGTACTTCTTTCATCGCAAGAGAGCTTCTTCCTAAATTATATTATTAAGTTGTAGCAAACCACAGTTGTAAGTGTGCTATTTTGGTGAGATAAGACATCTACCACCACTGGGGTCTATGCCTGCAGTCCTACGGTCCCAGTGGGTAAGTCAGTGAGGACATGGTGGTCATTACTCACTCTGGATGCCCCCAAGTATGTGGGCTGATTACTCATTGCTTACAGTTCACCTTTGTATCTCTATACATATTTACCAGAGGGAATAAAAGGTTTATATTGCAGCATGAAATGTTTAAAAAAGAAATGTTTTAAAAAGAGTGCTTTTAGCTGAGTCCTAAAGCAGTGAGGTCTTGGGGAAAGACAAATGGAATCATTAAGATCTTAGGTCAGCCCTTCACTGGTTTACCTTATTTTACAAAATTGCTTGCTTTGCCCTTCCTAATCTTGACTCAGATTTCAAAGACTGTTATCCTGACATTTCTGTGTGTACATTGTTATTTGAAGATTGTAGTTTTCCATCTCTGATCACTATGAGCATCTCACTCATGGGTTCTATAGGGAGGTTTAGTCTAAACATTGCTCTTCTTTATCTGCCTCCTTGTGAGAGGTTAATAGAGTATGTTGCATCTGCTAAGCACTTTTCTCAACAAGGTTTCTGTTGCCCGTACATACAGTGATTTGGTTAAGAATTCTTTCATTTGTTCATCCAATCATTCATTCAGTCATTCTACCAAGTACATTGTTAGCAACTACTAAGTACTAGGCACTATGAATAATGATATGGGACCCCAGAAAAGGTGAATGGTGTAGAAATGGGTGTAGAGGAAAGTTTAATGTTTGAATTAAATCTCAATAGATATGTAAAAGGATTCAAAGACTTAATCTTTTGACCATGACTAAGTAACTAGTACTGGAATATCCTTCCTGCTATGAGCAACTATAAAACTGAAAAATATATTAATCAACCATTTGCAGATACTGGACAGCAGACAGAATAAGGCTCTGATTACTGGGAGAAAGGAAACAAAGTGAGCTTATAACTGGCCCTGCCATCTTCCTGTAGGCACTTTTTTATCTGTAAGACAGGGAGATGGAGCCTAAACAGAGCACAGTGGTCTTGCTGAACTAACGAGGCAAAAATCAGAGTTCTAGGCTGCTAAGGTACTGGACTTCATGGGTCAGAGTACCAGAGAGGACTGAATTTCACAGAGAAGGAGTTACAGAAATCAATATAGGGATCCACTTTATAGTGATGGGATAAATATTAACCTGCTCTTAGGGAAGTATAAGCTAAATAGAGATAATGGAGAACATATAGTGCTGAGAGATATAGAAATTCCAGTCAGCCAGTGGAGAGACCTTGTTGAACATCTCAGTAATTCAAATAAGACCCCAGAAAGACCAAGCTTTGGAGTAGAGATAATATCACCCTAGAATAAGGGCTACTCTGGACATTCCCAGCCAAAGATTATAAACAAGTTTGAAAAAATATAATGCTGATAAACTTCTGTGCAAATAAATTAACTGCTTAACAAAACAAAACTGCTTCTAAAGGAAGATGAAAAAAATCCAGACTTTCATCTTTTTATAACATCAAGAATATCCAGCACATAAAAATTTCTACATACATAAAAAAGTAGAGGAAAGTGATCCATAGCCAGGAAAATAAAACAATAAATAGGAACATATCCAAAGATGTTGGAGATATCAGAAAAGAAGTTTCAAACAGATATTAGTATGTTTAGGATTTCAAAGAAGAAATTAATCTAATGAATGAACTGAAAGAGAATGTCAATAAAGAGGAAAAGTATTGAAATTCTTGAAATGGATAAAACACAATGTCTGAAATGAAGAATTTAGAGGATAGGTTTAACAGAAGTAAAGATCAATGAACTTAAAGACAAGGCAATAGAAACCATCCAAACTAATGCAAATAAAAAAGATTAAAGAAAATAGAGACTCAGTGATCTTGTGGGATAATAGTAAGTATTTTAACATATCTATAATTAGAGACCCATAAAAGAAGTGATAAAAAACATTGAAGAAATATTTAAAATTTTTAAATACTTAAAATTGGTGAAAATTATCAATCCATAAATCCAAGGAGCTCAGCACACTCCAAGCAGGATAAATACTAAGAAAACCAAATCCAAGCACATAGCTGTAAAATTTCTGAAAACTAAAGATAAAGAAAAATCATAAAAACTATCTGAAGGTTTTTTATTATCATTTTATCAAGACCATAGGAAACTTAAAAAAGAACACACATTCTATATTTGTGAATTATCACTAATTTTGCATAAGAAATAATGCAAGCCAGAAAATAGCACAATCATATTTTTTAAGTGCTGGAAGAAAAACAAAACTGTCAGCCCAGAATTCTATACCTAGTATAAATATCCTGCAAATGTGAAGGCAAAATTTAAATATTGAAAGATAAACAAAAGTTGACATAATCACCAGTTAACCTATGCTGTAAGAAAATAAATAAGGAAAATATTTCAGGCTGAAAGAAAATGATAGCAGATAAAAAATTGATTCTACATAAAAAAATTAAGATATCCATAAATGGCAAATGTATTTTTTAAACGCCATTTAAAAATTGATTATTTAAAGTAACATAAGAACAGTATATTGTAGGGTTGAAATATATGTTTAAATATATGTTAAATATTTGATAACAACACAAAGGATATGAGAAAGCAAGAATGTGATTAAATAGTATTACATTACAAGAAGAGTGGTATGAAATCAATCCATCACAGATTGTGCGAGGTAAAATGGACATTGTAAGTCCTGAGAAACTGAAAAAATAAAACAAAGAGTTACAGACAACTGATATAAAAGCTAATGAGGATATAAAATAAAATACTAAAAATTATTCATTAAAAAAAAGAATGCGGATGACTCAAGATGGCAGCACGAGTAGGGCAGTGGCAATCTCCTCCTAAAATCATATATGTTTTTGAAAATACAACAAATACAACTATTCCTAAAAGAGAGACCAGAAGATACAGTACAAAAGCCAGGCTACATCTACATATGTAAATAAAGCAGAGGAAAGTGATCTATAGCCAAGAACATAAAACAATAAAAAGGAACACATCCAAAGATGTTGGAGATATCAGAAAAGAAGTCTCAAATGAGAACTCAGCATCTCATAAAAAGGGTAAGAAACAAAGCCATGACCTGGTGGGACCCGAGTACTCCCCCCACACCAGCTCACCTGCAGGAGGAAAAGAATCAGAGTGGGGAGGGAATGGAAGGACAGGACTGCTAAATAACCAGAACTGGTAATCTGCACTGGGAGCACAGACACACATGGCATGGTGTACTGGATACTAGAGAAACGGAAAAGTAAAATCCGAGATAGAGACTGCAAGTGGGTCCCCACAGCCAGCTCCCCTGGAACAAAAGAAAAGTGGGTGCTTTAAAAGTCTTAAAGGGACAAGGGCTTAACAGCTGGACAAAATCGTCCCAGCACACTCAGCCCAGCAGGCTAAGAATCTTAAGGAACTTCAGGCACCCTAACATCCTGGGTGGCAACGCAACTCTGAAGTCCCTCAAAGCAATAAGGAGCCTGCCATTCATTGCCCCTGCTGCCACTGCGAGCAAACTATCTGACCTGCCACTGCTGCAAAGCAGCCAGGGAACAGCCCTGTGCACAGCAATCACACAGAGTCTGTGTGCAGGGACTGACCCAGATGCTGCTGTTGGTGTGCAGCTGTCCAGCACAGAGAGGGGAAGCCAGAGCATGTTCCAGAAGGCACGAAGGGATGCCATTCTCCCAGGAGAACACACCCAGGGAGTCTGCGAGCCCCCGCAGTGCCCTAGCCTATCCTGAGGGTCGATCCACCCACGGCAGCTCAGGAGATTATCCCAGAGGTTGCTCCCTGTGAGCGGATCACCGGCACAGGCAGCACAGAAGGGCAAAGCAACCAGCAAGCAGGAAGGGACTTCGTTCTCAAAGCTGACACACGCACCACCTGTCAGAGAGCACTTCTATTGCCATGAAAAGGCATAAGAATCTGGTCCAGTCAAAAATCACTCAGACACCACCAGAGAGAGGGCCTGGTGAGATAGATATAACCAATCTTCCTGAAAAAGAATTCAAAATAAAAATCATAACCATGCTGATAAACCTGCAGAGAAATATGCAAGAACTAAGGGATGAAGTCTGGAGGGAGATAACAGAAAAGAAACAATCAATAAAAGGACTTAAGAGCAGACTGGATGAGGTGCAAGAGACTGTTAATGGAATAGAAATCAAAGAACAGTAATATGAGAAGCTGAGGCAGAGAGAGATAAAAGGATCTCTAGGAATGAAAGAATATTAAGAGAACTGTGTGACCAATCCAAATGGAGCAATATTCACATCATAGGGGTACCAGAAGAAGAAGAGAGAGAAAAAGGGATAGAAAGTGTCTTTGAAGAAATGATTACTGAAAACTTCCCTAAGCTGGGCAAGGGAATAGTCTCTCAGACCATGGAATCCCACAGATCTCCCAGCACAAGGACCCAAGGAGCACAACACCAAGACATATAATAATTAAAATGGGAAAGATCAAACACAAGGACAGAGTATTAAAGGCAGCCAGAGAAAGAAAAAAGATTACCTACTAAGGAAAACCCATTAGGCTATCATCAGACTTCTCAACAGAAACCTTGCAGGCCAGAAGAGAATGACATGCTTTATTTAATGCAATGAAACAGAAGGGCTTTGAACCAAGAATACAGTATCCAGCAAAATTATCATTTAAATTTGAAGGAGGGATTAAACAATTCCCAGATAAGCAAAAGTTGAGGGAATTTGCCTCCCACAAATGACATATACAGGATATTTTAAAAGGACTGCTCTAGATGGAAGTACTCCTAAGGCTAAATAGATATCGAAAGAAAAAATAAAATCACAGCAAAGAAAGTAGACCAACCAAATACTAATTAAAGGCAAAAAATAAAATTATCCACAAAAGCAGTCAAAGGAAACAAAAAGAGTACAGAATAAAACACCTAACATATAAAGAATGGAGGAGGAACAATAAGAAGGGAGAGCAATAAAGAATCATCAGACTGTGTTTATAATAGCATAAAAAGAGAGTTAAAGTTAGACCATTAGGTTGTAAAGAAACTACCCTTGAACCTTTGGTAACCACGAATCCAAAGCCTACAATGGAAATAAGTACATATCTATTGATAATCACCCTAAATGCAAATGGACTGAATGTACCAATCAAAAGACACAGAATAATAGAATGGATAAAAAAGCAAGACCCATCTATATGCTGCTTACAAGAGACTCACTTTAAACCCAAAGACATACACAGACTTAAAGTGAAGGGATGGAAAAGATATTTCATGCGACTAATAGGGAGAAAAAAGCAGGAACTGCAGTTCTTGTATCACACAAAATAGACTTCAAAACAAAGAAAGTAACAAGAGATAAAGAAGGACATTACATAATGATAAAAGGGTCAGTCCAACAAGAAGACATAACCATTGTAAATATCTATGCACCCAACACAGGAGCACTGACATATATGAAACAAATACTATTAGAATTAAAGGAGGAAATAGAATGCAATGCATTCATTTTAGGAGACTTCAACACACCACTCCAAAGGACAGATCTACTAGACAGAAAACATGTAAGGACAAAGAGGCACTGAACAACATACTAGAACAGACGGACCTAACAGACACCTACAGAACTCTACACCCAAAAGCAGCAGGATACACATGCCTCTCAAGTGCACATGGAACATTTTCCAGAATACACCACACACTAGGCCACAAAAAGAGCCTCAGTAGACAAGTGCTGGGCATAGAAGCCACAGGGCATAAATCTGCAAAGAAGTAAAAAGCTAACCTTTGCAAACAATATGGCTTCTCTCTCACTTACCAACTTTACATTTCCCTGTATGGCCCCGGAAGATGACTGGTTAGCCAGAGACGGGTAAGATTCCTCAAGGGAGGAACAACCTAAGACAGGCACAGTCGCAGGGGGGCCATCAGGTGAGAATTTGGGGATCAACAGAGGTGAGGCTCAGAACCTCACCCCCCCTGCTTTGAGAAAAATCTTCTGCATCCGTGGATGTATTGCTGCCCTTGTCTAGCCTGGATTAATACTTAGTCCATAGGCACACACCTGATCATCTGATCATCTACATTTTTCCTCTTACAGCACTAAACTATGTTTTCTACCTTTATCTTGCATCTACCTACCACTTCAGCATTTTATTAAAAATAAAAATAATAATAATAATAGGAGAAATGTGGGATCAACATATAAATCAAGTACAAAAATCAAACGAATATTCAAATTTGACCTGATTGTTTATAGGTCATAATGCATGATCAAAACCGAAAGTTTCTGTGATGACTGCCCTTGTACTGTTCACCATGTAAGAATTTATTCACTATGTAAGAATTCGTTCACCATGTAAGAACTTGTTCATTATGCTTCAGAAGATTGGAGACTGACGAGAATTAGACTTGAGATGGATTAATGATTGTACATTGAGCGTTGACCCCCCTATACTGAATTTTATTGTTGTTAACAAGCATTTGATCAATAAATATGAGAGATGCCCTCTCAAAAAAAAATAAATAAAAATAAAAATAAAAAAATAAAAAATAAAAGTAATAATAATAATAATAATAATAAGGGAGAAATGTGGGATTCACATATAAATCAAGTATAAAAATCAAACAAATATTCATATTTGACCTGATTGTCTGTAGTTCATAATGCGTGATCAAAACCGAAAGTTTCTGTGATGACTGCCCTTGTACTGTTCACCATGTAAGAACTTATTCACTATGTAAGAATTTGTTCACCATGTAAGAACTTGTTTGTTATTTTCAGAAGATTGGAGACTGTTGAGAATTAGGTTTGGAGTGGATTAATGATTGTGCATTGAGTCCCCTATACAGAATTTTATTGTTGTTAACAACCATTTGATCAATAAATATGAGAGATGCCCTCTCAAAAAAAAAAAAAAGCCTCAGTAAATTCAAAAAGATTGAAATTCTACCAACCAACTTCTCAGACCACAAACGTACAAAACTAGAAATAAATTGTACAAAGAAAACAAAAAGGCTCACAAACACATGGAGACTTAATGACATGCTCCTAAATAATCAATGGATCAATGACCAAATTAAAACACAGATCAAGCAATATATGGAAACAAATGACAATAGCACAAAGCCCCAACTTCTGTGGGATGCAACGAAGGCAGTTATAAGAGGAAAGTATTTAGCATGTTTAAAGAAGGAAGAAAAACCCCAAATGAACAGTCTAAAGTCACAATTACTGAAACTGGAAAAAGAAGAACAAATGAGGCCCAAAGTCAGCAGAAGGAAGGACGCAATAAAGATCAGAGAAGAAGTAAACAAAACTGAGAAGAATAAAACAATAGAAAAAAATCAGTGAAACCAATAGCTGGTTCTTTGAGAAACTAAACAAAATAGATAACCCCCAGCCAGACTTATTAAGAAAAAAAAGAATCTACACATATAAACAGAATCAGAAATGAGAAAGGAAAAATCATGACAGACACCACAGAAATACAAAGAATTCTTCGAGAATACTATGAAAACCTATTTGCTAACAAGCTGGAAAACCTAGAAGAAAAGGACAACTTCCTAGAAAAATACAACCTTCCAAGACTGACCAAGGAAGAAATAGAAAATCTAAATGGACCAATTACCAGCAACGAAATTGAATCAGTAATCAAAAAACTACCCAAGAACAAAACCTCCAGACCAGATGGATTCACTGCTGAATTTTATCAGACATACAGAGAAGACATAATACCCATTCTCCTTAACATTTTCCAAAAAGTAGAAGAGGAGACATTACTTCAAAACTCATTCTATGAAGCCAGCATCACTCTAATACCAAAACCAGGCAAAGATCCAACACAAAAAGAAAATTACAGACCAATATCCCTGATGAACATAGATGCAAAAATCCTGAATAAAATATTAGCAAACTAAATGCAAAATATATCAAGAGGATCATACACCAAAAATACAACCAAGTGGGATTCATCTCAGGGATGCAAGGATGGTACAACATTTGAAAATCCATCATCATTATCCACCACATCAACAAAAAGGACATAAACCACATGATCATCTCCATAGATGCTGAAAAATCATTCGACAAAATTCAACATCCATTCATGATAAAAACTCTCAACAAAATGGGTATAGAGAGCAAGTACCTTAACATAATAAAGGCCATATATGACAAACCCACAGCCAACATCATAGTTAACAGCAAAAAGCTGAAAGTTTTCACATAAGATCAGGAGCAAGACAGGGATTCCCACTCTCCCCACTGTTTTTCAACATAGTACTAGAGGTCCTAGCCACAGCAACCAGACAAAGCAAAGAAATACAAGGCATCCAGATTGTAAAGAAGAAGTCAAGCTGTCCGTGTTTGCAGATGACATGATATTGTACATAAAATCCCTAAGGACCTCACTCCAAAACTACTAGAACTAATATCCTGAATTCAGCAAATTTTCAGGATACAAAATTAATACACAGAAATCTGTTGCTTTCCTATACACTACTGATGAACTAGCAGAAAGAGAAATCAGGAAAACAATTCCATTCACAATTGACTCAAAAAGCATAAAATACTTAGGAATAAACCTAACCAAGGGAGTGAAAGACCTATACCCTGAAAACTATAAGACACTCTTAAGAGAAATTAAAGAGGACACTAACAAATGGAAACTCATCCCATGCTCTTGGCTAGGAAGAATTCATATTGTCAAAATGGCCATCCTGCCTAAAGCAATCTACAGATTCAGGGCAATCCGTATCAAAATACCAACAGCATTCTCCAATGAACTGAAACAAATAGTTCAAAAATTCATATGGAACCACAAAAGACCCTGAATAGCCAAAGCAATCCTGAGAAGGAAAATAAAGCAGGGGTATCTCGCTTCCCAACTTGAAGCTCTACTACAAAGCCACAGTAACCAAGACAATTTGATACTGGCACAAGGACAGAGTCACAGACCAGTGGAACAGAATAGAGTCTCCAGATATTAACCCAAACATATATGGTCAATTAATATATGATAAAGGAGCCATGGATATACAGTGGGGAAATGAGAGCCTCTTCAACAGCTGGTGTTGGCAAAACTGGATAGCAACAAGTAAGAGAATGAAACTGCATCATTGTCTAACCCCATACACAAAAGTGAATTCAAAATGGATCAAAGACCTGAATGTAAGTCATGAAATCATAAACTCTTATAAAAAAAAATAGGCAAAAATCCCTTGGACATAAACATGAGTAACGTCTTCATGAACACATCTCCCCAGGCAAGGGAAACAAAAGCAGAAATGAACAAGGGGGGCTATATCAAGCTGAAAAGCTTCTGTACAGCAAAGAACACCACCAATAGAACAAAAAGGCATCCCTACAGTATTGGAGAATATATTCATACACAACATATCTGATAAAGGATTGACATCCAAAATATATAAAGAGCTCATGCACCTCAACAATCAAACAGCAAATAATGCAATTAAAAAATGGGCAGAGGAGCTGAACAAAGAAGAAATTCAGATGGCCAACAGGCACATGAAAAGATGCTCCACATCGCTAATCATCAGAGAAATGCAAATTAAAACCACAATGAGATATCACCTCACACCAGTAAGGATGGCCACCATCCAAAAGACAAACAACAACAAATGATGGTGAGGATTTGGAGAAAGGGGAACCCTTCTACACTGCTGGTGGGAATGTAAATTTATTATGGAAAGCAGTATGGAGGTTCCTCAAAAAACTAAAAATAGAAATAGCATTTGACCCAGGAGTTCCACTCCTAGGAATTCAGCCTAAGAATGCAGCAGCCCAGTTTGAAAAAGACATATGCACCCCTATGTTTATTGCAGCACTATTGGCAATAGCCAAGAAATGGAAGCAACCTAAGTGTCCATCAGTAGATGAATGGGTAAAGAAGATGTGGTATATATACACAATGGAGTATTATTCATCCATAAGAAGAAAACAAATCCTACCATTTGCAACAACATGGATGGAGCTAGAAGGTATTATGCTCAGTGAAATAAGCCAGGTAGAGAAACACAAGTATCAAATGATGTCACTCATATGTGGAGTATAAGAACAAAGGAAAAACTGAAGGAACAAAACAGCAGCAGACTCACAGAACCCAAGAATGTAGTAACAGTTACCAAAGGGAAAGGGACTGGGGCAGATAGGTGGGAAGTGAGGGATAAGGGGGGAAAAGGGGCATTATGATTAGCAGACATAATGTAAGGGGGGTGCATGGGGAATGCTGTACAACACAGAGAAGACAAGTAGTGATTCTATAGCATCTTACTATGCTAATGGACAGTGACTGTAATGGGGTATGTGGTGGGGACTTGATAATGGAGGGGACTCTAGTAACCATAATGTTGCTCTTGTTAATGATACCAAAAAAAAAAGAATGCAAAAGGAAGAAATTGGACAAATAAAAGCAGATAACAAGATGATAAATTTGCACCCAGTCATATAAACAATCACATTAAATACAAATGAACTAATCACTGTAATTAAAAGATATAAGATTATCAGGCTGATAAAAAACTAAGTCACATATATATTCACTTTACAGGATACATGTTTTAAATATAAAGCCATGGATAGCTTAAAAATAAAATGATAGAATACTACCCCTCATAAACACTAATTACAAGAAAGCTGAAATAGCTGTATCAATATCAGGCTTTACGATGAAGTGTATTATCAAAATAAAGAAAGATATTTCATAATGATTGAAGAATCAATCCATCAAGAAGACAAAACAGTTGAAAATGTGCTTACACCTAAGACCAGAGCTATAAGGAATAAAAACTAACTAATGAGTTATAAAGTATTGAAATGAATGAAATTTAAAAAATAAAAAATTGGTGGGATGTATCTAAATATATCACCAATATGAAAAAACAATAAGTATATATCCATTATAATATACATATATAATTACAATATCCAGTATATATTTATATATCCAGTATAAAGAAAACAATGCAATATAACTAAAGCAATGTATAGAGAAAATTTTACAGCTCCAAAATTTTATATATTAGTGAAGAAGAAAGGTTTTAAATCAATGATCTAAGCAAGGGGTGGGCATTATGTCTCATAAACCAGAATGACTTGTACATGAAAAAGGATGAGAGAGGGGAGGAGAGAGGGAACAAAGGAGGGAAAGAGAAAGAGAGAGAGGAGAGGCTGAAATGACAGAATATGTGGCCCCAAAATCTTAAAATATTTACTCCTGGCTCTTTACAGACCAAAAAAAAAGTGGTAGCTCCTAACCTATGCTTCATCTGAAGAAGCTAGAAAGAGAAAATCAAATCAAATCTAAAACATATGAAAGTAAGAAAATGAAAAAGATAAGAGCAGGAAACCTGTAGACTAGAAAATAAAAAACAAAGAGAAAATTGATGGAAGAAAATATTGGCTCTCAGAAAAGGTCAGTAAAATTTAAAAATCTTGATCCAGACTGATCCTGAAAAAAAAGAAAGAAAATCCAGATTACCAAAATCAGGAATTAAAAAGGGAACATTACTACAGATCTTACAGATGTAATAATAAAGACATTTTATAAATTTGACAAGTTAGATGAAATTAAGAATTCATTGAAAAATACAATTTTCCAAATCTGACAGCTGAAGAAACAGAAAATCTAAATAGACTTATATGTGCTAAAGAATTGAATTCATGAAGGAAAATAAAACAAAAACAAAACATCTTGGCCACAAAGAAAACTGCAGAATTACATAGCTTCACTGTTGAATTCCATTAAATATTGAAGCAAGAATTGCCACCAATCTTACTTAAACTCTTTAGGAAAATAGAAGAGAAAACACCTACCAAATCACTTTAGGAGGTCAGCATAAACTGAACATATAAAGACATCATGGGAAAATAAGCCTACAGACCAATATACCTTATAAATGTGTATGTAAAAATTCCTAACAAGTTATTAGAAACCCAAATCAAACAATATATAAACATGTGATGTTTATCCCAGTAATGAAGGATTGGTTTAATATGTGGAAACTAATCAATATAATTAACCATATTAACAGAATAAATGCCAAAAAATCATTGCCACCCGAGTAGATGCAGTAAAAACGTTTGTTAAAATTGAATACCTGTTCCTGATTTTAATACAGAATTTTTGAAAACTAGAGGAAGAAGACTTCCTTTCCCTGATAAAGAACAATTATGGAAAATCTTATATAATGCTAAAAAACAGAATATCTTCCCCATTAACTCAGTAACACAACAAGAATGCTACCTCCCACCACTCCTATTCAACATTGTATGGGAGGTCCCAGGGTGTGAGTGAGGTGTCAAAAAAAATAATGCAGTCATAAAGATTTTTAAAACTCCTCAAAAATATTGCCTACTTTTACTCTCTGATTTTTTCCCTCCATTCTGTCTCTAGTTCACTTTGATCAGGAATCCCCTCCCACAACCATCATTCCACCACAACTTCTCTTGCAAAGATCACCATTTGCTTCAATTGTCTAACAGATAAATCATACGAAATCTGACCTACAAGCATTATTTGGCATAGCTGATGTTCCCTCTTCCTTGGAACTTTTTTCTTTAACTGGCCTTTTACTACTTCTTGCTTTTCTTTAGACCTCACAGGCCACTTACGTCCAATTGCTTTGTTGATGGGGCCTCCCTGCCACGACCTCTAACTGTGGGAATGCTCCGAGCTTGGACCTCTTCTCCGTGCTATCTGTACTCTCTCCCCCAGTTACTTAGAATGGCCCCTAAACTGATCATTCTTTCAGATGTTATAAATCTCTTCCCAGAACCTCTCCCCTGAACTCCATATTTCTTAAACCAACTGCCTACTTGACATCCCCATTTTGATTGATAATGGGAAGCTAAAATGTAACATATGCAAATGTAAATTCCTGATCTTCCCACAGGCTGCTCTCCCTCCAGTCTTCCTTTTCACCATAAATGGGCATTTCATTTTTTATAGCTCCTGTATGTGCTCTCCATCCTAACTCCATTTTGATTACTGTTTTTTATATTTATAGTTATCTTCATATATTATTTGTATTTATTTTATATTGCTTAGGTCAGAAAATTCAACATCATTCTTCCCTCATCTTTTCAGCTTCCCATAGCCAACTTGGTCAGCAAATCCTGTCAGATATACCCACAGTCTAATCATTTCTTGTCCCTTCCTCCAACCACGTTGGCCCAAATCACCGTTGTCTCTTATCCGTGATCCTCCTGCAACATGGCAGACCACATTGCCTCTGAGCTGAAACCATCCAAGACTTTCTCATTCCTAGAAGGATCTTTCCCTAGCCCCTTCTCTGTTTCATCTCCTATCACTTTCTGGCCTGCTCACTCCACTATACATGCACGGCTCCCTTGCTGTTCTGGGACCATGACAAGTGCGCGCCCATGCCTAGGTCTTGATGAGGTGTTCTGTCTACCTGGAGAGCTCCCTCTGTCACCTGATGGTGTGCTCCCCTATCTCCTTCAGGCAGCCCTTAAGGCCTCTGCCAATCCCCCTGCTTAAAATAGCTTTCCCCACCCCAGTACTCCCCATCCTCTATTGCTTTTTTATTTTTCACCCTCTGACATATTTTATTATTTTTCTTTTCTGTTTGTTGTCTGTCTTATTCAACCTAAGCTTGTAAGCTACACAGGGAAAGAGATTTTTATGTTTTTTCATTCTTATATCCCCAGTGTGTAGAACAGTGTTTGGCACCTGGTAGCCACTCAGTATTTGGTGACTGGATTAGCTTGTTAGCTCATTTTATTTGTTTATTTATTCACTCATTTTTCTCCCTGCCAATCACTGTTTTTATGGAGCCTACAGTCTAGTAAAAATAATAGTAATATATTGGGTGGTTCTTAATGAGTTTACATAAGTCATTTTATCTGATGCTATTGTATAGATGAAGAAACAAGCCTGGAGCTATCAAATAACTTGCTCAAAATCAAATAGTTACTACCATCTCCCTTTCTTCAAAACTGTTAATGGTTGCCTCCCACTAAAATAACATTCTTTTATGCTGATATTTGGATGGTATCATATGCCCCAAAATTATTTGAAATAATTTAAATATATTTAAATATAACACTTGACAAATAATTCCTGGATGCAGACCCATAGTGAAGCAAGCGTCTCTTAAAATGAAATTTCTTGGGGACCCTCATATACTCTTTCTTACCACCTCCTGTGTTTTCTCTCCTTAGCTGCACTTTGATGACTTTTATTTTATGAGCTGCTCTGTTTCATGTACCTTTACTTTCATCTCTGTATCTGCCTTTTCTTTCTGTTGCTCCTAACTTACCCAGCTCATCTGTCCTCTGCAACTCTTATTTCATCCATCTCTTTAATTGCTTTTTTGGTTTTTTGTTCTTTGGTACTTTTCTCCTTCTGTTAATAACTATGCTTAGAACTCAACTCTCTTGAAAAATATATGAACCGCCACCATCACAACCAGTAACAACTCCTTCAGTTGCTCTTGCTGTCCTTCCTAGCTTCAGTCTTGTGTCTATTAGTTCGACTAATAGCTACAACTAATAGTTCCCCTCTGGTTTTCAGTACCTATTCTTTTGTTGTCACCGATTTCCTTATCTTCTTATCTTCACAGGACAGTCCATCTCATTATGGAACTCCCAGTTATTAAAATGACCTTTATTATAATAAACTCTATACCCTGAAGTTTTCTCCCCATTGGTCATAATGATGCCCTCTGGAACAACAGAGAATATTTCACATTTCCACACAACAGCCCTTCAGATAGTTGTTGAAGGCAACCATCATTTTCCCCAAAGTCTTTCTTTTCTACAAAGCAAAAGTCCCTGGATGTTTCAGCCATTCTTCAGTAACATAATTTTGCATGATATTACAACCCTACAGGATTCGTGTAGCAAGCAATCTTTATGGCCTTGTTCAAATCAGTACTAATGTACTATTATATTTTTAATGGAGGAAGTGTTACTTGCTCAGATACTCCAGATTTATTTCATTTTATCCATGACTCTCTCTGTGTAGCATCTAAAGGAATAATACCAAGCATATTCTCACCCAAACCAACCTTTTGTTTTGATGCTAGTAAGTTCACACCCAGTGTTTAAGCATAATCCAATTTCCGGTTCATTCAATGAAACTACCCAACTATTTGTTAAATATGCTACTATATATTCTATATATATTCTATATATATACTATAGAATATATATACTATATATATTCTATATATAGTAGCTTTATTACTATAAATTGTGTCACTGTTTTCTTTTAAACATAGACGCAGGATATTCCCTTTATTCCTATTAATTTTCAGTATAGTAGCTATGATCCACCATCCATCTGCTAAGATAACTTTAATTCACAATTCTGCATGCCAGGTGGTATCGTGTTGAAGAAGATATGGTGCCTCATTTTCAGAGATTGTTGACACCCATCATCTTATCATGTTTTTGGAATTTTCTCTTTTGGGAATGCATTCAGCTCCCCTGGCATCTGGCTGTCAGTCATATGAGGCGAGATGGTGTGTCCTTGTGGTTTAGCAGTGGAGTCTTTCCAGGGCACCCCTCTTGGAAGCACTTCAGCATGCACCTAGTTACTCTCAAACATCTCTGTTTGCCACCTTCCTTTAGCTTCCCATCTGCTCAGCTGTGACCTGCACGTTTCTGGAAAGAGGAACTTGAGGACATAACCAGTGAGCATTTCAACCATTCATGTCCATGAGAATCAGAATGAATATTAATGAATAAGAGAGTTAATGATTAAGAGAATTGTGACTTATCTGGTGACACTGTTTGAACTAAGAACAAACAGATTCCTAGACTCTCTTCAGTATCTTCCCTTCTAATGGAGGCAAGGGGAAAAGCAATTCTAGACAGAGGTTGTCTGATGACTTCTTGTATAACTTCTATTGTGTTTGTACACTGCAGGAACCTACTGCCAGCAGAGAGAGGTGGAGGCCATCATGGAAGGTGACGAGAATGACCAAGGCTGTTGTTCCTGCAAACCAGGACACTTGCCCCACCTGTTGTCCTGTAATGCTGCATTTAACCTCCGATGGCTCACCTGGGAGACCACACAAACACAGTACATCCTGGAGGGCTATAGCATCATAGATAACAATGCAGCCACAATGCTGCAGATTTTTGACCTCCGGAGGATCCTTATCCGCTACTATATCAAGGTATCGCTCTGGGTCCTAGACACTTGCCTGAGCAATAATGCTGGGCTGGCTCAAGAGGTTCCTGTAAAGCTTAGCAAAGAGCTAGATTTTGAAGCTTCTCTTTAGCTTCTAAACCTGAGGACCAGATAGGTTTCAGAACCACTGGTTCCATGAAAAATCTTCAAGGGCTTTGGGTTAGCCTGGGTTCCTGCTGCAAGTCACATTTAAGCCCAGGCATTAATAGGCAATGATTTTCTTACCTAGACCTGTTTCTTCAACTCTAACACAGCATGAGTTATGGTAATGATTGTGATGATATATTGAGACATCCTGAAAATATTACCAAGCCTCAATGTTTGCATAAGTGTCGATTTAGATGCTCTGTAAATTTCCACTTAAGAAGCAAAATTATTTTTTAAGTTCAATAAAAACTCAAAAATATAGCTAAAGGATCCAATCAGGATAATGACAGCCCTTTTTGCCTTACTCATGTGGGGATTAATAACATATTTTTTCAGTTGCTCTGTACCACATCTGCTGAACCAATATTCAATCTCAGAAAGTGTGCCAAGTTGGAATAAGACTGGAGAACAAATCTGAGATCTGGCCAAAGATGCAGAGTGATAATCTGAGTGAAAGTGTTTTCCAAGGGGAAGGGACAGATGAGGGCAGCCATGACTGAGGAAGTCTTTGGGGTGGTTTCTATTTTGAATAATTTGTCTGGTAGGAGCCCTGGGCAGTGCTCAGAGGGACCCACACTTTAACGTCATTCAGACAACATACCCAAGCTCCCTGCCAGTTGAGACTGAGATAGATGGTCCAGCAGAAATGAGGTAATACAAAATAGAAAGATGTCATGAGTGCCTGAAGGTTCAGGAGTTTCGGCCAATTAAAAAGGAGGATGTTGAGGTTGAAAAAAGATGGTGGCATGAGAAATGAGGCAGAAACCTCTTCCCCAAACCACAAATAATATGCAAATGTAGCAAATACAGCTAATCCAGAAAGAGCGATAGAAAGAAGACCGTGACAGACCGCCTATGCTTGGGGAAAGAGAAGACCTCATGGAAAAGGGTGAAGTAGCAAAGCCATGATCTGGCAGGACCTAAGTCTTCTCCCCATCCCAGCTCACTGGCAGGAGGAAGAGAAATGGAGCAGGGAAGGAGTAGAAGCCCAGGACTGCTAAATACCACCCCTGGAGATATACTCTGGGAGCATGAACCCATGTTACATGATGCTCTGGAGTTAGAGGGGTTTGAAAGCAAAGACAAGTGGAATACTCAGAGAAACTGAGATTCCAGCCACTTGTGGAGAACAGGTACCAATAACTGTCCTCTTTGGGACAAAAGAAAGGCAGGTACTTTGAAAGACTTCCCAATAGTAAAAAAGCTGCTAAAAGGGCAAAGATTACACAGAGCTTGCTGCTCAGGAGAAAGGACAGGTGGACAAAAGTGTCCCAGCAACTCAGCCCAGCAGGTTGGGCACTTTCAGGAGCTTCACGCTCTCCATACCCCTGGCTAGCAATATAGCGCCAAGACCCACCACTGCAATATGTAGCCTGATGCTCCTTCCTTCCTGCCAGGACCGGTTCACAAACCAGCTCCCCCCACCATCACACCAAGTCAGCTGGACACTGGCCCCTCCTGCAGCAGCTACAGGGGCATAATGCAGAGGCTTTTCCCTATGCACTTGGCCCACTGGTCCTGGCAGTGGAGGCAGGTACTGCAGCCAGGAAGCAGAAAAGAGCTCTTTCCTCCCAGCAGGCACCAGCACCACTCACCTGCGACCTGTGTCATTACTCCAGGTTCTGGGCAGCTCCAGAGAGTATAGCTTCTGGGCACTAGAGGGCACCACTTACAAAAAGTTATTATTCCATGAGAATCATTAGAAATATGAAATGGCAAAAGAACCTGGTACAAACCAAAATGTTAAACACCAGAAAGCGGCCAAGTGAAACTGAAATAACCATCTTCCTGATAAAGACTTCATAATAAAAATCATAAACATGCTCACTGACAGCTACAGAAAAATCCTCAAGACCCCAGGGAGGACTTCAAGAAAGAAACAGAAACTTTGAAAAAAAATATGGTATCTAAAATGAAACATGCCATAGAGGGATTTAAAAGCAGATTACATGAGGTAGAGGAGATGGTAAATGAAATAGAAACTAGAGAACAGGAATACAGATCAGCTGAGGCACAGAGAGAAAAAAGATTTCTAGAAGAGAAAAATATTAAGAGAATGTGTGACCAATCCAAATGGAAAAATATTCACATTATAGGGGTGCCAGAAGAAGAAGACAGAGAAAAGGGGATAGAAAGTCTCTTTGAGGAAATAATTGCTGAAAACTCTCCCAATCTGCGGAAGGAAATAGACTCTCAGGCCATGAAAGTGCACAGATGCCCAAACACAAGGGACCCAAGGAAGACAACACCAAGACAAAGATCAAGTACATGGACAGAATATTAAAAGCAGCTAGAGAGAAAAAAAGATCACACATGAAGGAAAACCCATCAGCCTATCTTCAGACTTCTCAGCAGAAATCTTACAGGCCAGAAGGGAGTGACATGACATATTTAACGTAATGAATCAGAAGGGCCTTGAACCAAGAATACTCTATCCAGTAAGATGATCACTTAAATGTGAAGCAGGGAATAAACAGTTTCCAGATAAGCAAAGCTGAGGAAATTTACCTCCCATAAACCATCTCTACAGTGTATTTTGGAGGGACTGCTGTACATAGGAGTGCTCCTAAAGCTAAATAGCTGTCACCAGATAAAATAAAACCACAGTAAAGGAAATGGACCAATTAATTACTAAGCAAATGCAAAATGAAATCAGCTACCCACAAAGTCAGTCAAGGGATACAAAGAGCACAGAATATAACATTTAAGATATAAACAGTGGAGGAGGATGAAAAAGAAGGAAAATTTTAAAAAACCTTTAGATGGTAAATGTAAATGGACTGAATGCACCAATCAAAAGACACAGAGTTACAGAATGGATAAAAAAGCAAGACCCATCTATATATGGCCTACAAGAGACTCACTTCAAACCCAGAGACATACACAGACTAAAGTGAAGGGATGGAAAAAGATATTTCATGCAAATGATAAGGAGAAAAAGCAGGTGTTGCAGTACTTGTGTCAGACAAAATAGACTTCAAAACAAAGAAAATAACAAGAGACAAGTAAGGACATTACATAATGATAAAGGGGTCAGTCTAACAAGAGGATATAACCATTATAAATATCTGTGCACCCAGCACAGGAGCACCTACATATGTGAAACAAATACTAACAGAATTAAAGGGGGAAATTGAATGCAATGCATTCATTTGAGGAGACTTCAACACACAATTGACTCCAAAGGACTGATCAATCAGACAGAAAATAAGTAAGGAGGCAGAGGCACTGAACAACATATAAGAACACATGGACCTAATGGACATCTATAGAACATTCCACCCAAAAGCAGCAGGATACACATTCTTCTCAAGTGCACATGGAACATTTTCAAGAATAGATCATATACTAGGCCACAAAAAGAGACAGTAAATTCAAAAGGATTTAAATTGTACCAAACAGATTCTCAGACCACAAAGGTATGAAACTAGAAATAAATTATGCAAATAAAATGAAAAATCCCACTAACACATGGAGGCTTCACAACATGTTCCTAAATAACCAATGGATCAATGACCAAATAAAAGCAGAGATCAAGCAATATATGGAGACAAATGACAACAATAATTCAACACTGCAAAATCTGTGGGACACAGTGAAGGCTGTGCCAAGAGGAAAGTATATTGCAATACATGCCTACCTCAAGAAAGAAGAACAATCCTATATGAACAGTATAAACTCACAATCAACAAAACTAGATAAAGAACAAATGGGGCCCAAAGTCAGTGGAAGGAGGGACATAATAAAGATCAGAACAGAAATAAATAAAATTGAGAAGAATAAAACAATAGAAAGAATCAATGAAACAAGTGGCTGATTATTAGAGAAAATAAAATAGATAAACCCTTAGTCACACTTATCGAGAAAAAAACAGTGTACACACATAAACAGAACCAGAAATGAGAAAGGAAAAATCACTATGACACCACAGAAATACAAATAATTATTAGAGAATACTATATTTGTTATGCTAACAAATTCAATAACCTAGAAGAAATGGACAACTTTCTAGAAAAATACACCCTTCCAAGACTGACCAAGGAAGAAACAGAAAATCTGAACAGAATAATTACCAGCAATGAAATTGAATTGGTAATAAAAAAAATGACCTAAGAACAAAATACCTGGACCAGATGGCTTCACTGCTGAATTTCACCAAACATTTAGAGAAGACCTAATAACCATCCTCCTTTAAGTTTTCCAAAAAGTAGAAGGGGAGGGAGTACTTAAAAATTTATTCTATGAGGCCAGCATCACTCTAATACCAAAACCAGGCAGACACCAAAACAAACAGAAAAAAATTGCAGATCAATATCCCTGATGAACATAGATGCAAAAATAATCAACAAAATATCAGCAAACTGAATTAAATAATACATCAAAAAGGTCATCCATCATGATCAAGTATGATTTATTCCAGGCATGCAAGGATGGTGCAATATTTGAAAATCTGTCAACATCATATGCCACATCAACAAAGAGAAGAACAAAGTCACATTATCATCTAAATAGATGCTGAAAAAGCATTTGAGAAAATTTAACATCCATGGTAAAAACTCTCAACAAAATGGGTATAGAGGGCATGTACCTCAACATAATAAAGTCCATATATGACAAACCCACAGCCAACATTATATTTAACAGCAAAAAGTTGAAAGCTTTTCTTCTAAGATGAGGATCAAGGAAAGGATGCCCACTCTCCCCACTTTTATTCAATATAGTACTGGAGGTCCCAGCCGTGGCAATCAGATCTCACAAAGAAATAAAAGGCATCCAGATTGCTAAGGAAAAAGTTAAACTGTCACTGTTTGCAGATGACATTATCTTCTACGTAAAAAACCCTAAAGAATCTACCCCAAAGCTACTAGAACTAGTAACTGAATTCAGCAAAGTTGCCAGATACAAAATTAATACACAGAAATCTGTTGTATTCCTATATACTAATAATAAACTAGCAGAAAGGGAAATCAGGAAAACAATTACATTTACAGTTGCATTAAAAAGAATAAAATTCCTAGGAAAACCTAACCAAGAAGGTGGAAGACCTATACCCTGAAAACTACAAGACACTCATGACAGAAATTAAAGAAGACACCAATAAATGGAAATACATCCCATGTCCATGGATAGGAAGAATTAATATTGTCAAAATGTCCATCCTGCCTAAAGCAATCTACAGATTCAATGCAATGCCTATCAAAATACCAATAGCATTCTTCAACAAACTAGAGCAAATAGTTCTAAAATTCATATGGAACTACAAAAGACCCTGAATATCCGAAGCAATCCTGAGAAGGAAGAATAAAGCTGAGGGGATCCATTTCCCATTTTCAAGATCTACTACAAAGCCATAGCAATCAAGACAATTTCGTACTGGCACAGGAACAGACCCACAGATCAATGGAACAGAATAGAGAGCCCAGATAGAAACCTACACATATACAGCCACTTAATATATGATAAAGGAGCCATGGATGTACAGTGGGGAAATGACAGCCTCTTCAACAACTGGTGTTAGCAAAACTGCACAGCTACATGCAAGAGAATGAAACTGGATTACTGTCTAACTACATACAAAAAAGTAAACTCAAAATGGATCAAAGACCTGAATGTAAGTCATTAAACCATAAAACTTTTAGAAGAAAACATAGGCAAAAATTTCTTGAATATAAACATGAGCAACTGTTTCCTGAACACACCTCCTACACAAGGGAAGCAAAAATGAACAAATGGGTCTACATCACTAAAAAGCTTCTGTGCATCAAAGGACATCATCAGTAGAACAAAAAGGTACCCTACAGTATGGGAGAATATATTCACAAATGACTATCCAATAAGGGATTAACATCCAAAGTATATAAAGAACTTACATGCCTCAACACCCAAAAAGCAAATAACTCAATTCAAAAATGAGTGGAGGATCTGAACAGATACTTCTCCAAAGAAGAAATTCATATGGCCAACAGGCACATGAAAAGATGCTCCACATGGCTAATCAATAGAGAAATGCAAATTAAAACCACAATGTGATATCACCCCACACAGTTAGGATGGCCACCATCCAAAAGGCAAGGAACAACAAATGCTGGTGAGGATGCAAGAAAGGGGAATCTTCCTACACTGTTGGTGGGAATGTAAATTAGTTCAACCATTATGGAAAGCAGTATGAAGGTTCCTCAGAAAACTAAAAATAGAAATACCATTTGACCCAGGAATTCCACTCCTAGGAATTTACCCTAAGAAAACAGGATCCCAGGATTCAAAAAGACATATGCACCCCTATGTTTATCACAACACTGTTTACAATAGCCAAGATATGGAAGCAATCTAAGTGTCCATCAGTAGATGAATGGATAAAGAAGATGTGGTACATATACACAATGGAATACTATTCAGCCATAAGAAAACTAATCCTACCACTTGCAACAACATGGATGGAGCTAGAGGGTATTATACGCAGTGAAATGAGCCACATGGAGAAAGACAAGTACCAAATGATTTCACTCATTTGTGGAGTGTAACAACAAAGCAAAACTGAAGGAACAAAACAGCAGCAGACTCACAGACTCCAAAAGGGGACTAGCAGTTACCAAAAGGAACAGAGTGGGGAGTGGGGTGGGGAGGGAGGGAGAAGAGGATTAAACAGCATTATGATTAGCACACATAATGTATGGGGGTCACAGGGAAGGCAGTATAGCACAGAGAAGACAAGTAGTAATTATAGCATCTTACTGTGCTGATGGACAGTGACTGCAATAGGGTAGGGGGGTCACTTGATAATATGGGTGAATGTAATAACTACAATGTTGCTCGTGTGAAACTTTTATAAGATTGTATATCAATGATACCTTAATAATAAAACGGATGTTTAGGAACCTGGACTAGCTACTATGGGGCACCCCCAGGGTGTGCTTCAATCGCTGCTGGAGTTTATAGCAATGGAAGACAGCCTATGAAAGTCAGGTTAAGTAACCTAAGATGACTGCAACATGAAATGTTTGTGAAACCCTTTTCTGTGGAAGGACTTTTAAAACAGGTTTAGTGGTTTGTAACACCACCTTGGTGTGTGCTAGAGGGATGCAAAACTTCATACCCAAAGCTCATGGAAAACTATAGCTTTTTTTCCCCAACATTACATAAATTGTAAAGATCTGGAAAGCATTTCAGGAAGTTGTGACCTCTTGGCTCACAACTCTGCCATTTGTCCCTCTGCCAGTATAAATTAGATGGCAAGAAGTTTTTCATACACAGAGACAACTCTAAGCCATTCAGTATAATAATTGACATTCGATTTGGCAGTGGGTCATGATATAACTGTGGACCCACGTAATGGGTGTGTTTCTCTCACACACAAATGAAGGTTGGTATGATGGCTCTGTTCCACAAAGTCCTCAGGGACCTGGGTTCCAGCTCCCGGCTCCACTACTTTCAGTGTCTCTCCCACCTTTGCATTCAGGATTTAAGGTCCAGGCTTAAATGGGTGAGGAAAGAGGAGGGGCATGCACCAGTGGTCCCTTAAAAAGGTTCCTGGAAGTTGACATTGTATGCTCCTGCTGTTTCCCATTGGCCAAAAGGCTGTTACCTGCCAGCTTCAAGAGGGTCTGGAAAGTGTATTCTGGGCAGCCATGAACCTGGATGGAAACTGTATATTCATTGGAAGTAAAGACAGATGTTAAGTGGCAACCAGCTATTTCCCTCAAAAAGGAGAGAACATGTCCCTTGAGTACTATGTTTGGTTCATAGGTGGCAACAGGGTGGGGTCATTGCAGGAGGGCTGGATCCAGGGGCTGACTGGTCAAGGGCACTGTGGCAGGCCCATGCAGTCACAGTGTCAGGAGTTTACCCCGGAAGGTGCAGCATAGGTGTGCTGGGTCTAGACAGGTCAAATGGATGAGTCCTGGAACCTCGGGAATAGCACTGGACACTTGTATGCCATTCAGAACCTTCCATTCTTGTGACCAGCTAGGTTTTCCACTCCCCACTTTTGCACACATACATACACACTCACTGTGCTCCCCATCCCCACCTTGGCACAGTGGTGTCCCCCTCCTGCCCCTCTCTCCTTGTGATCTCTGCATGTTCACAATCTGCCCTGGGTCCACGGCTGGCGTTAACCTCCCTTTCCTCTGAAATCTTTTCTGCTTCACCTTCTGACAACTTCCTAAGCCCAAGAGCCCTGCACATTTGATTCCTCTCTGGGTCCCAGAGGTTAGGAGGACTTGCATATTGAGGTGTCCATTGCATTTATTGGACTGAATGGATAAAGGTTTCAGATAATGTGGAATCTGGAGTCCAGGTCACAGTCTGGACACATGAGAGCCAGACAGAGGCAAGGGTCTGAGTGAGCTGGGAGAATGGAGCTCAATACTGAGCTACATGTTTGAATCTGGGGCTACCTGTAAATGGCCTTGCCATGGGACAGATGGGTGTTCAGACCTGGCCCCTCACAGTGGGGCTAGCAGATTGCCATGAGTGGGAGAAAAGGGAGAGGAAAGAGATAAGGTGTCCTCTCTTCATTTACCCATGTGACTTTTCCAGGGGCCTTACAGGTGCTGTGCCAGGACCTGCTGTTTGAAGCACTGATAATTGGTATTACCATCCCTCCTCTCCTAACTCCGGGAGACATGCCTCCGAATCCCTATGTGTTTTCTGAAAGGACAATTTGCAGTCTGAAAAACAACTCAGCATAATATGCAAATGCAGAGGGCCGAGGGGGTGCCCCAGAACATTCCAGGCAGTAGTTGGCTTGTGGGAAAGCAATGCTCTTAACTCTGTTTTCCAAGAAACGGGAGCGATGCCTACATGAGAGGTTCAGGTGGGGTAGGAGAAGTGCACAGTGCGGTGGTTTGTTATCTAGAGGGGCACTTCTCATGAGCCAGGGGCAGTCGGGGACATCAGCCTCCCCCAGCAAGCTAGATAATGACAGATTTCCAGGTCCAACCCAGAAATCTGCATTCTGGGGCCAGGGGATGGGTCCAAATGCCTATTTTCCAACACATTTCTGAAGTGATTTGGGCTTGGGAACAACTACAGATAAGTTTCTGCTCAATAGAAACAGAATGTTCTGAACTCCAAATCAGCAGTCAGGAGGGGGTGAGATCTGGGAGCAGATGGGGCCTCATGGAGCCTCCTTGTTAGTCCACATTGGCACCAACAGGTCTAGTCATGCAGGGCTTTCTCTGAATGGAGCCCTTTGCGCTTCCCACCGTCTGCTGAGGGGCAGCTCAGAACTTGCACTAATTCCCCTGTGGGGATGGGTAGAGGAAATTTGGGGAGTGCTGAGTGGCTATTAGAACAGAGGAAACAGCATCTTAGGGTTAAAAACTAATGAATATTAGATGTTTACATGAGTTTATACACAGTGTCAAAATTCATCAAATGGCACACTGAGATTTTCATTTTATTGTATGTATCTCAATATAAAATTTTTAAAAATTATTTTTAAGATTTAGAAGTGCAAAAAAGAAACCTGATGAATATTTTCTTCTTTGACCTTGGTTACTTGGTGAACAAATTTGCCTTTGTAGCTCTGAATTGCTTCAAGTTTGAAAGTTCAGTTTTGTTCTTTTTATTTTTTTATTAAACAGACAAATCAAAAAGGAAAAAAAGCTTGAAATAGTTCCTTACAGAAAAGAATTGTTTTAATCTCCTAATAAACTGGGTCAGTCTCCCCCCCCTACGAATATATGTGAAATCATTTCCTTCCTGATGACTTGAGGTTTTCCCTGGTGCCTCATCCATCACTCCTCCATTTTTAGTGCTTAAAACCCTCTTAGGAGTCAGGACATCAGCTTTCTGTGAGGGCTGGTTTTCCTGCTGCCATTATTCCTGCCCAGTTTCTTTAGGAAGGAGGTGTGCTATCACTTGCCTTGCATAGTGAGCAGTGAAAAACCTGGATGGATGTGCTGGTGTGCCTGCTGGGCCCCCTTCCTAGAAGGAGTCATCTGATAGATTGTGCTGACCTACAATTTAAGTGAGGAGTCAGGAGCATTTCCTGATGAGGAGCCAGATATGGTGCTTAATTCCAAAGAGGTCCTGCTTCAAACATGAATCCAGGTCTATGAATTCAACTCATATTCCCCATCTTTACTTAGCAGTTTCACATGGCATTATATCCATCTCATCCTGACAGGTTCTGAAGGATTTCATGCCCCTCATTAATCCTGACTCCATGACAGAATTTCTGCCTAAACAGGGTAAAAGTGGGATATGTTTTGCAACTAGTTGGGGGGACTCCATTTTCCTCTGGTGAGAGGAGTCTGGACTGATTCCCTTCATGCGCAGGAAAGCTGAGCTCAGATTGGGGTTAAGCTCAGAAGTCAGCACAGCAGGATCCTGCCAGAACTGAAAGGGGAAGTTCTCACCTCCTGGAGTCAGAGTCCTCGTTAACTCTTATGACCTCATCAGTTGAGGGGTTGTTTTAATTCCTCTCTAGAAATCAATGAAAAGGTAGATGTTGGCCTTTGAATGTTTGTTTGTTGTTCTGATCTGGCACAAGTGATGAGCGCACACTGGGGGCAGCCAGACCAGGTGTTTGCCAAGCCCAGATGGTTCTACAGACTACGTTTCTTTCCACCTTTTGCCATTGTCAGCTGAGAACTGGTGCCTTTAGCCACAGTCATGGGTCCCCTTTTGCTTATAAGTTTGGGCCACCTGCTTGAACTGCCTGCCTCATGGAAGCTTTCAATTATCTGCCAGCAAGTAGGCAATAGAAAACCTTCCAAATTCAAAATTTATATTGTTGAATATTAGATGCATCCTCTGGTGACCACCACAGACTCAGTCATCTCCTGTCCCCTGATGCCATCCTGTCCCCTCGTCCCCTGCTCCAAGCCTCTCCTGGGCTTTGCACTGAGCTTCAAGCTTGCTGGGTGGGTAAGTCCTACATGCCAAAGATGTAGCATGTGCCAAGCTGCATGCCAAGTTCTTCACACACATTACCTCATTTTAAACGTCCCAAGAATGATGAGAGGGGGCTTCATTCACATGTCTGTCTTTCCCACCTCCCACTTTCATCTCCTTTGACCTCTTCCACCTTCCCTCCTTCTGCCTCCTTCTGCCCTTTCACTGAAGGGACTTCTTAAGCCCGGCATTGTTGTGCTGGGCACAGGGCCACAGAGGTGGGAGAATGTGTGAACCACCAAATTTTACTTAGTGTCTGCCGACTTCTCCTGCTTCCCGCTTTGGGGTCAGGAGGACTGTGACGCCTAATGGAGAATATGCCCAAGAGGAGTCACAGGCTAGTCTCCCCATAGTCCAGGCTGCCCTTCATCCTAACAGCAGAGGGAGGCTGGGTCAGGTTTGTTGTTTTTAGTCCAGACCCAGAGGCCACATATGTCTGTCTGTGTGCCTGCTACAAGTCCTGAAATAACCTGAATCCAAATAGTCCTCAGCAGCCTGCGCCCTAGGCACTCTGGATTTCAGACCCCAGCTGCAGGAAGGGGGAGCAGGAGAGGAGCGGGAGCCTGCCTGGAAGAGTACATGCTTGCCCAATTTCACAGTCACCGAGCTGTGTTGATGCCCACACCATGTGTGTTCCCTCCTGTCTTTTCCCCTGGCAAGAATGGGTTTTTATCATCCAAGAGGGCCATTAATTCAAGATCTGATTTTATGGGAGCACCCACCATTGCTTCCTTGTGTCAAATACCGGCCCTCTTGTTGCTCAGGATTTCCAGATGAGATGTAAGCTCTGTTCCAGCTCCACCTCAGCCTCAGTGGCCCTCTTTCCTTTGATAGGGATGGCGCAGTGAAGCAGGGCAGGCGCTCCTCAGTGGTATACTCAGATGTTGCTGATGTGCTCACATCAGACTTAGATTTTCATTTTCTCTGTTGCATTTTTACTTCTCTGGGCTGGGTGTGAGCCTGTTCGAAGGATGAATTCATTTGGAAATTACAAGATGGCTTTCAATAAAGCTGTGACTCTGAATAATAAAGCCCGAGGGTGGCATTTTCCCCAACTGGGGAAACAGAGTGTCTGATGGAGGAGCAAACACAGGTTATTTTGAATGCACCTCAGATGTCTGCTGTCTGGGCTCAGGACTACGTGTAAACGTGGGTTACAACAATTCCACCATCATAAGCACTTTCCATAGAAACTGTGTTGTTTTAGTTCATGAAGTACTCTTTGGCTGGGGCCCTGGAAGAGGGTCTGTCCCAGTCTCTTTCAGCTGGACTGGCCAACCCTGGCATCCACAGAAGCCTGCAGGGGTGCTTTCATGTGCTTTTCTCAGAGGAGGCAGGGTAGCTGCCATCTTTTCTGTCCATGGAAATTCTCTTCTGGGACAATCTTTTCTCAGTTTCCTCTTCTCTACACTGACCTTGAGAGAGGACATTTCAGAATGTCTCAGGTGGGTTCCATGCATTAAATCTAGCAGGAAATACAAATGATACCACATGTGGGGAGTTCATGTCTCATATTTCCCTGACATTGACTGACTTTATAAGGTACAATAAATAAAATGTCTTGCTGGCATTAGAGAATTCAGTAAGGGCTCAAAATCTTGCTTTCTCTCTGCAGAGTATAATATACTATATGGTAACATCCCCCAAACTCCTCTCCTGGATCAAAAATGAGTCACTTCTGAAGTCCCTGCAGCCTTTTGCCAAGTGGCATTACATTGAGCGTGACCTTGCAATGTTCAACATCAACACTGATGATGACTATGTCCCGTGCCTCCAGGGAATAACACGAGCCAGCTACTGTAATGTTTATCTAGAATGGATTCAGTACTGTGCACAGAAAAGACAAGAGGTAGGTAGAGGGGATGGATGCTGGAGGTGTTGAATGGATATTTAAAAACAAAGAACATTATAAAGTTCATCTCTTTCCTATACTCTATGGTAGAATATAATAGAATAGAGGAGAGAAAATACATTAGTATTTGGATAAATGTTTATTTAATACATAAGCAAAATTAAATGGAATAATTCATATATCACATCTCTGATGAATGACCATTGAAGGTTTATTTCCTTCTATACTATGCTCAGGGGCAGGGCAGCTTTAAGCCTCTGTCATAGCTTTAAACCCCTGGAACATTTCTTTTAGAGTTGCTTTTTGAAATATCTGTGTAAAATATATCTATGCTGAAATCTGGAGGAATTACTGAACACATTGAATCATGGACATGCAAATTCCTTTTAGCAACTAGAGTGGTTCAGGTAACTCCTGTGGTTGTTTTTTCTTGTGCATTATTGCTTATGTGCTGAGGACACTTCTGGAGATGAATAGAGCCTCTTAGAACAAGGACAGCAACAGCTTATGAAGAGAAGAGGAGGAGGACACAGAAGGAAAAGGAGAACGGGGAAGGAAGTAAATGGAGAAAGTCAGTTAACATTGCTTCTTGGGATCTGAAAAGCTGAATTAATGTATCATTGATGGAGACAGTAGATCAAAGTTGAAAATGAACTCCTTAGCTGCTGATGAAGTATGTTGTGTGACAGGTAGAGGGGAAACCAAATTATGACACTATCCCAGGTCCTTGGCTTTTCACGAATGGTTAAAAACAGTTGCCAGAAAAAGCAGGTGGCCAAATCTGCTTCCTCCAGATATGCAAAGAAGAATGTGTACTGATACTTCAACCCATGCCTGGCCTGCTCTGATAGCTGAGATAGTCAATCTACTGATATTCATGGCTATCCTGTGATGGCTCTCCTCTTTCCTCAGTTGGTTCATGAAATTATTTCATTGTTCTTACAAAAGATATTTTGATTTTTTAAAATTTTATTTCTAAGCTTTTTTTATTTTTTGATATATTTTTATTTAAGTATAGTTGATATGCAATATTGGTTTCAAATATACAACATAGTGATTCCAGAATATATACATTATTAAATCCTCATCCCCACTAGTATAGTTATTATCTGTCAACATGGAAAGATGTTACAAAACTACTGGCTATATTCTCTGTTCTGTGCTTCCATCCCCATACTAATTTACATTATGATTGACATTTTGTGCATCTTATACCCTTCACCTATGTCACCCACCCACCCTAATTCCTCCTCCATGGTAACCACCAGTCACTTCTCAGTATTTCTATTTTGTTTTGTTTTATTTTTAGGTTCCACATATACTGAAATCATATGGTTTTTGTCTTTTTCCACCTGACTTATTTCAATTCACATAATACCCTCTAAGTCCATCCATATTGTCACAAATGGAAGGATTTCTTTCTTTTCTGTGGCTGAATACTATTCCAGTGTGTATATGTACCACATCTTCTTTATCCAGTCATCTATTAACCTCACTTTGGTTGCTTCCATATTTCGGCTACTGTAAATAATGTGGCAAAAAACATAGGGGTGCTTATATCTTCTTGAATCAGAGATTTTGTTTTCTTTGGGTAAATTCCTAGAAGTGGAGTTACTGGTTTATGTGGTATTTCTATTTTTCGTTTTTTGAGGAACCTCCATACTGCTTTCCACAGTGGCTGCATCAATTTACATTCCCACCAACAGGGTAGGAGGGTTCCCTTTTCTCCACATCCTCACCAACAATTGTTATTGCTTGTCTTTTGGATAGCAGCCATCCTAACTGGTGTGAGGTGATATCTCACTGTGGTTTTATTTGCATGTCCCTGATGATTAGTGAGCATCTTTTCATGTGCCTGTTGGCCATTTGTATGTCTTTTTTGGAAAAATGTCTATTCAGGGCCTCTGACCACTTTTTATTGAGTTATTTGTTTTTTTGGTATTGAGTCATATGAGTTCTTTATATATTTTTAATGTTACTAAATATATATATTTAATGTTATTTTGTATCCTGGAATATGGCATTTATAAATTTAGTCTCCCACACTGTAGGTTGCCTTTTTTATTTTGTTGATGGTGTCCTTTGCTGTACAGAAGCCTTTTAGTTTGATGTAGTCACACTTGTTTTTTTTGCTTTTGTCCAAAAGATGTATCCAGAAAAAAATTACTCATGCTTATGTTCATGAGATTTTTCTTCTGCATTTTTCCCATTTGTTTTTTTAAGCTAACTTTGGACAACCCCTTAATTCAGTTGTTTATGGTGGCCTTATGGTCAGTTTAGTGGGCTCCTCATTATAAAGAAACAAAAAACCCTTCTTTGCCTGTGATTCTTGTACTGCTAGACATGCTTGTGCCCTGCACTGGACAGAGATAAGGTGGGCATTTGTTTGACTGTAAGCTCTAACTATCTTCATGAGCTGGAGTGCTGTTTTCAAAATTCTGGGGAATTAGGCCAGCAAGCCACATGTTAGTCCCTTTCCTCTCCCTAAAGTAGCTTCCTCATTTAAATTTATTTTTCCAGGTCCAGCCACAAGAGAAACTGCTTCAGGAAGCAGAGAGTACTCTATCCCCTGGGTCATTTTAGAGCGGACTGGATAACCATGGTGGCTAACTTAAACAGCTTCCTGTAACCCCACATGTATAATTCTGTGTGGCTGCACATTGGAACCCAGGTGGAAGTTGAATTAACATCCTTGTTCTTTCAGCCTTCAAAGAACATGGACAGTGACGAGGACTCTCCGTTAGTGACTCTGTCCTTTGCCCTGTGCATCCTGGGAAGGAGAGCTCTGGGAACGGCAGCTCACAATATGGCTATCAGGTACCTGGAGAGCCAGCTGGCACAGGCACCCACATTTTATATTGTTGACAGATTTTTGCCACACATTTCTTTATTCTAAAGTTGGACTACTTATATTTCTTTCAGATAGTTCTTTCTATAATAAATAATGTTCAGCTTGCAAGAAGACTTTTTTGATCATTAATCTTTTGGAATATTAGATTTGGAAATGGCATTAATGTGTGACAGTCAAAATCCTGGAATTCTGACTACAGGGCCTTCTATGCTATAAGAGTCCTTGTAGATTTGATGGGAAGATTAAAGGAAGTCATGCATATGGAGTGCCCACCCTGATATCTTGCTAAATTAATACTCAGTCAATGTTCACGCCCTTGTCCTGTTTTTCCTCCCAGAAGAAAATCCATACCTGGGCCTCATTGAAACCCTACTCTGCCCTGACTCTGTGGGGCTTTGATTAATTGGATGCCCCTTCTTCTGTTTTTCAAACTCTCTTTCTACTGGATCTTCCCCCTCTGTATGTAAATAGCCAGAGTTTCTCTTCGCTTTTTAAAAATTGAGGTATAATTGACATATAACATTATATCAGTTTCAGAATGATTCTATATTTGTATATATTGTGAAATCATCACCATACAATGTCTAGTTAACATCTATCATCACACAGTTACAAATTCTTTTTACCTTGTGATAAGAACTTTTAAGATCTACTCTCTTAGCAACTTTCCAATATGCAATACAGTATTATTAACTATAGTCACCGTGCTGTACATGATCCCCTGGACTTATTTATTTTGTAACTGGAAGTTTGTACCTTTTGACCACCTTCTCCCATTTGTCCATCCCACGTCCAGTGTGGCCAGTCTGCTCTCTGTATCCAGGAGCTTGACTTCTTTATTATTTGGTTTTGTTTCTCAGATTCCCTGTGTAAGTGAGGTCATATGGTGTTTGTCTCACTCCGACTTATTTGACTTAGTATAATGCCCTTACGGTCCATTCATGTTGCCACAATAGCAAGATTTCCTTCTTTTTATGGCTGAATAATATTCCCAAGTTTGTGTGAAAGAACAAACCCCATGTGAGCTGTCTCCTGGCCTTCCCCGCCTGGCACTCAGAGCTTGCCTTGCATTCACAAACAGGCTCTGAAACTCCCACTCACAGGTGAGGCTGTGCTCACAGCCCCACCACCGTGCTGCCAGTCTGCCACCTGCCCCCGGCAGCATGGCTCCTGTGGATCCCACCTGTCACCTTGTCATGCCCAAGTCGGTGGCCTTCCAAGACTCCTCCTTTGGTGACTAGCACTGTGGGCCAGAGGGTCTGAACTCTACCTGCGCCTGAGAATGTTCTTGATGAGCACACATCAAAGTGTCCTGAGGGGCTGTTAGATACCCCGATGTCCAGCCTCCAGCCCCATCCAGACAAGTTACATCAGAATTTCTGTGGGTGGACTATGCATCAGTATATTTTCTAGCACCTCAAGTGCTTTAAGTGTGTGGCCAAGGCTGAGAATCATACAGAACAAGGAAGCTTAGAAAGAAGAAGGTCTTAGTTAGCTTTCCCCACTGGTCTCCCTTCTGTTTGAAGCTTCTTCAATATTTCCATCTTGTGTTGTTGATAAAGTGCCTGCAAAAGGGGTTCTTTTGATATTGGACTTGGGTGAGTTTCATGTTATTATGTTGGATTACAAAGTTCTTCAGGGCAAATCCACTTGCGACTTGGTTTACAGCTTGCACAACACCTGGACACGAGGCAAATAGTCCAGGACGCCTTGTTGGCTGTGTTTCCGGATGCCCTTCCTGCACTCAATACTGGTGGCAGGCTCTGGGAAGCCAGCATCAGGCACGTGCGGCGGTGAACCGGTGGTGAGCATGTGGTGTCATTGGCAGTGCCCTTCATTTCTCCCTGGGGGCAGCAGCCCTAAGTCACTGAGAGGGAAAGCTTAGAATTGGTGACAGCTACTCGTCCAACTCCCACATCCCAGAATTGTATGATGTTCTTCAAAGGTGAGAAATGCTAACTGACACTTCAAGTATTGTATGAATTCTCATTATAGGAAATGCTGTGGGGAGAAGTTGACTGGCTTCCAGCCTCTCTCTTTCCTCCTTCCTGATTCACCCTCATTCTAGACCCAGGCAACCCCCTGTGTCTGGGAGTAAATTGGGTGGTTGAAAGTCTAGCAGAAAGCTCATTCCTGGACTTTGGAGAACAGTATGATGTGACTCTTACAGGGGGCTCCTTATTAAATTGTAAATGGAGAGTACTGCTTGAGAAGAGCTTCAGAGGATTTTGACTTGGAATCACAAAATGAGTCTTCAGATATTAATAGCATCCAGGCAGATGATCTTTTGTTTAATTTGAATTTTATTTATAAATTTAAAATTTTCTTTATAAATTGCAAATAAAATGCTTTAAGGGTTTTACTGTTTCAGTTCCTACCTCAGATACTTTCAAAGACTTCTTCAGTCTTGCTCTTTGTGTAACTCTTTCGAATATTCCTGTTCCAGGTGTTTTTTGCTTGGTCTGCTTTATTTATTTTTTCCTTGATTAAGCCCCATACTTACCAGCTGCTTTTTTAAACCTTGTTTTGATGGGATTTTCTTTGTAAAACAGTTTCTCATACTCAATACCAGCTCTGCTTGTTCCAAACAAATCTGGGAATTATATCCTTGGTATTCTCAGGAAAGATTGGATTCTCTGGAACTGGTTCGCTTCACTGAGAGGTCCCATACCGTAGTCAGATCCTACAATGTGCTTTCCTCTCAGTCTTTGACTTACAGAAAGTGACTGGCTGCCTCAGGCGGGTGGTTCTGGGTCTATGGGCTGTGAAATTCCGACTTAGTTGGGTATGTCATGTGGAGTGGGAAGGGACACAGTATGGTGGGGTGGGGCCTCCAGTCTGACAGAGCTGCCTCTGCCTCAACCAAATAGCTGTGCGCTACATTTCCTATGCTAGAATTCAGTAAAAGGTGTTGCATGCAGGAAATGCTTTCCCAGCTCAAAAAGTGTGTAAAAGTAATTTTTATAGATATAGTCAAATTACAGTCCAAGTAAGCTGTCTCACTTTGTACTCTCTCCAAATGTGTTTTGCCATACCTCCCTAATGCCAGATGTGCAATATTTTTAATTGTTCCAGTCTCATGGATGAAAAATTATCTTTCTCATTTGAATTTGTATTTTCACTAATAGTGAGTGTAAGAATCTTTTAGCATATTGTTCACACATTTTCCCTATGACTTTCCTGCCCGTTTACATACTTCACCCACTTTCGTTAGACGTGCACTGATTTGGGGGAGCTATTTCGTATTAATTAGTATGTGTTATAAATATTTTCTATCAAGGCACACTTGTCTTTTTATCTATTACATCTTTTTAACATTTTTATTTTACAATTTCTGGATTTTATGTCTTTCTTAAAAAAATTTTTTTTGGCCATTCCAGGATATAAAAATGCTAGCTTCTGTTTCCCTCTGATACATCTACAGTATTATTTATTTCCCTTTAGTTTTAAAATCTGTTGGGTCTTGGGATTTGATTTTACTCTGCTTATTAGCTAATTAGCCATTTTGTTACTTTTTCATGGATTCTGGAGGACATGACACTCCTGGGCCAGAGACAAAGGATTTACTTCTTATAGCACAGCAGCAACCTGAGTATCAGCATATTTGTCTCAGTACCCTTTCTACCAAGGCCCACAGGGGTGATGCAGGGCACCATTGGCTACACAGGAGAAGAACACTGAACTTGGGAATTAGCCATTTTTTAGCAGAGAGAGATGTTACTTCCTCTTTCAAGGGCACTCACTTCAGACACACCCTAAGAAATGGCCTGGGCCTGGCATTCTTGGTACACCCAGTGGGGAATGTGGAGGGCAAGACCCAGAGTACTGGCTCCCAATGAATCCACACAGAACATGTTTTCATACATGATGGAATATGAAGATCCATTTTCCCCCAGATAGATAGCTGATAGTCCAACATTTGCTAAGTAGCTTCTCATTACTTACTTACTTAGTTAAAATCACCACTAACTTGAAATACCATTTTTGCCATATACTATATTCCCATGTGCAATAGTGTGCTTTTGGATTCATACTTTTCTGTTAAAGTGATCAATTTCTGTATTCTTAAAATAAAACCATACCCTTTGGTTTGCAAGGGACACATTTTTTCTATATCTGATAAGCCTAGTCCCCTGTCTTTACTTTTTTCTTGTCTTTTATAGTTTTATGGTGGGGCATTATTCTTGCTCATTTTCTTATGAGGTAAAATTTAGCTTAGAATCACATTCTATGAAAACCTATGTTGGAACTTTGATTGAGATTGTCTTGAATTTACATATTACTTTGAGGAAAAAAAGCATTCAATAACGTGGTGTATCTGTATTCATTCGGTTTCTTTTACTGTCTTTTAGGAATATTTTATCACTTTTTTGAGATTTGTAGTCTCTTAATGGATTTATTTCTAAGTATTTCATAGTTTTATTGTAATTGTGAACAGAATCTTTTTTTGTTGCCACATTTTCTAATTGGTTGCTGCTGGTATACAGGACAATTTCTTTTTTTTTTACATTTATCTCATTCTGGGCACCTCTACTAAACTCTATTATAAACTTAATATATATTCCAATTAATTCTCTTTGAATTTCTGGTGGAAAGACATATCTGCAAATAATGACAATTTTGACTTTTTTCCCCTATATTTATTTATTTATATGAAAAGAATATAAATTCTTTTTCTTATTACATTGGCTATGACCTCCCATACAATGTTGGAGGTGGGCATCTATGTTAGTTTCCTATTGCTAGTGGAATAAATTAGCACAAAGCAACATAATTCTATTATCTTATAGTTCTAGAAGTCAGAAGTCCAAAATGGGTTTCAGTAGGCTAAAATCTAAGCATTGGCAGGGCTGCATTTCTTCTGGAGGCTCTGAAGGGAGAATGTCTTCCCCCATCCAGAAGTGCCCACATTGCCATAGCCCCTTCCTTCATCTTTGAGCTAGCAAAGTAGCATCTTCCAATCTCTCTCTGACTCAAACTCTGCCACTCCTCCTTCCCTCTGTCATGTGTAAGGACTCCTGTGAGTGCACTGGGTCCACCCAGATAATCCAGAATAATCTCTCCATCTCAAAATTCTTAGTTTAATCACATCGGCAAAATTCCTTTTGCTATGTAAGGTAGCATATTCACAGGTTCCAGGGATTTAGGACACAGACATCTTGGTGGGTCATTATTCTGCATACCACAGCATCCTTCCCTAAATCCAGTCATTAGAGGGAAAACACGTAATGTTGTAGCATTAAAAAATAAAGTTTGCCTTAGGTTTCTGTTAGACCATTTTTATTAAGTCAGGGAGTTTCCTTCTCTTCCTAGTTTGGGAAAGATTTTATAAGGAAAGAGTGCTGAATTCTTTTAAAATCTGAGGGCATGCATTCAGGTAATATTCTTCTTAAATCTTTGGTTTACGTGAATAGATATTCTCGTGCTGAAATGTGTAAGATTCTGCAATAAGCTTTACTTGGTCATGATATATTATTCTTTTTAAACAGTAATGGATTCAACTTGTTAATATTGTATTTAGTGTAGTTATATCTATGTTCAAAGTATGACTGGCTCACAATCTGTGTGCATGTGTGGGTGTGTGCTCATGCACTCTATCCTTGTGTAATTTTGAATCAGGTGTATGCCCTTAGATGTACTTTATGAGACCCAACAAAGTCATTATCACATATTTAATGTTAAAGAGTGACATGATTTTTGAGGACTGTTTCTCCAGGTATAGCAGCCTAGTGTAAGTCTGTTTCATTTGATGGATTTGTTGGGGAAATATTTTGATTTTACAACAGCACCATAGCTCTACAGGGTAATCCTCAAAAAAGAAAAATGCATACATGCAAAATTAGGGAAGATGAGTAAATTGAGAATCATCCTAAATGAAAAGCTGAATGCCAGGGAGCAAAAGAGTGTAAGTATATAAAATGTCTTAAAATAAAATAAAATGTTGATGTATTATGGTGATAGAATGGGTTAATATGGATGTGACAAGTAAACACTGATCATTTTTTTTAGTTTGGTGTTTAGGGCATAGCTCCTTTGGAGAACTGTGTCTCCCACTGATGAAAGGAATACAAATATGAAGGGATGTTTTAGTAGGAAGTCCAGAGACTAAGAGATGGCTTGATGACTGTTTTCAAGAACAGGGAAACTGATGAGTGGATCCTGGCTGATAAATGCTACATTTATAGAGATAAAAGTAGAAGGTGGTTGCTTTTTATAGTAGCAATGTGTTTGCTTGAAGGAGAAATTTTACTGACTCTTGGAGTAGACTAAGCTTCCAAGAGGATAGGAAATTTCAAGATAAATGTCATCTTGAGAAATGATAGGCAAACACACCAGCCATAGACACACTATACCAAGCCCTGTGCTCGAGACAGAGCCCTGTCTTACATACGACCCAGTGTCCAGAGGTCCTGGCCATGGTCTGAGATCATATCTCTCATTGACCCACCCATCTCGGCCCCAGTAGACTGAAGAAAAGAGTGCTTTTCAAAAATGCAGAACACAATTGTAGTTCCTCTTTCCCATCTTCTATTGAAGTAGAGGCCCCAAACTGGGGCCAGACATCCTCCTGGATCATCTTTGCTGACAAGATTGAGGTCTGTTTGCCTGAGTGGAAACTCAGAAATCAGAATTTAGAAGAGAACTAGACAAAGTAAACATACTGTGAGATCCCGACCCAGTAAATTAGGATCAGGTCATCCAGCTAAAATCCAAATCTTGGAGCATGGGGAAAATATATACATTTGAAAGATATATACATAGGAAAAAGTATACAGCCTAGAAAAAGGAGCAAAAATTTCTGGACCTTAAATTGTAACACTGTGTGGGAAGTCTTCTACCAGGCCTCCAGCTCCCTTGCTTCTCTGACATGTCTGACAGCCTTGGGAGACAACCAGGTTCCCCAGTCCTGTGAGTCCCCAGCCTCACTGGACCTCGGTATTACCTGGGCTGCTTGATCAGAATATAGGCCCCAGGTCCCATCCCAAACCACCAACTTAGAATCACTTGGGATTGGGTCTGGAAATCTATTTTTGATTTTGAACAGCTGCTGTGTGACTGGTCCTTCTGGGGCCAGCCTGACACTGGTCCTCAGTCTGGCCTTAGGAAGCATTTTTCAGTAGATAAAGCAGTTGATCCTGTTGAGATGGAGGTTCAGAAGCATGAAACGGTTCTGTGTTGAAACATCATAAGGTCAAATGTATTTTGAAAAAGCTTTTCATCAAATCTTGCCTTTCAATTACTTCTTGCTTGAGAATGAACATTTCACAATTTGGGATTTATTTGAAATAATATTACTTAAATATCTTAGCCACATGATTACTTTCCAGTCATTGTATGAGATTCTGTGATACAAACCTCCTTAGGTTATATCTGAAGCCTGTGTCACCTGGGCCTCTCACAAGAGAGGTGAGATGATGAGGTAGGTGCTGTTATGGGCCCTATTTTACAGCTGGGAAAACCAAAGCACAGAGAAATTTTTGCAGTACTTCACATGGCAGAGCCATGGCCAGACTCAGAGTCCTGCTGCTACTTGCTGCACTCTCTGGCCTTTAAACCCCTCTGCTCTGTAGGAGCTCTTCAGATTGCCTGCCATCTATGTGACCATTTCCCCGGGGTGGCGCAGCTACTCCATGGTGCCTACCTTTTCCTCCTCAGCTGCTTAGATTCCCTTTATTGATGTACCCAGGCCAATGTGTGCTGCCAAGAGCTGCAGGAGGTGCCTGAAGTTCCCTGTGGCCTGTGCTCAGGGCACTCTGCCCTCTTGGAGGCACCTTGCCCTCTCCTGCTGGCCCAGTGCCCTTTCCTATCAGAGTTGCCAACACCTTGCACACTCAATACTCCAGCTCTCTTGGACATGTCTTCTGTGTCTATCGGGAGTCAAGCATTGGTCCCAGAGGACAGATGAATGCTGGACACTGGGGTTTATCTGTTCCCTATCCCGCTGACATGTGTCCAGGTCATCAAACCACATGTGTGCACTCTGTCCCCCATGTAAGGAGATTCTTAGCCAGCCCTTCACGCAGCCTCCAAATACCCTGGACAAGCTTGCCTCTAAGGATGAACGCAGATAGACATGAATGGTTATGAAGACAAGACATTTGCCTCAGTGTCAACAAGACATATTAGAGCCAATACTGGAGCTCAGGTTTGGAGTTTCTGGCCCCATTCCTCCAGCTGTCACTCTGTGTGGTCCCTGAATTCTAAAACCACATAAAGCCCCTTGGAGCTGCTTGAGAAACACCACTGCTTTCATGCCTACTGCTCTTTACCAGGCAGGAGATAGCTGGCTCCAAACCAGGGATTGGTTTGATTTTAGAGCCAATAGGGTAACTTCCTAGATAAAAAGTATAAGAAAGAATTCCTAATACACTATCAATTCAGGATGTGTGCTGGGTATATACACACCAATTTAAATGCTGGAAAATTGGTGGTGACTGACCTCTGGAAGATGAGGTGGGGGTGAGTTCAAGAAATATACTCTCCTAGTATTTTTACTGTGTGGCTCAGTTGAAGCCTTTGAAGAGATTGGCTTATTCTACACAGCCTCTGAGCTGGTCTTTAAGAAGATGACTCCAGTTAGATGTTGTAAAAAGCTACTCTGTTTCCTAGAGATGGAGGCAGCCCAGAGGTAGCCATGGACTTGCTTCTGTCTTTAGTGTGGCATGAGATATTGAATATTTTTCCCCACCTATCTCATCCTCTTCTCAACTCTTTCTGGCCTTTTATATGAAAGTGTTGTATAATACATCTTGTATGGGCATCCATGAGAATGAGATGAGCTAATGGAACAGAAAGTGCTTAGTAGCCCAGATAAGTGGAAGGCATTGTCCTCTTTCTGCTCAGAAGTGATGCTGGTCACCTGGACTGTTGTTTTGGGGAAACTGTAGCAGGGGAGTGTGGTCAGGACCGACAGAGTTAACTGTGAAGCCAGTGCATAGTTGCTGGATCCCACTGAGGGGAATGAAACATGCATGAAGTTCTTGCTGCCATGGAGGTGCCCTCTATGCCTGAATACTGGCTTAGATAAACAAGCACCAGTCCCCAAGTATCTCCATTACTAATCAGTAAGCTCAGGGAAAGCCAGCCTGCAAATCACATGTAATTGTTTGCATATGTTCCACAGGCACTCCATGTATGGCAATGTGCTGTAACAGAAGGCTCTTCACAAGGCCGATCTGTAAACACATTGTATATGGACCTGTCTGGAAATTAACTAAAATGAACAAATCCATCATTGTTCTGGAGATCCCACTGTGCAAGCTGTAGAAACCATGCCAGCATTACAGTTCTTTCCCTCTGGATCCTAAGTTTCCTTAAGGCTGGATTCTGGATAATGACCCATTGTCCGAAACTTCCTATCTGTATCATCCAATGGTACTCTTTCCTGAAAGAGAAAGGTTTCTCAGCAATGGCATGATTAACATTTGGGCTGCATGGTTCTTAGTTGGGGAACTGTCCTATGCACTGCATCTTCCCTACATAGTCCCATGCCCTGGACACGGTTGTCCTAGCACTGCTGATTGTCTGGCCAACCAAATCCATGACAGGGTGGGCTGAGAAGACCTTCACTAGCATCCCCAGGTGGGCTGGGAAGGGCAGCCTCGGACCAGGTGGGGGATGGTCTAGTCCCCATGGAGGCCCACCTTGATAAACTCAGATGTAACACCATTTCTGCACTCCAGCTGATGGCCGGGGACTGGGAGCCCATTATTGCCTCTCAGAGTCTTAAAAAAATGAAGCCATGTGAAGCTCCAAATCAGAAGTGTGTTGCAGGAGTACTGGACATCTCTGCCTCTCCCCCAGCCCCATGCTAGTGCCAGCTTTCACAGTGCTCTGCCTGCCTCCCTTGAGGATAAAGGCAGGTAATGAAACACCTTGCTTTTAGGATGACTTTACCTTTCAGGTGCTAGAAATAATACCCCCAATCTAGTGGAATTCTACTTCAGGCTTTGCTATGGTGAGAATCATTTTAATAGAACAGCATTAAGTATCACAATGGTCATTTTCTCTGAAAATAGTTGTGACAAGGAAAGCTTCTATTGCTGGAGCCTCAGATGAGAATGGAAGCAAGCATATTAGTGAGGCTCCCGGGGAAGTGATGTTTTCCCTACTGATAAGTAAGTAGGTGAGGTTGCCCTGCACGTATCAGTGAGCAAACAAGAGTCTGGTGCCCGGACTTCCTCTTTTGTCTGCAGATGCTGCCCTGGGTGTCCAGGCAAGTAAGTCCCTTTGTCTTCCACTGCCACCATCCCCATCCCTACATCTAGAGGAACGTTTTCTCTTACTGTATGTGCAAGCAGTGTGGCATTCCTAATCCTTTCCAGAATAAACCCCATCCATGGTTTATGGTTTAGCTCTCCTTTTGCAGCACTTAGCTCCTATCTGATGACAGAAGCATTGTTGAATATTTTCAATTATGACCAGATAGTACTTGTTATCTCAAAGCTTCCACTCTGGGGCTTCTCCCTCTGTACCCGGGTTCTGCTGTCCTGTGACTCCCCTCTTGGTGCCTCATAGATAGTCATGAAAACTCACAGCCCCAGAAAGTCTTTGTTCCGTGAGGGAAGAGACTTTTCAGGAGGGCTGCTTCCTGGGACTCTTTCTGGGGGTTCTGGGCTTCTCCAGGCCACAGCACTCCAAACCCCAACTGAGTAGACCCTGGCTGCTTCCGTTTCCCACAGTGTGCTCTGACACAAAGCCCCGGCATCTCTCTCAAAGGATTTCTAAAAGGAAATTAATGATAGTGGTACATTTTGCAACAAAATGTTAAAATAGCAATGAGGGAACAATTTCCCTGATGTGCAAGTCTAATGTGCTGTGTTGAATCAAAAGTCTTGTTCAGTGAGTCAACTCATTAAATCCTATGAGCAGCCATCCTCAGGAATTCTCACTCACATTTTCCTGTTTATTTTGTCCCAGCCTAGCCCTTTCAGGGAAGCTGTTTCTTGTTCTGGCCTAGTAACTACCTCTCGGAGATGTTAGAGGCCAGGATGGTTATGGACAGCTGTGATTGAGTATATTAATGGAATCTGGAGTATATAAAGGAGACAAAGAAAGGGGGCATGGTTCTTGCTCTCCCCACAATCTAAGATGAGTCTCTTCCCCAAATTCGGATTCCCTACATTCACCAGAACGTAAAGGACCTAGACCATGGAAGAGTGCCAGTGAGTGATTCCCATTTTTCTCGATCTAGGAGATGCTCAATTACACACAGGGAATGGACACAAAGCAGGAAAAACCTAGAAACATGAAGACCTAGATAGTCCTGAAAAATCCGCCAGTTTTCATTTTACCCCTATCTATGATGCCTCCTCCACTGTCATTCAAAAGAGGGTGGGACTGGGAAATGGATATTCTCGGAGAGTCTAAATGACTGACTTGAAGTTTCATTGGGTTTCATTTTCTCCCATTATATTGTGGTAGAATCCCACTTTTACTATAATATAGCCCAAAAGTGATATTCAGAAATACAAAGGAGAATAAAAGTGCCTGGGCTAGCCCTGTCACCTCCCAAGAAGTGCCAAGCTGGGGGCTTTACTGGACTAGAGCAGCCTGTGCACGGCAGGCCAGCTTGGTCAGGACAACTGCCATCACATGTATAGGTCAAGTACTTCTGTGGCTCTTAAATGACTGCAGGTGACCATCACCACACCAGCTGTCCCAGGGGCCTGAATGTGGCTCTGGTCATGTGTTAGGAGCAATCTCTGCTTCAGCAACTTAAAGATATTAAGATCTTTCTCGACGTGACAAATGGCAGACACAGACCTTGCTCAGAGTGATGGCTTCTGAATACCATTTGTTCAGTATGAATGAACAGTAATCACGACTCTGTTTTACAGCCTGGATTCTTTCCTGTATGGCCTTCACGCCCTCTTCAAAGGTGATTTCAGAATAACAGCACGAGATGAGTGGGTGTTTGCTGACATGGACCTACTGCATAAAGTTGTTGCTCCAGCCATCAGGATGTCCCTCAAGCTCCACCAGGTAAAGTATAATTCATTTCTTAAAAGTAAATGCCTGAAACATTAGGGGAAAAAATAACCTTTCAAAAATCTGGTCTCCTTTCTTGCCATGACATTTGTGACTGGGGCTGTTACTTAGGTAATTAAGCATTGAGGCCATCCCAATATTCTTGACATTGGCCGATGGCAATTTGCCCTCAAGAGCAGCTAGGTGGTGGTGCCATTCCACTAGGATGGGAGAGCAGGGAACTGGCTGGAGAAAATGACATATTTTTACCAGACTGTATGGAAAAGTCATAAAAACCTAAGCCACAAAACTCCTCATAGACACATTACAGCAGTAAGGGCAATGGAATGGGGAGGTGTCCTCTATCTAGCTCAGAATTAGGAAGAACAGGGGAGAACAAGACGTGGAAGTGGACTTGGCTTTGCAGGTCATTGCCCAGGTCGCCACCACACACTCACCCGAGAGTCAGCTCTCCGGGCCTCACCGAGCCTACATGGACTTGTTTCCCCCAGGACCAGTTCACCTGCCCTGATGAGTATGAAGACCCTGTGGTCCTCTACGAGGCCATCCAGTCCTTTGAAAAGAAAGTAGTGATCTGCCACGAGGGCGACCCGGCCTGGAGGGGCGCAGTGCTGTCCAACAGGGAAGAGCTGCTGACCCTGCGGCATGTGGTGGATGAGGGTGCTGATGAGTACAAGCTCATCATGCTGCACAGGGGCTTCCTGAGCTTCAAGGTGATCAAGGTACAGTGGGCGCGAGTGTCCAGTGTGGCAGATATGTGAAAAGAAAGAATGGCAGGGGCAACAACATGCAAGTCCCTGTGCCTGCATCCTCTGTTCAGAGACTCAGCCCCAGAGGAGCACTGGCCAGTGAGTGGAGCAAGGGGCCGGGCCAGCTGCAGTCCCCTGCCAGGGCCAGGGCCCCTCAGAGAAGTGTGTAGGTGAGGCTCTGGCAAGGAATCCTGGCAGACACCCATAGAGATGAGGATCAGGGTCTAGCTTATTAGTAAAGACTTTGTGATTCCCTGAAGTACCAGACCTTTCTCTAATCTATTCATGGACCCGAGACCTCTTCCCAATGATTCTTCTCTCCATATAACTTCAAACCACTGGGCTGAAACCAAAACTTTGTTTTTATTTGCTCTGCCTCTCCATGAAAATGGCATCATATCATCTGCAGGACTCCATTCCGGCTTAGCGTTGAAAAGCTGGAAAGCACATGCCATCTGCCTTTCTTCTATTCCTTCCCTGACCTGTAGGTTAACAAAGAATGTGTACGAGGACTTTGGGCTGGGCAGCAGCAAGAGCTCATATTCCTTCGCAATCGCAACCCCGAGCGCGGCAGCATCCAGAACAATAAGCAGGTCCTGCGAAACTTGATTAATTCCTCCTGTGATCAGCCCCTGGGGTACCCCATGTATGTCTCTCCCCTAACTACATCCTATCTAGGGACCCACAGGCAGCTGAAGAATGTCTGGAGTGGGCCTGTTACTTTGGACAACATCAAGGCATGGTTCCGAACCAAGTGGTTAAGGTGGGTCTTTACGATGAAGGCCTTTGCCTAGAAGCTGGGGAGGGGATTGGGGCAGAATTTTACTGTCCATCACTATTTTCTCTCATGATTAAAACTGCTATACCCAAGTGGCAGCTAACAGATCATTTGTTTCAATAAGCAGTTTCAGATTCTGAACCAGCGGGAAACTTCATACAGTGAGACCCTATTTCCCACATGTTCACAAAGGCTGAGAACCTGGCTAGAGTGCTTGCAGGGCTGCAGAGGTTCCGAGTTTTTAGGAGTAACGGTCCCACATCTGTTACAGAGAGCGGTCTCAGCTCGCCTGGCACTCAGCCTTCAGCCACTAAGCCGGCTTACCTGGTTGTAATAATGTCTCTGGTTAGATGGAATGAATTCTGGGATGTTTGCCTGAATATGGCAGAGCTCCTGATCAGCTTCAAAGCCAAGGGTTCTGGTGAAATGAAGGTCGAGACTCCACAGCTATTCAGCAGGATGCAGTTCGTGTTTTATTAGATGCTGAGATTTGGAGGACCAAAGCCTCTCTCTCCACCAGCATCCCAAATTTGCAGTTCATATGCAGAGTGTCGTCTTGGATCCAGATTTAGACAGTGAAGTGGTGGGGCATTTAGGGGGTTAGACATGTTTTGGGGAGAATCCTTGAAGCATCTCTCCCACTCAACAGAGTGCAGAAGGACTGCAATGCCAGCCAGCACAGCGGCGGCAATATTGAGGATGTGGACACAGCGGGGGCCCCATCCACAGGCGGTGGTGATGCCCCGAGTGGTGAGAGCCAGGAGAGCAGCACAGAACAGCCCAGAAAAGATGGGAGCCACCGCTGGTCACCCCAAGAAGGGCCCCGAAAGACAGGTAGGTGTAGCGGGCCTCAGTCACTGGTAGCAGCTCCTTTGGTGCAGTGACCAGCACCATGCGTTATGCTATCATTCTAGCCTCTGGAAGCTCCTTGCAAAAAAATAAGGATTGGGTCAAAGGATGTCCCCAGTTTACTGACTCTCATAGATTCTATTCAGAAAACACTCTTATTAGTTAGATTCAGCCTTTATGCTTTATCCATTACCACAGCCATCTGTCTGCCCATTGCCCAGTGTCCCTGCCTTCCATCCCATGTTGGCTGTGTTGTAGCTATTGATCCAGGATAGCACTTGACTTTCTGAGAGGTGCTCCCCCCATCCCAGGTCTCTGGCCTCCTGCCTTTCCTTTCCCCTTCTCTTTAGTTCTCATCTTCCTCCACTGACACTGGACGCTTCTGAGGATAAGGGAAGAGGGGGAGACAGGTGCCAGCTAACCAGAATGGAAGAGGCGTCTCAGTCTAAGTTTGGGATGAGCTGAAAGTTTAAACTCATGTTTAAATTAATGCCTACTATTCAGGCTCCATCAGATGGATGGCTTCAGAAGCCCATCCCCTGGGACAAGGGGCTGGGCTAGCCACGGCAACCCTGAGGCTCGCAGAGGTCAAGGCCAGGTGGACACAAGACAGACAATTCTCAGTCTCGGCTCTCACCAGCACATCGGTGCTTGGCTTGGCCCTTCCACACGTGTTAGTGGTTTCAACTTTTGGCCTCCCTGCTTCCTCACCATCAGGAAGCACTCATTAAGCTCTTCTGTGTATGTTCCATCTGCTAGCTCTGCACCAAATGCGTCAGCAAGGGACAGCCCCTGCCGGCAATGCCCAGAGCAAGGCTGAGGATTCAGCTGAAATAGTCGGGACTTATAGAAACATGGGCAAGACAGGAGATAGATGGCTGTATAGATAGGGAGATAAACAGATGATAAAAAGATAGATACAGATAGATAGATGATAGATAATAGGAAGGAAGGGAGGTAGGTAGAGAGGGAGAGAAAGACATAGGCAGATAGGCAGGTAGGTAAGTAGATGGGCAAATTAGTTGATATTTGCTGCTCACGGGGAAAGGCCCCTTCCTGCCTGGGGTCATCTGCCCTGAACCTGGAGCAGCGCACCTGCCCTGCTGGAGGCCCCCATCCCAGGGGGGAGGTTTCTCTTACTTAGATAAAAGTGGCTATCACATGAGAAATTTAAGTCTCAAAATCATGTAAATGATTTTCCAAATGGGAAAATGAAAGCTAGGTTCCAAATGGAGACAGACCTGTGCATTTGGCATTTTTGTCCAGGTGACTTGTCTGAACCAGAGAAAACAGGGGTGAGGGGAGGTGTAGCTGGAGGGCCACAGGCTTTAATAGAGTTGGAGACAGGCATGCTGACTGAGCCTCCAACTTAGTGAGCCCTCTTCCCTTTCTAACTAGTGCAACAATGCCAGCACTGGCTTGGCCTGGAAAAAGATAGTGTTCCTTCCTGTCCCAGAATCCAGACGCCTTAGGTAGTGTATGGCCCTCCCATTTCCAGCCAGAGGCCTGTGGCTGAGAACAACCACAGATTCTGGAGGCAGATGTCAGAGTAGATCCTCCAGAGCCCAAACCAGCTGTTAAATTTTCATTATTGCTGCTGAAAACTCCTCCCAAGGCCACTGCTGACTTCCATGCTTTTCAAGGTAGCAAGGCATGCCTGGCAACATCGCCCAAGGGCTCCTAGCCCACATGACCATCAGCCCCTACTGTCAGCCTGAGGCCACTTTAGGCTCCCAGCCCACTGTCACCTGCTTTGTTGGAGGCTTTGCAAAGCCCTCCACCAGCATCATCAGCTTTAAAAGGAGCGTGCTGTGCCACTGCTTCCATTCTTTCTGGGCCCTGCAGTTGTATTGAGTGCATCCCTGTTGCGGTGATAATAAATAATAAATAATAGTTCCCCAGTGCTTAGCACATGCCAAACACCATCCCCAGTGTTTTACAAGTGCAAATCCACTTAATTCTCACAGTGGCTCTAAGAAAGAGGCACTTTTCCTACCCTTAACTGGCAGCTAAAGAAATTGGGGCTTAGGGAAATTAAGTGACTGCCTAAAGTGGCTCAGCTAGTAAGTGGCTGATTTGGAATATGCACTCAGGAAGATGGACCCAGAACCTGAAATCCTAACCAACATGCCCAAACCCATCACTCTGGCCCCAGGGTGCTGCCTCCCTTCAAGTGCTGCCCTTGTGTCCAAGCCCAGGAATGAGCCAACAGGGCCACTGCCCTGCACTAGCTCCCAGTGCTCCATCTGTGCTGCTGACAATGTCCCTGCACTGCCTGACTAGGCTGGCAAGGAAGGAAGACCGATTGTGATAGAAGCCCGCTTCCAATCAAGGAAGACCCCCTCTCTTGCTCTCTAACTCTCTCTGGCTGTTTTTGCAGCCCTGGCAACTGTACAAGATCACGAATCTCTTCTCCATGTAGCTGCCAGAGGGATGCTCTTTTACCTCAAGATAGTTCAGGTTACTCTTCTGCTGAGTGATGGCTTCCTGTCTTACTCAAAGTAAACCTGTATTTGTTTGCTAGGGCAGCAGTGACATAGCACAAACCAAGTGGCCCACACAACACACGTTGATTATCTGCAGTTAGAAGTTACATATCAAGGTGTCAGTGGGGTTGATGTCTCCTGGGGGTGTTTGAGCCTCTGTCCCCAACTTCTGTTGGCAGCCCTGCAGTCTTTGCCATTCTTTATCTTGTAGAGGCATCACTGACTCGCCTTCTTTGCCACATGCTGCCTTCCCTGTGTGCACATCCATGCCCACATTTCCCCTTTTTATGAGGATGCCCGTCACACTGGATTAGGGTCCAATTTACCCTGTATGACTTCAACTTAACTAATTACTCCTGCAGCAACCCTGTTTCCAAATTAGGTCACCTTCCAAGGACCTGGGAGTTAGGGCCTCAGTATATGAATGGGGGCACAGTTCAGCCCTCCCCAGCCTGCAAGGTTCTCCAGGATCCACTGTCTCTGGCATCCCCTTCACTCTCCTGCTGGCTCATGCTACCCCAGCCATGTGCCTCCTCACCGTAGTTTGCTCCTGTCAAGCATGCTCGCCAGTCACCACTTCTGGCTCAAAATGCATTCCACCATGCTAGTGTGGCCCTTTGGTCACTCGCTCAGCCTCCGATCAAAAGCTGCCTTATTTGACAGACCCCTGGCCAGCCCTCCATGCAGCACCGCCCCACTTTGTCTGCCCCAGGGCTTGGCTCTGTTTGAAGGCTCCTTGAAACTCTTCTCTAAGCTCACCAGGAGTTTCACAGCCAGCGGCATAAGGAAAACTCCCATTCTAGGAGCCCACCTGGACCAGTCAAAAGGATGCAACGTGTGAGAGGGTTTGCTTAAAACTAGGAACTGGGACCCCCAGGAACCCCTGAAAGCAGCAGGGGACTCCAGAGACACTAAAGCATGGCAGGACCCCGAAAGAAATCTAGAAACGCCCAAAATGTTCTGGGTGGAGACAACTTGCCTCCCCACACTCTGGCCCCTGGTTATCACTGCCACTGTGGTTAAGGCGCTGCAGGGCATCTGCCACCTTTGCTGTGGCTCATTGCACCTGCTCACTCCCTGTGATTAACATGAGGAGAGGGCCTGTCTCGTCTCTCCGTGTCTTTGGCAGTTAAAATACACACCACCTCAGAGAACCAAAAGCACAGGAAGACGTAAGCTTCCTGAAGGCTCCATGCTGAGTACCTGAGAAACAGGAGGTGCACACCCAATGTCCCCACAAGCATGAGAGTTGCACCTGGTGGCTTGTGGCCCCAAAGACAGCCAGGAGCCCCTCACAGCACCCTGTTCCCTAGCTCAGGCATTCACGGAGGTTTCCAGCTGTGAGCAGGTCATGGCACGAAGGTTCCAACTTCTGAGGCCATGTGTGCAAGCCCTGAGGAGGGGCCACACATGGGAGGGGCAGCCCCACCTGGCCAGCCATCCCTGCCCTGTGGGTCTTGTCCCTGCTTCTGAGGACTCCTTTCACAAATGATGCAGTTAGTGGTAGGCAGCCTGAGGTACATGGGAGAGGGAGAACACTGCAGGAAGTCCCCGCCATGCCCAGCAGCTGGCACTCTGCAGGGAACCTGCCCTGCGTGGAGACCCTGGGTTCAGTTTCAGCTATGGGTTTCTCTGGCCTCCCAACCCTCCTGCCTATGGAATCAAACCACTGTGCCCACACGAGCTGAGACAGTCCCCAGAACAGAGGCCAGGGCCTGCTGTGCCAGTACAGGGAAGTGAGAGGCCGCTCCCTGGCCATGGGGTTATTCCTGAGCCTGGATCCCTGTACATGACCCAGAACGACAGGAATCACTAGCCCAGCTCCCTGCTCTACAGCAGAGGCTGAGGCCCAGTCTGCACATGCCCATGTGGAAGTCTCAGCCTCCAGGTCAAAGCAGGTTTTTAAGCTTCCCAAATGGTTCTAAGGCCAAGGGTAAGAAGCTCTGTACCCACCCTATTTTTCTGAGGCTAACTGTCCCTAATTGGGGGTTTGAGAAACTCTAGGGTGCAGTGCGAATTGGTCCTGGTGACCCTGACTTGCCAGTGTGCCGTGTGCTCAGCCTACGGAAATGCTGCAGTCATTGTCACTGCAGACGGGAGGCAGAATGGTGGAGAGCATGGAGTCACATGGCCTGCATGCTATGGGCATGCGGGAGGGATGCCCAGGGCATAGCTGGAGGACCTGGCTCTCTGGAAGGGCACACGAGCAGCTCAGTCAGGTAGTAGTGACTGAGCACTTCTGAAGGATGAACGTGAACCAACTCTAAGAATGGGGATCTTGTTTACCTCATGGTGCCCAAGGCTCAGTAACCATAACTGGGCACCCAGCTGCTCACTCCCTTGTTCCCTGCCTTAGTCTCCCAATCCTGGGCCCTCACAAGACCCTCTCATGGCCGGCCATGCTGTGTGTGTGCTGCCCCTGTGTACCGACTGGCACTTCACACTCAGCTGGTGAGCTTACACTTGGTGTGCCCTGAGCTCACTGGGCAGCCCCAACTATGTGGCCTGACAACCCGCAGTCCTTTAGGTGGGCTACCGAGTGTCTGCCCCAGCTCAGGGGACTTGGTCCCATGGTGGAGTCTGGTGGCCTACCTACTGAGAGCACTGGGAATTCATCCCTAATCTGAATCTGAAATGTAGAGGGTGACTCTGGTCTTCTATGGGTAGAGGTTTGTTCCACAAGCTTTCAAACAACAAAGACAAAGGAATAGTGCCAGGATAATGAAACAAGGAGGCTAATTTATATGATATTTCAACCCAGGTACTAAGGAAGTTTTCCCTAAAAACACTCATAAGTTAATATAGAAGTAATTTGCAAAGTAAGTTAAATTGTAAAATAACGATCCTGTGTGGTACAGATGCATTTAGCATGGTTTGCTCAGTTGTTCCATTTGAAAAATTAATTTTAAAAATCAAGAGCGATCAAAAGAAAGCAACAAGAGAATCTGAAGCAATGAAGTTGGGGGCCAGCGGCCCTCACCCTGCAGAGAATGTGGACCATTCTCCTTTGACACACACACATAGATCTTTGTCCCCTCATTTCTGCAATTGGCTGAGAAGTTCCCCCACCAAATACGGGTGGTCTTCTATCCACATCAAAATCACTGACTGGCAGATGAATGTGGAGTATTTTGGGACAGTAATCAGCATGACAGTACAAATCACAAACAGATGTTTGGCCTTGCCAAACTCTGAATAAACTAACAAATCACTGTCCCTGTTCTTACTGATTTGTCAGGGCCCCTCTTCCCCTTTCTTCCCCTGTAAGGGTAACTGATTCAACCCTTCAGCAGGCACCATTCAGGTGGGCCCCAGCCCCGGTGGGAGCCCCAAGCCAGGGGCTTCCCACACTCATCCCAGGGAGCCTAAAGCCAGTCCTGCAGGACTGTGGGCAGGACCGTGTGGGGGTGTCCAGTTTTCTCAGCTGATGGCAGGAGAGAGCCAGGCAGGAACACTGGTGCTGCAGGAAGGGCACCCCACCATCACAGTGTCCACATGCACTAAGGTCAACATGAGGCAGGGGCTCTTCCAGGCAGCAAGCCTCTGGGGAGCGGAGGACCAGCCAGCAGTGGGTGGTGCAGAGGGGGGGTGGGTCCTGAAATCTCCATACTAACATTTGTCCCCTTGGAAGTTCTCTTTCACAAGATATGACACGTCCCACACTCTCCTATAGACATACATACATACTGTAGAATTGCTGGATGCACAATGAATAATTTGGGCATTTTGGGGTGAGGTGAAACATGAGAACACACACAGGACAGTCATTCAGGGCGCCATCCTTCAGTTCCCTCTGTTTTGATTGACTGAATGCCTAACTGTAGCTGTTCCCAGAGACATGCCGATGAGGCACTTGGGAGAATTGTGATGGCACCCACTGCTCCCTTCAAAATAGTATTTTGAATTAGGCCCTAGTAACTCCTGTTGTTTAAGCTTCTGATTCAATACAGTGTTCTAGCCAACACAAGGTCTCCTCACTGCTCAGCCTATAAAGGTCATGCACAGGATGGGTGCTTCAAGTCTTCTTTCTTCTAGAAGGCTGGGAGGGACCAAATCTTTGGGGCATCTAATCCCTTGTCAAAAATGGCTTTGTCTCAGCAAGTCACAGCAAGAGCTGGGCCGGGAGGGACCCTGAGGGCAGGGAGCGCTGACACAAGCAAGTTGGGTGCCACACACAGAAATGCAGGCCTGGGCCTGGCCATAATGCCGCAGCCACGTGTGGGTGCTGAGGGCTTCCTCTTAAAGACCTTAATCTGAAGGCAAAAAACTTTTCTAGAAAACAAGGCCACAACATGTGGCTCACATTTTTTTTTTAAGGTAACGAAAAATCATAAAAACCTGCATGATTTCCCTTTATCAATGCTGGTCAGATAAGCATAGGAACCAAGGTTCAGAAGCAGGAGCAAAATCAGATTTGCCTGATGAGTCTCTGTCACGCTGCTATCATCACAGTTTGCCTGGGCCTGGGGCATTCACGGATGCAGGACTGACTTCTTATTTAACTGAAGTATTGCTGGCATACAATATAATATTGAGTTTGGGTGTACCATATACTGATTTGACAATTATCTATGTTATTAAATGTTCACCACCATAAGTGTGGTTACCATACAAAGATATTACAGTATTACTGACCAACATGGTCACACTAGCATTTCTCCCCTCAGGAAGCTCCCAAACAGGAAGCTCAGGGTGGAGTTGGTGGACAGCCCATTTTCATGTACTGCATAAAATACAGCATTTCACACCTGTGACTTATTTATTTTATATTTGGGAGCCTGTACCTGTGTAAGAAATACAGGACTTTCAATGCTCAAACCAGGAAAACTGCAAACCAGCGGTCATCCTCGCCACTACTCCCACAGCAATGCCTCCCACCCCACCTGTGGGCTGCTGGGTGCCCTTGGCACAGCCCCTGAGTTCTCAGAGCCGACAGTGGGGCTTCCAGGTCTCCGTCATGACCTTGAAGGTGGAGGACCAACCTGGGTCGCTCAGGCCCAGGCCACCTGCCTCACTTTTGCAAACAGGGATGCTGGAAACCACCAGCTATAGCAACCTGTTCTTCTTTCTTTTAAAGGCCGGAGGAAAAGCAGGAGTCAGTCTGTCCAGGCACATGCAGCCTTAACCCAAAGGCCACACATCCTGAGCTCCTCTGGCCCGAATTTAGAAAGACACCAAGTCTTCCTCCAGACTTCCACGTCAGTGCACGAGTTAGCCCAGAGACTGTCAGGCAGCCGGCACTCCTTCCACACATCGGCTGCTTCCCTGCACTCTCAGCCCCCACCCATCACCACCACGGGCCACCTGAGCGTCCGCGAGCGGGCCGAGGCACTGATCAGGTCCAGTCTGGGCTCGTCCACCAGCTCCACCCTGAGCTTCTTGTTTGGCAAGAGGAGCTTCTCCAGTGCCCTTGTCATTTCTGGACTCTCTGCTGCAGAGGGGGGCAACACCAGTGACACCCAGTCGTCCAGCAGCGTCAACATCACGATGGGCCCTGTGGCCAGGGCCACCAGCCAGGCCACTCCGGTAAGCGGCCCAGCAGGGCCGGGGCGGGCGGGCGGCTCTGGCCTGATGACCCCTGTCCAGCTGCCTGCGGACTGCCATCCGCCCCTCCGCAGGGCTCCCAGGGTGACAGACAGTCAGCCAGGAGATGTTTCAGCTGCGCTGGAAGGCAGACAAGACATGTAGCACAGGCCCTGTAAGTAAGAAGGTCAGCGGACATAGCCCCAGGCGTGAGTGGGAGTGGGCGCCACCGCTCCTCACAGCCAGACATGGCCCACACTCCATTCTTTTTCACAGTCTGGCCCCAGGCAGAGGAAGGGACACACGTCAACCCTGGAGTTGATTTTCATCAATCACCATCGATTCCTATCCACCACATTTGATTCTAAGGCTGCTGAAGTGGCCTTAAATATTTAAGATTCTGAAATATTTATGAATTTAAGTATTAGAGTTTTCAGGTTATGAATTTAAGTATTAGAGTTTTGAGGATTTCACCCCAAAAAACTCACTTATCCAGAGGTCCAAGCTAGCTAACACTAGATGAATAATAAAGCTTCATAAGAGAGTGAGTAAGTAAATAAAAACTCAGTAGTTCTCCTGGTGCTGTGGTTGGAAGGAGACAAAGGGCAAACTCGGTGTCGGACTGGAGAGTTCTCTGCTCCAGAGTGTTCACAGTGTTCACGCCCTTCAAAGTCGGAGAGTCACGGCGCTGGGGCTGGGGGTTCCGCGCAGCTGGGAGGTGGATGGCGGGGGCTCCACCCTCTCTCCCACCCACAGGGATCTCTCCTGCAGGCCTCCCTCTCCGGGGAAAATACAGGGCTGCACTCAGCCACCTGGAAATACAGCTGGCAGGACTGCCCTAAACAGAACCATGGGGGTGCAGCAGAGCTGTGCCATCCTTCAAGGGGGTCTTTGTGGGCTTCCTAGAGTCCCCAGGAGGCTGAGGGCAAGCAGGCTGGTTACTTCAGGAGTTTTATTAACATTAGTTAGATGACTAAATGTATAAACAGCCTTCCCTCCCTCTTGTTATTTCCTCATAAAAATACATAAAGTATCACAACTTTCTCCCACCCCCAATCTGTGTTAAAAGTACAACCACTGGGGGTAGTTCTAGGATTCTGGCAAATTCTCTTTGCCCCTCTCCAATGAGGATACTGGAATCCTTGAGACTATATGCATGCAGAATAAGGGCTCTGTGCTGCTGTCTGGGGTCCAACCTGCAGGACTGAGCATTTGGTTCAGGGGGCAAATGCGTATGAGGTGACACTGATCAAAGCCCAGGAAATCCAGGCACACCTGACTTGCCCCTGAGGTCATGTCTTTTCAGCATGTTCAGAGTACCTGAGAAAAGGTCCCCACATTCAGAGGCAACCCTGCCCTCTACCCTATGCTGATTGGGGCTGATTGGGGGCTCAGTCCTTTCCTCACAGGCCACCCTTTTGGTTCTCTGCAACTTGACCTGACTTCAGAATCTGACCTTTTTCTGGAACACTGGTGGGTCTGCGCCTACAGTGGTGGGGGATGCTAATCAGAAGGGGCAGGAAATGCTTGCTGAGCTATTTGCTGCTTCTCTTTTCTCTTCGGAAGCACTTCTCGGAGCCCTGTGAGCCTACGGAAGCCACAGAGAGGGGGCAGCTTTGTGACAGCTGTGTGGCTGAGGCCATGATGGAGAACCTCAAGGTGATCTGCAGAAGAGCAAGCCAGGAGGACATGGGCCTGGATGACACGGCTTCCCAGCAAAGTGCTTCAGACGAGCAATAGGGAGCACGGGGCTGGAGGAGCCCCTGCAGTGCTGAGAAACAGAGCCCTCCCTCCACAGCTGGCTTCCCTTCCTCCCCTCCCTTGTACTCCCCAAAACCAGAAAGAGCAAACCCTGTGGTCCACATGAGGCCCTTCCTATGGGAAAATGAGAGCTGTTCTAGAAAACAGAATAACTTTATCTCAGGTTCTTTAAAAAATTGCACATGATTAAAAAACTTGCAACCAGGCCTCTGTCCCCAGTGCAGCTCCAAGCACCTGCTACCCAGGAGCTGCAGGACTAAGGCCACCAATGCTTTGCAGAATTTGAAACTTCAAATGAAAGCCATGTAATCTCTTAAAACAACTAGAGTAAGTAGAGCACATAAATAACTCTCCTGCCCTGAAGGGAGTAGGACAATGCATGTGGGACTTGACACCTTCCTGTTACCATGAAGTGAACAGCAGCACTTATCTGACCATCAGCTGGTGAACTCGCTGAGGTTAATGCCAGGAATAAGGAAAATCTCACTTCTTTACATTTATGCCAATGTTAAGTATAAACCAGTGACAGCTTTACCACAGAATAGTGCCAGTGCATGCAGTCACATCTAAAGTCTCCTGTGCAAGAGCCCAATGATACCTAGAAATGTGAGTGTAGAGATCTAGACATGGGGAGCAGGGAAAGCCATTTCAGACTCACATGATGCCCTGCACAAGCCAGGCCTGTCTCTATGCTTCTCTTTGCTTCACAGATGCACGCCTGTTTTCCAAGCCTTACTGTATCACACACTTGCACACACCTTTGTTTTTGAGATTAAATGTTTATAGTTACTGCTGTTCATATTGTTTGGGGTCTATTGAAACTGTTGTCTTTGGCCAAAAATGTACCCTTTACAGTGAGAAGGACATTTGGGAAAATTCTGAGACTTTTCCCATCTAAAGATTCCCATTAAGGAGGGCAGAAACCTGGCTTCTTGCTGACATGAGGGAGGGGAAAGGGTCCCAAACACAGCCCGTGAAGAATATCATCACTGACCTGGCGAGCCATGCCTTCTGGAAAGGCAATAAAGATACTCAGTTTGGAAATAGTCACACAAATTTCTTCAAGGTACCTAGGATTTGGAAGTGTAGAATTAGGGGAAGGTATTGCAGAGAATTCCTTACCCCTTGGAAGTACATGGTAATATTATTTTTTTTTTTTTGGTAAAATAAGAATTAGCAATTAGTAACAACAGGTGGGCTCTATAATCAGAGACAGTGCATTATTCTCACATCAATGATCCCCGGAGACACAAACTTAGTTATTTCTGATGTATATGCAGGTGTTTGTCTAATGAAAAGCTGCTATAACCTTACTACATTTTCTAATTTGGGCAACAGTTGGCAACTAAGCTTGGCAGACAGTTCTGGAAATCCTCTTAGGCAACTTTAGAGCCAAGCCCTAAGAACTACATGGCAGGTCCTGAGCTGAGTGTTGTCTCCCCACATAGGGTGTTTCCTTGAATTGATACGAAAAATGACAAATGCCCAGCAGTGGTCAGCCTGACATACAGCTCACCACTGCTTTGGCATCCAGAAGTAAGAAACACATAAAGTCACAGGAAGTGCAATCTCCTGAAAGCTGGAAATCAGTCTGTGGAGAAATGGAACTGCCAACAAGAAGGCAGAAGCACCTGGAACTCTGACTTCTCCTTCCACAAAATTCTTTAATGGCTTCTCAAACTTTTGAATCTATTACTTAGTCTGAGTTCCACCACCTGGTTCTAGGTACAGCCTTTCGGGGAGGCAGGGGAAGAAGGAAAGCTGTAGTCTATCCGGAGCAGGAAGGCTGAATGCCTCAGATTCTAATGCCAGTCTGTGCCCTGCCTAGGAGGGTGGAGTCATGTCGAGTGTGCATGCGGAGAGTGTGTACACACATGCACACTTGCAGCCACAGGTGTCCAAGCCCACAAAAGAAAAGGTCATCGTTGGACTCTTCATGGCTGTCAACAGCACGAAGCACTTTTGTTTGTGATTGTGGTAAACAACTTTTATATTTACAACTCATGAGCCTGTTACTCTGGTGATCAGCCCGTCAGTTGTTCATCAGAGGTACTCCTTGCAAACTACTGCATTATTAGTGCCACTTAAAGGAGATATTCCCAAGGTGGCATTTCTTGCCAGAGTTATTCAGATGTTCTGCTGACATACAGCTAGCTATTTTCTGCATTTGGACACTGAACAAAATATTTCTCCTCTAAAGATGATATAAAAACTATAGTTAGTGCTGGTTTTGTATAAATCATGTGGCTAATCTGGCATTATTGATTCTAAATTTTGCACTGTGTTGAAAACGTGTCTGGCAAGTAGTTTTTAAAAATCACTTAATGCTTCGACTTGTTCTTGTCCAAGAATGTGCAGGGCCTGTTTATGTAGCCCTCTCCTCTCCAGCCTTCTCCTCCTTCCTCCTGTTTTGTCCCAAGTCATTATGCTTCAGGGACATGAGCATCTTCCCTCAGTGCACACATACCTGCAATCTACCCAGACACAGTCTTCTTTGAACACTTAGATGGGGAAATGGCACAAGGCCCATTCCACTTTTTCTGGGCTGCCATCGACCTGCTCCCACCCCTGCACCTGATGATGGAGTGAGCAACTGAAGCTGCAGCTCCCCTGGGGATCTCTTCCTGCCAGTCCCAACAGCAACGGTGGTTATAGTCTGAATTTAAGGACTTGTCCACCTCCCTACATGTGCTTATTCAGAGGTAAAAACAAACAATTGAAAAAAATACATGTTAGGTGGCTGGTGGTACAATCAGGAAAGAACAATTTAGTAAAATTCTCCACATCAGTCTTTGTCCCATTCAACCATATTATTCAAGCTTAAATACTTCATACAAGCAATACACATGCCCACCTAGTGCTTTTCAAAGTGAACTTCCTTCAAGTCTGGACTCCTACCCAACTGGCTGCCAGGTGGCTGCCTGTGTTTTCACAGTGGGCATTTCAAACCCAGGTAGAAGACAGAACTCAGCTCCACCAGTTCTCGTTACTGCCCCTCTTTCCTGGACTCATTGTTTCAGTGAGGCCCTCAGCCTCTCCTGCTCTCTGGCTTGTGCTCACTGAATGCTCTCCTTGGTGTCTCTTCCTGATGCCCCACCACCAGCCCTTCCTCCTTTAAACCTCAGCAAAATGCTGTTTCTACAGGCTCTGCACATGTGGTCCCGAGTTAGAGTTACTTGTGAATTCAGACTGTGTGGCTTCACAACCAGTTTATTTCTCACAGCTCTGGAAGCTGGGAAGCCCAACATCAAGATGCCAGCAGACTCAGTGACTGGTGAAGGCCCCCTTTCTGGTTCAGAGGCGGTCTTCTCATTGCATCCTCACGTGGTGGAAGGGCTAGGAAGGGCTTCTTTTCTAAGGGCATTAATCCCATTCATGAGAGCTTCACTCTCAGGACGCAATCACTTCTCAAAGGCCCCACTTGCTGACACCTCACACTGGGGGGTTAGATTTCAACATAGAAGTTTGTAGGGGGCACAAGCATTCAGATCATAACATTACCCTTTATTAAATTTCATTTCCTAAAATATAGAGATAGCATCTGACATCATTCATTCTCCCTGATCATTCTGTTTGACAAAGTCATACAATTATTTAAGGATCTTGCCATAGCCAACACCAAATGCTCTTTCAATTTATAGCAGCTAGTTTCTCACAGCTACATGTCAGCTCTGAGATCTGAGGGCACATGATGTACTGGAAGACAGAAAGCCTAAGTGGGGATGCAGGGGGAGCAGTGCAAATGCATAGGCTCCACAGCCACACAGACTTGGGTCCAAATCCTGTACATGCCACTAAAACCTTGTTTCCTTACCATTAGAGAAAGTGTGCAGAAGATCCCAGAGCCATAGCAATGTTAGGGGCACAGAAGACACTTCCCAGGAGTTCTAACAATGCTACTTCTCCATAAACGTATTTGGCTTCAGCTGTAAGCCTCCTCAAACTAGCTATTCTACTTTCTGAGTGAATTTCATTAGCTTTCCTTCTAATTGAAGACAAAATGAGTCTACCAAACAGTTCTAATTAAAAACATTGAGCTTCAAAGGACAAGCAGCAGAAGGAAAATGTCCATTCATACTTCAGAAGGATGTGAACCCTCGTAAACACAGAGCACCTTCCTGAAGGTGCCAGTAAAGGCTCCGTCCTGATGGGGTCCCACCACCACCAAGCCAGACCAGCTGCACAGGCCTGGGGGCTGCGAGCAGGTAGACAGTGGTTCCCCAGCCTGCCGCCCCCTTTCTGGGTACACCTGAGGGCCGAGGCGGGCTCACTCAGGGTGGGAGTTGAATGAGAGCAGATGTATTGTAGGGCTTGGTTTCCAGACCTTTGTGGGAAGGTTCTACCTGATTCAGAGGCTGGCCCGTCCCACCAGCTGCAGCTCGCAGACCACACCTGTGTGCAGTGCTCCTACTGTCCCAGCCGAAGCCACACCCAGCCCGGCAGGTGTCATGAGTTTGGTGTTCCTGATCAACCAACCAGGCATGAACATTGGGATGGAGATGCCCTCCTCCTCACATTGGACATGGCACCATTTTAATGATTAGTTCATCATCTACTAGGCCTTTTGGTCATGGTCCCTCCAAACCAGGCAAATTCAGACCAAACTCACAAAGCTACCTTGGGATAAAGCGCTGAGGAAAGACCCTGCAGTCGGTCTGCTACCCAGCTCACAGGACACCCAGATGGGTTCCAGGTTACAGACAGGGGCATACCTGGTGTTAATGCCAGCTGGGCATGCAGGTAAGGCTAGCTGCTACAAAATCCTGGACATTCACAGACCTTCACCCAGAATGACCTAAGAACACTGAACTGCTTGTCACTAACCACTTGGAGGGCAGTTCTTACCCTCATGACTGCTGGGAGTGTCAGCAGTCTTCCCTACAGTTGCCCTACTGTGAGGTCGACCTCACCTACCCACACTGTTCTTTCTGACAACCCAGCCTCTGGCCCTGGGCACTCTCCACGGGGGTCACAGGGATGGCTGTTGATGGTTTTCACCCACCTGGCATGGCCTTCAATGACACTCATTTTCCCCCTTTGCTGGAAGGGAAATGAGGCATAAAAAGGGCTCAGAACATGACCGAAGTCAATGAGCACAAAGTAGGGCTCTGAGCTGCACTGATGGGCCCAAGCCTGCTGGGCCTCAAATACTATCAACATCTCTACGGACTGACTTTCCCTTCCTACATAAGGACTCACATGTCTGTAATCATCACATTTATTTTTTTTATTTTATTAAGCAATAAGCAAGCAGTAAGAAATGGGTTGGAGAGGACCTAAAATGGTTTTCTTCTGAAATAATTTTAAAAACCAAATAACTGGTATCACTTTAAGCTGCACAAGATAGCAGCTGCACCTGGAGAGGGATTTAATTTTCATGACATGCAAAATTGATTAGGTAGTGAACTCTTCCCTCCCCCTTTCCCTGAACACATTTATAGACTTCAATGGGGGCAAATTCCATCTAATACTATGAAAACCATTTTTCATTTCATAATTTACCCAAATCATACGCATAACTGCAAGAGGAAATAAACAGAAACCTCTCAGCATAAATAAGTCACAATGGATTGTTAATCTTGTAGAGCCAATCCAGCATTAAGGCTAATTTGATCTCAAACATTTTATGGAAACCAGCTGTCAGGCTTTCTTTGGAAAAGTCCACAAGGTTTCATAAACCTGAAGGTATAAAACGATGACATGCAGGGCACTGCTCAGCTCTTCATCTGGCGCATTTCTTCATGTGCAGAAAAGCTGTAACACAAACTGTCCTCACTTCCTGCTGCTCTGCACACATGTCACAATAGCTGGCAAGAGGTGGTTTCTGTTTTCCTTGGTGACCTGTGGGAAAAAGCAAGAGGTGGGCTTCAGAGTAGCTTCCCTTTCCTCCAGTGGTCTGACAGGAATATTCTGAGCGAAGAGTCTGGAAGGCCAGGAGAGAGGAGGGAGGCTCTGCGGCTCAGGGAGACCTGCTTGAGAGCACTGAGGCAGGACAGGTGGGTGGGTTCCCACCACCATGGCTGCAAAGTGGCAGTGGGTTCTGATGACTAATGGGCTTATCTATGAAGAGAGCTGGGAACAGAGCCCAGTGATGAGCTCTGGAATGGGTGATGGGAATGCAGATGGGGCCTGGGCCACCCTGGAAAGAAAGGCCAGGATGCAGCCAGGAGAGCCACCTGCCAGGAGCCCCTGAGAGCAGCCGGAATGCTGGCTGACCCCTCTCAGGACTCCGAGATGCTCCCCAAGTCACCCATCTACTCATTCCTCCAGGAACTTCAAAAATCTGTGCTGCAAAGAGCCTCTGACATGAGTCAACTCTGCATTTACAAGATGCAGCTGAGGCCTGGGACAGTGCAGGAATTTTCTGGAGCTCAGAGGCTGGTGGGGATGCAGCCCAGTGTGCATCCTCTGAGACTAATATTGTCATACAAATAAACAAAAGAAACAAAGAGTTTATTCAAGCTTTACCTGATAATCTGTTTTATTTTTCTCTTGCTACCACAGTCCCAATGAGCACAACACAAAAATTCAGACAGTGCTAGGAAGCTGGATGGAAGGCTGTCCCCCAAGGAAAGCCAAGGCCATCTCTTGACCACTGCTTCCTGTTTGGCCCCCATATATGTTCATTTAACACTCACTGATGGGGTGTCCACCAGAAATGGGGCAAGGTGCCAGGGACAGAGAGATGACTCGGGCCTTGGACTCATGGAGCTTGCAGACCACAACACAGGGACAGCAGCTGCGAACAATAGGGACAGCAACAGAAGGTAAAGCGCATGTGAGAGAAAGTCTGGAGGCACATGTGGGAGCTGGGTGGGGCATGGAGGTCAGGAAAGGCTTCTGCAGGCAGTTGGGCCTGGACAGGACCTGGCAGGTGGGCAATGGGAGCAGGGCCCAGACAGAAAAGGACCTGGCAAAGACTCATGGCAAGAGGAAATGAGTGCCTGTGGTATCCCCAGGCTGCGAGCAGGGGGCTCAGTGTCGGCAGACCCTGAGAGGAGGGCTGGTCTGGTCCCATCGCAGAGCTTCACACCCAGGTGTGACAGAGGGCCTGGCACACAGCAGGTGCTAAATGAAGGTCTGATGGGGGACGCATAGTGGACTTCACCACTTCTGGATCCCCAGCATCCACTATCCTTCTCCTAAGAGAGCTTGGACTCTCCTTGAGAGACCACAGCCTAGGAGACTGGCCCTTGGTCAAGGACAAGCTGGGCCCTAGAGATTGACCTGAACTTTGAAGCCTGAAACAAGCGAGCAGGCAGTAGAGTGCTGAGGCTGACACCCTGAAAGCATCCAAGGGCACTGGCCGTGGTCCCTGCTGTGTCACCCAACAGGGCAGCTCGAGCCCCACCAAGAGGAGAACCACCAGCTTTGGCCTTCCACTTGATGAGGAACTGCACAGCCTTGCAAGGCTTTCTGTTGCTGTTTCCCCTTAAGTTAGCCAGAGCCCATGCCTGCTGTCTGCATCCCAGTAGCTCCTGACATGGAATGGAGGAGAGGGGGATGCAGGTGGGCGTGCAGCAGGTGCTCTGGGGGCTTGCGGGGCAGCCCTACGGCTTTATCAACAGAGTGGGGAAAGGACCAGTTAGCACCTCTTCTGCAACCAGATATCACCAGGAATTACACTTGCTCCTGCCTTCAGTGGAGAGCTCACTGCGTGTCTCACGAGGAAGATTCGGAGAAGGGGGCATTTGGGGCCACTTGCTCGCCTGAACATTTCATCACTTCCTTTATAGATATCAGATGAAGGATGGCCTGTTGAGCTGGGAGAGGAAGAGGAGGGAAAGAGAGGGAGAAGAGCCCACGAGAAATCAGGAGACCGGGGTGGGAAGAGGAAACACTGTCCAGATGAAAGGAGTGACTGCGGGGGTGAGTGACCAGAGGCAAGCACAGCCTGTGCCCTCCAGACCCCTGCCTGGACTTCCCCGACACTTATTTCTCCAGCCAGCTGTCAGTCGAGCTGCCTGCATGGACCTGGCGCATGTGACTCCACCAGTTCCGTCCTGGACAGTCCCTGCTACTCAACTGCAAATACAGGCTGGCGTGAGGTCGCACTCAGGTCCCGGAGCAGCAACACGTGCAAGGCTGGGGAAGGGCAGAGCAGGCCTCCTCGGGACCATTACTAGGCTCCATTTATTTTCCTTCTACCCCTGAGCCCTCAGACGGAATGGATGGGGGCATGTGATGGCAAGTGAGGGGTGGTAAGGTGGAAAACCCATGACTGAGACACTGGTCCTGACGAAGGCCATTTAAGTGGTACAGCCAAGGCTTGTGGAGAAGTCAGACTGGACAGGCGTGACTCTTCAAAGATAATAACAAAGAGCCCCAAGAGCCATACAGCCACAGGTCCATATTTCAGGGAAATGCCTCATCAGCTACAGCATCAGGACCACAACTACAAAGCAATCCAGCAGTCAGTACACCGAGCTCCCCAGGCCCCATCCCATCTCATTTCAGTTTCATGCCAGGCATGGTACACAAGACCTGTTGACTGTCCCCACTGCACGCAGGAAGAAGCTTCAGAGCAGGAGATGATTGATGAGCTCAAATACCACATCTATCCCCCAGGCTGCTGGCCGAACTCCTGCCCTGTCCTACCCCTCAGAGAGACCCACGATCCCTCCTCAGGAGGGGCGACAGCAGGGAAAGTGCCAGCCTCCACCAACACACAGACAATGCTCTCCAAGCCATGGCTGGGTATGAAAAGAATAAAAACTGAAACTGGAAGATACATTTTCAGAATGTACTCTCGTAACATGACCAGAATCAAAACTGCATTAATATTTTGCTAACCCCTTTTGATTTCCCAAAGATTATTTCTGAAAATTATCCAGTAAGATTTCTATGTGAAATGCCACTGTGTTCAGGTGGCTCGTTCCTTGTACAGTGAAGCCAAACTCTCTAATGCAAGGACAAGTAAAGCACCATCTGGCAGCCTCAGGGGCTCTGACCTTTATGCAGAAGTCTGGTCTACTAGAATAACAATTCTGTACAAGTTCACCCACGAGGAATTTGGTTGCACGAAGTCCTTCCTGACAGGCTAGCTAGAGGGAACTGGGGGCTGGGTACAGAGAGAGGCAGTGAGGAAGGCTGCAAAAAGGAGCAAGAAATCAACACAAAACCACATATTAACACAGATCAAAAGTTATTACTAGTCTGTTTCATGTTTTGTCTTTATTTCATGGTATTGAACCTAAAAGTAGGATCGCTCATCAATCCAAATCCCCTAACCCTGCTCCTTGAAGTTTAAATTTTTTAAACCAAGAATTATTTTGCCAATGGGGCTTTCAGCAACCCAGTGCCCATGGCAGGGAAGGGACGACATGTCAATGGCCAGTGGCAGCATCACGCTTCACTAGGGAGAAGGAAGGCGCCATAGCTTCTTTGTTCACATCTCCTGCTACTGACTCTGTGTGAGTTACAGAAAAGCTCTCCTGAAATGTAATTCTTTTACTGTTAGTTCAACCTCTCAAAGGGTGGGATTCAGCGGTTTTTGGTTTTTAGTGTATTCACAGAGTCGTGTGATCAGCAGCACTATCTAGTTTGAATATTTTAATCCTTTTCACCCCCCACCCACCCAAGTAACCTCATTCTCACTCACTACACTTGATCCTTCCCCCTAGTCCCTGGCAGCCACTAATCTATTTTCTGTCTCTACATGCCTGTTCTGGACACTTCATATAGATGAAATCATATACTATGGGATCTTTTGTGACAGGCTTCACCTAGCCTAATGTGATGTTAACTCATCCATGTTGTAGCACGTGTCCCTTCTCTATCCCTTTTGTTGCCAAATGATACCCACAACCAAAACTAAGGCCATATAAAGTAAAGGATAGAGAAGGGAACATAAAACTCTGAAGACAAGGGCCTCACAGACCTTTCAGAGACGTCAGTGAGGACATGACTTGCATGGCTCTCAGGTCTCGGCTCCCAGGTCAACTCCTTAGAGACCTTCCCTATGCCCACCTCCCTTTGCCCACCTCCAGCCCTCAACTACTACACTGTACTGGTCTATCTTCTTTGCATTTATCAGTATCTGAAATTACCTAATTGCCTACATTTTTGTTATCTAGACCCCACGAGAATGTCAGCAACATGAAGGCATGGACTTGGTCCGTCTCAAGGATTTGGACTTAGAACAATGCATAGAACAAAGTAGATGTTCAATCTCTATTTACTAAATGAATAAACATATGAATGAAGAAAGGTACAAACAAGTTTCTCCAAATCTGGCTGGTCTAACCCAGTTATTTACTGCTCCAAAAGTGCCCTGGGATACTTTGGTGACAACATAATGTCCCAGCAGAACCAGATAGCCAAGATGCCATTTCAGCCAGTGATGTAAGGGGTTCATTGGTACTCTGCAGCTAGAGCTCACTCTCCACCTGCCAGCCTGGCTTGTTCACGTGGCACTGGTGGGTCAGTGAGCTGCTAAAGTGGGGGGTGGAGAGCAAGGAGTATGAGCAGAGCTTGGCCAAGAGTAAGGCTATCACTATCACTGACACAAACAACTGAGGTGGTGCGGGGGAGACAAGAGCTGACCAAGGACACAGAGACAACGGGGAAGGAAAAAGCAAGTGTTCAGGCCATGTACCAGCAGTCTCACCATGGTTCAGACACTGCCACCAGGTGGTGTGACGGAACTGCTCACCTCACGCACGTGCTCTACTGCAGGGCTTCTCCAACTGCAGGGGCCTCATGACCTCCCAAGAGTGCCAGGCCCAGAAAGCGGCTCGCAACTCTGCTCGGCTTATGAGCTCCCAGGTGCTGTCTGTACTGCTGACCTACAAACCTCACTTTGCCCAGCAAGACGCTCACAGCTGTGCCATCCACGTAGCTTACTGAGCATCTGAAATGTGGCCAGTGTGACTGAGGAACTGAATTTTTTATTTAAATGTCAATGGCCACATTAGGGGCTACTGTACTACACCACAGAGGACATTTCCATCTTCATCAAAAGATCCACTGGACAGTGTTACTCTACAGCATCTAGAAGCTATGCTTCCAACTGTAGCCACAGCCTCTTTTCCCCACACACAGAAGTGGGTCAGTTTAAACAGGAAATAAAATGGCACTTATTTGCCATATCCTAACCCATCCATCACCCTGAGAAGAGATGCGCTCAGCCCAGGAGCACCAGCTGCTCAGGCGGCTCTGATGCTGGAGAAGGCCTGGTATCTGCGGGGGAAGTGGAGGGTTAGACACGGAGGGCTGGTTGTACTCACATTGAACACTTTCACGTCGTTTCTGTGTCTTATTTCTTCCACAAAGGCCAGCGGTTTTCCTTTAGGTATTGGAATCGTGCCAAGGACCACAGTCCCTGGGGTGGCCAGTGTCTGATGAACAGCCTGGATGAAGGGCTGACTGAAGAGCTCCATTTTCCCAATCTCATCGATGACACACACTCTCTGCCCTGGGCCACTGTTGGGACCTGCCTGTGGAGGACAAAGACATCAGTTAGGACACCAAACAGCAAAGGACCCAGGAGGCCCACACTCATTCACCCAACAGGCACACTGGGTGGTGGCTACACTTTGGATGTCAGACTATCTCACAATCCACACAGAACAATGAATCAACAAAGGAATCTGGAGCGGTTCCCTTAGAGGCCAGAAAATTCCATTCCCTGGCCACCATTTTCCTGGCAATGCTTACTCCTTTGAATGGCTCCAGTAATAAGCACTTTGTATTTACATTCACCCAAGAAATAAGCAGGACACAAGTGCCTCAGGTTTAAATGAAATGAGACAGAATGGGAGCCCTTATTAATAATACTTGCCCCTTTTCTTCACCAATTCTGAGGCATATGAGATTCCACGTCTGCTAGGAGGGGTAACGGCTGCAGGCAGACTCCTATGTATTTCATAATCTACACTAAGGGTTGGTGGAAAGAAGTGAAAATTAAAAGGGAAGGAGTCTTGGATAGAAGGAAAAAGAGTGAGCAGAGTTGTCCCTTTAAATCTCAGATTCCCTGTCTAATGATTTTATACCAATGTCCACTCCTTGCTAGAACACCCCACTAAGAACAGGTGTGGCAACTAGCCTCCAAGAGTCCTAACAGTTCTCAGCTCTGGGGATTTGCACCCATGTGTAGACCCCTCCCACAAAGTACCAGGGCTGGTCTGTGATCAGCACAATACAGTAGAGGAGATGGCAATGTCACTTCCGAAACTAGGTAAAAAAGGCTATCTCTACCTTGGTCCAAATCTTGACCAATCCATCTATGTAGCTATCAAACAATCTACCTATCTATCTTGGATCACTGGCTCTTATGGAAGATGGTTGCTATGTTGTGAGGACATGCAGGCAGCTGAAAGCCAGGTGCATGCGCCAAGAAACTGAGGCCTCCTGCCAACAGCCAGAGAGGAACTGAGGCCTCCCAGCAACCATGACAGTGAGCTTGGAAGCAGATTGTTCCCGGTCAAGCCTCAGATAACTGCAACCTCATGACAGACCTTGAACTTGAACCACCCAGCTAAGCCTTCCTGGATTCTGGGCCCAAGGGAACTGTTTGAGTTAGTAAAAAGATTGTTGTTTTAAGGTGCCAAGCTTTGAGGTAATGTGTTACACAGCAACAGTTAACTAATGCACAGGCCCACTCTAGAAAGCCTTTTCCAGAGTGTGGGTTGTGACGGGGCGTGTGTGGCTAGTGACAGACGGGGCTCAGGGATAGATCCCGAAGCTGCGTGTGGTGCACAGAGGAGTGTGGATTCTATCCAACAGCTGAGAGATTCTAAGCCAAGGAAGGATCACAAGTTGTGTCTGAAAGCCGTGTGGAGTCAAGGAGACGTTAGGTATCTTCTGAAGTGAGACTGTGGAGTCTAAACCCAGGCAGTGAGTGGAGGGAAGCATTAGAGCAGCGGTTTTCAGACTTTCATGTAAAGTAGCACTCTTTTTGTTTTCCTACTTAATAGCATATACATATAACACACTCTTACACTCATTTTATTAACAGAAAGACTAGGAAGAAGACCACTGTTATCATCCAAGAAAGGTCTATAAAATCATTTAAAACATATATATTTATGTCTATTTATTATACTTGAAACTGTGTTTCCAATGCCCTTGATTTTCACCTTGTGCGGTGGGCACCTGTTATCTGCACGCCTGTCTCCCTGAGGCAGGGCCAAGGTCGCGGTCACCTTCCTCTTTCCCATGGTCCAGTCACTTATTCCAGAATTTTTCTTCGAAAATGAATGCCAAATTTGAGAGAAATAAAACAGCTATCGGCCACCTGTTCATTAGCATACAGACAATCCCATAAGAACAAGCTATTCCAACTGACCTGACTCTCATCAAGGAGTATTTGGGTCATTCTGCTGTCTCCAGAGGCTGAAATTGTAGATGTTGTCTGTCTGGAGGCTACCATCTAAAAGCCAAGGGGACCTCTGGTTTGTCATATCAAAACAACAACCAACTCAGAAAAAGGGAAACAACTGATGAAAGAACATGTGTGTGCCTTAGTACATGTGTAATCTGGGGTGACATATGTGGGCAGACAAGTGCGTGTGAGTATGTTAAATACACAGGAGTGGGTATGAACATCACGCAGAGGCTCTATGACCATCCTTCCTGCGATTCTCTGCAACATTCGCCAACAGGATTCCCCTCTACTTATTTAACCTTCTGCACAAAGGTATCTGGACACACATATATGTACTTTCTACTAACTCGAAATGCTCATTTAAAATCTTAGTTTATATAAAGTCCTCATTTTGTCCAGAATTAGGGACTTTCACTACCCAGGAACTATAGGAATCTCAAAAATAAGTCTGGAATTTTTAATGAAAATAGCAGTTATTCAGGCTCAGTGGAGAGATACACCAGATGCTAACCCAGTCGGAAGCCTGTAATACTGTTTTTCTAAATAACAAATGAACATATATTTAAGAGCTTAATAAAAGAAACCACTGACATTCACAATTGTTTTATTTCTATATAAACTCAAGCAACTTGAAACAAAAATAAACCAGTGAGCCAACACTACCCTGTCTGCATTGTTCCAACTTCTCTTCTGAGGCAGTAAAGACACACCCTTATAGCACCAAGACTCAGATGTGAAGCCCATCAGGAGCCAGCCTGCCCCATCCTTCCCCATTCCCAGTGCTGGGAAGTAATTGCAAGCTCCTGGAGTAACTGCCTGAAGGTACGGGATAAGGAGCTCATGCAGAACTGGGGTAAAATCACAGTGATCACCCCATCTGGGGTGTGACCTGCCTCTTTCCCCCACCCCCTGGTGGTGTGACTGCTGCCAGCTACACTGCGGCCTCTGTCATTCACTACACTCCTGTGGCTTCCATTGGGTTGGTTAGGCATTTCACTATCACAAAGAGGGAGAAACACTTCTTTGTGCAAAGCATATTTTAATTCCTCTGTTTTTCTGAGGGAGAGGATATTTCCTTAGGACAGAGTCCTAAAACTGACCAGCAGGGTAAGAGAAGCTATGAATAATTTCATGGTTGCACTCAGCTAGTTTGCTTTCCAGAAAGAGTAAATCAGTTTAGAGTAACAACGCAACATCTTTATACTAGCTATGCCAGAAAACTGAAAATAGTATGGTTTCTTTGGTCCTTTGTTTAATCTTTTCATATACTTTTAAGAATACAAAGAAAATATATACATAAAATAAGCAATTTCATTTAACCAAAATATTGAAATGAGAGTAAGCTAATTAAAGTGGGGTTTGCCTTATTCTGAATTATTAACTTAATAAATATTTCTGGTGGCATTAAGGTTAACTTTTTTTAAAAATCAGACCCAAGACTTCTGAGCTTGCCCAACTGGAACAACAAATATCAAAATTCATGGGAGAGAACAGGGAACTTCTGCCAGAAGTTAGGTAGCAGAACTGCAGCCCTTCCCCACCGACAGCCACAAGTTCTGGGGAAGCTAGAAAGGCCACTGATGAGCAGCAGCCATGACTGAGCCAGCCCACAATTCTTCAACCCTCATAAGTTATTAGCTGAGAATGCAGGGCTCCAGTTAGACGTTTATGTGTGTTATTCTAGGCCTAAAGTTTCCAAATCCCTTAGCAGTCTGGTGGCATGTCAACTATGTCCCTGAGCAGTAAAATCAGAGCAGGCAGCCAGAACAGGATGTCTAGACTGCCCGACATGCCCTGCAGTTCAGCCCTCCCCACTGAGGCACGCTCTGGGCACAGGCTGCCCCCACAGACATCCGAGAGGCCCGGCCCCATGGCCCCGCAGACTAATTCTGGGCCCCTTTTGGGTGTCCCAACAGACCTCTTGGGGGTCTCACCCCCATGAGCACCTGATCACAGAGCACAAGACCTGTGCCCTTGGCATTTCCAAGCTGCAAGAACTATGCTGAGGCTGAAGCAGCATCTACTGGCTGACAGGCAGCCCAATGGGTAGAGAACCCAGGACTCCTCATGATCCCAGTGCCTCAGGGCTGAACAAGACATCCGGGCTCACGGGTCTCCACAACAGGTTTACCACTCACTCTGGCCCCAGAGTTTCTGGCCAATGCAGACTGTTGATGTGAGGCTCCTCCTAAGGTATTGTCACCCATTGCTTCGCTCACCTTCTCAAGAAAAATAATGAGAACTATCTCAATGTTTTGCACCTCCCAGCAACTAGGGACTAACACACTTGACAAGCATCATCACATCATCACATTTGGTCTTAGTAACTTCATGCACCAAGGATCAGCACCTCTGCTTCACAGATGAGGAAGGAGGAGGGTCACACACAGCCACTGAGCTCCCAAGTGACAGAGCTGGGAGCGAAACCCAATCTCCTGATGCTGAAGCTCTCCTCCATAGCCCGTGTGCAGTACCACCTGCACACTTTCCATGTGAAATGAGGGAAGAAAGGAATCCAAGAAACTCCCCTGTGAAAAAACCTCTTCTCTCCAGAGAAGCAATAGCACTTTAGTTACAGACGATAGCCAGGAAGCCTTATTTTTTGAGTAATCACATTACTCAAAAAGAACTACATACTTATGGTCTCAGAACAACTACCACAGTCATTTTATCCAGTACAGAGAATGACCCACGTTTGGAGGCAGATATGCCCCGTGGCTGAGGGACCCCCACCCTCCACCGGGAGCACAGCTCTCTCCCCACAGAAGAGCTACGGCCAGGCCCCCCAAGGTGGACCGACTCTTGCCACTCCCTCAGGCTAACAGTATTTATAATGCCTCACTTCTTTATTTCACTTGCTTATTGAAACTTTATTCAGTATTTCAACTTCTGATAAAAGTTCTATATCTTTGATGCTTGATATCCTTTTATTGGAAATTGCTTGGAGGAAGAAAAAATTGATTCTTTTTGCTAGAGTAAAATGGTAATTACTTTTTTTCTAACTAATGAGGTAATTGGATACAAATATAGGAGTAGAGGTTAGATTAGGAAAAATCAACCAGTATGGCTTTTTCAGGTCAGTTTTTGAATGTACAATGATTTTATGTTTGTTAAGTTACTGCTTAATCTTGTTAAAGAAAGTATTTCAAAAGGCAGTGGTTAAATTTGCTTTCCAGTTAAAGCCCAAGGGAAAGTTATTTTCATCTTAAGATAATCTCATGAGGTTTAAAAAAATTAGAATTAACTAGGAGAAATTTTGATGAGGAGAATGTACATGGTCTTAAATGTCTCCCCACTCAGTGCTTAGTAGTTTCAAAGAAAAAAACATAGCAAATATTAAGGAGAGAAATCGGACAATTCCTTGATCAAGGAATCAAAATTAACATCCCCAAACATCAATGCTTCCAGATAAGGTGTCCAAGAAAGATGCATCACCATTTCGTAGTAGTCCCGCTGAATCTTATCATGAGTAGACATCAGAAAAACCCCAAAAAGGGAATGTCCTATTAAAATAGAACTGTACTCTTAAAAAATGTCAATGTCATAAAAGACAAAGACTGACTGAGGCTGAGGAAATTTTCCAGACTAAAGGACACTATGGAGATATGAAAGCTAATCCAATACCTGACCCTGGGTTAGAGGGAAAAAATATCACAAACCAATCCTTAATCTTAGGAAAAATATACTGAACATTTAAGGAGTTAACTGCTATGATGATCACAACATATGCTCAAATGGCTCCCCCCACAAATTTATATATTTATACATACACACGTGTGTACTGTGTGCATGCATATACACACACACACACACATACACACACACAGAGGGACTGAACAAACCACAGGGCAAATGTTAATTAAAAACAGGTGACTGGTTAACAAGTAAAGAGGTTGTCTGGCGCTATTCTTATTCTTGCAATTTTCTCTAACAGTAAAATTGTATACAAATAAAGTTTTAAAAAATTTAAAATAAATGCAAAAAAAAAGTACTCTCACACACCTTCTCAGTATCAGACTCAAGAAACCAATTCATCACATGTGAACTTCCTTCTGAAGGAGTGTAGGGCGTTAGACTGATGTGCAATGGAGGCTAGCCAGAAAAGGATTGGAAATGGAACAAAGTTAATGAGTAAAAGGGAGAAAGGGGGCAGTCTACATAAACTCTACCCCAGGCGCCCTGAAGGAGCCAGTGACTTCTCCGTGTTTAGTGTGCTGTGCAAGAACAGCAAGGCAGTATCTAACCCAAGAAGCCTGCTCAGAACTTAAATCCACAGGGCCACCCAAGGACAGCATGAGAAATAATGAAGACTCAGCCCCTGCCCAGTGGAACTAGGGGCATTATTTAGTAAGGAATGCCACGATATATCCTGCAAGATAAACTGCAGAGCCAACCTTATACCGAACTTAAAATTCACTCCCCTGTTTTCATTCACTGAAGGAATGTTTTTACTATTTTAAAATTAGTTTTTTAAATTTTTATGTTTGGGCCAGATAGCTTTTACTTTCCCTGGCTGATGTTGCCATACACATGCGTGATCATGATACAGAAATAGAAAGTGAAGAGAAACAAAGAATCAAATGCCATGCCTGCTGATGATAAGGGAGATTCTAAGACAATGCCAGGACTCCTGTCAGCATTTCAGGAATGGATACTGATGAGACCCTGATGTTCCTAAATTCTTTCTAAAGTCCAGTGGCCTGACATACTAAGGCCAATTCAGGACAAGGGGTAAAAAATAACCTTTCTCTAAACAGAAATTCTCTCATCTTCAAATGAAGTTTCAAAGATTTAAAGCAGAGTCTTCTTTCAGAATTAAAAGCAGATCCCGTTCTCAGAAACAAACACTGAAAGTCTTATTTTGATCTGAACAGGGAAAAACAAGGATGAAACTATGGTTACTGTCTTTGGGTGTTCTGGTCCTAAACCATTCCTTCCATGGATCTTTATTGGAAATGACACAGTTCAGCCTAGAAAACAGGGGTTTGAATAGATGTTCTTTGCTCTTTAAAACATTGTAATCTATTGTAATCTATTGTTATCCTTTTGTGCGAGTAGGAGATATACTGAGAACCAAACAAAATGTTAAATCCTAGTTGCATCAAATGCTAATAAAACATTCAGTGTGGCTGTCAAAAAGACCATCATGAGAAAGGTCAGTGTTACCCTGTTCACCTTGATCACTAGAACACTGAGAAATAATTCTAAGTACAACAGCATCAGAAAATAGAAGACTTACGAATAACCTTACCAAAAATTTTTCAAAGGAAGAAATGGAGAGAGATACTATGTTTTTGGCTGTAGAAAATGAAGGTTGTCTGAAAAATTAAGATATTCTTTACACTGAAATAACTGTAATTGTATACAGTTCCAATAACTCCATCTATGTAAGACTTTTATAATGGACAAAAATATCTTGATTTTTACAATTCATGCCAGCTCTGCCACTTACAAGCTGTGTGTCTCTGAGCAAGTTAATTTCTATTCTATGCCTCAGTTCCCTCATATGTAAAACAGGAATACAGTAACAGTGCTATTCTGAGGATTATATGAGTTAGTACCTGGCCCAACATGCACTCAGTAACTGTTAACTAGCATTCCCACTACCACTTACTACCATCACCACCATTACCACCAACACTACAGCTGAGAAAAAGGAATGAATAGTAATGATATGACAATTTTTTGAAGAACAATAATACAAGTAATTACCATGGTAATTAAAATAGTAAGGTACTGATGCAAAAATCAAACAGATCAATGGAAGAAAACAGATAACCTTAAAACATTATATATATATATATATATATATATATATATATATATATATATATATATATATACACATTTAAAAAATACATATGAAGCATAAGCTAATGAGAAATGGGTTATTTTTAACAAATGGTTTTGGTAAACTGGCTAAGTATTTGGAAGAAAATCAACTGAGAGTCTCACTGTGTATTATATTCAAATATATTCACATGGATTAAAAAATAAGTGTTTTTAAAAAGTACACAGAAGAAACAAATTTTATGTTGACCTGGAATAGGGACAGACTTTCTCACCATTAAAAAAAATATGAAAGAAGTCACTTAAGTGGCAAACTGAAAAAATACAATCAATAAATGTAAAAGATTATGTGCCTTATAAAAAGATCTTTTAAGCCAAAAGAAAAAATGGGAAAAGGAACGAACAATTTAGGTTTTAAAAAATACCCAGTAAACAACTGAAAAACATTTAACTGCATTAGTAACTTAAAAAATGCAAATCAAAGCAAAGACATGTGTTTTAGTACCAAAAATGAGTACAATGCTAAGTGTTGGCCACAGTGCAGCAGGGCAAACACACACATTCACTGGCAGCAGGATGCAAAGTGACACAACTGTCATGGGAGCAGGGTGGCACAAAGGTAAACCCTGCAAGCCCACCCCCTTCACCTGCACCTCCATTCTCAGATCCTTCCCAAGGTAAGTCTGACTACAGAAAAAGAGTGATGTACAAACGGTATTTGTAGCAAGGTTACTTATAATAGTGACAAATAACCTCAGTGTCCAACACTGAGGGAATATGGTTAAATCAAACATGAAAACCGATACTATTTAATATTATGCAACCATTAAAATATCAGTTTTGAAACTCATCGTGTTGTAAGGCTATTCCCATGTCACTCAATCATGTTAAGGGAAAAAAAACCAAGTCCATAAAACTACATATAGCATTTTCCCCAGTTTGGGGTGGCTGAATAAATAAGCTAGGTATAGAAAAAGGGCAGAAACAAAACATGCTAACACTGGTTAACTCAGTGATAAGACTGTAAGTTATTTGTTTTTGGGTTTTTTTTGCATGGTTCTTTTTAGTTTATTGTACGAAGGAGTTTATTTAGTTTATTGCACTAGTTCAAGTTAAAAGCCGACCCCCAAATGTTTACATTATACAAGCTGTGAGGTTTTTAAACTTGTGACAAGGGACAGAAGAGAAATTCTACTCATTCCAAGGAAATCCTCACTTAAGCTACAGTGAGCCAAAGGTCTAAGAACAGGCCTCCAGCTGGTTGTCCTCAGCCAGTCCAGTCTTACCAGGTACTTGCATATGTTCACCCTGCAGCTGAATTATTTCCCCCTATCCTGGATGCTCTATTGGAGTACCATTGCAGGCAAATTTCTTCTTAAATGCCTTCGTTAGTTTATCACAATCATCAACAATCCTTTGGACAGTATGAGGATCTTGCCGTTTCTCTGTCAGATTCTTACATGGATATAATCCGCAGTGCTAGCAGGAAGCAGATCGTCACCCTTCCGTTAACAAAGGTGTGTAAAGAGTGGAGGTTCTGGAGGGTGGACATGTCTGCCTCAGTGGAAATGGTCTGTGGAAGGCAGTGGTGGCGGGGAGATGGTGGGCGGGAGGGCGGAGCATGGGGAAGCGACAGGGCCAAGGGGGAAACTCATGAGTCCTCTGAGGCTCAGTGACGGGGCCTTATTTTTCTTTTTTACAAATTTGCTACCTTGAGTATGTAGAACTTTAACACTTAAGAAAACAATAAACGTTGCCAAATAGGGAAAGCTGTCACCCACAGAATGAGAAAAAAACGAAGTCAACCCTACAAAGGACTATCTAAAAACCTCACTGAGACTAGAAATGTTTACCAGTCTCCTGATAGTGGGTCTCCATTCCTGCCTAAAAGGTCCCCAGAGCGCCTCAGCAGGCAGGGCGGGGTCAGGCCCGAGGCCCTCCTCCAGGCAGTTTCCAGGCCGCAGCCACCCTCTCACTTCCCAGAGCACAGCAGGCACACCCTGCCAGCCCAGTCAGTTATTCTTCTTACATTTTTCATAAGGAACAACTCAAAATATTTCCATCCATAGTGAAATTTCTGACACATGGTAGGCATTAATAGATATTTCTTCACTTGATGTCCGTCTGTGTTTTCGTATGTCCTGGGCACTATTAAACTAATGTTTATCAGTACTAAGATTTTCACCAATGTAAGTGTAGTTTCTAAAGCTTCCAGTTTCCTTTAGTTGGTCATTCCAACTGCAATAATAAAACTTGTCATAGTTTTATGTCAAAGTAGTCCACTACTTTTGCTGCCTAGTTACTTTAACTTCTTTCTTTCTCTTTAAGAATAAAGGCAAAACATGAATTTTCCTTTCTTCAGTTCAATAAAATATATGATAGGAGAAAAATTGTTGCTTCCAAAAAGAAATCCATGGCCTTGATTGGGTAAGAGCCCAAAGCCAGGCACCTTTTCCTACCTAGACCATGAATGTCTGGTTTTGAAATCAAAAGTATAAAGAACTGGGAGAAGTCTGCTTTTCTTTTATGTTTAATTAAAGAGAGACATTCAAGCTTATTCCAGTCAGTATACAACCTCTCACATCACCTTGCCAACAGACATCAAGCATGTATGTGCACACTGACATCAAGCATGTATGATTCAGGCTGTTCTGAGCAAGGCAAGTAAAAATCAATTATTTGTATTGATTCAGTGCCCAAACCTAGATTCTTTACTGGGAATTTATTTGAAGTATTTCACTTGCCCTTTGAACACTTAAGAAGAGAGTTATATATTTGATGGGAAAAAACTATAGAGAGAAAAATATCATATTCTTTAACCGCTCCTGTGCAATATAACGGCAACAGTCCCCAGCACAGGGGATGAGGGCAAGTTCCAAGAGGAAGGAATTAGGAAAGAAGATAGAAAGAACAGACAAGGGAGGGAAACCAAAGGAGAAGGTGGGCTCTGAGGAGTGGCAGCTCCCTCCCAGAACAGAGCATAAGATTCTCATAGCCCTTGGAAATTAGCAACCACCCTCAGCAGGCTATAGTTAAAATTTTGAGCAGCCTTGGGCAACTACTAAAGCCTCCACCATACATTTTAGCTGAGCCCTGAATGGGAAAAAAGAGCAGAGAGGTGAAGATATTAGGAATATCTCAACCAAAGAAAATGGCAAATGCCAAAGGCCAAAGGTTGGCATGGCACTGACCCTGCCATGTGTAGGATGCATGTCTGAATGCATGTCTGAGCTAGAATGGTTAGGGAATGGTGAGGTGAAGTTGGAGGTTAAGAAGCCAGGAGGCCATGGGAAGGACCTTGGACTTTAGTGCTGCTGCAGCAGGTCTGTACAATTCAGTTTTTACAAAAGTAAATTAAAGTTGTAAATCTTTAATATATTAAATGGAACCCATATTCTTTAATATGGTCCACAAAGTCCTGAATGATGTGATCCAACCAACCTTACCTTCTTCACCTGCTCCTGCCTCAGAGTTCTGCAGCCTCAGTGTATCTGTTCCCATTATCTATATTATTATGCCCAGACCCCCCCACCCCGCTCCAATATTCTCTGTGAAAAGATGGTGCTATTTCATCTTTCCATATCAGTTTAAATGTTACCTCCTCAGAGCTCTTTCCTGGCCACCTGGTGTGAAGTCAGTTCCTCTTACCTATCTCTCATAGAACCTTGCTTTTTTCCTTCACAGCATTTATGACAACTGTACATTCATTAGTTTAATGTCTACATTTCCCACTAGAGTGCTGAGAGAGTAAAAACACATCAGTGTTATGACTGTATACCCAGGATTTTATTTGATGAATGAATGCAAGAAACAAGTAACACATAATCAACAAAGCTAAAAATTGGCTCTTTGAAAAGATCAATACAACTGTCAAACTTCTGGCTAGATCAGCCAAAAAAGAGAGAGAATGTAAATAACTAAAGTAAGGCATAAAAGAAGGGAAAATACTACAGAGCTTTCAAAATAAGTTATTATAGGGGAGTATATGAGCAACAAATATAGGTAACAGATATGGATAATGCCAAACAAATTAGATAACTTAGGTGAAATGGACAAGTTACTGCAAGACACAAATTACCACAACTGCCTCAAGAAAGAAAAAAAAAGCAGACCTGTAATAAGCAAAGATATTGAATTTGTAATTAAAAAGCTTCCCATGAAGAACATCCCACACCTGCATGACTTCACTGGTAAATTCCATGAAACATTCAAAGAAAACATTAATACCAATCCTTCACAAACTCTTCCAAAAATTAGAAGAGGAAGGAACACTTCCTAACTTAATCTGTAAGGTCAGTATTACTCTGGTACCAAAACCAGACAGAAGGAAAGAAAGAAAAGAAAGCTACAGACCATATCCTGTATGAACACAGATGCAAAAATCGTCAACAAAATACAAGCAAACATAAAACTCCAGCAATATACAAAAGGATTTGCATATAATTCTTTTGAATCCAGCAACGTATAAAAAGAATTATACACCACAACCTAGAGGATTTATTCCACTAAAGCAAGAATGGTTTTATGTCCAAAAATCAATTAATGTAATACACTACACTGATATAATAAAGGACAAAAATCACACAATCACCTCTGCAGATGCAGAAAAATGATTTGGCAAAATCCAATACTTTTTCATTGTAAAACACTCAACAAACTATGACTAGAAAGAAACTTCCTCAACCTGGTAATGGGCATCTATAAATAACCCATAGCTAACATCATACTTAATGATAAAAAAGTGAATGCTTTCTCCCAAAGATCAGAAACAAGACAAGATGTCCACTCTCACCACTTCTACTCAACATTTTACTGGAGGTGCTAGCCAGGGAAATTAGGCAAAAAAATGAAATAAAAAGGTATTGAAGTAGAAAACTATCTCTTGCAGATGATATAATTTTGCATATAGAAAACTCTAAGGAATTCACTAAAAAACTATTAGAATAAAGGAGTTTTTGCAAGGTTACAGGATACAAGATCAATACAAAAAACATTGTATTTCTATGTTAGTAATGATTATTCCAAAAGTGAAATTAAGGAAACAATTCCATATATAATAGCAACCAAAAGTATAAAATATGAAGGTACAAATTTTTTAAGAAGTGTTAAGACTTGTATGTTGGAAACTATAAAACAGCATTGATGAGATAAATTAAAGAAGATCTAAGTAAATGGAAAGACATCTCATATTCATGGATAAAAAGACTTAATATTGTTAAAATGGCAATATTCCCTAAATTGCTCTACTATTCAACACAATCCTTATCAAACTCCTAACTTCAGTAATTAAGGCAATGTATTACCAACATAAGAATAGATGGAACTGACGTAAAGATTAACGAGATAGAACTGAGACCCCAAAACAAATTCTTGTATTTATGGTCAATTGATTTTGACAAGAGTGCCAAGATAATTAAATGGAGAAAGAATAGTCTTCAACAAATGGTCCTGGAACAACTGTATATTTACATGCAAAAGAATGAACTGGGATCCATATTCACACCACATATAAAAATTAATTCAAGGTAGACCACAGTCCTAAATGTAACAGTAAAATTATAAAACTCCTAGAACACATAGGAGTAAATCTTCACAAAATTGCATTAGGCCTTCTCTGATAAAACACCATTAGAAACATAGATACACTAGACTTCTCAAAATTAAAAAATTTGTGCCTCAAAGGCACTATCAAGAAAGTGAAAACAACTGCAGAGTGGAAGAATATACTTACAAATCATATATTTAATAGCAGACTGCTATACAGAACTTAAAAAGAAATCTTATGACTCAATAGTAAGTCATGAGTAAGTCATGGGCAAGGGAAATGAGTATAATTTTCTCCAAAGAAGACACACAAATGGCCAATAAGCACATGAAAAGATGTTCAACAAATCAGTCATTAGGGAAATGCAAATCAAAACCACCATGTGGTAACACTTCACACTTACTAGAATGGATGAATTTAAAAGACAGACAAACATGTATTGGCAAAGATGTGGAGAAACTGGAATCCTCATCCATTGCTGGTGAGAATACAAAATAGTGCAGCTCATTTGTAAGACAGTCTGGTAATTCCTCAAAAAGTTTTATATAGAATTACCATAGGACCAAATATCTCCACTCCTGGGCATATACCCAAGAAAAATGAAAACAGAAGTCTACCTAAAAATGTGTGCACAAATTTCAGAGCAGTATTATTCACAATAGCCAAAAAGTGAAAAGAATCAAAAAGTCTATCAGCTGATGAAAAAATACAATGTGGCACATCCATAAATAGGATACTATTCAGCCACAAAATGGAATGAGGCACTGATACGTGCCACAACATGGATGAACCTTGAAAACTTTGTGTTAAATGAAACAAGCTACTTACAAAGACTACATATTATATGATTCCCTTTTTAGGAAATAACCAATAGGCAAAAAAGTAGGGCAGGAGTTGCCAGGGACAGGGGGTGACACAGGAATGAAGAATGACTTTTAACTGCATATGCTATTCTTTTTGGGATGATGAAAACATTCTAAGATAAGACTGTGATGACTGGTTGCACAACTCTGAATATACTGGAAAAAAAAGAAATGTACACTTTAAATGAGTGAATTGTATGGTATGTGAATTGAATCTCAACATGCTATTTGAAAAAAATAACAGGTAATACAGTGATATAGTCAGGTGCTTACCATCATATTCATATAATGACATTTTCCTTTCTAAATGTTTATTTGTTGTGCTGTGAAAACAAGGTTAAAATATACGGGGAAAACAGAGGAAAACTTATCTTTGAGCGCCTTGATACCTGAGCATCAGAGCCTTCCCTGTAACATATTTACCTGGATGAATTTATGTGACAAGGCATTTATTTATAGTTCAGAGTGATAGCAGACTACATTGCATATTTTTATGGTTGTTAACAACAATAAAATTATGTGTAGGGGACTCAATGCACAATCATTAATCCACCCCAAACCTAATTCTCAACAGTCTCCAATCTTCTGAAGCATAACGAACAAGTTCTTACATGGTGAACAAATTCTTACATAGTGAATAAGTTCTTACATGGTGAACAGTACAAGGGCAGTTATCACAGAAACTTTCGGTTTTGATCACGCATTATGAACTATAGACAATCAGGTCAAATATGAATATTCGTTTGATTCTTATACTTGATTTATATGTACATTGCATATTTTTTTAAGGCTCAATCAATTGGACTTCCAAACTGTAAAATGCAAAACTGGCCTGTCCGTAAGGGCGAAAACCACTCTGTCCTCAGGGCCAGCAGCAACCACAGTGCGGTAAGAACAGATGGGCTCAAGCAGAAACCACTTACTCACATTCCTCAAGACAGGAAGTGCCAACTGCTCGAAGGAAGTCAGATCCACTACATACTGGCCAACTCTGCATTCACGTTTTCCAGGCAGAAGTTCTAACCTGAATGAAAAGACAAAGTGTTCTTAACTGCTGAAAGACCCCTGTATCAATTTCTAGTTTTTAGCTGCTTCACTGAGCCTCCAACCTTCTGCATATGCTCAATCATTCTTAAAAAATCACGTACACAGACAAGTGGTCGTGTGCAAAGCTGATCTGATTCCCTGGTTTCTCCTGAAAGCAGGGCTACCACTAAGTGTGTGCATCACCACCATTGATGTGGCAGTTACCTCAGCAGGGCCAGCCCTGAGCTCCAGGCAGACAGGGCAGCAACTATTTTTGAGGAACAGGGCTGTGAGTTACAAAGTGAGAAGAGCTTATTTTTATACTGTTTTTCATAGGAGGCTTCAATTTCCATATTCATTCTCTGACAAATCTGTAAAGGCCCCAGGTCTTTAAGATAGATCATTTGGCTCAACTGTCTGCGCAGGGGAGAATAAAACACAGAAAAGAAGTATCAGTACCCAACTCTAGACAAAAGCCCCCGTGGGCCAGATAATGTGACAACATCAAATCCTATTCTTCTCCCTCCCTGTCTGACTTCTTCTGTATAAAATCCATCGACAGGTATACCAGAGGACTTTAAAACCTCACTGGCTTTCTGGATCAATGTTGTTTTTCCAACTCCTAAAAAAGAAAAAAAAAAGCCCATTAGGAACCACTCTCTTGCTAGAAGACACAAGGCACTCCCTGACTCTGAGAGCAATCACAGTGTACAGTGGAGAGAGAAATGGGCTGCACATTAATTTTATAAATAGTTACTTCACTTTAATCTTGGTTGTGCCAGGTGTTAAAACTTCTTCATTTCAAGTAGCAACAAGCATAATAAAAATATGAATGACATCTTAAAGTTTACTTTTAAATTCTGAAACATTATTAGTTTTGTCACATATACAATCTTAGAACTGACTGAGTGGTTTTCTGATGATAGTCTCAAGTTCAGTTTGCATCCTATGAGCAAAGCTACTATTTTCTGTTGGGTTGACTCTCTTCCTTGGGTGGGCAAACTCTTTCACTCAGGAAGTAAAACCGGTCAGACTTATGTTAAAGGCTGGGAACCTTAAACAAGTATTTCAATCTTCAGGACACTCTGCACCCACATTTAACAATGGGAAAATCCCTTCACTCCTCTGTGGACATACACTGCTCTCTCCTGAAAACGTATCTCTTAACCAGAACTACCACCACTAGGAATGACAGCTTTTAAACTTCTTTACAAGAGCAGTCCTACCAGGTTGCCAACCCCTTCTATCACTTTCTATCACCTTCCGTAAGCATTCCTTGGGCTTGCCCCCAATCCCTTCCCAAATTATAACCAATGAGCCTTCACCCTTTTCCTCCCCAATTCTGGCCCCTTCCTTTCCTCTGAGTCTAGCCCACTGCCCAACAGGTGCCACTGACATGGAGCCAGGCATTGTTCTGGCACATGTCACACCTATTTTCTTGGTTAAAACCTCACAACCATCTTCTGAGGCGGTTACCATTCTTGTCCCTATTTTACAGATGAAGAAACTGAGGCACACAGAGGTTAGGTAACTTACCCAACTAAGAAAGACCATACATTTTAACAGGGGCCTTCATCTGACTTTGTTTATGTGAGTCTTGTTTCCTACAAATCTACATAAGTGGCATCATGATGAACCAAAAATGAAAAAACAGGGAGATTTTGAGCAGGTCTGCAATAGAGCTATTTTGAGATACCCCAGAGCTGTAAATCATTCTTCTTCCTATGGCTGCCCACACAGAGTCACTGGAGCTCCCCAGGAACCCTCTTAAATGTCAATGAAATAAAATAAGATCCGCTATTCTTATTTAATGTCTCTCCTCCAAATTTCACACTAACAATTACATCTGGCCTTTGGGAACATGAACCAGCCCAAGAGGATTCCAGCCCTATGCTCACTGGGGCTACTAAAAAATTGTGTAGGGTTCTAATCCCAGCTCTACCCTTCAGAAACTGTTGCTTTAAGAAAGTCGTTGAAAAATCTGTTTAATGCAGACAAGTGGCACTGGTGGTTATGGAAGTCAAGACTTTCCCAAAGGGCAATTCAGTGTGCCTTCTGCAGCACACAGCAATTTCTACAGCTAGGAATTCATCCTCAGTAAAAAAATCTGAGAACAGTACAAAGATATATGAAACAGGAGGGTCACTTCACCATTCTTTATAATAGCAAAACGTTGAAAACAACCTAAATGTTGATCAGTAAGGGAATATTAAATTATGGTATCATGGATTAATGACACATAAATACATAGGGATACCACACAGCCATTAAAGAGAATAATGTTTACTTATGTTTATCAATTTGGAAAAGAGACATATGAAAATAATAGAGGAAAAGCAGCTTAAGACACAGTACACGTTCACAGCATTATTCCATTACAGTTCCCCAAAAAAGTGAAGTATACATGTCTATAAAAGAAAATGTTGAGAATATGGAAAGGTTTACAGCACTTTTACCTGTATGTTGGAATTCCACGATTGCCACTTTCCTCTTTAAAACTTTGATTTTTTTGATCTTATAGTAAGTGTGAATTACCTTTAATGTTAGAAAGCTACTTACATTTTGAAAAGATAACATGCAGCAACTATAATCAAGGTGACATTATGTATTTTGTTGTTGCTTCAGCTGTTGTTTACTGACACACTGGTGGGCTCTATGGCAACAGGCCTGGTGGTGGCCACAGTAGTGGGGAAAATAGAAGGTAGTGGGCGGAGTGTTTGTCTACAACAGAAACTGGGTGGAGTGTTGGAACAGAAGTGCACAGTACACACGTCCTGTGTGTTAGACAGAACATAGTAAAGCAGGAGGCTGGATCAAATCCTTTTTTTCCTCTTCAGTTCTAGAAATCTTTCAGTTAATTTTTCATCTCCATTAATTAAGCTGCTACCCTAGTGCTGACTTGCTAACAAGTGGCCTGTGCTGAAGGAAACCCAGGACAATAGTCCTATATCACACACAGGCACACAGAGCAGGTCACAAAGCTCCATGGTCCTGGTTCTTCCATACAGTCAGTCCTGAATAAATACATTCAAGTGCAGGGAGTTTAATTTGGGAAGCAACCCCAAGACACCCTAGTTAGGAGATAACTGTATTATCAAGCAAGTTACCTTTGTGGGTAGCTGGAGCTTAATCCTTCTGGGAAATCCTAGGAGACAATTCTGCACATGTCACTCAGTTACCCTGTCTTATGAGGGAGTAGGGAGTTTATCCACTGACTTCTATCTCTCTTGGGTTGGGAGACTGCTCCTGGGGTACAGGAATTCCCTGTCCCTTCAGCTCTGCCCTGTATGCAGGCAGGGTGGGCTCCAGTGGCCAAATACAGCCCTCCAAGATGGGTCACAGTTGGACAGGTGAAGTCAGGAAAAATGCTAAGTGCCAAGGAGACATTATACAAAATGCAACCTCCTTTTAAAGGTACATTACCTGAGAATCTGAACATGTAGAGAGCCTAGGACAGCAGGCAGAGTTTGCAATTGAGTTTGGTGATAGAAAGAAACTAAGTAAATGAAAAAAGCAACCACCACCACCACCACAACAGACAACTCCCAAAGGGCAAAAAGGTTGTGGATAAAAGGAAATGAAATCACTGATCATTACATGACTTAAGACTGTAAACAATACTGAGCTAATCAAAATTACATTACAATTGCATCTGGAAGCCAGGGGAAGGGCGTGGGAGCACAGGCTTAAGAGAGCTATACTGTAGAATTACTTGAGTCTCTCAATTATGTGTACATAAAACCTTGATAAAGAAGGAATTGCAAAGAACCAGGGCTGGCCTGGCCAGCCTTTTGTCCCCAGCCCCCTCCAGAACTCAGGCAGGTACAATCCCAATAACAGGACATCTCTGAGATTAAACATATAGATGTCTTGGGGCCAGCCCGATGAGAAAGTGGCATTCCAAGTTTCAAATAAAGGGCTGAAAAATCAACTTTCAGGAGACAGCACTTTGCAATATTAGGGTGTACCTTTGGATATTAGAAATTTCTAAAAGCACCCTCCTTATTGCTCCCCCCACTGCCTGGTAAAAATAAAATTCCAAAGTCTGCAATATTACCTGTAGTCTTTGCTACTTAAGGCTTAACATCATCATCGAAATAAAGTGGAAGACAAGCCTAGGCTAAGGTTACAATCTTTGATATCTGAACTCATAACTAACTTGAAAATTAGTCCTGTTTTGCAAAGCTGCTTAAGAAACCACTTTCTCCACTCCAAGTGCATCTTTCTTCCTTAGACTAGCTGATGCTGCCATGACCTCCCTGCCTGCTTTTTTGGTCACACTTGATTCTTGCGTAGCACCTTGGTTTAAAAACCTCTTCTCCTCTAGTCACATGTTTGAATGCACTAAGGGATTTACCCAAGGGCAGGCCCTAGAGAGGACAGACACAGGGTCTAAGCAGGGGGTTCCTGTAGGTACCAAGGCTCCTTAGCCTGCAACCTCATCCACAGAGGGAGTCAGTGAACTTGGATGGGGAAAGAAAGGTCACACCTCTCCTTTCACCATCCTTCAACTGAAATGTGCATTTCCCTTCATTAATAATGCGACCAGAGCCACAGTGCCAGCAGCAGGCGGTGACTAATAACAGACGCCAGCCTCCTTCAAATCCACCGCCGCTGCGGCAGAATCTCTCGGGATCGTTGGTGCACTTCAGTTTCAAAGCTGCAGTAGTTATCATCGCTGCCGCTGGACCCTGCTACTAAGACCTCAACAAAGAAGCCCCAAAATTACATAACGTGTTTGTTCTTCCTTTTACCATAGCTGGCTACGTTTCTAGCTCCAAATGACGTTTGCTAGAAAGCGATACGGAGGCTTCCGGGTACAACGCGTGTAATTTACCAACTTCAGGGGTGCCACCGCCCTCCCAGCCAGCAGGGGTCCCACCCCGCGCGCCCCCACGCCTACCCCTCGGCCTCCGGAACGCGGAGACCCAGGCGGGTTACCTGGGGGCCCCGTCAGGAAGACGTGCAGGGCCATACAGGTGTACCGAGGTCGGGGTCGCGGCCGGGTCGAGGTCACTGTCGCAACCAAGGGGTGAAGATCGTGTTTCCGGGGCCCGCCCCCGGAGTGCTTCAGGCCCCGCCTCCGCCGACCGGAAGCAACGCCGCCTTCACAACCACGCCTCCGCCTCAGCAGGCAGCCTTTGGTCACGTATGCCTCCCCCAGGTCCTGGCCTCAGTCACGCATGCGCTCTGTTTTGTGCTTCGGTCTGCGGCGTCCTGGGCTATTATTGGCTGGGTAGGTAAAGTGGCGATTCGGGCCTTCCTGTGGCACTATGCTTCACTCTCGGTGCTAAGCTCACATGGGGTGTTGCGAGGACATGGCGTGAGAATGTCTGTTACCATACCAGGGCTGCCCCACGGGAGCGCAAATCCCCGAATCCTGCCCCCTGGGACCCGTACGTGCGGGTTGTAGTTCCTCCAGGCCGGGGGCGGGGAACGCCTTTGTGAGGGAGGTGTGGATCCTGGAAGCCTTCCTCAAGGCAGGGAGCTTTACTGCCCATTGGAACTGTGTGCCTGGTGTCGGCAGTCATATCTGCAAGTAGAATTGCTTGATTAAACGTGCTTGACGTCTGGGCCCCACCTCCAGTGGTTCGGAGTGATTGGACTTGGGCGACTCTGGAGTATCTGGATCTTTGTTGTTTAAATTCCCCAAATACGCCGTGGTGGAGAAACACTCGTTTATGCAGACTTACCATCTTCAACCGTGCACATAATAACCAATTTCCTTACCTTACCTCCATGCGTAAGTGTAAAAGCAACTCAAGACCCAGCAGGAGGATCTCTCCATGCAAAGAATAAAGTGGTTTTTCCCCCTTCACTTAACCACTTGAAATTTTTCAACCAGCGATATGAAGGGGCAATGGCCTTGGGTCAAATTTACGTGTAAACTCGGTCTAAAGAGTATAGTTTGATTTGTGATGACTCATTCCCCATCCTGTTTGAGAAAGCAATTTCACTGAATGCTCAGCTTAATTGGTTTGTTCCCGCACAGGACCTCCACGGCACCCCTTAAGTCTGCAGTATTAATCAGATAAACTCAGTTCCCCGCTGCTTAGAAAGTAGTCATCCAAAAAAGTAAGATTTGTACAGTGTAGCTGTCGCCATCATGTCTGCACCATTTATTGTTGCACCACTGGTAACATAGAACCTTCCACCTAAATCTGTCTTTAACCTCCATGCAAATTGGAATAAAAAAGAACTGACATAGCCAGGTAAACCCAAAGGAGTAGTTTCTGAAAGACAGGAAACCTGCCGTTACAAGTATACTCTTGTTTTTATCATTTACTTTTTAAATGCTAATTATGTAACATTTTCCATTCCTGAAAAGCAATTTGTATTTGCAAGGCTCACTAAGGGTTGGATTATTTTCTTATAATACTATACCTGGAATTCTGGTAGCTACTGACATCAGTTTAGATAGCTGGAGGAACATGCAGACTCCAGGTGTAGAGAACTGGTATCTCAGAGAACAGAGAAATTTCTACCATAGATGGCTATATTCTTTTTCCATTAAAAACTATTTCTTTGGGTGGTGAACATGGGTGCTTCACTTTATACATTGATCGGAGTCTCTCTACAGTTTCCTCAGTGTGATAAACGTAAATAACAACAGATGAAATACCTTATATTAGATATTAACAACAAAAGGAGGAGGGCCTAACTGGGAACATACTTTAAAGTAAATAGGTGTAAGTCTGGGGAGACGAAATCCCAGGGCAAAATACCTCTAAAAGCAGAAATCAGTCACAGGGAGAAATAAAGTTTAAAACCCATTTATTGCTTACAAACTACAGTCCAGGGGTGTCTTTCTCCTCTGCTCCAGTAGAAGCAAGCCAGCCCCTCCCTTAAAACTCTCAGCTTCAGACACACCCCAGTTGCCCAGGTAGTTACCCATTGATGTGGAGATGAACTTATGTCCACCCCTGAGTATTTGCAAATACACTAAAGCCAGGCAAGATACTCTGGAAATGTTACAATTTCACCATCCAGAAATCTTGCCTTACGATCTACTTGTTCCCCTTCTTCCGCAATGGTCCCAGGGTGAGAAAACTGGAGCATTATGACCAGACTAATGACATAAAAATAGCAACAGTATAAAATCATGACAATCCTCAAGCCACAGGATTCAGCGAGGTTCAAAGTCTTATGCACATTAAGTCCATAGCTTGTCCATTCCATAGGCAGGCAGTAGCTGAGGATCCAGAGCAATCATCAGGTGGCAGCTGCAGCCAGGAAGTGCATTCAGACCACAAGGACTGTAGGAGAAAATAACCTTAAGGTCGATAAGATACATGTTTTAATGACATCAGTATAGGCAAATCTTGTCCATCAGGTAGGATACATGCAAGAGAGTGGTCTTGTGATAAAACAGTGTCAGGAAAGGGATCTCGTCCTGGTTTAGTATACCAGACTTTCACCCCACTCCCTGTGGGAGTTACAGATGGGTCAATATATAGGGCTACGGGAGGTACATGCACTGGCCCTAAAGGTAAAACAAAACTTCTCCACAAGATGCTCTTACCTCCTGGACATTTTGGGTATACTACCATGACCTTTGGGGGCCATTCAGCAGTTACTCCAGGAATACACACGAGGCCAGCTTCCAGGCCTTTCCTCCAAGGTGCCAGAATGACCATCCATTGCTGGTCCATGTGTCAGAATGTCCAGGGCCAGGTCTATTCACCAGTGTCTCCAGGGCTTAAGGCACTAGGGGCTGGCAGCAGGGTATTGCTCTGCTGGCCATATCCTGGCTTAAATAACTCGTCTTTGGCTTGGATGTGCAATTGTATAATAGGCAGCAAGTTGTGTGAGCATATCCACAGGGCTTAAAGCTCCTTTATGTGGCTTCTCATTCAAACACCTCAGCACTGCCCATTGGCAAACAGACCAACCCTGTAGACTATCGATGTCCAACTTCAGGCCAGATTTCAACAAACCGTTGTACCTCTCTATCATGCCTGCTCCAGTAGGATTATATGGTACATGAAATTTCTATTTTATTCCTAATTGCTGCACCCATTGTTGTAATGCCTGTCCAGTAAAGTGGGTGCCTTGATCGCTTTCAATCACATGCAGCCGGCCATAGGCTGCAAAGAGATGCTCCAGGCCCCTCTTGGTTTGCTGATAATGCACAACCTACAGGAAAAGCAACCAGTAGTCCAATAGCTGTGTCCACACATGTCATGGCATACCGATATCCTTCTGATATGGGCAGAGGCCCAATATAGTCTATTTGCCACCTGACAAGGGATATTGGCCCCCTTAGTATTCTCCCATGTTGCTGTGAGACTCGGTGTAAGTCCTTCTTAGACCACACAAGGCACTCCTTTCGGGCTCTGCTGACTTCTTCAAAAGTCAATGGCAAGCCCCACCTATGGGCTACAGCCCACATTGTCTTTTGCCCCGAATGCAACAAATGTTGGTGTAGCCACTGGGCCACATCAGAGGCAGGCTTTCCTTCTAGCCAGCACACCTGGGCCAGCGTGTCTGCTTCATCATTCCCTGGGGATGCCAAAGGCAAATGGCCAATCACATAATATACAGTAACTGTCTTAGTCTGACCAGAGGCTCATAGGTCTTGCCACAACTCTTGCCCCCAAAGGAGCCAGTGACCTACCGTCCAGTTGGCATGATACCATGTTGGTAGCCACAGGTCAAGCCCTGATAGACGGTGCAGCTGTCCGTGCAACAACTATGAGGGAGAAGGCTCCTGTGTGATCACGAGCCATACTGCCTGCAACTCAGCCCATTGACTGTTCTTCCCCAATCCTCCATCCATATTGTCTCAGTCTTAGGATGGAAAGCCACAGCCCCCCACTTCAGGGGCTGCCCACGACTGGAGCTGTCTGTGTACCAAGCATCTTCAGATATAGGGGTTTTTCCCTCCTGATAAGGAGTCTTGGCTACCAAGAGCTAAAAAGCAAGTTCTCCCTGCTTTTCACTGGTATAGGTTGCTGGCCCCAGTAAGTGTTGGAGTTCTCCACTTAAGGAGCTAGTTGAGAGGGTGCTGTGCTGCTGTAAATATGCACCCCTTTGGCCAGTGTAGGTGTCTGTGCCACGCCACTCTGTGGCCTTTGGGTCCAGTCTCGCATCCACCCCGTGATGGGATAGGTGGTTATTACCTTGATTGGAGCTGTTCCAGCAATGGTTTCCATAGCCAACAAGGCGTGGTACACAGCAGCCAGTTGCTTCTGTATCAAGGTCTATCGGACCTCTGCTTTCCATAATGGTGACCAAAATCCAGTAGGTTGGTGTGTCCATTCAAGCCACTGCCAAAGACCCCATCCATAACCATCTTCAGTTACATGAACATCTAGTTCACAGGGCCTTTACATTGTGGGTGTATTACATTCAAGGCCTGTATGACCTTGACTGCCTGCTTGGCAGCAGTAAAAGCAGCTACACATGTCTTATCACAGTCCCACCTGATGCCTTTTCATAACAACCAGTATAAGGGCTTCAGAATTTCTGCCAAGTGCGGGATAAATGCTCTCCGGTAGCCTAAAAGACCCAAAAACTCTTGTAATACTGCCTGGGCCACAAGTTCATGACATGGTGGGACTGTGGAGATATCCCTGTGGAAGGGCAGTCAGAGTCCACTGCTGGCCTTCTCACGTGAAGGCAAACTGTTCCTGGCTTTCCTGTACTATGTCAATAGAGAACAAAAATTAGCAAGGTCTACTACATAGTGATATGTTCTGAGTTCATTTCTGAGGGTGTCCAGAATGTCTGTGATAGAGGGGACAGCAGCATGCAGTGGGGGTGTGACTTTATTCAATTCCCTGTAGTATACAGTCATACACCAGGAGCCATCTGGCTTTCTCACTGGCCACACTGGGGAATTAAAAGGACTATGAGTGGGTGTTATGATGCCCACCCTCTCCAACTCCTGTAGAGTTTCTCCAATTTCTTTGTGCCCCCCAGGCAATTTATACTGATGTCACCTGCCCAGATACAGGCAGAGCTACAGGTGGGTGCTTAGCATGTCCCCTCAGAACTGTCTTTACCACACATACCGTCAGTCTGAGCCCACCTGCAGTGGTCTGTAACCAGAGGCCCTACAGGATATCTACCCCCAAAATATATTCAGGGATGGGAGAAATGTACACAATTTGGGGGTAAATGCCCTATCCCCAATGAGATTTGGGCTTTTTTCACTCTAATTGCCTTACCCCCATAGCCATTTATCACAGCAGGGGTCCTGGGAAAATGCTCAGGGTTCCCATGAATCAAAGAACACTCAGCTCTTGTGTCTGCCAGTGCAAGGACACGGTGTACGTTCACAAGGGACCAATGAATTGCTAACTACATGTATCCTCTGGTCCCCACCATGTCCCCCAAGGTGGGGACTTTGACCCCCACCTCAGTCGAACTGCAATACCCAATCATCCTCCTGTGGGGGTGAGGGCTCAGGTGAATCCTGAGTACTGTCTCCCGTGAAGTTTTGGCAGGGACGCAGGCCGGGCGTGAGGCCTTGACTTTGGTTTCCATGTCCCGGACCTCAGTGACTAACTGCTCCTCTGGCTTTAATTGGTGCCACAGCTCTAACAATATTCTGTTGGGCTGCCCATTGAGTTTTTCTTTCACTACCCTGGCCTTTATCAAATCAACACATATCTGGGTCCTCGAGACCTTCATGGGCCCTTTTGCACTTCTCCTTTCAGTCGTGGCCTGTACTTCCCTCTGTGCCTTTATTGTTTAAACCTCCGCCAGATCTGCTAAAGTATGAGTAGCCTCACTTTTGGGTTGCCCTTGGTGGGGGGCAAGAGTGTTCACTAGGGACCCAAAGAGAGATGTGGGAGCTGTCTGTAGCACCAGATTTCTTATTCCTATAGTGAACACCTCCTCATCAGGGCCCTGGGGGTCCATATTATAGATGGTATTTTTCATACCCAATTCCTGCAGTACCTGTTGGAGCTCTGCATACATTTTCCAACTACTGGGAAAATATGGTAAATCACCCTGATTAGGCCAAACTATCCTGATGGCAGCTGTCAGCCATTCCAGGAATGTCTGATTCCCTGAGGCATGACAGCCATTTAGCAACTGCTGCCAGAGGAAAGGGTGAATCATCAGGGAAGACGTTCTCCTCATCTCAGTACCCTACACAACAATGTTTTCCACCCCAATATCCCAGAGACGTAAAAGCCATGTAGGCAGAGATTCTGATGGCCTCTGCCTATACCGGACACTCATGTCCACCAGCTCATCCTGGGTAAAGGGGCAGAGCATGGAGTGCTCCACAACCTAGGGAGGGGGCTGCTCCTCCCCCTGAGAAGCCTGCAGTTGTTTCATTTTTATTTTCTTAATTACAGCTGGGCAGTCCTTTAAAACAGGAGAAGGTGGTACCTCTGGCAGTGGCCTGGGTAGCAGATCCACCAATGGCCCCTCCTCCTCTTCCCCCTTGGGCTCCTCCACCAACAGCTCCTCCTCCACCATTTCCCAGCTGAAGGCACTACTCTTTCCATGGCCTCCTGTAACATGGTTTTTCCTGCCATCTCCCCCCTTGGTGCTAAGGAGTCTTCTAGGAGCATGACCTTTCTTTTCAGTAACTGTCTGTCTTCTTTAATATCATCCCATAGGTTATCACCCAGCTCCTCTGAGTGATGCTGAAGTGTGTTTCTTTCCCACCTAAGTCCCTCTCTCTCCTCGCTAACCCTCTCGATAATCCTCTCTCTCCTGTATAACATTTTTCACTATCTCCATGAAAAGAGACCCTACAATGCCAGCCGCTACACAGCCCCTTAAGGTCTCCAAGCAGGCTTCCAACTCACAGAGGGCTGGTTCTGCAGCTTCTGGTGTTTCCAACCTTCCCCAGTCTGAGTAAGGCCCCACCCTTCTAGGAGGTACTTTACCCTAAACCAGTTAAGCACTAGAGGTTCCCAACTTGGAAGCCCCATAGCTGGGGGGATAATAAAAGGTGAAGTGGCACTCTCTGCCACTACATCCCCTGGGGTGTCCCCACCATCCACAGGGGCAGCCCTCCCAAATGTCACACCCATTATGACAGATTTTGGGTTCAGATAAACTGCCACCATATGTAAGTCCGGGGAGAGGAAATCCTAGGGCAAAATACCTCTAAAAACTGAAATCAGTCAAAGGGAGAAATAAAGTGTAAAACCCATTTACTGCTTACAAACTGCAGTCCAGCGCCATCTCTCTCCCCCACCGGCTCTGTAAGAAGCAAGCAAACCCATCTCCTTAAACTCTCAGGTTCAGACACACCCTCTGTTGCCCAGGTAATTACCCATTGACATGGAGATGAACTTCTCTCCACCCCTGGGAATATGCCAATGTACTAAAGCCAGGGGAGATATTCTGGAAATGTTACAATTTTACCCACACCCAGTCTGATATTTTGTCATAATCATATCAGTCCAAATGGACTGAAACAGTAAACAAGCAATTTTTTCTTAAAATAGTTATTTATGAGCTGTTTGTTGTGAATATAGGTTTTTTTTCCTTAAAAAATAATCTTGTGAGTGATTATAACTAGAGAGCCCATGTAACACAGTCTGCCCCTGAAGCCCAACCTATTAGTACTGGAATCGTAGTCACTGTGCAGAATCAGGGATGACTCTACACCCTCACACCCCCTCTTCCTGCCTTTCCTGCCTGCATCTCCCCCCTACACCATTCACACACACACACACACACACCTGGGATACAGTGGCCACCCCCTCCCTGGCCTGGACACAAAATAAGGGTTGTGACATATAGTTAGGGAACATCCTAAGTACAGAAAAACAGAACAGAACAAAGAACATAGCTACTATGAATGAAAAAAGATGAAACAGGTGTGGGAAGAGTGGAGGAGTTGGGAGGTGAGACACAAGCAGGGTGGGAAGTCATGTACTGAAGGTGTTTTGTCAGCCCAGCATTACTCCCCCATAAATTCTCCTTTTAGGAATAGCCCTCCCCTACTTCCTTCCAGTCCCTGTAATTGGAAAGGGTAAATCCTCCCCCCAGGGGAGCACATGACCCAAGCCTGGCCAACAAGAGCATTCCATCTCTCTGGCTCTGTGATTGCATCCACAGGGCATATGACCTAGCCAGGTCATCCGCACATAAACCCAAGACTTGTATTTGACCTTTTCCTCCTCCTCCTAATCATGTCACTCCTTGCAACTTGGAAGGGGGACAGCCACCACCCAGCATGATATTTGCAGAGGGACAAGGTGAGGGGACCTGAAAGGCTTCTCCACCAGCTCTCCCCACTCACCTCTTAGTCATCCTATAAAACAGATTCAACTGTCACTGCTCTAGGCAGGCTGTCTGATTCTCCTCGCCTTCACACAATTATGACAGTGCAAGAATCTGTTCACATCCACTGCTTCTCCTGCCACCCAATAATGAATTCCTCGAAAGGCAAGGATCTAAAGAATCTTTTCTTACTCTTCTCTTTATACCTAGGTCACAGCATAGTACTTACAGCACATTCATTCTCTCACTGTGTGCCAGGAGTTGATCTAGGCTCTGTGGGTACAGCTGTAAATAAAACAGCCTCTGCCCCGATATAGCTTGTACTCTAGGAGAGAGAGACAAACAAGTAGAGAAGAAAATATGTAGACTTCCAAATAGTGGTAAGTGGTAAGGGGGAAGAAAAACAAAAGTATAGGGCATGTGTGTATTTTACAGCAGGTCATAAGGGAAAATACTGCTGAGAAGATACTGCCTGAGCAGAGCTGTGAAGGAGGCAAGCTTTGTAGAAGTCTGGGAAAAGGCAGTCTAGAAAGATAGATCAGTGTGTGCAAAGGTCCTGAGGCAGGAGTGGGTGGCCCAAGGGAGGAACAACAGTGAGTGACTAGGAGACAGAGACCTTAGGAGATGAGATCAGAGGGGCAGACTATTCAGGCTTTATATGCCATGATGAGGACTCTGGCTTTTACTGTAGCAGAGCAGGAAGGCCATTGGAAGATTTTGAACAAAGGAGTATCATTCTATCAGTTATTTTCAGAAAAATATCCTCAGGCATCTGGGTGGAAAATATACTATAAGAGGACAAAGGGGAAGCAGGAAGATCAATTAGGAGGCTTCTATAATAATCCAGATGAGAGATGACCATGTGTTTACTGGTGTGTATATATAAGAAATACCCACTAAATGTGTTCTTGAGTGAAAGTGTGACTAAATGAATGCCATCCCCACACAAAGCACCAGACTGTCAGGGAGGAAGAGCAATGACAGAGGGACAAGAGAGTCTCACAGGCTTTGCCACCCTTAAAAGGTTGGTGTTAAATTGAAGTGACATTAAATAACCATCTTCAGGTGATGTCCCTGTAACACAGTCACAAGACTCTGACCAAACAAGTAGGGCAAGTAACTCACTACTAGGGTTCCCTTATGGTATGGACAACCAGGTGTTCCTCAGTGTGATATACTAGGTGTTGGGACAGCAAAGCCCCACTGGAAAGTCCCCAGTCACAACCCTGTGGTTCCCCATTAGGCACACACATACTGTCCCATCAACCTCACTTTGCCAAGGCCTCTTGTAGTGACAGAGCTTGGCTGTGGAGGGAGGGTGGCTGGCTGCAAGAATTGCTTTAAGGAGCCTCCAAGTGTGCTGTTGGAAAAGGCAGCAGTCCCACTTATTGTGGGCATAGTTCTAAAATAACCCTTCAAATTCCTTGCTCCCCTGACCTGTACACACCACGCATAATCTTTAGGACTGTGAATATGATAGCTCTTTCTCCCATGATTAGGTTATGTTATGTTGTACAGCCTTAAGTTGACTCTAAGACAGGGAAATTGTTCAGGTAGGCCTCACACAAGTCCTTCAAAGCTTAGAGTTTCTTTGGTCCCAGAAGGGGAAATCAGACATTCAAAGCTCAAGGACTCAAAGGACCTCTGCTGATTTGAGATGGAGAGCCATGTGGCAAAGGTTATGGGTAAACTCTAGAGCTGAGAGCCAGCTGACAATCAACAAGGAAATGGGACCTCAGTCCCACAACCTCAGAGCCCAGAATTCTGCTGAAAACAAAGAAGAGCTTGAACATGGATTTTTCCCCTAAGGCCTCTCAATGAGAACCCCCATCCCATCTTCTGAGCAGAAAACCCAGCTCCACTATGACTGGACTTCCGACCTATAGAACTACAAGCTCATTAAGGGGTAGGATTTTAAATTGTTAACTAGTAATCTGTAACTCAGCAATTGAAAATTAGTAGACCACTCACACATCTGCACCCATCTGAGAACTTTCCAGGCCAACGCCAGGCCCTGGTACCCTGCTAGGTAAATTTGGAGTGATATTGGAGTTATAGACCCTACCTCCTAACTGGATGATTTTCAAAGAATCTGTAAGCATGTTTTAAAACTACCACAGCCTAAACTAGACCTCCCATGAGTTAAGCACAGGACACATAAGGACCCACTGAATACTAATACACCCTGCAGGGCAGAGATTCTCACACCCCTGCAACCTGCTACTCAACAGATAATCAAGCCTGGAGAAACTGAGTGGCCTGCCCAGCCAAAGTCAAAGAACTATTAGGTACTAAGGGTGAGACCTGACCCAGATTTGGTGCCTTCAAAGCCCATGCTGTTACACATTGACTTTAGTGATGAACTTTTTTTATAGTTCTCCAACAAATAAAATAGTATTGTGTTCTTTTAAAGTCAACCTCTTTTTGAGTTTCTATAGTTGGTGGAGTTTCTTTTTTAGCTATAAGTTTAAATTATTGTATAATTACTAAACTTGGCTCTTCCCAGAGAGGCAATGTGCATCGATTCCTTTCCCAGTTCAAATTTCATCAACCCTTCCTAACACCATGTAAGGACTGAAAGCCAGTGCAGTTGGAGATATGAAGTGGTCATTTGAGGCAGACTAGTAAATAATTTAGGGCATCTGAAACCAGGTTATGTTCTCCCTTGCCATGAAAAGTCCCACATTGGCAAGTGGAACAAAGATCCTTAATTCTTGATTTTGGTTATGCCAGGGTGAGACTGAGCAGATTTCCATAGAGATGTGAACACAGAACCTGTTCCACTTGAAGACCCCTACATCCAGACCTTATTTGATAATGATGCACCAAGCTGAGTCAAGGGCAGGGTAAAGTTGTTGGGAAAAGCAAAGACCCCATGCCTCATTCTGTTCACTGCTCCACAGACCCTTACATTTGAAGAGCTAATGGTAGTTGGCTCCTAGGCTGCCCTGCTTGCAAGTAGCCCAGCAAGATACTAAGAATGCCCACTGCCACCTTGGTGCAGGAGAGTGGAAGTGATGGCATTGTATTGTTGGCTGGGCCAACCTCGGGTTTTGTAGGGCTCCTTCTGGGTAGGAAGGAGATGCAAAATGTTCTTACTTGCCCAAAGGAATCATGTTCTCTCTGTCACAAGGCCTTTGCACATGCTATTTCTTCTGCTTTGAAGGCTTTTCCCCTCATCATATTCCCCCATCTAACATAAAGCCATCATTTCTGACCCCCCCCCGAACATGCCAAGCATCTCTAATATATGCTCCCTTAGCTTTCTGAAGTTCCAGTTCAAGTATTGTCATTGTAATTGAATAGTTATTAAAATTTAATGACTTTCTCCTCTGCTAGAATGAAAGCTTCATAAGAGAAGGAACTGGAGCCCTTTAATAACCCTTTATTAACCACTAAATCCCCAGCATCTAAATATTCAATTAAGGCTTACTAAATAAATGAATTTCTAACTCAATAGTTTATATTTTAGTGGAACATTTTTGCCACATTTTATTTCTTGTGAAAGAGTTCTCTACTTATAGACTATCAATATTCTCTGACTATAAAAGTGATTCATGTTTGTTGTAGAAAACATGAAGATACAGAAAAACATAAGAAAAATCAAAACCATGCATAATCCAGCCACTTACAGATAACCAATACAAGGTTTTAATCATTTGCCTTCAGGTTTATTTCTGTGCAAACATAATTTATACATCTATACTTTAAAATAAATGGGTGGGCATTACAAGTACAGATGAGATATATGTTGTCTGTTTCGTGTTGATAAGAACAGCCAAAATTCTAATACCAATTCCAATTGTGTGGGAGGGTGGGAGGTTTTCCACATCACCAGCAATTCTCCAACACCAGCTGGGTGTCCTACAATTCAACTAAAGCCTGACATGATCTGCCTAGAAAGAGCATCAGATCCCACAGGTTAAGGGTGCAGTCCCTCAAGACTGCCCCACCTCCACTTCAGATGCCAATCCTAAATCCAGTTGTCACCTGTGCTTCTGACTGACCGACTATAGATTGGAGGTCCCAAAGACTCCCTCCTTAGGTTAGATTAATTTGCTAGAGCAACTCAAAGAACTCAGAGAAACATTGTACTTACTAAATCTACAGTCTATTTGTTAGGGTCCAGGACTCCGGGGTTTCCCAGAGAACAAGACACACGGACACAGAGATGAAAATCCAAGCAAAGTCTTTATTCAGCCAGCAAGCTGGGGTTGACAGCACCTCCCCTGACGCGCAGGCCGAGTCCGAGCTGCCGACCCCGAAGCAACTTTGGGTACTGATTATATAGGATCTTCACAGCCCTTACACTAAAGCCCGCGCAGTTCTACAACTAATAGGTTTAAAACACACTCTATATTGTAACCAGTGGGAAACATTGTAACCTTTTTAGGGAACGCCCCAGTTGCCTGCCTGCTTCAATTGTTATCTCTTGCTTACCCAAGCATGTCTATGTGACTTATCATGGGTTACATCCCCAGGCGTTCCCAGGCTGTTGCCCACTTCTAGTTATCCAGCTTAGGGTAGGCGCATTTCTCGGAAGCCTCCGGTAATTTACACAAGAAAAAACTGGGTGGCTCTCGCTCTAGGCAGTCAGGTTAAGTGTCATTAGTTCTTTTTCTTGACTCTTGATGCTCTCTGCACTCCATTACATTTCCCCCCTTTTCTTGATCAGAGTAAGGAATCTTCCGCAGTGGTGTCTAGGGCCTGATATTTTTGGCAAAGGACTAGGAGTTGGACGGTGTCAAACCTCTCCTGCACAAACTTAAGCAGCCTGTTTATTATACACGGGCCGATGGTAAGCAAAAACAGCAGGATGATCAGTGGCCCTGCAATGGCCGAGAGGAGGGTAGCAAACCATGGCTTGTGCTTGAACCAAGACTCAAACCAGCCTTCGCTGCTGCTGCTTTCATATTCTTTACGCCGCCTGTCAAGATCTTTTTTAGTTTGGCTAAGGAATCTCTGACTGCACCTGTCTTATCTTTGTAGAAACAGCATTCTTCTTTTAGGGCTGCGCATAGCCCACCTTCTTTTAAGAACAAGAGGTCCAGGCCTCTTCGGTTCTGTAGGACCACCTCTGACAAGGAGGTGAGGGATTGCTCCAGGTCTGATATTGACTGTCGGAGTTGTTCTACGTCCCTGTCAACTGCCAGCCTCAGGGCTGTGAGCCCTTTTTCCCGCGTCACAAGGGCTGCGACCCCAGTGCTTGCCCCTGCTATCCCTAGGGAGAAGAGGGTCCCAATGGTCAGGGCGGTAACAACCTCTCTCTTGCTCCGGTGGGGGCTCGGCCTTTCTTCCCAATAAGAAAGGAGAGATTCATGAGAATGATACATTAGGCGAGGTAGAATGGCCACCAGCACACAAAACTCACTGTTAGCATTGAACACAGAGGTGGATAGGGCCGGAGTGAGGCCTGTCTTTGAGCAGAGCCACCAGCCCGAGGAGGGTATAATCTACTTTCCCTGCTCCCACGTAGTGTTATTATAGGAGGAGCATAACTGGCTCTGGGTCGTCGGGACTATGCCTACACATGTACCAACGACTGAGACTTGAGCGATTGTAAGTCCCCACGGTCTCCCGTCCCAGTAAGTGGGATGGAAGTCGTTGATAGTGTAGGAGCCATTTATCCCGATTGCCTCATAGAAGGGGGGTGAACCTGGGTAGCATAGCCAATAGGGATCGGTGAGGGAGGAAGTGGTGTGGTTAAGAGTCTCTACTACTGCCTGCACCATTTCCCACATGGGATTATCTAACCCGGAGGGAGTGTGCTGGGCCCATAACCCAGAGGTCGATGGACCCGGTCCTCTCGTGGGCTCTGGAGCAAGCGTTCTGGTCGGCATTTTCTCATCCCTTTTGCTCAGGCCCTTGTCCTGGATTAAAGGTTTCTGGGGATTTATAACCGGGTTGGGACCTACGGCGGCGGTGGGAGTTGACACGGTTAATTTAATGATAAGGGTCGAGCCAGCATGCCCCCCATATTTATAATACACCATTCCCCACGTTAGTTCGTTTATCCAGCGCAATACCTCAGTGTTTTTGCCCATCTCAGTGAATTGAACTCTTACCCAATCCTGGTCCGTTTTGTCACAAGCCTTGGTTTTGTAAAGGGTCATAGGCTGGTGATGAGGGATGCCCTTGTTGACATAAGTAAATTTGACAGAATCGATTGTTGTAACTGTCCATCTCCAATCCCCATCGTTCGAGGTTACACAGTCCCAGCTGGCACAAAAGAAGTCATGCCCCCCCCCCCACAGTGCCTTCCTTTACCTGTTCCTGGACAAGCATAAAACCCATGGGAGCGAGCCAAATTTGGAGGGACGGATCGGTAAACAGGGTTGATCTGCCAAAAGCAGAAATACAGGTCAGGCCACCAGGTTCCAATTGGTGCACTGTCTTGTGTGGAGTTGATGACTTCCCCATTGTCGCTATCAATCAGCATCCAGGTCAGGTTCCTTGGTTGATGGGGGTTGGTGCTTCTGATCCCCACAGATGTGGCTGCCGTGAAGATCCATACTAAGGAGCTTATTAGCAGGATCTCTTTCATCTTCGGCTTAAGTGTAGTTTTAGGGGATTGGCAGGATGCTGCTGCACCTTCCACTCTTTGGTTCCTTGGATCGTTACGAGGTAGGATCCGAATGTGGGTGTGGTGCACCCATGGAGCGATACTATCAACCTTGAGAGCAGTGGGGGTGGTAAACAATACAACGTAAGGTCCTTTCCACCTGGGCTTGAGAGTCCTCACTTGGTGTCTTTTGACCCATACCATATCCCCTGGGACTATGCCATGTTCCGGGCTCGGAATTTTCCCGCCTTCGTAATATGCTCTGATCAGGGGCCAGATTTCCTGCTGCACTTTAGCAAGAGCTTGCAACACATTCAGATAGTCAGGGGACGGGTCCTCTGCACCGGAAAGCTGAACCCGCCGGGTTATGGGTGGAGGGGCCCCATACATTATCTCAAATGGAGTTAAACTATGTACATAGGGGGAGTTCCGAGCGTGGAAGATGGCTAAGGGAAGGAGGGTCACCCAGTCCCTGCCAGTCTCCAATACCAATTTAGAAAGGGTCTCCTTCAGGGTCCAATTCATTCTTTCTACCTGCCCAGAGCTTTGTGGGTTATAAGCACAATGTAACTTCCAATCTAGTCCCAAAGCTAGGGCTAGTCCTTTCAGGATTTTGCTAACGAAAGCTGGGCCGTTATCGGAACCTATTGCTTCAGGGACCCCATATCTGGGGATGATTTCCTCAATTAATCTTTTTGCTACTACCTGGCTAGTCTCATGCTTGGTTGGAAAGGCCTCCACCCACCCAGAGAAAGTATCTACCATAACCAGCAAACACTTTCATCCATACTTCCCTGGTTTTATTTCGGTGAAGTCTATTTCCCAATTCCTCCCTGGAGGCCTCCCCCTTTCCCGGGTACCTGCCGGGTGCAGCCCTCTTGGGGCTGGTCTTAGCCTTGCACAGCTACTGCATTCTTTCGTGATCTGACGAGCTGCCTCATTCTGATGGGGAAACACCAACTGCGCGGACTGGAAAAGGCTGAGAAGCTTTTTCCAGCCTAGATGGGTTGACTTATGCAGATTAGCAAGCATGTACTGCCCCGATGCTTCTGGCAGGATCAACCTACCTTCTTGGTACCTACTCCAATTTCCCTCCCCAAACACTTTCCCCAAGACTTGTTTCTTAATCCACTCAAGATCCTGGGGGGAATACTCAGGTTTGGGTGGCAAGGCAGGCAGTTCAGGTATGGGTATTTCGAGGGCTGCAAGTACAAGGGAGTCCGAGAGGGCTGCCCTCTTAGCTTCCACATCAGCATGGCTGTTGCCGATGGCCTCAGGTGTCTTCTTTGATTGGTGGCCCTGTACATGTATAACTTCTACCGCTTTGGGTTTTTCGACAGCAGCTAGTAGTCTTTGGACTTCTTGCAGATTCCTCAGTCCCTTCCCTTCCGCGGAATGGAATCCTCTTTCTCGGTAGATGGCACCATGGACATGGACAATGCCAAAGGCATATCTGCTATCTGTGTAAATGTTGGCCCACTTGCCTTCTCCTCTTTCCGGGGCCTCAGCGAGAGCAAGAAGTTCCGCCTTCTGTGCTGAGGTGCCAGGGGGCAGAGCTGCACTCCAGACAACTTCCCCTTCGTGGGTTACTACTGCTGCCCCTGCTCTCCTGACCCCCTCCTGCACAAAGCTGCTCCCATCCGTATACCAATTTAGCTCACAGTTTGGTAACGGTGTGTCTTTCAGGTTTCCTCGCACCTGGATAATTTCAGAAAGGATGTCTCTACAGTCATGGATGGGGGTCGTCAGATCTGGGTCTGGCAGAAGGGTGGCGGGATTTAGGGTTACTGGGTCAGAGAAGGCGATTTGTGGAGAATCTAGTAGGAGCCCTTGGTAGTGGGTGAGTCTTGCATTCGTCATCCATTTTCCTGGAGAATGCTTGAGGATCCCCTCTACGGTATGTGGGGCTGTTACTCTCAGTTTCTGGCCAAAAGTCAGCTTGTCTGCCTCCTTTACTAGTAGAGCAATAGCTGCTATGATACGCAGACAAGGTGGCCACCCAGAGGCCACTGGGTCTAGCCGCTTGGACAAATAGGCCACAGGTCTTTTCTCTCACTCCCCGGGGTGAGGAAGGGATGGGGATAGTCAGGACAGTTTGTTTCATGGCCTGCATTAGCCACCTGGCCCCATTAGATATTTTGTACCCCAAGTAGACTACTGACCTCTGACAGATGTGGGCTGTCTTGGCGCTGGCTCGATATCCCAGTTCGCCCAGTTCAGCCAGCAAGTTCCCCATGGCTTCTTCACACTCTTCACGGGTTTCCATGGCCAGCAACAGGTCATCCACATACTGCAGCAGTATCACACAGGGGTGGCTCCTGCGAAACGGCTCCAGGTCCTGGCTTAGGGCTTCATTGAATAAGGTGGGAGAGTTCTTAAAGCCCTGTGGTAGTCTAGTCCAGGTAAGCTGCCCTTTTCTTCCCCACCCCGGCTCTTGCCACTCAAAGGCAAACAAAGGCTGACTAACTTCAGAGAGTGGGATACTAAAGAAGGCGTCTTTCAGGTCCAGAGTATTATTGCCAGACCCAGATGGGTAGAGCCACGGCTTGGAGTTGAACAACGACCGGGGATAGGTGTTTAGCGAGACCAATTCCTCCCGTCTCGGCCCATGCGGAAGGGAACCTCTGCAACCAAGAGTCCATTTCTCTCCGGCCCCCCTTTTCTTGATCCACCTGAAACAGACTATGTTCGTCAGCCAGGGACAGAGTTAACTCTTGCACCGGTTGTAGGGGCTGCCCTTCTTTGTCCATGATTTTTATCCCTTCAGGTTCATAATGAATGCGCGCCCCAACCTTGGTTAGTAAGTCTCTACCTAACAACGGTGCGGGGATCTCAGGTATGACCAGAAATGAGTGAGAGACCTGATGCCTTCCTAGGTCTACTTTTCTGCTAGTGGTCCAGGCACATTTCTTGGACCCTGTCGCTCCCTGGACTATACTTGTGCGTCCTGGGTTCAGGGGACCGTGGGCCTGGTTAAGAACTGAATATTGTGCCCCAGTATCTACCATGAACCCAATGGGAGTCCCCTCCACGCACAGGGTTACCCAGGACTCGGGGAGGGGTGCCGAGCCCCATCCCCATCAATCCTCCTCTCCTAGGTGCAGGGTCTTAACAGGGTTCCCTCTTCCTTGTTCTCTCCTTTGGGGCACTCCCTCTTCCAATGTCCATATCTCTTACACAGGGCGCAGTGATCTCGTCCTAGTCGGGATTGGCAGGGTCGTGTTCCTCGAGGTGGCCTAGGGCCCTCCTTCACCCCGGCCAGGAATATCCTGGCCATCTCCTCCCTCTGCTTCTTGTTCTCCCTCTTCTGAAATTCTCTGTCTTCTTTCCTATTTTTCTCCTGCATTACCCATTTCTCTTTCCTCAGCCTTTCCTCTCTATCCTCCGGAGCTTCCCTAGCATTGAAGACCTTCTCTGCCTGCTGCAGCAGTTCCCTAATAGAGATCTCCCCCAGGTCCTCTCGCTTGTGGAGTTTTCTCCGGATATCGGGGGCTGCCTGGTTGATGAATGAGAGGACTACAGCTGATCTATGTTCTTCTGCTTCCGGGTTTATGGGGGTATACTGCCTGTAAGCGTGAAACAGCCTTTCCAGATACGCGGCTGGGCTTTCCATTTCCCCTTGAACAATAGTTTTTTACCTTAGCCAGGTTAGTGGGCCATCTGGCGGCTGCCCGGAGACTGGTCATCAGAGTCTGGCAGTAGACCCAGAGATGCTCCCTACCTTCTGCAGTCCCGAAGTCCCAATCTGGGCGCGTAAGTGGGAATGCCTCGTCGATGATGGGCTGGAGGGTAGTGGGTCTTCCATTCTCTCCGAGGACATTTTTCCTGGCCTCATTGAAGATACGCTCTCACTCTTCCATCATGAAGAGAGTGCGGAGCAATTGCTGGCAGTCGTCCCATGTGGGACGATGGGTAAACATAATTGACTCCATTAGACCTATAAGACTCTTGGGGTCCTCTGAGAAGGGAGGGTTCTGAGTCCTCCAATTATAGAGGTCACTAGATGAAAAGGGCCAGTATTGATATTGTTGAGCGATGCCTGTACCGATGGCACGCACAGGCAGAACCGGCACTGCTCCTTCTGAGGTGGAGGAGGGAGCCTCCCCTTTTGTTCCCTGGCCCCCCGAGGCCTTAACTGCATTCCTCCTGTTCTACCTGGCACCCAGCGTGGGGCCAGGGTGGGGGAGTGTGGGGAAGCTCTTTCCGGCCTCCTGCCTCCCTCTGCTGAAGAGTCTGGGGAAGCTGCGGCTGCCTGGTTCCCACTGGGTTCCCCAGCCTCGTTTTCTAAACTCCCAGCAGCTTCACCCCTCTCCTCTGCATACGGGGGTGGCTGCTCAATCGGCAGAAGGGGGTAGAGAGGAGAACTGCCGGGGAGGATAGGCGGAGCACTGGGGTGCACAGGATTTCTGGCCCTGCTATCAGAGGGCTTTAATTTTTCCTGAGCAACTAGGACGGAGGTCTTTAGTGGGTCGGTATGAGGTTTCCCCACCAAAAAGGGCCTCAGCCAGGACGGAGGATTCTCGGCTAGATTTTCCCAGACCAAGATATAGGGGAGTTGGTCAGGGTGGCCCTCAGGGTTTGGTCAGGAGATAATGGTTTTAACTTTGCCGATAAGGTCCAGGGAAAGAGACCCCTGGGTCGGCCAGCCTTCTCCAAAGGAAGGCCACTCGACCAAGCAAAAGGTGTCGAGCTTACCCTTCTTGATGCCAAGGCTCATATTTAAGGCCTGTTCCTTGACCTTCGGGAAATGGGAAAGGATCAGACTCTTAGGAGTAGCCTGAGTCTGACCCATAGTGAGAAAGAAGAAGAAAAAGAATATGAGGGAGACAAAGGCGAAGGATGAAGATACCACTTCAAACAAGATGACTGTTGTATGTGCTTGTGAACGGGTGCCTGTCGTTGCACAGTTTTTCTTCTGCGGGGGATGTGAATTTATCTGGGATTTGCGGCTGTGGCCCCCTTATCCTGTCACGGGAGTCTTCTAGCAGCGGGCGCCCTCATGGCTCTTAATTGCCCAACCCGTGCCCATGCTGAATGATGTAGTGGCAGAAAGGAGGAATGGAGAGAGCAGGAGAACCTTAGAACAAGGAAACAAAATGAGAAGCGCAAAAAAAATATAAACCGAAACCAAAACACAATAAAACAATCAATGATAACACCAAGCACACACACCACATCTGATCACACTCGTTCGGACCGGTCCTTCTTTCACTCTGGTGCGCACCACCCTCACCACTTTCAGGATCCTCAAAAACTCTCGTGATTCTCCCGAAAGGTGTCTACTCGGACTGCCACAGGGTGACGAGCACGATCCTTTCCTCCTCAGGCACCAGGTTCCTGCCGATCGGACTTGCTTTCCTAAGGCTGAGTCACTCAGACCCTAGGGCCAGGATTAGTCACCTGGACTTCACCCAGGGTCACTAACCCGGGGGCCGGGACTACCAACCCGGACTCTCTCACTCGGGGTCACTAACCCGAGACCATACACGGGATGGCGACTCCCGCTTTATAATGGATTTATGCAGACACAAGGGGCGACCCTTGAATTACACTGCCCCGTCTGGACAATTAGACCTTGCCTCCAGCCGTCCTTTGTTCTCAGGGAAGCTGCACGGATCCCGGATGAGCCCCCAAATGTTAGGGTCCAGGACTCCGGGGTTTCCCAGAGAACAAGACACATGGACACGGAGATGAAAATCCAAGCAAAGTCTTTATTCAGTCAGCAAGCTGGGGTCAACAGCACCTCCGAGTCCGAGCTGCCGACCCCGAAGCAACTTTGGGTACTGATTATATAGGATCTTCACAGCCCTTACACTAAAGCCCGCGCAGTTCTACAACTAATAGGTTTAAAACACACTCTATATTGTAACCAATGGGAAACATTGTAACCTTTTTAGGGAACGTGCCAGTTGCCTGCCAGCTTCAATTGTTATCTCTTGCTTACCCAAGCATGTCTATGTGACTTATCACAGGTTACATCCCCAGGCGTTCCCAGGCTGTTGCCCACTTCTAGTTATCTAACTTAGGGTAGGCGCATTTCTCAGAAGCCTCGGGTAATTTACACAAGAAAAAACTGTGTGGCTCTCTCTCTAGGCAGTCAGGTTAAGTGTCATTAGTTCTTTTTCCTGACTCTTGATGCTCTCTGCACTCCGTTACATATTATAAAAGGATATAACTCAGGAACAGCCAGGTGGAAGAGATATACAGGGCAAGATATGGGGGAAGGTGCATGGAACTTCCATGACTTCTCTGAGTACACAACCCTCCCCAAATTTTCACATCATCATAAACCTGGAAGCTCTTAGAACCCAGTCCTTTGGGGTTTTGTGGAGTCTTCACTACATAAGTATAACTGATTAAGTTATTAGCCATTGGTGATTGAATTCAATGTACAGCCCTTCTTCCTTTCCCAGAGATCATTGGGTGGGACTGAAAGTTTCAAACCTCTAATCACTAGGTCAGCTTTCCTAGCAACCAGCTCCATTCCTTAGGTGCTATTACAAAGCTGCCACATCAGCATAACAAAGGACACCTTTACAGCTCTCAGACTTAGGAAATCCTACAGGTTTGGGGAGCTTTATGCCAGAAATGGGGACAAAGAGCAAATATATATTTTTATTATAAATCATGATATCACAGGGGCCAAATGCAGCAGCTTATTCTTCATCTTGGAAGAGATATCTTGACAGAGTCCAAATAATTGGTCTCCTGTAAAGTTAAACAATGGGGTGGTACCCCTCTGAATTTTTGTGGGGTTTGTTTCCTATCCTTTGTGTCTTATCAATGTATCTAAAGTAATTGCTGTCAAGAGCAGTGAAGGCTCTGAGATTTTACCCTATGTATAAGCTAACAAGTTACCTACCAGTTTCATGGATGTTGGTAGAAGACATGAAACCCCTGAGTCAGAGAAAAAGTGATGCCAGGGTTCTTGTTTGTGGAATCAAAGAATGAACTTAGCAAATGCCCAAGGTAGGAGAGCCAAGGAGAGACTTTTATTTAGAGATAGAGTGAAAGGACAGAGCTTCTGGCTCACACAGGACCGGACAAGAGAGTCAGTCCATACTAGTGCATTGTCTAGGGGTTTTATAGACAGTTGAGGATTTGGGGGAACCGGATAAAGGCTTAGGGGTGTGGCCTTTGTTAAGTGGTCCCTGAATCTTTAGAATTAACTTAATACAAGCAACTTCCTGCTCTGATGATTTCTCCCTGAGATACCAGTGTCTTGGTATGGGAGCATATCAAACAAGGCAGCTTGCCCAGCCCCTAAGGTGGGCTGAGGTATTGTTTGCTAAAGAGTAAGTTAAGAATCTAACTTCTTAAACTTTCTGGGTGTTAAAATGCAATCTTAGCTTTAAGGTAGAGTCCTTCCAGCCTTTTACTATGTTGTTTACAGCTGGGTCTGCATGCTAAATTAGTAGCCAGTTTGCAAAATCACCTCATCAGATCTGAAGAAGGAGAGACAGCACATAGGCCTGGGCCTTTTAGCATGCTAAAGTGAATCTTACACATGATTACAAATGATTAGCATAATAAAAACATGTGCTACTCTTCTTTATCTGGGGAATATTAACTGATCTTACTGAAGAATGACTCTAGAGCTTAATGTTTAACACAGAGTTCTGGTAGGTTTCCTTGCATGTAGTTACATTGCTCTGACTGCAAATATCCTGCCTTGTTTTTTCCAGAGGCCCTCACCCTATTCTGTCTTAACCCTATGGTCCCTGTTTCAAAAGAACTTTATTATTCAGAGCAATAGCAATAACTAAACTATCAGCATTTCTTCTACCAGTTTCCAAATCCAAGTTCCCACAGGGTGACACAAAGAGGACCTTGTGGCACCTCTACACACAGTGGGTTCCATTACAGGAGAAGAACCCTGAACTTAGAGAAACTGAATCTTATATGATGGGTGGTAAGCACATCTGCTCTTTGTTCCAGACGGAGACATTACCATTGTTATACTTACTGTAAGCATGCCTAACCTTCGCTTTGGAGGGATACACTGTATCTTCCAAGGCTAGTAATTATACAAGCTTCTTTGAAAAGACAGTTCAGAATAAAGGCAGTGACTCTGCTTGTAAGACATGTACATAAATGTGAAAAACATTATCTCCCAATGGTTGCTTCTTTCTGTTTACCAGGGAAAAATCAGTATGATATTCCAATATAATGGACTGCCATGTTGTTTGGTGTAATGGAAAAATTATTAAGTTCCCTGAGTATTAGAATATGACTTAGGACTGGAAAGTGAATATTGCTCTGAGATAGGACAGTCAAGATGTGCTTCTGACCCTGCCAGTTGAAAGCAAATAGCTTCTTATGGTCCTTACTAACAGGTGCAAAAAAAAAGTTATTTGCCAGATCAACAGCTATCTTCACTTGCTAGGGGATTTATGATTTGATCTAGCAATAAAACCATATCTGGAACAGTAGCTGCAATTGGAATCAAAGCATTATTAAGTTTGCAATAATCCATCATCATTTTCCCAGATTCATCTGTCTTCTGTACAGGCCAATAGGTGAGTAGACTAGGAATCTGATAGGAATCACTGCTGTTTCATCTTTTAAGACCTTGATTAGGTGCCACTAATCTCTGAAATCTTTCCATGAATGTAGCTGTGCTTTTAGTTTGCTGTGTAGTTAAGCAGAGACAGCTTTAGTGGCTTCCACCTGACCATCCTTAACCTAACATCCTCACTCCAGACATTACGGAATGGATGTGGGGAATTTTTCTGTTGCTGAGTATGTGTATTCCAATGTATGCATTCTAAACTGGGGAAAGCCCCCCAGGGTGGACTTGGGACTCACTGGTTCCACTATGAAATGTACTCACATCAACACTTGACTGGCCATCTGAACTTCATAAGCCCCTGTTCTTACTAGTGGAGCACAGTGGTGTTTTGGCTCCAGAAATTAGAGTTTAGCGCCAGTGTCTTATAATCCCTGAAAAGTCAGATTATTTACCCTTTCTCAATACACAGTCCCTCTGGTAAATGGCCACAGGTCTTTCTGTAGGAAGATTATGATAACATTTGCTGTGTAGTATGGGCCTTCCTCTGAAGAACTTGGCCTCCCTCCCTCAAGGGCTCTCTTGGCTGGGTCTAGGGTGAGGCAGAGGAGCTCAGACACAGAAGTTGAGGAGGAGGTTACTCTCCAGGGCCTCACACACCAGTCCTGCATTTGCATCAGCCTGAGAGTGAGTGTGTCCTTAAATTTAAGACCTTAAATGCCTTTCTTGCCTCATTCCAGTCCCAGCCTGGGATTGGACATGGACCAACTTGAGTGTGAGAACTGGTTGAGGGGCCGTAACAATCTATTTGTGGTGACCCAACTCGGACTTCTGTTCACCAGATGCAGAGCTTTTCTGCTTCTACAAATTAAGACTTCAGTTAAATGCCCTACTATTTCAGTTCTAGGGACACGATGACCAACACCAAAGACACTGCAAGTCAGGTTACTCTGATTACTGAATAGCTTTGGCCCTGCTGTCTGTTACCACATGTTCTCATCTGGGACTCAGTGCTCTGCTTAAACTCAGCACCCAAGGATCCTAAAATGCCCAGGGAGGGCAGGGAATCCAGCTCAGTGACAGCAGTTCCCACTGTTCTGGCCCAAAGACAATCTCACCAGCACATCCTCTCTAACAATCAGGTGTCAAGAAATAGTGATGTAGGAAGTTTGCTATAGAAGTCCCAAAGGTACAGACACGTGGTCTATGAACCATAGCATTTTGTGTGAATGGAAATAACACTCTTGGCTTTGGTGCACTGTCCTCACTGGTTAAACATCTCAGTTTTGTAGCTCAGTGGTATTGCCACACTGATACTTAACACAAATAGCCCTGTCTCACTGTCTGGCTGGTTGGCCTGTTGCCTGCTGTGTGGATCTGTTTTGCAGGAGCTCAGCCTCTCAGTACATGCCAAGCTTGGCTGGAGAGAGGACACCAAATAGCCACAATGGCAGCCAGGGAGCATCTTCAGCATCCTTTATCCCAGGACTGGTTGACAAGACATCAAAATACCAAGCCCCAGACAGTTCAAACCCTCAGGTGGTCTAGAGTACATCATAGGGCCCATTTTCACACCCCCAATTACAAAAGCTAGAGAAGACACAGGGAGATGAAGGAACACAGCCTTATATCGCCCCAGAGAGAGGAAATAAATAACTTTATGAATTTGCTTCAAAGAAATTTTCAGATCTACTTGTTTACCAGGCAATATTGCAGAAGTATGTGCTTTTGCCCTAAATCTCTGAGTTCTTTTTGGACAAGATAAACACTCTTAAATTCCCCAACTGTAATTTTAAAGGCACATTTAGTTCTTCTCTGTGCCAGGTTTGATTTGTTCCAGTGGTCTCTGGATTGCAGAGTGGCCAAGCATCTGGGTAGGTTTATATGGATATAAATTACTTTTAAGTTGCTCATGAATTAAGCCTGGAGTCCTTTTTAGAAAACGGAAGGACTTTGCTAAACCACTCATAGTCTCTTACTATAATTTAAACAAACTTAAATTAATGCTTTTCTTGCTTTATGTAAGACATGTTTTGTTAAATTGCAAATTTTGAGTGTGCACATTTTGCCTGTCTACTAGGTCATATGATTGAGTGGTAGTTTAATTATACAAACAAAGACACTATTTTAAGTTGGAAAGAAAATTAATCTTTCCTTTCTTCATATCTGAAGGGAAGCTATTTTCCTTCTTCCTCCCCTTAATTCAGTCCCACTGAAAATATTAGATTTATTTTCATAATACCCCAAGTCTTTGGAATTTGGGGAGAAGTTTTAAACAGATAGATAACTTTGCAAAATATGTTTTTCTCTAGTGAATTATGGTTTCCATTTTGCAACCAGAAGCTTCTAATACTACTTCAGAAACTGCGTCTATTATGTGTTGGGATCTATGCTGAATGCTTTACAGGTATCATCTCATTTAATCTACATAACATTACTGATTAAGCACTTTTTAAAATAAAGATGCACACTCTTTGATTCATTTTGACAAATGTATGACAGATAGTATTTCATCTGGAAAGTTCTTTGTGCCCCAAACCAAATAACCCCACTGCTGCATGTACACCAAACAATCCCTGATCTGATTTCTAGCAAAATAGTTCATTTTTTTCACATTTAGAATGCCATGTGGTATATATTTGTTTGTGTATTTGGCTTTATTCACTTATAATATCCACATTCCTGGTTCCATGAGTTATAACCAAGGGGCCTGTCTATATAAACTCAGCTATAAAGCTATAGAAAACAAGAAGAAAGGAAAATAAATAAATATGAATTTATTACATGGAGCTTTTTCTTCATTCCTTTTTATTGCTGAATAATACTCTATTGAATAGACATAACAGGGTTTGTTCATCTGTTGATGGACATTTGAGTTATTTATAGTTTGGTGCTATTACAAAAAAAAGCTACTATAAGCATGTGTGTACCCATCTTTGTGTGGATATATGTCTTTATTGCTTTTGGGTAAATATCTAGGAATAGAATGGCTGAGATATATGATAGGTGTATATTAACTTTATAAGAAACTGCCAAATAACCAATGTGTCAAAACTTTATATGGCTACTGGAAATTATGCCTGTTGTAGTTTCTCCACATCCTTGTCAACACTTGTTATTGTCAGGTGTTTTTTTAATGTTATCCATTAAACAATATCTTGTGTTCTTTATTTTAATTCCCTAATGACTGATGATGTTGAACATCTTTCATGTGCTAATTGGCCATTTGTTTATCTTCTTTTGAGAAGTATCTGATCAATTTTCCCATCCCCTTTTTTTATTGGATTGTCTTTTTGTTACAGAGTTATGTAATTCTAGATACAAATCTTTTGTCAGATAAATAGCAAATGTTGGCTCTGACACTTATTAGCTGTGCTAGAATTTAAACAAAGGATTAAGTAGACAGATTGGAAACTTGAGAACTTTATCAATTAAACATTTATCAATTTGAGATTACACATTGCAGGAGGAGTATAAGACAGGATCAGATTTAATAATGAAGATGGCTTTTGTGATTTCAATAGACAAGAGGTCACAGATAGAGCCCAGTGCTGCTAAAATGCAAGGGACTGATTCCGGCCATGCCATGTGAAACTTAAATTAGCAAGATTAGTATGCTAATGTATTCTGGTTAAATCTGGAGCAGGAGGAAAAGCTGGCTCTCAGAGGTCAAAGCAGTTAGTTCTGTAGGAAAGCACAAAGTCCAAAGAGAATAGGTTGTTTCTGTCTATATCTCACAGAGACTAAGCAAAGAGAGATCATCAAATGAAACAAAAGTGCAATAACATAGCCCTGTGTACATTAGTATCCCATGAGAGACCAATGAGGGGGCCATTCAGTAAAAAATTATAAAATAATAAAATAAAATAACATTAAAGGTGGTGGAGAAATAATTTTTAAAGAGCAAACACTATGCATTTTCCTTTTCTAGGAGCCATTGACTAATGATTAGATGGCTTTTTAAAAAAAGAACTTGCATTTAAACTGTTGCAGAAAGTAAGCGGCTCCTAGCTGCCTGTAGCTTTCTCTTGCTTGTATGAAAGAGGTTGTTAAGGATGACTGTGACTATGCAGATTTATCTCCTCAAACTATGACTTTAAGTGTCAAGGGCTTTTACAAAAGGGTGAAGTTTCTTCATTCCTCACTGAATCTGTGGTCCAGAGATTGGTATAAAGGATCAGGCAGAAAATGGAGAACAGTGAGCACAGATTTGTTAAACTAATACAAGTCATTGAAAAGCCTGACCCTTCAAGTAGAAAGTGGTATATTTTTCCCCTCATTTCAATGTTCTACTCAGATCTGGCTTCAAAGACAGGAATTTTTATTCAGTGTCATATGTTTCATTAAGGTACATATAGCATTGTCACAAATGAAATGTAAAGACTACAGAAATTTTCAAGCACCACACTTTTAGCCAAATCACTCTTGACATGGGATGTATTCTGTCCACTTATGTTTGGTCATCTATTCTTGATCCACACCAGAATCCAGCACTCTGCAATTCTGCACTGACACCAGTGGGCGTGTGTTGGTGTCACCTGTCTGCTCTGCTGTGTGGCTAGTGCTGCCTGGACAGTAATGTGTTATGTTTGTATGTGCCGGGCACTGCAAGGACCCAGGTCTCATGTCTAGCTTGATTCCACTCTCTTAAAGGTACAGTTGTGGCACTGCTGCATACCTGGGAGGCCTTGTGCTTTTGGAAGATATTTCTGCCACCATGTTTTTCAAACTGGGTGCACTTATCTTTAAGGGAACATGGGGAAAGGTCAGCTAACAAACTGAGCCCCTATCATACACCAGGCACTGCTGAAGACAGACGTTAACTCACGCCATCCTCATACCAAAGTCCTGTGAGGTGGGTGCATGATTATCTCCCCTTCCAGAGGAGAAAACAGGCCTGTGGTTGTGAGTGATCAATCTTAGGATCTTCCTCTTGCATCTCTATGTATCAAAGGTAACTCATGTTTTGGTTTCTCTTCCTAGGACTAAACCAGTTCCAAAGCCTTGACCTTTGAAGTCCCAAATGAAAATCAGTACATTTTTTAAGTTTCAATCCGGGAGTTAATTTATTCCCCAAAATTCATTTAAGGAATTTATGCTCTATGTTATCTCAGTCCTACTTGGACAGCACATTCATTGTGCTCTTATCACATTTCCCTCTATGTCACAGACTTTGCTGATTGTTCAGCTTCCACTCTGGACTCCTGCATGACCTTGGCAAGCCCTGTGACCTCCATGTAGCTCAAGTTTCCCCACCTGTAAAATGAGAAAACCCTCCACTCTTTTGCATGCTGGCTAAGGCTTCATCAGGATGTAGTCATTTCTTTAAAATGCTGAGAGGGACAAAAATGCCTAATGAGTGTTAAATGACAAGTTGCTTGGAGCTTGTCGTGCTGAAGAGCCTAACACTTCATTAGCTCACCACTGCCCTGATGACAGAGACAAAACTCCTGGCACTCTTACAAGGCCTTCAGCAACTGGCCACTGCTTATATCCCTGGCCTCAACTTTTGCTCAGCCCTCTGAAACAACATTCCAGCTCCAGTAACATGGCCGCTCACCAGTCCTGTCTGGTCAGAACCCCCTCTCCTCTGTCCACCCTTGTGGGACTATTTCCTACACACTTGGGTTCAGCTTTCATGTCACTTCTCTGGAAAGTGTTCCTTATAGCCCAAGTCAGGGACACAGCCTCTTTACTTACCTATATTCCTTCACTTCTTTCTAGATGCCAGTGTTTTTATGAAATCCCCTGTACCTGGTACAGTGTTTGACACATGGCTGGTGCTGTATAAATATTATTGGATGAAAGAATGAATAAAGGAATGAATGTAAGTTTGGGAAGGGATGGGCTACTGCCAGTTCTCCCAAGAATGAAAAAGACAAGCTCTCCAGAAATGTCTGTTTTCGGCAATGAATAGATAAGAGACTCATAAGTGTCCTTTTTTGTGAACCTGGAGAATTATCTGGACAATAAGGAGGAGGAAGGGTCAGGGCAGGAGCTAGGAGAATCTGAATCATAACATGCATGGGAGTAAAACCCAGAAGGCCATGGGTTTTTTTTTTTGCCGTGGAAGTGCCAAGGAGAGTGATTGTTTAGACTTTGCTGTGGTGGGAGGTTGTTAGTTGGGAAAGCCATGCAATCACATCCCTGAACCAGAAAGAGTATTGGCTCTGCTGACATCTAAGAACAAGACCATCTCACCATCAACCATGTGTTTTCTTTTTCTTGTACTGGATCCTATCACAAAGGAATTGCTGTCTGCGAAGGCCAAGTGGCTCTAAACTCCTTAACAGCCTAATAAAGCTTTACTTGTTCACAAGAGAGAATGCTGCATAGAAGCTAATACTATCCAGTAAAGTCCAAGCCATATGCCTCCCAGCAGTTTTTCCTGGAAAGCTGTACCTAGCCCAGCCAGTCTCTCCTTGCAGGACTCAGGGCTAATGCACACTGTTCATTTCATGGATCACTGTGCTTGACTATCTGTTCCTGAAATATTATTTCAGCCTTCATTCTTTTAATTACTAATACATTCATGTTTAGCTGGTCATCTAGGTGATGAGGGAGTTGGTCTAAAATTACAATCATCCCTTCAGAGCAAGCACTGCCCAGACTTTTACTTCTTGCCCATGGGAGGCAATCGATAAATACTTGTTGATCTGGTTCAATTGATTCCTCTCTTTCTTAGTGCACATGAGTCACAATGGATGGTCAGTTTTCGTCTCACAATCTAGCTTCCAACAGCCCCTTCTTGAATGAGTCCATTTGCCTGTGTGCAGTGGGAAACCTAGGTGGGCAGAAGGGATTTGGCTTTCCCCACCCCCTTTCCAGGGTCTGGCCATGGGCCCTGCCTGAGTGACCCTCTGGCATTGTGTCTTGCCGGCTCACTTCAAAGCAAGGGCCGGCCTTTTGAACAAAGGCACAAAGACCTAGCAGGACGATCCTGCAATGTTGCTGAACATAAATACATCTAAGAATGAGACACAGATTCTTCCACTGACCACAGCACAGCACCCCGAGGGCCCTTGGGGAGCCCAAAGAAACTGCAGCCTCCTGCCCTAGAGCTTTGATGTGCCACTGTAACTAATGCACAGCAGCGCATTGCACCCTGGCTTGAATTTAAGCCATCCTGTTGAATTTGAGCAAACCTCTCTTTACAGGAGAATTAAACAATAAGCACATCACAGGGAAGTCTTCAAGTAGCAGTAAACATCGGCTGGAAGCATAGTGACAAGCACATGGCCCTAATGGCCCATGGCTCCCACTGAAGAAGTGCAGGTGTCTATATAAAGGAAGAATTTTGTTTGTAAGACACATTTGGTCTGTACTTGTTCTTTGGCTCTTGTTAAATGAAGAACTTAGCAATATATTGAAAGAAACCATTTCATCCCCACCCTGCAGGGCCAAATTGTTTCCTTGCTCTTTCTGGTTATCTGGCAGAAGAAGTAAGTCTCAGCCTATCTCAGTTGATTAGTGGAACACCCTCAGTATAACCAACAGTGCATATGACAGACCTATTGTTCTTAGCAGAGCAGTATAGTCTCTAAACAAAGCACAGAATCAGGTGTATAGACTTGGGCTCCAGTCCCTGTTTTGCCACTGTGTGGCCCTGGGTACGTCATCATCACTCCGCATATCATTTTCCATCTGTAAAAATCAACAGTAGAAACAGACAGTCTCTAGGGTCCCTTTAGCCCTAACATCTGGAGTTTCTGTCATATGCAGGTCTCTGGACTGGAGAATTATTAGCAAATATCTACCTCACTTACACCATCCTGATGTGGTGTCTATCCATTGAGAGGTAACATAAGGCTGTAGCAATTATCTAGGAAATTTAGACAATTCATCATAAATTGCCAAAGAGGGTTAATCAGGCTCCAGGGTAGATCTTTGCTAGTTCTGAATAATCCATGTTTATGGTCTGTCTTGGAGACATTCATGAGATAATTTCCACACACATTTCCCTTGTGTGATGTGGTCTCTGGGAGAACTCAGGTACAAAAAAAGCAGATGTCACAGAAATGTTAGATCATTCCAATTCATTGCATTTTGTCTTTGCAATTATGCATAGGGCACAACCCAGAAATACAGAAGTGAGCCAAGCAGAAGAATTTTCAGTCCCCTCCACTATATCTTTGCTCATATAGACACATCAGATACAGCCAGATGCTGTGACCTCCCACCCAGTTGCTGTTAATGTCCATGTCGCTGGGGTAAATGCATGAGCACATTCCCTTGTCCTGAACCAAGGGTGAAAATGTTTGAAATTTCAACCCTATCGTGATTCCACAGAGGTCCTTACATGACCCAAGCAATGCCATTTGCCAAATAGTCCCCATTAAAATGGAAGATGGTGACATGTGGTCATTCTGTCACACCAGGTTCCAAGGCCCAACCCAGTGGTGTTGCTTTGGGAGATCCTAATATCCTAATTATAGTGACTGCATTTTTAAGCACCCATGAAGAGTGATCAGGGCCTAACAGTGACACTGAGGTCAAGGTTTTTGATACTGTGTGAGCCCAGTCAGGCAGCCTAGGAGGAGCTGCCCACAAAGCCTCTGGTCCCTCACTGCTTTCTGAGCCATGTTTTGACTTAGGAATGGCTTAGTATAACTAAGGGTGGTTCTGTTCCTCACCACAGCTTCTAGAGACTGAGATGCTAGTGATAACCCAGTTCACAGGAGAGAAGGAAAAAGAGAGCAAATGACCCAGCCTTGGGTTGGTTTCCGGTGAGCTCTAACCTCCTCGATGCCTAACAGCATGTCTGGGCCTGATTTAACAAGAGACACAAGTCAATATCAGGGAGCATGTGATGTGTAACAAGTCATAAGAAATACATGTTTGGTCATTCAGATGACCAAATGTGTATTTCCCAGGTATAGTTAGTTTTTATCCACAGTTCCTGAAAACACTACAGAGTCTTAAAGGTGAAATGGATGTTTTCTCTTGTTAATAAGAGACCTTTGGACCCCCACCCAAGGGCAGGGGCTGGAATTGAATCAGCCAACGGCCAGTCATTTAGTTAATCATGACCATACAATGAAGCCCTCACAAAACCCATAAGAAGAGCTTATTGGTTCTTTGTTCTCTTGGATTCTGTTTCTCAGTCTGGGAGACTTTCTGTGCTTGGGGAACCAGAATGCTACTGTGTGCCACTGAGCCAGGCCCCAAGCTCCATGAGGATAGAGGCTCCTTTATTTGGGACCTTGTCCTCTGTATCTTCATCTGGCTGTTAACTTGTGTCCTTTACAGTATCCTTTATTGAACTGTAAATGTAAGTGTTCTCTTGAGTTTTGTGAGCCGCTCTAGCAAATTAATTGAACCTAAGGGGAGGTCAGGGCTTATGATTGACTTGTGTTTGGAGTTGGGGGTGGAGGGCGGTCTTGTAGGACGGAGCCCTTTACCTGGGAATCTGGTGTTCTCTCCAGGCAGATAGCATCAGAATCAAGTTGAGTTCTCCAACACCCTGCTGGTGCTCAAGAATTGTTTGGTGTTACGTGTGGGAAGACCCCCTCCCACACACTTACACTTATTGGAATCGGGTCCAGGAATCCGAACTGAGTTACACTACTATTATTGGCTGTGTATAATACTATTATTGTTGTATATGAAAGAACACATTCCAGAACCTGATCCCATCACCAGAAGCATCCCACATTTGGAAGAGCATTCCTCTACCTTTACCTCAGCTCACAATGAATGCCCTACCCTTCTTTGCAGCCATAGCAGGGAAAGAGGTAGCAGTTCAGCACAACACAGGAACCCTGGATGGGAGGCAAGGGCTGAGTGTTCTCTCTGCCACAGGAGTGGTGGCGTGTCCTCACTCACCCTTGCTCCCTGCCTGCTGCTCACTCTCAGCAGAGCAGACGGTCAGAGCTGAGTAAGTCAGGTTCTCCCCTGAACACAAGGGACTCAAGTAGGAATTTACTAACTGGGACAAGAGTGAGCTGGAAGAGGTAATGAGCATCTACCATTGCTTGACTCCTTCCTGATTCTTTGCCTACCACACTGAGGCAATCTGACTCAGTGTTGGTCAAGTGCTTCCATAGAACATATTTGAAATAAAAGTTCCTTCAAGGTCCCCTTATTATTGTGAAAGACACCAATTTTTTGAGAGAGGAAAGCAAATACTCTAGAGTACTAGGCACCTTGCTTAAAGTACACATGGGATGCATAATCTATCATTGGGTTGGCAATGTGCCACCATTGTCCCAAAATATGAATCCACTGGTCAACTAAGTCTGTAACCAGTCAAGTCAGGAAATTTTTAAAAATCAGTTAACGTTTTACTTACTAAATCATCAGGCAAGTTTATGCAAAAACAATCAAATTACTACTAGCAAGTAGACACAAGATTCCTTTGAAAATACCTTCAATTTTTTTTTTTTAGAATCAAGCCACCAGGTGTTTATTTTCACGCTATCAATAGTTTCCTACTTCTCATTTTCCTACATAATGAGACAGAGAGAATCTGAAATTCATCTGGCAAGAAGTCCACTGTCTAGTACACCTAAACAATGAGACAATAAGCAAGACTTGCAAGGCACTGACACTGAAACTGATAGTAGTACTGTGCACGGTGAAAATCATTGCAGAACCATACACACTGGTGATGGTGCCTTTTCCTGGACAAGCCAGCTGACAGGACACCTTCACTCTGGCACCAAGGGCCAGACACTTGTGTCTTCTTTTCCCTCTTCTGGGCCAGAGCCCAGATCTATCTCCCCAGAGGGCCTGGGGCAGAAGTTCATCTCTGAACCAGAATCCCGTAGGGGCCTAGTCCTTTGATGAAGGGGAAGGTGTGTGGTGGGTGCCTTTCTGCTCTGGAGCCCTCATCTCGGTGTGCAGGCTGCTGCCATGGAGGGGGCTTGTCCGCTTTAGTCACCTGCATTAGTTTTTGGATTGCTTCCAGGTGCCACACAAGGAGCCTATTGATGAGACGACTGCAGTCTGTTGTAGGAAAAGGAGGGAAAAGAAGGGCAGGGTGGCTGCCACATCATTGGAGGAAAAGCAGGTCAGTCATCCAGGCTGAGTGATGGTTTGGCCAGTGCCCATCGTACTGGTTGATGTGTGGGCTCTGAGCAGCCTGATGGCAAGGGTGTGGGAGCATGCTTGGCTCTGCATGGACTGGGAGCATGCACAGGGCCGAGGAGGAGGTCACTGGGCAAGAGAGCCAGCTGTAGCAGAGGGCAGGGTGGTGGCTACTTTTGCCCAGACACCAGGACAGCCAGCTCCTGGATGGACATATCCTTGTTGACGTAGCAGTCATACTGAGCTGGGGTCAGCCTTCCATTCTGCAGGGCCTCTTCAATGGAAAACTTCCTGCCTGATTTCCTGTCATGGATCATGGAGGACTCCCCATTGGGACCCTTCACTGATATTTCCTCCCAGTCACTCTCCTGGCTCCTGAGTTACACAAACATGTTACAGTCAATGAGACAGGCCCGGTGGGCTTCTTTCGGGGACAGCTCCCAGCCAGTGTTGGGGTCAAAGACCACAATGGAGCACCGTAGGTGGTTCTCCCTCTGCTCCCTCTTGATGGCCATGGAGCCCAGGCACTTCTGCAGCTCGTCGATCTCCAGGTCCTTGTCCTTGAACAGCCTCTTGAGGTCGTCCAGCTCTTGCTCCAGGCACCATCACTTTGGCATTTTCCTCTTTCAAGGCCCAGATCTTGTGAAGCAACTCAGTCTTTTTCCCTTTGCTAGGTGCGAGCCCTGGCAGCCTTGTCCTCATACTGGCGTTTGAGGTCACCAACCTGCCTCTCCATTGCCACATCCTTTTCTACCTTGAGCACCTCCTTGACTATGATCTTTCCCTCAGCCAGAGCCTCTTCCTTCTCCAACCTCTTCAGCTTGTCCTGGAAGAAGCTCAGTTCTTCCTCCTGCTTCTCCCTGAGACTGGCCTCCCGCTCTTGGTCCTCCTGCACCTGCTGGTACTCTCCCTCCAGCTGGGGGTCATTCTACAGCTTCACCACCTCCTTCTTGGTGACCTCCTGTGCCTGGTTCTCCGGGGCAGTGATGTGCTGCTGCAGGAAGGCCACCTCTGCCCCTGGGTGCCCTTCTGCTGTTGCAGCTCCTCCAGCTCCCCCCTCAGCCTCAGGACCTTGTCCACCTGGGCTCTGTCCAGCTTGATGCGCAACACCTTCTTGACCACAAACTCCTGCCCCCTGCCTGCAGCCTCCTGCTCCAGGACATGCAGCCACTGCCACAGTGCCTCCAGCTCCTGGTTCTTGTGCTGCTCCTCTGCCAGAGTCTGCTGCATCTGCTGGAAGCTCTCCTGCAACCCAGGGTCCAGCACCTTCTTCAGCACCTCCTTCCTCACCACCAATTCCTGGGGGCTCTGATTCTGCAGAACCTGGACTTCCTCCTGGGCACTTTCGACCTCTTTCTCCAGCTACTGCCTTCACTCAGTCTCCTCATCCAGCTGCTTCTGAATCCTCCATGTCTCCTCCACTCCCGAGCCTGGCTGGCTCCTTTGCAGGGTCTCATGAGTCACTCCTACCTCTGGGGTAGTCTTAGTAGATTCAGAGCAAACTCTAGATTCTGCAGTCTCTCTCTGTTGATGGCTATGACTTCAGTGAACTTGGCAGTAAGAGCCACTTCCTCCTCCCTCACTTTGGTGGTGGGGTTCTGCAGCCGGGCTCTCTTGCTCAGGTGGCTGCTCCTTCCATTCTCCAAGTCAAGAAGGGACCTTAGTTTCTCTGCTTCTATCTCATAGTCCTTGACAGCCTGCTGGTACTGCTGGGAGAGGGTGCAGATGCTCTGTACTTGCTGCTCCCTTCTTGCTATTTCATCCAGCAGGTTCTTCTGATCGTTCACCTTGGTCTCCATCTGACTGAGGCTGTCTTGTCTCCTGAGGCTTGTAGCTGGGGCTGTGGGACAAGAACTGTAGCACATGGTCGCAGCCACCACAGCAGTTGTCATAAGTGGCTCTGGCACTCTGTAGGCTGTGGACCCTGAGCTCAACCTGCTGGCAGAGGTTGTCAAAGCGCTGGCACAGCTTGTGCGCCTTGGCCTCCTGGCACTCCAGGTCATGGCAGTGCTCCTGGAAGTGACTGGCCAGCGAGCTGGAGCACTGCTTGGCTGCCTGAAGGTTCTGCTCCACCTCAGCAAGAAGGGACTTCTGGGCCTGCAGCTCGGAGACCAGGGCCACCAGCTCCTGCCTCTTGCTGTCCAAGGCATGGCCGGTCTCAGGCACTGTGTCATCCTGGGCCAGCTGGTTCTAGAACACAGCCAGCACCTCCCAGCCCTGCTGCAGGCTCTTCTCCAGGCATTGGCAACATCTAACTTCTCCTGGGCTGAGTGCAGCAGCTGCACCAGGCGCTTGTATCTGCACTCAGTGTCCTCTGCCCAGGTCCTCAGCAGGGGTGCACTGCCACTGCCTGGGAAGGCCAGCACGAACACCTCATCCTCCACCACGCTGTGCGCCTTCTCTCAGGCTCAATCCATAGCAGCTCTTTGGTGATGTTCTTGAGGTCCTTGGCCCACTTGGTGCTGTCCTGCATGGCCTGGCCCTGCTCCAGTGGTGGCCGCAGGATCCCCGTGATAGCCTTCTGCTGCCGGTCCAGGCGCTGGCCACCTTGTCCATGCCAGCTAGCAGCTGCTGCCCCTGTAAATCAGAAGCATCTCTGGGGTTCTCTGCTTTCAGCACCTTGTACCGCTGCTGGAGGGTGCCTCTGCTGCCAGCTTCCTTCTGCCACACACTCCAGAACTTACTGTCCAGGCTGTGGTGCTGGAGATCATGAAGCAGATGGTGGGGGCAGTCAGCTTGTTCCCTGCACTGTTGGTGAGGTTCCAGCTCTCCCCGTTGTTGCTCTGCAGGGTGTAGCTGTAGCTCTGTGAGATCAGGCCCTGGTCACCTCAAAGTCGCAGAGCGCCTCCACAGGGATGGGCTTAAGTGGCGTCTCCTGGCAGTACCTGAGGGGCACCACCTGCTGCCCTCGCTTCTGCAGGCCCCACACCACATGCTTGTACTTGTCCAGAGCCTTCTTCTGGTCATTCAGCTCCTGCAGCAGCAGCTCAATCTGGAATTGATCCTTGAAGTCAGGGCTGTACTTCTGGTTCAGGTCTGAGTCCACTTTGCATAGCAGCTCCTGAGCATCCTTCATGTCTTTGTGGAACTGGTGGTAGTCTTCCATGTACTTCAGGTGGCTCTCCTCACAGATGAGCAAGTTCAGGTACTCCTTTCAGTCTGCATGCACAGCTTCCATGTGCACCTCAATGGAGTTCCTCCTGGGGTGCTTGGTGGCTAGCAGTTGGTCACCCTCACTGTGCAGCTTATTGATTCTCTCCTCTTTGGCCTCCAGGTTCCAGGTGATGAAATTCTTGTACTGGCACCGGTGGCTAGGGTAGTCCAGATTGCTGTCACTCCAGTCGTACTGCATGCGGCCCTGCGCCTGCTGGTCCAGCCAGTACAACCGTTGGTGGAGCACTGCATGTAGTCTTGCAGCAAGCTCAGGTGCCACTGCCGAGCCTTGGACGCTGCCAGCAGTTTCTGGTACTTGACCTAAAGATCACTATTCTGTTCCTTGCCCCCATCCTTGGCCAGGTGGGGCCCAATGGCCTTGACCTCATTGTGGAAGATAATTGTGCTTCTCCACCTGCTGGTCCACCAGCAGCAGGTCCATTCCAAAACTCTGGCTGCTCAGTTTATCCAGCTTTTCCTCCACGAGTGCCACTCAGTTGACCTGCGAGTCCACCTCCTCCACCACCAGGTTGTAGATCTGCTTGTGTTTCCTGCAGAGTTTGGTCACAAAAGGCAGAATTTCTTCTTCCTCAGGAGGTTTCAGTCTTTTTCCCTTAAAGTCTTCGACTGATTGTATGACGCCCATCCTCGTTAATTTGTTTTAAAGTCAACTGATTTAAATGTTAGCCTTATTTTAAAAAATACTTTCAGAGCAACATCTGGAGTTTGGTCACAGATATCTGACCAAACATCTGGACACCACAGACTAGGTAAGTTGACGTTAGAATTAGCCATCATGTGACTTAAGTTGTACAGGGCAGAATACCCAAAAGAGAACTAAAAGTCTACTTTTAGAGCAGTGGTTCTCAAAAATGTTCTAATGTGTGTCTCACTCACCAGGGAAGTAGAATAAAAATGTGGATTTCTGGACCCCACTCTTGGAGAATCTTCCTCAGTAACTCACAGGTGGCATCCAGGCATGTAAGCACTGGAGATAACTGATGTAGATACTACTACGGAGGTATACTCTGTGCAATGTGACATTATAAAATCATTATTTTGTTATCCTAATGACTTCCTAATATTCATAAATACCCTTTTAAATTACCACCAGTAAACAAAACACATGATATTCCTTTTTGTTGCTAATAAGAGAAAAGCAAATTAAAACATTGTTGCATTAGTTTGCGAAGGCTGCCATAACAAGGTACTGTGAATTGTGTGCCTTAAAGAACAGAAATTATTGTCTCACAGCACTGGAAGCCAGAAGTTCAAGATCAAAATGTCAGCAAGTTTAGTTTCTACTGAGGGGTGTGTGGGAAGGAGGTGTCTAATGCCTCTCTCCAAGCTTCTGGCCATCTTTGATAGTCCTTGATTTGTAGGAGCATCACTCTGACTTCTGCCTTCATCTACAAATGACATTTTCCTTGAGTGTGTGTCTCTGTGTCCAGATTTTCTCTTTTATAAGGGCAAAAGTCATATCTGATTAGGGCCCACCTTAATAACCCTATCTTAACTAATTACATCTGCAAAGACCCTGTTTCCAAATAAGGTCACATTCTGAGGTACTGAGGGTTAGAACTTTAACATATGAGTTTTGAGGGGACAGAATTCAATCCATAACAAAACAACTATTTGTACAAATTTCCCAGAGTTGTATTCAATAAATAGTTGGTGGTGATATGAAGACCACCTCTGTGGATGGTGCAAGGAAAAGAGCTCAAGCCCCCTAACATGGTGGTGGCAGGAGGGGAGAGTTCTTTTTTGTTTCTTTAGATTCTTTGTTGGAATTTATTTCTTTGAAGTCTTGATTTCACCCAAAGTAGGTGCTATAAGAAAACCCAAACCTTTCCCAAGAGTCCTTCTCTGGAGATATTCCCTGAGGAAGGCCTGGACTATGTAGATTCGGCCAGCTCTGCTCTAAACTTAAACAGAAACTCTTTTTGCTGTTTTGTCTAGAAATATTCTTCCTATGGTCTATGTTATTCCTCAACAAGGCTACATGTAAAGGTGGAGAGAGGTGCCAACATGGTCTGGATAAAAGGTAAGGATAAAATAAATCAAGGTTTAGAGACTGGAAAGAAACAAAAAATACATCATTACTCACAAGGGACATGATTGTGCATATAGGAAACCCAAAGCAATTGCAGTTAAAATATTGGAGTTGAAAGACAATTTAGCAAGTTCAGTGACTATAAAATCAATTCTATTTCACTATAACTACAAAAAACAATTAGAAAATGAAGGTGTATAAATGATATTATTTACCATAGTATCAAAGCATTTTATACCAAGGAATAAAACTAATGAAAGATGTAAAAGACTTAAAAAAATACATTATGATAAATTGATAAGGACCCAAAACAATGCAAAAAGTAAATCAGGTTCAAGAAGTAGATTCGAATGCAGTCTGGCTCAACATTCCAATAGGATTTTGTGAAATTTTGCAAGCTGATTCTAAAATTTGTATGAAAATGCAAATGGCCAATAATAGCCAGGGTGATCTCAGAAAAAAATTAAGTGGGTTTTGAAAATTATGGATTACAGCAAGTTAAGAGAGTGGTATTTGGGCAAGGCAAGACAACTATACTGACTGACTAGGAAAAAGAATCTGAAAACAGGCCCACTGATAAATGGACACTTGATTGGTGACCAATATACAGTGCAGAGCACTGGGGAGAGGGTAGTTTTTTCATTAAATGGTGAAGGCTCAAATGCGCATCTATATGGAAAAAAGTGAAACCTGATTCCCACTTCACACTGTACACAAAAGGTAACTCCAGGTGGATTTTAGAACTAAATGTAAAAGTTACAACAATAAAACTTCACCAAGTTAACATAGGAGAATATCACAAGGACCTTGGGATAGGAAAAGATTTTTAAACAGGATGCAAAAGAAACAAAACCAAAACCCAAAGCCCACTTACCTTAAAGAAAGGATTGATAAATTTGAATGACTACATTAAAACTAAGGACTTTTATTTATCAAAGACACAATATGAAAGGCCAGCCACAGAGTCTTGAACAGGTATTTCATTAAGCTCTCCAAATAGCTAATAAATATATGAGAAGGTATTCAACATTATTAGTAATCAGGAAAATGCAACTTAAAACCTCTAGACACTGCCATTTAGACATTCTAAAATGAAAAAGACAGACAATACCTAGTATTTGCAAAGATATGGAGCAACAAAAACTGTCATATGCTGTCAGTGGGAGGGTGTTTGTACAACCCTTTGAAAATGGTTTAGTATTATCTATTGAAGTTTATAAACTCATAACATATGATAGCAATTTTGTGCATGTGTGTAAAGACTTGTAAATAATCATCATAGCGTGGCTATTACTGTTAGGCTGGAGGAAGGAAAAACAAGGACATGCAAACAGAACAGAGAGATATCATAAAAGGAGAACAGACCAGACCCCAAGGTCCATGCCTTATATGGAAAGGGGACAGCTCTTCCTGAATTCCATCCTTGTGATGTGCCAACTAAGACCTGGATGTCACCCTTCTCCCTCTTGGAAGGAAAAAAGTTTCTAGTTGTCTATTATGTCAACTTTAGCCAATCATACCTCTCCATGCCCCCTAGGATAGCTTGCCCACTCCTCTCCCTCCTAATTCCTTATAAGCCCCCACCTCCCTGACCGGGTGTAACTTCCCCAGCCTGTGTTCAGATGGAGGAACATCACCCGGGAATTGCGCTCAAATAAACTGCCTGGCCCTTTGTTGCCTCCCATCGCCTGCTTATTTTGGCTAAAATTTATCATACATTTGGTACCAAAACCCAGGAAGGAGCATGAGTGTGGGACCTTGTCCGGCCACTGGTGGCCCTGCCTCCTCCTTCCCCGACCTGGGACCTCAGCCTGCTCTCCGCTGTGTGGACTATTTTCTGGTGAGTCCCTCAGTTTCCCCCAGTCTGTTTCCCTTCCTAACTCCATTTCACCTGGTCCATTAGAAATCATAGCTACGTCCAGGTTGGGGCATCTGGCCCCTTGGGCATCCAGCCCACCCTCTGTGGGCATGCGGCCCACCCCTGGCCCTGCAGTGTGGGAGATGTCCTTCACCCAGGCTCCCAGGACATCTCCTCTGACTTGGCACACTTGGGACGCTAGACGCTCCTCTCAGCAGGATTAGTTGGGAAGTGGTGCAGACATGGGGAACCAGCCCTAAAAAAGCAGAGGCTCAGACCCCACTGCGGTGTCTCATTTCTAATTTGGCTACTCTATATTTGTCCCGGGAAGTTCGCAAATGGAAGCTAGTCTTTCTTTGCTCCAAGGCCGGGCCTCAGTATCCCTTGGACAATCAATCTCCCTAGCCCCCTGAGGGAACTTTCGATATTAGCCTCCTCACCGACTTAACTAATTATTGCCACTGGAGCGGAGAGTAGAGTGAAATCCCATATGTGCAGGCTTTTTGGACTTGGCACTCCCACCCAGACCTTTATGTTAAGTGTTCAACGACCCAGGTTCTCCTGGCCTGATCTCCAGTTAAAGATTGTCAGCCTCTTACTCTGCTCAGTCCTTCCTTTTCAGATCTGCCAGAAGACCTCAGTCACCCGCCTCCCTCAGCTCGCAATCCCCTCCCCTTCTCTCTCTCCACCACCATCTTTAAGTCCTTTGTCTTCACATGTGTCGCCGCCATCTTAAAGTCCTACATTCTCAACCATGCCATTGTCCTGCTCTCCTTTTCTGGTGGCTGCACCACCCCCTCCCCCTCTCCTTTCCCCTTCACCACCCTCTTCCCCCACCAGAACGCGTTCCTCCCGCCCTCTAGTTCCAGAAGCCACAGACAGGAAGCTGAGGAGAGGGAATGCAATTGGATATCAGTGACTCAAGCCTTTATATTGGTTTGTCTGTCTGTGTATATGTTTCTGTGTGGGAGGTGTTACTGACTGTAGTTGTTGTGTCTCAGTTTGTATGTTTGTGTGTCTAGATGTGTGGATGAAAAATATTTTCCTACCTACAGGTGGTATTAATAAAAATTGATCTAAAACCAAGCACTTGTGAAAATTGGGCATTCTTAAACTTCCAGAAAATCTGATAAAAAATGTTAAGCATTAATGCTAATTTGAATTTGGCTGAGGTGGGCATGTCCTTGTGGTTATTAGCTGCCTAAGTTTGCCTAAGATCATTTAAGTTGATGTTATCTGCTAAGTCTTTTAAGAATAAACTGCTTAAAGGCTTAGCTTTGTCTAATATTCAGTAAAGGTCTTGTAAGTAATTTAGCAGAGTTGTTACGAATGAGTGAACTAAATAAGTGTGCCAAGTGAACACCTTTTTAATTGTGTGTTACAGTGTATCCCTACCTACAGCCTGAGAATCTTTGTAGTAACCTAAAACCTTAAAGTTTTGCTAAGTTAAGAAGATATACTTTGTGTTTAGTGAGAGATTGTGCTGTAAAGCTCATAGTTACAGAAATTACAAAATGTTCATAAATTTGTCAATCTAAAGAATGCTAGTGTAACAGTTTACAATAGCCTGCTTCTCAGTGTTCACTAAAAATTAAGGTACCGAATAGTTTTAAGTTCTAATTAAAACTACTTAAAGTAATAAGGAAAATATTTCTGCATCCTAAAGAATATATCTTTTGATAAAATAAAATAACTTTGCTCTAAAGTACAGCTGTTTTTACAGAGAGAACTCTAAATGAAAAAACAAAAGTATAGAAAGTTTGTAAAAGAATTTAATATGGTCATGCTATATAAAATTAAAGCAAATGAGTCTCAGTATCAAGTACACAGCAAAATTAAAATTTTATTTTCAGTTAAAAAGGACAAAGTTTTCTTAACTGTTAGACTGCTCTTAATAATGAAAAATTGCAATGAGTTCTCTAATTGTTTAATCAAAGCAGTTTCTCATGCTTAAAGTCTCAGTAAGTTGTTGGAGTATTTAAGAAAATGAGATCTTAATATTAAAAGAATTAAAGCTGAACTTTGCTAACAAGTGTGTAACCTTCTTTATTTGCCTTGGAGGTACTTTGTTGTCATTCTAGTTAAATAGATAAGTATTGCTTCATAGCAACCTATTCCTATTTAAGCAAGTGCCAAAGAAACTTTCTTCTGACAACTTCCCAAAATCAAATTCAAAAAGGTACTTTTACCTTTAGTTAACTCCGATATTTTCCAGAGGGCCCCTAGAATATGTCAGAAGAACTTTTTCTCATTGGAGAAAATATTTGTCTAATTTGGCTTATTTATCTGATATATATTTACCTGCTTAATTACCTGAAAAGCACTGTCAAAGAAAATGATGCTAAACTTTGTTACTAAATGTTTTGTTACAGAAATATCCAAATTTCCTAATGTTAACTGTCTTGTAGTAAGCTCTCATCAGATCTTTAACCATTGTCATTTGTAAGTCTTTCCTCATTTATAGTCACTGTTTAATTACTCCTACACTAGTAAAGAACTAGATTTCAGCAGAACAGGTATTATTTAATTAGATTAAGTAAACTAAGGAAGATAGTTTTGTAGCTTTTTGTTTCAAATGTTGCTGATAAAGTGTTTTAAGTTTTTTCTCTTAAGCTAATAACAATTTAGTAAATAACTGCCTTTATAAGCAGAATTGAAACTATCTTTCTCTCTACCTGATCCCTCCAGAATTTAAAAACTCTCAGTGACTATTTTTATATTTCATGGCAGTATGTTTATTTGCACAAGTTCAATAAGAATCTGCTTTCCTTGTAAGAAGAGCAGTTAAAAGCACTGGTTATATTACCAAGGCCTTGACTGGAACATCATACCTGAGAGACATGTGTGTAAACTCAGATATGAACAGACAGCTTTAAGGAACTAAGATTGACTTTATAAAGCCAACAAAGCCCCTTAGAAGAACTAGCCTGGTACCTTGCTTACAAAGTTCCCAGCAGACTTACCAGGTGAGTAAAGAAGGTCACTTCCTGGCAGGTGCAGGAACCTCAGGAATGTCTTGAGAACCTCAAGAGAAGGATTCACCCAAATGTACAGGTTCTGCAGGCACAACCTGATGGCAAGTCTGGCCTGGATTTCTGGCCTCAAGAAGCCTTTAAAAGTCCAATCTGAAATTCCTTATAAAAGTTCCAGCAAAGCACATTCAAAGGAGCCTATGTAATCAATTACTCTTCTTGCTGTACTTATGCAAATAATCAAGCCAACTGTTAATTATTTTCTTAGTCTGGCTATTTCTAATAAAAATGAGGGTGATTTTAGAGAAAAGTATTGTTATAATAATGCAGTCTTGTCTATACTAAATCCTAATACTAATCATTGAGATGTAAACTCGATCCAGAATTCCAGTCCCCTGTAATGGCCTGGCTTATGCTCCTACTGGGCCCCTTAATAACAGTTTGTGGTTTACTCTTAGTTGTGCCTTGTGTCCTCAGGGTCCTCCAACAGCAGCTAACCCAGATGATCCGAGTCACCACCAACCAGATGTTACTTCACTGTTACGCACCTCTTCCCACTGAACCCCCTCCTTCGGCGTAATGCCAGCCTCAAACCCCCATGATGCCCCTTGTCAGCCAGAAGTAGCCAGATCGAGTCATCACCCATTATGACCAAAAGGCTGGAATGTTAGGCTGGAGGAAGGAAAAACAAGGACATACAAACAGAACAGAGAGATACCATAAAAGGAGAACAGACCAGACCCCAAGGTCCGTGCCTTATATGGAAAGGGGACAGCTCTTCCTGAATTCCATCCTTGTGATGTGCCAACTAAGACCTGGATGTCACCTCCTCCCTCTTGGAAGGAAAAAAGTTTCTAGTTGTCTATTATGTCACCTTTAGCCAATCATACCTCTCCATGCCTCCTAGGATAGCTTACCCACTCCTCCCCCTCCTAATCCCTTATAAGCCCCCACCTCTCTGACCGGGTGTGACTTCCCCGGCCTGTGTTTCAGACTGAGGAACATCACCTGGGAATTGCACTCAAACTGCCTGTCCCTTTGTTGCCTCTTGTCGCCTGCTTATTTCAGCTAAAATTTATCTTACAATTAGTAATGATCAAAAACTAAAAACGACCTATATGTCTGTCAAAAGAATAGGTAGGTAAATAAATTGCATATATTTATATAATGAAATACCATAAAGCAATGAGTATAAACATTTGCTGCTACATACAACAATGTGGAATAATTTCACAATCTTAATGTTGAGTCTAAGATGCCAGAAAGAAAAGTCCGCATACAGTATAATTTCATTTTTATAAATTTCAAAAGTAGGCAAAATTAGACTTTGGTGTTACAAATAAGAATTCCTGCTACCTTTGCAGAGGAGGAGAGGGCAGTACCTGAGGAGAATGCAAGGAGATTTCCTGGGTGGGAATATGGTTTTATTTCTTGTGGTGACAAGATGTATTACATTGGAGATAACTCATCAAGCTATAGATTTATGGTTGTATGTCACACTTTAATAAATAGAGCTTTTAAATTCTTTAGATGATTTAGTAGACAAAGTTGAGGATGTCTGAAACAGAGAATAAAATGGCAGAAAGTATTTTGAGATAGTAAAAGCTTATAAAGTTAAAGGATTAAGCCTGAGTTCCATATCCAAGTACTAATAGTTTCAGAAAAAGATTACAGAGGAAAATTGGAGAAGATTATCCAAAAATAATTTAATAAAAATTCCTAGAACTGAAATACACAGTAGCCTTCTGTAACTCTGGGCTGGAGTGGGGTTCCCCCTCCCAGCCCCTTGCCCTTGTCTGATGTACCTTCCACCATTTCCAGAACTGACAGCAGCTCTATTGCTGCTCTACAGAGTGCCTCTATCTCAGTTACCACTTTATCCATTACATCTCCACAGCACCTTGCCGCTTGTGTTCTTGGGCTGCCTCTTCTCATGTTTCTTGCAGGAGTATGTCCTTCTCATCTGTAGCCTTTTTTAACACTGTAAGAAATAGCAAACCCATGGTTCCCACTGCTAAATGGGCAGTGTTTCTCCAGGAATTCCATATTTTGTAGAGGGCCTCCTCCACTGCCTCAGGCATCACCTCCACCTCCCTCAAGTTCTCAAGTTCTAGGGAGGGGCCCACTGCTCTAGAAGGAAAGTCACCTTGGACCATATTCCCATTGGGGGATACCCAGGTGTCTCCCCATCCATAGGGGCAGCCCACTGGAATACCATTCCCATGGAGGCAACTTATTCCATTTCTTGGTCTACAACAAATCCTGATGACTATGCTAAATGTAGCCTCAGGCTGGAAGAGGTTCCCAGCTCCGAGCAAGTTTACTCTGGATTAGATGAGACCAAATAATGACAATGGAACATTGAGGGTGGTGATAAAAGGTCTTACACCAAGCTTTTTCTTCTAATGGCAAGTCAAGTACTGAAATCACGTCCTTATCCAGCAAGTCTTCATGCAGCAAGTGCATCTCCATCTCTGCCTCTGCTCCAGCTTCTGCAACAAGCACTGGGTGGAGCTCTTTATATAGCAACACAGGCAATAATGGTTTATTGACAACACATGTGCAAGCATCTGCCTGTGCAGTAGGCTAAGTATTACATCATTGCATATGCATGATGGGCAAGTAGATTAGGGTCAGGTAAGGATCCTGGCTGTGGAACTTCTGTTTTCCCTACACCTCCCAATATCCAGTTAAATGTGTGAAAAAGTAAGTACATCAAGACACATTATGGACAGACTTTAGATACTGGGAACAAGGAGCAGATACTAAAATCTTGCAAAGCAGAAGTTGGGAAATGCCAGCCACAGAAGACCAGAGGCAAACCCATGTACTTTATCAGTACTAGGCCTAATAATCTATGCCAGACCATGAGAGAAATAAATCTTGTTAAAACAATATTTTTTATTTTAGCATCCCATGGAGGGCCACCATGAGCATACAGCTCAACATCAGGTTGGAAGGCATCTCTGAGATCTTCTTTGCTGGGGAAGCATGGATGTTTTGTGTAAGTTTGTGTCTTCCCAATGGGTTTCAGCCCTGGGAAAGTTCGCTATGGATTTAATGTTACCAAAGAAATTGACAGCAAAACGTTCTTTGGGGTGAAATGGTTTATTACCCAGCTTGTTCTCTGGTGGTAGGTCAAGCACTAATGTCTCTTCCTCCACCCAGAGCACTAGGCCAAGCTCTCTATATAGCACAATAATAGCTTATTGCCTAAAGGCAAGGAAGAGGTGGCCTAGCAGCAGGCCAGTTACATCATCAGGTGGTTTAAGTTCAGTGAGGATCCTGGCCATAGGAACCCCAACTTCCCCACACTCCCACCCCTCCAGGATTCTCACCTTAACAATCTACACGCTTTCAGTCTTCCGCAATGGTCCCTGTGCGAGAAAGCTGTAGCACTGTAACCAGATTCCACAATAGCAACAGAGGATAAGAACAACTTAGAGATAATAAAAATTGTAACAGCAAGATTCTGATACAGGGAACAAAAATTATAATAATCCTCAATCCAGAGGAGATTCTTAGTAACAAAAATTATAATAATCCTCAAGCCAGAGGAGATTCTTAGTAACAAAAATTATAATAATCCTCAAGCCAGAGGAAGTTCCCAATCCACAAAGACTTTAGGGGTAGGGGCAATAAGACACATGTTTTAATGCTACCAACATAGGCAAATCTTGTCCATCAGGTAGGACGCATGCAAGAGAGTGGTCCTGTGATAGGACTGTAGCAGGAAGGGGGTCCCTTCAAGGTCTAGTATACCATATTTTTACTCCTTTCCCCCTGGGGGTTACTGAAGGGTCTATATATAGGGCTACTGGAGGTGCATGCACTGGCCATAATGATAAAACAAAACTACCCTGTAAGATGCTCTTACCTTCTGGGCATTCAGGATATACTAATGTAAACTTTGGCGACCACTCTGCTGTTATTCCAGGAATACACAGGAGGCCAGATTCCAGGCCTTGTCCCCAAGGTGCAAGGAGAGCCAGCCATCATTGGTCCATGTGCTGAAAGGTCCAAAGCCACGTCCACTCAATGGAGTCTCCACGGTTCAGTGTAGTTGGTGCTGGCAGCAAGATGTTATTCTGGTGGCCGAACCTCGGCTTCAGTGGTTCTTCCTTGGTTTGTACTTGCAGTTGTATAGGGGAGGCAGCCATATGTATTAACATGTGTATGGGACTCAGGGCTCCCTTTTGAAGTCTCTCATTCAAACGCCATAGCAGGGTCCATAAGCAGACTCACCATCCCCGCAGACTATTGTTATCTAACCTTAGTCTGGATTTTAACAAGCCATTGTGCCTCTCCATCATGCCTGCTGCAGTAGGATTGTATGGCACATGAAACTTCCACTTGATTCCCAGCTGTTGTACCCTTTCTAGCAGTGTATGTCCAGTAAAATGGTTGCCCTGATCACTCTCAATCACCTGTGGTCAGCCATAGGCAGCAAAGAAATGGTCCAGGCTTCTTTTGGTCGTCTGCTGGTCTACACAATGGGTAGGAAAAGCAATCAGAAGTCCCGTAGCTGTGTAAACACAAGTCATTGGATACCGATATCCTTCTGACACAGGTAGAGGCCCAATATAGTCTATCTACCACATGATGAGGGGTATAAGCCCCTTAGCTATTGTCCCATGTTCCTGTGGAACTCGGTGTCCCTTTTGGAGCACACAACACACTCCTGGCATGCTCTACTAACTTCTTCAAAGGTCAAAGGCAAGCCCCACCGACAGGCTACAGCCCACATTGTTTTTTGCCCCACATGCAACAAGCACTGATGTAGCCATTGGGCTACATCAGAGGCAGGCTTTCCTTCTAACCAATGTGTCTGGGCCAGTTTATCTGCTTCATCATTTCCTGGGGATGCCAGTAGCAAATGACCTGTCACATGGTGTACTATAATTATTTTAGTCTGACCATAGGCCCATAAGTCTTGCCACAATTCTCGCCCCAAAGGGGTTGGTGACCAGCCAGCCAATTGGCATGGTACCAGGTTGGTAGCCACAGGGTCAAGCCCCAATAGACAGCCCAGCTGTCAGTGCGGACAACTATAGGGGAAGGCTCCTGGCTGATCACAAGCCACACAGCCTGCAACTCTGCCCATTGGCTGCTCTTCCCCTCACATTCTTCCATATTGTCTCAGTCTTAGGATGGAAAGCTATGGCCCTCCATTTTGGGGGCTGCCCACAGCTGGAGCCATCTGTGTACCATGGATGTTCGGGTATAGGGGCTCTTCCCTCCCAATAGGGACTCTCTGCTACTAATAGTTCAAAAGCAATTTCTTCCTGCTTTTCACTAGTATATGTCACCAGCCCCAACAAGCATTGGAGTTCTTCACTCAAGGGGCTACTAGAGAAGGCACCACACTGCTGTAGGTAAGCACCCCACTTAGCTAGTGTGGGTGTTTGTGCCACACCACTCCTTGGCTTTTGGGTCCAGACTTGTACCCACCCCAAGATGGGATAGGTGGTTATTGCCTTTATCGGGGCCATTCCAGTGATGGGTCCTGTAGCCAGAAAGGCGTGATACATGGCAGCCAGTTGTTTTTCTCTCAAAGTATCATACCTCTGCCCCTTTCCAGAGTTGTGACCATAATCCAATATGTTGGCACGTTTGTTCAAGCTTCTGCCAGAGACCCCAGCCATAACCATCTTCAGTGACATGAATGGCCAGCTCACAGGGCTTTGATGGGTCTATCACAGTCAAGGCCTACATGGCCTTGACTGCCCATTTTGCACATGTCTCATCCCAGTCCCACCTGATGCCCTTTCATATCAACCTGTATAAGGGCTTCAGAATTTGCACCAAGTGTGGTATAAACACTTTCCAGTAGCCTAGAAGACCCAGAAACTCCTGTAGCAATGCTACAGTTGTGGGGGTAGGAAAGGCCTGGACTGTGTTTATAACTGCTTCTGGTATCACTTTGGTCTTACCTGACCAGACGACCCCCAAGAATTTAACAGACAAACCAGGTCCCTGAACCTTGGTACTACTCACAGCCCATCCTTTCCCCTGTAAATCGTGCAGCAATCTAGGTGCTGTACCTTCTACATCTGAAAGACAATCGGATATGAGCATGACATCATCAATATAATGGTACAGCCACACCATTGGTGGTTTCTCCCAAGTAGCCAAGTCCTGGGCTACAAGTCCATGACAGATGGTGAGGCTGTGGAAGTATCCCTGTGGGAGGATGGTGAAAGTCCACTGCCATCCTTCCCATGTGAAGGGAAACTATTCCTCATTTTCTTGCTCAATGTCAATGGAAAAGAAGGCATTAGCAAGATCTACCACATAAAGATACGTTCCTAGTTCATGGCTGAGGGTATCCATCAAGCCTGCAATAGAGGGGACAGCAGCATGCATAGGGGGCATGGCTTTATTCAGTTCTCTGTAATCCACAGTCATATGCCAGAAGCCATCTGGCTTTTTTACTGTCCACACTGGGGAATTGAAAGGACTATGGGTGGGCTTTATAATACTCACCTTTTTCAGCTCCTAGAGAGTTTCTCCAATCTCTTTATGCCCTCCAGGCAGTTTGTATTGTTTGGTATTAGTCACCTGTTGAGGCACAGGCAAATCTATGGGTGGGTGCCTAGCATGTCCCCTCAGAACTGCCTTCACCACACGTACTCTCAGTCTAAACTCACCTGCAGTGGTCTGTGGGTTTGATAGGGTTAATACATAATTCCAGTAAGGTAGAAATCAAGTGTATAAGCAAACATGACTTGATTGTTTTTCCCATACACTGTGTTGATGTGTAATCAAGGACTGAGTGATGAGAACCAAAGCAGTTCTCATGGCTCAGAGCCACCTTCACACAGTTTGGTATCCTTGAGAAGCGTCGTGACCTTGGGCTAGATTCAAGGCCAGATAATGATGTTTGAGTTCATTGTAAGTTCATTTACTCAATAAATATGAGAAATGCCTTCTTGGCATTGCTCTTGAGCTGTTACACCTTGAACCCCCTGGCTGGTCCTTTCAGGTCTTCAACAACTCATCACATTTCCTCCCTTGTCTGTGGCTTAGAAGCAGGGAGGGGACTGACAATGGTCTACAACCATAGATCCTGCAGGATATCAATCCCCAAAATATACTCAGGGATAGGAGATATATACACAGTATACTCTTTTGGGGGTAGACACCCTATTCCCAAAGGGATTTGGGCTTTTTTTCACTCTGATAGTCTTCCCCCCATATCCATCTATGATAGTGAGGGTCCCAGGGAACCATTCAGGGTTACCATGAATCAGTGAACATTCAGCCCCTGTGTCCACCAGAGCCAGGACACGTTGTATATTCACTGGGGACCAATGGATAGCTATCTCAACATGTGGCCTCCGGTCCCCCCCTGGTCCCTCAGGGCAGATACTTTGACCTTTCCATCAGTCTAAACGTGTTCCCCAATCACCTTCCTGTGTGGGCTCAAGTGAGGTTGGCTCGCTCTCCCGCAGGAAGTCTTGCAAACATACAGGCCGGACTCATGTCTCTGTCTCTGACCTTTGCTTCTTTGGTCTTAATGGCTGGAACAGCTGCTCTGGTTTCAGCTGTTGCCATAGCTCTAGTAAGATCCTATTGGACTTCCCATCTAATTTCCTTCCAACTTCTCCTGCCCGTATTAAATCAACCCACATCTGGGTCCTCGTAACCTTCATGGGGCCCTGTAAATTCTTCTTGTGAGTAATAGGTCTTATTTCTTTCTGGATTCTTGTTGCTTCTGCCTCTCCTAAGTCTGCTACTTTACGTATCGCCTCACTTATGGGCTGCCCTAAGTGAGGGGAAAGAATGGCCACTAGAGACCCAAAGAGGGATGTAGGAGCCATTTGAAGTACAATATTTCTCATCCCAGTAGTGAAAATCTCTTCATATGGGCCATAATTCTCTGGACTACAGATGGCATTTCTTATGCCTAGCTCTTGTAGCACCTGTTGGAGCTCAGCATATGTCTGCCATCTAACAGGAGAGGATGGCAGATCACCCAGATTGGGCCACTCAGCACAAAGTACAGCCATAAGCCAATCGAGGAGGGGGTGACTCCCTGGGGTCTGATGTGCGTTTTCTAAGTGCTGCCTCAAGGCAGGCTGCACTGTCAGGGAAGACAGCTTTCCCATCTCTGATCCCGACAGAACAATTCCACCCACCCTTAAGTTCCACAGACGCAGGAGCCAAGCTGATATTGACGCCAAGGGCTTCTGCCTGAACCGCGAGCCCAAATCCACCATCCTAGCCTGAGTATAGGGGTGGACCATAGAGTGCTCCATGATCTGGGGAGGGGGCTGCTCCTCTCTTGGGAACTTTCAGCTGCTGGGTCTTTATTTTCTTCACAACCACTGGGTGCGCTTTCAATACAGGAGGCGCCAGTGCCTCTCGCACGACCCCTTCATCCTTCCCCAGCTCCTCCATTTCTGGGGCTGATGGCACCTTTCTCTCCCCTCCCCCAAGTGCCTCCTCTGCTACAACCTTTACCTTTTCTACTGTGCCTCCCAGCAATGCTACCTCAGTCTTCAGAAGGTCTCTTACCTTCCGCTCAATCTTTCACAGCTGACGTTCTCATACCACCTCCGCCTGTGCTTCTCTCAGGAGTTCATCTTTTTACCTGATGGCTTCTTCCTCCTTTAAAGCACCTGGCAGTGCTGCCATCTCGTCTCCAATGGCACCTCACTGCTAGCGCTCTCTTGCTGCCTCCTCTCTCATCAATGCCATTTCCTTCCTCAGGGCATCCACAGAAGTCTGCAGCTTGCTTGCTTTCTTGTGCCACCATTTCTTGGGTCTCTTCTGTAGACCTTTTTAAAACTGTGAGAAGCAGCCAACCCACAGTCCCTGCTGCCTGATGGGCACTCTGTTTCTCAAAGTATCTGCTTACTATACCAAGGGCCACCCCTACTGCCTCAGGTGTGACCTCCACTTGCCTCCAGTCCTGGGGTGGAGCCCAGTTTTCTAGGAGGCAAGCCACCTCAGACCACATACCCACTGGGGGACAATCCACTCCTTCTCCATTTACAGGGGCAGCCCACTGAAGCACCCCTCCCATAAGTGCAGCATGTCTTTTTCCTTGGTCAACAATGAACCCTGCCGGCTTTCGCCAATTGTCTTGCCAATGGGTTTCAGCCCTGGGCAAGTTCGCTATGGATTCAATGTTACCAATGAAATTGACAGGAAAATGTTCTTTGGGGTGAAAGGGTTTATTACCCAACTTGTTATCCAGCAGTAGGTTGAGCACTAACGTCCCTACCTCCGCCCAGAGCACTGGGCCGAGCTCTCTATATAGCTCAATAATAGCTTATTGCCTACAGGTGTGGAAGCGGTAGCCTAGCAACAGGCCAGTTACATCATCATCAGGTGGTTTAAGTTCAGTGAAGATCCTGGCCATAGGAACCCCAACTTCCCCACAATTTGTAAAGACAATTGTCCACATTTTTGGGTTCCTGTGTTCAACTACCATTCCTCTTATTTAGCTCTGTCTCAACACTCTTCACATGTGTGTAGCCTCATTCCTTCAGTTGTCTTCTATGCAAAATACCATCCTCTGAGGTGGTCTTTCTCTTCACTGACCTTTCCTGTGGCCCTGTCTTTCAGCTTTCTCATATTTTCTTCACCTCCTGCCTTCCCCTGCCACCTCTACTCTGATTTCTGCATCTCTCAGGGCTCCACCAGCTTGGCCAAGCCTCCTTGAGTCACGCTCACCTTTCTACAACTCCATGTCAGTCCACTGGGAGTGGAAAGTCTTCCCAGTGGCACTGGCCCCATGGTCCAGCTGCAACAGTAAATAAACCTCCAGAAGAAAGGTTTACTAATTCCAGAAACAGTATAATTTGTTCAAGAAAAGAAATGTAGTCAGAATTCAATAAACAGGTAAGCTGAAAATATGTACAGGATCATAATGTAAACACTCAATATAAAAATTATTATGTAACAAAATTGGATGGAAGGGAATGTTAGTGTGGAAAGGAAAAGATGTGAGTGGCATGGGAAGAAAAATAGTGACATCTATATTTTCTTAAATAATAAATGGCAAGAATTTCCAAGCTATTGAAATATCAAGAAATGGTGGCAATAAAAATTAGCTAAAGAGTTAAAGTGGTTGCACAAGGGAAGTGAAAATTGGAATAGAGAAGGAGCATGGTAGGAGGCTGTGGTTTTCTTCTGGAACTATTTGACATCCTAAACCAGGAACAGCTACAACTGATAAAAATCCAAAAGCTGGGTACAAGCAATTATGAACAATAAATTACCATTATGGAAGGCATTTCCTTCTAAATTATGCTTTCCAATTATGGAGTACACACCCAGTGTTAGTGTGGAGGGATTAGTAGGGAAGGCTACTTCGTTGTAGTCCAACATGGGTAGATAAAGCAAGACAGAGTAACAGAAATGTAGGCAGAGACAGCCTGATGGGAAGGCAGGAAGCCTGGACAGGCTCTGTACACTAGCTGGTGGAAGCTTGAATCCATGTAAAGGATAGAAGTGGTCTTTTCTACCAGAAGGAATCACTGAACCATGAACTTACCATGAGGAAGTAGCCTAAGACACAGGTAAGCATCTACATAAGAGCATTGGTTAGGGTCTTTCCTTGAAAGCATCCTTTACCTTGTCGGGCAGTATGACCTGACAGGAGTAGGAACCAGAAGAATTAGGCTGTAGGATTCTTCCTGAGAAGATGGTCAATCTACTTTCTAACTCACATCTGAACTAGCAGAAGTCCCTCACACTCATTCAGCCAGTCAGCCAGCCAGCCAGGCAACATTTCTGAGCCCCAGTTATTGGACAGACATTTGCTGAGTGCTGTATACTTGGCAAATGAAAGTTAGGGGCAGCCTCAAAAGTCCTAAACTTCCACTGAATCTCCTTCCCACCTTGCCAGGCTCATCTTCTCACATAAGGCTTTACATAATGAGATGTTGAGAATTTATCTTTTCCTCCAAATATGTACTCCTTCTTTACCTGCATGAACTTCACACGTAATACTGACACCTTTCCAACAAGCTCTTTACTAGGTCAGTGTAGATAAATCAAAGGGTGTTCTTTGTTCATCCCTTGAGGGGTTCTATTTCATGAGCAATTCCAAAACAGGGTTAACTGACGAGGCAGCTATCCTTTCTGTCACCTGCAGCATTGATAACAAAGAGAAAGCACAATTTTGCTGGAGTCTGAAGGTGAGCCTGTGGCCTAGTTTCTGGTCCTGTTTAATGAACACAACTGTTAATTGTTCTCTGACTTAGTTTACCATTCCTCTTCCCTAATAGGTTTGGAGTTCCTCAAGGGAATAAATATTATTTTTTTCATCTTTATTTTTCCCTTTAATGCCTACCAAATGGCCCATAATATAGCAAGTACTCAAAAATATTTCCTTTTCAATTAATGAATTAAGTAAACTTAGTCTCCTTGGCAATACTATGAATACAACTCTCTATCCCCCAAACCCATTTTTGAGAAGCAACACTTGGAGGCTCCATTGTATTTTATTAATTATGTTCCCTGTTGATTTTTCCCTCCTAATTCTATGTTATATTCATTCTATATTGGTTTATTTTTTTCCTCTCCTGGCTCTACATTCCATCATTTCCTCTGAATATTCCTTAAAGCTACAATTCTCAGCCTGTGGTAATAGCATCCATTAGTAAAAGGATATTGTAAAAGTCTACAAATTTTTTGAACAGCAACATTTAAATTTCCACTAATTAAACATTGAATAAATAAAGCATGTTTAATTTGGTTAGAGGGAATCGAAGAGGAAGTTAAGGAATCAAATAAACAGGATGTTGCAATTTCCAGAAAGCTGGGAAATGCCTGCCCCAGAGGACCAGGAACAAACCTGTTTATTTTTATTAGTACCAGGTCCAACAATCTGTAACAGACCCTGAGAGAAATAAATCTTGTTAAAGCAATATTTACTTTGAATTTTTCTTTTTTAGCAATCATAACTTGGTTTTATTGTGGTGTGTCCATTCCGAGGACACTGTCTAGAAATTTGTCACAGGGGCTTAAAAGCCAAGCAAAATAAGGACAACGTCATTCATGCATTCACTAGAAAGTGTCTATACTCTTGCCACAATTATAAAAGACACAGGTGCTGCTCACGTGATTTTGTCTTTACTGGGCGTTGGAATCATGACAGTCAAAGTCTCAGAGTTGCTTCATGGCTCAGGTGACCATTTTAACAATTCTCAGAAGACTACATTCAGTTATTCTGAAGTCAATAAAAGCTTCCTGGAAAAATGACTGAACTTCCTTCTGATATTATATCTAGAAGTTTAGAAGCTTTTTCTCCTATTTTCATTCTATTACTTTTCACCTATGGTCAACATCTAGAATAAAACAACATTATCTAACTCCTCTGCAGTTATTATTTTCCAAGTTGTCTTTCTTTCTCAAACTCCATATATCTGAGAACTGGAAACTGCCACCCCCAGGATCCAGGAATGGGTCCACTGCAGCCATTGACTGCATATCCCAAATTCACCATATCCTCATATACCACACTTGGACATGGGAAGTCCTTTCCTGGGCTCAATCTCATTTCCTGCCCTTGTATTTCATAGCTTTCTTCTGAATATAATCAGAGGAATGTAATACAATCCATCAAAATTACTTGAAAATGTAGCTTATTTTTGTAGCATCTCTTTCAATGATTATGTTGACATTTGTATCATATTGTAACATAATAAAAAGAATTGGTTGGACTTAACTAGTCTTATTTCAGAGTATGATGCTTAACACAGTTCTCTCTTATTTTTAAAGTTAATTTTAATTCATTTATCAACTGGGTGGTATGTAGAAAGAAATGATTGTTTTAAGGAAATACCAGTAATGTACTTTCTGGACCCTTACATAGGAGATGTTTTCCTATTAACTTCACAGATAAGTTTTGCTGGATATAGTCTTCCACTGGAGCTCCATTGTTCTGGAATGGAATGTTGAGATAAGTCTGTTCATTCCTTATTCCCTATATTTCCTCAGACATTCCTGCCTGGATATAGAAACACTTTTTACATTATCCTTGAAATTCAAATTCCTCCCCCACTAAGACTAGGTATTAGTCTCTTTTGCTTTCTCTTACTCGGTAAGCCTTTTGATATTGCTAAGTTTTTCCTTTGTTTGGAAAGCTTTCTTCCAATTATTAATTATCTCTTATATTTACTCTACTGTTCTGAAATTCCTCTATATTGCTTATATTTTACTCTTCAGTTTTGCATTTATTTTCCTTTTGGGTGTGAATTCCAGTGTTATTTCTCTCCTGGCTGACAGTCACTTAGCTGATACCCATAACAGCACTCCTGTGCTGCCCTACTGCAGTTCTCCATTTAGCGGTCACATTTACCATTTTCTCTCAGTGTTTTATGATTTCAGAAACTTGTCCTCTCTAGGTTTATAGATGTAAAGTTCTCTTAAATCTTGTTACAAACCTGCATTTGAAAATTTCCAGATTTTTCTTGTGTTTCTTTTAAGTACCACCTTTAGAAACTTTTGTTCTAACTCATGGGAATGTGTCTCTTAGCTTTACCTGCATTATCTTCCAGAGTGTCAAGTGGGTTTTCTATTTGGTCGCCCTGAGAGGGAGGGGTGCCCTTGTTTAAGTCCCTGTCTATGCGTGTTAGAAATCTTTAGGCCCAGATAAAGAGAGGAAACAAAGGAAAGGATTGTTTTTCTATAATTTTACTTTGCCAGGTGAGAGACTTGAAAATGGAAGAAAAGAAGAAAGAACTATAAATTGAGCCATCTGCTACAGGAAACTTCACTGTTGGGACAGATTTCCTTTTGGCTAGCAGTCAGGAATTGGCTGGACCAGGCTCCTTCAATTTCTCTGTATGTCACTGCAGGGAAAATGGAAGTTCTTATAGCCAGGATCCTCACTTGACCCTAAACTACTTGAAGGTGTAATTGACCTAGTGCTGGACTAATGCTTCCACACCAGTTGTCAATAAACCATTACTGACTGATTCACCATATAAAGACCTCTGCCCAGTACTCTGGAGGGAGGCAGAGATAGAGGTGAATTACAGACCTGCAGACTGCTGGATGCAGATGTGATTCTAGTGCTTGACTTACTGCTGTGAGAATAAAGCCAGGTATAAACCCTTTTACCCAAAGAATGTTCCATTGTCATTTCTTGGTCTCACAGAATACACAGTGAACTTGCCCAGGGCTGAAATACTCAGGCAGACAGCCACCCTCAGTAAATCCAGCTAAGGGTATCTCAACTTGTGGCCAGTGTTGACTGATACATGTCAACACCATCTCAGAGGGGCTGGGGTAGGTACAAGGATAGAATCAAGGAGACTAGTTAGGAAGCTACTGCAATAATCCATGGCAGCTGAGGGCACGGGTAGGGGTTGGGGGGTGATTCTGGATATGCTTTGAAACAAAGTGGACAGGTTTTTACTTCCCACTTTGGGGAGTGGAGTATGGGAGATGCAGATCTAGTACTTTTTATCTGGGCAACTTGAAGAATGAACTTGCCATTTACTGATATGGAAAGGACTGTGGAAACAAACATGCTCATAGATAGAATACAGGACCGATTCTCACTAAGGCAGCAATGGAGAGGCAAGAAGAGCCGCTGGATTTTACACTACTCTCTTAGGGGAAGGCAATTGCACTAAATAATTTCAGGGCCAGGAGTTTTGGTTCTTAGCTTTAAACATGGACAGTTTTAGAGGCTTATAGAGCCTCTGGGGAGATGTCAGGTATGTGAGTGTGGACTTCAGAAGACAGGACCAAGATGGGGACATAAATATAGAGTCTTCCTCCTACATATGTCCTTAAAGCTGTGGGACAGGGAATGAGCATAGAAAACACAGAAGAGTCTTTTTTTTAAAGGGCTTTTTAATCAAGAACAAGCAGTGATTCCTGAAAAGCCAGGACTTGGAAGTTGGGAAAGAAGAGGAGAAACCGACAAATGGGACTGATGCTGGGAAGGCGTAGAGGACCACAGAGCGGCATTCTGGAGGCACACTGCCCATGGAGCCAGCAGCTCACAGGTCCCTGGCTACCTGGCCTGGGGTAGAGTTGGAAGGATGGGAGGATGCAGGCTGGTCAGGCAGGTTTGTGAGGTACAGAGGAGAGGAGTAGAGCCGGCTGCCTTTGTAACTAACTTTAGGAATGTGGCTGGGAAGGGAAGCAAAGAAAAGCCACCACAGTGGGATCAAGAAAGTCTTGTTGGTACTCCAGTGCTGTCCTTGCAAAAGTGACAGCTGCTACATCATATGGATAGGATAGAGTGAGAAATGAGTGATAGGCAATATGGTGGGGGTGACAGGTGGCACTGTGCTCCTAGTATACACAGAATGCACGCACAGGTAGCCAAGGGGGTCTCATGGCCAGACATGCAAGTGCTCATAGATCACTTCACTTTCTCAAGGAAATAGGGGCAGGGACAAGTACTGAGAGTGGACAAGGGAGGGGTTGACCATGGAGGCCTAAGGTTCACTCCAGTCCCTCCTTCAGGACATGCTCTGCCTCCTACCTTTATTGAAAACAAAGCCTGTGAGCTGAGTCTTCACCAGTTGATGATTTCCAGAAAGTTCCCTTCTTGTTAATGCACTTTGCAAATTACTGCTGCCTATTTAAATGAGTTAATAGGATTATATGTGATGTGACCATCTCCATTTCTTTCTGTCTGTGCTGTTGTGATGGGAGTGGCATTTTAAACCGCATTTAGAGGAAAGAGCAATTCAGTTCAGCAACTATTTACTGAGCACAGGTGCCACGCACCTCTGGCCCAATGTCCAAGCTCCTGGCAGGTCCCCACACAGTGCCACCATTTGTTTTTTATGGAGCAGTTAAATGCCTCCTGGTAGCAGAAGCTGTCGCTGCTGACCTTTATGGGCATTTTCCACTCACCCAGCACCAGCCCAGACCCCTTGGGCTACAGGAACCATCACAAAGGCTCCCTGTTATGCTTGGAGGGCCATTTTCCTCTGAGGAGAAAACAAGAGAAAGAAAATAAGTTTCAGGGAGTCTCCCCATTTTGCACCTGGCTGGTTTTTCTGGTGGGTAGGAGGCTTTGTTTTATGTCTTTAAGAGAAAATAAAGCTTCAACTACTCTCTATATTAAAACCTCAATGACAAATTTAGTCGGAGACTTAAAAAGCATCATTAAGAAAGTGGAGTAGAGAGATGTTCCATGAAACCTAAGTCATACAGTTTCATTTCTAAGACCTAAGAATGTTTCTTCTGAGTAATGGAGAGAGAGAGAAAGAGGAAGAAGGGAGGGAGAGACAGAGAGAGAGGGAAAATGAGAAAATACAAGTTATTATGTTTGATGAAAGGCAAAAACTTTTTTAGAAGACCTGCAAAGAAGAAATATGGAGATAATAGAATAGCTGTTGGAAAATGAATTCATCTTGAATTATTAGGAATCTTTTAATTTACTAATGGAATAGCTACGTTACAGCTACCCTCATACTACTAAGGGGAAAGGAACATATTTAACTTGTAGGCACTATTAGCACCAGTTTAAAGTTGCTCTTTTAAGTCAAGTAACAAAAGCATGGAAGGAATACATTAAAATATCAGGAAAAAAGAAAATCCAATTTGTGAGTAAATTCCCACAGAATGCTTCTTATTCCCTTCTCTAACCGCCCTCCTCCACCAGCACCCCTCCCAATTTTTTTTAAGAGTGTATGTCTTCCACCCAGGTTTATTACAAATGAAGTTGTGGTTTTCATCCGTTTAGGTGCAGATTCCTGAAATGCAAATAACTCAACATTGAGGAATAACCACAGACCAGTAGGGATACAGACTTCAGGGAAAATAAAAATGCACTGGGGGAGAGAGATTCTGACAGGCCTCATGAAGGGAGCGTGATTTGAGTAGGAGTTTGAGATGTTAGTGGGTCTTTGACAAGCACAGGTGCTCAAGAAATGTTGCCTGTCTGTAATAACCATAATTCCTAGTTTCTGTATTTGATGGTTTGATATCTGGGGTCCAGAAGGACTGCCACTTAGAGCTAGCCAATTCCTACAGACAGAAAACAAGACAACTGGGAGGGAGCATGCCTTTCATGTGCCAGCCGATGAATCCAGAGGCCGCTCCCCAACCACCTCCTGTACGGGGCTCTCACGCTGCAGGCACTGCCGTCCTGCCATAATCTGCCCCCATCACCAGGACCAGGTACCAGACAACAGGGACAGCCCCACACCCACAGTCTGCTGAAATTATTCAAACTTGCTGATTCTGAGCTCCTGTGCCCACATCCCCAGCCTCCCCCTGTGGCCCAGTGGTATGGTGTGTCCCCTCCTTTTGGGAGCTGTAACACACTGTTTTCAGTGGCAGTGGTCTCCTGATCTGTTGGGCTTGCCACACCTGAATAATAATAAAACTTAACATCCTAAAACTCATTCCTTAAAGTGCAGAGATAAATACAACATAGCCGATGTCTTCCACCTCGTCTTGGTGCAGCTGCCATGCCACTGGCCCTCAGCAGGGTCTGTAAATGGCTTCTAAGCACTGCCCAGAAACTCCTCTATTTGCTGTCAGGATGTTGCAGTTTTTTTCCCAGTCATTTTGTACCTATAACCATAAATAAAACAGTGCATTTATTAAATCATCATGAATACTTTCAAAGAAAAACATTTTCACTTTCTCAGGTAGTCAGGGAAATATGCCATAAGTTAGGATGCTTCTGGCAGAAACCCTAACTTGAACCCACTGAACCTGTAAGAACATTTCTTTTCTCACCTACTAGGAAGACCATGCCGGTGTGTGTGGGGAAGGCTGGGAGGGTATCTCCCCTCCTCTTTGTGGCCCCGGCTAGTTTGCCACATGGCTGCAGCTGTTCCAGACATCCTATCCACACCAACTACACCCAGTAGAAAAGAGCCGGACTTTTTCTCGAAGTTCTTTCTTAGGAGAGAGAAACCCCGGGAGGGCTTTCCCTCACTTCTCATTGAACAGACTGGGTCACGTGCCCACCCCAAATCAGTCCGGGTAACAGGAAATGACATCATTGTTCTTACACACACCTGGCCTTTCTTTGTGGCTGGGGGTGGAATCTGCCTCTCCTGAGGCAGAAGGCTTAGCAAAATTGAAGTTCTCACTGAAAGGAAGAAAAATGTGCTTGCGATCAATAGTATCTATAATAGATAAATTATGACAATTTGACCGGAATCAGAAAAATCCATTTTGTCAGTGAGAATGATTCCTAAACGTGGCTTTCTCCAGTTCAGTTGAGCACCCATGCCAGAAGGTGCTGCCTCAGCAGGCCTGAGGAGGGTGCAGGAGTCTGCTCTCTGGATGGTCTGGGCTGCAGCTAGATTTCTAACCACTCCTGGCCTCTGTATGGTAGCAGAATGGTGTAGGGGAATGTCCCGCCTCTCTTGACTGTCATTAACCACCTGGAAAACTGTTCACAGATCTCTCAGCTCTGCCATTCTGCCCTCAGCACTCTCTGGAGAGCCCCTCTGTGCTGCGGCTGCACAAGGCACTGGGGCTGGGCTGGCCCGATGGGGATGGGCCTTCAGGGAGTCACTGCCCAGTGAGAAGACGTTTGTCTCAGTAAAGTGGGACACTACCAGCAGAGCCCAAGGCAGGAATGTGTTCAAGAGTAATAGGCAACTGACCACACTGCCTTGGACACAGAGGGGTATTCCATGCTTTCTTTGCCTAGTAGGCTCAGGGAAGAAGGATTTCCAGAGCTGAGAACAGCTGTGTGGCAGTGCCAACAAGCACCTGTGGTCTCTTTACCTTTCTGCTCACCCCACAGGACAGTCTAGTAAGCAGGCTGTCATCTAAGTGAGCCGGGGGCAACTGAAGAAGCAGAGCCTACCTGCAGGGGAAGGTGCAGAGGCAAGGTACAGGCCTTACCTACCTCAGTGCCCAGGTCCTGGCAATGGGGTCATGTACACAGTGGGCAAACCCAGGTCAGACCCCACATCTTAACCAGCTTCTGAAAGATTTTGATACCATGATATTCTATAAACAGAGAAAAATGACCAGGAAAGCACAAAGCCTCACCATGGAATAAAATACATGTAGTTTAGTATACTGTTAATGTCAGCCGGCATACATATATGTAAGGCTGTGTATGATGAATTCAAGCATTCATTTTATTGTGTTTACAGAGGTTTAAATTAAAGAAGCTTCTCAAGCATCCTTAATTATATGTCTACATGTAGATACATATGCACATACAACATATAATATACAATGTGATTTTAACTCAAAGCTTACTCCCTTCTATACTAATTAAGAATAGATTCGAGAGTGGGAGCCAAGACGGTGGTGTGAGTAGAGCAGTGGAAATCTCCTCCCAAAATCCCATATATTTTGAAAATACAACAAATACAACTCTCCCTAAAAGAGAAACCAGGAGACACAGGACAACAGCCAAACTACATCCACACCTGTGAGAACCCAGTGCGCCTCGTGAAGGGGATAAAATACAAGCCCTGGCCTGGCAGGACCCGAGTGACCCTCACCCCAGCTCCCAGTGGGAGGAGAGGAGCCAGAACGGGGAGGTAGAGGGAGCCCAGGACTGCTAAATAGCCAGCCCTAACCATCCGCACCATCCACACAGTGCGTGCGTGGGGTGCTGGAAACTAGGGAAACAGGACAGTAAGACCTGTCAGCAGGTCCCTGCAGCCAACACCCCTGGGACAAAGAAAAGCGAGTGCTTTTTGAGTCTTAAAGGGACATGGACCCAACCGCTGGATGGAAGCATCCCGGGACACTTAGCCCAACAGCTGGGAATCCAGGGCAACTCTGAGCACCCTAACGCCCTGGACAGCAGTGCAGCTCGGAGGCCCCTCACAGAGATGAACAGCTTCCTGGTGGCATCGCCTCTTATGCATCTCTGCCATATCAGAGCAGCAGACCAAAGCAGGTCACACCCACAGCAACCACGGGGCTAAACTCCATTGTGGCTGGGCAAGAATCAGAAACCCCATCTGCTTGCAGCTGCCCAGCACAAGCCATTAGAGGTCGCTGTTGTCCCAGGAGAGGAAGGCCACAAACCAACAACAAGGGATGTTCTCCCAGCCATCACTTGCGCCAGCTCCACAAACTATATCGCCATGAAAAGGCACACGAATTTGATACAGACCAAAATCACAACCCCTGAGAAGGAGATAGAACTAACGAGTCTCTTCCTGAAAAAGAATTCAAAATAAAAATCATAAGCATGCAGATGGAGCTGCAGAGAAATATACAAGAGCTAAGGGATGACGTCTGGAGGGAGATTACAGAAGTGAAACAATCTCTGGAAGGATTTATAAGCAGAATGGATAATATACAAGAGGCTATTGATGGAATAGAAAACAGAGAACAGGAACGCATAGAAGCTGACACAGAGAGAGATAAAAGGATTTCCAGGAATGAAACAATATTAAGAGAACTGTGTGACCAATCTCAAAGGAACAATATCCACATTATAGGGGTACCAGAAGAAGAACAGAGAGAAAAAGGGATAGAAAGTGTCTTTGAAGAAATAATTGCTGCAAACTTTCCCAAACTGGGGGAAGAAATAATTCTTCAGACCACAGAAGTACACAGGACTCCCAACAGAAGGGACCCATGGAGGAAAACAACAAGACATATAATAATTAAAATGGCAAAGATCAAGGACAAGAACAGAGTATTAAAGGCAGCCAGAGAGAGAAAAAAGGCCACCTACAAAAGAAAACCCATCAGGTTATCATCAGACTTCTCAAAAGAAACCTTACAGGCCAGAAGAGAATGGCATGATATATTTAATGCAATGAAACAGAAGGGCCTTGAACCAAGGATACTGTATCCAGCATGATTATCATTTAAATATAAAGGAGGGATTAAACAATTCCCAGATAAGCAAAAATTGAGGGAATTTGCCTCTGACAAAACACCTCTACAGGGTATTTTAGAGGGACTGCTCTAGATGGGAGCACTCCTAAAAAGACCACAGAATGAAACAACAAACATATGAAGAATGAAGGAGAAGGAATAAAAAGGGAGAGAAATAATCATCAGACTATATTTATAATAGCTCAATAAGTGAGTTAAGTTAGATTGTAAGGTAGTAAAGAAGATAACATTGAACCTTTGGTAACCACGAATCTAAGCCCTGCAATGGAAATAAGTAGATATCTTTCAAAAATCACCCTAAATGTAAATGGACTGAATGGACCAATAAAAAGACACAGAGTAATAGAATGGATAAAAAAGCAAGACTCATCTATATGATGCTTACAAGAGACTCACCTCAAACCCAAAGACATGCACAGATTAAAAGTCAAGGGATGGAAAAAGATATTTCATGCAAACAACAGGGAGAAAAAAGTAGGTGTTGCAATACTAGTATCAGACAAAATAGACTTCAAAACAAAGAAAGTAAAGAGATAAAGAAGGACACTACATAGTGATAAAGGGCTCAGTCCAACAAGAGGATATAACCATTATAAACATATATGCACCAAATACAGAAGCACCAATATATGTGAAACAAATACTAACAGAATTGAAGGAGAAAAAGAATGCAATGCACTCATTTTGGGAGACTTTAACACACCACTAACCCCAAAGGACAGAACCACCAGTAAAGACACAGAGGCACTGAACAACACACTAGAACAGATGGACCTAATAGACATCTATAGAACTCTACATCCAAAAGCAACAGGATACACATTCTTCTCAAGTGCACATGGAACATTCTCCAGAATAGACCACATACTAGGAAACAAAACGAGCCTCAGTAAATTCCAAAAGATTGAAATCCTACCAACCAACTTTTCAGATCAGAAAGGTATAAAACTAGAAATAAATTATACAAAGAAAGCAAAAAGGCTCACAAACACATGGAGGCTCAACAACATGCTCTGAAATAATCAATGGATCAATGACCAAATTAAAATGGAGATCCAGCAATATATGGAAACAAATGACAACAACCACACAAAGCCCCAACTTCTGTGGGATGCAGTGAAAGCAGTTTTAAGAGGAAAGTATATAGCAATCCAGGCATATTTAAAGAAGGAAGAACAATCCCAAATGAATAGTCTAATGGCACAATTATCTAAATAGGAAAAAGAACAACAAATGAGGCCCAAGGTCAGCAGACAGAGGGACATAATAATGATCAGAGAAGAAATAAATAAAATTGAGAAGAGTAAAACAATAGAAAAAATCAATGAAACAGAGACCTAGCTCTTCAAGAAAATAAACAAAATAGATAAGCCTCTAGCCAGACTTATTAAGAGAAAAAGAGAGTCAACACACATCAACGGAATCAGAAATGAGAAAGGAAAAATCACGATGGACCCCACAGAAATACAAAGAATTATAAGAGAATACTATGAAAACCTATATGCTAACAAGCTGGAAAACCTAGAGAAATGGACAACTTCCTAGAAAAATACAATCTTCCAAGACTGACCCAGAAAGAAACAGAAAATCTAAACATACCAACTACCAGCAACGAAATTGAAGCAGTAATCAAAAAGCAACCCAAGAACAAAATTGCCAGGCCAGATCGATTCACCTCGGAATTTTATCAGACATAGAGAAGATATAATACCCATTCTCCTTAAAGTTTTCCAAAAAATATAAGTGGAGGGAATACTTCCAAACTCATTCTATGAAGCAAACATCATCCTCATACCAAAACCAGGCAAAGACCCCACCAAAAAAGAAAACTACAGACCAATATCCCTGATGAACGTAGATGCAAAAATACTCAACAAAATATTAGCAAACCGAAAAATACATCAAAAGGATCATACACAATGACCAAGTGGGATTCATCACAGGAAAGCAAGGATGGCACAACGTTCGAAAATCCATCAACATCATCCACCACATCAACAAAAAGAAGGACAAAACCACATGACCATCTCCATAGATGCTGAAATAGCATTTGACAAAATTCAACATCCATTCATGATAAAAACTCTCAACAAAATGGGCATAGAGGGCAAGTACCTCAACATAATAAAGGCCATATATGATAAACCCACAGCTAACATCATACTGAACACTGAGAAGCTGAAAGCTTTTCCTCAGAGATTGGGAACAAGACAGGGATGCCCACTCTCCCCACTGTTATTCAACATAGTACTGGAGGTCATAGCCACAGCAATTAGACAAAACAAAGAAATACAAGGAATCCAGATTGGAAAAGAAGTCGTCAAACTGTCACTATTTGCAGATGACATGATATTGTACATAAGAAACCATAAAGACTCCACTCCAAAACTACTAGAACTGATATCGGAATTCAGCAATGTTGCAGGGTACAAAATTAACACACAGAAATATCTGTGGCTTTCCTATACACTAACAATGAACCAATAGAAAGAGAAATCAGGAAAACAATTCCATTCACAATAGCATCAAAAAGAATAAAATACCTAGGAATAAACCTACCCAATGAAGTGAAAGACCTATACCCTGAAAACTACAAGACACTCTTAAGAGAAATTAAAGAGGACACTAACAAATGGAATCTCATCCCATGCTCATGGCTAGGAAGAATTAAATCTTCAAGATGGGCACCCTGCCCAAAGCAATATACAGATTTGATGCAATCCCTACCAAATTACCAGCAGCATTCTTCAATGAACTGGAACAAATAGTTCAAAAATTCATATGGAACGACCAAAGACCCCGAATAGCCAAAGCAATCCTGAGAAGGAAGAATAAAGTGGAAGGGATCTCGCTCCCCAACTTCAAGCTCTACTACAAAGCAACAGTAATCAAGAAAATTTGGTACTGGCAGAAGAACAGAGCCACAGACCAGTGTAAGAGAATAGAGACACCAAACATTAACCCAAACATATATGGCCAATTAATATACGATAACGGGGCTATGGACATACAATGGGGAAAGGAAAGTCTCTTCAACACATTGTGCCAGCAAAATTGGACAGCTACATGTAAGAGAATGAAACTGGATCACTGTCTAACCCCATACACAAAAGTAAATTCAAAGTGGATCAAAGACCTGAATGTAAGTCATGAAACCATAAAACTCTTTGAAAAAAACATAGGCAAAAATCTCATGGACATAAACGTGAGTGACTTCTTCATGAACATATCTCCCAGGCAAGGGAAACAAAGGCAAAAATGAACAAGTGGGACTATATCAAGCTAAAAAGCTTCTGTACAGCAAAGGACACCATCAGTAGAACAAAACGGTATCCTCCAGTATGGGAGAATATATTCATAAATGACAGATCCAATAAAGGATTGACATCCAAAATATATAAAGAGCTCACACACCTCAACAAACAAAAAGCAAAGAATCCAATTAAAAAATGGACAGAGGAGCTGAATAGACAGTTCTCTGAAGAAGAAATTCAGATGGCCAACAGACACATGAAAAGATGCTCCACATTGCTTGTCATCAGAGAAATGCAAATTAAAACCACAATGAGATATCACCTCACCAGTAAGGATTGCCATCATCAAAAAGGCAAACAACAACAAATGTTGGTGAGGTTGTGGAGAAAGGGGAACCCTCCTACACTGCTGGTGGGAATGTAAATTAGTTCAACCATTGTGGAAAGCAGTATGAAGGTTCCTCAAAATGTTCAAAATATAAATACCATTTGACTCAGGAATTCCACTTCTAGGAATTTACCCTAAGAATGCAGCACTCCAGCTTGAAAAAGACAGATGCACTGTGGATGTTTTGTTGCCCTTGTCTAGCTTTGATTAATACTTAGTCTATAGGCACACACCTGATCATCTACATTTGCCCTCTTACAGCACTAAACTATATTTTCTACCTTTATCTTGCATCTACCTACCACTTTAGCATTTTATTTAAAATAATAATAATAATAATAATAAGGGAGAAATGTGGGATTCACATATAAATCAAGTATAAAAATCAAACAAATAATCATAATTGACCTGATTGTTTATAGTTCATTATGTGTGTTCAAAATTGAAAGTTTCTGTGATGACAGCCCTTGCAGTGTTCACCATGTAAGAACTTATTCAATATGTAAGAACTTGTTCACCATGTAAAAACTTGTTCATCATGCTTCAGAAGATTGGAGACTGTTGAGAATTAGGCTTGGGGTTGATTAGTGATTGTGCATTGAGTCCCCTATACAGAATTTTATTGTTGTTAACAACCATATGATCAATAAATATGAGAGATGCCCTCTCAAAAAAAAAAAAAGACAGACGCACCCCTGTGTTTATCACTGCACTATTTACAATAACCAAGATATGGAAGCAACCTAAATGTCCATCAGTAGATGAATGGATAAAGAAGATGTGGTACATACACACAATGGAATATTACTCAGCCATAAGAAAAAAATAGATCCTACCATATGCAACAACATGGATGGAGCTAGAGGGTATTATGCTCAGTGAAATAAGCCAGGTGGAGAAAGACAAGTACCAAGTGATTTCACTCATCTGTGGAGTATAAGAAGAAAGGAAAACTGAAGGAACAAAACAGCAGCAGAATCACAGAACCCAAGAATGGACTAATAGTTACCAAAGGGAAAGGGACTAGGGAGGATGGGTGGGAAGGGAGGGACAAGGGCGGGGGAAAAAAGGGAGCATTACAATTAGCATGTATAGTGTGTGTGGGGGCACAGGGAGGGCTGTACAACACAGAGAAGACAAGTAGTGATTTTACAGCATCTTACTATGCTGATGTACAGTGACTGTGAAGGGGTATGTGAGGGGGACTTGGTGAAGGGGGGAGCCTAGTAAACATAATGTTCTTCATGTAATTGTAGATTAATGATACCAAAATTTTTAAAAAGTTGAAAAAAAAAGAATAGATTCAACTGTAAGCACATTAAAAACCCTTAATAAGAGTAAATTTGATGAGACAGAAGCTTATTTTTCTCACACATTGTATCTGAAAGTAGGCTGTTCAAACCTGGTATGTTTCCTTTACTTCCTAAAATTCTCAGTAATTCAGATTCCTTCTATTTTGCTGCTTTAGCAAATATGCCCCTCAAAGCACTTCATGGTCCAAAGTGGCTACTCCAGCTCTAGTTGCAATATCAGGAGTTCATGCCAGAGAGCAGCAGCTTGGAAGGGAAGAATAAAGGCACACCTTGGCATTTTAAGTTGTGAAACAGAACAGGGAAATAGGACAAGGGTAGTCCCATTGTAAAATCTATTTAGCCTGCACAAGAAAGGACCCACTTATTCTATTTTTTTAATTATTAAAGTATTATTGATATAATCTTATGAAGGTTTCACATGAATGACATTGTGGTTTCAACATTCATCCATGTTCTCAAGTCCTCAGAGCATCCCAATCCATTGCAGTCACTATCAGCATAGTAAGATCCTAGAGAGTCATTACTTGTCTTCTTCATGCTGTACTGCCTTCCCTGTGACCTACTGATATTGTGGGTGCTAATTATACTGCCCCTTAATCCCTTTCTCCCTCCCTTCCCACTCGCCCTACCCAGCCACTCCCCTTTGGTAATCATCAATCCCTTCTCATAGTCTATGTGTCTGCTGCTATTTTGATCCTTCAGTTTTGTTTTGTTTTTTTACTTCACAAATGAATGAAATCATTTGGTACTTATCTTACTCTTCATGGCTTATTTCACTGAGCATAATGCCCTCTAGCTCCATCCATGTTGCTGCAAATAGTAGGATGTGTTTTCTTCTTATGGTTGAATAGTATTCCATTGTGTATGTGTACCACATCTTCTTTATCCATTCATCTACTGATGGACACTTAGGTTGCTTCCATATCTTGGCTATTGTAAATAGTGCTGCAATAAACATAGGGGTGCATAAGTCTTTTTGAATCTGAGAACATGTATTCTTTGGGTAAACTCCTAGGAGTGGAATTCCCAGGTCAAATGGTATTTCTATTTTTAGTTTATCTATCTATCTATCTATCTATCTATCTATCTATCTATCTATCTATCTATCTATCTATCTATCTATCTATCATCTATCTATCATCTATCATCTATTTATTATTATTATTTTATTTTATTTTTGCTATCATTAATCTACAATTACATGAAGAACACTATGTTTACCAGGCGGCCCCCTCACCAAGTCTCTCCCCCACTACAGTCACTGTCCATCAGCATAGCAAAATGCTGTATAATCACCACCTGTCTTCTCTGTGTTGTACAGCCCTCCCCGTACACCCCCACAACACTATACATGCTAATCATAATGCACCCTTCCTTTTTCCCTACCCTTATCCCTCCCTTCCCACCCATCATCCCCAGTCCCTTTCCCTTTGGTAACTGTTAGTCCATTCTTGGTTTCTGTGATTCTGTTGCTGTTTTGTTCCTTCAGTTTTTCTTTGTTATTATACTCCACATATGAGTGAAATCATTTGGTACTTGTCTTTCTCTGCATGGCTTATTTCACTGAGCATAATACCCTCTAGCTCCATCCATGTTGTTGCCAATGGTAGGATTTGTTTTCTTCTAATGGCTGAATAATATTCCATTGTGTATATGTACCACATCTTCTTTATCCATCCATGTACTGATGGACATTTAGGTTGTTTGCATTTCTTGGCTATTGTAAATAGTGCAGTGATAAACATAGGGGTGCATCTGTCTTTTTCAAACTGGAGTGCTGCATTCTTAGGGTAAATTCCTAGAAGTGAAATTCCTGAGTCAAATGGTATTTCTATTTTGAGCATTTTGAGGAACCTGCATACTGCTTTCCACAATGGTTGAACTAATCTACATTCCCACCAGCAGTGTAGGAGGATTCCTCTTTCTCCACAACCTCACCAACATTCGTTGTTGTTTGTCTTTTGGATGGTAGCCATCCTTACTGGTGTGAGGTGATATCTCATTGTGCTATTATTTGCATTTCTCTGATGACAAGCAATGTGGAGCATCTTTTCATGTGTCTTTTGGCCATCTGAATTTCTTCTTATAGAACTGTCTATTCAGCTCCTCTGCGCATTATTTAATTCGATTATTTGTTTTTTGTTTGTTGAGGTGTATGAGCTCTTTATATATTTTGGATATCAACCTTTTATTGGTTCTGTCGTTCATGAACATATTCTCCCATACTGTAGGATACCTTTTTGTTCTATTGGTGGGGTCCTATACTGTACAGAAGCTTTTCAGCTTGATGTAGTCCCACTTGTTCATTTTTGTTTTTGTTTCCCTTGCCTGGGGAGATATATTCAAGAAGAGGTCACTCATGTTTATGTCTAAGAGATTTTTGCCTATGTTTTTTTCTAAAAGTTTTATGGTTTCATGACTTATGTTCAAGTCTTTAATCCATTTCGAATTTACTTTTGTGTATGGGGTTAGACAGTGATCCAATTTCATTCTCTTACGTGTAGTTGTCCAGTTTTGCCAGCACCATCTGTTGAAGAGACTGTCCTTTCCCCATTGTATGTCCATGGCTCCTTTATTGTATATTAATTGACCATGTATGTTTGGGTTAATGTTTGGAGTCTCTATTCTGTTCCATTGTTCTGTGGCTCTGTTGTTGTACCAGTACCAAATTGTCTTGATTACTGTGGCTTTGTAGTAGAGCTTGAAGTTGGGTAGTGAGTCCCCCCCCCCAACTTTATTCCTCCTTCTCAGGACTGCTTTGGCTATTCAGGGTCTTTGGTGTTTCCATATGAGTTTTTGAACTATTTGTTCCAGTTCATTGAAGAATGTTGTTGGTAATTTGATAGGGGTTGCATTGAATCTGTATATTGTGTTGGGTAGGATGGACATTTTGACAATATTAGTTCTTCCTAGCCAGGAGCATGGGATGAGTTTCCATTTGTTAGTGACCTCTTTAATTTCTCTTAAGAGTGTCTTATAGTTTTCAGGGTATAGGTCTTTCACTTCTTTGGTTAGGCTTATTCCTAGGTATTTTATTCATTTTGATGCTATTGTGAATGGAATTGTTTTCCTGATTTCTCTTTCTATTGGTTCATTGTTAGTGTATAGGAAAGCCACAGATCTCTGTGTACTAATTTTGTATCCTGCAACTTTGCTGTATTCCGATATCAGTTCTAGTAGTTTTGGAGTGGAGTCTTTATGGTTTCTTATGTACAATATCATGTCATCTGCAAATAGTAACAGTTTGACTTCTTCTTTTCCAATCTGGATTCCTTGTATTTCTTTGTTTTGTCTAATTGCTGTGGCTAGGACCTCCAGTAGTATGTTGAATAACAGTGGGGAGAGTGGGCATCCAGGTCGTGTTCCCAATCTCAGAGGAAAAGCTTTCAGCTTCTCAGTGTTCAGTATGATGTTAGCTGTGGGTTTATCATATATGGCCTTTATTATGTTGAAGTACTTGCCCTCTATACTCATTTTGTTGAGAGTTTTTATCATGAATGGATGTTGAATTTTGTCAAATGCTTTTTCAGCATCTATGGAGATGATCATGTGGTTTTTGTCTTTCTTTTTGTTGATGTTGTGGATGATGTTGATGGATTTTCGAATGTTGTACCATCCTTGCATCCCTGGGATGAATCCCACTTGGTTGTGGTGTATGATCCTTTTGATATATTTTTGAATTCAGTTTGCTAATATTTTGTTGAGTATTTTTGCATCTACGTTCATCAGGGATATTGGTCTGTAGTTTTCTTTTTGGTGGGGTCTTTGCTTGGTTTTGGTATGAGGGTGATGTTTGCTTCATAGAATGAATTTGGGAGTATTACCTCCTCTTCTATTTTTTGGAAAACTTTAAGGAGAAAGGGTATTATGTCTTCTCTGTATGTCTGATAAAATTCTGAGGTAACTCCATCTGGCCCTGGGATTTTGTTCTTGGGTAGTTTTTTGATTACCATTTCAATTTCATTGCTGGTAATTGGTCTGTTTAGATCTTCTGTTTCTTTCTGGGTCAGTCTTGGAAGATTGTATTTTTCTAGGAAGTTGTCCATTTCTCCTAGGTTTTGCAGCTTGCTGGAGTATAAGTTTTCATAGTATTCTCTAATAATTCTTTGTATTTCTGTGGGGTCCATCTTGATTTTTCCTTTCTCGTTTTTTATTCTGTTGATGTGTGTTGACTCTCTTTTTCTCTTAATAAGTCTGGCTAGAGGCTTAGCTATTTTGTTTACTTTCTTGAAGAACCAGCTCTTGGTTTCATCGATTTTTTTCTATTGTTTTATTCTTCTCAATTTTATTTATTTCTTCTCTGATCTTTATTATGTCCCTCCTTTGGCTGACTTTAGGCCTCATTTGTTCCTCTTTTTCCAATTTCAATAATTGTGACATTAGACTATTTATTTTGCATTGTTCTTCCTTCTTTACATGTGCCTGTATTGCTATATACTTTCCTCTGTAGACTGCTTTTGCTGCATACCACAGAAGTTGGGGCTTTGTGTTGTTGTTCTCATTTGTTTCCATACAGTTGCTGGATCTCCATTTTAATTTGGTCATTGATTCATTGATTATTTAGGAGCAAGTTGTTAAGCCTCCATGTGTTTGTAAGCCTTTTTGATTTCTTTGTACAGTTTTTTTTCTAGTTTTATACCTCTGTGGTCTGAAAAGTTGGTTGGTAGGATTTCAATGTTTTTTAATTTACTGAGACTCTTTTTGTGGCCTAGTATGTGGTCTATTCTGGACAATGTTCCATGTGCACTTGAGAAGAATGTGTATGCTGTTGCTTTTTGATGTAGAGCTCTATAGATGTCTATTTAGTCCATCTGTTCTAGTGTGTTGTTCAGTGCCTCTGTGTCCTTACTTATTTTCTGTCTGGTGGATCTGTTTTTTGGAGTGAGTGGTTTGTTGATGTCTCCCAAAGTGAATGCATTGCATCCTATTTCCTCCTTTAATTCTTTTAGTATTTGTTTCACATATGTTGGTGCTCCTGTGTTGAGTGCATATATAATTATAATGTTTATATCCTCTTGTTGGGCTGAGCCCTTTGTCATTATGTAATGTTCTTTATTTCTTCCTACTTTTTTAGTTTTGAAGTCTATTTTGTCTGTTACTAGTACTGAAACACCTGCTTTTTTCTCCCTATTGTTTGCATGAAATATCTTTTTCCATCCCTTGACTTTTTTATCTGTGCATGTCTTTGGGTTTGAGGTGAGTCTCTTGTAAGCAGCATATAGTCGGGTCTTGCTTTTTTATCTATTCTATTACTCTGTGTCTTTAGATTGGTGCATTCAGTCCACTTACATTTAGGGTGATTATTGAAAGATATGTAGTTATTGCCATTGCAGGCTTTAAGTTTATGGTTATGAAGTTTTCAAGGGTAGCTTCTTTACTATCTTACTGCTTAACTTAACTCGCTTATTGAGCTATTATAAACATTGTCTGATGATTCTTCATTTCTCTGCCTTCTTATTCCTCCTGCTCCATGCTTGGTGTTTTATTTTGTGGTCTTTTTAGGAGTGCTCCCATCTAGAGCATTCTCTCTAAGATACCCTGTAGAGGTGGTTTGTGGGAGGCAAAGTCCCTCAACTTTTGCTTGTCTGGGAATTGTTTAATCCCTCCTTCATTTTTAAATAATAATTGTGCTGGATACAGTATTCTTGGTTCAAGGCCCTTCTGTTTCATTGCATTAAATATATCATGCTATTTTCTTCTGGCCTGTAAGGTTTCTTTTGAGAAGTCTAATGATAGCCTGATGGGTTTTCCTTTGTAGGTGACCTTTTTTTTCCTCTCTGACTGCCTTTAATACTCTGGCCTTGTCTTTGATCTTTGCCATTTTAATTATTATGTGTCTTGTTGTTGCTCTTCTTGGGTCCCTTGTCATGGGGGTTCTGTGTGCTTCCGTGGTCTGAGAGGCCATTTCCTCCCCCAGTTTGGGTAGTTTTCAGCAATTATTTCTTTAAAGACATTTTCTATCCCTTTTTCTCTCTCTTCTTCCGGTTTTCCTATCATGCAAATATTGTTCCATTTCGATTGGTCACACAGTTCTCTTAATATTGTTTCATTCCTGGAGATCCTTTTATCTCTCTCTGCCTCAGCTTCTCTGCATTCCTGTTCTCTGATTCCTGTTCTCTAGTACATTAATGGTCTCTTCCATCTTGTCCATTTTGCCTTGAAGTCCTTCCCAAGATTGTTTTATTTCTGTATTCTCCCTCCTTAGCTCTTGCATATATCTCTGCAAGTCCATCAGAATGGTTATGACTTGTATTTTGAATTCTTTTTCAGGAAGATTGTTTAAATCTATCTCCCCAGACTGCTTCTCAGTGAAGTATGTGGAGGATGTCTGGGTTAGTCTGGTTTGAATCAAATTTTTCTGCCTTTTCATGTCGATAAATGCAGTAGTATGTTGTTGGCTTGTCTTTCAGCTGGGAGAATCAAGATCCTTTCCACTTGCTCCTTGCCTTTTTTTCCTGGGACAATGGTGACCCCTAGCGGCTTGTGTTGGGCAGTTGCGCGTAGACTGGGTCTCTGTTTCTTGCCCGGCCACTATGAAGGAAGCTCCTTTGCTGTGGGCGTGGCCAGTCTCAGGCTGCTGCTCTGGTATGGCGGGGCGTGCTGGAGGTGGAACTGGTGGGGGGCTGTTAATCACCATGAGGGGTCTCAGAGCGGTGCTGCCACCCAGAGGGTTAGGGCTCCTGGAGTTCCCCAGGATTCCCAGCTGCTGGGCTAAGTGTCCCAGGATGTTTCTGTCCAGCTGTGGGGTCCCTGCCCCTTTAAGACTTTCAAAAAGCACTCACTTTTCTTTGTCCCATGGGTGCCAGCTGCAAGGACCCACTCGCAGGTTTTACTGTCCCGTTTTGCTAGTTTCCTGTACTCCTTGCACTGTGTGTCTGCGCTCCCAGTCTGGATGGCTAGGGGTAACTATTTAGCAGTCCTGGGCTCCCTCTCCCTCCCTGCTCTGACTCCTCTCCTCCCACTGGTAGCTGGGGTGAGGGGTCCTCGGGTCCCACCTGCCGGGCTGGGGCTTGTATCTTATCCCCTTCGTGATGTGCTGTGTTCTCGCAGGTGTGGATGTAGTCTGGCTCTTGTCCTGTATCTTCTGGTCCCTGTTTTAGGGATAGTTGTATTTGTTGTATTTTCAAAAATTTGTATGTTTTTGGGAGGAGATTCCCACTGTCCTACTCATGCCACCATCTTGGCTCTGCCTGTATTTTTAGTTTTTTGAAGAACCTCCATATTGCTTTCCACAATGGTTGAGCTAATTTACATTCCCACCAACAGTACAGGAGGGTTCCTGTTCACTACACGCTCACCAGCTTTTGTTGTTGCTTGTCTTTTGGATGTTGGCCATCCTAACTGGTGTGAGGTGATATCTCATTGTGGTTTTTATTTGCATTTCCCTGAAAATTAGTGATGTGGAGAATCTTTTCATGTGCCTATTGGCCATCTGAAATTTTTCTTTGGAGATGAGTCCATTCATATCCTCTGTCCATTTTTTAAGTGGTTTAATTGCTTTTTGCATGTTGAGATGTGTGAGTTCTTTATATATTTTATATGTTAACCCCTTATCTGGTAAGTTGTTTACGAATATATTCTCCCATACTGTAGGATGCCTTTCAGTTCTGCTGATGGTGTCCTTTGCTGTACAGAAGATTTTAGTTTGATGTAGTCCCATTTGTTCATTTTTTATTTAGTTTCCCTTGCCCCAGCAGATATGTTCAGGAAAAAGTTGCTTATGTTTATATTCAAGAGGTTTTGCCTATGTTTTCAGGACCCACTTATTTTTTAACTTAATTTATATGCTATTCTTCCTCTTCTCCCAGCTCATTAATCAGTTGAGTAACTTTGTAACCAGGAACAGAGACAGATCTTTACAGTGTAAACATACCTACTGTGGGTAAAGAATGCCAAGATCCAGATCAACACATAACTAAATAACCCTATCTTTTGACAAAACTTCAAAGGAATTAATCACTTGTATGTATCATGCCTTATATTGACCCCCTACCCAAAAGGCTCTATAAAACCCCAAACCCTAAACCCTAATTATTTTCATAAATTTTTTTCAAGACAAAGACAGAACTGGCTGACCTCTACCTCCAGTGGTGTCTTCATCTCTTCACTATTTCATTCACCTTTCTAGTCTTAAAATATAGTCCTTTTCTCTGTTCTTTTTTGATCTCAGCCCTGTAGGGAGGCAGCAGCAGGAACCTCCAAGTAGGGTGGGGCTTGCGCTCTCCTGCCACTTCGGTGACATGGACAGTACTGCAGCCATTAAACATGTTCTTTAGCAGCCTGCCCGAAAATGTCTCCTTTCCTTGTTTTGGGAAGTTCTCAGAACATAATCTCAGTCCATTCAGAGCTCCACAGATCCTCCAAATGCTGAGATGGTAGGGATGTGGTTCCCACACAGTTCAGATTAGGTGGGCACTGGACGCCAGGAGTCCCTGGCTTTAGGAGTTGGCAGGGGATTGCACAATGTTGAGCAGGAGTTCAGTGAGTGTCCCTTTTACTCTTTGGTTCTTGTTTGCTCTCTGCTGTCATGGCTGCACAAATAAGGGTCACTTTTCCAGGCACTATGCAACTCTGACACTTGCTACTGCTCTCATTTTGATGAATTCTTTTCTTATCTGTATGCATTTGACCTGTTTTCGAATTCTTACACTATCAAGGTCAAGAGCCCTCCCTCCCCTGGAGTTGAGGTTTCACAGAGCCAGCAGGAGAGACCTCCCTAGGAGGGGTTGCCTGGACCTCCAACTGCCCTTGCAGCAGTTGTGTGGCACTCTTATTTGTATTCCATTGGCTGGAATTCAATCATATAGTCACATGGAGCAGCCAAGAACACTGGAGAATGTAATCTGTACTCTAGGCAGCCATATGATCTAGGATAAAGTTCAGTGGCTCTGTTACTAAAGGAAGAAGGGGACAGAGAGCAGGCTTGGCTTCCTCATCTCACTGAGGAATCACTGACATGTCTGGGGGATGCAGATTCCTACTGCTCCTCATTCCCTGTTCTGTGTCTCAGTGATTCTCCTCTGCAATCCCTGGGAAACCATGTCCATGCAAGTGGTCTGAAATGACATTTCCCTGTATTTTCAGAGAGAGGAGAATGGGCGCTGTGGCATTTTTATTTGTCATTTTCCAGGCTCCACCTCACTGTTGAGGTGTGCCGATTGTAATGCCTGGAAGGGCTGAGCTGGCATGGAGGACCCCAGAAAGGGCAGATGCTGGGGATCCCTGTTCCTAAATCAGCAGCATAGAGTAGATACAATCTAGGCTTTTAAGAAGACTTGCTTTTCTCCCATGCATCATTCTCTCTAAAGGGAAAGCTGCAGTTGCTTATTACCAGGAAGTGGTTTCCTGTCTTTAGTTCTCCTTTTCTCTCTCCCTGTCTCCACCTCTCTCTCTCTGCATAATTTTAACAGTTGGGATGGTGACATGGGCAGCAGGAGATTAGCGTCTAGGTTATGGAGCACCTGAGAAAGGCTCTCTCACTTCCCGGAAGCTTCGGGCTCTGGTGGCACTTGTCTGGCTCAAACAAACAGACCCCCATGTCTTGTGAGTTTGTTCTCTAACTGTAGGTGTGCATTATATATACAAACTATGGGGAACCCCTTAGAGCTTCAGGGAATGAGCATGGTAGACCTGGAATTTAGTACAGAACTGAAAAGCACACTGTTGCACCGAGAGGGAAATAGACTGTTTCCAAGTTTAACAGTGATTCCACCTTTGTGCAGAGATTTCAGAGAACACAGCTTCACAGTGCCACACCCAGTGGCCTGGCTCTCCTCCTTAGATGCCTGGGTGCTGCAGAGCCACAGCAAAGCTGGCTGCTCCCACCATTTGTAGGTGGGGGCAGAAACTGTCCCTATCCCCGCTTTGTCTCCTAACCACCAGTGGGGTGGGTCCAGCTCTCTCTAGGAATGGCCGCTTTGCTCCGGACCACAGGGAGGGAGCTGCAGGAAGATCACAGGCTGCTGGGACTGACTGTGGTCACCACCTGTCCCTTCAGGGGCTGCATTTTAATCAGCTCTTCAATATGTGTGCCCTGAGGGTTTCTATCCCAGCCTCCTTGGGGGAGGAAGGAGACTGAAGGTCAGAGTTCTGACTCTCAGCTCTGGTAAATTTTTATCAGGTCCCCTAAGAAACTTCTTTTGACTCTCTGTAGTTTTCCCTGAGTGAAGGAAAAACACCCTACTCTTTCCTTAAAGCCTAGATTTTCCCAAGAGATTTTAAGTCTGGTTTTCAGAGCACAGTTTTTATATTGCTGTATTTCTTTGTAAAAATACCTCATGGATATATTGCTCCATTTCCTGGGTTTATAAGTTTATTCCCTGAAAACCATACCAATTAACTTACTTCAACCCTTGTCACCAGAACTGTTTATTTGTATGGTGATTACATTTCTGAACCCTAAATCAGAATTGATTATCTAATGCATATTTAGAAAACAAATAGTTTAAATAGAAACTGACCTGGTAAATCTGAGATACTTGGTTGATAAATCGTTTGGGTCCAGTTAGCCAAGATTGTGATTTTGAGGGCTTTTCCCTGTGACATGAATACTAATAAAACTTACTGTGCACTTTCGATGTTCCAAGTGAATGGACTAAATGCTTTAAAGACAACGCTTTGGCAGAATTGTTGCAACTAGCTGGGGACTGGCAATATGAAATGGCTACCTACATGCCATTTATGACCCATCTCTTGTCTTTCTCTAATTTAAAGGCAGGCAGCAAACACAGCAATCTTTCCATATTTCCCTGCAGCTAGGGATGATCATGTGACACATATCTGACTAATGCCACATAAGCAAAAATTTTTTTTCTATGGAGAAAATAATGAAGCTTCATGGCAGAAGGCTTGGTCTTTTCTGCCTTCCTTCTGCCTGGACTGCAGCCTCAAAGCCTGGAGGGGTAGCTTGAGGATGAAAGTTATAAGTCTGAGATGGTGGCAAAGGAAGTGAGAAAGAGCCTGAGTGTCCGGTGGCAGCGCTGAGCACCCCACTGGCCCCGGACTGCACACTGTGGGACTTGTAGCTGTGTGAGATGAACAGTATTCTTTCTGGGTAAGTCTAGGGTAACTGAGTGCTCTGTTAGCTGCAGCTAAATCATAGCAAATGCATAACTTTTCACAGAAGGGACCCAGGTTTCAAGAGATTGTCCCTTGCTCTGTCTGCACAGCCTACCAGTGGTAACGCTGGGGTTGCAGGTGTGTCCATCTCTAACTCCTGTGCTGGACCAGTATGCTCTTTTCCTCTTTAAGAACCAACCAGCGGATAGTCTGGAGCTATCCAGGGGCTCCCAAGCCTCCTGCCACGACCTTACCACTTCCCTCTGCTCCTCACATAGTCCTGAGACTTCAGCATCCCTAAGCAAGTCCAGAACCTTCTCAGGATTGAGTGGGTACACTGCTCCCGAGATGTCAGTGTGTCCTAGAGAAGGCACATGCCCCAGTCCCAGCCCTGCCATGGTCCAGCAGTCTCCCTGACCCCTTACTAATTAATTTCACAGCATAACTTGTATGTGGCCTTCAGGTACCTGTCCGTTTTCTAAGGAGAGGAATCCAGTTTTTGGTTACTTTGAAAGAACTCATGTTACCTTTTTCAAAAACCACTCAGGGGTCTACAGGTAAAGTGGAACCCTTGCTGATGGTCTTCCCAGGCCCCTTGAAATATTCAAACCCACTGGGCCCATCTGTCTGCTTGGGCCTTCTCAGACAATGGGGCTAAGGAGGCCCACCTATGTCACACCATGCCTCAGGGGCCCTGTGACCCTGGCCGCCCCAGTATTTACATCAAGAGGACAGTGAGGAACTTGTTCACTAAGAAACTATTACAGAGTTTCTTCCCTGTGAAGAACCTTGGGAAAAATATGTCTCCCTCCCTAGGAGGGAGAAATGCTCATCTCCTGAGGAGCTGACTGGATTTTATCTCCTGAGCACTGGGACTCACGTAATTGGTTTTATTATCCTGACTGAGTCACCTGGAAGGAAGCATTGTGCCCAGTCAGGTCACTAATCCCTTTTGCCCCTATCTTCCCTCCATTTTGATTTATTTTTAAAACTCTGTTGCATGCATATTTTTGGAGGCCACCTGACCCCCCCCCCTTTTTTTAATGACAGCACTATGTAAATAAATAAAATTTCACCTACCTCAGGACTTCACTGAGTGCTTCTTACTTGGCTGCTCTTTTACTATTGCCAACTTTCCTCAGCCTAGGGGAGTCCCCAGGCACCAGCAAAAATCTGTTGGGTAGTGACAGCTTGTCCATTGCTCACACAGACTGAAGCCAGCATCCACTGAGAGTATTGAATCGAGGAAAAGAAATGTGAGGACACCTGTCAAAAAGAGATGGACACAAGGCTTCCCAAATGCAGTTAAGTGATTTGACAGGCAATTATTTTCTCATTCAGCCTAATCTAAACATGCAAAGCTTGGCAGGCAGTTTGCAGGTAAATGCTCTTATCAGTGGAGTGCCTATCTGACACCTGGTAACTCCAGCCACTGTGATGATTCAGAGAGTCTTGCCAAGCAGGATGCCTGCAACCTGAGCCCAGGGTGGCTGGCAGAGTCACCATCTTTGTCAAGTGGCCCTGCTATCGAAGTGGGTTGTCAAAATGTATGGCCTGGGATGTTAAGACCCTGGGATTCTAAGAGTGGATCTTCATGTTAAGTGAGGGGGGAAAATAATAAGAACAGAGATCTTGATCCTTCACGTTTACAGGGCCTTCTGAGGGGCCCACAGATCTCCATCCCCTTATTATCATTAGTTCTATGCCCTATGCCCATGGAAGACAGGAAGGAGGCAGACACACTGCCTTCTTTTACAGAGGTTTCTGTATATATATATATAATTGGTAAATAGCATTACCGATTATACACATAACATAAAATGTACTGTCATAACTATTTTTAAGTATATAGTTCAAGATATTAAATATATTTATGATGTTCTATAACTATCACTTCCATCCATCTCCAGAATTCTTTTCATCATGTAAAATTGAAACTCTATATTTGTTAAATAATGATTCCCCATTCCCTGTCTCCAGTCCCTGGTAACCAACATTCTGCTTTCTGTCTCTATAGTTTTAACTACTATAAGTATCTCATGTAAGTGAAATCATGCAGTATTTGTCCTTTTGTGGCAGCTTGTTTCACTCAGCATAATGTCTTCAAGGCTCACCCATGTTGTAGCATGTGTCAGAATGTTCCTCCTTTTCTAAGGTGGAGTAATACTCATTGTCACTGGACACTTGAGTTGCCTTCATGGTTTAGCTATTATGAATAGTACCTTTATGAACATGGGTGTACAAATATAACTTTGAGAACTGCTTTCAGTTCTTTTGGGTGTGTACCACAAGTGACATTGCTAGATCATTTGGTAATTCCATTTTTAAATTTTTTGAGGAATTGCTGTTTCCCATGGCAGGTGGTCCATTTTACATTCACACCAATAGTGTATAAGAGTTCTAGTTTCTCCATATCCTTACCAACACTTGTTATGCCCTGAATTTTTCTCACTTTTTTTTAGTAATAGTCATCCCAGTGGATGTAAAGTGGTATCGTGTAGCTTTGATTTGCATTTCCCTAAGAAGTTAATGATGTTGAGCATCTTTTCGTGTTTTTTTTCCCACCATTTGTATATCTTCTCTGGAGAAATACCTATTCAAGTCCTTTGCCCCCTTTATAAATGGGTTGTTTCTTTTCTTGTTGAGTTTTAGGGGTTCTTTATATATTCTGGATGTTAATCCTTTATCAGATACATGATCTGCAAATATTTACTCCTAATTCTGTGGACTGCCTTTTTGCTGTGTTGACAGGGTCTGGAGGTCAGAAATCCTAAAATCAAGGTTTCAGCAGGGCTGTGTTCCATCCGAGGGCTCTAAGGGGGAACATGTTTCCTTGCCTCTTCCAGCTTCTAGAAGCTACTTGCATTCCTTGGTTCATGGCTCCTTCCACCATCTGCAAAAGCAGCAGTGGTTTATGGAGTCCCCACATCTCATCCCTCCGCTCTTGCTTCCAGTGTCCCATCCCTCTCTGATGCTCCTCTTCTGATTCCCGCTTCCACTTATAAGGACCCTTGTGACCTCATTGGGCTCACTCCGATAATCCAGAATAATCTCTCCATCTCAAGAGTATCTGGTTAGCAAATTTAGCTCTGTCTGCAATTGTGGATTCCCTTTTGCCATGGAACCTAACATAACCACAGATTCCAGGGCATGGATATCTTTGAAGGCCATTATTCTGCTTACTACACTGGAAAATGCATGCCTTAAAAAAAAAAACCCTCACATGCACTGAAACCTAGAATTTTAACATCAGAGAGCCATTCCTTTTTGTCAAGGTGCCCCTATAGAAGAAACCAGTATACTTTTAAGAACCTTGACTTATTTAGCTCCTTTGATGCTGATTTTCTGTGGGTAAAATTGTAATATTTCTAGAATATCTCACCTGGCTTTAGTGCATCTGCATATCAACAGGTGTTCCTCAGGAGTGGAGAAAGGTTAATTTCCATATCAATGGGTACTTACCCTTGTGGCAACCGAGGGCTTATCTGAACCTGAGAGGTTGGGAGAGGCCTCGCTTGCTTTTGCTGAAGCAGAAAAGAGACAGTCCTGGACTGCAGTTTGTAAGCAATAAACGGGTTTCAAACTTTATTTCTCCCTTTCACCGATTTCAGTTTTAGAGGTATTTTGCCCCAGGATTTCCTTTCCCCAGAGTTACAGTTTCATATTGTAAGTAACTCTAGTAATAGAGAATTATAACCCACACAATCAAGTATAGATGAGCTCATATTTTGCTCCTAGACTCATAATCTTTTAGCTCTCAGATGGTGAAGCTTATTTATTTATTTATTTATTTTGATTCATTGACACTCTTTGTTATAAGATGCTTACAGCTGCGAGTCTTCAGCTTTCTCATGCTAGTATTAGAGTCTAAGTCCCATAATTGTCAGTAGAAAGACACAAATGAACTAAGGTGCTTCTTCTGAAATCCTCCTAAATTCTAACTGAATCTTGTAAAACGTGTAGTGCTTATGGATCAGAATGATATTGAGGATGAAGCATGCAATTTTGAGGCTGAAAGAACTGAGTTGAAAGCCATCTTTATGATTTATCCCTGTGTGAACTTTGACCAGATACTTATGTGCTCTCAACCTCAGTGTCTTAATCTGTGACATGTATTTTTCCATACATTGTAGAGTTGTAATGATGGCGATAGATGGTATAAATAAAACCACTCCTCATAGTCCATGCTCAACGCATGGTGGCCATTATCACTCCAGTATGTGCACCCAATAGGGAATGGCCATTTTCTATGCTGGTCTCTGCAAGGAGTTCAAAGAAAAATAAAACACAGTAACTGCTATGGAAGGTATTTGGTGTATAATAAGAATTCACAGTGGCAAACAAAAAAGGGAGATAAGTGATTTTGACCAGATCTTGTTTTTCTGAGGTTCAGTTCTCTAATCTAAAAAATAATGAACTAAATTTGATGGTCTTTAATGTTTCTTCCAGGCCTGACATTCTGCAGTTCTAAGAAGTATCTTGATTGTTCTCAATAAGACTAACCCATGAAACAAATAATACTTTCACCACTTAAAACTACTGGCTATATATGAATCCCCAAAAGTGTGTGCAAAGAATGTAAAGTTATGTCCAGTACTGACTTTAGGACCTTGCAAGCTACATAACTGTCATTCAACCACATCACTTTTAATGTTTCCTTTGGACTCACCTTTGGGCCAAAAGATACTGTGAACCAGAACAAAATGCAGGCAGCAGATCTGGAGAGAAATTGCACACAAAACACAAAGGAGGCATTTGCTCTGGCCATGAAAATGGGCCAAAAGGGAAGCATTTAATACAATTGACTTAGCACAGAGCTAAATTATAGTCACTGAATTCCAGCAGTGCTGAACTGGCCACCCAAAACTAATGAAAATCTGCCATTTGTTCCCAATATTTTCTGATACATTTCATTTTTTGTCCTTCTCTTTGGGAAAAAAACAGGAGGTTTTCAGCTTGGGCTCTTTGTATTCAAGGCTTTCTTTTAATGTGTAATTGTCTACCAGATCACGGCAAGAACAAATTATATGTCAACCAATGATTTCACAACAGAACTAATTTCCATCTGTAGAAAGAGGCAAAAGGTGGCAATGTGCTCTTTCCCAGGAACATCCTCTCATGCAGAGTGATGGATTCAAGTGCAAAGCTTAAGCAGATCAAGCCCAGAAACAGCCAAAAGAGACAGGTTGTGAATTAGAGGCTGCCCACAGTGACAGCTCCCTGACTGAAATAGAAGGGCTGGAAAGATGATCCTAGGGAGGGCAAATGACATTTGTTTGTGGAAGTACTAACAGGAGAGCCAGCAAACTCAAACCCCATGGAAAATAAGAGTCCATGTCTGATACTCACAAATAGAGAGGAGGTTGTTGTCAATGTGAGACTTACATACTTTGGGAATTAGAGCTCTTAGTTGATAGTGATGCACAATAAATGCTAGCTGACAAATATTTACAGACTACTTATGGGATCAACCCTGTTGGGTTGTCTCTCAGTGTCCCATGGGGAAGGCCTGGTATCAGAAATGACCTGCCTGATATCTGGACAAAGATTTTGAAAATTAGAGGAACAACATGGATTTTATTATTTCCCTTCTGCCTCTCATTCTAATTATCATATGACTAGCAATGATAGGAAGTTGACTGGAAACTATTTCTGAAGGTAATGTCAGCATAAGAATTAATTATAGATCCACCCTTTATTTCCCTGTCTTGGGGTTTTGTCTCTTCTATGACCAAGCTGCTGCTTTTCATCTCTTCTGAGGTGTTCCCAAAGGGAGATTTAGCATATTTCAGAGTTTTACTTTTGAAACAATTGCATCTGCTCTTTTCCGGGTTGACAACGTGAATAGATTGTTGCAGGATCGGAAGCTTATACTTGCTCAAGGTTGGAATCAATTAACAAAATTGGCCCTTAATCTCTTGCTCCTACTCCAGGTCCCATGGGGTGCATGTAAGTTTATTTATGCAATTCTCACTTTTAATAATTCTAAAATAAAGATGCAATTGGATAAAAGTGAAAATATGAACATTTTGAAGGTTTGCTTTGCACAATCATCAGTTAAATAGTTACTTAATAAAAGAAAGTGAGAAGGAGAAAGAGAAAACAAACCAAAAGGAATGAGAGGGAGAGAGGAGGGGTACTGGGGTGGGGTGGGGACGACAAGGGAGTGGGAACTGCCTGCCTAAAGGTAACTGCTCTGATCATCATCTAATGCAGCCCCAGCATTATTTTAAGGAAGCAGCCTTCCCCTTAATCGGAACCACATTTAGGCTGGAAAGTTCACTGGGCTCAGGCTTGGCTCAGTCCTGAGTCTTTTTTTAAAGGTAGCTTTAACATCAAAGCCTTTTTAATTCCTTACCTTCAGTTATTCAGAAAGATCAGTTTTCCCTTCATAACTTCCATGTTCACCTCTTTCTTATCCTTTGTCTCTTGATTATTATGGGGGTGGGCAGGGGGCTGAAGAGAAAAGACCTTCCTATAAACAGCAATTTTTATTTATTTTCTTATTAGAAGTATACACCAAATATTACGCAGGACATATTTACACTAAAAAAAAATCTGTTGTTTACTGAAAGTTCAAATGTAACTCATCATCCCATGTTTTTATTTGCTAAGGGCAGCAACCTGTTCAGGGGCTTCTGCCTCATGGGCTGCCTTGGGCACTGCCCTTGAGAGGCTTACCTGGAATCCTGTGGCCAGCTTCCCCTGCCCCAGACTCCAAAGGGGCTTCCTGTGTCTCAGAGGTGCTGCAAACACAGCAAAACTCCTTCCAAAATGGGGAGTGAACATTTCCTTTCTACCACCCTACTCTCCCTGCAGAATCTCCTGCCCTTTAAATTCAGCATTTGTAAAAAAGCTGCATCTCATTAAATGACATGATGTTACACACAAATCCTTCCAACTAGATCTTTAAAAAACATCATGCTTTTGTTTCTTTTTACCATACTCTGAATTCCAAAGCACACATAGGCAGAAGTGTCTGAGCTTTTAAAGAAATACAGTATCTGCTTGCCAGTATTTTTCCACTTGGTAGCCATAGTTGTGCTGCGTGGATGCACCTAGCAGTTCTCTGCTCTACTCTGAGCACTTTTCCTGCGTCACCCAGAACACAGGGCACTGCACATCCCCAAGATGAGAAGAGAGAACCTCCTACTAGAAGTCTCTTGTGTACTTAACTTCCACATGAAGGACTGGACAAGAATGTAAAAGTTGATTAGACTCATCACTCTGCTTCTTAGTGGGAAGGAATTTGAGACATATCATTACTTTTACCGACTTAGTGTCTATATAACCTATTCACTCCAAGTGGCATGAGCATGAGCAGTCGATAATTTGATAAATATACATAGAAACAGACATATATGCATGTGTATTACCTGCTTCTTTCTGAACTGGTTCGTTCAGCAGACAAGGAGTGAAAGGGACCTGAGGAAGCTGCACAGCTCCCGCACGGGAAATGCCCCTGCCTAAACATGGTGGCAGTTCTTCCGAGTGAATTTTACAGGGAGTATCATGAAATGGTTAGTGACTTTCTTCTTGTTGGTGAGGGTACAAGAGAAGCAGCTGTATGAGCTCTGCCATAGCCACTCCAACTGCAAGTGAAGAGGAGCAGAGAAGTAATGGGGTATGTGTGAGGTGTCCGTGGCAGCAGGATGCCCTGTGTGTACAGCTAGTGTGAGGATCTCAGGAGAGACAGGGTGGAAGGCCAGGTGGAGGGAGCAGCTGCAGCCACGGTGGGTGGGAAACAGGCTGAACTGGGGCATGTGGGAGAAAGGAGGGTAGGGCTCCCCAGGCTCCATCCCTCCTGGCCACACTGACGGGCAATGTTTTGCTAAGGTCACCAGAGTGGGCAGGTGCTGGACAAGCTGAGGTGCTGGAAGAGAGAGGCTGAGGCCTGTGAATAAGCTCAGGCATGGGCTGCAGACCTTTTGGCTCAACCACTGCCTAGGGATGTGACCTGACCTAAATCTGCAGCCAGTTTGAAGAGAACTCTTGAACTGAAACAAAAAACAACAGATAACTAATCAAACCTCTTGCGTCAATTTGGGCAGGGGAGCCTGCCAAACATAAGACTAGAGATGGCAAGGAGGCAGAGTGCCCAGAGAGAGGCTGGGAGCGGGCTCCCCAGGTACCAGGGGCCTGTTCTGGCACGCACCACTTAACATGGGGAGCCTCAGAATCCTTGTGCACAAAAGGGTGACTGACATGAACAATCTGTGCCTTGGGAGGACTGAATGAGGGGGGTGATAGAAAGGGGCTGCTTGGTGGGAGGCCTGGAGGAGGCGCTGAAAGGTAATCATGATGATTACAACCACACTGTGCCAAGGCCCCTGTTTTCAGTCTCCAGGATTATTTGGGTATTTATAAGAGCCATCAGGAGGCAGGGGACTGTGCAAGTTGCTCCATTAAGGGGAAAACAGGGCTGGAACCCAGCCAGCCCCCTCTTCTCCCACAGATGTGTCATCTGCTCAGAGGCACAGGCTCAGTATTTGGGGCATCTTTCTCTAAATTTGTTCGATGGCATTACCTGGATAAGTGGAGGCCCTGGAATGAAGTAGCCTCCATCACCCTGTAACATTATCTGGGAGGGGAATATGGTGTTGTCCCTTGGGCCTAGCCAAGTTTCACTGAAGTCAGAATGATTGTTGGGGTGCCCCCTTGTCCCAGGTGCCTCTGGCCTTTCTGGTCTCCCTGGTCCAGTGCTACCTTCTCCATAACATCCCCACCCAGCCCACCCCACGCCCAGCCCACTACAGTGAAGGTAATGCATTCTTAACCAGACAATCAAGTCTCCAGGCAAGCAGATGTGCAAGCTAACTGTCTCCTTGAGCCACAGGAGCGCGGAGGTCCACCCCGTGCTGGTGTTGACGGAAGGAACTTCTCGAGTCTCTCTCTTTCTTTCCAACACTCTTCCTTTTTCTGTAGCCCTTGCTTTGAAGGCCTGGTGCCTCCAGCCCTTCCTCCAGAAATTCCCCTCTTGCCAAAGGAAAAGGGGATTCCGGAGCCCTCTCCCAGAGCGGGGGACCTTAGGTTTGCTGTACACGACTCCCTTTCCTGGGGAGTGCGTTCTGCACTAGAAAAGGGAGTAGAGAGGAGGGCCGAGGTCCCAGGGGCTGGAGGGAGGGTGCCAACTCTACAACTGCTTCCTGGCCAGCAAGACCAGAGGCTGAGTTTCCTCCTGAGTCTGAAGAAGCACATGGAGCCAGGGCTGGTGTTGATTCTCTTTGGGAGACGGCACAATCTAATCTCACTATGGGAAAAGAGCATTTCTTTCATTCTCATGGATGGGACCTTTCCCCTTATGAAATAAAAAGCCTGCCATTGTCAGGCTGAGAAGCATTTGATCTTTCCTAGACCTGGCTTCTGCTCTGAGTAGCACACATTAGCTGAGATGGCTCTCCATCTATTTGCCATTCTGGCTGGGAGGCCCAGCTCATATTAGATTGTATGTTTTTAATTCCAAAGTATTCTTCATAGCTAATGGGTTTTCATTTTTTTCCATCCAAGTTTATTCTGCCACTGCTATTAATGATGATCTGTCACTAATTTACAGTCCATATACCAGGAGGGTCTAGGAGCGATGAAAACTCTTCTGCTTCACAGTAATAGAGAGAGCACCCCAGGCGGGAGTCTAAGGCTCCCTCTGTAAAAGAGGGCAGTGTGTCTGCCTCCTTCCTGTCTTCCATGGGCATTGGGCTTAGAACTCTATGAGAATAAGGGGATGGAGATCTGTGGGCTCCTCAGAAGGCCCTGTAAACGTGAAGGATCATGGCCAAGTTAGAATGAGCGTGGAGTCTGTGTACTCCACCCACATGATGCTCTTCATGACGCATCAGCAGGGCAGTGCCTGGGCCAAGGTGCATGCATCTGCCAACCTTATAGCCAGTTTGTAGAGGGACCTAGAGGGAGGTGTGTGCTCAATGAGAAGTGTCTCCTCAGGGGTGAGAGGTGTGCCATTTTGGGTAGATTGCTCCCACAGGCCCTAGTATACAGGCCACTCTACACAGACTCTGGGTTTGGCCCTGTGAGTAGTTTTTGCCAATGAGACATCAGTTAGCCTGAGGCCAGCAGAGCCTTGAGAAGGCTATGAGGAAGCCCAGGGAGTCATATGGAGAGGCCCCTGGCCGTGGCTCCTGCCTAGCTCCCAGGAGGTGGCTGCCCATTCATTCTAGGATGTGGCCATGTCCTTCCACCTACCCCAGGAACCCAGCAGAAATACTGAGTCACAGAATCACATAAAGCAGAATTGCTCAGTCAACCCACAGGATCACGAGAAATGATAAATTGTTTTGGGGTGTTTTCTTCCTGCAACTATAGATGACAAAAACACCATTCCAGTTAATTCAATTCAACTGACTTTTCTTGAGTGTTTACTGTGTTCAAGTTAGTCTCTAGGAACTGCATGCCCATTCTTAGCCAAGATGCCAGGCCAAGGAGAAAGGAAAGAAACAGAGAGAGATGGAGGGCTGAGACAGAAGACTGCAGGGGCCCTGGTCAGTCTGGAGGAGCAGGTTCAATGACCAGGCAAAGCCTCAAAGTGAGGATCTAGAGCTACACATGGGCCATTTGCTGGGCATCAAAATAAATGTAGAAGCATATTTTAAAAGTGAGATCAAAATCCAAGCCAGGGTGTTAGCAGAATGATTTGCTATGTAGGGACGGTTCTCAGGAAACTAGAGGGGAGGAGGCCAGGAGGAGAGCCAAGGTGTGCACGCAGGCATGGCAATGGGGCTCAGCACTGATGCGTACAGTGGAGCCCTTCTCTGATTACTCAGACTCATGCGTCAGCCTTTTGGCTGTTGTCATTATGCTGGTGAGGCCACCACTGGGCACAATGCCAGGTGTTGGTGGCTGTGGCTCAGAAAGCAATAGTAAAGTGCAGGGTGTCTCCTCACCACAGAGGGAGCTGAAGGCAGGAAAACACTAAGCTGCCCATCTTTGGAAAAGATAATAATGCTACGTTGGGAAACCCAGTGTAGAGGTTATCTGGAGAGTGTGTGTAGAAAGGAAAGAGAGAAAGCTGAGAGGTTGTCTGGCATTTTATGTCAGGAAGATGAGAAAGCTGCAAAGGGGTCTTGAAGTGGCATCCAGTGAAAAGGGGGCAGAAGCAAGAGACAGCAGATGGAGAGGGGTGCTGGGAATTTGAGAAAGACAACATCTGGCCACCTGGAGGTCATCAGCGACCTTAATAAGAGAGTTTCATTGAAGTGATAGCTCTGAAAGTGATGGCTGGAGGAGGCTCCAGAGAGAGAGGTGGCCTTCTTCTCAAGGACAGTGGCTATCAGTGGGGTGAGAAAAATGGACCAAGAACTGGAAGATGGGGGCATATTTTTGCTTAAGATGGGAGATGTTTCAGCGAGTTTGTGTGCTGATGGAAGTAAGGCAGCACAGAGGAAGCAATGGGAAGGAGAAGGCACAGCACCATGGGCCTTGGGTAGGCGGCAGTGTGTACATTCAGGGACATGCTGGGGAGTGGCCTCTTACATAAAAGCACACCAATTCATCCAAGTCATTTAGCTTTCCCGTGCCTCAGTTTCCTCATCTGTGAAATAAAAATGGTGGTGGGTCTCTTGCAGGGCACAATAAGGATTAAGTGAGCTGGGGCCTGTAAAGTATGTAGAACTGCATCTGGAATAGTAAGCACACAATACATTAGTTCTTTATCTTCTTGCCATTATTATCCACTGAAACAGGAGGAAGAAAGAGGATGGAACCAGAATGGAAATGCTCTTGTTGATGGGCGGATGAAGACATGTACCCCCATGAGCTTCTCCTTTCCTAAGAGAGAAAGAAGCAAGATCCTCAGTGACAGGGGTGGTGTTGCAGGGGAGTGTAGTGGGATCAGGAGGCGGGGAGGAGGTGAGGATATCGGGGGAAGGGCTGGACAGACAATGGAAAGGGGCAGGCCATTTGATCAGAGGTCCTAGCAGAGAAAGCACAGTTGGAGTGGAAGCTATGGCAGGTGACCCCAAAGGTGAGGACGCTGGTCAGAGCATGGGGTGTTGGGAATCAAGATTTTGGAGCTGATGCAGCTTGGGCAATGAGAAGACAGACCATGGCCAGGAGCTGGGAGGCTGGGTCAGAGAGGAGGAAGGACGCAAAGATCTGAGGGGCTGGGGGTTGCCATTGTGAATGTTGAAGGTGCCAAGAAGCAGGCAGGCATTGGGGGAGAGAAGGACAAAGCAACAGGATAAAGTCATTCATGAATGAGGGTACATGGCCCCAAGCTGGTGATTGACTACAAAATAGAGGAGTGGCGCATAGCATAATCAGATGGAATGTTCTTCAAAGGAGCTGGTCATTTTTCATTTTGTTTATTTTTTGAGGTCAGAGAAGCCATGCTGTGGACATGGCAATGAAAGACAAGGAGGACACTTCTGATACTTAAGGTCCAAGATCATGGGATGTGAAAGAGCAAACCAACAAAAAGGATCACTTCAGACGGTTTCAGGGGAAGCAGAGTCCTCTGAGAGCAGCCATATTTCAGTTGGAGCAGGAAAGGGGAGAGAGCACTCACACAAGCAGCTGCAGACATAGAGACTTAGCTGGTGACAGACCGGGAGTCCACAGGGCTCAGCAGAGGGACTGAGGAGGGCTGTCCGAAGCCACATGGCAGGGAGAGTCAAGGTGTTGGTGAAGGACTGGGAGGTTTGAACTTAGTGTTAACTGAGGTGAACAGGAATGCAGGGCACTGGGGCAGCAGTCCAGAAGGTTTCATAGGAGAGATTAGGGAAGTTCTCTGCAGCTTGCCATTGCCAGTGCAAAGCACCCAGCAAAGATGTTCTGTACATCTACCTAAGCACCCTGGAGACCAAACATGCAGATCAACTGACATGGTCAGGTGACATGCCCACAGGAAGCAGCAATGATCATAACCAAAGATAACTATCAGGGGTTAGAGAGTTTGGAGTGAAATGTGGCTGGGCAGAAGCTGAAATCATCAGGTAAATGGTGTGATGCCTTGTTGATCAGCGTCCAGTTAGTACATGCCTAGTGGGTGATCAGACCCAGAGCACAGACGTGCTGGCTGGAGTCCACTGGGAGTCCAGGAGCTGGAGGGATTCCCTGATGAAGATCCCCTCATAGCCATTCATTCATTCATTAACCCATCCACTCATTCATTCAATAAATATTGACAACCTAAACAATCTTAGTTAAGGTATAGTACAATGGTCTCATAACAGGCAGATCTTTAATTAAAGTTTAAAGCAGTTACTTCCCAGGATCATAAGGTGGGATTGTTCAGCAGTGGGTTTTGTCATAATTAACATATGAAAGAAAGTGATTAGCAGAAGCTAGGTGTTGGGGCCAAACTCTACATTCCTCTAATCATCACTATCATCACTGTCTGATCAGGCAGGACACACATTCCCATAAGGGCTGGATGGGGTCCTAGTTGCCATACATCTGCACCCAAAGGCTGATGTGGAGAGCAGCTACCCCCAGACTGTGTCAAGGTGACAAGCTGTCTGATTCCCACTTAGGAACCCAAGGTGCCCTTTAACTTCTTTAGCGCTCACTGGACTCCAGGTAGAGAGGAAGGAGACTATTTCCAGGTGTCCCTGGCCCCTAATGACCTGCCAGTCTTGGCTGTCCTGCTTCAGGACTCAGGTGGACGGTGTCCTCCAGGCAGCAAGCCTCATGGAAGGCCTTTGGTGCAGGCTGCAGAAGGTGGAAGCAGAAAGAAACATGCAGCCCTCCTCCAGATGGAAAAAAATGAACAAAAGTAGAAAAGCTTAGTGTGTGTTTGGAAGAACAGGAAGGAGCTGAGTTATGTAAGCCACAAAGTCTGTGAAGGAAGACGTGAGTCTGGATGTGATTCAGAGAGCTCTCTATGCAGGGTGTGGCATTTCTATTTATAGTTATTACAATCTCTGCTTTTCTTCCTGACATGAGAGGGATCCAGGTAGGGATTGGAAGGGAAAGGTTGAAATTCATTTTCAGCATGTGAAATTCGTTTTTAAGGCCATTGAACACATCTCAAGGTAGCATATCACATAATAATTTCTTTAGTGGTTTGCATGCTCAGAACTGTACTCTGTCCAGGAGTGGTACCTGTGAATAAACCCCTGTTCACAGCCAGGAAAGACTGGGCTCATTCTTATCCCTGAGGTCTGAATAGGAGTAGATTCTTATCCTCTGTTAGAGCCCAGGGTAAGGTGGAAACCTTGACATTTATTCATGGTGGGCAGAGATGTAGGAGGATGGAAGAGGATAACAGGAGGGGACTCCAGGATTTTCAAGCTCCTTTTTGCTGCAGAAGCCAGTACTGGGTTGATGAAGATGAAGCTGCCCTGGGTAAGGTAATGGAGGTCTGCCTTCTCCACCCCTAGAAATCCCCGTCACCATCCAGGTAGCAGCCTCAGAGGATCCCCACCAGCCCTTGTATTGATGACAGTTCACTGATTTTCAGCTAGTTTACCTCTGAGCAAAAGGAGAAACATGTTTTAGAATTTTAAGCCTTAAAATTCTATGATTTACTCAGCCTACAAAGGAAGGAAGTCCTGACACCTGCTACAACATGATGAGCCTTGAGGACATCACGCTAAGTGAGATAAGTCAGTGACAACAGGACAAATACTGTAAGACTCCACTTGCCTGAGGTCCCTAGAGGAACTTAATTATAGAGACAGAAGGAAGATGGTTGCCAGGGCCTGGGGGAGGGGAGGGGGGAGTTAATGCTTCCTGGGGACAGAGTTTGTTTGGGAAGCTGAAGAAGTTCTATGGAGGGGTAGGGGTGATGGCTGCACAACACTGTGAATGTACTTGATATGGCTCAACTGTAAACTTAAACACGATTAACATGGTAAATTTTATGTGTAGTCTACCACAATAAAGCAAGATGGGTGATTAAGAGTTGGTGAAGGACATAAGGGGTGATAGCCACAATACCACTTGAGATTTCCCCTCCAATGATGTTTTCAGAACTGCAGCCAATGTTCTTTTTGTCTGCTTGTCTTCTTGCTGATGACATCCAGCCTCCTCCCAAACATCCAATGCCTGGCTGCGGTGACTCAGTGGGTTCTGCATGTCCTCAGCTGACCACACACTTGAGGATAAAGTGAAGGTTCCTATGGCCAGGATCCTCACCTGAACCTAAACTGCTTGATGATGTAACCGGCCTACTGCTAGGCTAACTGCTTCCACACCCATAGGCAATAAGCTATTATTGACCGAGTCACTATATAAAGAGCTCTGCCCAGTGCTCTGGATGAGGCAGAGACAAAGGAGGATTACAGACCTGCAGACTGTTGGATGCAGATGTAATTCTAGTGCTCGACCTTTCACCAGGAGAACAAGCCAGGTAATAAACCCTTTCACCCGAAGAACGTTCCGTTGTCATTCCTTGGTCTCACTGAATCCATATGAACTTGCCCAGGGCTGAAACCTGTTGGCCAGACAATACTCCTGGGCAGAAGGTGTTGAGCATGTTCTAAAGAGATGACTCCACCTCCCTACCACCACCCCATCTCCCTGTGCAGTCCTTGCCATGGTGAGGCTCATGGAGATCCTGGCCCATACATGACTTAAGCTCCGCTGGTCTTTCTATTCTGGTATTTCTTTTCCCAACTCCAGGTTGGATTTGGGGAGGGTACCTTGGGATTTGAACAAAAACTGTTTCTAGCTTTCATTCAACTAGAAGCCCCCTGACTCTCAGAGCTGAGCAGAAGTCTGTGTGCAGAACTGATCCCAACCCACCCCTCATCCCCCACCACCCCACACTCAGCCTTCACTCTAACTCAGGTCCTTAAATAACAGGGCCAGACCCCAGACTGTCCTAGGGCCATTTTTAAGTCTCACTATGATGAGTCAGCAATGTTCCCTGTGCCCCTGACATACAGCTGGAGACACTGGTCGGTGGGGAGTTCCAGGGAAGAAGAGGTCAAGTCCCTGCCTTCTAACAAATCCTAACCTCTAAATTACAAACATATACATGTGATGGAAACAGGGCACTAGGATAAAAACCATGATTTCATAAAGGTATTAGTAATTAGTAAATGCAAAACCTTTTTTAGACCAGTTGGGATATATCCTATTTGAATAATCAGACTTTAAAAAGATTTTAAGGAATTTTACTTTAAGCTTATTGAGTATTAGCAATACTTCCACAAATTCTGTGCAGGTACTGGAAATCCTGACCCTGCTTGGCTGAAAGAAAATAAAAGATGTTGTATTTTCTCACATAACTTGGAAGCCTAAGGTTAGGACAGGCTGGAGTTGAATCTTGGTGTGGGTGCTCAGCTGATGTTACAAGGCCCCATACTTCATAATCTTTACACTCTTCTGGAAAAGGGAAAAGTGCATAAACAATGCCTAATATATTGGGCAATAAATTGTATATGTTCCATCTGCTCAGCAACAATGAATAAAAATGATCATTTACACCAAGAATAAAAACCAAAACAAAGAAAACTGTAATTTCCCTTTGAAGAGACCCAGTAACACAACACACCACCACAGTCCATCCACACACTGCCTGCTCTGTGCTCATGATCCCTCCTCCTGAACTAGAGCCACACCAGGACTCCATCTATTGCCCCTTTTCTGCTCTCCGGGCTTCATCTCCCAGTTTCTATCTTGGTTTAGCTCCAAGACACTCCAGGCAGGGTAGGTAGGAAGTGAGGGATGGGGGAATAAGATACATGGCTCTTCAGAAACACTGCCTGACACTAAAATTGGTAATTGTTTCATTAGTCATTATACTCCCAGGATAAGCAGGAAAGAAAGGAAAGTGGTGGGGGGGGGGGGAGGCTGGGAAGGAGGAGACCATGCCAGGATACATTACCAGTCAGCCTCTACAGACTGCTCGGCCACCAGGGCCATCTTCCCAGAGGCTGTAGGAATAAATGTGTCTCAGGGCACTGGCTCCAGCAGAGAGCAAGGGAGAAGAATTTATCCTTTGCCTCTTGAGTCCTGTTGGCCATAAGTTTCCCCACAGGTGTTAGCCCTCCCACACTTTTGGCCAAGCAGGTGTGGACAGCTAGTGGTCATGAGGCATCTCATGCTGCAGCACCGACAGAAAGGAGGTACAGGGCATGGGCTCTGGAAGGCACTGTGCAACTGTGCTCTGTGTTGTCAGGGTGCATGTGGAGCTGGTGGCCACATGATGACTGGTCAGAACATTGGCAAAAGGCCCCAGAGGAAGGTGAGGTGGCACACACGATCTGACCTGCATGGGCAATGAGGGCTGATGGCAGAAGTAGCACATGTTGAGCAAAGAAGCTACAGGCACAGAACTGCCATGAGCATCCAAGGATGGGAGGCCAGTGAGGCCAGCCCATGGGGGCGTAGAGGGAAGTTCTCACAGTGGGGAAGAGAGGCCGGCGTGTACTGTGCACCAGACACTGCATCTGTCTGGTGACTCGAACAAGGCCCCAAAGCATGGCTAGCATTTTGGCAGACTGTCCTCTTTATTAAACTAAATATCCATGTAGTTCTTTTGTCAGTATTCATTTGTTTTGTGAAAACCTTTCTTCATAAAATACAAGCCACAATGAAACTCAGCCCAGCCCAGAAGGAATTATCTGGAATTCCAAATGAGTCAAATCTGAGTCACATGTGGTCACAGGTCTGAGTCGTCAGGGTTCAGGGGATCCAGGGGATGCAGGCCTCATGGTGGGAGCAGAGCTGGGTGGAGCCAGATAAGAGGAGGGTCTCGGGGGAGGTCAGTGTTGTGCCGAGCTGATACAGGGAAGAGCAGGGATGGGTAGGAGGATGAAGGGGGTGGCCCAGGAGAGGCAAGGGCTTGAAGAGGCAGGCTCCCCTGGTGAGGACAGCCAGCACCCTGGTGTACAGGGCACTTCAGGGGCCATTCAAGCACAGTGGCTGTTTAATGGGATACCAGCTGTTTAATAGGCCAGGCAACTCTCTTTTGCATCATCACTGTCTTCCCTGGATCCAGCGCCATCAATGGCTCCCAGCCATTCTTCCTCCATGCCAGAGAGATGGGAGTCAGATTCCATCCTAGAAGCAAGCAGTATGACTGGCACTTGTGGGAGTGCCCCAGGCACCAGGCATTTCCAGCTTGGGACAGTGAAAAGCGCCATTCCCAGGGCTGTCTGTGTTTGAAGCTGTGAGGAATGCAGGCTCCCGGCTGACCCCATCACTGCCTCTCTGGAGCCTCCTGCCATGGCATGGAGCTCTCTTGGTGTCAGCCCTGGAAGGCCCACATCCCAGGAAAGCCCTCACAGCCACTACACTGGGACAGTTGATCACCCTACCTTAATTCCAGGAACCCTTTTTCTGCTCACCCAGAAAATTGCCCTGCCCTGACAGTTCAAGATGGCCCCAAAACTAAATAAGATTGCGGTTCACAAACTCCAACACCAAGAAGGCCAGGGTGGTAATGTAAATGGGAGTTCTCAAATTTGTGTGTCATAAATCTCCTCAAATTGTGATCCTTCAACATTATCTGCATATTAAACTTGTGATGTCCACAAGGTGACTTCCTCTGATCTTCGGGGTGAGACAAATGGTAGAGCAGGTACAGGGACAAGGGCAGAGAGACCCTTGGGCTCTGTAGGGAGACAGAATGCAGTGGGATTTGCACCCCCAGGAGCAGCCCAGTCCAGTAGAAAGGGGCGGCTGCAGCCCAGCCCCTGAGGGGTCGTATGTGGGAATGAGGCTCAGGGTGACCAGGTCTTCTGAGTCTTTGAGGTAAGCTGCAATTTGCAAATGTGATGTGAAATCCACTTTGGAATGGGCCTGAACAACTGAATATTTTTAGAAACACAATGTGGCCCATTTGTCCCTGGTGGAGTTAACTCCACAAGCAGTTACTGTAATCCCCCCCCTCCCCAATCCCTATATTGTGATGCTGGCATCTTGACATTTTAAGTCTTGTCTGCAGACATCTCTGGTTTTCAGAAAGGTTTTCATTGTGGTGGCCTTGGCAGGGAAAGCCTCACTCTGCCCCGGGCTTTCACACTGTTCTGTCTTCCCCATGGACAGCCGTGAACACACCTGCCACCCGGTGCACATGGCTCTTCTACCCACCATTCCTGCAGTGCTATCAAGGGAACAAAAGGATAAGCCAATGAATGAGCATCTCATCAGGTTGGAAATGCCATCCTCACCAGCCACCATGTTCCCTGTCTCGTATCCCCAGAGAGCCGGGCCACAGAGCAGAGGCAGCTTCTGCAGGCTAGGGCCATCCTTCTCCAGCCAAACAGGTTGGCTGTACTTCCAGGATAATGGCCTGGGAGGTGCCTCAGCAGGCAGAAGCTCACTCCCTCCAGTCTGGACAGATACTATTTGAGGATGCAGCTGTTTTTGTAGCATGGAAGAGGTGGTCTCATCTGGATATTCAGTGATTTCAGCTTAAGGTAGGAGAGGAAGAAAGCAAAAAGAAACCTTTGCACTTAAACATAATTGAAAGAATTTCTTGTTGAAAAGATCTCTATGTGATGAGTGTGAGAAACACACTCACTGGTCCAAATTCAACAAGTGGACATGGAGACAAAGAGAACAGCGGAGTGAGGCTTTAATGATGGTCTTGCGAGACCAGATGTCTGGTGGGCAGGCACACCTGGGGAGTTTGGCACCAGTAATTTATCACCTAGTGGCGAGTCCTGCCCCTGGTTCCTCATTGGCTGAGTACTACAGGGTTCACATTCTTTCCCGGGCGTCGCCTAAGCCAGTTACATCTTTCCTTTACATTTGTCTTAATCTTATTGGTAGGCTTAAAAAACTCAAACAGGTATTGCCAGGCCCTTATCAATTCCCCCACCCCCACCTTCAGCCCAAGCAGCTTCCACCAGTGGCCTTTTGTTAATACCTTACTGTTAAAAATGTTTAAACATCCTACTGGGAATAAATCACATTTAGGTTTTATACTTTCCTAACAGTTCCCCCCTCTTTTTATTTAAGAATTTCTGATTTTATTCCCAGTAATGTATTTTACTTTACACTTTGTCCTTTCTCAAATTTCTCCAACAGCTTTTTACTCTCTTCCTCATAGTTCAAATTTTCTTCTAATTACATAAGATTATTTTGGGTGTAGGTCATAGGTATTTGCTTGTTTATGGCTGCCTCTATAAGCCTCTGAGTCAGGCCTCTCACACAAGGGATGCTACAGCATCCTACAGCAGTTCTAACTCCCGCAACTATAACAAGGGACGTTAAAACAGAGGCAACCATACCTTTCCATTTTCCAAACCATCCTTCCAACCAGTCTGTAAAAGGGTCACTTGATGCCAGAGTTTTCAGCTAGTTCATTAGCTAAAGTGGTGAGTCCCTGTAGAGCTTTAGTAATGTACCATCAAGGGCAGTATTATTTGGGATAAAAGTACAACATTTTCCTCCTAACATAACACAGACTCCTCCTTTTTCTGCTAACATCATATCTAATGCTATTCTGTTTTCCCAGGCCATCCTGCTAGCAGCATCTAGTTGACTAGCTACTCCTTGAAGAGTATCCCTGGTATAGTTAATGAATCTTTGGTAAATGTAATTGACCCAATCTATATTTTTGTTGATGGTGGACCACTAAAATAATGCTGATTCAAATCCTGCAGCTATTTGGTTTCTAGCTTTAAATTAATCAGGGATTCCCCTGTTGACTCCTATTGAGTCAATGTATACATTCGAATCAAAGGATCCCTGTAATGATCTGTGATTTCTATGAAAATTTTTTTCATTGGGTGTGGAGAGAAATGCCAGGGTAAATGGAATGGCCAATTGGACTAAAGCACAAGTTCCAGTCCAGGTGGGTGGCAATGAGTAGTACAGGTTCCCCTTTCCACAGTACCACCAAACATCCGCTTGGGGGATGCATAATTTTGAAAAGTTGCCCTCTTTAGAGACATTTAGGACATGGGTACAAGTCAGTAAGTTCCCCACAGGAGTTGTGAAACCTTCCCCTTGCCTAGAGAGACATGAGGAGTGGTTCATCTTCCCTGTGGAAAAAGAGGGGATTGCCCTTGGGTCTGATTTCCTTAGTGCAGGAAAGAGTAGAGACAAGCCCTTGCAAGTCTCATTTCCCCAAGCGTCCTTGTCCTGGTACAGGATCAACATGCAGTTCATTGCACTGGGGTCTGTGTCCCAGCAGAGAGGGAACCCAACCACCTGTGCCTGTGGCCATCCAGCAGCACATACATAACAATCACTTTTATTCAAAGCGAGTAGTGAAAATTTAACCCACTCTACCCAGGCATTGGTGTCTCCATAACCTGTCTCTATTTCAAGAGTATGTTTTAGATCTTTTATCTCTGTTACAGTAACTAGTCTAGGGTCATTATGGGGAAGCTCTGGCTCATTATTTCCCTCAGGATTGGGGGTGGCCATTATGGGTGAAGTCTTGTCTTCAATTAAATTAAGACCAAACCTTCCCACAGGATCTACTCCAATGACATCTGCACCGAGTCCATAAACATGGTGGGCAATTACAGGGTCTGAGTCTAAGTCTTGAGGTTTATGTATAGTTAATAAAAGGGGGTTACACTGTCCTGGCAATTATCAGGAGGAATTTCTTTAGCTAAGTGGAGCTTTCTTTCTAAAGATTTTTCTGCTGCATGAGGGCCGTCCACCCTTGAAACTGGGTAGTCCACCAAACTCTGCTCCACCCTGGACATGGGGGCCCAAGTTGCCTTTTTTATTCTATTAAGATTTGTCCATTCAAGGCAGAGATACTTACTATCTCCAGAAAGCTGTCTTTGGTCATTTAGGTCACCACAAGAGAGAACCTGACAAACATCAAACCTAATGGTTTGGGGGCTTGATGTTTTAGTAATATTTATTACAATATCTGGCCAACTTTTGGTTACAAAATTGACCTTTAAAAGACCCTATCCTGCCTGATCTTCTGGGTCTAGTCCTGAATACTTCCTCATCTGGTCCCTGAGTCTCTGTAAAAATGCAGTTTGAGTGTCTTCTTTTTCCTGTTGAACTTCAAACTTAGCAACATTTTGAGATCTTGAGGCTGATTCCCTAATTCCCTTTATAATTAGCCCTCAAAGATCCTGCATTTTAGTTCCATCCCCTATATCATTATTATCCCATCCAGGATCTACATTTGGGAAATTTTGTTCCACTGGCTGGACACCCTGGCCTGGTGGGTGTTCTTGTTCCCAAATGGACACAGCAGCTCTCCTGATCACCCCTCTCTCCTCATCAGGGAATAGGATATTCATTATGAACATCAACTCAATCCAAGTATATATATTAGGTCCCAGGAATTGATCCAGTTGGCCTACTAGGCCAAGGGTATCTCCTACAATGGTTTCACTTCCTTCTTAAAATTTTTCAGCTCAGTACCAGTGAGGGGAGCATTCACAAACCCAATTTCCCCTTGTCCTAGTGGGACCTCTCTCAATGGAAACATCGTGGTGGACTCTCCAGAAGGAAGGGGGAAACTCTCTAAGTCCTTGTTACATTGTTCAAATTCCTTTCTAAGGTTAGAATAAGGGTTCACAAGAGGCCTAGTAGGGGCTGAAGGCTCCTGGCTCTCAGATGAATCTGAGTCTGTTACTTGAATTTCCTGGCTTTGTTCTCGAATCCTAGCCTGAGGCTTATAAGGGGGAGGGAGACAAGAAAGTGGGCCCCAGGGCTTGTCCTGAGAAGTCTTTTGCAGTTCTTCCTCCTCAGTTTTTCCTCCTCTGATATTAAGGGATAAATAGGAAGCACCCTTGATAACCAGCAGAGGGCATAGTCCCTTTCCTCTGGGGAGCTGGAAGTTTTGTCACTCACATAAAGAACTAGAGTCTGGCAAAGCCAGTTTTCAATGGATCCAAACCATGGCCAGAAAACTGATGACTTATGGATCAGTTCTTTAGTCCAGGTAAAACAACAAAATTCGATCATCTTTTGTTTGTCTTTAACCCCAGTACAGGGGGTGCCCCCCCCCAGTACTGTAACATTTGGCCCAGCGGACTATCTGGGGGAATTTCAAGGGAGCTCATCTGGTTCCCTTTCCCTGCTTCCCTAGGCCTAGAATTTGTATTTCCCATCTTTCAACAGGTCCCTGTGTCTGAGTTCCCTGTGTACTCAACCCCCCGTGCAATGGAGGCTTCTTGCACACACCCGAGATTTCGCTTTGTCCGTCTCCGGCTGTTTCCCTCACAGATGGAACTGCGGATCAGGACTCCACACTTGCTTTGTATCTAGGATAAGTCTCAGCCACACACATTCAACCTCTGAAAAATGCCCAATCACTAAGGCAGTACTTATAGCCCAGTTTTCCTACCTTGGCTTGTGCACGAGATTTCCTGGTTGCCGTGGTGTCTGCATTTTCTCCCCTGCATCGGTCACACTATCTCCATACAACAGTCTCGGGTCTCCCTTCGGCTTCCGGGTGAAGGTGAGATTCTCAGAACAGAGCGGGCCACCCAAAGCCAGGTGGGATGTGTCTTCCCACTCCACTTGGGCCCCCATGTCGCACAGGCAAGAGGCTCCCAGATGAGCCCCCAAAGTGTGAGAAATACACTCACTGGTCCAAATTCAATAAGTAGACACAGAAACAAAGAGAACACCAGAGCGAGGCTTTAATGATGGTCTTGCAAGATGGGTGTCTGGTGAGCAGGCACACCTGGGCAGACTGGTGCCAGTAATTATCTCCTAGTGCATGAGTCCCTCCCCTGGTTTCTCATTCCCTGAGTACTACAGGGTTCACATTCTTCCCTAGACATTACCTAAGCCCATTAAATCTTTCCTTTACATTTGTCTTAATCTTAATCGTAGGTTTAGAAAACTCAAACAGGTATCATCAGGCCCTTATCAATTCCCCCACCCCCACCCGCACTCTCAGTCCAAGTAGCTTCCACCATGTGGCCCTTTGTTAATACCTTACTGTTAAAAATGTTTAAACAGGATGGGATTAAAGATGGTGGTGTGAGAGGAGAGACAGAGGCCTCCTCCTAAAACTGGATACAATTAGAAAATTTAATTGGTGCAACTAACCCTGAGAGAGCAACAGGAAAGAGGATGGAGTCAGACTGCACACAACTGGAGAAAAGAGCAGACCTCACTGAATGGGGTAACGTACCAGACCTGAGTCCCTCCCCCACCCCAGCTCACAAGCGGGAGGAAGAGAAACAGAGCAGGGGTGGAGTGGAAGGCTTGGGACTGCTGAATACCTAGCACCAGAGATCTGCACTGGGAGCACAAACCTACATTTCATGGTGCTTTCATGAGACTCGTATGACTACTGGGTTGGAAAGTTAATACAGGCAGAGTTCTTGGGGACACTGGGATTCTGACCACTTGTGGAAAGCAGGGATCCATATCTGGCTGCTCTGGGACAAAAAATTATATCTGTGTGCTCAGACTACTGGCTCAGGTAGTGGAGACAGGCACAGCAGCCGGGAGGCAGAGAAAAGCTCTTTCCTCCTCCCAGGCACCAGTAACACTCCCCTGTGACCCCCAACATTGCTACAGGGGCTGAGCAGCTCCAGAATAGAGCTTCTGGACACTAGACAGCACCATATACAAACATGAAACATCAAAGGAACCTTGTCCAGAGTAAAATTATTAATACAACTTCCGAGAAAGATTTAAATGATATGGACCTTGTGACTCTTCCTGAAAGGGAGTTCAAAATAAAAATCATCAACATTCTAATGGAAGTATGGAAAGACATCCAAGAACTCAGGAATGAATTCAGGTCAGAGATCCAATCATTGAAGAGCACGATGGAGGGTATTAAAAGCAGGTTGGATATGGTGTAGGAGACAATAAATGAAATAGAAACTAGAGAAGAGGAATACAAAGAAGCTGAGGCACAGAGAGAAAAAAGGATCTCTAAGAATGAAAGAATATTGAGAGAACTGTGTAACCAATCCAAGCAGAACAATATTCACATTATAGTGATACCAGAAGAAGAAGAAAGAGAGAAAGGGATAGAAAGTGTCTTTGAGGAGGTAGTTGCTGAAAATTTCCACAATATGGGGAAGGAGATAGTCCCTCAGGCCATGCAGATCCACAGATCTTCCAACACAAGGGTCCCAAGGAAGACAACACCGAGACTCATAGTAATTAAAATGACAAAGATCAAGGATAAAGACAGACTACTAAAAGCACCCAGAGAGAGAAATAAGATCACATACAAAGGAAAGCCCATTAGGCTATCATCAGACTTCTCAGCAGAAGCCTTACAGGCCAGAAGGGAGTGGCATAATGTATTTAATGCCATGAAGGAAAAGGGCCTCCAACCAAGATTACTTTATCTGGAAAGATTATCATTTAAGTTTGAATGAGGGATTAAACAATTTCCAGATAAGCAAAAGCTGAGAGAGTTTACCTTCCACAAACCTTCTCTGCAGTCTATTTTGGAGGGACTGCTACAGATGGAAGTGTTCCTAGGGTTGGATAGCTGTCACCACAGGTAGTAAAACCACCGTAGGGAGGGTGGAGCAGCTGATTGCGAGGCAAATGCAAAATTAAATTGACTATCCCCAAAGTCACTCAAGGGATAGAAAAAAAGTACAGAATTTGATACCTAAAATATAAAGAATGAAGGGGAAGAAAAAGGAGGAGAAATAGAAAAGAACCTTTAGATTGTGTTTGTAACAGCATACTAAGTGAGTTAAGTTAGACTCTTAGATAGTAAGGAAAGTAACCTGGAGCCTTTGGTAACCATGAATCTAAAGCCTGAATGGCAATAAGTACATACCTATTGATAATCACCATAAATGTAAATGGACTGAATGCACCAATCAAAAGACATAGAGTCACTGAATGGATAAAAAAACAAGACCCATCTATATGCTGCTTACAAGAAACTCACCTCAAACCCAAAGACATGCACAGACTAAAAGTCAAGGGATGGAAAAATATATTTCCTGCAAACAATAGGGAGAAAAAAGCAGGTGTTGCAGTACTAGTATCAGACAAAATAGACTTTGGAACAAAGAAAGTAACAAGAGATAAAGAAGGACATTACATAATGATAAGGGCTCAGTCCAATAAGAGAATATAACCATTATAAATGTATATGCACCCAATACAGGAGCACCAATATATGTGAAACAAATACTAACAGAATTAAAGGAGGAAATAGAATGCAATGCACTCATTTTGGGAGACTTTAACACGCCACTCACTCCAAAGGATAGATCCACCAGACAGAAAATAAGTAAGGACACAGAGGCACTGAACAACACAATAGAACAGATGGACCTAATAGACATCTATAGAACTCTACACCCAAAAGCAACAGGATACACATTCTTCTCAAGTGCACATGGAACATTCTCCAGAATAGATCACATAGTAGGCCTCAAAAAGAGCCTCAGTAAATTCAAAAAGATTGAAATTCTACCAACCAACTTTTAAGACCACAAAGGTATAAAACTAGAAATAAACTGTACAAAGAAAGAAAAAGGCTCACAGACACATGGAGGCTTAACAACATGCTCCTAAATAATCAATGGATCAATGACAAAATTAAAATGGAGATCCAGCAATATATGGAAACAAATGACAACAACAACACAAAGCCCCAACTTCTGTGGCATGCAGCAAAAGCAGTCTTAAGAGGAAAGTGTGTAGCAATCCAGGCATATTTAAAGAAGGAAGAACTATCCCAAATGAATAGTCTAATGTCACAATTATCGAAATTGGAAAAAGAAGAACAAATGAGGCCCAAGGTCAGCAGATGGAGGGACATAATAAAGATCAGAGAAGAAATAAACAAAATTGAGAAGAATAAAACAATAGAAAAAAATCAATGAAACCAAAAGCTGGTTCTTTGAGAAAATAAACAAAATAGATAAGCCTCTAGCCAAACTTTTTAAGAGAAAAAGAGAATCAACACACATCAACAGAATCAGATATGAGAAAGGAAACATCACGACAGACCCAACAGAAATACAAAGAATTATTAGAGACTACTATGACAACCTATATGCTAAGAAGCTGGAAAACCTAGAAGAAATGGACAACTTCCTAGAAAAATACAACCTTCCAAGACTGACCAAGGAAGAAAAACAAAATCTAAACAAACCAATTACCAGCAAAGAAATTGAAGGGGTAATCAAAAAACTACCCGAGAAAAAAAAACCTGGGCCAGATGGATTTACCTCAGAATTTTATCAGACATACAGAGAAGATATAATAGCTATTCTCTTTAAAGTTTTCCAAAAAATAGAAGAGGAGGGAATACTTCCAAACTCATTCTATGAAGCCAACATAACCCTAATACCAAAACCAGGCAAAGACCCCACCAAAAAAGAAAAGTACAGACAAATATCCCTGATGAACGTAGATGCAAAAATACTCAATAAAATATTAGCAAACTGAATTCAAAAATATATCAAAAGGATCATACACCACAACCAAGTGGGATTCATCCCAGGGATGCAAGGATGGTACAACATTTGAAAATCCATCAACATCATACACAACATCAACAAAAAGAAAGACAAAAACCACATGATCATCTCCATAGATGCTGAAAAAGCATTTGACAAAATTCAACATCCATTCATGATAAAAACTCTCAGCATAATGGGTATAGAGAGCAAGTACCTCAATATAATAAAGACCATATATGATAAACCCACAGCCAACATCATACTGAACACTGAGAAGCTGAAAGCTTTTCCTCTGAGATCAGGAACAAGACAGGGATGCCCACTCTCCCCACTGTTATTTAACACAGTACTGGAGGTCCTAGCCACGGAAATTAGACAAAACTAAGAAACACAAGGAATCCAGATTGGTAAGAAGAAGTTAAACTGTCACTATCTGCATATAACATGATATTGTACATAAAATATACCCTAAAGACTCCACTCCAAAACTACTAGAACTGATATTGGAATACAGCAAAGGTGCAGGATATGAAATTAACACACAGAAATCAGTGGCTTTCCTATACACTAACAATGAACCAATAGAAAGATAAATCAGGAAAACAATTCCATTCACAGTTGCATCAAAAAGAATAAAATACCTAGGAATAAACCTAACCAAAGAAGTGAAAGACCTATACCCTGAAAACTATAAGACACTCTTAAGAGAAATGAAAGAGGACACTAACAAATGAAAACTCTTCTCATGCTCTTGGCTAGGATGAATTAATATTGCCAAAATGGCCATCCAGCCCAAAGCAATATACATATTTGACACAATCCCTATCAAATTACCACAACATTCTTCAATGAACTGGAACAAATGGTTCAAAAATTCATATGGAAACACCAAAGACCCTGAATAGCCAAAGCAGTCCTGAGAAAGAAGAATAAAGAGGGGGGGGTTCTCACTCCCCCACTTCAAGCTCTACTACAAAGCCATAGTAATCAAGACAATTTGGTACTGGCACAAGAACAGAGCCACAGTCCAGTGGAACAGAATAGAATAGAGACTCCAGACATTAACCCAAACATATATGGCCAATTAATATACGATAAAGGAGCCATGGACATACAATGGGGACATACAACTGTCAAGTCTCTTCAACAGATGGTTCTGGCAAAACTGGACAGCTACATGTAAGAGAATGAAACTGGATCACTGTCTAACCCGATACACAAAAGTAAACTCCAAATGGATCAAAGACCTGAATGTAAGTCATGAAACCATGAAACTCTTAGAAAAAAACATAGGCAAAAATCTCTTGGACATAAACATGAGCAACTTGTTCATGAACATATCTCCCCGGGCAAGGGAAACAAAAGCAAAAATGAACAAGTGGGACGATATCAAGCTGAAAAGCTTCTGTACAGCAAAGAACATCATCAGTAAAACAAACAGGTACCCTAAGTATTGAAGAATGTATTCAATGTATTCATAAATGACAGACCTGATAAAGGATTGACATCCAAAATATATGAAGAGCTCACGCACCTCAACAAACAAAAAGCAAATAATCCAATTAAAAAACGGGCAAAGGAGCTGAACAGACAGTTCTCCAAAGAAGAAATTCAGATGGCCAACAGACACATCAAAAGATGCTCCACATCGCTTGTCATCATGGAAATGCAAATTAAAACCACAATGAAATATCACCTCACACCAGTAAGGATCGCCACCATCCAAAAGACAAACAACAACAAATGTTGGCAAGGTTGCAGCGAAATGGGAACCCTCCTACAGTGCTGGTGGGAATGTAAATTAGTTCAACTATTGTGGAGAGCAGTATGGAGGTTCCTCAAAAAGCTCAAAATAGAAATACCATTTGACCCAGGAATTCCACTTCTAGGAATTTACCCTAAGAATGCAGCAGCCCAGTTTGATAAAGACAGATGCACCCCTATGTTTATCGCAGCACTATTTACAATAGCCAAGAAATGGAAGCAACCTAAGTGTCCAACAATAGTTGAATGGATAAAGAAGATGTGGTACATATACACAATGGAATATTATTCAGCCATAAGAAGAAAACAAATCCTACCATTTGCAGCAACATGGATGGAGCTAGAGGGTATTATGCTCAGTGAAATAAGCCAGGCAGAGAAAGACAAGTACCAAATGATTTCACTCATATGTGGAGTATAAGAACAAAGAAAAAATGAAGGAACAAAACAGCAGCAGAATCACAGATCCCAAGAATGGACTAACGGTTACCAAAGGGAAAGGGACTGGGCAGGAGGGGTGGGAAGGGAGGGATAAGGGCAGGGAAAAAGAAAGGGGGCCTTACAATTAGCATGTATAATGTGAGGGGGGCATAGGGAGGACTGTGCAACACAGAGAAGACAAGTAGTGATTCTACAGCATCTTACTACGCTGATGGACAGTGACTGTAATGGGGTTTGTGGGGGGGACTTGGTGAAGGGGGGAGTCTAGTAATCATAATGTTCTGCATATAATTGTACATTAATGATAATAAAATGAATTAAACAAAAAAGAAAGAAAATAAAATCCAAGAGCAAATCTTTACAGCACCATGTATTTACAGAGCACTGTGCTATGTGCTATGGTGGATTAAAAAAAAAAAGAGGTATAGTTCTTGACCTTAAGGAGTTGATAGCTGTAATCAGGGTTTAACTAGAGGCAGAACCAATAGGATGGATAGTAGACAGATAGATTGTTAGATAGATGATGCTCAGATGAATAGACAGATATATGGATCTGTGGATCTATTAGAAGGAATTGGCTTTAGGAATTGTTAGGGCTGGTTAAGCAAATCCAAAGTCGTTAGTGCAGGCCATTGGGATGGGAAGATCAGGAGCAGGTGGAACGCTATGAGCTGCAAGTGTTGTCTGAAAGGAGGACTCCCAAGGAAGGCCTAAAGCCCCTTTTAAGGACTTGCAACTGATTAGGTAAGCGCCCCTCCCCCCAAGATAGTTTCCCTAACTTAAAGTCAGTGGATCAAAGATTTTAATTTCATCTGCAAAGTCCCTTCACAAGTGTTTGCTTGGCTACCTGTGAGCAGGTGTGCATGCTACAAAGTGCCTGCTGCCTCCCTTCTCCACCTCACAAGAGTCTGTCTTTCAGCTTACCCTTCCCACATACCAGGAAGGGAATTCCATGGAATGTGGTTTAGCTTAGTCAAGTTGACATACCACAAAACCATCATAACAGCAGAGTGTAAAAATGTAAGAACACCCCAAATAAGGCAGGAAATAGCACAGGACAAGGAGCTACCAAATGAATGGAGTCTAAAACAGATGAATGTTAAATGTGTGTGTATGTGTGCATTTGTGAGCTGGTTTCCTCTGGTCCTTAAAGGAACGGGGGTCCTCTTGGTCTGGCTGAGGTGGAGGATGGAAATGTCTCCATGGAGGCCACTCTCCGAAGGCAAAGGATGCTCACTGAACTCCAGCTCCATCATCTGGGATCTTTGCCTATGGGTAGCAGATGGTTGTCATTTTGTACAACAATAACGGTAAAATATATAGTGAAACATATTGAAAATGTCCACAGTGGTTCCACAGAGTATGGTCCAACCTACTAAGCATGAGCTTTTCTCAGAAAAACTGCATGTCTATCCAGTTCTAGCATATTTGTCTTGAATTTTCTGCCAGGCCAGGGAATGTTTTCCTTCTGCTAATAGACCCCTGCTATGCATATACCCAAGGTTGTTGAAACTTGTCCTGTGCTGAAACTTGAATCCAAAGGCCAACATTGGATTCCAGGTGTGTCATGGCACATCTGCTCCTGCTGCGCGATTGAAGGGAAACGGCAGGACTGCATCACTTGTGCTCAAACACCCTAACAGGTCACTGATCTCCAACCACACAGCCAACAGAGAGAGAGCAGAGGAGGAAGAAACCACAGCTCTTCTGGCGGTAGGACAATTACTTCCTAGCTCACATGGGGTATTATCACTGAGAAAGCATCCTTGCTTTGCCTGCTTACCAGTCGGGGAGCTCCCCCGAACCTAACTCAGTGCCTGTTTACCCATGGCTTGGCACCTTCACTAGATGAGGCAACAGCTGCACCACTGCCAGAAGCCACACGAAGGGCAACATTTGTTCATTGCTGCTATTTTCAGCCTTGCCAGCATGAACAATGATGGGCTTAGCTGCATCAGCTCATTTGAAACATGTATCTTGAAGCTGCACTTGTGACAACTTGCAGCCCTGGGACAGTGGCCTGGGCTTGTGGAAGAATACATATGGGGAGACGGTGCTGGAGCCAGGTCCATTGTACATGAGTCAGATGGGGCTGGGCAGGGACTGCACGACTGGCCCTATTAGGTAGAGTATACAAAGAAGTGTGTTTTGACTCAAGTTTTGAGGTACTCAGGAATGTGAAGTATTGCAGGTACTTTACCATGTGATTCCAGTGAAGGTCGTTTGGGAAGTGCTGCTCTAAAAATAGAGAGTCTAGAATGTTAGGACTGTACACTATCTTGGAAAGCTGTTTTTAATTTTAAATATAGTCTCAACATTTAGCAGGAAAGGGTCAGAAACCATGGCAGCAAGCTATAAAATCATATGGAAAGATACAAAACAAGAGCTGAAATGAATTGGGAGGTTTATGTTGGGCCTGATGGGAGAGAGGAAGAGAGGAAGGGGCCCAGAGAGAGATTCATACACCTGTGGGGGAAATGGACGTTCCCAAACTACAAGATGATGTAACTGGCCTGCTGCTGGGCTACTGCTCCCACACCCTAGGCAATGAGCTAACACTGACTGAGTCACTCTATAAAGAGCTCTGCCCATTGCTCTGGGTGGGGGCAGAGCTGGAGGTGGATTATGGATCTGCAAATTGCTGGATGTAGATGTGATTCTAGTGCTCAACCTACTCCCAGGAGAATAAAGCCAGGTATAAACTCTTTTACCCCAAGAATATTCCATTGTCAGTTCTTGGTCTCACTGAATCCATAGTGAACTTGCCTGGGGCTGAAACCCTCAGGCAAGACAACACCAAAATGATATCTTTGGTTAAGATTGAAGGGGAAACAGGTGAGATTAATAACCTTTTTCTGGGTTGACTTTAGCTAATAGTCATTATACATTAAGATACTTCTGTCAAACTATAATGACTTGAAGGAGAGGGAGCAGGATGGAAAGGGTCTGGAAACCGTGTTTTTCCCCCATGGAGATGGGTGAGACTGAAGAGATAATACAAGGAGAACACATAGTAGCTGCTCACTAACAATGTTTTATCTGAAAAAGAGACATTAGAGGGAGACCCAATAAGTTTTCCAACATTTGAAGAGTTGTCTTCTCTCTGCTTTGAGTGATGGTTGCAGGAAAGTAGATTGGGAGTCAATGAAAGAAAAGATTCTGAAACCCATGGTGAGCCCCTGCAATACATCACGATCTCCATCACTAATTGGGCTGCCGTGTGGCTGCTTGTCAGGACTGCTGCACAGGACATCAGACCAGTCTGCTTTTAGAGCACTTTCCAAGTCAAGCTCACATCTGTGTGCATCACACCAAAATAAGGTGGCTAATCGAAAAGTGGATCAAAGATTCATCCCACCCTCATGCCTTCCACTTACAGTCAACCAGTCAGGAAAGGAGAATTAGGGGATTCATCCATGGTTTCATGTCAAGGTTTTTGACTTGCCTTGAGTGGTTATTTTGACTCTGATAGTAACCTAATTAACATACTATAATATACTATGGTATATGTTGGACTTCAGTATCATATGCATGAGGATTTATAAAGGTCCAAAAGGATTTTATTAATTAGGTAGCTTGCAACTAACAGGGTAATGAAAGCATAGCCTTCTAATGAGTTTTGGGGGCACTTTCTTTCCAATATCAAGAAATCATGATAGGAAAGCACTGGGGACACAGTGGTCACAGGTGACTGACAGGTGGTCTATGTCTGCCTCATTTTCTCTAATAATTGGAAAACAAAATGCAGTGGGGTAGAGTGGAAAAACTCCAATTTCTAGGATCAGTTTAAGACCTGGCTCTGCCTCAGGTTAGTGAGTCTCCTGATCTGTAAAATAGGAATGACACTGGCTTATCAAGAAAAAATGAGGCAACACACATATCAAACACCCAGGCCATAAACAGGCACTTACTAAACATTAGTTTCCTTCTACTCTCTTCTTTATAATTTATTTCTACCTGCCACTATTTTCTCGGGAAATCAAAGTGGAAGATTGCAATTGCTCCATGTGACCTCAATAGTACCCCTGCCTTAGTGCTCATTGGAGCTCCTCAGGGGAGCAGCCATGTGGTGCTAAACAAACGCACCATGGGAGAGATAGGCATAAGGCTGCTTTGGATTCCCACAGCTCTTATAATTGAGGTGGCCATTCATCTGCAGTCACATACAGATCCTGCTTTCAGTTTAGAGAGTTGTTTTAACATTTTAAAAACTATTACACAAGTAAAGCATATTCTTGGTTAAAGCATTTTAAACTACCAAAAAGCAAATGGGAGTAAATAAAGCTCAAGTATAATTATACCACCTATAAATACTCTAAATACTTAATTAGATATCCTTTGATATGTCTATATATGTACAAATAGAAATATAGATAGGTATGTATCCAAATAGGTATATAATAAAATCTGCAGTAGAAATATACTTTTACTATTTGATATATACACCGACTTAAAAATACTGCAGACAGGAAGTACAAACAATTCTGCACTGGGAAAACACAATCTTAATGATATATTCACTTATTTTCTCTTCATTAAGTGAAAATATGACTGATGACTTTCAACAGGGAAACCCAAGAGAAAAATCCCTGTATGGCCTTTCAATAGCACAAGGATTCTTTTTTTTTTAAATATCCCCTCCTACAATGTGATTTCTTATTATTGGCAAACCTATAGCAGGTCTAGAACTTTTGTCTAGAAAAATGGAAAATAGGATTCCAATCAACAATTTATGGTATTTTATTGCAGATATTTAAGCAACAATTTCCTTTCTGGCTCTTGTGTGAAAAGAAAAGAGAACTTCAATGTTCACTAAGAGTGTTTTAGAACATATGATAGTCTGAAAGGATATGATTAAGAGTATTATGTAGAATGCCAGGGGGGACCATCTGCCTCCTAATATGTTGAGATGGTTGACAACAAAGAATAACCATTTGCTTGGTGGATAGACAAATGAAATGCCATGACAACATAGAGAAAGCCCTGTGCTCTAGGTGAAGAATGCTGTCATTTGACGACTGACAGCCTGATTCATGGGACCCTCATATTCTAACCATAGAGATGGGCTTAGGAGACCAGAAAAATTAAATGTCCATTTTCATGACTAATGATATAATAGCATATGGGCATATATTCTGTGACATGAATATTTTGTATGCTTAACCTTATTAAAACAGCTTGGGTGAGTAGATTCCTTTGGGCAGTTTTAAAGCAGTATTCTATAACCAGGAAAGCAAACGTCTTCTGGATATTGGGTGAGCAGATGGGCAAAGTGGTGAAAATCTGGAGATCAGACAATTTGGCAACTATAATCTCCTGTTAAGTTGGTTTATACAATGATGGATACTCACACTAAACTAACAGAGTGGTTTCTGATGTTGCAATGATTTGCTTTTATGTACTTCAATTATAAAAGAAGTACAAATACCCTGTAGATTTGTCTTTGGGTGCATACTACAAAAGTGAAAGAAAGAATATGGAGCTCAAGGGCTCTCTCTCAATTCTAAGTCATCTTTGCCTGACTACAAGTCACCCTTTTATCAGCCTTATGCTTCCCAGCTTTTCTGCCATCTCATTCTCAGGGAAGTAGTGCTATACACAGCATTCAACTACAGAAACCGGTCAATCATTTAATTATTATTAATTATACAAAAAACACAACTGTGTCATTCTTAAAGATAACTGCTGGAGAAACATGTATCCATGTCTAGAACATACTTCAAATGGATCTCTTATAACCTAGTTAGAGGTCAAATGTATCAAAAGTTGCTGATGAGGGCTAATATAATCAATACCATTCTACTCCACTAAAAAGCTAGGCCTAGATGGAAGCTAAATACCCTCTTCAAGACATTTAACTGAATAGAAAACTAATCAGTACATGATTGTTCTACCTTTATATTGAGCCACAACTTAGCTGACCCCTCAAAGTGATCATTTGTATTGAAATGACCTGTTATGAGAGTGATGCAGACACAATTTAAAAGTCATCATGAATATTAGAGCTTTTAGAGACCCCAGGGTTGGTTCCTAAACAATCACAGCCGTATTTTATTTTGTATGGAACTTAGCAAAACTTGGACCCTTAGTCTTGTCCTAGCTGCAGAGGGAGCCAAGAAGGAAGTAGTTGCTTAAATATCTGCAGCTGGTCCTGAATATAAACATGACCAACTTTCTTGAACACATCCCCCTGGGCAAGGGAAACAAAAGCAAAAATGAACACATGGGACTATATCAAGCTAACAAGCTTCTGTACACCAAAGGACACCATCAGCAGAACAAAAAGGCATCCTACAGTATGGGAGAATATATTTGTAAATGACATATCTGACAAGGGATTAACATCCAAAATATATAAAGAACTCACATGCCTTAACACCCAAAAAACAAATAACCTGATGGGCACAGGATCTGAACAGACACTTCTCCAAAGAAGTTCAGATGCCAACAGGCACATGAAAAGATGCTCCACATCACTAATTATCAGGGAAATGCAAATAAAAACCACAATGAAAAATCACCTCACACCAGTTAGGATGGCCAGCATCAAAAAGACTAAGAACAACATAATGCTGGCAAGGATGCAGAGAAAGGGGAACCCTCCTACACTGCTGGTGGGAAAGTAAGTTAGTTCATTCATTGTGGAAAGCAATATGGAGGTTCCTCAGAAAACTAAAAATACAAATACCATTTGACCCAGAAATTCCACTCCTAGGAATTTACCCAAAGAATACAAGTTCTCGGATTCAAAAAGACATATGGACCCCTATGTTTATCACAGCACTATTTATAATAACCAAGAAATGGAAGCAACCTAAGTGTCCATCAGTAGATGAATGGATAAAGAAGATGTGGTACATATACACAATGGAATATTATTCAGCCATAAGAAGAAAACAAATCCTACCATTTGCAACAACATGGATGGAGCTGCAGGATATTATGCTCAGTGAAATAAGCCAGGTGGAGAAAGACAAGTGCCAAATGATTTCCCTCATTTGTGGAGTTTAAGAACAAAGCAAAACTGAAGGCACAAAACAGCAACAGACTCACAGACTCTAAGAAGGGACTAGCAGTTACCAAAGGGGAGGGGTGTGGGAGGGCAGGTGGGGAGGGAGGGAGAAGGGGATTAAGGGGTATTATAATTGGCACACATGATGTGGGGGGGATCATGGAGAAGACAGTGTAGCACAGAGAAGGCAAATAGTGATTCTGTGGCATCTTACTACACTGATGGACAGTGATTGCAATAGGGTATGGGGGGGAAGTAGATAATATAGGTGAATGTAGTAACCACATTGTTTTTCATGTGAAACCTATATGAGTGTATATCAATAAAACCTTAATAAAAAAATAAAATAGAAAAATAAATATCTGCAGTTGAAAGTTGAAAAGACCATACACTGTTATTAGAGTCCACTTTCCACCATTTCTGAGATCAAACTTCTAACAGGATTCTGCATTCAATGTGGCAAACAGAACTTTGGGGCCACTGGAAATCTTAAATATTAAACAATTATAAAGTAGATAAGGGTTACGCTCTTTGGAAAAATGGCATTCCTAAACAAGACATTTCCTGATGGGACATTTGAGTGTATTCTGTGGCTTCTTGAGGTTAAATCAACCATGAACCATCCTGCACAGACACAAACAGCCCAGTGGTCCACTGATTAGCCTTAGAATTAGGCTTAGCAGTCAGGGATTTCAGACACTTTTCTGTCACTGGGCACATTTGCACTTTCAGGGAATAGCCAGCATTGATTGATCTGCCTCTGTATACATTGCCAGATAAGAACCATGACATTGTATCCTGCCTGCTTTGGGGAGATGCCCGCAGACCATATGGAGATGCTGTCAGCTTAGGCTGTGGGTCTCCATCCCAAGTCTTTGCAGTTGTTCTCTCTGTCATGACTGGAGTTAGGCCGTTCACACCAGCAGGCTCAGCAAGTGCTTTAAGCTCAGAATCCAGTTTGGTCTGAGGCAGAAAGCATTAGACTAATTCCTGAGGTGATATTCTAAGGAGAAAAATTGATTGACTGATCCATCAATAGATAGATAGATGATAGATAGACAGACACTTGTATGTATATAGTTGCCCTTGCTACTAGTTTGACCTGATGTTGCAGTATCTCAGTTCTACAAAGCTTTTGTCTTAGGCCTTACTGTTAGGGTCTAGTCTAGGGTCTCAGTACATTGCTAGTTCTGGATCTCTACTCAGATTTTGTTAGTTTCTAGGAGCAGAGCCTGCAGCCTGTTGACAGATTCCTCTGCACTTACAACCAACCAGGAAACTTCTAGTACTGCATATTCTAGGTTACCTTCCTCTTATGAGGTCTTCTTACTAGGACACTACAATCTTTTTTGGAAACCACTTTGAACCTTGTGTTTACAGTGAAAACTGATGGCTGTTGTAGCGCCACAGGGTCTCAGCTCTGGGCAAATTCACTCTGGATTTGGTGAGCCAAATAATGATAGCGGAACATTGTGAATAAAAGGTTTTATACCAAGCTTTATTCTCACAGTGACAGGGCGAGTGCTAGAATCACATCTGCATCCAGCAAGTCTACAATCTGCAATCCCCCTCCACAGAGAGCACTGGGCAGAGGTCTTTATATAGCAATAATGGCTCATTGCCAACATGTGTGTAAGTATGCACCTACACAGTAGGCCAATTATTATATAATTGCCTGTGTGCAGTGGGCAAGTAGATTAGGGTCAGGTGAGCATCCTGGTCATGGGAACTTCCATTTTCCCTACATTGTACATAGTGGACATCCTGTCTTTCCCATCAGACCACTACTGTACAGCACTTTCAGCTGGCTCCATTCACCTGGGTGGCCAGGTGGGTCTGGTTCCATTATTCAGTTATTTCCTACTTTCTAGCATCTTAGAACATATTACTAGAACATCACTGGGAATACACATTGCCAGATTTAGCAAATAAAAGTAGGAGACGCCCAGTGAAATTTGAATTTCAGGTAAACGATGCGTAATTTTTTAGTATAAGTACATGCCATGCAATTCTGAAAAGCTTTTCATTGTTTATGTAAAATTCAGATTTATCTGGATGTCCTATAATTATCTGGCAACTCTAATTAGAATGTCATGTTGAATTCATAAATACCTCTTGAAGATTGCAGCCACTGGAATCTGTTCTATTCCTGAAAGTTTTGCCTGCTGAAGTTGGCTCCACCACCTCCTCATCACCTCCTCATCACCTCCTACAGGAAGAACATGGTCCGCCCTGCCGGGAAATCGCTGCTACCCATGGAGAAACCCCAATTCTCCAACGCTTATTTTGCCTTTGGATTTGTTAGAGATCTTTGGAGTTAAGAAGACTTCAGATCTTTGTCTGAAGGAACCACTGTCCACTGTGGTTTGAAGTTTCTTAGGGTGCCTTGTGCTCAAGGAATTCCAACTGTATCCTAGGTCTTTTGCTATGTCTCTGGGACCCAGGGTGTTGAAAGAAGTGTTGTTCCATCTCTCTTTTCCCCCTTGGACAAAATATGAGCATTCTTCAGCTACTCAGTCTGAAACCTGCTCGTTCTGCTCTCTTTCATTTCTTTCCCACCCCCTCCTTTTCCCCACTGGCCTCAGCTCTTTTTCCAGCACAGCTGGCTCCACAGGTGATTTCATTTGCTGTTCTCTTCTCCAGAGGGCAACGGCATTCAACTCTTTCTGTAAACTGCAATTACCCAGAGAGGTTTGAGAAAATAGCTATGCCTGGTCCCCATCCCCAAAGATACCATTTAATTGGTGTAGAGTGGACCCCGGGCCCTGATGGTTGTAAAAGGTCCCCAGAGATGCTAACATGCAGTGGAGTTTGGAGATCCTGCCTCAGGGTGTCCTTCCAGAGCAAGGACGACAGGTGTAGGTGCAGTCCAGGAGTGGGGCAGCCTGCTGACTCAGCACATCGCAGCTGCCACACTCTCACTAGAGCGTGATCACCCTTTCCAATGCCACTACAAGTGGTTTCCGACGGTACTGGCAAACATCCCCAAATATGTCCCAATAGAACAACAACAATAACAAGCTGAAATTACAGAATGACAACCCTTTAGCATTTTCCAGTAAATTCCATTGCAACTTGGGAACAATTGTTCAAAGTTTTGCTATAGAGTGAACAATCCATGTCTGCACCCCAACTTAAGACTGGTTTGCATATTCAATAGAGAACATGAACTAAAATACCTAATCCTATAGTAATCATTACATTCTAAAATGTACCCAATTATATATTAATTACAATAAAATCTTCATAGCTCAGTTCACAGTCCTCTATTGTACAATATTATTTTCTGTTGTACCCTCACTCACTTTCTGCCATTTTTAGACTTTTCTCTTAAAAGTGGTTTGCCAAAATTAAATCGCAGTTTCCCAGGCTTATTGTTGGTTTTGTCTAACCCACAGAGTACTTCTCCTCACACAGGCTCTTTTATAATTTCCAATAGCTTCAAACAAATACTTCCAGAAAGAATTATACTTCTGCCTGCCCATAAAAGAGATGCAGAGAAAGTTCCTGGAGATAACCCATTCAAGTCCTCTAGAGTTCTCTTGCTAACCATGATTAGGCATAACTCTGTCCCTCTGTCTACTGTTATTCAAGTAATAATGCCCCAGTGCCATTCACTTCACTTGTCACCACCCTGTCTGTCTATGGGGCTGAAGGGTCTCTAGGTAGTTGACTGCTGCATAATCCTGTTTTTCTTAACCAAATATTGGGGAATATTTGATGAAATAATGAGGAAGGAAGGAAGGAAGGAAGGAAGGAAGGAAGGAAGGAAGGAAGGAAGGAAGGAAGGAAGGAAGGAAGGAAGGAAGGAAGGAGGGAGGGAGGGAGGGAGGGAGGGAGGGAGAGAGGAAGGAAATTCTCTTAGCAAAACCTGGAAATGAATAACAAGCAGTAAGATTAAAATCCAGCTTCTAAACAATTTCTTATATTTTGTAGTCCTGGACTTTTAGGGTCCTCAACAAGTATGTTTGAGTTGAGATATATAGATCAATGTGCAATACCTGAAACATTAAAATCCTTCACCAGAGTAACTAAAAAAAGTAATGGGTCTTCTGACAAATCAGCCAAAGCAAGTCCAACAGATCACACAGTCTCTGCCATACAAGTGTGGTTCAAGCCAGAAATGGCTATGAGTGTACAACTACATTTTCAGGCCAGTACATGACACACAATGTATACTCAGTGTGTTTGGATAAAAGAAGAAAAACTGATTACATCTTATTATAACTAATTCTTCCAATTTACTCTCTCAGTGCTCAAAGACATCCCTCCAAGGGCTGCCCCCTTCAATTTAGATCCTTAGAACTCTGGCTGGATTTTCCCATGCACCATCGTTCTCTTTCTGATTGTCCTTCAGAGAATGCCTTCTGCACCATTGTGTGCAGTCCTATGGACCAAGGCATAGGCTGTGACCTAAGCCAGAGCAGCAGACTCTGATCTTTGGGGAATTTAGGACTCAGTCAGGTGAAATCACTGCTATTTTGCTCATGCCAACTATCACAACCCATCCCAAGATCCAGAGGCAGTTTATTTCATGCTAGCTCTAGTGAGCTAGCTTTTGATCAAGCTGTTGCTCTTATTGGGGGCTATTGTTTCCAACACCACACTTAGGTTAAGACCATGGGCTTATGAGACCCAGACCATCATGGGTCTGGGTTTGATTCCCACCATTGATTCAAAGTGTAAATTCAGAAAGCTACTAAATTCTCTAAGCATGAATTTCATCATTTGTATGTGGGGCTATATGAATCATTATTTCAGAGAGTTAACATGGCAGTGTCATATAACAGAATGAAGTACCTAATACAGTGCCCAGCACATCACAACTCCTGAATAAATGTCAGCTGTAATTTATTTTAATCTTATAGGAAATTAGGAGCAAGACAAGAAAGTGTTAAGAGGAAGATCTAAATTCTAGGAAGATCACTTTCAGTGGGTAGGTCAAGTGATTCGGTAACTATTGAGGAAATACAGATAAGAAATAACAAAGAAGCCAAATAAAGTATAAGAGCTGGGAATGGATCATTGGAAACTGAAAATGGAGCTGTGAAGGAGGCAGAATTAACAGAACTTGGTGTCCAGATAGATATAGGGACTGATAAACTGAGGAAATGGTGTTTGAGATGACGTCTGGGCATTTGGCTTAATATGGATAGAGAGCCTGGACCTCTTCTCATGAATCAAATCTTCCTGGTTTACAGCCATGAACTTCCCAGGCCTTGACCCCTGAAGGGCTATAGCAAACTTCAAAACCAGGACAATTATTTCCAGACCTTTAAGCTCTTAGGTTGTTGTTTTTTAATGCATTGTAAGTAACTCAACTTCTGCTGACTCAGTAGACAGACTAAAATATTAACAACAACATCAAACGTTGGTGAGGACACGGAGTGACTTGTAGATATGTAAAAGGTTACAATCCCTTTGAACATGGGAAACTTTTTAGAAAGTTAAACATATGAACATATGTCTACCCTATAACCTAGAAATCTCACTCCCAGATGTTAATCCAAGAGAAAATGTCCACAAAAATTTTGTGAAGGAATGTTTATAGCTACTTTACCTATAATAGCACCAAACTAGAAACAGAGCAAGAGTCCATCAACCGAAAATAGATGAACTCTCTGTTGTTTAGTATATTTATACAGCAGAATATACTCTTCATCAATACAAAATGAATAAATGAATGATTACTCCCTAAAACCTCTTTCATAAACAGCTGAACCAGTGTTGGATCATAGAAGAGAGACTTGTTCATGAAATAATCCTTATACAAAGGAGTACTTACTGTGTCACTCCATTTGTACGACATTCTCCAATAAGAAAAATGAATCCGTGGGGATAAAAATCATATCAGTGGTTGCCTGGGAGCAGGGAGCAGAGGGATTTATTGGGAGAGGGCACAAGAAAACTTTCTGGTGTGATGGAAATGTTCTGAATAGTGATGGGGTGTGAATCACATGGGTGTATTAATTGTCAAAAATGATTGAAGTGGAGACTTAAGATCTCTGCATTTCAACTGTTTGTAGATAGTATCTTCATGAAGAAAATTATTTGAAATAAGTCAAAACTCATCTGCAGTTTGGCACCTACCTGCTGTTCTGTGCCACCCCAGTGTCAGTCATGGCTTTAGTAACAGGCCTACAGCATACTACTTTTCCTATCCTACCTCCCTCCAAAAATCCACATGGATTTACACAACTTCAGTCCAAGTAAAAGCTTACTTTTCTTGCTCTTATCGTAATGTCCATACTTTTTTCAAAAAGTAATTCCAAAAAGACCACTCCATTAAAATCTAGAAGAAATAACAGTTAAAAGTTCCTGAAGAATTCACTTTTCTGGGATATGATATTCATTCATGTAACCTTGAAATGTGGAAGTATCCGGGCCCAGAAGGGACAGGTCACCCAGCTTGCAGATGCCTCTGGAAAATCCTGTCCAGTGCTAGATTCTGGCTACGTAATTACACAGGCATTACTCAGCAAAAGCCCTGGAAGAGTTTGAATAACTTTCCAAAGGTCTGCAGCTGTGGATTATGCCATCTATGATGAATGAGGGCTCTACTTAATTATATGTTTTTTTCAAAATGCACTGAAGAGAAATGGCTTGAGATTATTTTGAGCTTATTTTATAGGAATGAAAATTAGACTTCTTTTTGACAAATCTCCAAGTTACTACTTGAGCAAGTTGAATTTTGGTATGAGTTCTTTTTCCTTGATTCTGTGCAGCAATAATAGATATTAACAACAGTCACAGATTAGAAAATGAGGACCTCTTTCAATGAGTTATAAAACATTTCATGGCTAAAAACTATAAAACCATTTACTCTCTTATTAATAACTCAGACTCTTGTCCTGAGACTTGACAATAGTGTTGGACATTCTCCCTCTTGGGATGATTCAAAACCACATATAAACCACTGTTGGTTCCTTGGAGCTGTGAGTCAGTCTTCAGGCCACGCATACATGGCTTCCAGCAAATGAAAATTTATTAGAAACTCTTGAGATAGAATGTTTGTTTCTCCCCTTTCAAATCATCTTTTCAACTCATGCATGATTTAATTTCAGACCCTCCAGCTGAAGTGGTGAATCAACATTAACCAGACAATTATGAACTGTGGTTGCACAACTATTTCAATTTACCTTCCATGCTCATCAGCAGTTCTCATTTCCAAGAGCTGGTGAACAAACACATTATTTACAAAGTATATAATCAGGAAACCTGATCCAACTCATTAACTGTATGACATTCCCACTCTTTTCTGAGACAGTTTACTGGCTATGGACTTTTGTATGGGATCTGTCATTTACATTTCCCGGTAATAAAACTTAATTGAAATTTCATTCCTGTGCAAGCAGGATGCCAGTTTAACAGATGGTCTGTAATTGTTATGTCCACATATTTTATATTGGATGGTATCACACAATTTCACACAACTGCTATTCACTTAAATGCTGGGTTTATTTAAGGCATTTATTTGATATTAGAAACCTTATTGTTTAAGATGACTGTATAATTTATCAGTAAAATTAATCAGTTAAAATTGAAAAAAATTATTAAAACAGTTCTACTGAAACTAAGGAACAATTAATGATTAAAACCTGAGCTATGTTCTTGAGGAGAGAGAATATTTGTACAGAAATATCAAGATTTGTGTGTATAAGACAGGAACTTACATATGAGGGCAGAGTACATACTGAGTATATCATATTTAACAAGTTATCTGTCTCTGAATTTCAATATTTCATTGATCATTTCAAAATCTTCCTTATGTTCTTCTTAAATCTTTATTTTGAATCCACTGATTTGAGCACTCTGTACTCAGAATATCAAGAATCCTCACCCCTAAGATTGGGGTGGAAAGGGGTTTGCATGAAGGAATCCATCAGAGATATTTAATATGTATAGAGGAATTCCAAATCTCTTATAACCAAAGTATCATTCCACTTCATGTGTTATAGTCAGTAGAACTTGAGTAGTTATCATCAAGCTAATTTTAGTTGTTAACATGTTTCAGAGAGCATCTTAAAGGAAGCTAGCAACAGAATTTGAAAGTACAGTAAATTAGTTTAGCTTGAAAAGCTGATACGTTTCTCCCTTATTGAGGTGAGATCTTCAACTTCCCTTCTCTACCTCTACCCCTAACAATTTCATTTACCTACGGCTCATACTTTTCCTCTTTCCACCCAAAACCTGTTCTCAGAAAAAGTTTCAATAAACACATTCACCCCGATATATATATATATGATGACTAGTTGGACTCATACTGATTATTTCACCAGGGGTATCTATGCTTTAGCTAGAGTCCATACTTTTCTGAAACAAGAATCTCTAATTATGAAATACTGGGCAGGTCCTGGAGTCACTGAAACTGTACCATCCCCAGTGGCTTTCTTTATTATATATTCCTTCATCTTACCCAGCACTCCACATTTAAGAGACAAACCACATAAGTAAGGAAGCATTATGCTTTTCTTAGAGGGAATGAGAAAAATAAATGGAAAAGGGAAGAAAAGTGAAGAGTCTACAGAAGGTATGCAGTGTCTACACCAGAATTTTTGGAGAAATGAGATTCCAAATGATCAAAAGAAAGGATAGGAATACCGGGAAATTATCTCAAAATGTTTTCTACTTTTCATAAGAAATTGCTGTGCGCCAGAATATGTCCTAGATACCCCTACAGAATACATCTATTTGATCAGAATGGTTGTGAAGGAGAAAGTCTTGTGGTTCCATTTTCATTTTCTGCCTGGATTCGAATTGCTATTTACTTCCTCAGAGGGAAGGAGACCACACTAGCGTTCATCATATTATGTCCCCAGCACTTAGCATAATGCCTGGCACAGAGCAGTATTCAATAAAGTTAAATAAATGCATAAATAAATGAGTGAAAGGTTCAACAGTTATCGAAGAATTATAGTCCAATAAAACTATCTTGAAAGAAATAGTTTCTGTTATTTTAAATATATATTTCAGAATGTATTTTAGGCTTTTAAATCTTATTAAAGTGATTGTTATTGTAAGTTACTTAGGAAATTGAGCTAAATTTGTACTACCACAGATATAGGTTGAGGCATTCAACAATTATATAAAAACATTTCTATCCAAACTGAAAAGTCTATAAAATTTCCATACTAACAGATACTTTGTCTGGAATCTAGCAGAATTTAACCACAGATACAGCCCATTGCTGGCCTTCCCATTTCCAGTTGAGTTATGAACTGCAGGGCACAGAGTAAAGGGGATTATTTAACTATATGAACAAACAACCAGGTTATAATCTTTATGAACATTTGGCATGTACCAGACGCTGTACTAGAATCTATGGATACATGGTAAGCATGAAAAAGATCCTGGTAGTAAGAATTTCAAATTTGGGAAAATCTTGAAAACTTTTAAATTTGAAAGACAGAAACCACATTTTTTATTTTTTTTCAACTGTATACCTTTAAAATTAGAGAGGTAGACTGGATGAAATTCTGAAGTTGTTATTATTTCTGTTTTACACAATTACCTTTTAAATAAATGAAAAAAATGAGGGAAAAAGTCATTTATGTTTATCTACATACTAGCATTTTAAGCTCTTTCCTTTGTGTTCATACAAGTTTCTCTGTAGTCATTTTCCTTCCTCCCAGAAAACTTCCTTTAATACTTCTGTAGTACAAAAAAAAATTCTGAAGTTGTTTTCAGGTATGACATATAAAAAAACAAATTTGGGGGAATGAGATAAGTAGTAATGGCCAAATAAAACATCAGAAAATCTACTCCTCTATCAAAACAATTTGAACGCTGGAAAAATGTCACAGCAGTTTTTTTTTATTTCAATTTTTAAATTAAGGTGTTATTGATATACACTCTTATGAAAGTTTCACATGAAAAACAATGTGGTTACTACATTCACCCATATTATTGAGTCCTCCACATACCCATTGCAGTCACTGTCCATCAGTGTAGTAAGATGCCACAGAGTCATTACTTGTCTTCTCTGTGCTACACTGTCTACCCCATGATCTCCCCCATATCATGTGTACTAATCATAATACCTCTCAATCTCCTTCTCCCTACCTTGCCACCCACCCTCCCACACCCCTCCCCTTTGGTAACTGTGAGTTCCTTCTTGGAATTTGTCACACCAACTTTCTGACTTTGAAAATTAATTGGAGGTTTGCAATACTATGAAAAGCATCTTGTCAAGAAAAGTGACTAAATTTCTGTAAAAACTGTAAGTTTTATGGTGATCTAACTTGCACTTTTCCCAGAACCCTTTCTCCAGCTTCATGTAGCCTTAAAAGACAACAGACAACTAAATCAAGATAGCCATGAAAACTACTGGCCTACAAGCCAGAAAAGGCAACAGTGAGTTCCTATGTTAAGACAAATAGAAAATCTAAATAGATCTAAAAGAAATAAAGGTATTGGGTTAGTATGAAAAAAAATTCCAAAAAGAAAAGCCTAGGCCCAGGGGGCTTCAAGTGATAAATATTAACAAACCTTCAGAAAAGAATTTACATCAATCCTTCACAAATTTGTCCAGATATTACGAGAGCAAGGAACACTTCCCAAGGCATTCTATGAAGTCAGTATCAGTCTGAAAACAAAACCAACAGAAACATTAAAAGAAAACTACAAATTGAATTTTCTTATGGATATAGATGAAAAAAACTCTCCATATAATATAAGAAACAAAATCAACTACATATACATGATTAAACACTATAACTAAATAGGGTTTATCCCAGGAATGCAAGACTGGTTCAACACACAGAAATCAATCAATATAATAATACATGACATTAATAAAATAAAGGGCAATAACTACACAACCATCTCAATAGAGACAGAAAAAGCACTTGATGAAGTACCATGATTTTCACACTGAAAACACTCAAGAAATTAGGAATAGAAAGGAATATCCTCAACTTAATAGAGGATATCCATGAAAAATACAGCTAGCATTATTCTAAGTGTTGAAACATTGAGTGTTTTCTTCTGAAAATTAGGAAGAAGACAAGGATGTCTCATCTTGCCATTTCTCTTTAACATTATACTGGAGGGTCCATGCAGGACAATTAGGCAAGAAAATGAAATAAAAGATATCCATGTTATACAGGAAAATGTAAAACTATCTCTATTTGCAGATGGCAAGGTCATATATATAGAAAATCTGGAGGAATTAAAAAAATACTATTATAACTAGGAAATGAGATCAGCAAGGATATTGAATACATAATCAATATACCAATATCAGTTGTACTTCCATACACTGTCAATGAACAATCCAGAAATAATACTAAGGAAACAATTCTATTTACAATAATATCAGAGGGAATAAAATGTTTTGGGATAACTTTTAGAAATGAAGTATAAGAATTGTAAAAAACTGAAGAGTAAATATCACTGAAAGAAATCAAGGGAGGCCTAAATAAATGGAAAGACATCCTATGTTGATGCCTTTGAAGGCTTAATAGTAAGATTGCACTGTTCTCCAAATTAATCTGGAAATTCAAGAAATCCCTTAAAAAAATCCATCTCACTTGTTTACATAAATTGACATGGCAATTTTAAATTTTATACAAAAATATGAGGGACCCAGAATAGCTAGAGCACTCTTGAAAAAGAACAAAGTTGGGGGGGCGGAGTCAGGATGGCGGCGTGAGTAGAGCAGAGGAACTCTCCTCCCAAAACCACATAGAATTATGAAAATATAACAAAGACAACTCTTCCTAAAATAGAGACCAGAGGACACAGGACAACATCCAGACCACATCCACACCTGTAAGAACCCAGCGCCTTGCGAAGGGGGAGAGGAAGGCCACAAACCAACAACAAGGGAAGCTCTTCTAGCAGTCACTCGTACCAGCTCTGCAAACTATCTCTATCACCATGAAAAGGCAAAACTACAGGCAGACAAAGATCACAGAGACAACACCTGAGAAAGAGACAGACCTAACCAGTCCTCCTGAAAAAGAATTCGAAATAAAAATCATGAAATAAAAATCAGTGGGAAGCAGAGCAAGCACTCTTAAGAGGAAAGTATATAGCGATCCAGGCACACTTGAAGAAGGAAGAACAATCCCAAATGAATAGTCTAACATCACAATTATCAAAACTGGAAAAAGAAGAACAAATGAGGCCTAAAGTCAGCAGAAGGAGGGACATAATAAAGATCAGAGAAGAAATAAACAAAATTGAGAAAAATAAAACAGTAGCAAAAATCAACGAAACCAAGAGCTGGTTCTTTGAGAAAATAAACAAAATAGATAAGCCTCTAGCGAAACTTATAAAGAGAAAAAGAGAATCAACACAAATTAACATAATCAGAAATGAGAATGGAAAAATAATGACAGACACCACAGAAATACAAAGAATTATTAAAGACTACTATGAAAAGCTATATGCCAACAAGCTAGAAACGCTAGAAGAAATGGACAACTTCCTAGAAAAATACAACCTCCCAAGACTGACCAAGGAAGAAACACAAAAGTTAAACAAACCAATTATGAGCAAAGAAATTGAAATGGTAATCAAAAAACTACCCAAGAGCAAAACCCCGGGGTCAGAAGAATTTACCTCGGAATTTTATCAGACACACAGAGAAGACATAATACCCATTCTCCTTAAAGTGTTCCAAAAAATAGAAAAGGAGGGAATACTCCCAAACTCATTCTATGAAGCAAACATCACACTAATACCAAAACCAGGCAAAGACCCCACCAAAAAAGAAAATTACAGACCGATATCCCTGATGAATGTAGATACAAAAATACTCAATAAAATATTAGCAAACAGAATTCAACAGTATATCAAAAGGATCATACACTATGACCAAGTGCGGTTCATCCCAGGGATGCAAGGATGGTACAACATTAAAAAATCCATCAACATCATCCACCACATCAACAAAAAGAAAGACAAAAACCACATGATCATCTCCAAAGATGCTGAAAAAGCATTTGACAAAATTCAACATCCATTCATGATAAAAACTCTCAGCAAAATGGGAATAGAGGGCAAGTACCTCAACATAATAAAGGCCATATATGATAAACCCACAGCCAGCATTATACAGAACAGCGAGAAGCTGAAAGCATTTTCTCTGAGATCAGGAACCAGACAGGGATGCCCACTCTCCTCACTGTTATTTAACATAGTACTGGAGGTCCTAGCCACGGCAATCAGACAAAACAAAGAAATACAAGGAATCCACATTGGTAAAGAAGAAGGTAAACTGTCACTATTTGCAGATGATATGATACTGTATATAAAAAAACCCTAAAGACTCCACTCCAAAACTACTAGAACTGATATTGGAATACAGCAAAGTTGCAGGATACAAAATTAACACACAGAAATCTGTAGCTTTCCTATACACTAACAATGAACCAATAATAAGAGAAATCAGGAAAACAATTCCATTCACCATTGCATCAAAAAGAATAAAATACCTAGGAATAAACCTAACCAAAGTGAAAGACTTATACTCTGAAAACTACAAGTCACTCTTAAGAGAAATTAAAGGGGACACTAACAAATGGAAACTCATCCCCTGCTCATGGCTAGGAAGAATTAATATCATCAAAATGGCCATCCTGCCTAAAGCAGTATACAGATTTGATGCAATCCCTATCAAATTACCAGCAACATTCTTCAATGAATTGGAACAAATAATTCAAAAATTCATATGGAAACACCAAAGACCCCGAATAGCCAAAGCAATCCTGAGAAAGAAGAATAAAGTAGGGGGGATCTCACTCCCCAACTTCAAGCTCTACTACAAAGCCATAGTAATCAAGACAATTTGGTACTGGCACAAGAACAGAGCCACAGACCAGTGGAACAGATTAGAGACTCCAGATATTAACCCAAATATATATGGTCAATTAATATTTGATAAAGGAGCCATGGACATACAATGGCGAAATGACAGTCTCTTCAACAGATGGTGCTGGCAAAACTGGACAGCTACATGTAGGAGAATGAAACTGGACCTTTGTCTAACCCCATATACAAAGGTAAACTCAAAATGGATCAAAGACCTGAATGTAAGTCATGAAACCATTAAACTCTTGGAAAAAAACACAGGCAAAAACCTCTTAGACATAAATGTGAGTGACCTCTTCTTGAACATATCTCCCTGGGCAAGGAAAACAACAGCAAAAATGAGCAAGTGGGACTATATTAAGCTGAAAAGCTTCTGTACAGAGAAAGACACCATCAATAGAACAAAAAGGAACCCTACAGTATGGGAGAATATATTTGAAAATGACACATCCGATAAAGGCTTGACGTCCAGAATATATAAAGAGCTCACATGCCTCAACAAACAAAAAACAAATAACCCAATTAAAAAATGGGCAGAGGAACTGAACAGACAGTTCTCTAAAAAAGAAATAGAGATGGCCAACAGACACATGAAAAGATGCTTCACATCGCTAATTATCAGAGAAATGCAAATTAAAACTACAATGAGGTATCACCTCACACCAGTAAGGATAGCTGCCATCCAAAAGACAAACAACAACAAATGTTGGTGAGGCTGTGGAGAAAGGGGAACCCTCCTATACTGCTGGTGGTAATGTAAATTAGTTCAACCATTGTGGAAAGCAGTATGGAGATTCATCAAAATGCTCAAAACAGACTTACCATTTGATCCAGGAATTCCACTCCTAGGAATTTACCCTAAGAATGCAGCAATCAAGTTTGAGAAAGACAGATGCACCCCTATGTTTATCGCAGCACTATTTACAATAGCCAAGAATTGGAAGCAACCTAAATGTCCATCGGTAGATGAATGGATAAAGAAGATGTGGTACATATACACAATGGAATACTACTCAGCCGTAAGAAGAGGAAAAATCCTACCATTTGCAGCAACATGGATGGAGCTGGAGAGTATTATGCTCAGTGAAATAAGCCAAGCAGAGAAAGAGAAATACCAAATGATTTCACTCATCTGAGGAGTATAAGAACAAAGGAAAAACTGAAGGAACAAAACAGCAGCGGAATTACAGAACCCAAAAATGGACTAACAGGTACCAAAGAGAAAGGAACTGGGGAGGATGGGTGGGCAGGGGTGGAAAAGGGGGGGGAAGAAGAAGGGGGGTATTAAGATTAGCATGCATAGAGGGGGGAGGGAGAAAGGGGAGTGAGGGCTCTACAACACAGAGAGGACAAGTAGTGATTCTACATTTTGCTATGCTGATGTACAGTGACCGTAAGGTGGTTTTTAGGGGGGACCTGATATAGGGGAGAGCATAGTAAACATAGTATTCTTCATGTAAGTGTAGATTAAAGATTAAAAAAAAAAAAGAAAGAAAAGGGGGATTACTCCTTGATAGTATAAAACAATTGGTAAATCAAAGATTAATGCATCCTTAATGTTGATCACTTAAAGGGTGTCAGATGATCAGGTATGGAGGTACTCTTTTCTGATAATATTCCTTTCTCTTAATAAAAAAAAAAAGCAGTTCCTGTGTGCTGACCTCCAATGAGTTCTACACAGTGGTATAGAGGGCATGTCAAAGTGTGGGCAAAGGGTCTGTTTGTTTCTATGCAGAAGATCAAGGCCTAACTTGGGTACCCAGAAAACGAACTAAGATACGATATGAGGAGGAGCTTCCGGCATCAGCACTCTCTGGAGGACTCGTGCCGGGGGATGATCATCAAAAAGCCTCCACAGGTATCTGGGCGATGCTGTGGTTGTGGCTTCGTCCACCCCATCGTTTCCTGGACTTGCCATTGGAATGAGGAGGGAGATGTCTAGGCTGGCATGTGCATACAGTGAGACAACGAATTTGACTGGATCTGTACTGTTGGAACTCAATCAGGAGTTGGGAGGGGTGCAAGTTGTAGCGCTCCAAAATCTTACTACTATAGACTATCTACGGTTAAAAGAGCATATGGGATGTGAACAGATCCCAGAAATGGGTTGCTTTAATTTGTCTGATTTCTCTCAGATTGTTCAAGTACAGTTGGACAATATCCATCATATCATAGCCTAATTTTCACAAATGCCTAGGGTGCCTAAATGGTTTTCTTGGCTTCACTGGAGATGGCTGGTAATTATAGATTTGCTTTGTTTATGTCACCGTATTCCTATTATGTTAATATGTGTGTGCAAGTTAGTAGTTTAAAACCTATACATACTTAAGGTACTATACAAGAAGATATGTCAAAGAAATAATCAATCCTCCCATGTTTTGTTCCATATGCTACCTCTATAGCTTTTCTTCTTCCTTCCTAATTACAACCCTTAAATAGAATTCGTGCCTCATATCGAATTTACCAAGTATCATAATTCCTCCAGGTGGTAAAGATACCTCGAGACAAGTGCTGGGCATAGAAGCCACAGGGCATAAATCTGCAAAGAATTAAAAAGCTAACTTTTTCAAACAATATGGCTTCTCTCTCACTTACCAACTTTACATTTCCCTGTATGGCCCTGGAAGATGACTGGTTAGCCAGAGACGGGTAAGATTCCTCAAGGGAGGAACAACCTAAGACAGGCACAGTCGCAGGGGGGCCATCAGGTGAGAAACTGGAGAACCTCACCCCCCCACCCCCGTGTGTTGAGAGAAAGCTTCTGCATCCATGGATGTTTTATTGCCCTTGTCTAGCTCGGATTAGCACATAGTCTACAGGCACACACCTGATCATCTACAATTGCTCTCTTACAACACTAAACTATGTTTTCTACCTTTATCTTTCATCTACCTACCACTTCAGCAGTTTATTAAAAAAAAAATAATAATAATAATAAAGGGAGAAATGTGGGATCCACATATAAATCAAGTATAAAAATCAAACGAATATTCATATTTGACCTGATTGTTTATAGTTCATAATGCGTGATCAAAACCGAAAGTTTCTGTGATGAATGCCCTTGTACTGTTCACCATGTAAGAATTTATTCACTATGTAAGAATTCGTTCACCATGTAAGAACTTGTTCGTTATGCTTCAGAAGATTGGGGACTGACGAGAACTAGGCTTGAGATGGATTAATGATTGTGCATTGAGCATTGACCCCCCTATACAGAATTTTATTGTTGTTAACAACCATTTGATCAATAAATATGAGAGATGCCTTCTCAAAAAAAAAAAAAAGAACAAAGTTGGGAGACTCACATTTTCCAATTTCAAACTTACTACAAATCTACAATAATCAAGATGTTAATTACATAAGGATAGATATAGACCAGTGAAGTAGAATTGAGAATCCAGAAAGAAAAACTTTTTTATGTTCAATTGATTTTTGACAATAGTACCATAAAAATTCAATGGAAAAAATAGCAGTCTTTCAACAAGTGGTGCTGTGATAACTGGATATTCACATATGAAAGACTGAAGTGATACTGCTTCTTTACAGCATGCACACATAAAGAAAGCTCAAAATGGATAATTGATATAGAGGTAAGGGCTAAAACTGTGAAACTCTTAGAAGAAAACAAGCCTTAGTTTTCATGTTATCAGACTGGGTAGTAGTTTCTTAAATATGTCACCAAAGGCATAAGCTACAAAAGAAAATAGATTGTACTTATCAAAATCAAAAGCTTTTGTGTTCCGAAGGATATTATTAGGAAAGTGAAGAGCCAACCCACAGAATGAGTGCAAAATTTGCAAGTCACATATTTTGTAAAGGAATTTTATATCCAGAATATGTAATGAACACTTAAAATTCAACAATAAAAGACAACTAACCCAATTTAAAAATAGGCAAAGGGTTTGAATAAACATTTCTCCAAAGAAGATACACCAGTAATGGTCAATAAGCACATAAACATATCTTAAACATCATTAATCACCAGGGAAATTCAAATCAAAATCACAATGATAGCACTTCATGCTCACTACAATGACTATAATCAAAAAGAGGGACAATGTCAAATGTTAAGGATGTGGAGAAACTGGAACCCTCATATGCTACTGGTGAGATTATAAAATGTTGCAGCCACTTTAGAAACAATTTGACAATTCCTTAAAAAAGTTAAACAGAATTATCATATGACCCAGCAACTCCACTCCTAGTTATATATCCAAGAGAAATGAAAATGTATGTCCATACACATAGTTATGTATTCATAGCAACATTATTCATCATAGCCAAGAAGTGGAAACAACTCAGATGTCGATCAATTAAAAAAGAAATAAAAGGTAGTATATCCTTGCAATGAGATATATTCAAGGAACAAAGTACTGATATATGCTGCAACATAGATGATCTTGAAAATTTATTTTGAGTGAAAGATTTCAGTCATAAAGAACCATATATTATATGATGTCATTTATATGAAAAGTCCAGAATATGCAATATAGTAACAGAAAGTAGATTAGTGGTTGCCTAGGACTGAGGGAAGGGCAATGGATGGGCTATTTGAGGTTTACAAATATTCTGTAATTAGATAATGCTGATGATTGTGTAACTGTGAATATGCCATAATTCTATTATACACTTCATTATTTTTCAACAGTTATATACATTAAAACCTCACCCTCACTAGTGTAGTTACTATCTGTCAATATAGAAAGGTGTTTCAGAACTATTGACTATATTCTCTATGCTGTACTTTCATCCCTATGACTAATTTATATTGTGAGATTGTGTGCCTCTTTTTCCCATTTATCTTTTTCACCCACCCACCCCAACCCCTCCCCCATGGTAACCACCAGTGACTTCTCAGTGTCTGTTTATTTTGTTTTGTTTTGTTTTTAGATTCTATGTGTAAGCGAAATCATATGGCATTTGTCTTTCTCCACCTGGCTTATTTCATGTAGCATAACATTTGTGTTGTCACAAATGGCAGGTTTCTTTCCTTTTTGTGGCTGAATAATATTCCATTGTGTATGTGTACCACAACTTCTTTATCCACTCATCTATTGGTAGAAACGTTGGTTGCTTCTGTATCTTGGCTACTGTAAATAATGCAGCAATAAACATTGCTGTGCATGTATCTTTTCAAATCAGATTTTTTTTCTTCAGATAAATTCCTAGAAGTGGAATTACTGGGTCTTATGGTATTTCCATTTATGGTTTTTTGAGGAACCTCCATACTGCTTTCCATTGTGGCAGAACCAATTTACATGCCCACCAACATTGTAGGAGGATTCCCTTTACTACACATCCTTGCCAGCACTTCTTATTTCTTTTCTTTTGGATAGTGGCCATTCTGACAGGTGTGAGGTGACATCTCATTGTGGTTTTGATTTGCATTTCCCTGATGATTTAATGATGTGGAGAGTGCCATTTTTTAATCAGGTTATTTGGGTTTTCTTGGTGTTGAGTCATACAAGTACTTTCTATATTTTGGATATTAACCCTTTATAGGATAAATCATTTACAAATATATTCTCCCACACTGCAGATTGCCTTCTCATTTTGTTGATGGTGTTCTTCACTGTACAAAGCATTTTAGTTGGATATAGTCCCACTTGTTCATTTTTTATTTTATTTCCCTTCCCTGGGGAGACATGTCCAGAACAAAATTACTAATGATTATGTTCAAGAGATTTTTGCCTATGTTTTATTCTAAGAGTTTTATAGTTTGATGTCTTATGTTTAGGTCTTTAATCCATTTCAAGTTCACTTTTGTGTATGGAGTTAGACAGTAATCCAATTTCATTCTCTTGCATGTAACTGTCCAGTTTTTCCAACACCAGTTGTTGAGGAGACTGTCTTTTCCCCATTGTGTGTCCATGGTTCCTTTATCACATATTAATTGACCATATATGCACGGATTTATATATGGACTCTCTATTTTGTTCTATTGATCTATGGGTCTATTCTTGGCCAGTACACTTTAAAGGGTTGAATTTCATGATATATGAATTACATCACTTTTAAAAGTATCTGAAAAAAAGATGCAGCCAGCCAACTCCAGTTTGTAGAAAAGTCTATGAAACTAAGGACCAGTTTCTTTGTCAAAGGAACAGCAGTTAAAATACAAGAGGAGGGAAAACAGTTACATATTACCCAAATGCAATGCTGGACTTCCTTTGCCCTTTATTCAAACAAACCAACTATTAATCATGGAAAATTGAACACTGACTCACTATTACATGATATTAAGAACTTTTTGTTAATTCTTGAGGTGTCATAATTACATTACAGTTATGCTTAAAAAAGTGTTCTTATCTCTAGGGGTATGTAGTGATATATTTATGGATGAAATGATATGATGTCTAGGATTTGCCTTTGAATTATCCAGTTGGGGAAAATGGAACATGATATTGGTAAAAAAGATTAGCCATATATCAATTATGTTGAAATTGGATGATGGATATGAGGGATAATTACACTATTCTCTATTTTCATGTATGTTTAAAATTTCCATAATAAAAACTCAGAAAAGAAAATAACAATAATATATTTTCCTCTGCAGAATTACCAACTTTATCATGACAATAAATACACAGCCATGCTGTCTTTGATCTTACATTTTAATATGCAGAAACACAGGATAAACAAATAAACACAAAAATTAAAAGAATTATTACCTTTGGTCATCATTTAGGAAGAAATCAATAGGATAAGTAATATAGAATTTATAGGGAAGTTACTTTATATAACATAACCATGGATAGCCTCTTGAAGGAAGTCCCATTTAAGTTAAGACATGAAATATTAAGATGATGTATTCATGGAAGGAGCTGGAGGGTAGGCGGAGGCTAGAATGAACACATTCCATTTATCCTGTGTACCTTATGAATATTCCAATCTATGTGTGTCATGACATCAAGCCTTCACTGGAGAAGTGAACAAAGCAGAGGGCATAAGATGATTCTGGCAAGGAGAGGCACACAAGATTATATCAGAAAGGGGCAGATTATGCAGAAACTCAAAAGCCCATATAAAAAGTCTATATATTACTTCAAGTACAGTGAAGTCATTGAGAAGTTTGAGGAAGCAAAGTGATTCATTCATTCATCTGTGTATTCATTTAACAAATATTCTTAAGCCTCCTTTTTAGTTTTTTATTTACATTTTTAACAGTTCATGGAGGCCACTGTTCAGAGATTGCATTACAGAGAGAAAAAAATAAAAGGAAACATTAACAAAAATCCTCATAAATCATTTTTTGGCCCCATGATTTTAAAACAAAAACACTAAGAACAATAACTATAAAACAAAATTTCTGAAGACAGTTTTCATTTGTGTTCAGTTGAAAGAACACAAGAGAAAAACTGATTTAACCTACTTGTCAAAAAGGAAGTCACAATGAAAATTAGAAAATATTTAAATGAAAGAGAATAAAAACACAATGTATCAAATTTATGGGATGTAGCTATAGTAGGATTTACAAGGAAATTTATAGCACTACTGCGTATTGTAGTAAAGCAGAAAAGTCTACAATCAGTGATTTAAGCCTCTACATTAGAAATTAGAAAAAGAAGAGAAAATTTAACCCAAAGTAAACAAAAAGAAAAATAAGATTATAATCAATTATGAGTGAAAATAGAAAACAATAGAGTAAATGAAAAAGCTGTGCTGAAAACTAGTATTTATCATTGTATCTTATCTCTTCTTTTTTCCTCTTTTTTTCTTTCTGCATGCTTTTGAAATAGAAGCATAGTCATTTTTATTCCATTTTTCTCTTACTATTTATGCCCCTTAAAAATATTTTTAGTGATTGCCCTAGGATTCCCAATATACATCATGAATTAATCAAGCCTACCTTTAAATTATATTTTATTTTATTTTTTCACAGGTAACGTTGTAACTATGTGGTTTCAATTATTCTATTCTGTCATTTCCGCTGTTGTCATACATGTTTCACTTGCATATCCTACAAATACACAATACATTCCCTCTGTTTTTACTTTAAACAGCACCCTTCATTTCTCTGTTTAGGTCTAAGTTTCCACCTGGTAACATATTTCTTCTGCCTGAACACATTCCTTTAATATTTCTTGCAGAGATAGTATTTCTGCAAATGAAGTTTTTCAGGTTTTGTTTGTCTGAAAACATCTTTATTTTTTTCTACTGGATACTTATTTCTGCACTGACAAACTTCCTTTCAGTGCTTTGAAATGCCATTGCATTGCCTTCTTTCTTGGATATTTTCTCATGATACGTAAACTGTCATTCTTGTCTTTGTTCCTCTGTATGTATATAATATGACTTTATTTTCTTTGGCTGCCTCCAAGATTTTCCCTTTTTGTTTTTTCGCAACTTGAATATGTCATGTCCAGCTGTACATGTGTGCATGCATGTGTACATACACATGTTGTATTTATACTGTTTGATTTTTTTCTAAGCTTCTTGGATCTGATATTCAATATCTTTCATTTGACTTGGAAAATTATCAGCCATACACTCACATATGTCTTCTAAATTCCAATTTATATTAGACTATATATATTAGACTGTTCAATATTGTCCTACAGATCTTGGATGTACCATTTTTTAACTCTTTCTTTCTCTTTATGTGTGAAAGTGCATTTATTTTTCTCTTTCATTGTACTGATAATAAGGCTGGGAATATTATGTTGGAACATTTTTCCTTCAGAATTTTCTGAAGAATGTTCCAATGTCTTTTAGCTTCTATTATCCTTAGTAAGGAGATTGATTGCATTTCTGTTTTATTTTTTATGTGAAAATATTAGCTATGAGTATTTTTTTCATCAGAAGCTTACAGAATTTTACCTCTTACCTCACTATTCTGATATCCAATGATGTACTGTCTTCTAATTCATTTTTATTTCTTTTTTAAATTAAGGTATCATTGATATACACTCTTAGGAAGGTTTCACAAGAAAAACAATGTGTTTATTACATTCACCCTTATTATCGAGTCCCCCCTCCATACCCCATTGCAGTCATTGTCCATCAGTGTAGTAAGATGACACAGGGTCCCTATTTGTCTTCTCTGGGCTACATTGTCTTCCCGTGACCCCACACACACCATGTGCACCAGTCATGATATCCCACAATCCCTTTCTCATTCCCTCCCCACCTGCCCTCCCACACACCTCCACTATGGTAGCCACTAGTCCTTACTTGGAGTCTGTGAGTCTGCTGTTATTTTGTTCCTTCAGTTTTCTTTCGTTGTTATACTCCACAAATAAGAGAGATCTTTTGGTATTTGTCTTTCTCTGCCTGACTTATTTCACTGAGCATATACCCTCTAGCTACATCCATGTTGCTGCAAATGATACAATTTGTTATTCTATGGCTGAATAGTATTCCATTGTATATATGTACCATATCTTCTTTATCCATTCATCTACTGATGGACAATTGGGTTGCTTCCATATCTTGGCTATTGTAAATATTGCTACAATAAACACAGTGGTACATGTGTCTTTTTGAATCTGAGAAGTTGTATTCTTTGGGTAAATTCCTAGGAGTGGAATTCTCGGGTCAAATTGTATTTCTGTTTTTACTTTTTTGAGGAACCTCCATATTGCTTTCCACAATGGTTGAACTCGTTTACATTCCCACCAGCAGTGTAGGAGGGTTCCCCTTTCTCCACAGCCTCGCCAGCATTTGTTGTTCTTAGTCTTTTTGATACAGGACATCCTTACTGGTGTGAGGTGATATCTCACTGTGGTTTTAATTTGCATTTTCCTGATAATTAGTGATGTGGACATCTTTTCATGTGCCTGTTGGCCATCTGAATTTCTTCCTTGGAGAAGTGTCTGTTCATATCATCTGCTCATTTTTTAGTAGGGTTATTTGCTTTTTGGGTGTTGAGTTCTTTACATACTTTGGATGTTAACCCCTTGTCGGATATGTCATTTATAAATATATTCTCCCATACTGTAGGATGCCTTTTTGTTCTGCTGATGGTGTCCTTTGCTGTACAGAAGCTTTTTAGCATTATGTAGTCCCATTTGTTCATTTTTTATTTTGTCTCCCTTGCCTGAGGGGATGCATTCAGGAAAAGTTGCTCATGTTTCTATTCAAGAGATTTTTGCCTATGTTTTCTTCTAAGAGTTTTATGGTTTCATCACTTACATTCAGGTCTTTGATCCATTTTGAGTTTAATTTTGTGTATGGCATTAGACAATAAGCCAGTTTCCTTCTTTTGCATGTTGCTGTCCAGTTTTGCCAACACCAGCTGCTGAAGAGGTTGTCACTTCCCCATTGTATATCCATGGCTCCTTTATTGTATATTAATTGACCATATATATTTGGCTTCATATCTGGGCTCTCTAGTCTGTTCCATTGGTCTATGGGTCTGTTCTTGTGCCAGTATCAAATTGTCTTGATTACTGTGGCTTTGTAGTAGAGCTTGAAGTCAGGGATCATAATCCATCCAGCTTTATTCTTCCTTCTCAGGATTGCTTTGGCTATTTGGGGTCTTTTGTGGTTCCATATGAATTTTAGAAGTATTTGTTCTAGTTCATTGAAGAATGCTGTTGGTATTTTGATAGGGATTGCATTGAATCTGTAGATTGCTTTAAGTAGGATGGCCATTTTGCATGGGATGTGTTTCTATTTATTGGTATCTTCTTTAATTTCTCTCATGAGTCTTGTAGTTTTCAGGGTATAGGTCTTTCACTTGCTTGGTTTGGTTTATTCCTAGGTATTTTATTCTTTTTGATGCAATTGTGAATAGAATTCTTTTCCTGATTTCTTTTTCTGCTAGTTTATTGTTAGTCTATAGGAATGCAACAGATTTCTGTCTATTAATTTTGTATCCTGCAACTTTGCTGAATTCAGAAATTATATGTAGTAGTTTTGGAGTGTATTCTCTAGGATTTTTTATATATAATATCATGTCATCTGCAAATAGGGATAGTTTAACTTCTTCCTTGCCAACCTGGATGCCTTTTATTTCTCTGTGTTGTCTGATTGCCATGACTAGGACCTCCAGAACTATGTTGAATAAAAGTGGGGAGAGTGGGCATCCTTGTCTTGTTCCTGATCTTAAAGGAAACTCTTTCTCTTTTAATTGGTATGATTTCTTCTGGCCTACCTTTAAATACACTGACTGTTTCCTTGTCTGTGTCAAATTTACTGATGAGCCCATCTAAGGCATTCTTCATCTGTTACTCCATTTTTTATTTCCAGAATATTCATGTCATACTTTCTTATAGTTTCCATCACTCTGCTTCAGTTTCCCCACCTCATTATGCATGTTGTTCACTCTATTAATTATTGCATTAACCAATGTTATTGTTAAATTCTGTCTAATTCGGGTAAGATTCCTCAAGGGAAGAACAACCTAAGACAGGCACAGTCACAGGGGGGCCATCAGGTGAGAAAATGGGGATCAACAGAGGTGAGGCTTAGAACCCCCCCCCGTTCTGAGAGAAATCTTCTGCATACGTGGATGTTTTATTGCCCTTCTCTAGCTTGGATTAACACAGTCTACAGGCACACACCTGATCATCTACATTTGCTCTCTTACAACACTAAACTATGTTTTCTACCTTTATCTTGTATCTACCTACTACTTCAGCATTTTATTAAAAATAATAATAATAAAGAGAGAAATGTGGTATCCACATATAAATCAAGTATAAAAATCAAATGAATATTCATATTTGAACTGATTGTTTATAGTTCATAATGCATGATCAAAACCAATAGCCTCTGTGATGCTGCCCTTGTAATGTTCACCATGTAACTTATTCATTATGTAAGAATTTGTTCTCCATGTAAGAACTTGTTTGTTATGCTTCAGAAGATTGGAGACTGATGAAAATTAGGCTTGGGGTGGATTAATGATTGTGCATTGAGCATTGACCCCCTTATACAGAATTTTATTGTGGTTAACAACCATTTGATCAATAAATATGAGAGATGCCCTCACAAAAAAAAAAAGTACACACTTCCAATTGTAAAATAAATAAGTAACCTGGATGTAATGTATAGCATAAGGAATATAGCCAAAATATTGTAACAACTTGGTATGGTGATAGCTGGTACCTAGAATTATCATGTATATAAATGTTAAATCACTGTGTTGTACACCTGAAACTGATGTAATACTGTGTGTCAACTACCCTTCAATAAAAAAAAAAAATTCTGTCTAATAGTCCCTACATCAGGTGTATTTCTAAGTCTGGTTCTGTTGATTGATTTGGCTCTTGACAATGAATTATTTTTTTTGCCTTTTCACTGTCATTGTCATTATAACTTTTGGTTGAAAAATAGACATCATCTATACAGGAGTAGACACTGAGATAAATAATATTTATGCCCAGAAGTGGGCATGCTTCATTTTATGCTAGGCCTTTACAGTGGAGGTTGAAACAACCTAATCAGTTTTTAAGCTGAATTTTGACTTTGTTTTATGATTACTCTAAGTACGCCATAGATATTATCTCCTACTATTATCTTATGTTTAGGGTGGGTCTGGAGTTGCTGTAAGGTTTTTCTCAAAGTTCCTCTTCTACTCTCATCTTTAGACTTTCTCTGTGCATGTGAACCTCAGAGAGGGTCTCACTCCCTGCTATTGCTCCTTCCTCAGTAGATTGCTTTTACTTTGTAGGCTTGCCATGAGCTGTGTGTGTGTGTGGTGGGGGTGCAGGGATGATTCTCTGTGGTTCCTCTTCAGTCTCAGGTAGGCCCTGTGACATCTCAATGGTGAAGAATTCTAATGATTTGGCCCTCTTTCCTATGGCAGCCAAACTTGGTTTTGTATGTTTGGGATATCTATCTGGGAGTTTTCTGTACCATCTCCTGTGGTGGGAGATTTCTAATGATCTGAGTCTATGACAGTGTCATCCCTCTTCCCCAACTTTAAAGGGTTTTGTCCTTTCTCTTTCTTCCAGCTGAGATGGGACTTCATCTCTGTGCTGGGGACAAAAGGGTCTATTTTTTCCCCAGTAGCCTAAATCTTTTGTTCCATAGGGGAAGTGGGGAAGAAGGATCTCAGGGAAAGGGCTTGTCATCCTTTTCCTAGAATGGTGGCTGCTTTCCCCCTCCCAAGTCTACACTACTAAGGGAAACATTCTCCGGTTTCCTGCTCTGCCCTGAATCTTTCTTGTAAGTACACAGAATGGTCCACAAATGGACAGGAGCTCCTCTGTATATCTATGACTCCTGGGGATTCTGTACTCTATGCTAGCCTATAGTCAACCCTCAGCAATTTGTTTAAAATGTTAGTTGAAACCTTTTTAACCATCTTTTAATCTATGGCAGGTGCTCCTTCCTGTCTTTTAATCTTTTAATCTATGGCAGGTGCTCCTTCCTGTCACACAGTCATGACCTCTTGCTCCTTGGAAGTGCCTTTCTTTAGGTTTCTGACAGTTTGTTGCCTTGTGACTTCAGTTCTCTGATAGATTCAGGAGAGCTAATGATCTGTAGGTTATCTGACTTCTTGTGTAGAAGCCAGAAGTCCATTTACATATTTATTTATTTTTTATTTTTTTATCCATTTACAGTTTTATAAGCCTCCTCAAATCATTTTGAAATGAGATGTGACATAAATATATAGCTAACAAGATAATATGGCCATAAAAGATACAAAAACATAGGGTGCTTTGATGTGTTAAAAAATAACAGAAAGTAGAGGCCATGTTCTAAAAATATTATTAAGTATGAACAAAATGTAGTAAAAGATACTATGAAAGACAGCTAAAAAAAAGTTATTAAAAGTTAAGTTTATTATAACTCTTAATTTAAAAATGTATAAAGCTACGTATTTCTAGAGTATAGACTTTCTTATCAATATGCATAAAATGACAATTATGAGTCAGGAATTGCAACCTTAGGCTAAACAATCTAGCCAAAACCCAATCCTAGGGCTACAGATTGGAAGGCATAAATAGAGTTGCCTTGATATAACTAATACCTTTTCTCTCCAGTTCTCTGGCCTCTGAAACTCAAGGATAAGTCATAATTAATTTCCTTTAAATTGCTTCATATTACTTTTCAACTGTTCTGAGTGTGAAAATGGAACAAAGGGCTAATATATATTCAATGTCTGCAAGAGACCACTGTTCCTCAAACTTCAGTGTGTATCAGAATCGCATGGGAATCTTGGTAAAAATATAAGGAAACTTATCCTACTTTAATGTATGTGGGTTTCTGCATTCTATATTAATTTCTGGTGATTAGGGTACATATTAAAGTTTGAGAACCATTGTGTTAGATATTTAATGTACATTATCTCATTTAATCCTTTATTCTACTAATGTAAATGGTGGTATATTTATTATACAGATAAGAAACTGAGGCTCAGAGAGACTTAGTAGCCAAACCAATGTCACAAAGAAAGTAAGCGGCATACCCAGTAGTAAAACTCAAACATGTCTGCCTCTAAACTGATGCTCTTTGGAGCCCTACACACAATTTTCTTCTTTTTAAGAATGGTGGTAAAGTACAGTCTATCTCCACTGAACCTGTAAAGCATGCCAACACTTGTTTTCCAAGACTTACAATTATTTTGTTTTGCTTTTAAAAAAAATACACAGTTGATTAAAAAGTTCTTCTTTCCTAGAGGATCCACTAATTGAAACCCCACTGCATTGCCATTGACACGTCTAAAAGAAAGCTGAAGAATTTTCAGAAACACATAATTAAGACCAAGAGGGGAAGTCAAGATTGAAAAAGATCTTTCCCTCTTTTTCAGAGTCTCTGCCAGTAAAGCTTCACAAGGGAATGTACTGAAACAAATGAGGTATATACATTGGTGGTTTCTTAAAAACTACAAGGAAGGAAGAAGGGTAAAAGGATACCTGTGAGTATAAACAACATCAATTAAGGACAAGAAAGGAAAAGAAGTTATTACTGTTAGCCAGAGAGCTAAGGGGTACTAAGTTGTCTTTTTACTGTTGTGTTAAGAGAGAGATGACTACCTCAGAGGATCATTCCAAACCTATTCAGAAATGGAGAATTAGATCAACAGACCTATTAAGAAGCTAAGGCAGCAAAATGATTTTCTATCTACCAGTGGGAAGAGCCACAGAAAACTAGAACAATTTATGAACACATTTATCCAAGATATTTGGACTATAAGGAATTGTAAAACATTGTGAGAAGAAATTGTCATTGAGTGAAAAATCTGGAATATAAAAACCTTGGTGTGATTAATGTTTAACCTTCAAATTTAGTTCAACTCTGTGTTTGCTTAGGCTTACAATATATTTTCTGTAATAAAAAATAAAAATAACTTTTTCTTCGGGGATTTCTGAAGTATGCTAGCATGATACTGATTTATCAAAATGATCCATTGGGTTTTTAACCCAGGTTCCACACCTAGAGTCCTAGTAAATTTCCTAAGAATGTTTTGGGTTCTGTGTTTTGAAGTCCAAGTACAACAAAGGCCCCGGCAAGTTTCAATAGACAATTTTCACAGTTTGTCTAATCTTACAATACTTTTATCTCCCTTGACTGATTACATCCCCATAGTCTGACTAATGGATGATTGGATGCTGGCATTTTCCCACTTTCAGAAAAGCTCTCCTTCACTGACCTTCACTACATTTTTTCATGAATGTATCCTGCTGATTGTGTCCGATTTGAGTATAGTTAATTGGTTATTTATCTCCAGATTTAGTGTTTTCAAACTGCAGGTTGTAACCCATTAACATCAGTCAGTCATGAAATTAATTTAGTGTATCCCAACCAGCATTTTAAAAAAAAGGATACAAAATATAATTTCAAACCACATCATACTTATTGTTTTGTACATTGTTTTGTGACAGGTATGTGTACATGAGTGTGTGTATGTGTGTACTGAGTCACAGCATAGCACATGTTTTTCTTTTGAACAAAATGTTTGAAGCCCATACTCGACATCAGGCTCTCAGATGCTTCTGCATACTTGCATTAACTCTAGTTTTCACCTTTTCTAATTTGTTCTGCACCCTACTATAAAAATGAATCTTCTTTACAACTCTCTATTGATTATGTAACTCTGGTCCATTCATTCTTTCCTTCATTCAACAAATGTTCAGCAAATATTCATTCTGTGCCAGATACTGGGCTTACAGAAATAAGAACATGGCCGCATCCCTCTCCACCCATCCCTTCCTCCCATAAGAAGAGAGACCGTACCTGACTGACTGCCTGCATTTTACTGTGCAGGCCTGATTCCAGGCTCCTGGGTGTGCACTCACTCTCCATTATCTGTTACGTCAAGTTTATACTCTTCTAGTCTAGCAAGCTCAGTTTTTATCTAAGTCTTTTCTGACCATCCAAACTTCTTTTCCATTAGCAATGCTTGGCTCTAGCTGGTTTTTTCTTGGAACCTGAAAATACTGGTCTGTGTCCTATGGCAATTCTGAGTCTCTTGTCCTCCTCCCATCACCAACACTGTTTTTGCTCCCTCCCAAGCAAATCCCTTCTCCTGGATGGTAGCCCACACCCCTCCTTCTGGAGCACACAGCCTCTCCGTGGGTCATGTCTGCTGGTCAGCCCATGTTCCTGCCCCTCATCGCTCCAGCTCTCAGGACACAGTCCTTCTCGGAAAGTACTTTCTGGTCCACTGTCTCTTTATTAGAATGTCTCTGGGGATTGTGTTTCCATCACTTTACTTGAAAGCCTATTTCACAGTCTAGTAGGTCTCACTGTCTGGAGAATTTTTCTCATCATCTAAAAATTATGTTCTGTTAATTTTAATCTATTATTCCTAGTTATACCATTGATATCACCATAAATAATACTTCGAATTTTGGCAAAAAGATATCTTTTCCTCACTCAACACTGTGTATTTAAATTAATCCTCAATCATCATTTAATCTCACTGTTCATCACTGAATCCTTGCAGTTAATCATCAGACATATCATTGAAAACAAGGCAACTCAAACCAAAACCAGTTGCAGTCTAACAGGGCAACTGCTATCTTTCTCTTGCTAGAAAAATCCAGGAATGAAAACGGACTATCTAATCTTTGATTTCCTTCTGGCTTTATCATCAAGGGAAATAAAACAATTCAGCAAAACATTAAACATTTTCGTTAAGACATATTTTCTTTGTATGTCATCATCTGCCTGCTCCATGTGTTCATTTAGCAACATTTATGGGGTTGGTACCTGGTTCCAGTCCCTTTATTAAATGCTGGGGATCAAAGATGGGTAAGACCGTTTAAGCTCTTCATTGTCTGGTAAGAGAAGCAGATTTGTCTTGCTAGCAGATCACTATAGTCCAGTATTATACAACTTTAAGTGGGATAGGAAGAGTGGTTGCCATGGTGGGAAACATCAGCTCTGGTTATGACAGCACAGTTTCTTCAGAAAAGCTGACGTTTATCCTGTGTCTTGAAGGAATAAGTAGAGGCTTCATTGAAAGAGGAGGAAGAATATTCTGGACAAAGGAGCACAGCATATGCAAATGTGCAGAGGCCTGAAAGATGCTCCATACCCAGGGAATAGTGACTAAGACAGAAGGCTGGAACCTGTGGTATGTAATTAGGAGTTTTGAAATGACCTTGAATATCTGTGAAGGATTTTATGCATATTAAGGAGTTTAACATTCATCCTCAAGTGGAGGATTTTCACTAGGGGATGGAGCAGAGGCTGGTCCAGGTTTATTTTAGGTAAACCCATTGTGAAAGCAATTCAGAAACCAGACTGCAGAAAGCATTACACAAGTACCCTCAATTGGGAGATTGTTGCAATACTGCAGGCCAGATAATCTTCTGTAAAGAAAAGCACACAATCTGCCTTCAGGAAAAAAAAAAGTTTATTTTTTAAGAAATAGAGAAAGTAACTGCTTCTTTTCAAAAGAGATTTGTTACATGGAAAGAGTATCTTTAAAGTGGATGTATCAAAATGTTTCCATTGCTATGTAATTTTATTGCCAAAAATGTATGTGTTACCTATAACAACTCTCTTTGGATATAGAATTTTCTAAAATATTTAAGGATCTTCCAATTGAAGAGTTTTAATCTGTTTTAAATACAGTTTTGTTTGTGTGTGTATGTGTGCTTGTGTATGTGTACATGTGTGTGTATACACACTAGATAAGAAATATACACATACAAAACATATGTCTCTCTCCCTCTCTCTATATCATAGCCATATGTATTTATACCTTCAGATCTGTTTACAACATAACTGATTCATATCAGAGGACATTCAGTTATAAGGCAAATACTTTATGAAAACTGGTAGGTAGGATAAAAAAAATACTTTAACATTTCAATGTTATGAGTGTAGCCAGGAATGCATCACCTCCATTTGGATGTATTTGTATTTGTGTAGAAACCTACTCAGCTATGATGGGGGTTAAAACCCATCATTAAAGTAAAAATAAAAAGAGAACTTGGAGATCTCTCCTCGACCAGGAAATAGAAAATCATTTATCTTTGGCCCATGGTAACAACAACTCAGAAAAGCAAAAATATTATTCTTCTGTGGGATGAACAGAGTGTTAGACACAGGTGATCCTGGGTAGATGGAATGGCACAGAAAAACAAGCCCTTTGTAATTGAACAAAGAGCTGGAACAGAATCTTTACCTGAGGGTTGCTGACATGGAAGGAGTCCAGCCACAGATAAAAAGGTTCTGGGTGGACAAGAGAAATAATGTAAGTCTTAGATGGCAGTGTAGGCTACCAGGATATTTTGGAATCTGGAAGAACCCCAAATGTAGAAACAAAATACTCTGCCTAAAAATCCTTCTGTTCTACATCAAATTATGTCAAGAACATGACAATGAAGTGTAATTTTGCACAGTCTCAAAATGTGGCAATCATAGTTTCACTCAGCCTATTAATAAAGAAATTTTAGAAAATTAAGAGTGTTGAATAATGGTTCTGTGGTCATATCTTGATCAGACAAATCTACTCCTAGAATAAAGACTTTGCTAGAATTAAATAACAAAGCATTAAAAAGAAGCCTAGACATCCTGCCTAAAGCAATCTACAGATTCAATGCAATCCCTATCAAAGTACCAACAGCATTCTTCAATGAACTAGAACAAATAGTTCTAGAATTCATATGGAACCACAAAAGACCCTGAGTAGCCAAAGCAAACTTGAGAAGGAAGAATAAAGCTGGGGGGATTATACTCTCCAATTTCAAGGTCTACTACATGAAACCATAAAACTCTTAGAAGAAAAATTAGGCAAAAATCTCTTGAATAGAAACATGAGCAACTTTTTCCTGAATGCATCCCCTCAGGCAAGGGAAACAAAATAAAAAATGAACAAATGGGACTACATCATACTAAAAAGCTTCTGTACAGCAAAGGACATTATCAGCAGAACAAAAAGGCATACTACAGTATGGGAGAATATATTTATAAATGACATATCCAACAAGGGGTTAACATCCAAAGTATGTAAAGAGCTCACACGCCTCAACACCCAAAAAGCAAATAACCCTATTAAAAAATGGGAAGAGGATATGAACAGACACTTCTCCAAAGAAGAAATTTAGATGGCCAACAGGCACACAAAAAAATGCTCCACATAGCTAATTATCAGGGAAATGCAAATTAAAACCACAATGAGGTATCACCTCACCCCAGGTAAGATGGCCAACATAGAAAATAATAGGAACAACAAATGCTGGCAAGGATGCAGAGAGAGGGGAGCCCTTCTACATTGTTGGTGGGAATATAAGCTAGTTCAACCATTATGGAAAGCAATATGTAGGTTCATCAAAAACTAAAAATAGAAATACCATTTGACCCAGAAATTCCACTCCTAGGAATTTACCTTAAGAATGCAGGAGCCAAGTTTGAAAAAGACAAATGCCCCCTATGTTTATCACAGCACTATTTATATAGCCAAGAAATGGAAGCAACCTAAGTGTCCATCAGTAGATGAGTAGATAAAGAGGACATGGTACCTATACACAATGGAATATTATTCAGCCATAAGAAGAAAACTAATCCTACATTTGCAACAACATGGATGGAGCTAGAGGGTATTATGCTCAGTGAAATAAGCTAGGCAGAGAAAGACAAGTACCAAATGATTTCACTCATCTGTTGAGCATAAGAACAAAGCAAAAACTGAAGGAATAAAACAGCAGCAGCAGACTCACAGAACCCAAGAATGGACTAACAGTTGTCAGAGGGAAAGCGACTGGGGAGGATGGATGGGAAGGGAGGGAGAAGGGGATTAATTATGACTAGCACACATAATGTAGTGGGGGCACAGGGGAGGCAGTATAGCACAGAGAAGACAAGTAGTGTCTCTATAGTCTCTATAGCATCTTACTATGCTGATGGACAGTGACTGTAATGGGGTATGTGGTGGGGACTTGATAGTGGGGAAATCTAGTGAGCACAATGTTGCTCATGTAATTGTATATTAATGATACCAAAAAACGGAAAAAAAAACAAGACCTAGAAAAAGATCAAGCTGAGCCCTGAGCAACTAAACTTGCTGTCAAAACAAAGTTCAATACTTATTTTAGAGGAAGATAATAACACTCATCAAATTAACATTAATATTGTCCAACCCTATCAAAAATTGCTAGACATGGAAAGAAGCAGGAAAATGTAACTCAAACTGGAAGAAAAATGAGTTAATGAAAGAAACCAAAAAGAAAATGATAAATGATGGAATTAGCATTCAAATTCATATTATAAGTAGGCTCCACAATTAAAAAGAAAACAAGCCTAATGCAGAAAGAGATGAAAAAGCTAACTAAGAACTAAATGGATAATCTAGAAATGATCAAAACAAATATGAAATTTAAAAAAATACCAGTGGGTGGTCTTAACCACTAAAGATACTGTAAAGAAAAAATTTAGTAAACAGGAAGACATAACAATAGAAATTATCTAAATTACACTGCAGAGTACAAAAATGAAAAAAATAACCGATCTTCATTCCTTGCAGGATAATATCAAATAGTACAACATACATGTACTACATACATGTCTAAAAAGAAGGTGACAGCAGACAAAACATTCAAGAAATAATGGCTGACATTTCCCCAAATTGTATGGAAACTACCTAAGTAGACATCCAAGAAGCTAATCCCTAGCAGAAAAAAAATCACAAATGAAACTATAACAATGCACATCAAAATCAAACTGGTGAAAATTAGTGATAAAAAGAAATATCAAAAGCACTAGGGGAAAAGTGACACATTACATACAGTAGAACAAAGCTAAAAATGACCTACATTCTCATAAAAATCCAGCAATCTGGAAGATAAATAAATGGCTTCATTTAACTTCTGAAAGAACAAAAATTTTATATCCAGCAGAAATATCCTTGTAAATTTAGGAGGTATTTTGTAAAAACAGATATTTTAAGGCAAAACAAAATTAGAAAGAGTTGGTCTCCAGAAGACTTGAATTTCAAAAACTATTTAAGGAAGTTCTCCTGGCAGAAGGAAAATGATACCAGATGGGAAGGAGAATGGATCAAAAATGACAAGTAGGTACATATGTGTAAAAGATGTTTTTCTTGTTTTAAATATATTTAAAAGACAGTTGACTGATAAAAGCCAATATAAGAACCATCTATTGTGGCGATTATGACATTTATAAGCTGCAGCTAAGTCATTGCCTTGGGGGAAATTTGTAGTTTTAAATTCTTATCTTAGGAAAGAAGAAAGTGATCTTATCTTCTACCTTATGGAGGTGAAAAAAGGAGCAGGGTTAGTAGGGAAAAAAAGTTATTAGAAAGGATAAAATAATAAAGATAATAGATAAATCATTGAAATAGAAAATGAGGAAACAAAAGACCGACAAAATTTTCCCCAAAATTGTTCTTTGAAAAAAGCATAAAACCTAAAGTGAACAGATCAATAAAAAAGAGGTAAGACACTAATTAATGATATCAGAAATAAAAGTCATTAAAAGAATAATAATGGGATATTATGAACATCATGTTAATAAGTCTGATAACTTATATAAAATGGACAATATACCTGAAAGATACCAATTACCAAAAACTGACACATGAAATTGATTTGTAATTAAAAACCCTGTCACAAAGGAAATTCTAGTCCTAGGGAGATTCACTGGTAAATTCTAATAAACTTTAAGACAGAAATAATAGCAGTATTATCACAAAATCTCTCAAAATGAGAAGGGGGCTAACTACTTCCCAACTCATTTTATGAGGACAGAATTATCTTGAATAGCATAGCAGGCAAAGACATTAAAAGAAAAATAAAGTACATCAAAGGCAAACTCCTTAACAAAATGTTAGTAAATAAAATCCAAAAATATGTAGAAGTGATACTAAATCATAAAACCTTGGGCTTTACTGCAAAATTCTATGTTTTTAATATCATAAACTCAATCAATGTAATTATACAATCAACAAATAGAATCATGATATGACAGTAAATAATAAGTCAGAATAAGGAAAACATATGATTATCTTAGTAAATACAATAAAAATATTGGCAAAATCCAACACACATGGAAAAACACTTAGAAAACGAGGTGTGGAAGAGAACTTCTTCAACCTAATAAAGTACATGTACAAAAAGCTTACAACTAATTTCATCTTTAACAGCAAATGTGTATATGATTTCCTAGCATAGTCAGGGACAAGGCAATGAGGTCCACTCTCACTACTATTTAGAGTTTCTAAAAAAAAAACCCAAAAACACTATCCATAAAGAAAAAAAGGATGCGATGTAAAACTTTATCAAAACATTTTAAACTTCTTATCAAAGAGCTAAAAATAAGAAACTTAATGGTGAAAGACACCATTGAGAAAAGGAAGAAAAGCCACAGATGGAGAAATTATTCATAATACATGTATCTAAAAAATACAATCCAATAAAAAAGTTGACAAGGGACTTGAGCAGACATTTGACAAAAGAAGATGAGCTAGAGATGATAAACTCATGTATATGCAATGACCATCATTAAGCATCAGAGAAATCCAATTTAAGCCTCTTAATGATCAATCACTATAACATTAAATATTGGTGAGAATATGGAGCAACTGGAACACTCATAATTTGCTGATGAAAATCTAAACTGGACCATCAGTTTGGATGACCTAGATGAAATGGATAAAGTTTCATCACAAAACCTAGCAAGACTAAATAAAGAAGAAATATAAAATATGAATAAGCCTGTGTCTTGCCTGAGAGTCTCAGCTATGGGCAAGTTCACTATAGATTCCGTGAGACTGAGAAATGATGACTGAACATTCTTAGGGTAAAAGAGTTTATACCTGAGTCTTGCCAATGTGTTTCAGCCCGGGGCAAGTTCACTATGGATTCAGTGAGACTGAGGAATGACAATGGAACGTTCTTGGGGTGAAAGGGCTTATTACCCAGCTTGTTTTCTCGGCGATGGGTTGACCACTAGAATTACATCTGCATCCAAGAGTCTGCAGCAGGTCTGTAATCCTCCTTCTTCTCTGCCTCCACCCAGAGCACTGGACATAACTCTTTATATACTGACTCAGTCAATAATAGATAATTGCCTACAGGTGTGGAAGCATTAGCCTGGCAGCAGGTCAGTTATATGATCAAGGAGTTTAGGTTCAGGTGAGGATCCTGGCCATAGGAATCTTCACTTTATCCATACTCCACCCCTCTAGGATTCTAACCTCACAATCTTCATGCTCTCAATCTTCCACAATAGTCCCTGGGTTAGAAAGCTGGAGCATTGTAATCAGATTCCACAACAGCAACAGAGGATAACAACAACATAGAGATAATAACAAAAATCAAGATACAACAATATTTCAATACAGGTAACAAAAATTATAATAATCATCAAGCCAGAGGAGGTTATTTCAACTATATTCAAAATCAGTTCTACTCAGATGAATTCATGACTCACACTTCATAGAGGTAAAGATAGGGAATTCCATGCACCCAAGCGAGTAGCAGTTTTTTTGCTAGGGTGTGTGCCCAATCCACAAAGACCTTAGCGGTGATAAGACACGTGTTTTAATGACACCAATGTAGGCAAATCTTGTCCATCAGGTAGGATGCATGCAAGAGAGTGGTCTTGTCATAGGACTGTAGGTAGAAGGGGATCCTGTCCAGGTCTAGTATACCATACTTTTACTCCTTTCTGTGGGGGGGGGGTTACTAAAGGGTCTATATATAGTGCTACTGGAGGTGCATGCACTGGCCATAATGATAAAACAAAACTCCCTGTTAAGATGCTCCCATCTATTGGCCATTCAGGATATACTACAGTGATCTTTGGGGGTGACTCTGCTGTTACTTCAGGAATACACAGGAGGTCAGCTTCCAAGCCTTGTCCCCAAGGTGCCAGGAGAGCCAGCCATCATTAGTCCATGTGTCAAAAGGTCCAAGGCCACATTCACTCAATGGAGTCTCCTTGGGTTAGTGCAGTTGGTGCTGGCAGCAAGATATTATTTTGGTGGCCAAACCTGGGTTTCAACGATTCTTCCTTGGTTTGTCCTTGGAGTTCTACAGGGGAGGCAGCAATATGTGTTGCATGTATACAGGGCTCAGGGCTCCCTTTCAGGCTTTCTTGTTCAAATGCCATTGCACTGTCCATAAGCAAACTAATCATGCCTGCAGACTATTGGTATCTGATTTCAGTCCAGATTTTAACAAACCATTGTACCTCTCTATCATGCGTGTTGTAGTAGGATTGGATGGCACATGAAATTTCCATTTGATTCCCAAGTGTTACACCCATTCTTGTAGTACATGTCCAGTAAAATGGGTGCCTTGATCACTGTCAATTACCTGTGATCGGCCATAGGCAACAAAGAAGTGCTCCAGGCCTCTTTTGGTCATCTGCTGGTCTGCACAACGTGTAGGAAAACCAACCAGAAGTCCAGTAGCTGAGTTCACACAAGTCATTGCATACCAATATCCTTCTAACACAGGTAGAAGCCCAACAGAGTCTATCTGCTACCTGATGAGAGGTATAGGCCCCTTAGCTATTGTCCCCCATGTTGCTGTGGAACTCGGTATAAGTCCCTTTTGGAGCATACGAAACACTCTTGCTGAGCTCTGCTAACTTCTTCGAAGGTCAAAGGCAAGCTCCACCGACAGGCTACAGCCCACATTATCTTTTGCGCACCCCCCCCATGCAACAAATGCTGATGTAACCATTGGGCTACATCAGAGACAGGCTTTCCTTCTAGCCTATGAATCTGGGCCAATTTACCTGATTCATCATTTCCTGGGGATGCCAGTGGCAAATGACCTGTCATATGATGTACAGTAACAGTTTTAGTCTGACCACAGGCCCATAATTCTTGCCACAATACTTGTCCCCAAAGGGGTTGGTGACCAACCAGCCAGATGGCATGGTACCATGTTGGTAGCCACAGCGTCAAGTCCCAAAAGATGGCCCAGCTGTCAGTGCAGACAACTACTGGAAAGGGCTCCTGGCTGATCACAAACCACATTGCCCACATCTCTGACCATTGGCTGCTCTTCCCCTCACAATCTTCTATCCATATTTTCTCAATTTTAGGATGGAAAGCTATGGCCCTCCATTTTGAGGGCTGCTCATGGCTGGAGCCATCTGTGTACCATGGATCTTTGAGTGTAAAGGCTCTTGCATCCTAATAAGGACACTCTGCTACTAATAGTTCTAAAGTAAATTCTTTCTCCTTTTCACTAGTGTATGTCACTGGCCCCAGTAAGCATTGGAGTTCTCCAGTCAAGGGACTACTAGAATAGGTACTACACTGCTGTAGGTAAGCACCCCACTTGGCCACTGTTGGTGTCTGTGTCACACCACTCCTTGGCTTTTGGGTCCAATCTCACACCCACTCCAAGATGGGATAGGTGGCTCTTACCTTTATCAAGGCCATTCCAGTGATGGGTTCTGTAGCCAGCAAGGCATGATATATGGCAGCCAATGGTTTTTCTATCAAAGTATATTGTACCTCTGCCCCTCTCCAGAATTGTGACCAGAATCCAACAGGTTGGCGAGTTCTCTCAAGCCACTGCCAGAGACCCCAGCCATAACTGTCTTCAGTCACATGAACAACCTGCTCACAGGGCCTTGATGGGTCTATTACACTCAAGGCCTGCACAGCCTTGACTGCCCATTTCTCATCCTATAAAGGCAGATGCCCATGTCTCATCCCAGTCCCACTTGATGCCCTTTCCTACCAGCAGGTATGAGGGCTTCAGAATTTGTGCCAAGTGTGGGATAAACACTCTCCAGTAGCCTAGAAGACCCAAAAACGCCTGTAACAATGCTACAGTTGTAGGGGTAGGAAAGGCCTGGACTTTATAACTGCTTCTCATATAACTTTGGTCTTACCCAACCAGAAGACCCCCAAGAATTTGACAGACAAACCAGGCCCCTGAAACTTGGTAGTGTTCACAACCCATCCTTTCTCTTGTAGGTGTTGCAGCAGTCTAGGTGCTGCACCTTCTACATCTGAAAGAGAATTGGACATGAGCATGACATCATCAATATAATGGTACAACCGCACTGTTGGTGGTTTCTCCCATGTTGCCAAGTCCTGGGCTACAAGCACATGACAGATGGTGGGGCTGTGGAGGTATCCCTGTGGGAGGATGGTGAAAGTCCATTGCCAACCTTCACACATGAAGGTAAACTGTTCCTGACTTGCCTGTTCAATGTCAATGGAAAAGAAGGTATTAATAAGATCTACCACATAATGATATGTTCCTAGTTCATGGCTGAGGGTATGCATCAGGCCTGCAATAGAGGGGACAGCAGCATGCATAGGGGGTATGGCTTATTTAATTCTCAGTAATCCACAGTCATATGCCAGGAGCCATCTGGCTTTTTTACTGGCCACACTGGAGAATTAAAAAGACTGTGGGTGGGCTTTATAATACCCACCTTTTCCAGCTCCTGGAGAGTTTCTCCAATCTCTTTATAACCTCCAGGCAGTTTGTATTGTTCAGTATTAGTCACCCACCGAGGCACAGGCAAAGCTATGGGTGGGTGCCTAGCATGTCCTCTCAGAACTGCCCTCACCACATGTACTCTCAGTCTGAATTCACCTGCAGTGGTCTTCAACTATAGACCCTGCAGGATATCAATCCCCAAAATATACTTGGGGATGGAATAGATATATACAGTATACTCCTTTGGGAGTAGACACCACATTTCCAAAGGGATTTGAGTTCATTTCACTCTGATAGACTTAACCCCTGTATCCATCTATAATAATGAGGACCAGGGAAACTGCTCAGGATAATCATGAATCAGTGAACATTCATCCCCTGTGTCCACCATAGCCAGGCTCATTGTATGTTCACTGGGGATCAATGGATAGCTATTTTAACATGTGGCCTCCAGTCCCCCCGGTCCCTCAGGGCAGGTACCTCGACCTTCCCCTCAATCAAACTGTGTTCCCCAATCATCTTCCTGTGTGGGCTCAAGTGAGGTTGGCTCACTCTCCAGCAGGAAGTCTTGCAAACTCACAGGCCAAACTTGTGACTCTGTCTCTGACCTCTGCCTCGTTGTTCTTAATGGCTGGAACTGCTGTTCTGGTTTCAGTTGTTGCCATATCTCCAGTAAGATTCTATTTGACTTTGCATCTACTTTCCTTCTGTCTGCTCCTGCCTGTATTAAATCAGCCCACATCTCTGTCTTTGTAACCTTCATTGGGCCCTCTAAATTCTTGGGAGTAGAAGACCTTATTTCTTTCCATGCTTTCCTAAGTCTGCTACTGTACATGTAACCTCACTTACGGGCTGCCAATAGTGAGGGATAAGAATGGCCACTAGAGGCCCAAAGAGGGATGTGGGAGCTTTTTGAAGCACATTTCTCATTCCTGCAGTAAAAGACTCCTCATCTAGGTCATAATTCTCTGGACTATAGATGGCATTTTTCATACCTAGCACCCATAACACCCATTGGAGCTCAGCATATATCTGCCATTTAGCAGGGAAGGATGGTAAATCACCCTGATCGGAACACACAGCAGGAAGTGCTGCCATAAGTCAATCGAGGAGGGAGTGATTCCTGGGGGCTCATATGCATTTTGTAATCACTGCCTCAAGGCAGGGTGAACTGTTAGAGAAGCCAGATTTCCCATCTCTGATCCAGCCAGAACAATTCCATCCACCCCTAAATCTCTCAAACACAGGAGCCAAGCTAATATTGACTCCAAGGGCTTCTGCCTAAACTGGGAGCCCAAATCCACCAGCTAAGCCTGAGTATAAGGGCAGTGCATAGAGTGCTTCATGATCTTTGGAGGTGGCTACACCTATCCTGGGGTAACCCTTGGTTGCTGTGTTTTTATTTTCTTTACAACCACTGGGCATGCATTCAATAGAGGAGGGGTCAGTGCACTTGACACCACCCCTTCATCCTTCCCTAGCTCCTCCATTTCTGAGCCTGATGGCACCTTTCTCTCCCCTCCCCCAAGTTTCTCCTCTGCTACATCCTTTACCTTTTCCAATGCCTTGCAGAAATGCTAGCTCAGTCTTCAGCAGCTCTCTTACCTTCACCTCAATGCTTTGCAGCTGGTGTTCTCATGCCACCTCTTCCTGTGCTTCCCTCAGGAATACATTCTTTTCCTCTATGGCCTTTTCCTCCTTCAGAGCACCTGGCAGTGCTGCTGTCTCATTCTGTAAGGAATCTTTTACCTCCTTCACTGGACCTTGCACTGCTTCTTCTTGTGTTTTTTGCCAGGGCCCATCCTTCATGGCCTTTATCTCTGGCCAGTACCTTGTAGTGATGCCATTTCAGTCACCAACAAAATTTTTTCCCCCTCAACAGCACCTGCAGCCAGTGTTCTTGTGCTGCTTCCTCTTGTATCAATGCCATTTCATTCTTTGATGAATCCACAGCAGTTTGCAGCTCACGTTCTCATGCTGCCATTTCTTATGTCTCTTTCAGGAGAGTGTTCTTCTCATCTGTAGACTTTTTTAATACAGTGAGAAGCAGGCCAACCCACAGTCCCCACTGTCTCCTGGGCACTCTGTTTCTTAAAAGGCCTACTGACTATACCAAGGACCACCCCTATTGCCTCAGGTATCACCTCAACTTACCTCCAGTCCTGGGGTGGGGCCCAGTCTTCTAGGAGGCAAGCCACCTCAAACCACACACACATTGGGGGACAATCCACTGTCTTCCCATTCGCAGGGGCAGCCCGCTAAAGCATGCCTCCCATAAGGGCATCCTTTTTCCTTGGTCAACAACAAATCATGCCGACTATGCCAATTGTCATGCCAATGGGTTTCAGCCCTGAGCAAGTTCAGTATGGACTCAGTGAGACTGAGGAATGACAATGGAATGTTCTTGGGGTGAAAGGGTTTATTACCTAGCTTGCTTTCCTGGCAGTAGGTCAAGCACTAGAATTATGTCTGCATCCAACAGTCTGCAGGTCTGTAATCTTCCTTTGTCTGTGCCTCCACCTAGAGAATTGGGCAGAGCTCTTTATATAATGACTCAGTCAATGATAGTTGCCTACAGGTATGGAAGCAGTAGCCTAACAGCAGGCTAGTTATATCATCAAGGAGTGTATGGTCAGGTGAGGATCCTGGCCATAGGAACCTTCACTTTATCCACAAGTCACACATTAACAGCATTTTGGCCAGGCCTCCATGAGCAATGGTGGTACCACTACCACCCCTTTCTGTGCTCATCTTGGACAGCAATGATGTGCCACAGCTGGACTCTCCCATCCAGTCAAGAATGCTCTGAATTTTCAGGCATCAGTGCCAACAGCCTTCCTAGAAGAGAACAGATTGCTTCCAATGTCAGTTGCTTGTTTATATGTTCACCTTCTCACTTCTCTGGAATGTGGGCAACTTGAAGTTAGGAATTAAGTCTCCACATTTGTATCTTCAGGATGTAGAAAAGCATAGCCCACAGTAGGAGCTGAAAACATTAAATTATGGTGGAGAGCAGAGCGACCAGGGACAGCATGTGAGACCATCAAATATAAGGGTGTGAGATGGGGTAGTCGTGCTGCAGAAGGAGGGAACAATAACTGCTGAAAGGGGTTACCTCAGGCTGATGAGAAAATATGCATTTAGGGAAAGTAAAACCATGAAAGTAAACCTAATGGGAATTATTATGGAGGCCACAAAAGGAAATTATTTGCAATGGAACATGATTAAGAGAGAGAAGCTTACTTGTTAAGAGTGAGAGGGAATAAGAGAGGAGGAGACACAAAAATCAGGCTGAGTATTGATCATATTGCACATCCCCCCACATCATCACTCACACACACACAATCATTCATCACACACACATATCACTGACACACACACACATCACATACACATACATCACACACACCACACACATCTCTCACAGACACATATCTCTCACACACACATCACACATACATCACTCACACACATATCATCACTGACACACATACATCATTCACACAAACACACATCACTCACACACACACACCATCACACACACACACATACATTGTCACACACACACACACACACATGGGCCAAAAGCTGAAGTAAAACAAATCACTCACACACACCATATTATCACTCACACACACACACACACACATCACTCACACACATATCATTCACACACACACATCATCATCACTCTCTCTCTCTCTCTCACACACACACACACACACACACACACACGGGTCAAAAGCTGAAATAAAACAAACAAGGAGACAAAAACAAAAACCCTCCATCATAATAAATCAAAGGGACATCAACTATATTTTTTTAAAGTTAGTAATTTGGGCAACACTAGAATATGCTCTAGTACATGTGCAGTATTTGAATTTTGTCCAGAACATGACAGACTGAGATTAGGGCTAATTCAATGAGCACTGCCTCTGATGAGCTGTGACATATTTCTCTGTTTCTGAATTGAGTTCGTTCTTATATCCACTGACCTGTGGAATTTAACATGGTGGTAAATAGTGTCCCAGCAGGCTGATTAGAGGCAATTCTTGAGCTGAAGATTCAAATCTAAAAATAAAACAAAGAAGGATCAATTGCCTCATATTCTGAAGAGAATTTGTAGGCAGCTGGGCTCTGGACATCTATATGAGGGCTTATTGGGAGCTACCCCAATCGTTTCTGCTCCCCTCATTGAAACTCACACAACTCCCCATCTCACTTCAAATCCCTCCTGTCGAAGCTGAGTAGTAAGTGGTGATGAGATTCAAGCATTCAGCTGGACCACTCGCAGAATGGGGCAGAGTGGTCATTGAAAGAGGAGTTGACAAAGCTCAGATGGATAACAGTTTGGAAAATACAAAATCATGTAATGTTTATATCTGTGGATAAAGTGAAGATTCCTGTGGCCAGGATTCTCACTTGGCCCTGGTTGGCTTGCTCACTGCACATGTGTAGGCAATATGGTGTTTGACTCTATATAAAGAGCCCTGCCCAGTGGTCTGGGCAGCTGCACAGCTGTAGGAGAGCAGAGGCTGGAATGGTGACAGCCCAAGGACAGATTGAGGTGGCTGTGGAGGCAGAGAGGCCCAGAGGCAGAGTCCAGCTTGCTGCATGCAGACTTGCTCTGAGAGGATGAGATTCTAGTGACTGACCTGTCACTATGGAAATAAAGTTGGGTATAAACTCTTTAACCCCAAGAACGTTCTACTCTCATTTTTTTGGCTCACTGAATCTATAGTGAACTTGTCCAGGGTTGAAAACCATTAGCAAGACAATACCTCACCCACTCAGTTTCTATCTCTAGGAATTTAGACCATGAACTATTCTGGTGACATTATTTTGAGTTTTGTTGAATAATTTATTGTAAATTGTGTATTTCCCTTACCAGTTCTCTTGGTTTCTTACTTGGATAAAAATAATTTGCTTTTATATATAAACTAGAAATATTCTTTCTGTGTATGCCTAAAATATAAAGCAAATAACTGTGAGTTTGTAGTTGCTGAATACCTGGCACCTGGTAGCATATGGAACTGTAAATCAAAGGGCTGAGCAAAATTCTTAACTTCAATTTTAAAAGCTAATATTTAAAAAAACCCTAAGGTATAAAAGATAAGAATTCCTGCAGTGCCTCAAAATAATAATAGTTAGTAGCTGAGGCATCTTACCTAGTGTATCATTTGTCTTTAAATCCTGTACAGAATATGAAAGTATACCTGGCTTCCATCCAGGATTCACAGAACAAGCACATTACACATTAGATTTCTTTCACATTACTCGGTATCTAGGAGAGGTAGGCAGCAGGACTTCAGGCAATTTTTGCAGGAGAGCAGAGCAGAGGCTGGAGTGGTGGCAGTGCCAAGGACAGAGGCCCACAGGATGGCTGTGTGGGATGACTGTGCAGAGAGGCCCAGAGGATGGCTCTGTGGGACAACTGTGCAGGCAGAGGAGCCCAGAGGCAGAGACCAGCTTGCTGCATGCAGACTAGCTCTGAGTGAATGGGATTCTAGTGACTTACCTGCCACCTGGAAATAAAGTTGGGTATAGCCCTTTCACCCCATGAACATTTTGCTGTCAATTTCTTTGGTCACATTGAATCCATAACGAACTTGCCTGGGGCTGAAACCCATTGGCAAGACAGCATACCTCTCTGAAATAAAAGTATTCCAAACTCAGCATTAGAAAAATGTACAGAGAAAAATTTTAAAGGACATTTCTTGGACATAGTGCCAGGAAAATTCAATCAAGAAGAAATTTCTTCCCATTGGGCAGTATGTTGTTATCAGAACCTGGAAAATAATAAGCATATGCATTTGAATTGAAAAAGTTACTCCTTTCAGCAATTCTAACTTTTAAAGTGTGTGGAAAAATAAATTTAGAACTAAGAGATTTATTTAGTAAGGCTAAGCAAAACTGACTGGGAAAACCTACACTTTGATTAACCTGAAATGAAAACTGGTGTGGAAGACAAAGGCTACAGCTAATGGAAGACATTAAAATGATGCTCTTAATAACCCAAGAAACACAAATAAATCTGTCACAATCTCTTAAATTGAGAGAAATTCTGAATACTTCCCAAAATATGTACTTGGTTTGAAGGAACGACATGGAAATTTTGGTCTCATTGTATACCAACCTAAAGAAAGCATGTGTGATAGATTGTTTAGATAAAACACTTATTTCCTGCTTGTATCCACACCATTTTGCAATGTAAGTTTGTAGCTCCTTGTATAAGCAGCAAAGTCTCTTTGCTCACCATTTGAATCTCATCAGTCCTAGTGACTTGCTTTAACCAGTGGAATGAAGTAGATGCAACATTGTGCCAGATCCAATTTTAGTATCAAGATCCTTTACATGAATCTGTTTATTTTCTGGAACCTTGCCTCCACAATGTAAATTGCTTGTTATTTCCTGCTGAATGTTGGGAGATCATCAAAAAAGCCAAGGTGCCTGTAGGGAAATTGAAAGATCCTATGGCCAGGACCCTCACCTGACCCTAATCTACTTGATGATGTAATTGGCCTTCTGCTAGGCTAATGCTTACACACGTGTTGGCAATGAGCCCTTATTATCAGTGTTACTATATAAAGAGCTCCACCCAGTGTTCTTTCAGGAGGCAGGGATGGAGACAGATTGTGAGTGCCCCAGAGGCAGACATGATTCCAGAAGTCAAACCTGCTGCCATGAGAATAAGCTTGGTATAAACTCTTCTACTCCTAACATTCTCTTATTGTTCATCTTACAGAGTCCAGAATGAACTTGCTCAGGGGCAATCCCCATCAATCTAAACAGTGCCCCAACTGACTGACAGTCAACCTCAGCGACCAAGTCATCCAGCCTACTTGCAGCTATCTGCAGACTTATGAACGAGCTCAGTCAACACAGCCAAGTCAGAACCTCCACTTAAGAGCTGGACACATGAGTGACAGTGACTAGTTGCTCCTAAGTCTTAAGGTGACTTTTTACATAGCAATAAAAAGTTGATAGCTCACCCATTAAAAAAAAAGTTCCATCTCTTTAATTTTCAGAGAAAGTCAAACCAAAACAGCAAAGTATGATCATTTATCACCTGTAAGATGAGTAAAACCAAACAAGAATGTTCATACACAGGGTTTGTGCTTAGCCAGAAAGCTGAATCATACAAATCTTTTAGAAGGCAATTTGGCAAGTATGAAAATTTCAAATTTGCCAACTATTACACTTTTGTATTTTAGTCTTAAAAAAATTCTATAAATATGTGATGATTTCTCAACCTCATTTTTAATACTAAAGAGAATCAATTAGAATGTTCCTCAACAAGGGAGGAGTTAAAAAAATAACAGTGGAATACTAAGTAGTCAGTAAAATGATATTTATGTATGTTCACATGTGTGGATAAAATAAGAGTTCCTGTGGCCAGGATTCTCACCTGGCCCAGGTTGACTAGCTCACTGCACACGTGTGGGTAATACATCGCTATTGACTCTATATAAGGAGCTCCGCCCAGTGCTCTGGGCTACACAGTGGCAGGGCTGCAGGGCTACAGGAGAGAAGAGCAGAGGCTGGAGTGGTGGCAGTGCCTAGGACAGAGGCCCAGAGGATGGCTGTGTGGGATGACTGTGTGGGCAGAGAGGCCCAAAGGCAGAGACTGGCTTGCTGAATGCAGACTTGCTCTGGGTGAACAGGATTTCAGTGACTGACTTGCCACTGTAGAAATAAAGTTGGATATAACCCTTTCACCCCAAGAACGCTTTAAAGTTATTTTCTATGGTCATGTTGAATCCATAGCAAACTTGCGTGGGGCTGAAACTATTGGCATAGTCACCAGGATTCATTGTTGACCAAGGAAAAAGGCAGGCTGCCCTTATGGGAGGGGTGCTTCAGCAGGCTGCCCCTGTGAATGGGGAGACAGTGGACTGTCCCCCAATGGGTATGTGGTCTGAGGTGGCTTGCCTCCTAGAGGACTGGTCCCCACCCCAGGACTGGAGGCAAGTGGAGGTGACACCTGAGGCTGTAGGGGTGGCCCTTGGAATAGTAAGTAGGTCTTTTGAGAAACAGAGTGCCCATGAGGCAGTGGGAACTGTGGGTTGTCTGCTTCTCACAGTATTAAAAAGGTCTACAGAGAAGACCCAAGAAATGGAGGCACGAGAATGCAAGCTGCAAACTGCTGTGGATTCCCTCAAGAAGGAAATGGCATTGATGCGAGAGGAGGCAGCATGAGAACATCAGCAGCAAGGTGCCATTGGAGAGGTAAACAATTCCTTACAGAATGAGATGGCAGCACTGCCAGGTATTCTGAAGGAAGGACAAGGCCATGAAGGAAAAAGACGAACTCCTGAGGGAAGCACAGGCAGAGGTGGCATGAGAATGTCAGCTGCATAGCATTGAGATGAAGACAAGACAGCTTCTGAAGCTGAGGTAGCATTGCTGGGAGGCACAGTAGAAAAGGTAAAGGTTGTAGTGGAGGAGGCATTCAGGGGAGGGGAGAGAAAGGTACCACCAGCCCCAGAAATAGAGGAGCTGGGGAAGGATGAAGGGGTGGTGCCGGAAGCACTGGCCCCTCCTGTATTGAAAGCACACCCAGTGGTTGTAAAGAAAATAAAGACCCAGCAGCTGAAAGTTCCCTAAGGAGAGGAGCAGCCCCCTCCCCAGGTCATGGAGCACTCTATGGTCCACCCCTGTACTCAGGCTGAGGTGGTAGATTTGGGCTCCCAGTTTAGGCAGAAGCCCTCAGTCAGTATCAGCTTGGCATCTGTAGGACTTTGGGGTGTATGGAATTGTTATGTCAGGACCACAGATGGGAAAGCTGGCTTCCCTGACAGTCCATCCACCTTGAGGCAGCGACTACAAAGTGCACATCAGACCCCAGGGAATCACTCTCTTCTCGACTGGCTTATGGCTACACTTTGTGCTGTGTGGCCCAATCCAGGTGATCTACCATCCTCCTCTGCTAGATGGCAGATGTATGCTGAGCTCCAACAGGTGTTACAAGAGCTAGGCATAAGAAATGCCATCTATAGCCCAGACTTATAGCCCAGATGAAGAGACTTTCACTACTGGGATGAGAAATATTGTGCTTCAAACAGCTGCCACATCCCTCTTTGGGTCTCTAGTGGCCATTCTTGCCCCTCACTTAGGGTATCCCATAAGTGAGGTGACTCGTACAGTAGCAGACTTAGGAGAGGCTGAAGCGATGAGAACACAGAAAGAAATAAGGTCTTCTACTCAGAAGAAGAATTTAAAGGGCCCCAGTGATATTACAAGGACCCAGATGTGAGTTGATGTAATATGGGCAGGAGCAGATGGAAGGAAATTAGACAGGAAGCCGAACAGGATCTTACTGGAGCTCTTCTTTTTTGGATTCTTCTTACTGGAGCAGCAGTTCAAGCCATTAAGACCAAAGAGTCAGAGGTCAGGGACAGAGCAACTAGATTGGCCTGTGTGTCTGTAAGACTTTTTGTTGGAGAGGCTGGAGAGCAGTGTTCCAGCTTCCTTGCACAGGGACCATTGCAGAGGACTGAGGGCACATAGATTGAGAGGAGAAAATCCTGGAGGGGTGGAGTGTGGATAAAATGACAGTTCCTATGGGCAGGATTCTCACTTGGCCCTGGTTGACTAGCTCACTGCACATGTGTGGGCAATACGTTGCTATTGACTCTATATAAGGAGCTCCGCCCAGTGCTCTGGGCTACAGGGTGGCACAGCTGCAAGGCTGCAGGAGAGCAGAGCAGAGGCTGGAGTGGTGGCAACACTGAGGATAGAGGCCCAGAGGATTGCTGTTTGGGACGGCTGTGCAGGCAGAGAGGCCTAGAGACAGAGACTGGCTTGATACATGTAGACTCGTTTTCAGTAAATGGGATTTTAATGACTGACCTGCCACCATGGAAATAAAGTTGGGCATAATCCTTTCACCCCAATAATATTTAACTGTCATTTCTTTGGTCATATTAAATCCATAGTGAACTTGCCTGGGGCTGTAGCCCATTGACAAGACATGTGTACAAGAATTATTTTGGTTGCCATGGACAGAATGACCAATCCAAAATGGTCTTTATATTTTAAAAGTATATTTACTTCTATAATGTAAGAGTCCAAGAATTAACTCTTTTCAGATGTGTGACCCAGGATTCAAGGTTGACCAGGACCCAGTCTCCTTGTTTCTATTGAGTATTGGCTCTGTCTCCAGGCAGGCTCTCTTGTGATTGCTTCTAAGATGGCTTCCAGTACTTCACCATTTAGACATGGTGGGAAAAAGAGAGTATTTCTCCAAAAGCAGTTTTAGAACACTTCCTCATGTGGAATCTTGTGCCCATCCAATTACTGTTGCCTGGGAGAGGAAATACACTTGTTTTAAACTAGCAGAGGGATTAAGCTCGTCAACTCACATTGCTCAAGAGCCAAGGTTTAGGGGCTTATAAAAAGAATTTTATTGGGCAATAAAAAGAATTTTGGAACACATCCCTAGCCACAAAGTTTACCACATAGCAATGAGGAATAAACGAGTGAAATAATTTAGTAAATTTAGTATTCTTAGTCTTTAATTGCAATCTTGTTTTCCTTCTCTCTTCTTTTTTGGATTCTTCAGTTTTTACACACATTATTAAGTGATTCAGGCCTCAGATCTGAAGCTTTGAAATAATTTTCTCATGATTGCAGTAAAGGCAATAAATTGAGTACCATTTGAAATGTTCCTCTTTTAGGTTTTCATGTCTTTCTTTTTCCTTGTGCATATGTAATGCAAACATCTTTGTAATTATCCCCAAGTGCTGAAACTTTAATCTCCATTGTGTAATTGAAATTTCCTGTGCAGCTAAGTGGTTTTTCTGGGTCCTCAATAATCCAAGAACATCTAAATGTTGATCATTTCCTTAAAAACAGGAATATATATGAAGTCTTTCTCTGTCTCCCTCTTTCTTGTGTGTGAAGAAAATTATCTCTTTGGTTTCCATTGCTACTCATTGTGAACCTCTTAAGGAAACACTACTTACTTTTTCCCACTTGAAAATGTAAGTATATATGGGTTGAACAAATAGTGATGGAAAGCAATTGTGTGCTAAAATACCAGGAGCTGTATTAAAAGCTGGATATACACTGGTGAGCAAAACCTTCCAAAGTCTGTCATCCAAAAGATTACAGCCTACCAAAGAAAGCAGAAAATAAATAGGTAAAGAACAAAAACAGATAATAAAAATTGTTACCATGCTTCATTATATCTTGTAATAAGCAACCAATAAAGCACAATGATAGAAAATAATGAGGAGCAGGCAAGTGGGATAGAGAGCTCAACATGACAGGGCTGTCACACAACATCTCTGAGGAAGTGATCTTAGAACTGAAACCCCAAGGTAAGAAGGTACATGTGAAGAGCAGAGTAATAAGGGCTCTGTGTAGCAAATTGAGAGTTCCTTAACCGAGGAAGGCACGAGCAGAAGTCCTGAGGTGTGGCGAGGTCACCCACCCTGTTAAAGGAACAGGGAGGACAGTGTGCCTGGAGCCTCCAGGGCAAGTGGGAGTGAGGCAGGAGATGAATTTGGAGAAGGAGGTAGAGATGCAGTTACACAAGGCCTTATAGGTCTATGGTAAGAAATGTGGATTTTACTGGAAACCTAAGAGAAGACTAAAATCTGACATATATATATATATATTTATTTCTTTAATTTTAAAATATTCATTTTATTATCATTAATCTACAATTATATGAAGAACATTATGGTTATTAGACTCCCCCCTTCATCAAGTCCCCCCCACACAAACCCCATTACAGTCACTGTCCATCAGCGTAGTAAGATGCTGTAGACTCACTACTTGTCTTCTGTGTGTTGCACAGCCCTACCTATGCCCCCCCATATTATACATGCTAATCGTAAGGCCCCCTTTCTTTTTCCCTGCCCTTATCCCTCCCTTCCCACCCCTCCTGCCCAGTCCCTTTCCCTTTGGTAACCGTTAGTCCATTCTTGGGATCTGTGATTCTGCTGCTGTTTTGTTCCTTCAGTTTTTCTTTGTTCTTACACTTCACATATGAGTGAAATCATTTGGTACTTGTCTTTCTCCATCTGGCTTATTTCACTGAGCATAATAGCCTCTAGCTCCATCCATGTTGTTGCAAATGGTAGGATTTGCTTTTTTCTTATGGCTGAGTAATATTCCATTGTGTATATGTACCACCTCATCTTTATCCATTCATCTACTGATGGACATTTAGGTTGCTTCCATTTCTTGGCTATTGTAAATAGTGCTGCGATAAATATAAGGGTGCATCTGTCTTTTTCAAACTGGAGTGCTGCATTCTTAGGGTAAATTCCTAGAAGTGGAATTGCTGGATCAAATGGTATTTCTATTTTGAGCTTTTTGAGGAACATCCACACTGCTTTCCACAATAGTTGAACTAATTTGCATTCCCACCAGCAAATTTCTCCGCAACCTCACCAACATTTGTTGTTGCTTGTCTTTTGGAATGGTGGCGATCCTTACTGGTATGAGGTGATATCTCATTGTGCTTTTAATTTGCATTTCTCTGATTACAAGCGATTTAGAGCATCTTTTCATGTGTCTGTTGGCCATCTGAATTTCTTCTTTGGAGAACTGTCTGTTCAGCTCCTCTGCCCATTTTTTAATTGGATTATTTGCTTTTTGTTTGTTGAGGTGTGTGAGCTCTTTGTATATTTTGTATGTCAACCTTTTATCGGATCTGTCATTTATGAATACATTCTCCCATACTGTAGGGTACCTTTTTGTTGTTTTATTGATGGTGTCCTTTGCTGTACAGAAGCTTTTCAGCTTGACATCGTCCCACTTGTTCATTTTTGCTTTTGTTTCCCTTGCCCAGGGAGATATGTTCATGAAGAAGTCACTCATGTTTATGTCCAAGAGATTTTTTTTTTTTACAAAGTTTGGATTTTTATTGAAATCTTGTGTTAGGTATCAAACAAAATCTTCTTTCTTCAGATAAAAATATTCTCTCAGATGTCTCCAGATAATTACTAAGTCTAAATTGGTCCTTCAATATCTTACTTTACTTTTATTGTCCTCTTGAAATGTTCCCAAAAGAATTCTTATCATGTAAAGGACCGTACATGTCGACCTCTTCCACTGCCTCCACTAACAAACTTTCCTCATGAACCTCCACTGCCGCTATTTGCACTTGCCCAGGAAGGTCCAAGTCCCCCATGACCCCTGGAAGCACGGTCCCAAGGACTTGGGCAGTATCCGGTAGAACTAAGCGGTCGTAGTGGTGGAAGAGGGCCCCTGGTAAAATTGCTCTGGCCTCCACGGCTTTCATTTTAAGTTCCTCTAGGAGTATTCTGAGCACTCCAGCTGGAGCCTCTTGTTCCCTCCTGACGACTATAGTTTCCTTTTGAAGCAGGTGGTGTGAAAAACCTGTTCTGACTGTGAAAAGCACCCTGTCCTCCTCGATTGACTGAAAATCCACCACGAGAAGAAATCTTCTGTGAGACTTTGAGTGGTCGTTTTGGTGGAGGTATTCCATCTTGAGGGACCACTTCCTTACTTTCAGCTGCAACAAAGTCATCCACATGCATAGATGGTGGTCTGCTTGTGTTCTGTTTCCTCTGATGAAAAATATCATGGGGCCGAATACCCTGTCCAAACCCTCCCCTGCCCCTTCCTCTTGGTGGTGGCACAACATGGGCTCGTTTGGCAGGTTCAATGTATTCAGATTTCCCACTTGAAGTTATAAAGGTCTTATGTTTGTGCTTTCTGAGTTTGAATCCTTTTGTAGTCTTGTTTCTCCCTGGAGATGATGGTTCTGACAGACATGAACGCTCTAATTCTGAGTGCAGGTCAAAGTCACTACAGCATTTTTCAGAGAGCTCTATTAAGTCCACCTTTACCAAGTACAGATCTGTATCAATCTCTTCAGCCTGAAATGGAGTGAACCACCTAGATTTCCACTGATCATCCATGACATCAGCTAGATCATAGGCAGTCCTATTGTTAAACAGATTCTGGAGAGATTCTGGAGCTGACAGTACTGGTTCTATATCCTGGTCACTAAGAGGTAAAGGGTCACCTGATGACTCCAGCATCTGCTTAAGTCCAACTACATTGCCCAACAAAGAATCCAGATTGTCATCATCCTTTGAGTGTTCCATTGTGTCAGAGCTAAGAATTTATCTCATAAATTCCAAAAATGAAGATGCAAGTTCACCTGTGTCCTAACTAAATGTGCTGACCACTCGTTTCAGTAAACTATGCAGAGCATTACTGTTTTTCCTTAAAGAACTTTTTAAATGAAATAATCCATAATCATGCTCTGCAAGAAACATCATTGTTCTGACACATGTCAATAAACAGTTGTAACTGCTCTCAGAGTTAGCTAGCATAGCTAGTAGACAGTCACAAATTGAAGTAATCAATTCTTTGTTTGGAAGAGAATTGGAAAGCTGCTCCAGTTCAGAAACAGAACCTTCAGAAGAGTTTGGCAAAATAAGTGTAATGTCCTGATCACAAAGAGACTGCAAAATGGATGTGATATATTCAACACACTGTTGGCAAATAACACTGTCTCCAGGAGACCGCACCAAAGCTAACAGATCCTGGAATATTTCTGCATATCTTTCATCACCTTTAATAGTTCCATTAATTAGGTGCAAAATAGCTAATTTACAAGCTGTGTGTGAAGCCAGAGCATCAAGAAGAGCAAGCAACCTGGTGTATTGGCTGGTATACTGTTTTTCTTTATCTTCTAAAGTGCTTTGTAAGTCTTCTACAATCAAATACAATAGAGTTATCATAATTGGAAGTGCAGTTGGTGAGGCAAGGTCACACAATTGAACACAAATATGCCATAACATATGTTGCATAGGCTGGCACGTTGTGCCAGAGAAAGAGCGAACTATTTCTTGTCCAAGAGATTTTTGCCTATGTTTTTTTCTAAGTTTTATGGTTTCATGACTTACATTCAGGTCTTTGATGCATTTTGAATTTACTTTTGTGTATAGGATTAGACAGTGATCCAGTTTCATTCTCTTACATGTAGTTGTCCAGTTTTGCCAGCACCATCTGTTGAAGAGACTGTCATTTCCCCATTGTATGTCCATGGCTCCTTTATCATATATTAATAGACCGTAAATGTTTGGGTTAATATCTGGGGTCTCTATTCTGTTCCACTGGTCTTTAGCTCTGTTATTGTGCCAGTACCAAACTGTCTTGATTACTGTGGCTTTGTAGTAGAGCTTGAAGTTGGGAATTGAGTTCCCCACTGCTTTATTCTTCCTTCTCAGGATTGCTTTGGCTATTTGGGGTGTTTTGTGGTTCCATATGAATTTTAGAATTATTTTTTCCAGTTTATTGAGGAATGCTGTCGGTATTTTGATAGGGATTGCATTGAATCTGTATATTGCTTTAAGCAGGATGGCCATTTTGACAATATTAATTCTTCCTAGCCAAGAGGATAGGATGAGTTTCCATTTCTTAGTGTCCTCTTTAATTTCTCTCAAGAGTATCCTGTAGTTTTCAGAGTATAGGTCTTTCACTTCCTTGGTTAAATTTATTCCTAGGTATTTTATTCTTTTTGATGCAATTGTGAATGGAACTGTTATCCTTATTTCTTCTTCTGCTAGTTCATCATTAGTGTATAGGAAAGCAACAGATTTCTGTGTGTTAATTTTGTATCCTGCAACTTTGCTGAATTCTGATATTAGTTCTAGTAGTTTTGGAGTGGAGTCTTTGGGGTTTTTTATGTATAATATCATGTCATCTGCAAATAGTGAAAGTTTGACTTCTGTTTGACCAATCTGGATTCCTTTTATTTCTTTGTTTTTTCTGATTGCTGTGGCCAAGACCTGAGTACTATGTTGAATAACAGTGGGGAGAGTGGGCATCCCTGTCTTGTTAGCAATCTCAGAGGAAAAGCTTTCAGCTTTTCACTGTTCAGTATGATGTTGGCTGTGGGTTTATCATATATGGCCTTTATTATGTTGAGGTACCTGCCCTCTATACCCATTTTGCTGAGAGTTTTTATCATGAATGGTAGTTGAATTTTGTCAAATACTTTTTCAGCATCTATGGAGATGATCATGTGGTTTTTGTCCTTCTTTTTGTTGATGTTGTGGATGATGTTGATGGATTTTCAGATGTTGTACCATCCTTGCTTTCCTGTGATGAATCCCACTTGGTCATTGTGTATGATCCTTTTGATGTATTTTTGAATTCGGTTTGCTAATATTTTGTTGAGTATTTTTGCATCTACATTCATCAGGGATATTGGTCTGTAATTTTCTTTTTTGGTGGGGTCTTTGCCTGGTTTTGGTATTGGGGTGATGTTTGCTTCATAGAATGAGTTTGGGAGTATTCCCTCCTCTTCTATTTTTTGGAAAAGTTTAAGGAGAATGGGAATTATATCTTCTCTGTATGTTTGATAAAATTCCAAGGTGAATCCATCTGGCCAAGGCGTTTTGTTCTTGGGTTACTTTTTTGATTACCACTTCAATTTCTTTGCTGGTAATTGGTTTGTTTAGATTTTGTGTTTCTTCCTTGGTCAGTCTTGGAAGGTTGTATTTTTCTAGGAAGTAGTACATTTCTTCCAGGTTTTCCAGCTTCTTAGCATATAGGTTTCCATAGTAGTCTCTAATAATTCTTCGTATTTCTGTGGGGTCCGTTGTGATGTTTCCTTTCTCATTTCTGATTCTGTTGTGTGTTGATTCTCTTTTTTTCTTAATAAGTCTGGCTAGAGCTTCATCTATTTTGTTTATTTTCTCAAAGAATCAGCTCTTGGTTTCATTGATTTTTGCTATTGTTTTATTCTTCTCAATTTTATTTATTTCTTCTCTGATCTTTATTATGTCCCTCCTTCTGCTGACTTTAGGCCTCATTTGTTCTTCTTTTTCCAGTTTTGATAATTGTGATGTTAGACTATTCATTTGGGTTTGTTCTTCCTTCTTTAAATATGCCTGGATTGCTATATACTTTCCTCTTAAGACTGCTTTCGCTGCATCCCACAGAAGTTGTGGCTTTGTGTTGTTGTTGTCATTTATTTCCATATATTGCTGGATCTCCATTTTAGTTTGGTCATTGATCCATTGACTATTTAGGAGCATATTGTTAAGCCTCCATGTGTTTGTGAGCCTTTTGCTTTCTTTGTACAATTTATTTCTACTTTTATACCTTTGTGGTCTGAAAAGTTGGTTGGTAGAATTTCAATCTTTTTGAATTTACTGAGGCTCTTTTTGAGGCCTAGTATGTGGTCTATTCTGGAGAATGTTCCATGTGCACTTGAGAAGAATGTGTATCCTGTTGCTTTTGGGTGTAGAGTTCTATAGATGTCTATTAGGTCCATCTGTTCTATTGTGTTGTTCAGTGCCTCTGTGTCCTTACTTATTTTCTGTCTGGTGGATCTGTTCTTTGGAGTGAATGGTGTGTTGAAGTCTCCTAAAATGAATGCATTGCATTCTATTTCCTCCTTTAGTTCTGTTAGTATTTGTTGCACATATGCTGATTCTCCTGTGTTGGGTACATATATATTTATAATGGTTATATCCTCTTGTTGGACTGAGCCCTTATCATTATGTAATGTCCATCTTTATCTCTTGTTACTTTCTTTGTTCCAAAGTCTATTTTGTCTGATACTAGTACTGCAACACCTGCTTTTTTCTCCCTATTGTTTGCAGGAAATATCTTTTTCCATCCCTTGACTTTTAGTCTGTGCATGTCTTTGGGTTTGAGATGAGTTTCTTGTAAGTAGCATATAGATGGGTCTGGGTTTTTTTATCCATTCAGTGACTCTATGTCTTCTGATTGGTGCATTCAGCCATTTACATTTATGGTGATTATCAATAGGTATGTACTTATTGCCATTTCAGGCTTTAGATTCATGGTTACCAAAGGTTCCAGGTTACTTTCCTTACTATCTAAGAGTCTAACTTAGCTCACTTAGTATGCTGTTACAAACACAATCTAAAGGTTCTTTTCTATTTCTCCCCCTTTTTCTTCCTCCTTCATTCTTTATATATTAGGTATAAAATTCTGTACTTTTGTCTATCCCTTGATTGACTTTGGTGATTGTTAATTTAATTTTGCATTTGCTTCGTAATCAGCTGTTCTACTTTCTTCACTGTGTTTTTATTACCTCTGGTGACAGCTATTCAACCTTAGGAACACTTCCATCTATAGCAGTCTCTCCATAATACACTGTAGACATGGTTTGTGGGAGGTAAATTCTCTCAGCTTTTGCTTATCTGGAAATTGTTTAATCCCTCCTTCAAATTTAAAGGATAATCTTGCCAGATAAAGTAATCTTGGTTCCAGGCCCTTCTGCTTCACGGCATTAAATACATCATGCCACTCCCTTCTGGCCTGTAAGGTTTCCGCTGAGAAGTCTGATGTTAGCCTGATGGGCTTTCCTTTGTATGTCATCTTATTTCTGTCTCTGACTGCTTTAAACAGTCTGTCCTTATCCTTGATCTTTCCCATTTTAATTACTATGTGTCTTGGTGTTGTCTTTCTTGGGTCCCTTGTATTGGGAGATCTGTGCATCTCCATGGCCTAAGAAACTATGTCCTTCCCCAGATTGGGAAGTTTTCAGCAACTACCTCCTCAAAGACACTTTCTATCCCTTTCTCTCACTTTTCTTCTGGTGTCCTTATGATGTGAATATTGCTCTGCTTGGATTGGTCACACAGTTCTCTCAATATTCTTTCATTCTTAGAGATCCTTTTTTCTCTCTGTGCCTCAGCTTCCTTTTATTCCTCTTCTCTAGTTTCTATTTCATTTATTGTCTCCTCCACCATATCCAACCTGCTTTTAATACACTCCATCATGCTCTTCAAAGATTGGATCTCTGACCTGAATTCATTCCTGAGTTCTTGGATGTCTTTCCGTACCTCCATTAGAATGCTGATGATTTTTATTTTGAACTCCCTTTCAGGAAGAGCTATTAAATCTTTCTCGGGAGTTTTATTAATAATTTTACTCTGGACAAGTTTCCTTTGGCATTTCATGTTTGTATATGGCGCCCTCTAGTGTCCAGAAGCTCTATTCTGGAGCTGCTCAGTCCCTGAAGCAATGTCAGGGGTCACGGGGGGGGGGGGGGGGGGGGGAGGGGGAGTGGCAGTACTGGTCCCTAGGGGGAGGAAAGAGCTGTTCCCCGCCTCCTGGCTGCTGTGCCTGTCTCCACTGCCTGAGTCAGTGGGCTGGGCACACAGGTATAAGTTTTTGTCCCAGAGTAGCCGGACATGGATCCTTGCTTTCCACAAGCAGCTAGAATCCCAGTCTCCCCAGTAACTCTGCCTGTGTTAACTTTCCAACCCTGTAGTCATGCCAGTCTCATGAAAGCACCATGAAATGTAGGTTTGTGCTCCCAGCACAGATCTCCAGAGCTAGGTATTCAGCAGTCCCAAGCCTTCCACTCCCTCCCTGCTCCATTTCTCTTCCTCCTCCCAGTGAGCTGGGGTGGGGGAAGGGCTCGGGTTCCACGGAGCCACAGCTGTGGTATGTTACCCCATTTGATGAGGTCTGCTCTTTTCTCCATGTGTGTGCAGTCTGACTCCATCCTCTTTCCTGTTGCTCTCTCAGGATTAGTTGAGCCAATTAAATTTTCTAATTGTATCCAGTTTTAGGAGGAAGCCTCTGTCTCTCCTCTCACGCCACCATCTTTAATCAACTCTGTGACTTATATTTTTAAAAGATGACTTTGTCATGCTACAAATAGTCTGAAAGAGGCAAGAGTGAAAATGAAGCCAGTAAGGAGGCTACTGCTTACCAGGGCAGGGAGAGAGAGGGCTGATTCCAATAGGTATCTATAGCGCAGCACATACTGGAGAGCCTCATGGGTTGCACGCAGAAGGAAATGCCTATTTTCTGGCTTGACTTACTAGGGCTGGGAAGTCACATTAGTCAGGACCTTGGCAGAAAATAGCCGATCCACTGAAATAGGGTAACTGGGGAAGGTGTAATAAAGGCAGATGTGGCAGAGTTCAGGGCGGTCAATAGTGATGGTGAAGGGCCCCAGGAGCAGCAATGCAAGGAGCCATTACCATCTATGGGCTGAAAGAACAAGGGGAGCACTCAGCTCCCGGCCCTCGGAGTGGGTAGCTGTAGCCACAGCTATGGCGAATGTCCCATGAAGACTGTGACCTTCTTTCTATACCAGAATGCAGCCTCTACAACCCTGCTGAAGGCTGGCTTCCCTCTTCTCCACCCTCCAGTCTCCTGCCAGTGCCTCCCACTGACAACCCTTACATAGAAGCCAGAACTACAGTTGTCCGTTATTGCAGAGTTGGGTGGAGAAAAGAGGTTGAATATGATGCTTCATCACTGTCATAATACAGGAACCATTTGGGGAGGTTAGAATCGCAAGTCACGTTCTGCACCTGTTAAATCCAGGACATGCTTCTGAGGCTGGAACTCAGGAGTGAGGTTTGTGCTGGAGAGTGAAATTGGGACACCACCACCATCTAGCTGGTTTTAGAAGCAACTGGAGAGGTGAGATGATCTGGACAGAACGTTTAGGAGGAGTTACAATGGAGGGTGGGAGTACAAGCTGGGAACTTGTGTTTACATGCAGAGTAAAAGGAATGGAGCCTAAAGGGAAGTTGGGTCTGAGAGACCAGAAGGGAGGAGAAAGAGAAAGCGAGTGAGCAAGCAGAGCACAATGCCAGTGCCAGGTTAGCTCTGGGTGATGTGCACACAGGACTTGTGTCATTTATTCTCCTGAATATTTAAAAACTCATATAAAAACAACTGGATTGGTTCATAGATTTGAGATCGAACATGTTCATTTACATTCCTGTTCTTTAAAATGCACACAATGAAACTGGTTGCCTATAAAGAGAATGTTAGAAATTTAAATTCAGGTACAAAGTGGTCTAAATACACACTACAGTCTAGCTCTTCCTAACACTCTGAAAGTGTTAAAGGAAGTTTTATTTGTTGTGAGTTTTATAATCAAGCTATTTCAAGAAATTCAGTGGAAGCACAGAGATGAGGATATTTCGATCTTCTGGAGCTTCTTGGAAGGTGCCATATGTTGGAATAGTTGTCAGCCAGGAAAACATCTGCTGCAAAAGTGCACCCAGGCCTCTGGGGAGATGGCTTGCATAACAGGTCTCAAGAATACATTCAGAGAACAGGGGTGATGTGCTATCTCCCTGGTCTGTGGTCATCTTCATTCTTAACTTGGATCGACCTAGAGATTATCAGCCAAATGAACCGGTTGGAGGAATCAACCACAGAGTTTTGTTCTTGGTTTATTCCTTCAGGAGAGCAGGGGATCAAGTAAGTTAGTTTCATGGATCACCATTCCTAGTGGCCCAGACCCACAAAATTTTGAATGGCAGAGAAGCTCTTAGCAAAGCAGTAAGGCGGGCAAAGTAGAGAAAAACACAAGTTGTCAACTACGAATAGACGCTAGCTTTAGCTATTGGCTCTATTCCATTCTGCTGATATCCATCAAGCATGTACTTTATGAAAGACACAGTGGTAGGCTCCTTGCTAGGGGTGAGGAAGGAAAACAAAACTGAATACGACCTTCTCAATGTCTACATATGTTGAAGGTGCCTGGCACAGGTAAAGTTAGTTTTATGAATTTATTTGTTTTAAGCTAGCCCTGACAACTGCTTTTCCATAACAGGACACAGAGAACTCTCTAGAAAAGTTCTTGGACTCTTTTCACCACATTATAAAGGTCTCTCTTAGATAAGTAAATGTAAGGATAATAAAAATAATACACATCCATTGGCATTAAGCATCAGATCCTTTTTTGTGATTTGACTGGAAACTGAGAAATGGAAAGTAAATTTGCATGGTGTTGAGTAGGCTTCAGAGAACAACAGGTCAAGGCCATGACTCCTTCCCTTTAGATGTTTGAAATTATTAAGAATGCTCATGTTTTAGGATAGTGTCAGTCAAAATGCTCTTGCAGGAAAGGACCCAGACATAAAGTAAGAACCTGTCCTAAATCCTTGCTCTGCACAAAGTATCAGATCATCAATGGGAAGGACTTTAAGACAACTCCAAATTCAGGTGCCCTGTGAGTGTGAGCTTGTGAGCAAAACCCAAATGACTTGTATCCTCACAAATTGTGCTGTCATCAGGACGAGGGAGGGGACTGGTCTTCAGATGCAACATTTTAACACAGCAATAGGAACCACAGCAGCTGAAAAACAAGGCCATTAGTGGGCAGATTGTGCAGCCTGGCATTTTTAAGGAGGAGAGTCCTCTTAATATGACCAAGTAAGTCTTAGGACCTTGGACATTTGGGATGGTAGAGTTTATAAATTTCTAATGCTGGGTTTCCTGCTAACATGAATTTGTGGAGCTGACATCATCTATTGGAATGTAAAAGCAGAATCATTTCATTTGCACCACAACCAAGGGAAGTGGGCCATACCAGTTACACATACATATTCCGAGAACACCTGCAAAACCAGCCATATGAGGGAAGAGCACTGCTATAGAAACCTGCAACTGGTGCTAAAGAAACACTGTGAAGAGAGTCAGCAATTTTTTAAAAATCTGCAGAAATCATCTTAACAGATAATAAACAGAAACAGTTCATAAAAGGTTATGTATTGTCCAGCAATTTTGTTATGCCCTGAAAATATTGTGTGTAGAATTACATTAGTTTTATCTCCAAAGAGTTGCTGTGAATAATTCTGTATAAGTTTGAGAAGCTAAATATATCATGAGTGTGAAATGCAATAATTTTAGCCCAGAGTATAAAATTAGAATTTAAAAGATAATGTTCTGATTCTACAGAGGAAATATATAGCCCCCAACACAGTATTCTCAAGTATGATAAACACTAATCATGAACAGAAAGGTTGTACAAAATACTATTCACACTTGGTTGACACGATGGAAAGCCTACAGGCAATTGGATTGGCCTCTTACCAGCTTGGAGTAACAGCCAAGGACACCTACATAATTTGGGGAGCCTCAGGGAAAAGTGAAAAAATCCAGGACTTGTTCAAAACACTGGGAAAAAGTACCTGAAGTACAAGCTTTTTCCTTTTTTCCAAGGTCTCACTCTCTTGACTTGTCAAGATGTTTTTTAGTGGCTATTTGTATTAATTTTCTATTTCTGCAACAAATTGCCACAAACTTAGCAACTTAAAACAATACCTGTGTTGCGTATTTACTTCACAGTGTCTATATCAGGAGGCCACCAGGCACATTGAACTGGGTCCTCTGCTCAGGGTCACACTGGCTTTAATATAAGTGTTAGCCCAGTCTAGGGTCTCATCTGAGGCTTGGAGTCCTCTTCCAAGCTCCTGTTGTTATTGGCAGAATGCATTTCTTTTAAGCTATAGAATTCAGGGTGCTTGGTTCTTCGAGACCAGCAGGTGAAAAGAGTTTCTCACTTCTAAACTCCCTTTTAAAAAAGGGCTCACCTGATTAGGTATTGCTTACCTAGGGTAACCTCCCTTTTAATTAACTTAATAGGACTCACATTAACTGATTAGGACTTCAATTACATCTGCCAAGCCCTTTCACCTCTGCCCTACTCTATTAGCTAGAAGCAGATTATATGTCCTACTGATAGGTGAGGGGAGGTATTATACAAGAGCATAGGTCATTGCAGATCTATTTAGAATTCTATCACACTGCTTAAGTTCATTTCCAAGTCAGTGGATAATTACCTGGGCAACTGAGGGAGTGTCTGAACCTGAAAGGTAAGGATAGGGGCTGGCTTGGTTGCCTGCTTCTTCCATAGTAGGGGAGAGAGAGAGATGGCACTGGACCGCAGTTTGTAACCCCAGACTTACACTAGGGTTCTTCTGCTACAGTATCTTCTCTGAAAGCTCTGTGTCCTCTCTTCTCATCCCATTCTGCAAGCTTCTGGCTCTTCTATTATGCATTATTGACAGTTCTTTCTCCACTCACCACAACTCCATCTCCAAGGGATTTAAAGGAAAGGGACAAACATTTTTGTGTACTTACTATGGAAAGGTATGAAATCTCCAAGCACAAAAATTTAAAAAAAAAAAAGCTTTAAAAGAGGTTTTTAAGCAACCTTCTACAGGTAGTTTTCACCTGGGTGTCATCTAGCACTGGGTGCTTTCTTTTCATTTAAGAAAAATTTGTCTTTACCTAAGACCTAGTTCAGAGTTCCCTTTCCTAAGGAATGGTGAGGAAATTTTGCATTCCCTCCTCTCCTGCCCCACCTGGTATTCTGCACAAAGCTTGCTGCCCCACGTTGCAGAATATTCTGAAAGGGACTCTTTGTCTGGTTTTGTGGGTCTGCTCTGTCCTCAAGAGTCTCCTTCCCTGGCCAGAAGTCTTGTGCTTCCTTCACCTCTATGGCCTTCTGTGTCTTGCTATCCCATGGGAAGTTTAAGTCTTTTGGAAGAAAGAACTGAGATTTTTTTTTTTTTGAGAGGGCATCTCTCATATTTATTGGTCAAATGGTTGTTAACAACAATAAAATTCAGTATAGGGGGGTCAACGCTCAATGTACAATCATTAATCCATCTCAAGCCTAATTCTCGTCAGTCTCCAATCTTCTGAAGCATAATGAACAAGTTCTTACATGGTGAACGAATTCTTACATAGTGAATAAATTCTTACATGGTGAACAGTACAAGGGCATTCATCACAGAAACTTTCGGTTTTGATCACGCATTATGACCTATAAACAATCAGGTCAAATATGAATATTCGTTTGACTTTTGTACTTGATTTATATGTTGATCCCACATTTCTCCCTCTATTATTATTATTATTTATATTTTTAATAAAATGCTGAAGTGGTAGGTAGATGCAAGATAAAGGTAGAAAACATAGTTTAGTGCTGTAAGAGGGCAAATGTAGATGATCAGATGATCAGGTGTGTGCTGATGGACTAAGTATTAATCCAGGCTAGACAAGGGCAGCAAGACATCCACGGATGCAGAAGATTTCTCTCAAAGCAGGGGGGATGAGGTTCTGAGCCTCACCTCTGCTGATCCCCAAATTCTCACCTGATGGCCTCCCTGCGACTGTGCCTGTCTTAGGTTGTTCCTCCCTTGAGGAATCTTACCCGTCTCTGGCTAACCAGTCATCTTCCGGGGCCATACAGGGAAATGTAAAGTTGGTAAGTGAGAGAGAAGCCATATTGTTTGAAAAGGTTAGCTTTTTAATTCTTTGCAGATTTATGCCCTGTGGCTTCTATGCCCAGCACTTGTCTCGAGGTATCTTTACCACCTGGAGGAATTATGATACTTGGTAACTTTGATATGAGGCACGAATTCTATTTAAGGGTTGTAATTAGGAAGGAAGAAAAAAGCTATAGATGTAGCATATGGAAGAAAACATGGGAGGATTGATTATTTCTTTGACATATCTTCTTGTATAGTACCTTAAGTATGTATAGGTTTTAAACTACTAACTTGCACACACATATTAACATAATAGGAATACAGTGACATAAACAAAGCAAATCTATAATTACCATCCATCTCCAGTGAAGCCAAGAAAACCATTTAGGCACCCTAGGCATTTGTGAAAACTTATCTATGATATGATGGATATTGTCCAACTGTACTTGAACAATCAGACAAATTAAAGCAGCCCATTTCTGGGATCTGTTCACATCCCATATGTTCTTTTAACCATAGATAGTCTATAGTCATGAGATTTTGGAGTGCTACAACTTGCACCCCTCCCAACTCCTGGTTGAGTTCCAACAGTACAGATCGGGTCAAATTCGTTGTCTCACTGTATGCACATGCCAGCCTAGACATCTCCCTCCTCATTCCTATGGCAAGTCCAGGAGACGGTGGGCTGGATGCAGCCACAACCGCAGCATCGTCCAGATCCCTGTGGAGGCTTTTTGATGATCATCCCCCGGCACAAGTCCTCCAGAGAGTGCTGATGCCGGAAGCTCCTCCTCATATCGTATCTTAGTTCATTTTCTGGGTATCCAAGCTAGGCCTTGATCTTCTGCATAGAAACAAGCAGACCCTTTGCCCACACTTTGACATGCCCTCTATACAACTGTGCAGAACTCATTGGAGGTCAGCACACAGTAACTGCTTTTTTTTTTTTTAATTAAGAGAAAGGAATATTATCAGAAAAGAGTACCTCCATAGCTGATCATCTGACACCCTTTAAGTGATCAACATTAAGGATATTTAAAGCATGTGTTGATCTTTGATTTACCAATAGTTTTATCCTATCAAGGAGTAATCCCCCTTTTCTTTCTTTCTTCTTTCTTTCTTTCTTTCTTTCTTTCTTTCTTTCTTTCTTTCTTTCTTTCTTTCTTTCTTTCTTTCTTTCTCTATTTTTTTTTTAATTTTTAATCTACACTTACGTGAAGAATACAATGTTTACTATGCTCTCCCCTATATCAGGTCCCCCCTAACAACCACATTACGGTTACTGTCCATCAGCTTAGCAAAATGTTGTAGAGTCACTACTTGTCCTCTCTGTGTTGTGCAGCCCACCCTCCCCTTTCTCCCTCCCCCCCAAGCATGTTAATCTTAATACCCCCATTCTTCTTCCCCCCCCTTATCCCTCCCTGCCCACCCATCTTCCCCAGTTCCTTTCCCTTTGGTACCTGTTAGTCCATTTTTGGGTTCTGTAATTCCGCTGCTGTTTTGTTCCTTCAGTTTTTCCTTTGTTCCTATACTCCTCAGATGAGTGAAATCATTTGGTATTTCTCTTTCTCCACTTGGCTTATTTCACTGAGCATAATACCCTCCAGCTCCATCCATGTTGCTGCAAATGGTTGGATTTTTCCACTTCTTATGGCTGAGTAGTATTCCATTGTGTATATGTACCACATCTTCTTTATCCATTCATCTACCGATGGACATTTAGGTTGCTTCCAATTCTTGGCTATTGTAAATAGTGCTGCGATAAACATAGGGGTGCATCTGTCTTTCTCAAACTTGATTGCTGCGTTCTTAGGGTAAATTCCTAGGAGTGGAATTCCTGGGTCAAATGGTACGTCTTTTTTGAGCATTTTCATGTACCTCCATAGTGCTTTCCACAATGGTTGAACTAATTTAAATTCCCACCAGCAGTGTAGGAGGGTTCCCCTTTCTCCACAGCCTCACCAACATTTATTGTTGTTTGTCTTTTGGATGGCAGCTATCCTTACTGGTGTGAGGTGATACCTCATTGTAGTTTTAATTTGCATTTCTCTGATAATTAGCGATGTGGAGCATCTTTTCATGTGTCTCTTGGCCATCTGTATTTCTTTTTTGGAGAACTGTCTGTTCAGTTCCTCTGCCCATTTTTTAATTGGGTTATTTGTTTTTTGTTTGTTGAGGCATGTGAGCTCTTTATATATTCTGGACGTCAAGCCTTTACCAGATGTGTCATTTTCAAATATATTCTCCCATACTGTAGGGTTCCTTTTTGTTCTATTGATGGTGTCTTTCGCTGTACAGAAGCTTTTCAGCTTAATATAGTCCCACTTGCTCATTTTTGCTGTTGTTTTCCTTGCCCAGGGAGATATGTTCAAGAAGAGGTCACTCATGTTTATGTCTAAGAGGTTTTTGCCTATGTTTTTTTTCCAAGAGTTTAATGGTTTCATGACTTACATTTAGGTCTTTCATCCATTTTGAGTTTACCTTTCTATATGGGGTTAGAGAATGGTCGAGTTTCATTCTCCTACATGTAGCTGTCCAGTTTTGCCAGCACCATCTGTTGAAGAGACTGTCATTTTGCCATTGCATGTCCATGGCTCCTTTATCAAATATTAATTGACCATATATGTTTGGGTTAATGTCTGGAGTCTCTAATCTGTTCCACTGGTCTGTGGCTTTGTTCTTGTGCCAGTACCAAATTGTCTTGATTACTATGGCTTTGTAGTAGAGCTTGAAGTTGGGGAGTGAGATCCCCCCTACTTTATTCTTCTTTTTCAGGATTGCTTTGGCTATTCGGGGTCTTTCGTGTTTCCATATGAATTTTTGAATTACTTGTTCCAATTCATTGAAGAATGTTGCTGGTAATTTGAGAGGGATTGCATCAAATCTGTATATTGATTTGGGCATGATGGCCATTTTGATGATATTAATTCTTCCTAGCCATAAGCATGGGATGAGTTTCCATTTGTTAGTGTCCCCTTTAATTTCTCTTAAGAGTGACTTGTAGTTTTCAGAGTATAAGTCTTTCACTTCTTTGGTTAGGTTTATTCCTAGGTATTTTATTCTTTTTGATGCAATGGTGAATGGAATTGTTTTCCTGATTTCTCTTTCTATTGATTCATTGTTAGTGTATAGGAAAGCTACAGATTTCTGTGTGTTAATTTTGTATCCTGCAACTTTGCTGTATTCCAATATCAGTTCTAGTAGTTTTGGAGTGGAGTCTTTAGGGTTTTTTATGTACAGTATCATATCATCTGCAAATAGTGACAGTTTAACTTCTTCTTTACCAATCTGGATTCCTTGTATTTCTTTGTTTTGTCTGATTGCCGTGGCTAGGACCTCCAGTACTATGTTAAATAACAGTGGGGAGAGTGGGCATCCCTGTCTGGTTCCCGATCTCAGAGGAAATGCTTTCAGCTTCTCGCTGTTCAGTATAATGCTGGCTGTGGGTTTATCATATATGGCCTTTATTATGTTGAGGTACTTGCCCTCTATTCCCATTTTGCTGAGAGTTTTTATCATGAATGGATGTTGAATTTTGTTGAATGCTTTTTCAGCATCTATGGAGATGATCATGAGGTTTTTGTCTTTCTTTTTGTTGATGTGGTGGATGATGTTGATGGATTTTCGAATGTTGTATCATCCTTGCATCCCTGGGATGAATCCCACTTGGTCATGGTGTATGATCCTTTTGATGTATTTTTGAATTTGGTTTGCTAATATTTAGTTGAGTATTTTTGCATCTACATTCATCAGGGATATTGGTCTGTAGTTTTCTTTTTTGGTGGGGTCTTTGCTTGGTTTTGGTATTAGGGTGATGTTGGCTTCATAGAATGAGTTTGGGAGTATTCCCTCCTCTTCTATTTTTTGGAACACTTCAAGGAGAATGGGTATTATGTCTTCTCTGTGTGTCTGAGAAAATTCCAAGGTAAATCCGTCCGGCCCTGGGGTTTTGTTCTTGGGTAGTTTTTTGATTACCGTTTCAATTCTTTGCTCGTAATTGGTTTGTTTAACTTTTGTGTTTCTTCCTTGGTCTTGGGAGGTTGTATTTTTCTAGGAAGTTGTCCATTTCTTCTAGGTTTTCCAGCTTGTTGGCATATAGGTTTTCATAGTAGTCTTTAATAATTCTTTGTATTTCTGTGGAGTCTGTCGTGATTTTTCCATTCTCATTTCTGATTATGTTGATTTGTGTTGATTCTCTTTTTCTCTTAATAAGTTGGGCTAGACGCTTATCTATTTTGTTTATTTTCTCAAAGAACCAGCTCTTGGTTTCGTTGATTTTTGCTACTGTTTTATTTTTCTCAATTTTGTTTATTTCTTCTCTGATCTTTATTATGTCCCTCCTTCTGCTGACTTTAGGCCTCATTTGTTCTTCTTTTTCCAGTTTTGATAATTGTGATGTTAGACTATTCATTTGGGATTGTTCTTCCTTCTTCAAGTGTGCCTGGATTGCTATATACTTTCCTCTTAAGACTGCTTTCACTGCGTCCCACAGAAGTTGGGGCTTAGTGTTGTTGTTGTCATTTGTTTCTATATATTCCTTGATCTCTATTTTGATTTGTTCATTGATCCATTGATTATTTAGTAGCATGTTGTTAAGCCTCCATGTGTTTGTGAGCCTTTTTGTTTTCTTTGCAGAATTTATTTCTACTTTTATACCTTTGTGGTCTGAAAAGTTGGTTGGTAGAATTTCAATATTTTGGAGTTTACTGAGGCTCTTTTTGTGAGCTAGTATGTGGTCTATTCTGGAGAATGTTCCATGTGCACTTGAGAAGAATGTATATCCTGTTGCTTTTGGATGTAGAGTTCTATAGATGTCTATTAGGTCCATCTGTTCTAGTGTGCTGTTCAGTGTCTGTGTGTCCTTACTTATTTTCTGCCCAGTGGATCTATCCTTTGGGGTGAGTGGTGTGTTGAAGTCTCCTAAAATGAATGCATTGCAGTCTATTTCCCTCTTTAGTTCTGTTAGTATTTGCTTCACATATGCTGGTGCTCCTGTATTGGGTGCATATATATTTAGAATGGTTATATCCTCTTGTTGGACTGAGCCCTTTATCATTATGTAGTATCCTTCTTTATCTCTAGTTACTTTCTTTGTTTTGAAGTCTATTTTGTCTGATATTAGTACTGCAACCCCTGCTTTCTTCTCACTGTTGTTTGCCTGAAATATGTTTTTCCATCCCTTGACTTTTAGTCTATGCTTATCTTTGGGTTTAAGGTGAGTTTCTTGTAAGCAGCATATAGATGGTTCTTGCTTTTTTATCCATTCTATTACTCTGTGTCTTTTGATTGGTGCATTAAGTCCATTTACATTTAGGGTGACTATTGAGAGATATGTACTTATTGCCATTGCAGGCTTTAGATTCGTGGTTACCAAAGGTTCAAGGTTAGCTTCTTTAGTATCTTACTGACTAACTTAGCTCACTTATTGAGCTGTTATATACACTGTCTGGAGATTCTTTTCTTCTCTCCCTTCTTATTCCTCCTCCTCCATTCTTCATATGTTGTGTGTTTTGTTCTGTGCTCTTTTTAGGGGTGCTCCCACCTAGAGCAGTCCCTGTAGGATGCCCTGTAGAAGTGGTTTGTGGAAAGCAAATTCCCTCAGGTTTTGCTTGTCTGGGAATTGTTTAATCCCACCATCATATTTAAATGATAGTCGTGCTGGATACAGTATCCTTTGTTTAAGGCCCTTCTGTTTCATTGCATTAAGTATATCATGCCATTCTCTTCTGGCCTGTAGGGTTTCTGTCGAGAAATCTCATGTTAGCCTGATGGGTTTTCCTTTATAGGTGACCTTTTTCTCTCTAGCTGCCTTTAAAACTCTTTCCTTGTCCTTGATCCTTGCCATTTTAATTACTATGTGTCTTGGTGTTGTCCTCCTTGGATCCTTTCTGTTGGGAGTTCTGTGTAATTCCATGGTCTCTTCGATTATTTCCTCCCCCAGTTTGGGGAAGTTTTCAGCAATTATTTCTTCAAAGAGACTTTCTATCCCTTTTCCTCTTTCTTCTTCTTCTGGTACCCCTATAATACGAATATTATTCCTTTTGGCTTGGTCACATAGCTCTGTTAGTGTTGTTTCATTCCTGGAGATCCTTTTATCTCTCTCTATGTCAGCTTGTATACGTTCCTGTTCTCTGACTTCTATTCCTTCAATGGCCTCTTGCATCTTATCCATTCTGCTTATAAATCCTTCCAGGGATTGTTTCACTTCTGTGATCTCCTTCCTGACATCTGTGATCTCCTTCCGGACTTCATCTCACTGCTCTTGCATTTTTCTCTGCATCTCATCCCATTGCTCTTGCATTTTTTCTCTGCATCTCTGTCAGCATGTTCATAATTTTTATTTTGAATTCTTTTTCAGGAGGACTGGTTAGTTCTGTCTCCTTCTCAGGTGTTGTCTCTGTGATCTTTGTCTGCCTGTAGTTTTGCCTTTTCATGGTGATAGAGATAGTGTGCAGAGCTGGTACAAGTGACCGCTGGAAGAGCTTCCCTTCTTGTTGGTTTGTGGCCTTCCTCTCCTGGGAGAATAGTCTTGTCCTGGGACAAGACCTCTAGTGGCTTGTGCTGGGCAGCTGTGCGCAGACAGGTCTTCTGCTTCCTGCCCGGTTGCTATGGGGTTTATCTCCACTGTTGCTGTGGGCTTGGCCTGGCTGGGGCTGCTCCTCCAAAATGGTCTAGCCCCATTGGAGGGGGAGCGGCCGGGAGGGTATTTATCTCCGTAAGGGGCCTCTGTGCTCCCTGTTGCCCAGGGGGTTAGAGTGCCCAGAGATCCCCAGATTCCCTGCCTCTGGTCTAAGTGACCTGTCCTGCCCCTTTAAGACTTCCAAAAAGCACTCTCCAAACCAAAACAACAACAGCAACAATGAGAGAGGGAACAGAAAAAAAAAGGAAAAAACACGCGATTTTTTTTTTGTCCTCAGGCACCAATCCCAGGCACCCGCTCACTGGTCCTGCTGCCCTGTCTCCCTAGCACCAGGGTCCCTGTCCCTTCAAGGCTTCTGAAAAGCACCCGCCCACCGGTCCCACAGGGAAAAAATGCGCGATATTCTTTGTCCTCAGGCGCTGGTCCCAGGCACCCGCTCACCAGTCCCGCCGCCCTACCTCCCTAGCACCGGGTCCCTGTCCCTTTAAGGCTTCCAAAAAGCACTCGCCAAAAAGAGAAAAAAAAGGGGGAAAAACGTGCGATTTCCTCCGTCCTCAGGTGCCGGTCTCAGGCACCCGCCCACCGGTCCCGTAGGGAAAAACGTGGGATATTCTTTGTCCTCAGGTGCCGGTCCCAGGCACCCACTCACCAGTCCCGCCGCCCTACCTCCCTAGCACTGGGGTCCCTGTCCCTTTAAGGCTTCCAAAAAGCACTCGCCAAAAAGAGAAAAATAAAGGGGAAAAACGTGCGATTTCCTCCATCCTCATGCGCCGGTCCCAGGCACCCGCTCACCGGTCCTGCCACCCTGCGTCCCTAGCAACGGGGGCCCTGTCACTTTAAGGCTTCCAAAAAGCACTCGCCAAAAAAAAAACCACTCCGGTTTCTTTCCACCCGCCGGGAGCCGGGGGGAGGGGCGCTCGGGTCCCGCCGGGCCGGGGCTTGTATCTTACCCCCTTTGCAAGGCGCTGGGTTCTTGCAGGTGTGGATGTTGTCTGGATGTTGTCCTGTGTCCTGTGGTCTCTATTTTAGGAAGATTTTTCTTTGTTATATTTTCATAGCTCTATGTGTTTTGGGGAGGAGATTTCCACTCCTCAACTCACGCCGCCATCCTGGCTCCACCCCCCCGAACTGACTGAGATTTTAATTGAAAACATATGTCCCCCTATGGCAGGAATGCAGATACTAGGGCACATTCTCTGGGATTAAATATAGCCCTTAACACTCACATGCACATCCACTGTCATATATGCTATGTAAAATGTTATTTTTATCAATCCTATAATAGAGAAATAATATCAATAAAATAACATGATCAAGGATGCAAACACCATTCATCTGTCACAGACCAGAATAACATCACTTTAATTTGCCACGAGGGTTAGTGGTCTCCTTGATAAAATTGAGAAAGACACTTTTAATATGTTTTGGTGTCAAAAGCAAAAGTGCTAGTCATTCTCTTTAGTCCCGACACCTTTATTAGGTAACCTTGGCCCAAACCCAGCTTTTCCACCATACCCTGTGTTCAGTTTCTGCCCTACCCTGTCCCATGGCCTGCTCCTAGCTCAAGCCTGCTGACCAAACTTGAAGCTTATTTGGGCCTATGTTAGAAATCAAACACTACCTTCTTTCCCCAGCAGCACCATCATTGGGTTATGTTGAAAGATTTCTAATATGCTTCTCATCAACCTAATCTCACCCCCTCTGTACCTTCCAGAAGTTCCTCAAACAGTTTTGTCTACCACCAGCACTTTTCTTCACCAGTTCTCCAGGGCTGCTATGGATTCATCCTTATTTTTACATGTCATTTCAGTGAGACTTTGGAAGGAAAGGACCATAATCTCTCCTTACTATAATTTTGTTAGAAAAACTTTCTGAATTTTTTTTCCTAGAATTAATATGCATGATTAGTGCAATAGAGATATAAGGAGAATTTGGAAAATAAGGAAATACGTCTATTACTATGGATTGGCACTCTAGCTTAATGATGCTCATCTTGAAGTATGGTATTTCCTGGCATGACAATTAGATCTCTGGGGGGAAAAAATGTAAAAATGCATTGGTCCTTGACTAACTAAGCTTTCACTGAATTGTTTTAGGTAAAAAATTAGAAGGATCTAACAAGTCTTGGCTCATAAATTGTCATTCTGTACATCTCTCTAGAGATTTTAATCCAAATTAAAACAAATAGCCTGAAGGATGGCTATATCTATAGGCATAAGGGCAGTTTATGACCAAACAAATTTATAAACATTATCTTATTTACATGTTGCTTTCTTTGTTGTTAAGTTTCTTTGTCTTAACAACACCACAATGTGGTACAAAGTTATTTAATTTATAGTCTTGACCTATATGTTTGCAACAAGAAAGTTTGCTTCCTAATTCCATAATAGCCACACTGCTTGTACAGGCAGACAAATATAAATTAATGGGGTCATGAAGAGGTGGCTCTCAACAGAAACTAACAGGAAGTGAATGACAGAAATAATATTGTATGTATCTGCAAGATTTTCTGATCTTTTATCCTAACAGTTCAAAGTCCTTGTCATCACTGGAAGCCGCTGTCTTAGCTGCAAGTGTTAGCACTACACAAAAGTAAGTCCTCACATAATTTCTGTGGCTCACTTTGCTTTTAAGACTCTCTTGCTTACAGCTTTGCCTACAGCAGTTTACATACCCAGCTCTTAAGAAAAGTGGATTGCAGTAGCTTAGTTTTACAACTAAATGACAGGTCTCCCTTATTTGGGACCCTAAAATACTATTTAATGTTTCTACGATTTTTGAGCAATTAAGGGAATAAATAAGGATTCAGGAGCATTATCTGTTACAATATTCTTTAAAAACCAAGTTTAGAGGTTGTGGAATTAAAAAATGAAATAGAATTTGAAGATAGGGTGCAAACAGGAAGCACTAAATACATGAAACAGGTATTTTAACAGAATTAAACTATAAAAACTGACCCTACAATTCTGGAAATAAGTATTCAAGAACTAATTCAAAGAGAAGCTTATTCGGCTATTCAGCTTTGTAATTTAAAGTACACGAGTTCTTCATTTTTTGATGTACCTTAGGCACACAGAACTCATTTTTCTCACACATACTCAATATAGACAATGACTTACTCTCATAGTTCACTTTTAAGGAATTTCTCTTCTGATTGTTACTATCACTTATATTTTTTGTCTCTTCCACAGTAATGGAAAACTGCTAACAGTTTATATACCAACTTGATGTCATATGAATATCTAGCTACAGTCCCTAGCATTAAATTGTTTTTATTTTCAGAAATGATATACTATATGCTTTATATTTACTGAAAAACTAAGACCATAGCCATTAACCATTAAAAACACTTCACATTTCAAAACTTTTACTGGTATAAATTCTGTACCTCTAATGAGTTATCTCACTACATTAAAATATTCAAAATGTCATGACTATTGGCACTCATTTATAACCTAAAATACTCTTGTTCCTATTACTTAGGACTTTATTCCTTTGCTTGGCATTAGAAGTTCCTTATGATCTGGGGCTTTTCTTACTCAACAAATTTCCTTTTTATGACTCTATAGCATGAACCTACCATTACAAATCAAGATAATATTTCCACAATTTCACAAATACATCCTGCTGTTTACTATCATCATTCTTTTATTCATATTGTTCCTCAAAATGTAACATTCCCACCTCTTGCCATCTTTCTAAATTGTATTATTAGCACTCAAAAGATAATGACTACATAATTATTTAATTACACAGAAAGGAAAATTAGGGATATACCTCACATCAAAAAATATCAGATATTAAAAAGTTAGTGTAAAAATGAAAATATAACCCAGAAGAAAATACATGTAAATATATTTCAACACAGAATAAAGTCTAAGTATAAAGTGGAAGAAATTATAAAGAAATGATCACCAGACTTCATAAAAACTTTCATATGTTAAAAATAACTATTGAGCAACTGAAATGACAATAAACTGAATTTCTATATAAGAAACTGTATAGGAAGACATCCTTTTTAGCTCCCTTCTCCAAAGATTTCAGAGAACACCTGTTTTATATACAGAAAAACAAAAATGTTACAAATATCCATGTTTCCAAAAGGGACTTTCTGCAGGCTTATTTTTAGGATTTCTGCTTGTTTTTACTGCTTAATTCTAGTCCCACCCACGATGTATTTTAAATGCATGGCCTTTATCTTTGTTCAACACATGCTTTTATTGCACTCCAAACACATGCCAGACACTGTACTGGATGCTAAGATTATACTGGTGGGCAAAACAGGCACGGTCCCTTCTGTCACAGAAACTTGCCCAACAGAAGAGAAACATGAGTCAAGTAATCACCTAAATTGTGGTGAAACAAACAAACAAACAAAAACTATAAAGCATCTAACAGCATATAAAAAGGACTTCACCTCTAGGGGATTGGAATATGCATGTGTGTAGGAAGATTTCCCTAAAGAATTCATATCTATATAAAACATGTAAGCTCTTATAACTGCAGGGACCTTATCTTAAATATTTTTGTATCTTTCTGCATCTCACACAGTAAGTCTTCTGTATTTGTTCAGTGATTTATTCTTAAAAGTTGAGGCTTGCCTTATTAACGAGCCTTATTTTTTCAATGCTAGGCATTAAGTCAGCTTTAGGATAGATACTTTAAGACAGTTTAGCAAGTTAGATATTTTTATTTTTGTAAGATTAAACAACTTAAATCTTGTCTAGATCATAAGGTGATTTCATCATCAATATTGTCAAATTTAATGGTGGAATACTATTTAAACATCAAAATAATGACCAACTTATTTATATCTCTTAAAAAGAATTATTTACATAATTCATGTACTAAAATAAAGTTATTATAAAACTACTAGTACACATAGGCTACAAAAATTCTTTTAAAAGCACATATTTTTACACTGTATATCCTGGAAGTTTATTTATTACTAATTCACAAATATCTTTGCATTGCTTGGAAATATTTAGTGAACCAACTTCATCTTCTTCAACCTGATCTGATGTACTACTATCCAAGACATTAAATTCTAGTTCTGACAAAGTAGATGGTAGATAAGAACTTACTTGAGATGTCCAAGGAGACTGGCTATTTTCTAACGATTTGCAACCAGTTCTTGTTTTAAGTTTTACAGAGATACCTTGACCCTTCTTTAAAACTTTAGAATTATGCATTCTATTTTTGATCAATCTGGTTTTCTCTCTCCTCAGTCCAGTGTGATATAAATCAGTGGTAGAGATACTAGATTCTTCCTCCAAACTTTCATCTCGAGTCTTTGAACTCTGAGATTTTTTATATGAGTATACAGGTGAGCACACTGAAAAAGGTGGGTTAAGAACAGAGTTCTTTTCACTGTTATTTTTCTTTATGGAAAATCTTGTTTCACTAGACTTACTTGTACATTGACTATTTTCTGCCCTTGGACCACTACAGTAAGCTTGCAAAATTGTGCTAGTGTCCTCAGTGGTACAGAAATCTTCTGAATAGCAAGGGCTGGTAAAGTCATCTGAATACTTTAGTTTTGAGATGCTTTCAGAGCAGCTATTTTTACTTGGCTTATTTTCACTCACATCAGCCAGAAGAATGTCATTATCAGTGGTTTTAATCTGCTTAACATCTATTTCTTTGTCTACTACAATTCTGTCAACTGCCGCAACCTGGGGGAAAACACATGGCCTTTGGACTTTCATTTCCACTTTTCCTTCCAAAGTCTGTGTAGGAACAAACCTTTCTGGGGCAATGGAATTTGCAAGCCTCACAATTTCTTCTAATGGACCCTTACTGGTTCTATGTTCATCACCATCAACTGCTTTTTCAGTTTTCGGTTTGGTTTCTTTAGCTGTGCTGGGGTCATCAAAAACTCCACTAATTTGCTTTGAGGTATCATTTTCAGCAAAAGATGCATCTGATTCTACATACTTATCTTTAGGCAGTTGATGTGGCTTCTTATGTTGTTCTGCAAAGCTTAATACTTTAATTTTTGATGATGGACTTCTGAGTTTTGCATCCAGTTGTGCTTTCATTTTTCTATACTCTTCTCTCTTTTCATGTACTACCAGCATACCAGGATTTGTTTGCTTTAAACGTAGTTTAAGTGTATTTGTTAAGCCATAAAGTAGCTTTCCCCTGGGAACTCTTTTGGGCCAGGAACCACTGTTCTTTTCAAAATATTTATCTTTCTTAAGACTTTCAGCTTGGTTCCTTTTATCCTGAAGGCCCATTGACTTTTCTTTTTCCCACACAGAAGGCTTTTCCTTCACAGATTCAGACTTACATGTGGATTTGGCAGAAGATTCTGGTGACTTATCCTTAGTTCTATATAACCAGGCTAAGTGAGGATGTATATGAGCAGGGCTTGCAGTGGGTTGGTTGTACAACAAGGACAACTCAACTAACAAAGCATTTAATAAAGGCAGCTGCCTTATTGTATTAATTCTATTTTGTTCAGTTTGAGTGTTATGTGTAGTTTGAGTTCTTGCTCCTACATCCTGAACATATGGAGGATTTATAAGCACTGGAGGACTCTCAGGTGTTGCAGAATTTGTATGTTTCAGAGGATTAGCCTGTAGTGGGGGATTTACAAGTTTTTCTTCTGGAAAAGTACCATCCAGTTCATCAGGTACATCCATCTGAGGCTTAATGGTGATTTTACCCTGTATAGGAGACACCTTTTCTTGGGTCAGATGTGTGTAATACAGAGGAGGAGGACAAAATGTGTTGGTTTCAATGTCCAACTCTGTGACTTCCTGATTGGGGGTGCTGACACTCCTCACACCACTAGCATTTGAACAAACCGAGGTGGTTCTACCGTTCTGCACAGAACATGTGTTATCAGAGTTGCTCTTAGTGTGGAGAGCTATTTCCTTCAAATCCTTCGGAGCCTTTGGGATTTCTAAACCCACCAGAGGCCTATCAGCATCACTTGGGTTTGACTCTGAGATTGACTGCTGCAGCGGTTGCTTTTCCTGTGGGGTTTGGGAACTGATCTCTACTGCCTTCCGCAGCTCTCCACTTTCCACTCCACCTCCTCTGGAGGTGACCGGCCGCTTAAGATGGCCCAGCAAGCTGCTTCCCAGATCAGTCAGGCGGTAGCCCAAGGCAATGTCCCCAATCCGCTCCCCCGCATGGTTATGCAGAGGAAAATTTCCTCGATGACCCTGGCAGCAGGCGGAGGCGGCCGGTCCCAGGGCCTTGCGGACCGCAGCGGCTAGCGAGATGCTGCAGGCACCCAGGAGCTGCGGGGAAGGAGTCGGCTGCCCAGGGGGTAGCTGAAGCAGCAAGGTATAAAGCGGGATCCGAAGGAGCAGGCGGTGCAAGGTAGCGGGGTGCAGGTGGAAGAGACAGCACTTGCCGCGACCAAAGCTGAGCAGGCCGGGCCGGGGTTCCGGAGCCGGGGCGGCAGGGCCGCCAGGAGGGTAAACGAGCAGCGTGGGGAAGTCCAGCAGGCGGAAGGCCACGGCGGGGCACAGGGAGCGCGATGTCCGCGGCGGCGAGGCCTCTACCTCTTCCTGCTCCTCTTCCACTTCGATCACGGGAGGCGGCGGCGGCGGCGGCAGCAACCCGGTTTCCAGTAGCACCCAGTCTACTAGGAGCTCCAGCGAGAAAAACCGCTCGGACAAGGCGGCCGCCATTGCTGTTGCCCCAGGAGACGGTGACGCGGTCTCGGAGAACGGGAAGATGAGCCCTTGGTTCTCGCGATAAACGCGGGGAAAACCGCGCCCGCGCCTGCTCTCCCGCGAGACTTGGGGGCACCCATGCGGGTGTAGGCTGCGTCTTCTGGGAATTGTCGCTTTCCCAGGTATTTTGCTCTCCAGACTTGTATTAATGCAATTGCTTATGATACTACCAAGGGTATGATACAAAAAATAAAAGAGGGATAATTTTTCGGGTTTGGTCACTTTTTTTTTTTTTATCACTGCAGATTCCATGCAATCTGAGGAATATTTAAAGTAAATCCGGACTCTCATTCCAGACCCCAGCCTTCAGAAAGCCAGTTAACTGTCCATGGCCTACCTTCTGTGGCAACCCGTCTATCCAAAAGTCTGAAGCAGCCTAGGAGCCGGAGAGTTAACGGTAGAAGGACTTGTACCACATTTCCAGCTGAGCAATCACCACGTATGAGACTAATGTTAATGATTCCATTCCGCAATATGCACACATAAACACAGGGTTGGGGGAAGGGAGCGGGGCGGAGGATAGCACACAGCGCTGTCCCAGATTTTGAAAGAGACAGGCTTCCTGCCTCAATGGGCTAGCCAGCTAGGTTAAAACCAAAGCTGATTCGCGGAGAGCCTTGAATGCCAATGGTTAGGAATTTGGACTTCATTCTGTGCAAGTTGTTTTGAGTGAATAAGTGTGATCATACCAATGTTTAGTAATGTTAGCAGTACAAATACAAATGAGATATTCTACTATTAATTGAAGTCAGAACAGTCTATTGGAAGGCTAGTGCAGTGGTCTAAGTGAGACAATTAGGGTCTGAACTTGGTCAGGGTTGGTGGAGAAGAAAAAGAAGTAACAGAAGAGGCATTTGTGATAGCAGAATATAGAATTTGGTGACTGGAAAAGAGCAGTTGTGGGTGAAAATTGCTACTGAAAGAGAAAAAATTGAGGAGGAACAGATAGATTTTTTTAAAAAGTTACTCTGGATTTATGGGACATGTAGAGTTTGAGTTGCCTGCCAGACAACACACATTCACACATTATGTGAATATGTTCAACTTTAGAGAACTTTATAAACAGTAAAATTGCAGTGCATTGAAGATCAGACCATCTCGAAGCTCGAAAAATTCAGAAATGGGAGGGCTTGGTGCTTTAGTGTGAAGATGTGAGGGAGGTTTCATTGCAGCATAGAAGGTACTATTGGCTTTGAGAATCTTACTCGCTACCTGCAGAGGAAACATCAAGTAACATTCTTAATAGATGGATGACATTGAGCAATAAAAACATATTCACAGTGAAAAGCAATGAGGTATTGAGTCCATGTGTGCCAGGCAAACACAGTAGGTAAAATTCCTCATAGAAGGCATCCAGCTGGAAGTCTTTTGAGTAAGGCTAATAATGTGGAATATTAGTACTTGCATATCTCCTATATACAGCCACGGAAACCAATGCCTCTCTTCTATAAGGACGCAGCTTCTGTAAAATGTATAATTTCTGCAGGTATAATAAGTTCTCTGCTCATGTATTAAACATGATTGATATTAATCATATTTTAATAAGAATATTTTAAATGTAAATAATGCTAAATATAACATAAAATTTTGCTATGATAATTAAAACGTTTCCATGTTCATAAACTACACATTCAGAAATAGCACAGTGCAGTGGCCGAGAACCTGGCTTCTGCAGCAAGCTACCTGGGTCAAATCCTGGCTTTGTGACCATGTACCAGTTTCTCAATTTGTGAATCATTTTCCTCATCCAAAAGAGGGGTAGTTATATTATCTACCTCATAAAAATATTATGAGTATCAAGTGAATAAATATTCACAAAATTTTTAAATAGTGCCTGACATAGTAAATACTAGTCCAAATAAATACTATTTATTATTTGCCACAGAGCAGAGTTTTCAGCTGAGTTTTTTAAAGCACTCAGCTATTAGTTAGAATAAATAATTTATCTGATAGGAGCCTGTTAAAGAATATAATTAAAATGTAGAAGATACAATAAACATAATTAAAGAGATTAAATGAGAAATTATTTAAAAGGAAAATGGAGAAAATACAGGAAATGCACTGTGCTGTGTTAAAAACAGAAATGTAAAAAGGCACAGGTAAAGCCCTTTCCCCTTTACCATAGTTAAAAATGCCTTGCAAATGCTAGTCTGGCAGGCTAAGTCTGGGAAGCTTGGCTCTGAGAATTGCTTAAGGGACAGACTGGCATTCCGGATGTTGCCCTCTGGCCCTCAGTTCTCCCCTATTGGCTTTTGAAGGCTTCTGTTTCAGGGTCTAAATACATAATGTATTCTTTTAGTTATTTATTTATTATTCATTTTATTATCATTAATCTACAATTACATGAAGAACATTATGGTTACTAGACTCCCCCCTTCACCAAGTCCCCACCCACAAACCCCATTACAGTCACTGTCCATCGGTGTAGTAAGATGCTGTAGAGTCACTACTTGTCTTCTCTGTGTTGCACATCCCTCCCTATGCACCCCCCCCCCAACATTATACATGCTAATCGTAAGACCCCTTTTCTTTTTCCCTGCCCTTATCCCTCCCTTCCCACCCTTCCTGCCCAGTCCCTTTCCCTTTGGTAACCATTAGTCCATTCTTGGATTCTGTGATTCTGCTGCTGTTTTGTTCCTTCAGTTTTTCTTTGTTCTTATACTCCACATTTGAGTGAAATCATTTGGTACTTGTCTTTCTCTGCCTGGCTTATTTCACTGAGCATAATACCCTCTAGCTCCATCCATGCTGTTGCATTGGTAGGATTTGTTTTCTTCTTATGGCTGAATAATATTCCGTTGTGTATATGTACCACATCTTCTTTATCCATTCATCTGTTGATGGATACTTAGGTTGCTTACATAATGTATTCTTGGAGCAAAAAATCTTCTCTTAGGAGAAGTACACTCCCACAATCATTCATTCAGGACCTAAGATAAAAGCCTGAACAGGGAGATGCCCTGTCCCAGGGCCTGATTAGAGGCTTCTGAAATCTAAGCCAGATATCCCCCTCTCCTAAGTGAGTTACAAATGAATTTCACACAACTTTAATGCTATAAAAAAATGGAACTTTGAAAACACCTTGTCATTTTCTGTCAATGGTAAAGAGGACATGACTTTAATCTTCATTGTGTGCAGTGTTTCCTTGTGGATCTGTTTTTCTTTGTTTCTTTTCATCTCCTCTGTGTCTAAATTTCTGGCCAGGGGGAATCATAGCTTTTCCATTATGCCGTCTTTTAAGTGAGGGACAGAGTTATGATAGCCATGATTACCACTTTCCATATCATAGACTTGAAATAGCTGCTGTAAATAGTGCAAATAATAGAAAGAAATTCTGTAACCTTGTACCAAGGCTCTGTGTTGCATTTTCAATTTTAATTTTAAACTTACCAGGACTTGATATTGGAAAATCCTTCACTTAAGAAGGACAAAGAGCAAGACTGAGGGTGGGAGGGAAAGGAGCAGGGGTGTTAAAGAGACTAAGTGAAGGCACTAGCAGTCAATAAAGGGAAAGTGGTCAAAGACCCACTCTGATAAACCTCTCTTCCAGAAAGGAATGGGAAAGAAATCATGCAGCATTCTTAAGGCATTGAAAACATGGGTTTATTAAAAAGCCAAATGATACATAAGATGGATAAGAATGGTTTTGAGAGAGTTATGTGACTGTCATTGGCAATTAAAATGTTGGATAGGGAGCTGACACAGGCCTTGATGTCCAGGCGTCTTGGATTAAAATATCAGCTTTTCCACTTCATAAGCATGTAACTGGGACAAATTCACAATCTTTGGGAAGTTTCCTCTCAGAATAGTTCATAGATTCTCAAACTAGTGTACATGTTAAAATGCAGTCTTGGATTCTACTTCCAGACATTTTGGTGTAAATGGTCTGAAGCAGGGTCCAGAGAGTCATTTTTTTAAAATTAATATTCATTTATATTTGTTTACATTGGTGTGGCAACACTAGCAATAATATAAAAATGCTATTTATGGATAGTGCATTAAAATTTACATTCCTATTACTCATCAATAATCATGTTAGAAGAAGGTTAAGGACAAGCTTTCATTAGAGGAGAGATTTTCTAAATCTTTTAAGTTTGCTTTTTTAGTACTGCATAACATCACAGCTATTGTTCTAAAGGAAAAAATATATTTTAAATTAGCATACACATTTTTTGCGTTTTAGCATGGGTTCTAAAAAACAATTAAAATTGAGTATTTGCATATTGTGGGGATTTCCAACTTTACTAATTGGTAATTTTAGTGAAATTTTACATGTCTGTTACAAGTCCAATGATGAATTTTTGAATTCTTCTAGAAAGGTGGAGAAACCCTGCTTTAATATTCTAAGCTGTCACACTGTCTTATTTATTTATTTAAATGATAGAGGCTATAAAATTATAACTCAGAAAGAGGGTTTTTTCACCAAGATGGAAAAATCTTGTCAATTTAGAAGGAAATATTGATTGCTCTATGTAATAAATCTTGAAAGTGAGTGTTGTTCTTAAACACAAAGTGATATTTGGCCTCCCTCATAATTAGAAAAATACAAAGCTGCAATGAGATACCAATTTTAAAAAACTAATCATATTGTCACAAATTTTAAAATGTGATCATATACTGTGTTGTCCTGGGCGAGGAAAGAGACACATTCATGGTGGGAATGTAACTTAGTGCAACCTCTATGGACAGTAAGTTGGAACCATCTATCATCTTTAACCCTGCAATTCCACTTACAGAAAATCTTTCTTACAGATGTGTATTGACACACAAAGAAATGGCACATATACAAGGTTACAGACTGCTGTGCTGTTTGTATTCACAAAAGACCAGAAAAATATCTAAATGTTCATCAATAGAAGACTAGATGAATGCTACATCCTTTCAATTGAATATAATGCAGTTGCTAAAAAGACTAAGAATTCTTAAGATGTATTCAGAATAGTATATAGAACAAACTACTCTTTGTTCCAAAAAAAAAAGAGACAGAGAAACATATCCATATATTCACAAAATATATCTGAAAAGCTACCAAAGAAATGGCAATGACAAGTGGTTGAACTATGAATCCTGAGGACAGGGTGGCAGAGAGACTTAATTTTCACACTATGCCCTTTTGCAAATTTTGAATTTTATATCATATGCATATATACCCACTCAAAAAAATAAACAAAATAATTTAAAAAGAGAAATACTGCGAATAGTATATATTATTAGTTTGAGAATTTTTTTTTTGAGAAGGCATCTCTCATATTTATTGATCAAATGGTTGTTAACAACAATAAAATTCTGTATAGGGGAGTCAATGCTCAATGCACAATCATTAATCCACCCCCAGCCTAATTCTAGTCAGTCTCCAATCTTCTGAAGCATAACGAACAAGTTCTTACATGGTGAACAAATTCTTACATAGTGAATAAGTTCTTACATGGTGAACAGTACAAGGGCAGTCATCACAAAAACCTTCGGTTTTGATCACTCATTATGAACTATAAACAATCAGGTCAAATATGAATATTTGTTTGATTTTTATACTTGATTTATATGTGAATCCCACATTTCTCCCTTTATTATTATTATTATTATTTTTTTTTTAAATAAAATGCTGAAGTGGTAGGTAGATGCAAGATAAAGGTAGAAAACATAGTTTAGTGTTGTAAGAAAGCAAATGTAGATGATCAGGTGTGTGCCTCTAGACTGTATGTTAATCCAAGGTAGACAAGGGCAATAATACATCCATGGATGCAGAAGATTTCTCTCAAAACCGGGGGCGTGAGGTTCTAAGCCTCACCTCTGTTGATCCCCAATTCCTCACCTGATGGCCCCCCTGTGACTGTGCCTGTCTTAGGTTGTTCCTCCCTTGATGAATCTTACCCGTCTCTAGCTAACCAGTCATCTCTGGGCCCATACAGGGAGATGTAAAGTTGGTAAGTGAGAGAGAAGCCATATTGTTTGAAAAGGTCAGCTTTTTACTTCTTTGCAGATTTATGCCCTGTGGCTTCTATGCCCAGCATTTGTCTTGAGGTATCTTTACCACTCGGAGGAGTTATGATACTCGGTGAATTCGATATGAGGCACAAATTCTATTTAAGGGTTGTAATTAGGAAGGAAGAAGAAAAGCTATAGAGGTAGCAGATGGAAGAAAACATGGGAAGATTGATTATTTCTTTGACATATCTTCTTATAGAGTAACTTAAGCATGTATAGGTTTTCAACTACTAATTAAATTGCGTACACACATTAACATAATAGGAATACAGTTACACAACCAAAGCGTATCTATAGTTACCAGCCATCTCCAGTGAAGCCAAGAAAGCCAGTTAGGCACCCTAGGCATTTGTGAAAATTTGTCTATGATATGATGGATATTGTCCAACTGTACTTGAACAGTCTGAGAGAAATCAGACAAATTAAAACAACCCATTCCTGGGAACTGTTCATATTCCAATTGTTCTTTTAACAGTAGATAGTATGTAGTTGTAAGATTTTGGAACGCTGCAACTTGCACTTCTCCTAATTCTTGGTTGAGTTCCAACAGTATAGATCCAGTCAGATTTGTTGTTTTACTGTATGCACAGGCCAATTTAGATATCTCCTTCTTCATTCCAATGGCAAGTCCAGGAACCGGTGGGATGAATGCAGCTACAACTGCAGCATCACCTGGATCTTTGTTGAGGTTTTTTGATGATCATCTTCTGGTATGTCTCCTCCAGAGAGTGCTGATGTTGGAAGTTCTTCTTCATATCGTATCTTAGTTCATTTTCTGGGTAGCCAAATTAGGCTTTGTTCCTCTATATAAACACAAACAGACCCTTTGCCCACGCTTTGATATGCACTTTATACCATTGTGTAGAACTCATTGGAAGGCACGACACAGGAACTGCTTTTTTTTTTTAAGAGAAAGGAATGTTATCAGAAAAGTGTACATCCATAGCCGATCATCTGACACCCTTTAAGTGATCAAAATTAAGGATATTTAAAGCATGCATTAATCGTTGATTTACAGTTAGTTTTATCCTATCAGGGATTAATTCCCCTTCTCTTTCTTTTTTTTTTTTGTTATCTTTAATCTACACTTACATGAAGAATATTATGTTTACTAGGCTCTCCCCTATACCAGGTCCCCGCTATAAACTCCTTTACAGTCACTGTCCATCAGCATAGCAAAATGTTGTAGAATCACCACTTGTCTTCTCTGTCTTGTACAGCCCTCCCCTTTTTCCCACCCTCCCATGCATGCTAATCTTAATACCCCCTTTCTTCTTCCCCCCCTTATCCCTCCCTACCCACCCATCCTCCCCAGTCCCTTTCCCTTTGGCACCTGTCAGTCCATTCTTGGTTTCTGTGATTCTGCTGCTGTTTTGTTCCTTCAGTTTTCCTCTGTTCTTATACTCGATGAGTGAAATCATTTGGTATTTCTCTTTCTCCACTTGGCTTATTTCACTGAGCATAATACCCTCCAGGTCCATCCATGTTGATGTAAATGGTAGGATTTGCCCTCTTCTTATGGCTGAGTAGTATTCCATTGTGTATATGTACCACATCTTCTTTATCCATTCATCTACTGATGGACATTTAGGTTGCTTCCAATTCTTGGCTATTGTAAATAGTGCTGCTATAAACATAGGGGTGCATCTGTCTTTCTCAAACTTGATTGCTGCGTTCTTAGGGTAAATTCCTAGGAGTGGAATTCCTGGGTCAAATGGTAAGTCTTATTTTGAGCATTTTGAGGAACCTCCATACTGCTTTCCACAATGGTTGAACTAATTTAAATTCCCACCAGCAGTGTAGGAGGGTTCCCCTTTCTCCACAGCCTCGCTAACATTTGTTGTTGTTTGTCTTTTGGATGGCAGCTATCCTTACTGGTGTGAGGTGATACCTCATTGTAGTTTTAATTTGCATTTCTCTGATAATTAGTGATGTGGAGCATCTTTTCATGTGTCTGTTGGCCATCTGTATTTCTTTTTTGGAGAACTGTCTGTTCAGTTCCTCTGCCCATTTTTTAATTGGATTATTTGATTTTTGTTTGTTGAGGCGTGTGAGCTCTTATATATTTTGGACGTCAAGCCTTTAGCGGATCTGTCATTTACAAATATATTCTCCCATACTGTATGGTTCCTTTTTGTTCTATTGATGGTGTCTTTTGCTGTACAGAAGTTTTTAGCTTGATATAGTTCCACTTGTTCATTTTTACTGTTGTTTTCCTTGCCCGGGGAGATAATGTTCAAGAAGAGGTCACTCATGTTTATGTCTAAGAGGTTTTTGCCTATGTTTTTTTCCACGAGTTTAATGGTTTCATGACTTACATTCAGATCTTTGATCCATTTTGAATTGGCGTTAGACAATGGTCCAGCTTCATTCTCCTACATGTAACTGTCCAGTTTTGCCAGCACCATCTGTTGAAGAGACTGTCATTTTGCCATTGTATGTCCATGGCTCCTTTATCAAATATTAATTGACCATATATGTTTGGGTTAATGTCTGGAGTCTCTAGTCTGTTCCACTGGTCTGTGGCTGTTCTTGTGCCAGTACCAAATTGTCTTGATTACTATGGCTTTATAGTAGAGCTTGAAGTTGGGGAGTGAGATCCCCCCTACTTTATTCTTCTTTCTCAGGATTGCTTTGGCTATTCGGGGTCTTTGGTGTTTCCATATGAATTTTTGAATTATTTGTTCCAGTTCATTGAAGAATGTTGCTGGTAATTTGATAGGGATTGCATCAAATCTGTATATTGCTTTGGGCAGGATGGCCATTTTGACGATATTGATTCTTCCTAGCCAGGAGCATGGGATGAGTTTCCATTTGTTAGTGTCCCCTTTAATTTCTCTTAAGAGTGACTTGTAGTTTTCAGAGTATAGGTAATTCACTTCTTTGGTTAGATTTATTCCTAGGTATTTTATTCTTTTTGATGCATTTGTGAATGGAATTTTTTTCCTGATTTCTCTTTCTATTGGTTCATTGCTAGTGTATAGGAAAGCTGCAGACTTCTGTGTGTTAATTTTGTATCCTGCAACTTTGCGGTATTCTGATATCAGTTCTAGTAGTTTTGGGGTGGAGTCTTTAGGGTTTTTTATGTACAATATCATGTTATCTGCAAATAGTGACAGTTTAACTTCTTCTTTACCAATCTGGATTTCTTGTATTTCTTTGTTTTGTCTGATTGCTGTGGCTAGGACCTCCAGTACTATGTTAAATAGCAGTGGGGAGAGTGGGCATCCCTATCTAGTTCCCGATCTCAGAGGAAAAGCATTCAGCTTCTTGCTGTTCAGTATAATGTGGGCTGTGGGTTTATCATATATGGCCTTTATTATGTTGAGGTACTTACCCTCTATTCCCATTTTGCTGAAAGTTTTTATTATGAATGGATGTTGAATTTTGTCAAATGCTTTTTCAGCATCTATGGAGATGATCATGTGGTTTTTGTCCTTCTTTTTGTTGATGTGGTGGTTGATGTTGATGCATTTTCAGATGTTGTACCATCCTTGTATCCCTGGGAAGAATCTCACTTGATCATGGTGTATGATCCTTTTGATGTATTTTTGAATTCGGTTTGCTAGTATTTTGTTGAGTATTTTTGCATCTACATTCATCAGGGATATTGGTCTGTAATTTTCTTTTTTGGTGGGGTCTTTGCCTGGTTTTGGTATTAGGGTGATGTTGGCTTCATAGAATGAGTTTGGGAGTATTCCCTCCTCTTCTATTTTTTGGAAAACTTTAAGGAGAATGGGTATTATGTCTTCTCTGTGTGTCTTATAAAATTCCGAGGTACATCCGTCCGGCACGGGTGCTTTGTTCTTCAGTAGTTTTTTTATTACAGTTTCAATTTCTTTGCTCGTAATTGGTTTGTTTAACTTTTGTGTTTCTTCCTTGGTCAGTCTTGGAAGGTTGTATTTTTCTAGGAAGTTGTCCATTTCTTCTAGGTTTTCCAGATTGTTGGCATATAGATTTTCATAGCAGTCTTTAATAATTCTTTGTATTTCTGTGGAGTCTGTCGTGATTTTTCCATTCTCATTTCTGATTATGTTGATTTGTGTTGATTCTCTTTTTCTCTTAATAAGTTTGGCTAGAGGCATATCTATTTCATTTTCTCAAAGAACCAGCTCTTGGTTTCATTGATTTTTGCTATTGTTTTATTCTTCTCAATTTTGTTTATTTCTTCTCTGATCTTTATTATGTCCCTCCTTCTGCTGACTTTAGGCCTCATTTGTTCTTCTTTTTCCAGTTTTGATAATTGTGATGTTAGACTATTCATTTGGGATTGTTCTTCCTTCTTCAAGTGTGCCTGGATCGCTATATACTTTCCTCTTAGGACTGCTTTCGTTGTGTTCCACAGGAGTTGTGGCCTTGTGTTGTTGTTGTCATTTGTTTCTATATATTCCTTGATCTCTATTTTAATTTGTTCACTGATCCATTGATTATTTAGGAGCATGTTGTTAAGCCTCCATGTGTTTGTAAGCCTTTTTGTTTTCTTTGTAGAATTTATTCCTACTTTTATGCCTTTGTGGTCTGAAAAATTGGTTGGTAGAATTTCAATATTTTGGAGTTTACTGAGGCTCTTTTTTGTGGCTAGTATGTGGTCTATTCTGGAGAATGTTCCATGTGCACTTGAGAAGAATGTATATCCTGTTGCTTTTGAATGTAGAGTTGTATAGATGTCTATTAGGTCCATCTGCTCTACTGTGTTGTTCAGTGCTTCCGTGTCCTTACTTATTTTCTGCCCACTGGATCTATCTTTTGGGGTGAGTGGTGTGTTGAAGTCTCCTAAAATGAATGCATTGCAGTCTATTTCCCCCTTTAGTTCAATTAGTATTTGTTTCACAAATGCTGGTGCTCCTGTGTTGGGTGCATATATATTTAGATTGGTTATATCCTCTTGTTGGACTGAGCCCGTTATCATTATGTAGTGTCCTTCTTTATCTCTTATTACTTTCTTTGTTTTGAAGTCTATTTTGTCTGATATTAGTACTGCAACCCCTGCTTTCTTCTTGCTATTGTTTGCCTGAAATATGTTTTTCCATCCCTTGACTTTTAATCTGTACATGTCTTTGGGTTTGAGGTGAGTTTCTTGTAAGCAGCATATAGATGGGTCTTGCTTTTTTATCTATTCTATGTCTTGATTGGTGCATTCAGTCCATTTACATTTAGGGTGACTATTGAAAGGTATTTACTTATTGCCATTGCAGGCTTTAAATTCGTGGTTACCAAAGGTTCAAGGTTATAGCCTCTTTAGTATCTTACTGCCTAACTTAGCTTGCTTATTGAGCTGTTACATACACTGTCTGGAGATTCTTTTCTTCTCTCCGTTCTTATTCCTTCTTCTCCATTCTTCATATGTTGGGTGTTTTGTACTGTGCTCTTTCTAGGAGTGCTCCCATCTAGAGCAGTCCCTGTAAGATGCCTTGTAGAGGTGGTTTGTGGGAAGCAAATTCCCTCAGCTTTTGCTTGTCTGGGAATTGTTTAATCCTGCCATCATATTTAAATGATAGTCGTGCTGGATACAGTATCCTTGGTTTAAGGCCCTTCTGTTTCATTGCATTAAATATATCATGCTATTCTCTTCTGGCCTGTAGGGTTTCTGTCAAGAATTCTGATGTTAGCCTGACGGGTTTTCCTTTATAGGTGACCTTTTTTGTCTCTAGCTGCCTTTAATACTCTTTTCTTGTCCTTGATCTTTGCCATTTTAATTATTATGCGTCATGGTGTTGTCCTCCTTGGAGGTCTGTTGGGGGTTTTGTGTATTTCCATGGTCTGTTTGATTATTTCCTCCCCCAGTTTGGGGAAGTTTTCAGCAATTATTTCTTCCAAGATACTTTCCATCCCTTTTCCTCTCTCTTCTTCTTCTGGTACCCCTATAATATGGATATTGTTCCTTTTGTATTGGTCACACAGTCCTCTTAACATTGTTTCATTCCTGGAGATCCTTTTATCTCTCTCTATGTCAGCTTCTATGCGTTCCTGTTCTCTGGTTTCAATTCCATCAATGGCCTCTTGCATCTTATCCATTCTGCTTATAAATCCTTCCAGAGTTTGTTTCATTTCTGTGATCTCCTTTCTGGCATCTGTGAGCTCCCTCCAGACTTCATCCCATTTCTCTTGTGTATTTCGCTGCATCTCTGTCAGCATATTTATTATTTTTATTTTGAATTCTTTGTCAGGAAGTCTGGTTAGGTCTGTCTCCTTCTCTGGTGTCTCTGTGATCTTGGTTTGTCTGTAATTTTGTCTTTTCATGGTGATAGGATTAGTTTGCAGAGCTGGGACTAGTGATGGCTGGAAGAACTTCCCTTCTTGTTGGTTTGTGGCCTCCCTCTCCTGGGAGAATAGCGACCTCTAGTGGCTTGTGCTGCATAGCTGCATGCTGACAGGGCTTCTGCTTCCTGCCTTGCTGCTATGGAGTTTATCTCCGCTGTTGCTGTGGGCTTGGCCTGGCTTGGGCTGCTGCTCCAAAGTGGTGGAGTTGCGTTGGAGGGGGAGTGGCCAGGAAGCTTTTTATCTCAGTAAGGGCATCCGTCCTCCCTGCAGCCCACAGGATTAGAGTGCCCAGGGATCCCTGGATTCCCTACTCTGGACTAAGTGTCCCGCTCTGCCCTTTAAATCTTCAAAAAAGCACCCACCAAAACAAAACAACGACCACAAAAAAAAAAAAAAAATGGCCGCTCGTTTTTCTTTATTCTCCAGCGCCAGCCTCGGGCACCTGCTCACCGGACTTGCTGCCCTGATTCCCTAGTATTGGGGTCCCTATCCCTTTAAGACTTCCAAAAAGCACTCGCCAAAACAAAGCAACAACAAAAAAAAAAAACAAAAAAGAAAAAGAAAAAAAGGTGGCCGCTCGCATTTCTTTTGTTCTCTGGCGCCAGTCTCCAATACCCGCTCGCCAGTCTTGCTGCCCTGTTTCCCTAGTGTTGGGGACCATGTCCCTTCAAGACTTCCAAAAAGCACTCACCACAGCAAAACAACAAAAAGAAAAAAAAAAAAGATGGCCGCTTGCTTTTCTTTTGTCCTCCGGCGCCGGCCTCCAGTACCTGCTCACCGTTCTTGCTGCCCTGTTTCCCTAGTATCCAGGGCCGCATGCATGCACTGTGTCTGCGCTCTGGTCCGGATGGCTGGTACTGGGTGTTCAGCAGTCCTGGGCTCCTTCTCCCTCCCGCTCAGACCTCTCTACTCCCACCGGGAGCTGGGGGGAGGGGCGCTTGGGACCCGCCTCGCCAGGGCTTGTATCTTACCTTCTTTGTGAGGTGCTGGGTTCTCGCAGGTGTGGATGTGGTCTGGATGTTGTCCTGTGTCTTCTGGTCTCTATTTTAGGAAGAGTTGTCTTTGTTGTATTTTCACAGATATATGTGGTTTTGGGAGGAGATTTCTGCTTCTCTACTCACACCGCCATCCTGGCTCTGCCCCCCAGAGAGCCATTTTTAACTGGCATCCCAGATCACTCTGGTGCAGGGAGTCCCTCAGCTATTCTTTGAGAACCATCACCTTAGTTCCTGGCACCTTGAAGACAGCTATATAACTGTTTTTGAAGTTTGTAAGAAGTAAAATGTTATCAAACCAGTAGATTGGATAGGCCAATAGAAAGATTCATGCATCTATGAAATCATAGCTCCCTCTTTCACATTTCCCATGTGAAATGGAAAAAAGTGGGTGGCCTTTAGCATCATTGCATTATTGTCAATATGTCCCCATGCCTAGAGACTCTAATTGTAAACTAAAATGTCTCTCCAAATACTTCCTGTTTTGTAGTGCCTCTTACCTGTGCTTGCCTCTGGATTGGGTCCTTTGTAAATCCTCTTTTTTAATCCTCGTAGCAACCCCATTCAATTATTCATATGCTTATAATGAAACTAACTTGGAGAAGTTAAAACATGTACACAAATATGAATCTGAACAGCAACTAAGGGGTGAACTGGCTTGAGAGTTCAGTTCTGCATACATACGCACATACACGTACACACACACACACATATGAAGCTTGTGTTCATCCCAATAAATTCCCGTAGGTTTTGCATCCATGCCTAAGGAGAATATTAATATATTGAAAACTGACAATATCGAGTTGAAAGAATGCATTTTGAAAAAACAAAAGCAAAGCAAAAAAGAAAAAGTGTATTTTGGGGTACAGAGGAACAGTAAAATAATACCACAAGGAAGCTAAGAGATGAATGCAAATTGTGGTATGTGTGATAAGAAAACTGACCCAGTTGGAACAAGTCAAGGGCATAGAGAAAGGGAAGGTAGGAAGTGGGATGCTCCAAATTCAGAGTCTAAAGAAACCACCACCAAATGTCAAGTATGGACCTTCATTGGACTCTTAAACAAACCATCTAAAAAACCAGTATGTTTGAGACAATAGGGGCAATTTGATTCTAAGCTGGCATTAGAAGATACAGAAGAATTATTGTTAACATTAAGTGTGTTAAGCTCATCAAGATTAAGAAAATGTTCATATGTATAAGAGATGCCACCTGAAGTAGTGGGATTGAAATGACAATGCTTGGGAGGTTTTATAATGCCTCTGAATTAAAAAAAATGGAATAGGTAAAGCAAAGGTGGCAGAAACTTGATAATTACTGAATCCGTGTGATAGGTGTATGCAAGTTCATTTTTATGAACTTTTGTGTTCATAAAAGTACTTCTCCTGTACTTTTGTGTATATTTAAACCTTTTCATAATAAAAAATGTTAGTGCTTCACAAGTTTCTTACCAAATCAGCCAGAAAAGATTATGAACCCGTAACAGTGTAGCATGGGACTCGTCAGTACTGTAAAAACTAAACATTATGTAAAATGTTTCTGGGGGAATCTTCTTTTCCTTACTGGAGTTGTGAGCTCCTGGACTCCCCAGAATTAAATTCTGATGGCTCTACCAGGTAGCCACTTAAAATAAAGGGTGTTTGTATGTAGGTTATGTATAGTTAGCATGCCTCCTATTTATAGAACTTAAAAGCAAAGCATATTTGGAATTCCTTTTGACCTTGCTTCTTTCTCAAGGCCAGCCTCATAAAGAAATAAAGAGGTGATTCTATATAACTACAACTAGGAACTCCCTCTCCACCTCTCCTGTTGTAGGTGTATATTATCTTGAAATTTGTTTCTTTAACTTTCTACCAGCTATTTTAGGATCACAAGGGCATCTAAAAATTAATTTTTTCCTAAAAATACGCATGTGTTTATCATGTCTTTAACTGGAATTTCAAAAGAGAAATAGAGCTCATATGAGTACCATGTATATAGCAAGATGTTCAGTACATACTGACATTTCCAAATTTTAAATAAAAATTAATAGCTTGAGCTAATCAACATCATAGCAATACAGAAACCTCTAAGACCAGATCCCAGCCAGCTTCCCCAACTTTATTCCTGCCATCCGAATTGTACCATTTACAGTTTCACCCACATAATTTCCTGTTCTCAGTGCCAGATTATACTTTGCTTTCTCCCTACCTAGAATACTCTTGTGTCCTTCTCAAACTTGATCACTTTTTAATGTCTAACTCAAACACCATGTCTTTTCTGAAATTCCATTCCTGGTAGTCCTGGTTGGAAGTGATCTTTCTTTTCCCATACTTTTACAAACTGTTATTCTGTCTTGTCTTATTATCCTTACCCACATGAGTTATTGCCCCTAATTCTCTGTAAGTTCTTGACAATGTTATTTCTTACAGTTAACTAAGTGCCTCTTTTCTGTGCATATGATTTGTATATATTTGACATATTAATAAAGAAAAATATAATCCCTTATGTGACTTGATTGTGTGGAGCACAAAGTTTGAGAAATATCCTTAGCTATAAACTTCCAAAGCAACTATTTAAAAGAAAGCTCTGAAGGATTAAAGACAGTGGTGAGAGAGGTGAGACAGAGGCTTCCATGTAAAACTGCATATAATATGAAAATATAATTAATACAACTAATCCTCAAAGAGCAACAGGAAAGAGGGCTGTGCCAAACTGCATACATTTGGAGAAAAGAATAAAACTCATGGAACAGGGTAATATACCAAAGCCATGGCCCAGCGGGATCCAAGCCTTTCCCCCACCCCAGCTCACCGGCAGGAGGAAGAGAAATGGAGCAGATTGGGAGTGGAGGCCTGGGACTGCGAATACCTAACTCCAGAGATCTGCTCTGAAAGCACAAACCTACATGTCATGGTGCTTTCATGGTACTCTCCTGATTAGGGGATTGGAATGTTAAGACAGGAAGAATACCTGGAGAGACAGATTCCAGCTGCTTGTGGAATGCAGGGATCCATATCCGGCTGATCTGGGACAAAAGAAAGGTGGGAAGTCTGAGAGACTTCCTAACAGCAAGAGGGCTGCTAAAGTGGGAAGGATTGTACAGAGCTTATTGCTCAGGAGACAGGACATGTAGACAAAATTGTCTGGGTGCACTCTGCCCAGCAGATTGGGAACTTTCTTAATCTTCAGGTGCTCCAGTTCCCTGGATGGCTACACAGCTCGAAGGACCCCCTCAAAGATACACAGCCTACTGCACCTTTCTCCCAGCCAGTCCCACCTGGCATGCAAACCAGCAAACCCTCCCATAGTCTTAGGCCAGCCAGATGGAAGATCTGTCTACAGCAACTACAAATGGAAACCACAGAGGTGTATGTTTGCTCGGCCCACTGGTTCTGGCAGTGGAGGCAGGCAGAGCCTGGGGGAAGCAGGAAACAGCTCTTTCCTCCCCCCCAGGCACCAATACCACTCCCCTGTGATCCCCAGCGTTGCTTCAGGGGCTGAGCAGCTCCAGAGAGTAGAGCTTCTGGGCACTAGAGGGCGCCATATATAAATATGAAATGCCAAAGAACCCTGGTTCAATGTAAAATTATGAATACAACACCTGAGAAAGATTCAAATGAAATGGACCTCATTAATGTTCCTGAAAGGGATTTCAAAATAAAAATCATTAACATGCTCATGGAGGTACAGAAAAATATTTAAGAACTCAGGAATGAATTCTGGTCAGAGATCCATTCATTGAAGAGCACAATGGAGGGTATTAAAAGCAGATTAGATATGGTGGAGGAGACGATAAATGAAATAGAAATTAGAGAAGAGCAATACAAAAAAGCTGAGGCACAGAGAGAAAAAAGGATCTCTAAGAATGAAAGAATATTGAGACAGTGGTGTGACCAATCCAAATGGGACAATATCCGCATTATGGTGGTACCAGAAGAAGAGAGAGAAAAAGGGATAGAAAGTGTCTTTGAGGAGGTAAATGCTGAAAACTTCTCCAATCTGGGTAAGGAGGTAGTCTCTCAGGCCATGGAGATCCACAGATCTCCCAACACAAGGAACCCAAGGAAGATAACACCAAGACATATAGTAATTAAAATGGCAAAGATCAAGGATAAGGACAGACTATTAAAAGCAGCCAGAGAGAGAAATATGATATCACATACAAAGGAAAGCCCATCAGGCTATCATCAGACTTCTCAGCAGAAACCGTACAGGCCAGAAGGGAGTGGCATGATGTATTTAATGCAATAAAGCAGAAGGGCTTTGAACCAAGAATACTTTATTCGGCAAGATTATCATTTAAATTTGAAGGAGGGATTAAACAATTTCCAGATAAGCAAAAGCTGAGGGAATTTACCTATTACAAACCATCTCCACAGTGTATTTTGGAGGTATTGCTATAGATGGAAATGTTCTTAAGGTTAAAAAGCTGTCACCAGTAGTAATAAAACCACAGTAAAGAAAGCAGAACAGTTAATTACTAAGCAAATCCAAAATTAAATTAACTATCCCCAAAGTCAATCAAGGGATAGACAAAGTATACAGTATATGATACCTAATATATAAAGAATGTAGGAGGAAGAAAAAGAAAGAGAAAAAAGAACCTTTAGATTGTGTTTGTAATACCATATTAAGTGAGTTAAGTTAGACTCTTAGATAGGAAGGAAGTTAACCTTGAACCTATGGTAACCATGAATCTAAAGCCTGCAATGGCAGTAAGTACATACCTATTGATAATCACCCTAAATGTAAATGGATTGAATGCACCAATCAAAAGACATAGAGTCACTGAATGGATAAAAAAACAAGACCCATCTATACACTGCCTAAAAGAGACTCACTTTAAACCCAAAAACATACACAGACTAAAAGTGAAGGGATGGAAAAAGATATTTCATGCAACTAATAGGGAGAAAAAAGCAGGAGTTGCAGTACTTGTATCAAACAAAATAGACTGTAAAACATAGAAAGTCCAAAGAGACAAAGAAGGACATTACATAATGATAAAGGGGTCAATCCAGCAAGAAGCTATAACCATTATAAAAATCTATGCGACCACTAATTATCAGAGAAGTGCAAATTAAAACTACAATGAGGTATCACCTCACACCAGTAAGGATGGCTGCCATCCAAAAGACAAACAACAACAAATGTTGGCAAGGCTGTGGAGAAAGGGGAACCCTCCTACACTGCTGGTGGGAATTTAAATTAGTTCAACCATTGTGGAAAGCAGTATGGAGGTACATGAAAATGCTCAAAACAGACTTACCATTTGACCCAGGAAATTCCACTCCTAGGAATTTACCCTAAGAATGTAGCAATCAAGTTTGAGAAAGACAGATGAACCCCTATGTTTATCGCTGCACTATTTACAATAGCCAAGAACTGGAAGCAACCTAAATGTCCATCAATAGATGAGTGGATAAAGAAGATGTGGTACATATACACAATGGAATACTACTCAGCCATAAGAAAAGGGCAAATCCTACCATTTGCAGCAACATGGATGGAGCTGGAGGGTATTATGCTCAGTGAAATAAGCCAAGCGGAGAAAGAGAAATACCAAATGATTTCTCACTCATCTATGGAGTATAAGAACAAAGGAAAAACTGGAGGAACAAAACAGCAGCAGAATCACAGAACTCAAGAATGGACTAATGGGCACCAAAGGGAAAGGTACTGGGGAGGATGGGTGGGTAGGGAGGGATAAGGGCGGTGGAAGAAGAAGGGGGGTATTAAGATTAGCATGCATGGGGGGTGGGAGAAAGGGGAGGGCTGTACAACACAGAGAAGACAAGTAGTGACTCTACAACACTTTGCTATGCTGATGGACAGTGACTGTAAAGGGGTTTATAGGAGGGACCTGGTATAGGGGAGAGCCTAGTAAACATAACATTCATCATGTAAGTGTAGATTAATGATAACAAAAAAAAAAAAGCAGTTCCTGTGTGGTGATAACATCATACTATAACAGATGGACCTTATGGACATCTGAACATCATACTATAACAGATGGACCTTATGGACATCTACAGAACTCTACACCCAAAAGCAGCAGGATACACATTCCTCTCAAGTGCACGTGGAATATTTTCAAGAATAGATCATATACTAGGCCACAAAAAGAGCCTTGGTAAAGAGCCTTTATATGCCCTTTATACCATTGTGTAGAACTCAAGTTCAGTTGGACAATATCCACCATATCATAGATAAGTTTTCACAAATGCCTAAGGTGCCTAACTGGTTTTCTTGGTTTCACTGGAGATGGCTGGTAATTATAAGTATGCTTTGGTTATGTAACTGTATTCCTATTATGTTAATGTGTGTGCGCAATTTAATTAGTAGTTTAAAACCTATACGTGCTGAAGTTACTATACAAGAAGATATGTCAAAGAAATTATCAATCTTTCCCATGTTTTCTTCCGCCTGCTACTTTTATAGCTTTTCTTCTTCCTTCCTAATTACAACCTATAAATAGAATTCATGCCTCATATCGAATTTACCATGTATCACAATTCTTCCAAGTAGTAAAGATACCTCAAGACAAATGCTGGGCATAGAAGCCACAGGGCATAAATATGCAAAGAAGTAAAAAACTAACCTTTTCAAACAATAAGGCTTCTCTCTCACTTACCAACTTTACATTTCCCTGTATGGCCCTGGAAGATGACTGGTTAGCCAGAGATGGGTAAGATTCCTCAAGGGAGGAACAACCTAAGACAGGCACAGTCACAGGGGGGCCATCAGGTGAGGAATTGGGGATCAACAGAGGTGAGGCTTAGAACCTCCCCCGCCCCCCCGTTCTGAGAGAAATCTGATGCATCCGTGGATGTTTTATTGCCCTTGTCTAGCTTGGATTAACACATAGTCTACAGGCACACACCTGATCATCTACAATTGCTCTCTTACAACACTAAACTATGTTTTCTACCTTTATCTTGCATCTACCTACCACTTCAGCATTTTATTAAAAATAATAATAATAAAGAGAGAAATGTGGTATCCACATATAAATCAAGTATAAAAATCAAATGAATATTCATATTTGAACTGTTTATAGTTCATAATGCATGATCAAAACCGAAAGTTTCTGTGATGACTGCTCTTGTACTATTCACTGTGTAACTTATTCACTATGTAAGAATTTGTTCTCCATGTAAGAACTTGTTCGTTATGCTTCAGAAGATTGGAAACTGATGAAAATTAGCCTTGGGGTGGATTAATGATTATACATTGAGCATTGAGTCCCCTATACAGAATTTTATTGTTGTTAACAACCATTTGATCAAAAAAAAATAGGAGAGATGCCCTCACAAAAATAAATAAATAAATAAAATAAAATAAAAAGAAATAAATAAAATAAAGTACACACTTCCAATTGTAAAATAGGGAAGTAACCGGGATGTAATGTATAGCATAAGGAATATAGTAAAAATATTGTGACAACTTGGTATGGTGATAGTTGGTACCTAGAATTATCATGTATATAAATGTTCAGTCACTGTGTTGTACACCTGAAACTAACGTAATACTGTATGTCAACTACCCTTCAATAAAAAATAATAATCTAAAAAAAAAAATCTATGTGACCAACACAAGAACACCTACATATGTGAAACAAACATTAGAGAATTAAAAGGGGAAATAGAATGCAATGCATTCATTCTAGGAGACTTCAACACTCCAGTCAGTCTGAAGGACAGATCAACCAGACAGAAAATAAGTAAGGAGGCAGAAGCACTGAACATCATACTATAACAGATGGACCTTATGGACATCTACAGAACTCTACACCTAAAAGCAGCAGGATACACATTCCTCTCAAGTGCACATGGAATATTTTCAAGAATAGATCATATACTAGGCCACAAAAAGAGCCTTGGTAAATTAAAAAAGATTGAAATTGTACCAGTCAGTTTCTCAGACCACAAAGGTATGAAACTAGAAATAAATTATCCAAAGAAAATGAAAAAGCCCACAAACACATGGAGGCTTCACAACATGCTCCCAAATAACCAATAGATCAATGACCAAATAAAAACAGATCAAGCAATATATGGAGACAAATGACAACAATAATTCAACAATGCAAAATCTTTGGGACACAGTGAAGGCTGTGCCAAGAGGAAAGTATACTGTAATTCAGGCCTACCTCAGGAAAGAAGAACAATCCCATATGAACACTCTAAACTCTCAATTAATGAAACTAAAAAACGAAGAACAAATGAGGTCCAAAGTCAGTACAAGGAGGGACATAACAAAGATTATAGCATAAATACATAAATTTGAGAAGAATAAAACAATAGAAATAATCAATGAAAGCAAGAGCTGGTCCTTTGAGAAAATAAACAAAAGAAAATGGATAAACCCCTAGCCAGACTTACCAAGAAAAAGAGAGAGTCTACACACATAAACAGAATCAGAAATGAGAAAGGAAAGATCACTATGGACACCACAGATATATTAAGAATTATTAGAGAATACCATGAAAAATTATACGCCAACAAACTGGATAACCTAGGAGAAATGGACAACTTTCTAGAAAAATACAACTTTCCAAGGCTGACCCAGAAAGAAACAGAAACTCTGAACAGACCAATTACCAGCAACAAAATTGAATTGGCAATCAAAAACTTACCTAAGAACAAAACTCCTGAACCAGATGGTTCCACCGCTGAATTTTATCGAACATTTAGTGAAGACCTAATACCCATCCTCCTTAAAGTTCTCCAAAGAGTAGAAGAGGAAATACTTCCAAACTCATTGTATTAGGCCAGCATCACTCTAATACCAAAACCAGGCAAATACACCACAAAATAGAAAATTACAGACCAATATCCCTCATGAACATATATGCAAAAATACTCAACATATTAGCAAACCGAATTTAAAAACACATCAAAAAGATCATCTATCATGATCAAGTAGAATTTATTCCAGGGAGGCAAGGATGGTACAACACTCAAAAATCCATCAACATCATCCAACACATGAACAAAAGAAGGACAAAAACCGCATGATTATCTCCATAGATGCCGAAAAAGCATTTGACAAAATTCAACATCCATTTCATGATAAAAACTCTCAACAAAATGGGTATAGAGGGCAAGTACCTCAACATAATAAAGGCCATATATGACAAACACACAGCCAACATTATACTTAACACCAAGAAGTTGAAAGTTTTCCCTTAAGATGGAGTACAAGACATGTAATTGTAGATTAGTGATACCAAAAAAAAAAAAAAGATTGGGTACAAGACATGGATGCTCACTCTCCCCACTTCTACTCAACATAGTACTGAAGGTCCTAGCCACAGCAATCAGACCACACAAAGAAATAAAAGGCATCCAGATTGGCAGGAAGAAGTTAAACTGTCGCTGTTTGCAGATGACATGATATTGTACTTAATAAACCCTAAAGAATCCACTCCAAAACTACTAGATCTAATATCTGAATTCAGCAAAGTTGTGGGATACAAAATTGATACACAGAAATTTGTTGCATTCCTATACACTAACAATGAACTGGCAGAAAGAGAAATCAGAAAAACAATTCCATTCACAGTTCTACAAAAAGAATAAAATACCTAGGAATAAACCTAACCGAGAAAGTTAAAGACCTGTACTCTGAAAACTACAAGACACTCATGAGAGAAATTAAAGAAGATACCTATAAATGGAAACACATCCCATGCTTATGGATAGGAAGAATTAATATTGTCAAAATGACCATCCTACCTAAAGCAATCTACAAATTCAATGCAATCCCTATCAAAATACCAACAGCATTCTTCAATGAACTAGGGCAAATTTTTCGAAAATTCATATGGAACCACAAAAGACCCTGAATAGACAAAGCAATCCTGAGAAGGAAGAATAAAGCTGGGGGGACTATGCTCCCCAACATCAAGCTCTACTACAAAGCCACAGTAATCAAGACAATTTGGTACTGGCACAAGGACAGAACCATACACCAATGGAACAGACTAGAGAGTCCTGATATAAACCCAACCATATATGGTCAATTAATATATGATAAAGGAGCCATGGACATACAATGGGAAAATGACAGCCTCTTCAACAACTGTTGTTGGCAAAACTGGGCATCTACATGCAAGAGAATGAAACTGGATTATTGTTTAACCCCCTACACAAAAGTAAATTTGAAGTGGATCCAAGACCTGAATGTAAGTCATGAAACCATAAAACTCTTAGAAAACAACATAGGCAAAAATCTCCTGAATATAAGCATGAGCAACTTCTCCCTGAACGCATCTCCTAAAGTAAGGGAAAGAAAAGCAAAAATGAACACACGAGACTACATCAACCTGAAAAGTTTCTGTATGGCAAAGGACACCATCAACAGAGAAAAAGGCATCCTACAGTATGGAGAATGTATTTGTGAATGGCATATCCAACAAGGGGTTACCTTACAAAATATATAAAGAACTCACACGCCTCAATACCCAAAAAGCAAATAACCCAATTAAGAAATGGGCAGAGGATATGAAGAGACAATTCTTCAAAGAAGAAATTCAAATGGCCAACAGACACATGAAAAGATGTGGGAAATGCAAATTAAAATAACAAAAAGATATCAGCTCACACTGGTATGGATAGCCAGCATTGTAAAGACTGAAAACAACAAATGCTGGCAAGGATGCAGTGAAAGAGGTACCCTCCTACAATGCTGGTGGTAATGTAAGCTAGTTCATCCACTGTGGAAAGCAATATGGAGGTTCCTCAAAAAACTAAAAATAGAAATACCATTTGACCTGGGAATCCCACTCCTTGAAATTTACCCAAAGAATACAACTTCTCAGACTCAAAAAGACATATGCACCCCTATGTTTATTTCTGCACCATTTACAATAGCCAAGATATGGAAGCAACCTAAGTGTCCATCAGTAGAGAAATGGATAAAGAATATATGGTACATATATGCAATGGAATCCTATTCAGCCATAAGAAAGAAAACAAATCCTACCATTGGCAACAACACAAATGGAGCTGGAGGATATTATGCTCAGTGAAATAAGCCAGGTGGAGAATGACAAGTGCCAAATGATCTCAGTTGTGGAGTGTAACAACGAAACAAAACTGAAGGAACAAAACGGCAGCAGACTCACAGACTCCAAGAAGGGACTAGTGGTTGCCTGTTGAGGATGGCCTTTGTCTTCTCACATGTTTGTAGGCAGAATGGGAAAGCACCTTCCCCCATGTCTGAATGAAGCATGGGAAAGCACAAGCTTGAGAACAACCAGTGCAGTCCTTGGAAGTTATCTGCCCACAAAAAACATATCTTGTCCTCGAAGATGAGCCAAGACTCATCACTCTGAAAATAGGGAGACCTTGAGGATGTGTGAGAACACCGCCCCTGCTTCTGGCCTGCCCCGTCCCCCCACCAAGAAGGGAAAGATGAGTATAGCACTTGGCTGAGGTCCGAGAAAGGCAGTATAAAAATAAAGGTGCTGCACCACATCGGGGCTGCAGCCATTGTCTGTCTGTCTGTATTATCTGTGTTTTTTGTTCTCTCATTTCACCCAAAGAAGATGAGCGGCACATTACATCTGGTGCCCAACATGGGGCATCCTCTTAGAGTGAGTTGTACATATATCCCAGCTCCACGCCTCTCCTTCAGACTGTTCGACTTCGATGGCAGGCACCGTCAAGTGGCACCTGAACAGGGACCTGAAGTACGGAGGAGAACGTGAGAGCTGCCGCGAGATAACAGTGTGCACGAAACAGGTGAGGTGAATCATTTAACCTCTGAGAGTATCATGGGGGCCGGAAACAGCTGAGTCCTATTTGCACAGATACTTAAGCATATGCTGTGGACGCGCAGCGCAAAGCCCCCTGGACTGAAGCCGTCTAAACCTTAACCCAGTTATGTAAACTGCTTACCCTTAGAGTGTATTCTTGAAAACTGAAGTACTTTGATCAAGTAAGCTAAAAAGAAAGAAGACAATTGAATATTAGAAACTCAAATCTTTATGTCAGTTTGTCTGTGTATATGTTTTTATATATGAAGTGTTGCTAACTGTAGTCATTATGTCTCGGTCTGTATGTTTGTGTGTGTAAGTGTGTAAATAAAAAATATTTTCTACCTCTGGAGGGTATTAATAAAATTGATTTAAAGACAAGCGCTTGTGAAAATTGGGCATTCTAAAACTTCCAGAAAATCTAATAAAAAATATTATGTATTAATACTAATTTAAGCTTAACTGAAATGGACATGTCTTTATAGTTATTAGCTGCCAAAGTTTACTTAAAGTCATTTAAGTTGATGTTACCTGTTAAATATTTCAAGAAAATGCTTAAAGAAAAGCTTGTCTTTGTCTAATGTTTAGTAAAATTTTTATAAGTAATCTGGCATGGTTGCTAAAAATAAGTAAACAAGTGCAGCAAATAAACTTTTTAATAATAATACTGTATTAATGTATAACACTGTATGTATCTGCAAACAGCCTGGGAATTTTTGTGGTAACCAAAATTCTTAAAGTTTTGCTAAGTTATATAGACATATTTTGTACTTAATGAGAAATTGTGCTATAAGGCACATTTCCAAAAATGATAAAACATGTTCATAAATGTATCAATCTGAAGATTGCTGACGAAACAGTTTACAATAGTCTATTTTTCAGTGTTCACTGAAGGTTAAGGTACCAAATGGTTTTAAGTTCTAATTAAAACTACTTAATATAATAAGGAAAACATTTCTGTATGCTAAAGAATATGTTTTAATAAGAGAAGTTATAAGGAATAAAAATGCATTGTGTTGAAAGTAAAAGAAGATAACTATTCAAAAGTACAGCTGTTTGTTCAAGGAAAGAAAACACTGAATGTAAGAGGAAAGTTGTGGGAAGTTTGTGAAGGATTGATATGGTCTTGCTGTGTGAAATTAAAAGCAAATGGATCTTGATATCAAGTACACAGCAGGACTAGAATTTTTGCTTGTTAAAAGAACAAAAGTTTATTACTCTACCTTTAATATTGAAAGATTGCAAAGGGTTCTCTAATTGTTTTATCAAAACAGTTTCTTATGCTTAAAGTCTCAATGAATTGAGTATTTAAGAAAATGAGATCTTAATATTAAAAGGACTGTAAGCTAAGTGTTGTTAACAACTGTGTATCCTTCTGCATTTGCTTTTAAACTTTCTTATCATTCTGGTTAAATAACAAGTGTTATTTAATAACTATAATTCTATTTAGGTAAGTGCCTTAAAAACTTTTGACAACTTCCCAAGACCAAATTTAAAAAGGTATTTTTACCTCTCAATTAACTCTGATATTTTCCAGAGGGCCCCTGGAACATATCAGTGAAATTTCTTCTCCTCATCAAGGAAAATATTTGACTAATTTGGCATATTTACCTGATATATATTTACCTGGAAAGCACTGTCAAAAGAAATAATGCTAAACTTTATTATTGAATGTTTCATGTTACATAAATATCACTGTTCCCCCTAAAGTGCTTACTCTTGATGCCCAATTAAATTTACCTGTTAGTACTACTATAATTACTGTGTATGTATTAATTGTACTCATGTACCCTCTTACTGTAATTTTACAATCAATGTAAAATGGTCTTCTGGATATAGACTTCCAAATAGTTGGATATTTTTGTGTAATAAAACATATCAAGCCCTTTCCTCACACTATTGAGGTGTTTGTGGTGTGGGACGCATTCTTCCTGCTCTAATAGACCACCTGGATATAAGCGCAAGAGACTTCTCCGAGCTCTGCCATCTGATTGTGATGAAAACTTGAAACTTTGAGATCCTGCTGCTGTTGCAGTTGCAGCTTCATTCCTCCTGCCGGTTCCTGGACTTGTCATTGGAATGTTAAAGGAGATATCTAAGCTGGCCTGTGCATATAGCAAAACAAATTTGATTGCTTCTGTATTATCTGAACTCAACCAAGAACTGGGAGAAGTGCGAGCTGCAGTGCTTCAGAATCGCTCTGCTATAGACTGTCTGCTGTTAAAAGAACATGTATGATGTGAACAATTTCCAAGAATGTGCTGTTTCAATTTGTCTGATTTTTCTCAAACTACCCAAAATCGATTAGATGATATCCATCATATTGTCAATAAGTTTTTACAAATGCCTAAGCTATCTAACTAGTTTTCTTAATTTCATTAGATATAACTAGTAATTGTAAGTCTGCCTTTGTTATGTATCTGTACTCCTGTTAATGTGTGTATGCAATTTAACTAGTAGTTTGTTAAAACCTATATATATATTCAAGTTATGTCTGTCTTTCGACATGTTTGATCTCAGCCATGTAATGCATATTTCCCACAAAACTGGGATACCATATAATCCACAAGGCCAAGTCATTGTGGAACATGCCCGTGGCACCCTTAAAGCTCAATTGGAAAAAACAAAAAGGGGGAGTTATATCCCCGGTCACCCCATAACCATTTAAATCATATCTTATTTGCAGCCAAAACTGCATCTGATATATTAAATCAGATAAAAGACATGTGCAAAGAACCCCTGAATAGTCTCTGGCACGCTATCACACCTCTCTTAACCCTAAGCATTTTATGTCTTTTATTGCTGTTACTAGAGCCTGTGTCCTTCATAGCATGTGGAAACTTATCCAACAAGCCTTAAGAGACCTGCATTATTTGAAATTGCAGACGGCCCCCCACTTGCAAGTCATAAGATCTAAAGTCAAGTATGGTAGCCAATGATGGGTAAGATATGGTTGAATTGTAAATACCAACCTAAGACAGGGAGTGGTCGACAGAGGACTATAGCCCCATGACGGGTAAGGATTTACTTCAACCATACAACCTAAGACAGGCACATACCTTGACCCAGTCTGAGTTAGGCTGGTTGTTTTATTAAAGAAAAAAGGGGGAGATGTTGGGGACAGCCTTTGTCTTCTCACATGTTTGTAGGCAGAATGGGAAAGCACCTTCCCCCAGGTCTGAATGCAGCATGGGAAAGCACAAGCTTAAGAACAACCGGTGCAGTCCTTGGAAGTTATCTGCCCACAAAAACATATCTTGTCCTCGAAGATGAGCCAAAACTCGTCACTCTGAAAACAGGGAGACCTTGAGGATGTGTGAAAACACCACCCCTGCTTCTGACCTGTGCCCCCCTGAGAAGGGAAAGATGAGTATAGCACTTGGCTGAGGTCCGAGAAAGGCAGTATAAAAATAAAGGTGCTGCGCTACATCGGGGCTGCAGCCATTGTCTGTATTGTCTGTGTTTTTTGTTCTCTCATTTCACCCAAAGAAGATGAGCGGCACATTACATCTGGCGCCCAACGTGGGGCATCCTCTCAGAGTGAGTTGTACATATATTCCAGCTCCATGCCTCCCCTTCAGACTGTTTGACTTCAACGGCAGGCGCCATCAATTGTCAAAAGGGAGGAATGTGGGAGGACGGATTGGGAGGGAGAAGGGGGTTGAGGGGTATTATGTTTGGTACACATGGTGTTGGGTGGTCACGAGGAAAACTGTAGCACAGAGAAGGCAAACTGAATCTGTGGCATCTTGCTGCACTGATGGACAGTGACTGCATTGGGGTATGGGTGGGGACTTGATAATATGGGTAAATGTAGTAACCACATTGTTTTTTCATGTGAAACCTTCATAAGAGTGTATATCAATAATACCTTAATAGAAAATTTAAAAAATAAAAAGAAACCTCTGATTCCTCCCAATTTGTAATGTTTTTCTTTGTGTTGAATAGTGTTTAATGAAAACCAAGGAGATCCTCAGAATGTGCAACCTTGTCAAAGAGAAGCTACTGTGTTCAATTTGTCTTAGATTTTGAAGTTAATGATTGACTAAATCCGAGGCCTTAAGTAGGTAGATTAGAGTAAATAGGATTAAGTGCTCTTCTCTCCATGCTGATTTTATGATATGTGGAGCTTCCTTTTTGTTCCGGCTGCAGGTGTGAACATCTCTGTGGCCTCCTTGGTGCCCACCAGGCAGCAGGAGGGACAGGCCCCCTGCTGCAGCTGCAGCTGAGGTGGTAAGTGATACCAGAGAATCTTTTAAATGATTATTCTTAATGTATGCAACCTCTGAAGGAAAGTGTAATCCAGCCCAGCTAAAAATAGACTCTATGTGCATTTAGCTTAGATTCACTTAGATCGTTCCTCCTGCTCTTTGATATGTCAGTCTCCTTTTTTGTTTTTCTACTTCCCACCTGCAAAGCCTGGCATATTGGGGCAGTACTACTGCCATAAATAGAATCCAGTATATAAGTTCAGCTACTCAGCTTGCATTTCCCAGGCCCCATATAAAGGGGCATGATAATATCTCACACCCATTAGGATGGCTACTGTCAAAAAAAAAAAAAAGGAAATAACAAGTGTCAGCCAGGATGTGGAGAAATTAGAACCCTGGGCACTGTAAGTGGGATTGTAAAGTGCTGCAGTTACTATGGAAAAGTGTGTGGTGGAGTTGGGGACTGAAATGTGGCCCCCCAAATTCATACATTGCAACTCTAAGCCCCAGTGTGACTGTTTGGAGATAGGGCTTCTAAGGAAGTAATTAATGTTAAATGCAGTCATTAGAACAGAGCCTAAATTCAGTAGGACTGATTTCCTGATAAGAAGAAGAGACCCCAGGAGAGTGCGCACACACAGAGAGGTCATGGGGACTCTGTGCGAAGGTGGCCATCTGCAAGCCAAAGAGAGAGCCCTCACCAGAAACCAATTTTGCCTGCTACTTGGTCTTAGACTTCCAGCCAGCAGGACTGTGAGAAAAAACATTTCTGTTGTTTAAGCACCCACTCTGTAGTGTTTTGTTAAGGCAGCCCTAGCTAATACAGGTGGCTCCTTAAAAAAAATTAAAAATAGACTTACCGTATGGTTTGACTTTTGTGTATGTATCTGAAAGAATTGAAAGCAGTGTCTTGAAAATATATTTGTACACCTGTGTTCACAGCAGCACTATTCCTAATAGCTAGGAAGTGGAAGCTTCCCAAATGACCACCAACAGGTGAATGGATAAACAAAATGTGGTTCATTCCTACAGTGGAATATTACTCAGCCTTAAAAAGGAAGGAAATAATGGCACATCTATGACATGGATGACTCTGGGGTCCATCATGCCCAATAAAACAAACCAATGCAAAAGACAAATACTGTATGATTCCACTCACATGAAGTATTTAAGGTAATCAAATTCACAGGAGCAAAATACAATCTGGTGGCTATTGGGCAGGAGGATGGGGTGGTAAGAAAAGTCATTGTTTAAAGTGTATAGAGTTTCAGGTTTGAAGGACAGAAAAGTTATGGATATTTGTTTCACAACTATTGAACTGTACATTAAAAAATGGTCAAGATGGTACATATTACGTATTTCTTAATAATTTTTTTAAAAAATGGTAAGTGGGCACTCCTCTGAGGTCGCCCGCACTTTCTAAGTGCATAACCTTTTAACTTTAAACTCTCTCTTTTCAACCTTTCAGGGTGCGTTCCTCTGTCTGAGGTTACCCACACTTTAAGTATGTAAACTTTTAATCTTAAACTTTCTCTCTCCAAACCTTTCAGGGCACCTCTCCTTGCTGAGGTTGCCTGCTGCACTTCTTCTCTCTTTAAGTAACATTAAATTAAACTTTTACTCTGCTTCAAAAAAAAAAAACCAATGAGAATGAAGATGAGTAGTGGAAGTCTCTAGATGTGGCTTTGCCAATTCTTTTGCACCCAAGAGTTCATTTAAATAGTCATCTGAACAAGAGGTTTTTCAAACATGTCTAGTGAGCTCCTCTCAGCAACAGAGCCAGAAATATGGTTGTAATGCATAGAGCTCTGATTCTTTGCTACTTGTTCCAGGAATAATTGTCACAAGGCAAGATACATGAGCTCTCCTGTCCTCTGTGTCCCCACAGCATGCAAAAGTCTTTCCAAGACTTATCTACCAAGACCACCCCCCGCCAGCACTGCAACTCCACACAGACAGAACAGCACCTCCAAGCTGCCTCTGTTTTTTTCCATTTCCCCTTGCCCCACTCATAGCTCATTTTTTCTATCAAGCTCTTTAGATTTTTAAGTTAACAATTTTGGGGTGCTTATGAATGATGACTACTATATATTTCAAATAACAAAATATATTCATAGGGTCTTTAAAAATGTCTTCCAAAAAGAGTAAATAAAATTGTACTTCGTATAGTAGACCATTGGAAGAAGTGTTTCTGTCCTTATCCTTGAAATTATGTTGTTAGTAAATATTTAGCTTGTCTCCCAAACACCCCCAAAATATGCCACTTTGGTATATTGATTATTTTGAATTAAAGTTTATTGGGAAACATCCAGTGTGAGATGGACACTCTCACCCTCCTCTGACCCTTAGAGAGCAGGAAATAAATTTCCCATGGTGAAGGTACCCTTCCTGCACCAGGAGGAAGACAAGCATCCTCATCACCAGAGATGGGGAATCAAGCCCCAGAATTCTAAATAAACAAACCTTGCTACTAACTTCACTGGTTTGCTCCCCGAAGCCCAATTCTGTGTCTTGTCAATTCTTCATAAATTTATTGTTTCTTTGTCTAAAACGTATAAAAGCTGCCTACTTTGGTCACTTGGAGCCTCATATCTTTAGGGTTAATCTGTTTTATATCAGTCTGTTAGACCAGTCAAAGCCCTAGAAGGAAAGAAGGGAAAGTTTTTCCTCCCCTACACTTTGATTTCTGATTTCATGATTTTTTACCTCAAGAAAACTGTGTAAACCATTTTGTGAGGTTTTGTTTCCAATAGTATGTATCATTACTAAAACATTTGCTATAAATTGGTATTTTAGTATAGATTTCTCATGACTTTAGGTTTTATGTCATTACTGATTCAAAGCCTAATTACCTAAAAATCATTAAATTAATAGATTATACTCAGGAGGAGGAAAGATACAACTTGGGATCATCCTAAATTTTATCAAAAGTATGTGTATATACAATGCTTTATTGAATAATATATACAATGCTTAATTGAATAAAACCCACAAAGTCCAAACTTTTATTGATGAGTACTTATCTGAATAAAAACCATGAAGGCTGGATCTTTTTATATTATTGCTTCTCTCAAAAATTCAGTATATTGATAGACTGAACTGTCCTAAAATATTTTCCCCAAATAGTAACTTTTTTAGGTTTTCACACGCAAATGGCAATCAATGCAAAATAATATAAAGAAAACAAGTATTTAGTATACTGAAAAGACACCCTGGCAAAATCTAAATGTGCAAAGTGAACAGATTTGGAAACCTGGTGGTTGTAAACACTTAGGTGAACTTTACATTTAGAGCTGAAGCATTCTCTATTTGAAACTCCATGTTCCTCTAGCATCATCTGTTGATCAGAATCTGTGGGTTTTTGGTCTGTGCAATATCAGAGCCAGGCAAACTGTTTAGTTCGACCCCTTACTAATCTGAAATGAGGTCATGTTCCATAGTTTCATAGGAGTTTTAGCATTAATAACTACAGTTTTTTGGGTTGTGTTTTTTCGTTCCTAAGTGGCATAGACTGAGTAGTAGAGTACTTGGATCAAAGGATACTTACTGAGTTTTGATGCAGACTCCAAAATTATTATCCGTAAGTTTTATATCAATTTATTCTTTCACCACCTTTGGTTAGGATAATTTTTTTTTTTTTGCTAGTGTGGGTAAAAAAAATATATCTCATTTGTTTTTAATTTACATTTCTTGTATTACTAATGAAATTAACATATTGTGATATATTTGTTATCTTTCTCTTTGTGTCCTTTGACTATCATTCTATGGATTATTTTCTTTTTCCTATTAATTTGTAAAAGCTTTGTAGAAGTACATGTATATATTCCTGTGTACATGTATATATATGTATATGTGTTTGTAATAGTTCCAGTTTGTAGATAGTTTTAACTTTATAATGAACTTTTATGGACAGCTGTTCTGATTATAATGTAGTCACATTTACCATTCTTTATGTTTTTATTAGTGACTTTTTGCACCTTGTACAATGAATCTTCTCTACCTAAGGTCATAGACATTATCCTTTATTTTCTTTTTAAAATGTTTTAAGATTTTTTCTTTTACACACATGAATGTATCTAGAAGTGATTTTTGTGTGTTTCGTGTAATATAGGGATCCAATTTTATTATTTCCTTTCAATCACTTGTTCTAGCACTATTCATTTAAAAGTCCATCCTTTCTCCCAATAACCTGCATATATCAATTTAATGAACATAAACTTCTGTTTCTTATTTTTCCCCTGTTTAATAACTTCTTTCATCTTTCTTGTGTCAATACCAATATTGTCTTAATTACTATTAATTTCCTGAGAAATTTACTATCCAGTAGGGAAAATCCCATTTTATTCTTCTTTTTAGAAATGCCTTCTCTAATCTTGGGCTTCTGCTCTCAGATACATATTGTAGAGTTGGTTTAAGTTTCCAAAAAAGCACTATCGAGTTTTTTTTTCTTTTTGAAATATCTGCATCAGTTTGAAGAGAAGTCATGACATCTTCACATTATCGACTCTTTATATTAACAGGATACATGTCTTTATGGATTTAGGCTTTCTTTAATGTCTCAATAATTCTCCAGAAATTTCTTGCACAACTTTTCTTAAATTTACTTCTACATACTCTATTTGTTTCTATTATAAGTGTTATCTGCTAATAAATTGTTTTGATTATTGCTGATGTGTAGAAGCACAATTGATTTAAAAAAGATTGATTTTATATCCAGCCAACTTGCAAAACTCTTACTAATTCTAATAATTAATTTTTATTTATTATGTATAAAATAATATTATCTATGAAAGTAGTATTTTGTTTCTTTCCATACTTTATATTTTTTACTTTTTCTTAAGAGGTCATAGTCTTTTTAAAAAGCCAAAGATAATTCCGTCCAGTCTTTCCACACACCTAGTAAAAAGAATAATAATATGATAATCCCACAAATGCATGTGGCTTCCCTTTCTACCTCCTCAAAGTTCTCTTAACCTGAAATATTATTTTCCACAGACTATAAATTATAGAATCCTTTAAAGGGCAAAGTAGAATTCCCCTGCTTGAAGCCTGAGGTGCATAAAAACAGATTTCCTGTCTGGAATCATGGGAGAGCCAAACATATTTTAATTTTTAAAAAGTTTCCCTGTAGAATTTTTACCTTTTATAAAAAGAAAAATTGGAAGTATTTAACCATAGAAACTTAGGGCAGATAGTTCTCCAGAGATAAAACATTATTTGGCAGAATGGTACCTAAAGTCCAGGGTTATAAGTCTTACTTGTGGGTCCACTGTGGGTTTGCTCAGAGGCCATCCTGGCCCCTAGCGCCTTAGCTTTCTGGAGTACATACTGGACATACAACACACAAGATCATCTTACTTCACAAAGATGATGTGAAAACCAACGGCCTAAAGTCTGGAAAGGATTTTCATTCCCTGGGAAAGTGAGTATTACAAAAACATTGGTGATTATTATAACAATTATAATAACATAATTCTACAGATGCAATGCTGTAACCTCATGGGTGCTTACTAAATAATAATCAAATGGGTTAACACATAGAAGACTCACAGTTAAAAGATCTGTCATTTTTGAGGTACAAAAGTAGTGCATTTTCAGTGTTTTTATCATAGGCTTTCACATGACCAATTTTAGCAAAATTTCTAAAATACTATGTTTGAGATTATACTGCACATTTTGATGCTTTACTGTAGGCTGAGCAAATAGCAACCATTTTCCCTTTCTTAAAAGTCTAATTCATGTTGCCTAAGTAATATACACACTTCAGGTATATTCTCCTTGACCTGTCAATTCTAGTTCCTATAAACATCTGAGGAAACAACACTGGGTCTTTATGGGAAAGTTGGAGCACCTATGACCAGGATCCTCAGTGAACTTAAACCACCTGATGATGTAACTGGCCTGTTGCTAGGCTACTGCTTCCACACCTTCAGGCAATAAACTATTACTGCACTATATAGAGAGCTTGGCCCAGTTCTCTGGGCAGAGGCAGAGGTGCTAGTGCTAAATCTACAACCAGGAGAAAAAGCCAGGTAATAAACCTACACCCCAAAGAACATTTGCTGTCATTTTCTTTGGTTACACTGAATACATAGTGAACTTGCCTGGGGCTGAAACCCATTGGCAAGACAGTTGGTGTAGTTGACAGGATTCATTGTTGAACAAGGAAAAAGACATGCTGCCCTTATGGGAGGGGTGCTTCAGCAGGCTGCCCCTGTGAATGGAGAGACAGTGGATTGTCCCCCAACCGGTATGTGGTCTGAGGTAGCTTGCCTCATAGAGAACTTGGTTCCACTCCAGGACTGGAGGCAAGTGGAGGTGATACCTGAGGCAGTAGGGATAGCCCTTGGTATAGTAAGTAGGTCTTTGGAGAAACAGTGCCCATGAGGCAGTGGGGACTGTGGGTTGGCTGCTTCTCACAGTATTAAAAAGTCTACAGGAGAGAAGGACACGCTCCTGAAAAATACCCAAGAAATGGTGGCACGAGAATATGAGCAGCAAACTTCTGTGGATACCCTGAAGAAGGAAATGGCATTGATGTGAGAGGAGGCTGCACAAGAACACTGACAGCAAGGTGCTGTCGACTGCAAGGTTGAAGAAGTAAGAGATTCCTCACAGAACGGGATGGCAGCACTGCCAGGTGCCTTGAAGGAGGAAAAGGCCATCAAGGAAAAAGATGAACTCCTCAGGGATGCACAGGTGGAGGTGGCATGAGAACACCAGCTGTGAAGCATTGAGGTGAAGGTAAGAGAGCTGCTGAAGATTGAGTGAGCACTGAGGAGAGGCACGGTAGGAAAGGTAAAGATTGTAGCAGAAGAGGCACTGGGGGAGGGGAGAGAAATATGCCATCAGCCCAGGAAATGGAGAAGCTGGGGAAGGATGAAGGTGGTGCCAGAGGCACTGAACCCTCTATTGAAAGCACACCCAGTGGTTGTAAAGAAAATAAAGACCCTGCAACTGAGAGTCCCCAAGGAGAGGCACAGACCCTCACCAGGTCATGGAGCACTCTATGCTCTGCCCCTGTACTCAGGCTGGGCTGGTGGATTTCAGCTCCCGGTTTAGGCAGAAGCCCTCGAAGTCAATATCAGCTTGGCTCCTGCATCTGTGGGACTTTAGGGTGGATGGAATTGTTCGATTGGGATCAGAGATTGGAAAGCTGGCTTCTCTGATGGTTCAGCCCACCTTGAGGCAGCATTTACAAAGTGTACATCGGCCCCAGGGAATCACTCCCTCTTCGACTGGCTTATGGCTGCACTTCATGCTGTGTGGCCCAATCAGGGTGATCTACCATCCTTTCCTGCTAGATGGCAGATGTATGCTGAGCTCCAACAGGTGTTATGAGAGGTAGGCATAAGAAATGTCATCTATAGACCATAGAATCATGGCCCAGATGAAGAGACCTTCACTACTGGGATGACAAATATTGTGCTTCAAATGGTTCCCACATCCCACTTTGGGTCTCTAGAGGCAATTCTTTCCTCTCACTTAGGGCAGCGAATAAGCATGGTGACATATGCAGTAGCAGACTTAGGAGAGGCTGAAGCAATGAGAACACAGAAAGAAATAAGGTCTGCTACTCACAATAAGAATTTAGAGGGCCCCATGAAGGTTACGAGTGGGTTGATTTACTATGGGCAGGAGCAGATGGAAGGAAATTAGACAGGAAGTCAAGTAGGATCTTACTATAGCTATGGCCACAACTGTAACCAGAGCAGCAATTCCAGCCATTAAGACCTAAAAAAGCAGAGGTCGGAGACAGAGCCGTGAGTCTGGCCTGTGTGTTTGCAAGACTTCCTGCTGGACAGAGAGCCAACCTCACTCAAGCCCACACAGGAAGATGATTTGGGAAACATAGTTCAGTTGAGGGGAAGGTTGAGGTACCTGCTTGAGGGACCAGGGGGGAACTGGGGACCACATGTTGAAATAGCTATCCATTGATCCCCAGTGAAAGTACACCATGTCCTGGCTCTTGTGGATACAGGGGCTGAATGTTCACTGATTCATGGTAACCCTGAGCATTTCCCCAGGAGTCCCACTATCATAGATGGATATGAGGGTAATGCTATCAGAATAAAACAAGCCCAAATCCCTTTGAGAATAGGGCATCTACCCCCAAAAGAGTATACTGTGTATATATCTCCTATCCCTGAGTATATTTTGGGGATTGATATCCTGCAGGATCTATAGTTGTAAACCACTGCAGGTGAGTTCAGAATGAGAATACGTGTGGTGAAGGCAGTTCTGAGGGGACATGCTAGGCACCCACCCATAGCTTTTCCTGTGCCTCAGCGGGTGACTAATACCAACAACACAAACTGCCTGGAAGGCATAAAGAGATTGGAGAAACTCTCCAGGACCTGGGAAACATGGGTATTATAAAGCCCACCCATAGTCCATTCATTTCCCCAGTGTGGCCAGTAAAAAAGTCAGATGGCTCCTGGCATATGACTGAATTACCAAGAATTGAACAAGTCATACCCCCTATGCATGCTGCTGTCCCCTCTATTGCAGGCTTGATGGATACTCTCAGTCACGAACTAGGATGATACCATTATGTGGCAGATCTTGCTAATGCCTTCTTTTCCATTGACATTGAGCAGGAAAGTCAGGAGCAGTTTGCCTTCACGTGCGAAGGACCATCCTTCCACAGGGATACCTTGACAGCCCCACCATCTGTCATGGACTTGTAGCCCAGGACTTGGCTACATGGGAGAAACTGCCAACAGTGTGGGTGTACCATTATACTGATGATGTTATACTCATGTCCAATTCTCTTTCAGATCTAGAATGTGCAGCACCTAGACTGCCGCAACATCTATAAGAGAAAGGATGGTCTGTGAACAGTACCAAGGTTCAGGGAACTGGCTTGTCAGTCAAATTCTTGGGGGTCTTCTGGTTGGGTAAGACCAAAGTTATATGAGAAGGAGTTATAGATAAAGCCCAGGCCTTTCCTACCTCTACAACTGTAGTATTGTTACAGGAGTTTTTGGGTCTTCTAGGCTACTGGAGAGTGTTTATACCACACTTGGCACAAATTCTGAAGCCCTTATACCGGTTGGTACAAAAGGGCATCAGGTGGGACTGGGATGAGACATGGGATCTGCGTTTACTACAGCAAAATGGGCAGTCAAGGCCTTGCAGGCCTTGAGTGTGATAGACCCATCAAGGCCCTGTGAGCTGGGTGTTCATGTGACTGAAGACGGCTATGGCTGGGATCTCTGGCGGTGGCTTGAACAAACTCGCCAACCTATTGGATTGTGGTCACAGCTCTGGAGAGGGGCAATGGTACAATACACTTTGATAGAAAAACAACTGGCTGCCATGAATCATGCCTTGCTGGCTATAGAACCCATCACTGGAATGGCCCCAATAAAGGTAATAACCACCTATCCCATCTTGGGGTGAGTACGAGATCACCCAAAAGCCAAGGAGTGGTGTGCCACAAAAACCAACAGTGGTCAAGTGGGGTGCTTACCTACAGCAGTATAGTACATATTTTAGTAGTCCCTGGCATGAAGAACTCGAATGCTTATTGGGGCCAGTGATATACACTACTGAAAAGCAGGAAGAATTTACTTTAAAACCATTAGTAGCAGAGTGTCCTTATCAGGAGGAAAGAGCCTGTATACATGAAGATGCATGGTACACAGATGGCTCCAGCTGTGGGCAGCCCCCAAAATGGAGGGCCATAGCTTTCCATCCCAAGACTGAAACAATATGGATGGAAGATGGTGAGGGGAAGAGCAGCCAATGGGCAGACTTGTAGGTAGTGTGGCTTGTGATCAGCCAGGAGCCCTCCCCTATAGTTGTCTGCACTGACAGCTGGGCTGTCTATCGGGGCTTGACCCTGTGGCTACCAACCTTGTACTATGCCAGCTGGCTTGTTGGTCATGAATGCTTTGGGGGCAAGAATTGTGTTAAGACTTACGGGCCTGTGGTCAGACTAAAATAATTACAGTATACCATGTGACAGGTCTTTTGCTACTGGCATCCCCAGGAAATGATGAAGCAGATAAATTGGCCTAGATACTTTGGTTAGAAGGAAAGCCTGCCTCTGATGTAGCCCAATGGTTACATCAGCATTTGTTGCATGCGGGACAAAAGACAATGTGAGCTGTAGCCCATCAGTGGGGCTTGCCTTTGAACTTTGAAAAGGTTAGTAGAGCCCAGCAGTAGTGTGTTGTGTGCTCTTAAAAGTTCTACACTAAGTTCTACAGCAACATGGGACAATAGCTAAGGGGCCTATACCCCTCATCAGGGTATTTGGCCTCTACCTGTGTCAGAAGGATATCGGTATGCCACAACTTGTGTGGACACCACTACTGGACTTCTGGTTGCTTTTCTTACCCGTGTACAGACCACCAGACAACCAATAGAGGCCTGGAGCATCTCTTTGCTGCCTATGGCCGACCACAAGTAATTGAGAGTGATCAGGGCACCCATTTTACTGCATGTACACTGAAGAATGGGTGCAACAGCTGGGAATCAAATGGTAGTTTCATGTGCCATACAATCCTACCATAGCAGGCATGATAGAGAGGCACAATGTCTTGTTAAAATCTGGGCTTAAGTCAGATACCAATAGTCTGTAGGGTTGGTCAGTCCGCTTATGGACTGTGCGATGGCATTTGAACAAGAGACCCTGAAAGGTAGCCCTGAGCCCTGTAGCCATGTTAACACATATGGTTGCCTCCCCTGTACAACTGCAAATAGAAACTAAGGAAGAATCACTGAAGCTGAGGTTTGGCCATCAGAATAATATCTTGCTGTCAGTACCAACTGCACTGAACCCTGGAGACTCCATTGATCACTGTGTCCTTGACCTTTTGACACATGGACCAATGATGACTGGCTCTCCTGGCACCTTGGGGACAAGGTCTGGAAGCTGGCCTCCTATGTATTCCTGGAATAACAACAGAGTGGCCCCCATAGGCCACAGTAGTATATCCAGAACAGCCAGAAGGTAGGACCAGCTTACCAGGGGGTTTTGTTTTATCATTATGGCCAGTGCATGCACCTCCAGTAGTACTATATATAGACCCTTTAGTAACCCCCATGGGGAAAGGAGTAAAAGTATGGTATACTAGACCTGGAAGGGACCCTCTTCCTGCTGCAGTCCTATCACAGGACCACTCTATTGCATTCATCCTACCTGATGGACAAGATTTGCCTATGTTGGTATCATTAAAGCATGTGTCTTATTGCCTCTAAGGTGTTTGTGGATTGGGAACCTCCTCTGGCTTGAGGATTATTAAAGTTTTTGTTACCTATACCAAAATCTTGTTGTATCTCGATTTTTGTGATTATCTCTAAGTTATCTCTGTTGCTGTTGTGGAATCTGGTTACAGTGCTCCAGCTTTCTCACACAAGGACCATTGCAGAAGATTGAGAGTGTGTAGATTGTAAGGTGAGAATCCTGGAGGGGTGGAGTGTGGGGAAGTTGGGGTTCCTATGGCCAGAATCCTCAATGAACTTAAATGACTGGCCTGTTGCTAGGCTATCGCTTCCACACCTTTAGGCAATAAGCTGTTATTGCACTATATGGACAGCTTGGCCCAGTGCTCTGGGCGGAGGCAGAGATGCTAGTGTTCAACCAATCACTGGGGGAATAAGCCAGGTAATAAACCCTTTCACCCCAAAGGTATGTTCTACTATCATTTCTTTGGTCACACTGAATCCATAGAGAAGTTGTCAGGGGCTGAAACCCATTGGCAAGACAAATATATACTTTTCAGTTTTAGTGTTGATAAAATATACAATAAAATGCTAAAAGGTTCTGGCTGGCTTCAGATGTGGATTTATAGAGGATTTTTACTATTTTCTGTACACTTACCTATATTTCATATTTTCTATAGTTATATATATGGTCTTTATAATTAGGCACAGTTTTGATAAAAATAAAATGAATGAATTTTAAATAAAATTTAAAAAGCACCATCCACAGACTGCTCCTGGCATCCATTCTCAAATGGTGTATACTAGTGTAAAAGGTGGAACCCTGATAGCCTGTATTTTCATACCCAGCCTTTTCTCCAGATTCGATTTATGTGTCTTCTACTAAAACTGAAACCTTTCTTCATTTCCTAAAAATGTAATATTTATTTTGTTATTTAAGAAGTAATCTATATATGCATGCTAAAATTAAAAATTTGACATAAGGAGCAAACTAAGGTAGAAACTGTTTCTGCAGTCTCCCCTCCGTACCTGCTGATCTCAGAGGCAGTCACACTGATCCACTGTTTTCAGGTCTCCTGGTGGCTACCTGCACAACCCAGATAATATGCTCACATGACTCTTAAGGAATTTACCACCATCAGATAGGTGATAATTTTTTGATTCTCCAAAGTGAGAGATGAGGAAATAGCTAATTTGAAGTAACATATGCTTTGTAATCTTTGCTTTCATAAAATACACAATAAAATTTTACTAGGAGCTATCTCTAGTTGTGAAATCACAGGCAATTTTAATTTTTTTCTTTGTTTATGTCTCCAATAATTCCATTTCTTTTCTACAACCATCAGGCTCAAACAATTTTATAGGTGGATTTTCAAACTCAAAAACTGTAGTTGACAATGTAGACATTATTGTAAATTATATGAGCTGAATTGTGTAAAAAAGCAAAACAAAACCCAAAACTAAACAAAAACAAACAAATGAAACCAAAAAAAAAAAAAAAGCAGCCAAACTTTTCTATCTGTCTGGAACCAAAACTGCTATAAATTAAAATAGAATTAAGAACACATTTATAGTGGAATAATTCATCATATCAATGGTATCAAGTAGATTTTTAAAAATAGGACATTGAGTACTTAAACATATTAGTATGATTTTAATTATAAATGTTTGGATGAGAGTCAAAATACTTACTGATCGATGAACCCTGGCTAATCAGGACAGAAGCCAGTCCAATCAGGATAATGCAGCCAGGACACCCCCACCAGCTGGACTGGTCAGAGTTCTGGTTTGAGTCTGTCCATAGGTCTAGGAGCAGTGCAGGCTGTTTAGGATGGTCCTTAGGCAGATTACCAGTCTTTTCTTCAAGGCAAACATTGTAAAGGAGGCCATTATAATTCTTCAAGTAAGGAAGAATTACCTCTTTAGTTAGCCTTAAGCCTAACCTGCTTTTATTCAATAAGGATACTTGGCAGAATTTAGGAGTGCAGAATGAGTGGAGACTAGAATGAAGCAGCTGCCTCAGGTGCAAAATTTAGGCAGGTACCAAAACATGTAATCAAGACAAAATTTTAATGTAATATTAAAACAAATCAAAGTCAATGCAAAGAACCCCAAAATCATCAATAAAAAGTAGGATCAATATTACTATTTTCTTTTACTTAAAGCTTCATCATTGATCAGCATGGCATTAGGTTCACGGTCCCCAACTTCACTGAACTGCCAAGTAACCTATTCCCATATTCAGGGTACTGTGTCTTCCCAAACAATATTCTAATTTGAAAATAAGAGACCCTGATAGATTGGGAAATTAGTTCATGTTGTAATTCAGCTACCTGAAGGATCAGATTTTGGGTTTAGTTTTCTGAAATTTTAGCCCCATGGCCTCAGGATAAGGGCTTCTTTAGAGCAGTCATAAGATTTCAGGTTCCTCACAGAGTCCTTAAGAGAGAAATTTAAAGCCCTGACTCCATTATTTCCTTTCCCCTAGATTCTCCAGAATACTCTGGAGCAACCAAGCAACCCCATGATACTCCTATTTCCAGCACAATGTTCTATGGCAGCAATTACTGGTCACTCAAAGCCTTGCTTTGCTAGGCACTTAATTGCAGATGTCTACAGTCAATAATTTACATAACTTTTGCTACTGTATGCCATGGTTACCAGTGACCCCTTACCACTGGAAATGGGGTCATTGATGAACTCAGAGAATTCATCTTCAAGGTTCTATTCTTCTGAAACCCCTCCCAATGCTAAATTATGCATCAGTCAAGGTTCAGTTGGAGAAACAACTAGGAATTTAGGCTATATAAAGAATAAAGGATTCATTATAGGGCAAGGCACATTGTTATGAAGGGAAGATGGACATGAAGTGAGGGAGAGCAAGGGTGACAGGAATGAGCTGCAACCCATTTGGGCTTCTCACCACCTTTAAGGCACAATTCAGTGATACAGGTCACTGAAAGGAGAAACCCCCAAACTGTAGGTGAAGCTGACCTTGGATTCAGGAGCTGAAGGAGATTGCTGGGGTCTAGAGGGGCTGTGAACTTACCTGTCATCCTGTACCAGTAACATGAGTCAACCGATCGTGACAATATGTGTGAGCTATAGCCACACCTGACTGTATACCAACCATCAGAGTGTCACCTGGGTGCTGCTTTACTTCCACCTTCAAATCTTACACTGATTTCTTCTATGGCCAAGGCTGATCTAGAACCATGCAGGACAGGGAATGCTGGAAAACATATTTCACACAGCTAAGTGGACATAATACACAGCCATCCACACTATGCCATAGGGTGGGACATTATCCTGGATTAAGTAGAATTTTGTGCTCTATACACACAGAATATACCTTCAAATGAGTGCATGAAATATGTATGTCATAGTCCACAGGCATGTACATGCACATATACATATGAAATCCTACATTTTATAAGCTTCATTTTGTAATCATCATATGTTAAAGTTACAAATTAGTCATGATTAAACTTTAACAGTCCAGAACTTGCAAGTAGAAAAATAGTTATCTCATAATAATTTAATGAATAAAGATAACTGGTCACTTAGAAGTTCAAAAAAAGTAGAATGTTTTCTGCAAAAACCTATGAATTCAAACCTATACTTAGGCAAATTAATAATCATGAAAGAATTTATTAGTATCAGTTAATTACCCCATAAATAAATGAAGTATTTTCATAGAATTAGAACAAAGATAAAAAGAACTGAAAACCTGAAGATAATCAATATAGAAGGAAAATAATATCAAGAATTTAATGATGAGGAAAAAAATTAGGTAGATAGATATTAACAATGGGTATTCTTTTTTCAAAGCTGCTAGATCTATTTCTGATAAATCTAATTTGGAAGAAAAATGATAAAAGTTTGTAAGTTAGAAAATCAATGCAGCACAGAGATGTTAAAACCATGACAATGCATGCATCTCTAAGCCATTGTCAAAACTTTCCAGGACATAAATGTTTTTCTGAAAATAAATGATTTGCTAAAACTTTCCCAAGAAGAAATAGAAAATACTAATAAACTTATAAAGATGAAATATACTTAAAACTACTAATTACTTCCAAAGAGGGGTAGCAAGCACTTTAGAAATGAATTTCCCACGCAAAAAGAATTTATTGTTCTCTTTCCATCAGCATTTCTGGAGCTTAGAGAGATGAAAATGTTTAAAATCAACTTTATTAAGTTAACATGATTTTAATTACACTATCCTGACCCAGGACAGAAAGGAAAACATTGGCTAAGCTTACTTATAAATACAGATGTAAGAATCCTTAATAAGATACTGTTGTCTCCTATCAGGGTGATAGAAAAGGATGGAAGTGCAGTTTGGGGTCTGTTTTCTCCCCACCTTTCACCTTAACTCTTGACAGAGCTCCTCGACTCAGGAGTAGGAGCTCAGGGGTTGAGTCATGGGCAGCCTTATCTCCTTCAGTCTCCCGTTTATATGGAAACTGCTACTCAAGAGCTCCTGTGCTCTGTGGATATTTCCTAAGCCTTAAATTGGTCCTATACTAGACACCAACTGGCGAAAATGTGGGTGAGTTTAAATATCAAAATGTCATGAGGTAAGGCTCTTAAGAGCAGACTTTATTGAAGAACAAACTAGTTGAGGGTTGTAGTAGAGGTACAGCTCTTATATTCTCTTATCATTCTACTCGGAGGGGTGCTGGCTCCAGGGCATTAAATGGCACTCGGAGAAGCTGTGTCCAGAGGAAGACTCGTTCTTTCCATCTGCTACTACATCTTTTTATAGCACCAGTATGTCTGGCCTCGTATGGGGGCATCCTCACCACCAGAGCTAAGCACTAAGCTGTCTGGGTTTGATGCCAACCTTTGTGGGAGTGGCCAACTGCTAGACCCTTGTGGCTTTAAGCCGGGGGAAAGAGCACTCCTAGAGCTTGGAACTTGAGTTCTGGCAACAGCCCTTTCTGCTGGGGGTGAGGCATCTGCAGTCCTAATGGGCTCACAGCCAGATGAGCTGAGCTTTCAGTCCTGATCACTAGAGAATCCTTCTGGGTTCTTCTAGGTACTTTTCTTTTCCAAAATCACCTATCCATGTTTACCTGTTTATCTCTCCCAATAGGCTTCATACAACTTAGCTGTATATATGGAAAATGCCAAGTATAGGATGAAAATATTGATGTAAATTTCAGAAGTTCTTTCTATGTTAGGTTTTATTGCATGGACTAGAAATTCCAGAATAACATTAAAGAACACTATTGAAGAAGAGTGTCATCGTTTTGTTCCTAATTCAAACTGGAATGTTCAAGATTTTACTTTTATTTGTTATTTTTTTTTAGCTGTTAAGGGAGATCTACTACTGTTTTAAAATATCCTTTATGTGCAGGAACTATCTATGAGTTTGTTCAAGAATTTTCTTTAAAAGAAAGTTTAAAAGTTTGTGACTTTTTAAAAAAGATATATTATATTGATTATATGTTACATGATTTCCTCTTCCTGATGATGTAAGTGTGGAGAAGGAAGCAAAGTGAATCTGCAGGGCGCATCCATGCTTAAAGCAGGTCTCCTGCTGGCACTCTGGAAAGGTGAAAGAGGGGAGGCAGAGCCCTTCTCCAGACCAAAGGCTCACTGTGTCCAGCAGTGCCCCGGGTCACCACACCCCTCGGGACGCTAAGACAACATGGGATGTGTGTTTCTTCTGGCTGATCCTTGGCTTGTATGGTTCTCCCCAATATCTTGTTCTTTAAATATCACATTGTGGCAATTGTTTGCCCTCATGCACCTTGCCACAGTAATAAAAGGAAATTTCCCCAATTTAAGGCTACAGTTATTAAAACAATTAAGGAGTGGTACTAGAGTAGACTGATGAGTGGATCAAAATATGAAATTCTGAAATGGACCTGAGAATACAGAACTAGTATATAGAATATGATGATGATAGAATTATTTGGAAGAAAAATTTTGCAATACTTTACCATCCATTCTTTCACTGAAATAAGAGCAGTTAGCCCAACCAATGCATTAAATGAGAAATTTAAAAATCATACCAAAGGAAAAAAGTATATAATGTCTATATAGGGAAGGTCTTTTAAAAGCTAATACAAAGGAAGACACCACACAAAAAAGCCTAATGAAATTGACAATGTAAAGATATTTGCCTCAAATGGAGCAAAGAGTTCCCACAAATCAATAAAAAAATGCTAACAAGTGAAGAGAATAAAGAGGTACAAAAAATGCTAATATTCCAATGGGAAAGTGGACAAATGATATGGATTTTTAATAAAAAGGGTAAGCTGTTGTAACAAAAATATCCAAAAATATACTCTGTGAAAATCAATATAAGTCTCTGTCTCTTTCAGATAACCATCCTGAAGCTAGTGGCCCAGCAGTGGCCCCCAACCAATTAGTTGAGGCAGCTCTTAGTCGCTCAGAGACCCAGGGTACTTTCACGTTGCTGCTTCTCCCTGTCATTGGGTATTTTCCCCAACTGCGTGGCTGAAGATGTGGATATATCTGTTCAGCTGGCAGGAAGAGAACAGGTATTTCCTCCCCCACATGTGTGGTGAGGGCTGCACATGTGTTCTGAGCATTTAGAAGTGTGGGCACACTTAGTGAGGGAGACTGGGAAGTGCAGGGTTGAGCTGGGGCCTGTGTGCTCAGCTGTCCTGTTCTAATGCTAGGGAAGCAGGGACATCTCTGCCGTCCACCCTGGAGGAAATGCACATTACTGATAAACATGGAGAGCAATAGAAATCCTCATTAGTAACCAAAGGAATACAAATTAAAGGAGATAAACACTTTTCGTGCATCAGATAAGCAAAGATTCTTTGATATAATAAAACTGTAGACACTGGTAGGATGAGATGTGACTCTGGTAAACTGCTTGTGGGGATGAGGGTGTACGAGCTTCCTTGAAAGCAATTGAGCAGCACAACCAAGACACGTAAAATATTCTTGTCTTGGAATAACAGACAAACACATCCATATCAGTGGATGATACAGAGAATTCAAAAGCAGAACCAAGTATATATGAGAATTATATTAATAAATACTAACTTTTATCAAAGGTCAACTATAAGCAGGATCATTGCTAAATATCTGTATTACCTAATTTAATCATAAAACAGAAAAACAAAAACATGGTCATAAAAAATGGCTTATGAAATACTTTTATATTATCCCATTTTACATGTATATGAATATGTATAGGCTCAGAGAGGTTAAGAAAGTTGCCTAAGGGATCACGGGAAGATGGCGGCATGAGTAGTTCAGAGGAAATCTCCTCCCCAAAACATATATATTTATGAAAATACAATAAATACAACTATTCCTAAAAGAGACACTAGTGGATGCAGTACAACAACCAGGATACATCTACATCTGTGAGAACTCAACATCACATGAAGGAGGTAAGATACAAGCCACAGCCAGGCGGGATCTGAATGCTCTCCCACCCCAGAACCCAGCAGGAAGAAAGGAGTCAGAATGGGGAGGGGGTGAAAGCCCAGGACTGCTAAACAACCAGCTCTAGAAATCCACACCCAGAATGCAGATACAAGGTGCATGGGTGCTGGATATTAGAGAAACAGAAAAGCAAAACTTGTGGGCAGGTCCCTGCAACCGGCACCCCTGAGACCAAAGAAAAGCAAGTGCTTTCTGCAAGTCTTAAAGAGACAGGGACCCCATAACTGGACGAAGTTATCCCAGCACACTTAGCCAGCAGATGGGAATCCCAGGGAAACTTAGGGGCCCTAAACCCCGGGGAGGCAGTGCAGTTCTGAAGCCCCTCATGGCACTAAGCAGCCTGCCAGTCATTCCTCCAACTGGCGTGGACCCTGACACACCAGCCCAGTAACAGGAGAGTGGCAGCACATGCCGGGGATGGTGGCGCCAGAAAGGACTGGGAGCAGATCTGTGTGCCAACAGCGCAGGAGGGGACCAGGAGAGGCTTGTGCAAGCCCACAGTGGTGCGACCAAACATCCCGGGTGTGGCTCATGCACACTGGTGGCAGTGAAGCGAGAGGAGCCCGGTAGAGGCCTGCATGGGAGAGTCCCGCACACACCTGCAGTGGAGCCAGAGGGAGCAGGCATGCTCCCAGCAGCCGACTGGAATCCCAGCCCAACGCACAGCCGCCCGGGCCAGACCCAAAGGCTACTGCTGCCACACAGCTGCCTGGCAGGGGTGCTGCTAGCACAGAGGAGTGCTCCTGACGTGTCTGCCACTCACTGAAGGGCTCCATGCTGCTCTGATGGAGACCCCTCCCACAGCAGCTTAAGGGACTAACCTGGTGGCCTCTCCAGGTGAGTGGGTAACTATCACAGGCAGCGGAGAAGGGCAAGGCATCCCCCAAGCAGGAAAGGACTTTCTTCTCCCAGCTGACACACCTGCAACCTGCCTACAGCCACCACTATCACCATGAAAAGGCAAAAAAATTTAGTCCAGTCCAAGATACTTCAAACCACACTTGAGAAAGGATCTGCAGAGGCAGACCTAACCAGTCTCCCTGAAAAAGAACTCAAAATAAAAATCATAAACATGCTGACAGAGCTGCAGAGAAATACACAAGAGCTAAGGGATGAAGTCCAGAGGGAGATTACAGATGTCCGGAGGGAGATTACAGAAGTGAAACAAACGCTGGAAGGATTTATAAGCAGAATGGCTAAGATATAAGAGGCCATTGATGGAATAGAAAGCAGAGAACAGGAAAGCATAGAAGCTGATGCAGAGAGAGATAAAAGGATCTCCAGTAATGAAACAATATTAAGAGAACTGTGTGACCAATCCAAAAGGAAAAATATCCATGTTATAGAGGTACCAGAGGAAGAAGAGAGAGAAAAAGAGATAGAAAGTGTCTTTGAAGAAATAATTGCTGAGAACTTCCCCAAACTGGGGGAGGAAATAGTTGCTCAGACTATGGAGGCACACAGAACTCCCAATAGATGGGCCCAAGGAGGACAACACCAAGACACATAATAATTAAAATGGCAAAGATCAAGGACAAGGACAGAGTATAGAAGGCAGCCAGAGAGAAAATAAAGGTCACCTACAAAGGAAAACCCATCAGGCTATCATCAGACTTCTCAACAGAAACTTTAAAGGCCAGAAGAGAATGGTATGATATATTTAGTGAAATGAAACAGAAGGGCCTTGAACCAAGGATACTGTATCCAGCACTATTATCATTTAAGTATGAAGGAAGGATTAAACAATTCCCAGACAAGCTAAAGTTGAGGGAATTTGTGTCCCACAAACCACCTCTACAGGGTATCTTAAAGGGACTGCTGTATCGGAATACAGCAAAGTTACAGGATACAAAATTAACACACAGAAATCTGTTGCTTTCCTATACACTAACAATGAACCAATAGAAAGAGAAATCAGGAAAACAATTCCATTCACAATTGCATCAAAAAGAATAAAATACCTAGGAATAAACCTAACCAAAGAAGTGAAAGACCTATACCCTGAAAACTATAAGACACTCTTAAGAGAAATTAAAGAGGACACTAACAAATGGAAACTCATTCCATGCTCATGGCTAGGAAGAATTAATATCATCAAAATGGCCATCCTGCCCAAAGCAATATACAGATTTGATGCAATCCCTATCAAATTACCAGCAACATTCTTCAACGAACTAGAACAAATAATTCAAAAATTCATATGGAACCACCAAAGACCCCGAATAGTCAAAGCAATCCTGAGAAGGAAGAATAAAGTGGAAGGGATCTCGCTCCCCAACTTCAAGCTCTACTACAAAGCAACAGTAATCAAGACAATTTGGTACTGGCAGAAGAACAGAGCCACAGACCAGTGTAAGAGAATAGAGACACCAAACATTAACCCAAACATATATGGCCAATTAATATATGATAAAGGGGCCATGGACATACAGTGGGGTAAGGACAGTCTCTTCAACACATTGTGCTGGCAAAATTGGACAGCTACATGTAAGAGAATGAAACTGGATCACTGTCTAACCCCATACACAAAAGTAAATTTAAAGTGGATCAAAGACCTGAATGTAAGTCATGAAACCATAAAACTCTTTGAAAAAAACATAGGCAAAAATCTTATGGACATAAACGTGAGTGACTTCTTCATGAACATATCTCCCCGGGCAAGGGAAACAAAGGCAAAAATGAACAAGTGGGACTATATCAAGCTTAAAAGCTTCTGTACAGCAAAGGATACCATCAACAGAACAAAAAGGTATCCTCCAGTATAGGAGAATATATTCATAAATGACAGATCTGATAAAAGATTGACATCCAAAATATATAAAGAGCTCACATGCCTTAACAAACAAAAAGCAAATAATCCAATTAAAAAAATGGCAGAGGAGTTGAATAGACAGTTCTCTAAAGAAGAAATCCATATGGCCAACAGGCACATGAAAAGTTGCTCCACATAGCTAATCATCAGAGAAATGAAAATTAAAACCACAATGAGGTATCACCTTACACCAGTAAGGATCGCCATAATCGAAAAGACAAACAACAACAAATGTTGGCTAGGTTTTGGAGAAAGTGGAACCCTCCTACATTGCTGGTGGGAATGTAAATTAGTTCAATCATTGTGGAAAGCAGTATGGAGGTACCAAAAAAAAAAGAAAGTTGCCTAAAATCACAGAGCTAGTAGATGGTCAAATTGTGATTCAAATCCATGTCTTTCTTACATCAGAGCCCTAGCTGTTGATAAGGTTAACATTTCAAATTGCTGGGGAAAAGGATAGGTTTTCAATGCACAGTGTGAAGAAAACTGGCATTTCATTTATAATAAAATTATCTCTAACTTAGACCAATGATTCATAATCATTTTCAGTTCATGAACCACTTACAGATCTGAGAAATACTGATTCTCTCTCTCTCTCTCACACACACTCACACACACACACACGCACACACACACACACACACACGCACGCACACATTCACACATACGCAGCAAAGATGGATAAATATGCAGTCTTCCACACAGTTCTGATGAATTTTGGAGCCAAGAAGTCATGAACTCGAAAAGAACCCCTACCAGATACCAATATAAATTGTTGATGGATTGAAACCTTAAATCTAAAAATTAAACATAAAGATAGCCTTTGTGTGAATATAGATAAGGCACCTAAACTGCCAGTCTTGGTTTCTTAATTTGGAAAATAAGAGTAATGATGTCCACCACAAAGCCCTATAGTGAAGATTGAATGAGAAAATACACAAAGTATTTATCACAGAGTCTAGCACATAGTACTTTGTAAAATTTAACCATATTTTTCTCTCTTTCTCTCCCCCTCTCTCTATTTATGCATATGTACATCTATATACAGGTTATTTACATAACGTATATGAACATACATATTACATATATTATGTAACTATAATGCATGCACTTCTGAAAATATTTTTACAAGTTTTGGGGTATTACTGAATTTCTAATCCTAATACCAAAGCAGGCACCATAAAGGAAAATAAATAGATTTAGTTTTTAATGTAAAACGCTTATTCGTTAAGAACCTAAAACACCTGCACATCCACTTTTTTCATTTAACGTACTTATTGAGCACTGACTATGTTCCAGGCCCTGTTCTAGATACCAAGGGCACGATGGTCTATAAAACACACCCAAGTCCTTGCGGGTGTGGGGGTCCACACTTCAGGGGATGGCCAGGACTGAAACTTACCTGGTGAGTGGCTGTGCTGTGAGCTCCACAGATGCAAAGGGATTCAATGCCCCACCCTTGGCAGCACCCTGGGAAAGGTGCAGAAGGCAGGGTGGTGGGTTTTGTCTCATGAGGCTGTCCTGGGACCAGTTCATGACAGGGAGCAGGGGCAAAGAGAATTGGAAAGCAGGGAACCCCATGGCAGGGCGCAGGATGGGACAGTGAGAGTAAAAGAGGGTGGAAGCTGACTGTGGTCAGCAGTGTGCAGACAGAAGCTTCCAGGGTGCCTACCAGCTTGGGATGAACTCAATCATACATGTTGCTTCCCACATGTTGCTTCCTGGAGGCAGGTTTGCAGATAGTACTGCTGGGAGGAGGAAGGTCTTGGGACAGGGTAATAAACTCGAATTTCAGAGTTTCATGTGCTTGGGGAATGTATATTTGCTTATTACAGGAATTGTGTCTCTAGAAGAAGATGGGAAAGGCTTTATATGTGCTTTAGTGAATTTGGTTATACAGGAGTTTAATTTCCATCTTATCAATAGTAAATAGTCCTCAATATGCTAATTCCAACTTCCCTTTCAATTGCTCTTGTTAATCTGGCAAAGAAAATAAGAAAAATATGGAAAATGTTATCTCCTGGTTGGAATAAAACATCTCCTGGATGGTCCAACATCTTTGCTCCAAAATTTAGTTTATCAACTCTATCTGCTCATTGGTTTTTTTATTTAGACCATTCTTCCCCATAATATCATCAATGTTAAAATGAAACAAGTCTGTAATTGAATAATGCATGTCTGCTCTAATAACATTGTTAAATTTGAAGCAGAATAATATGATCAAGATCAAAACTAAAAAGGAAACTGAGTTTATTTCTATATATTTCCAACAATTAGTCACATGTCTTCATTGATTATTTTTTACTGTGATAGCTTTTAAAGGTATTTGATGTGTATAAGGGATACATTGATTCTATGATGTCACTTGGGAAGGCAATCTAGATAAATAGATAGGAAATCTCCAGGTTCTATTTATCTTTATTTCCCAAGTATTTTATTTGGTCCTTTATTGTAAACCCCTGATGTTCCTGAGGTCAAATCTCATTCCCAAGCATGCTGTCTATTCAAATCCTCATGATCCATGCTTTAACTCAGCTATAACTCAGCCAAAAATCAGATATTGATCTGTTTTGCACACTTGAGCTGAGAGCTCATGGGAATACTGATAGTTCCTCCAACAGGATTTGCTCTTATGTCACTCTGTGTCTCTATGTGCACTGTTTCTTCTACCTGAAATTCTTACCTGCCTTCTCCTCTCTGTCCATAACATAAGTGTAAGAATTAAAAAGACACTAGTTTGGGAGTGGGGTGGTTGTTGGATATTGCCATGCCAAGCTGTGTAAGCCGAGGCAGGTCCATCTCTGTGGATCATTTCCTCATCTGAAAATGGAATAATAAGAGTGTTCATTTCATGGAGTTGTCATGAAAGTTAAATTAGACAATGTGTGTGATTGGCTCAGTGCACAATACATTGTAAATACCCAATACTGTTTGTACTCATTATGATTATAGTCATTATTGCCATTTACCTATGGATTTCTACTCAGCCTCACCACATGGCCATCGTATTTCCCAGGGGTCAAGGGTGGCAGATTCAGGACAAAGGGAAATAGAAATCTTTTGAAGGTAGGTTGTTGGCACCAGCAATCATCAATGCCACTGCCTGGTCCCCTGGTGGCTCAGGAAGCCTTCAGATGCAGGGGTCATTTTGGCTATGGGGATGGCAGCTGACAATGTCATTTAATATGTCCTCCACAGCACTTCTCTCTGAGATCAAGCTGGGACTTCAGTCTCAGCACCTTTCTTGAATACTGAACAAGCACATTCTTCAGTGAGAAGAAAACATCTGGACTGAGGGTGAGGAACACTGTAAATATCTAATACTGTTTGTAGCCATTATGACTGTAGTCATTATTGCCATTTACCCATGGATTTCTACTCAGCCTCACCACATGGCCATCTTATTACCCAGGGGTCAAGAGTGGCAGATTTAGCACAATAGGAAATAGAAATCTACCTTTAACTCAGCCAATGATCAGGTGTGATCCTTGGACAAATGGCCTCACCTCCTTGTGCCCAGTTCCTGATTTATAAAAACAGGAGGGCTAATTTACGTAATCTCTAAGTACCTTTCCAACTCTGAGGTTCTCTAATTCTAAATGGCAAAACTCCTTCTGTATTTCCTGTTTGTAGGCTCATGAGGCATTGTGGGATGTGCTGAGTCTGGTTCTGCTCCATCTGGGTGCAGGGACAGGCCAGTCAGGTCATTCCTGCTGGACAGAGACAATGGCTTCAGACTCTGTGGGAGGAAAGTGGAGAAGTCACAGGCTTCTTAACAGACTGCCTTCTAAATGTGTGTGTGTGTGTGTGTACAGGCAGATATAATATACATGCTATCAATATAAATAAAGTGATATGTCAGACGAATTCAAGATGGCAGCATGAGAGGTGAGGCAGAGAACTTCTCCCAAAACCACATACAGTGTGAAAATATAGTTAATACAACTAGCCTTAAAACAGCAACAGGAAAGAAGGTAACACCAGACTGCATGCAGACCTCATGAACATGGCAGACCTCATGAAACAGGGTAATGTACAAAAGGCTTGATCCCATGGGACCCAAGCCCTTTCCCCACCCCAGCTCACCAGCGGGAGGAAGAGAAATGGAGCAGGGAGAGGGTGGAAGCCTGGGACTGCTGAAGACCTACATTGTCTGGTGCTCTGGAGGTTTCTGGGATTGGGGAGCTGGGACAGGCAGAATGCATGAAAGACTGAGATTCTAGCCATTTGTGGAGGACTCTGGGACAAAGGAAGGGCAAGTGGTCCGAGAGGCTTTCTAGCAGCAAGAGGGCTGCTGAAGGGGAGGGGTTTGCATGGATTTGCTATGCAGGAGAAGGGATAGGTGGACAAGGTTGTCTGGGCCCAGTGGGTTGGGAACTTTGAGAAGCTTCAGGCGCCCCATACTCCTGGCTGCCTACCCAGCTCTAACGATCCTCACTGTGACATACAGCCTGCTGCACCTTCCTTCTGGCCTGCCAGCACCTGCTCGCAAACCGGCAGTCACTGCACTGGCATCAGGTCAGTCAGAGGGAGGCACTGCCTACAACAACTAGAGACACCAAGGACAGAGGCTTACACCTGTGTGCTCAGCCCACTGGCTCTGATACTGGAGACAGGCTCTGCAGCTGGGAATCAGAAAACAGCTCTTTCCTGCCCCAAGGCACCAGTGCCAATCCCCTACAACCTCTAACCTCACTCTAGGGGCTGAGCAGTTCCAGAGACTAGAGATTCTGGGCAATAGAGGGCACCATATAGAATTATGAAATGTCAAAGGAACCTGGTTCAAACCAAAATCTCAAAAACCCAAGAAAAAGGGCTGAATGAAACTGAACTCACCAATCTTGCTGAAAGAGAGTTCAAAATAAAAATCATAAACATGCTCATAGAGGTACAGAAAAGTATTCAAGAACTCAGGAGTGAATTTAGGTTGGAGATTCAATCATTAAGAAATTCCATATCTGAAATGAAACATACAATGGAGTGATTTAAAAGCACATTAGATGTAGTAGAAGAGATGGTAAATGGAATAGAAATTAGAGAAGAGGAATACAAAGAATCTGAGGCACAGAGAGAAAAAAAGATCTCTAAGAATGAAAGAATATTGAGAGAACTGTATGACCAATCCAAACGGAACAATATCTGCATTAGGCATACCAGAAGAAGAGAGAGAAAAACGGATAGAAAGTGTTATTGAGGAGGTAATTGCTGAAAACTTCCCCAATCTGGGGAAGGAGATAGTCTCTCAAGCCATGGAGGTGGACAGATCTCCCAAGACAAGGGACCCAAGGAAGACAACATCAAGATATATGGTAATTAAAATGGAAATGATCAAGGATAAAGACAGACTTTTAATGGCAGGTAAAGAGAGAAAAAAGATCACATATAAAGGAAAACCCATCAGGCTATCATCAGATTTCTCAACAGGAACCTTACAGGCCAGAAGGGAGTGGCATGATATATTTAATGCGATGAAGCAGAAGGGCCTTGAACCAAGAATACTCTACCTGGCAAGGTTGTCGTTTAAATTTGAAGGAGGGATTAAACACTTTTCAGATAAGAAAGGTTAAAGCTGAGAGAGTTTAGCTCCCACAAACCACCCCTACAGTGCATTTTGGAGGGACTGCTATAGATGAAAGTATTCCTAAGGCTAAATAGATGTCACCAGGGGAAATAAAACCACAATGAAGTAGAACAATGAATTATAAAGCAGATGCAAAATCAAACCAACTACCCCCAAATCCAATCAAGAGATTGACAAAGAGTACAGAATATGATACCTAAAATATAAAGAAATCAGGAGGAAGAAAAAGAAGGGAAAAAAAGAACCTTTAGGTTGTGTTTGTAATAGCATACAAAGTAAGTTGAATTAGAATATTAGATAGAAAGGGAATTACCCTTGAACCATTAGTAATCATGAATCGAAAGCCTGCAGTGGCAATAAGTACATACCTATTGATAATCACCCTAAATATAAATAATCTGAATGCACCAATCAAAAGACATAGAGTCACTGAGTGGATAAAAAAACAAGACCCATCTATATGGTGCCTACAAGAGACTCACTTCAAACCCAAAGACATACACAGACTAAAAGTGAAGGGATGGAAAAAGATATTTCATGCAACTAATAGAGAGAAAAAAGCAGGAGTTGCAGTACTTGTATCAGACAAAATAGATTTCAAAATAAAGAAATTCACAAGAGACAAAGAAGGACATTACATAATGATAAAGGGGTCAGTCCAACAAGAGGACATAACTATTGTAAATATCTAAGCACCCAACACAGAATCATCTACATATGTGAAACAAATACTAACAGATTTAAAGGGGGAAATAGAATGCAATGCTTTTATTTTAGAAGAATTCAACACACCACTCACTCCAAAGGACAGATCAACCAGACAGAAAATAAGAGACAGAGTCACTGAACAATGTATTAGAACAGATGCACCTAATGGACATCTACAGAACACTTCATCCAAAAGCAACAGGATACACATTCTTTTCAAGTGTACATGGGACATTTTCAAGAATGCATCATATACCAGGCCACAAAAAGTGCCTCAGTAAATTAAAAAAGATTGAAATTGCACCAACCAGCTTCTCAGACCACAAAGTTAAGAAATTAGAAATAAATTACACAAAGAAAATGAAAAATCCCACAAACACATGGAGGCTTAACAACGTGCTCCTAAATAATCAATGGATCAACATCCAAATAAAAATAGAGATCAAGCAATATATTGAGACAAATGACAACAGTAATTCAACACTTCAAAATCTATGGGATGCAGCAAAGGCTGTGCTAAGAGGGAAGTATACTGCAATACAGGCCTACCTCAGGAAAGAAGAATAATCCCAAATGAGAAGTTTAAACTTACAATTAATGAAACTAGAAAAGCAAGAACAAATGAGGCCCAAAGTCAACAGAAAGAGGGACATAATAAAGATTAGAGCAGAAATAAACAAAATTGAGAAGATAAAACATAGAAAGAATCAATGAAAGCAGGAGCAGGTTCTTCGAGAAAATAAAATAGATTAACCCCTAGCCAGACTTATCAAGAAAAAAAGAGAGTCTACACACATAAGCAGAATCAGAAATGAGAAAGGAAAAATCACTATGGATACCACAGAAATATAAAGAATTATGAGAGAATACTATGAAAAATTAAATGGTAACAAACTGGATAATCTAGAAGAAATGGACAACTTTCTAGAAAAATACAACCTTCCAATGCTGACCCAGGAAGAAACAGAAAATCTGAATAGGCCAATTACCAGCAATGAAATTGAATTGGTAATCAAAAAACTACTTAAGAACAAAATACCTGGACCAGATGGTTACATTGTTGAATTTTGTCAAACATTTAGTAAAGACCTAATACCTATCCTCCTTAAAGTTTTCCAAAAAGTAGAAGAGGAGGGAATACTTCCAAACTCATTCTACAAGGCCAACATCACTCTAATACCAAAACCAGGCAAAGACACCACAAAAAAAGAAAATTACAGACCAACAGCACTGATGAACATAGGTGCAAAAATACTCAAAAAAATATTAGCAAACCAAATTCAATAATACATTGAAAAGATCATCCATCATGATCAAGTGTGATTCATCCCAGGAATGAAAGGATGTCACAACATTAAAAAATTCATTAACATCATCCACCACATCAATAAAAAGACAGACAAAAACCACATGATCATCTCCATAGATGCTGAAAAAGCATTTGACAAAATTCAACATCCGTCCATGATAAAAACTCACAACAAAATGGGTATAGAGGGAAATAACCTCAACATAATAAAGGCTAATATGACAAACCCACAGCCATTATACTTAACAGTGAGAAGCTGAATGCTTTTCCTTTAAGACAAGGAACAAGACAAGGATGCCCACTCTCCCCACTTTTATTCAGCATAGTTCTGGAGGTCCTATCCATGGCAATCAGACAACACAAAGAAATAAAAGGCATCCATATTGGCAATGAAGAAGTTAAACTATCCCTGTTTGCAGATGACATGATATTGTACATAAAAAGCCCTAAAGAATCCATCCCAAAACTACTATCCACTCCAAAAAAGATCTAATGTCTGAATTCAGAAAAGTTGCAGAATAGAAAACTAACACACAGAAATCTGTTGCATTCCTATACATTAACAATGAACTAGCAGAAAGAGAAATCAGAAAAACAATTCCATTCACAGTTCCATCAAAAAGAATAAAATACCTAGGAATAAACCTAACTAAGGAAGTGAAAGACCTGTACTCTGAAAACTACAAGACACTAATGAGAGAAATTAAAGAAGATGCCAATAAATGGAAACACATCCTGTGCTCATGGATAGGAAGAATTAATATTGTCAAAATGGTCATCCTGCCTAAAGCAATCTACAGATTCAATGCAAGTCCTATCAAAATACCAAAAGCATTCTTCAATGAACTAGGGCAAATTTTTCTAAAATTCATATGGAACCATAAAGTACCCCAAATAGCCAAAGCAATCCTGAGAAGGAAGAAAAGTACAGGGGAAATTATGCTACCTGACTTCAAGCTCTACTACAAAGCCACAGTAATCAAGACAATTTGGTACTGGCACAAGAAAAGACCCATCGACCAGTGGAACCGACTAGAGTGCCCAGATATAAACCCAAGCATATATGGTCAATTAATATACAATAAAGGAGCCATTAATATATAATGGGTATATGACAGCTTCTTCAACAGCTGGTGTTGGCAAAACTGGACAGCTGCATGTAAGGGAGTGAAACTGAATTACTGTCTAACCCATACACAAAAGTAGACTCAAAATGGATCAAAGACATGAATGTAAGGCATGAAACCATAAAACTTTTACAAAAAAATACAGGCAAAAATCTCTTGGACATAAACATGAGCAACTTGTTCATGAACATATCTCCCTGGGCAAGGGAAACAAAAGCAAAAATGAACAGGTGGGACTATATCAAAGTAAAAAGCTTCTGTACAGCAAAGGACACCATCAGTAGAACAAAAAGACATCCTACAGTATGGGAGAATATATTCATAAATGACATATCCAACAAGGGGTTGACATCCAAATTATGTAAAGAGCTCACGCACCTCAACAAACAAAATGAAAATAAGCCAATTAAGAAATGGGCAGAGAAGCTGAACAGACACTTCTCCAAAGAAGAAATTCTGTCAGGCACATGACAACAGGCACATGAAAAGATGCTCCACATTGCTAATCATCAGGGAAATGCAAATTAGAACCACAATGAGATATCACCTCACACCAGTTAGGACGGCCAACATTGAAAAGACAAACAACAACAAATGTTGGCGATGATGTGGACAAAGGGAAACCCTCCTACACTGCTGGTGGGAATGTAAAATAGTTCAATCATTGTGGAAAGCAGTATGGGGGTTCCTCAAAAACCTCAAAACAGAAATACCATTTGACTCAAGAATTCCACTCCTAGGAATTTACCTTAAGAATGCAGCAGCACAATTTGAAAAAGACATATGCACCCCTATGTTTATTGCAGCACTATTTACAATAGCCAAGAAATGGAAACAACCTATGTGTCCATCAGTAGATGAATGGATAAAGATGTGTTACATATACCCAATGGAATACTATTCAGCCATAAGAAGAAAACAAATACTACCATTTGCAACAACATAGATGGAGCTAGAAGGTATTATGCTCAGTGAAATAAGCCAGGCAGAGAAAGGCAAGTATCAAATAATTTCACTCATCTGTGGAGTATAAGAACAAAGAAAAATGAAGGAACAAAACAGCAGCAGACTCACAGAACCCAAGAATGGACTAACAGTTACCAAAGGGAAAGGGACTGGGGAGGATGGGTGGGAAGGGAGGGAAAAGGGGGAAAAAGGGCATCATGATTAGCACATATAATATGGGGGGGTACATGGGGAGGGTAGTATAACACAGAGAAGACAAATAGTCGTTCTACAGCATCTTACTACCCTGATGGACAGTGACTGTAATGGGGTATGTGGTGGGGACTTGAAACCATAATGTTCATGTAATTGTACATTAATGACAGCTAAATTAAAAAAATATATAGGTAGATATATAAATCAAGCATGGTACCATATAACCAAGGCTGACTATCCTTTCATAGAAGTTGCCAGGATCTAAGAAAGAAGGATGGAGTAAACAGGAAAACTCCAGTATCTTCATTACTTAATTCAGTTTTCCTCTCACCGTATATCCATTTGGCAGGCCATTGTCAAGAGGGACTATACAAATAGTTTATAACACTATTTAAGACACAGTAAGTCAAAACAAACAAAAAGGAAACAGCAACAATAAATAACCTCTACACACACTTCTAACAAGCCATTAAACTCTTCCTTGAAGGGTGCAGAAACTTTAGGAGACATGAAATCTCCCATCAGAGATCCTTAATATCATCTTGGTTCTCACAAAGAAGAGTGAAAAACCAAAAGTAGAAACCACTTTAAAGAACCTGAAGGGCCCAAAGTGGAAGTCCCCTTGTCAGACATCTTTATTGACAGTAAAACCCATTCCATCTCAGCCCCCTACAGTCAGGACAGATATCCTGGAATGTTTCCCCATGGTAGGAACACTTAGGAAGTTTTTTTTCCTGCAATTCATGGAATTTGAAGAAACTACCCAAGTAGCATCCACTGCATTTATCAAGCAAGAAGTAATTGAAAATTGCAGGCACTTTGCCTTCAGCACTGAGAGATGCCTATTTGCCTATGGATACATGGGATGCTGGAGGCTGGGACCCCCCTATAGCTCCTGGGTGGTATTCAAGTTCATTAAATCCTCTGTGCATCTGAAAAGCTGGATTCTTAAATCTAAAGACTATTTTTATCTACTAAGGAAAGAGTTGGAGTGGAATGGAATCTGCTTAAAAAATTTCTTTGGCTTCTAAATATTTGTTGAATTAAACATTATCAATGTGATTTTGGAAGGTCTTATTTAAAGACACTGAAAAAAAATCCTCTTTCTGTTTTAGGTAGTAAGATTCAAAATGAAACAAAGCAAGCTAAATGCAGCAATGTGAAGTCGGACTTTCCTTTTCTGATCCCTCTTTCTTCTCTGTCTGGATCTTCTGACATCCTGGTCACTTTGACACATATACCTCTGAGGGGCCTTCCAGACTCCTCTTCCCACCTCTCCGCAAACTCTCCCAGATGGAAATCGTGACTCCTGGTTTGAACTCCAATAGCTCTCTACCAGGATCTTTCTGTCTAGCTTTAGGATTAGTATGTGTAACTCCCCTTGTAGACAACTATTTCAAATCCTTAGAGCTCTGGTCTGGCTATGTTTGATTCATTCTGTACTTTTTCAGTTCCAGGTGCTCAGCAAAATACCTGCGACACAGATTACTATAAGTGTGCTGTCCTATTTGTGGGATGCCCTGAAAGTAAAATGTCAGGGAAAAGCAAAATGAAAAAGGAGGTTCACATTAACAGGGTCCCCATATGCCAAGAGGATGTTTTACTTTCTTTTTTTAAGAAATATTTGTCTTAACTTCAGAGCAAGGATATGCTTTGTTCCTGGGCAAATTCTGTGCATGGCTACTGAAGCAAACAGCTCAAATAAATGGGCTTATTGTTGAGAGAGGCGAGAAGGACAGGAAACAGTGGGGTGCCAGGACACTAGACACCTGCCCCATGTGGGGGTAATGTCCCCACAAAGGCTGCAATCGCCAGTTGAACCACACTGGGGAGAGATGATTAGGGTCAAATAACATTACAGGACCCACAGTGGAAATGCTAACCAGAAGGGTATGGCATTTGAACATATCAGCACCCCATCTGGTAAATGACTGAGCCCCGGAACACTAAGTGTCTTCCACGGCTGCTCTACTGCAGGCATTACATTCAAATTACTGCACATCAAACAGTCAGTGTAAAAGACAGGCAGGCAAACAAAATAGATCTTTACAGAAAGGAGAGGGAGAGAGATTATAAAAACGAAAAAGGGACTGCTGGAGACCCACTGATTCCACCCAGACTCACTCCCATCCTTCTTGTCTGTTTCTGGAAGCTATGCTTTATGAGAACGAGGTTCTTTTTTTTTATAGTATGTGATTCGTGGTGTGGATTTGACTACCTCCTATACCCAGAGGGTAGTTTCCCTATCTGGGAAGTGGGATAGTAAATGTCACTGAGTACCATTGTCACCTAGGTAAGAGAGTGGCTTCTGGCTCAGTGTGAAAGGGACACAAACTTTTCCAGGCCTCAGGGCATCTATTAGTGAATTACCTAAAAGGACTTACTGGCATCCTGGCAACCTGATAGGTTTTCAAAATAGGAAATGGACTCTTGAAAAAATCTTTTTCATTCAGTTTTAGTTGGGAGAAAGACTTTTCTATTTCTAGAACGTTCAGTATCAGTATGAGATCTGGTGAGTGCTTACCCTGACAGCTGAAGGATGCTTTAGCTGTTTATAAGGGGTGTTAAGTTAATATGTTACTTACATAGCAAATAATGCACAATGGTTGAAGTCAAGATGTAACTGTTTGCATTAGGCAATGTACTAGAGGTTAATAGTAACATCAGTATTTATTGATGCCCACCAAGTGACCTAAAAGTGTAGGGGCTGCTTCCCAAAAGGCCAGCTTGCTCGCGAGTATGAATAGCATGCTGGATATATGCTGAGCCAAACGGATTCGCAATCTTGGAGAAATTGGCAGTGCTATAGGCTTCACGCTTCTGCCTCAGCAGGCTTTATCATCGTGGCTGCCGACACTTGGGAGTTAACTGTGATGTTGTTCCCGCTAGTTGAAAGCAAAGCAGTGCTTCTCCCAGACAGTCGTGGTGGCTGGTGCTGAGGCTGGGTGAACTGATTTGCAACAATGTTATTGCTGCAACAATTGGGATAATCCATTTGTTTGGAAAAGTGCCCTCTGTTGTTATTACATCATTAACCTTAACTGTACCAACATGTTCCCAGTTATGTAACTGCACCGTAAGACTGAACAACATCCTACCACAGAAAAAAATGCTCATGGTTCATGCTGTACAGGTTCCTCAGTAAAGCCCTGTAGGGTTGCTGAATACACCACCCCCAAAAATGCCATTTTGGCATATCGACTATTTATAATCGAAGTTACTGAAGAAACAGGCATTGCAAGAAGGACACTCTGACCTACTCTGTCCCCCTGAAAGCAGGACGTAGATTTCCCATGTGAAGGGCATGTACCCTGCACTAGATGGTGTAAAGCATCTTTACCCAAGAAAGGAGAGAATTCAGGGCCAAGAAGGCTGTATAAATAAGCCTTTTTAGATCTTCACTAATTTTCTATCCAGCCCAAACCCCTTTGTTTTGTCGGTTCTTCCCAAATTTATGGTTTCTTTATCTAAAAGGTATAAAAGCTGCCTGCTTGGTCACTTCTTAGAGTCTCATATTTTATGATCTCTCATACATACAGAATTAAATGTGTTTTTCTCTTGTTCATCAGTCTTATTTCAATTAATTATTAGGACAGCCAAAGAATCTGAAAGGGAAGAAGGGGAAATTTTCATTCCCTACAGCCAACCTGAGCCCGGTACTTGCAGCTACACAAGGTGCTGTACAGGGCTGAGGGGAAGTGTGAGACCCATCATTAATAAAACAGAAGTTGAACAAGGAATGGGCACCCAGATCTTGCCAGACTAAACCCCAAAGTTAAAGTCCAATTGCCTTTGTTTGAAGAATAAAACGCAAAAATAAACCTTAAAGGAAAACAGATGAAACAGCCAAATAAGAGCCCTAAATACACTTAGTCTTATTGGGTTCCAATCCCAAACTGGCAATTCTCCCCAGAATTTTTTCCAAAACTTAGTTAAGATTGGTGACTGTAAAGCCAAGCTTTTAACAAAGTCACTTTTCACCTGGTTTTGATTGACATTGTTGCAAAAACATACAAGGATGTATTTGATAAAGTGGCAACACATGTTTAATAATCAGTTTATCAAGGAACAGTCTAGATGACTGTTAAATACTTCATTACCTAAAATGGGATGTAAGACAATAGTCTTTGGTTGTAATTCTATCTTTTCCTAGGTGGGTAAAGTAACTGGACATTTACAGAAATGGATGAGGTATAGACAGGTTAAATGCCATGTAATTTAATATTTTTTCTTAGATCATGCAACAATCTAAAGCCTTCTGGAGTCAGTGGTTCCTTCCTCATTCTTGAATTTTCTGCTTTCGAAGTTTCTAGAACAGAAAAGTAGATGGAGATGGAGGAGGAATGTCATGACATCTAAGGCAGGCCTGTGATTTTAAAGTCCCAGCTTCCCCACTACCTGGCTCTTGGTTTATTGATAATTCACATAGCCTCTCTGAATTTCAACTTTTCTGTCTAAAAAACCCCAACCAGGGATTAGATGAAGTAATTCCAAATCCTTTCTGTCCTTTGTATGTAAATTTCTCCAAACATTATTTTTACAGACAATGCTGGAGAAGCAAACAGGCAAATTCTCAAAGACAAAACTAACTCCTCCTCCTAAATTCTCCTTTCTTAAGTTGCAACTTACTCATCTGCTTTGATATTTGATTTGGGAACAGAGGTCCTGACTTGTAATTTCAGGATCAGTTAAGAATTTATGAAGGAGTATGTGGTGTAAGAAGATAAATGAGGCTGTCTGTGCTGAGGAGTACGACCTTACCTCAGGAATAGTCATTGAAGGTATTGCTTGCTTGAGCAGTTTAGCAAATTTAATTTTTTTTCCCCCCCCAGAAAAACAAAACAAAACTGAAGCTCATAGAAAAAGAGATCAGACTTGTGGTTATCAAAGATGGAGGGTTAGAGAGAGGGGAAATTGGAGAAAAGTGTCAAAAGGTACAAACTTCCAGTTATACAATAAATAAATGCTGGAGATGTAGCATAGACCATGATAACTGTAGCTAACACTGTTGTATGATATAGAGAAAAGTGTAAATCCTAATAGTGCTCATCAGAAGGAAAAAATCTTTCTTCTTTTCTTTCTCTATTGTATTTATATGAGATAATGGACACTGACTAAACTTATTGTGGTAATCATTTCACAATATATGTAGGCCAGACCATTATATTTATACCTTAAACTTATACAGTGATTTATGTCAATTATATTTCAATAAATCCGGAAAAAGACAACCTTAAAAAAAGTTTCCCTAGAAATATTTTGTCAGTTTGCTGCAAAAACAAGAAGAGGTACTAAAATTTGTAAGAGGAGAATAAAGTTTCTGAAAATTCAGTTTTAAGGTTGAGCGTTGGTTTTGAATATACCCTTTAGGATCTTTCTGAGAAGCACAGGTGAGAATAGATGTCTAGCCTGGAGTTGATCAGGGAGTTAATAATTTAGCTGTTTAATCCCGTCTCTTCAAGTAAGATGAGAAGTTCAGTTTCAGACCTGGAGCTTTTATTCTGAGATGGATTCCAGGAGGAAGAAGCCTAATTGGTTTCCCCATTATGTGTGTCTCTTGGTCAAGTTTCCTAGTTTTCTTTATGTAGATCCTGCACATTTCTTAAGGTTGTTTTTAGATAGTTTATAGTTTTCTGCTCTGAATGGCATCCATTCAGACGTTGAACTGACTGTTTTGTTCTCAGCTCTATTTGCCTCTGCCTGTGTCCGTGAATGCCACTGTCTGAGCAGACAGAGGGTGATGAGGCAAGAAGAAAACTGCAGCAAAGAAAAGCCTGTGTGATCATCTCCACCTTTTAACCTCACTGAAATATATTATCTCATTTCTTCTTAAACTTCTTTTTATCCCATTTTTAATTCTTGATGCTGTGTATTTGTCTTTTCTCTGTTTCATTAATACATTTTTTAAAATTATGAATGTCAGAATCCTAGTGGATAGAAAAGTTTTTATGTTCAGAAAACTGGGAAGCTATTCTTTTGATAATCATTGATAATCTTACTTACCAAAATAGATAGAGACACTCCTTTACTGCAGTGCCTATTATCTAAATCTGATTCATAGAGGGAAATGGAATGAGAAGAGTTCTTGAATTTCTGCAAAATGCCTTCAGGAGCTGGCTGGAACAGTGAATGGAATGGGTAAGAGTAGGTAAGAAAATGTGTAAATTGTGATGTCAGTTAACATAGCCATTGGGTCCCAGATTCTGATCTATAGACAAGGACCCACCAAAGATGAGGTTTCCATTAGTACCACTGCAAAATGAGAATAAGAATATTATTGCAAGTTTTTATAAATGTAAGTGTATTCTAGTTAAATAATTATCCTTTATAAATATCTTTGTGGTAAAAATGTCCTTTTTAAATGAACTGATAATAGGTGACAGGGTTTGCTTTTTGTTTTTTGGGTTTATTTTCTTTTCTTTGCTTTCTTATTAGTTGGGGAATAAAAATGAACTATCCAATGATAATTGCCATATTATTTTCTGAAATTTCACTAATTTTTTATCCAGAATCTGGGAACCACTGCCATAGCCATGGATGCAGGAAGTTCTCTGGGTTTATATAATATGTATTTATCTATGGCAGGGGTAAAAAGATACCATATTCTTTTCCTATGGCCACTGTGATAAACTACTACAAACTGGATAGCTTCAAACAACGGAAAATCCCCTGTCTGTCTGGAGGCCAGAAGGCTGTGTAGGCCCATGCCCCCTCCAGAGACCCAGGGGGGAGACCTTGCTTGTCCTCCCTGCGTTCTGGTGGATGGAGGCTCTTGGCCTCCTGGCCGCTCTCCTACCCTCCAGTCTCTGCCTCCAGCTTCTCGCCACCACCTCCTCTTCTGTGTGTTCCTCTGGGTCAAATCACCTTCTCTCTGATTAGGATAATCACTCTGGGTCTAATCAGACATTCTGTTATAAGGACATGACTTCCCTATGTCAAAATCCTTAACCACCTCAGCACAGACCTTTTTCCAAATAACATGTACATGTTCCAGGGATTAGGTTGTGGATGTATCTTTAGGAATCACTATCAGCCTACCTCAGTGTAGGGAAAACAGAAGTGCCCATGGCCAGGATACTCACCTGGCCCTAATCTACTTGCCCACCATGCACGTGCAATGATGTAATAGTTGGCCTAGTGTCTCTGCACATGCTTACACACATGTTGGCAATGAGCCATTATTGTGTGTGTTGCTGTATAAAGACACCCTCCCAGTGCTCTGTGCAGGGTGAGGAGAGGCAGAGGCGGAGGTAGGGACTTGCTGGATGCAGATGTGATTCTACCACTCAGCCTGCCACCGTGAGAATAAAGCTTGGTATAAGACCTTTTACCCCCAATGTTCTGTTGTTACCTGATCTCACTGAATCCAGAGTGAACTTGTAGGGAGGCAGAAACCCTCTGGCACGACACTCAGGCATCAAACTTTACTCCTGTGAAGATGGCTCCCTTTTCACCTGGGTGTGGTCTGGGAGAGATGCAGATCTAGGTGCTTGTATGGAGATTCCTTCAGGTAGAACTATAACTTAAAAAAAATGCTAATTTAAGAATTTTATAATTTGTTTATTTCTAGATGAAGAAATTATAGAGGAATTTTTTTCCTGTCTATGAATATTTTTATGTTAGCACTTTTACAATTAATATGGGTGTTTTTATAGTAAGAAAGAAATCAGTTATGTTTAAAATTATTGTTTAAAACATACTTCAGTCAGTTACCGTATTAACTTCAAGGGATGGGTGAAAATGGTAATTAGGTAGAGGAGCCCCACCTTTGTATAGGACTAAGGGAATCTCCTTCCCATGCAGGAGATGGTCGGATGGAGTGGAGGAGGGGAGAGAAGCTGTTTATGAGCCTCGCACAATATAAATATGCTAATGTGTGTTACTTTTTTTACCTGACTTGAAAAAATTACACAATACATAAATAAATTCTCCATGCATAAAACATACAAAAACCCCTGCTAACTTCTACTTATCTTCATTCCTATGCTCTCTGATCTCCAAAGTAACTACTACAGAATAGCCCATTGTATATATTTTCAGACATGTTCAATGTTTTTACACACAAATACAATATGAAAATGTTTGATGCTCAACCTATTTACATTTACTGCAGTTTCTGATATGCTAATATGCCATCTTATTTTATATTAATCTGGTTCTTTCTCCTTAGGTATAAATGGAGAAGTTACCTGCTGAAGTTAACTGCTGAACGTTTCCTCCTCTGCTGAGGAGGGAGTGCTGGTAACTGACTCTCCATTTTGCATACAGTTCTTTAATTACCCTGATGGTTGCCAAAGGCCCCCTTCTGCTCCCTAGTTGTTGACACTGAGCTTGTGGTTTCCCTACATCTGCTCTTATCTTCCTAGTCAGTTTTTTTCTGTGCATATGTTGGGCTATGGTTTCTACAATTCTAGTCAGTTTAATCCCATCTGCTTTCTATCTTGCAGGAATTCCTCACAATTTCAGGACCACACAATGTCACCCCCTATTCTCCCAGTGCTGTCATGAATTTAGTCTTTAAAAGATTTCTTTTTCCTATCACTTAAAAAGATTTGGAGGGAGGTGGGAAGGTGTCAGGTGGTAAACATATGTGCTCAACCAGTGTTCTTTGTCCACTCCACTTACCATTTGCAGTTAAAACACGTGATATGTGGTTGTCTCTTTCAGACTTCAGCTTTAGGAAGTAAGTTATTTCACACCAGCAAATTTTATAACTAATTAAACAGTGTTTGTTCAAAGATAAAAATGTTAACAATTTAATTGTTTTGATATAAGTAGCATTCAGACATGTATCCTTTTCTCTACTTTCTTAAATGGAAAATACTCATGCATCTCTGCAGGATCATTATCACAATGTGCCTGCTTTTTGGATGGCAATAAAGTGTGCATGGCCTTTAGTCCGCGGCCCGTTTGGCCACATCAAGAAATTTCTCCTCTTTGTCTCCAACTTTTAATACTCTTCTTTGTTCTCTTTGAACTTTCTACTTCTAGTTTTCTGTGGAATGGGAAACCACATAGCTAAGTACATTATAAAAGTAGATGCTGTAGATAATAATTGACATTAAAGCTGAGGGCTTAAAGGAAAGAGAATGTGGCTTGGGAAAGTGGCTTTCTATAAACCATTTCAGACATGCAGAAATGTTTTGGTTAATTCTAGACCTAGGATTTTTCTCCAAGTACATAAGCATTTACTAGAAGTCTGACTCTGACAAATAGGGATACAAATTATGCAAATTAGTTTTGTCATTAAATAAAAGGATTTATCACTGCATATATTACAGCTCATCTTTGAACAATGAGGTATTTAGGAATGCCAATCCCTCTTTCCTCAGAATAACTTCTGACTCCCCAAAACTTAATACTAATAGCCTACTGTTGACCAGAAACTTTACCAATAACAAGTAGTTGATTAACATGTTTTTATATACATTATATCCTGTATTCTAACAATAAAGTAAGCTAGAGAAAAGAAAATATTTTTTCAAATTATCACAAATCTCCAAAATATCTTCTAACATATTTATTGAAAAATATCCACATATAAGTGGACATATGCAGTTCAAAGTCATGTTGTTCAAGGGTCAACTATATCTGTTGTATATGCAAATTATTATATATATCATATATATTTATATATAAGATGTATAAAATTATAAGATAGATGCACATTTTATATAAATATATAAAAACATGTTATGTAAAAACATATACCTATCTATAAACACATGTACATACTCTCTTGCAAGCAAAAAATAGCTTGCCTCTTGCTTAAGCAACCACCTGTAGAGAAAAAATGTGTTTCCTACATATTAGTATAAATCTATACTTAAATCTCCACTTACTCATAAAATGTGAATGAGTGGCTAAAACATTAAACATCCAGCATAGAGTATAATGCTGATAAAAAAAATTGAAGGTGCTCCTAATAATGTCTTTTATTTCTTTGTACAGATTGATTACCTTCCACACAACCTATGCAAGAATGATTATAATGACTGTAACAGTTTACACGTGCACATCTACCCACACTCCAAGACATGTTGTGGGGCAGCCAGACAGGTGGAGGTGAAGCCTAGTGAGAGTCCAGCCAGTACATTTCCTGCTTCCAACTTCTCTCCTCTAATCCTGCCTGTTTCCCAGAACCAGATTCATGTTAATAAGATAGCATTTTAGGCATCCATCCCTTCTAACCCCTGAAGTGGGCAAATGTGGTAAAATGAATAGAACATTGCCTTTAGAACCAAAAAGACCTGATGGCACTCCAACCCCACTGCATGAGAATTTAGTAAATGCTGACAAGTTACTTAATCTCTCTTAACCTGTCTTCTCAAGTATAAATGTAGGAGGATAGTGCTCATCTGTAACCCCTTGTCCAAAGACTATAGTGCTGTCTTTTCAGCCTGACATTCAAGGCCTATGCCATCTGAAACCAATGTGTCTACCACCACTCCCAACATAACACAACTGCCAAGCTACCTCGTGCATAATTTCTATATTGGCATCCCTGTCCATCTGTCTTAGTTTGTGTATTAGGCAGAATAATAGCCCTCCAGAGATATCAGATCTAATCCCTGGAAGCTGTAAATGTGAGTGTATGTGAAAAAAGGGTCTTTGCAGATTTAAGTAAGGATTTTTAAAGAAGGATATTACCCTTTATTAATAGAGCAGACCCTATATGACATCACAGGTGTCCTCAAAAGACAGAGGCAGAGAGTGATGACACAATCACAGAAAAGAGGACCATAAAGGGACAGAGGCAGAGACTGGAGTGGTCCAGCATAACCAAGGAATGTTGGCAGCCACACAATCTGGAAGAGGCAAGGAGCAGATTCTTCCCAGGAGCCTGTGGAGGGAGCGTGGCCCTGCTGACATGTTGGTTGCAGCCCAGCGACACTGATTTCAAACTCTCCAGAATGGAGAGAGGATAGATTTCTCTGCTTTAAGCCACCAGGTCATGGGTGGTTTTTGTTACAGCAGCCATTGGAGCCTTACCATTTGGGTTTCCCCAAAGCTGACCCTGAGACAAGATTATTAGTGCAAGTACTTGGGAACTGACACCAGGAGTCACTGTGAGGGGCTGGGAAACAGGGTAAGGATGGATTAGAGGGGTAAATCCTACACCTGTGCTCTAAACAGTTGAGGCTCAGTTTCACTGGGGACCCTTTGAAAACTGTGGATCATGCTTCAGAATCTCCCCACTGAGCAAAGAGATAACTGGGATTTATCCCCACTTCCTCTGTTGGTTGAGGGTCATTCCTGGGGACATCAATGCTCTACCATTCCAGGCCTGTTCTGTGTGTGGGCAGAGTAAATTCTGCAGCCAGAATATTCTTCTATCCATCAAAGTAGAAAGTATATGGTTAAGGGCACTGGGGCATCTGTTATGGCCAACACAGGCATTACTCAGACTCACTTTTTCCCCATTATAATTCCATTCCATCCTATCCCTGAGTCTTCAAATTGGTGGCCAGTTGCAATCCCAAGAAGACTTAAACAGAAAAGGTAGTGTGATGAACCAATGTCCTGAGGTAGCAGTGGGGCCTGAAGCCATAATTAATATTTGTCAACTTCCCTTCCTTCCACCCTCTACTGGATTCTTCTCACCCTCACTGACCTTTCTGGTCTACCCTGACTTGTCCAGTGGGACCTGGACCTTGGTCCCTGCAGGGCCTGAGCCCCTGGTTACCTTGCCCCACATCAGGCTCTGGGGGCCACTGTTACCAGCAGCCCCGGCAATGCCAGCAAGGGCCCCAGTGGATCTCTTAGCTTCCAGACACACTCATCCCTGTTCCTGTGTGTCATTGTCTCTAGGTTCTCATGATGACCAAGATCAGTTACTCACCCCAGGAGACTAAATGCTTTCTTTGCTGCTAGTCTATCCACATAAAGGTCCAAATTCACTGGGCTACAGCACCTTTGGGTTAAAAGGAACACTTTTTACTGTTTCTCCTTGTGGAAGCACTCCATCCTTGGGGACCCTGACTTATGGTAGACCTTGATGTCATGGGAACAGATGTACAAAATCCCCAAGTGAGTTCCTGAGAGAGATGATAGGGGTCAATCCTACTTCTACTTGATTTCTGGCCCATGCATTCTTCTGTTGGGAACAGAGCACCACACAATCCCTGTTGGTTCAGAGTATAGCACATGCTGGAGGACAGTGTCCCAGCCCCAGGGGTTGTCATCCTTGGCTGGTGCCTCAGCGGAGCCCCTCAGAGGCCTTTCTGACATTCTGTCAGGCTGGTAACTTCTGGGTGATGGAGTCTTTGACAGGATTGGTGGATCTCATGGCGCTGTGCCCATTGTCACCTCCATGTGAAGTGGGCCTTTTGGTCCAAGGTGATGTTATGTGAGATCCCCTTTCTGGGAAATGACTATAAACCCTAAGGTGATGGCCCTGGATGAGGTATTGCGGGTGTGGCAAGCAAACCCTTACCTGGGGTACATCTGAGAGTAAACACAAGTGCTGCCCCCTCAGGGTGGAAGGTGTCCCATGGAAAGAATGTGGCCCTACTGGTCAGTCTCCTGGGGGTACAGGCTGTGTACAGTAGTGCAAGTTCCTGCCAATAAGCTTATTTGATTGTAATGTGAGTCCTGGACATGAAGCTTTGGATTGCTGAGGCATCCACCTCGCAAACACCCATCTCTCAATAAACACACAACCAGATAAGGAGCCAAGCCACCCTTCCCGCGAAGTTCCCCTTTCAGGAAGCCCGAGGCAACCTTGGTAACTGACCACAGGGGTGGCCCTGCATCTCCCTTCTGCACTTTAATCATTGCTCTTGCACTTTAAATTCACAATAAAGAATGAACCTATGAGATCCTCAACTTCAATAGAAGCAGAACCCCATATCAACACTCTCACTCTCTTTCTACCTATGACCTCATTGTGTAGCCCCAGGTGTGGTGTGTGTTCTCCAGGACTTCTGAGCAATTATCTGATTTTTTTCAGTTCCCTGGCAGTTATTGCTTACGTGTGCCCTGCAATCATAATAAGAGCCACAAGGGCAGGTCCAGCCACCACATAAGTTCCTGCAGGGGCTGCCAAAGCAGTGCAGGCTCACGGGGTGCCCTCAGCCATTCCTAGCTGCAAGCCTCACTGTGGATGGGCCGAGATGACACAAAACACATCCCTAGGGCTCATCACAGGTCTTTCAGATTTTCAACACTCACAGCCCCTAGCTCAAACCTGGTAAATTGGAGCCCATATCGTTGGCTCACGTATGGCCTGCACTCCTGCTACCATGGCTGCTGTGCTCTGGACCCACCATGAAAACACTGGGGTCACCAAAGAGGTGGATGGAGCAACAGTATCTGCTACACTGGCCTTCCTTTCTTTCGTACACTTTCTAAAGATAAGTATCCCAACTTTTCCTTTTTTCAAATCCAACCCCCAACACATCATAATGTCTCCATGACCTTTTGCCTTCTCACTGTAGCAGAATGAAAAGTCTGGCATTCCTGCCTTCACATTGTCTCTGTCTCCTTTGCTGCCTTAATCTTTGGGTTGAAAATCTTCTGCTCAGTACTGCAACCCTGCACGTAGGCTTGTTAATCATCAAAAGGAATTTTACTCGTGGTGTATGATTGATGCATCTGGCTCTTTCCCCCAGACTTGCTTCCTACGAGGAGAGAAAGAGGTATACATACAACTGAATTGTCAGGGACTTAGAGGAACATGATGGCCAGACTCATGTCAACATAATGACTGGAGCCAACTCACCAAGGGCAAGGAGTCTCAAAGCCCTCCTCAGACCCTTGCTGATGTCCAGATGGCAGGTTGACCATCACCTCTGGATGTCAACTCCCTTCTGCTCCCACTTCTCCAATATAAAAAAAGCTTGAAATTAACCCTGAGTGAAGATGGGGCTTTAGGACATGTCTCAGTCTGCTGTCTTTCTGAATAAATTCGCTTTCCTCTCCCCAATACCTTGTCTCTTGACTTCCTGGTAATATCGGGAGCCTTATCCCTTTAGTCATCCATCTAAATTATATTTTCACCTTCCTACTCTAAATGCTTCCCCTTGTTTTACAAACATGTGCAAGTCTCTCCCATTCCTCTTCAGAACAATTCCATCCCCTCATTAACATTATTAACTTTCATGAATTTATTCAAATCTTTTAAAAATACCTATCATGTGTGAACAGACAAGATCCTCACTCACAGGGAGGTTATATTTTAGCAAAGGGATCTTGAAGAATCTCCTGATTAATCACTGCTCTTGCGTTTTAATCACAGCTAGTGGGTAGTGTTGTGAAGGAGGTGAGCAGGTAGGGTGGTCAGTAAACCACTTCAGCGAGATGAGATCTGAACCAAAATGGAGTGATAAGAGACCAGTCAAAAGAGCCATGGAAGGACTTTGCTGCTGGAGAAGATCAAGTGTGGAAGTTCTGGGTGAGAAAAGTCCTGGCCTGTTCCAGCTGTGGATGGGAGCAGTAAGATGGCAGAGTAATGATGGGGTAGGGGTTTAGGAAGGTGGTGTGAGATGGGGCTGCAGTAAGCAGGGCAGATCCTGCAGGGCCTTGCAGGCTCCAGTACAAGGTCGGAGTGCACTGCAAGCACAGTGGCTGCCATTGACAGGTCGGATTTACATTTTGAAAACACCATTCTGGGTGCTCTGGGGAAAGAGATCATATGGGGAAAAGATAGGAGCAGAGAGTGCCTTTGGGAAGTCTGAGTGAGAAATGGTGGTGTGGACAAGGCAGGCAACCATGAAGCTAGATGGACTGTCCAGGCTGACAGAAGAGGGGGAGGGAAAGGAAGGGATCAGGGAAACTTCCAGTTACCTTGTTTTGGAAGCTGATGGGCTGGTGCCCTGTTTGTGGAGCTGCAGAGAGAGTTCCCTCATGACTTAGACTTCTCAAGAGCCCTCCCAGCTGGCTGTACCTTCCCAGGAAATCTGGTGTTACCCTCCATTGTACCCTGCTCACTGAGCTCCTCGACATCTCACATGATTCTTTTCCAGTTTCCAACATGCTGGACCTCCTGAGTGCACTTAACTAAATGGATGACTTCCTTTTTAAATTATCTGCTCCCTTGGTCTCCTGCTATTGCATTCTCCCAATTATCCTGCAGTCATTTCTTTCCTATTTCCTTAGGAGGTTCCTGTACCTTCACCTGCCTTCCAAAGATGGACAGAGCTTGTGTCATCCACCCAACAGCAAACAACTCAAAACAGTGAGCCTTTCCCCATTGCTCCTTTCCTCACAGTTCCCCAGCCTCCCACCTGCTTCCAGTATCTGTGAGTCTGTCAGCCTCCACGTCTCCAACATGCCCTTAGTTCACAATCTCTCCTGTGCTCTGTGTCACAGTCACTGTCTAGTGGGGTTCTCGCAAGGTCCTTGTCTCCCAGATGTCTGAGGTAGGCACTCCAGCTCTTTCCTGCAGGTCTCCTTGATAACTCTGTCTCTGCCAGGGTTGGGCTTATCCGACAGGTCACCCTGAGCCCTGTGGCTGTAAAAGCTGCAGAGTGGCCTGTGCTGCAGTGAGACTCTGGAAATGCTCTCCCACCTGGCCTTAAAATCACTCTCAGTGAGTTCCTCCGCAGTATAACCCTGTCAGCTCCCTCAGTGTCTGTTTGAGACCCCTGTCTATCTGGTGGGTCTCATCTAGTCCTTCTGGCAAACAGACTATAACACCTTCCCAGGTGCCATTATATACCCAGTGTTTTTCTTGTAAAAAATGAACCCAAACTTAAAAAGCCTGATGCTATAATGGTGTTTACATGTCATTATAAATTTGTCCAAAACCATAGAGGGTACAGCAGGAACCCTCATGGAAACTGTGGACTCTGGGTGATTATGATGTATCAATGTAGGTTCATCATTTGGAACAATTGTACCACTCTAGGAGGGGATGTTGATAATGGGGGAGGTTTAAAATGTGTATGGGTAGGGGCTATATGGTAAACCTATGAACGTTCTACTCAGTTTTTCTGTGAACTTAAAACTTCACTAAAAAATTAAGTCTATTTTTTAAAAAAGGCCTGGCTTTCATATAGCAGGTGGTAGAGTCACACTATTTCCATTTATCTAGCCTTTTCTAAATCACCCCACAAAAGTTTCATAATACATGACATATGGTTTCTGAAGTCCTCTTAATGACCTTCAAGATGAGCAGATATCAAAATATATAGCATGAACCAATGTTAAGCAATAGTGGACCAGATATTGTGATGTGCTGTATGAATACCAGGAGTTTCCTTTTCCATAAATTTTTTTCCTCACAAATTTGCCATGCTATGAATATTCAGCCTCAGTCACTTCTTTTATACTAGGGAATGCCTACAGTTATAGGGCCCACAGCTAGATGCTGGAAAAACAGCTGTGAATAAGACATCTTCCTTCAAGGAACTGAAAACCCTGGTGGAAGAGGTGTATAAAGGAGGAAGCAATTTCATTGTAGATAAACACTCTACCAGAGGCCATAAAGTGCCCAGGAAGGGCTGCAGAGGCTCAGCAGAATTCCAGAGAAGATACCACTTAAGCTGACTTCAGAAAGACCATAGACACAGGAGGAAGAGGCTGTATGGTGACCGAGACAGAGATTGGAATAATGCAGCTGCAAAGGGAGGCAGAAGACTGTTAGACCCCAGTGATGTTGGGGTTCTTATTTATGGAGTCAAAGAATGAACTTCACAATCTCTCAAAGTAGGAGAGCAAGGCAGAAGCTTTTATTTAGAGATAAAGTGAGAGGACAGAGCTCCTGGCTTGCACCAGGAGGGGATGAGAGAGTCCCGGGGTGCTGCATTGTCTAGGGGATTTTATAGGTGGTTGAGAGACAAAGGGCTAGGTATGTACACCTGCTAAATAGTCCCAAAATGTTTATCTTTGAGGAGATATTAGTTTCTAATTAGTCTTCCTGGCTATTTACAAGAAATTTACTGCTCTGATTTCCTCCCAGGATAGCAGCTTCCTGGTCTGGGAGCATATCACTCAAGACTGCCTGCTTTGCTCCCATGGTGGGCTGAGTTATTGTCTCTTAAAGCGTATGTTAAGAAAATTGCTTTTTAATTAATTGGGTTTTAAAATGCAGTCTTGGGAGCCAGGATGGCGGCATGAGTAGAGCAGTGGAAATCTCCTCCCAAAAACACATAGATCGATGAATATATAACAAAGAAAACTCTTCCTAAAATAGAGACCAGAGGACACAGTACAACATCCAGACCACATCCACACCTGCAAGAACCCAGCGCCTTGCGAAGGGGGAGAGGAAGGCCACAAACCAACAACAAGGGAAGCTCTTCCAGCAGTCACTCGTACCAGCTCTGCAAACTATCTCTATCACCATGAAAAGGCAAAACTACAGGCAGACAAAGATCACAGAGACAACACCTGAGAAGGAGACAGACCTAACCAGTCCTCCTGAAAAAGAATTCGAAATAAAAATCATGAATATGCTGACAGAGATGCAGAGGAAAATGCAAGAGCAATGGGATGAGATGCAGAGAAAAATGCAAGAGCAATGGGATGAAGTCTGGAGGGAGATCACAGATGTCAGGAAGGAGATCACAGAAGTGAAACAATCCCTGGAAGGATTTATAAGCAGAACGGATAAGATGCAAGAGGCCATTGAAGGAATAGAAGTCAGAGAACAGGAATGTATAGAAGCTGACATAGAGAGAGATAAAAGGATCTCCAGGAATGAAACAACACTAAGAGAACTATGTGACCAATCCAAAAGGAATAATATTCATATTATAGGGGTACCAGAAGAAGAAGAAAGAGGAAAAGGGATAGAAAGTCTCTTTGAAGAAATAATTGGTGAAAACTTCCCCAAACTGGGGGAGGAAATAATCGAACAGACCATGGAATTACACAGAACCCCCAACAGAAAGGATCCAAAGAGGACAACACCAAGACACATAGTAATTAAAATGGCAAGGATCAAGGACAAGGAAAGAGTTTTAAAGGCAGCTAGAGAGAAAAAGGTCACCTATAAAGGAAAACCCATCAGGCTAACATCAGACTTCTTGACAGAAACCCTACAGGCCAGAAGAGAATGGCATGATATATTTAATGCAATGAAACAGAAGGGCCTTGAACCAAGGATACTGTATCCAGCACGATTATCATTTAAATATGATGGTGGGATTAAACAATTCCCAGACAAGCAAAAGCTGAGGGAATTTGCTTCCCACAAACCACCTCTACAGGGCATCCTACAGGGACTGCTCTAGATGGGAGCACTTCTAAAAAGAGCACAGAACAAAACACACAACATATGAAGAATGGAGGAGGAGGAATAAGAAGGGAGAGAAGAAAAGAATCTCCAGACAGTGTATATAACAGCTCAATAAGCGAGCTAAGTTAGGCAGTAAGATACTAAAGAAGCTAACCTTCAACCTTTGGTAACCATGAATCTAAAGCCTGCAATGGCAATAAGTACATATCTCTCAATAGTCACCCTAAATGTAAATGGACTTAATGCACCAATCAAAAGACACAGAGTAATAGAATGGATAAAAAAGCAAGACCCATCTATATGCTGCTTACAAGAAACTCACCTTAAACCCAAAGACAAGCACAGACAAGGGATGGAAAAACATATTTCAGGCAAACAACAGTGAGAAGAAAGCAGGGGTTGCAGTACTAATATCAGACAAAATAGACTTCAAAATAAAGAAAGTAACAAGAGATAAAGAAGGATACTACATAATGATAAAGGGCTCAGACCAATAAGAGGATATAACCATTCTAAATATATATGCACCCAATACCAGAGCACCAGCATATGTGAAACAAATACTAACAGAACTAAAGAGGGAAATAGACTGCAATGCATTCATTTTAGGAGACTTAAACACACCACTCGCCCCAAAGGATAGATCCACCAGGCAGAAAATAAGTAAGGACACACAGGCACTGAACAACACACTAGAACAGATGGACCTAATAGACATCTATAGAACTCTACATCCAAAAGCAACAGGATATACATTCTTCTCAAGTGCACATGGAACATTCTCCAGAATAGACCACATACTAGCTCACTAAAAGAGCCTAAGTAAATTCCAAAATATTGAAATTCTAACAACCAATTTTTCAGACCACAAAGGTATAAAAGTAGAAATAAATTCTACAAAGAAAACAAAAAGGCTCACAAACATATGGAGGCTTAACAACATGCTACTAAATAATCAATGGATCAATGAACAAATCAAAATAGAGATCAAGGAATATATAGAAACAAATGACAACAACAACACAAAGCCCCAACTTCTGTGGGACACAGCGAAAGCAGTCTTAAGAGGAAAGTATATAGCAATCCAGGCACACTTGAAGAAGGAAGAACAATCCCAAATGAATAGTCTAACATCACAATTATCGAAACTGGAAAAAGAAGAACAAATGAGGCCTAAAGTCAGCAGAAGGAGGGACATAATAAAGATCAGAGAAGAAATAAAATGCAATCTTATTTTAAAAATGGAATCCTTCGTGTTTTTACTATGTTGTTTAAGGCTTGCTTGTTAAATTGCCTAGGTTGCAAATCACTTGATTAGGGCTGGAGGAAGAAAAGCAGCACCTGGGTGAAGTCAGAAAATAAACTGGGCCCCTCAGCAGGCCAAAGCAAATTCCACAGTAGGTTATCTCACTTTGTCTTTTAGGAGGCCCTCGCTCTACTCTGTCTAAGCCTGTGGCCCCTATCTCACCAGCAGCTGGAAAAAGGCAGGGCAGGTTTCTACTCAGAGTTGCAGAGTGAGCATGGCCCAAATGAACACAACCTCAGTCTCAGATTTCTAACCTCCAGAACTGTGAAATAATACATTTCTGTTGTTCTAAGCCACCCAGTTTGTGGTACTTAGCTAGCCAAACTTTAAGACTCTCATACAAAGTGTGTTCTCAGTACCCAGTTAGATCTATCTGGGGGAGGTGGATCCATGGGTGGCCCAGGCAGAGGCTCAGACTGCTGAGAGGGGGCCCATCTAGTGGTATCTGAGATCTCAAAGGAGATGCAGCCATTGCTGCACTTACTGGCAGCTGAGAATCACACAAAGGAGAGTAGAAATCCTTGACTTCTCCCTTCCTCCTATAATCCTGTGTCCTGTCAGTACCTCTATTTTTTTGGAACTAAGTTAGCAGCCAGCTGACCTGGGACCTGCAAAAACATAGCTTCCAAAGGCAAGGTGGTGTAACTCCAGAGAGGGGCATCTCAGGGGAAAATACCTTTGAAAACCAAAATCACTTAAAGGAAGAAATAAAATTTAAGACCCATTTATTGCTTACAAGCAGTTGTCTGTGTCTCTCTATCTCCTGCTGCAGCAGAAGTGAACAAAATCCTCCCCCCAACCTCTCTGGTCCAGATAAGCCCTCACTTACCCTTATAGTTAACCACTCATATGGAGATGGACTACTTCTCTCCACCCCTTGAAAATACCTGTTAATATGGAGATTCACTAAAGCCAGGTGAGACATCCTGGAAATATTACAATTTTATCCATAGGCCACCCCTTCAGAAATCTCGCCTTAACAATCTACTTGTTCCCCATCTTCTTCAACGGTCCCTGGGCAAGAAAACTGGAGCATTGTGACCAGACTAATGACATACAATAGCAACAGCAATAAAATTATGATAATCCTCAAGCCAGAGGATTCAGCTAGGTTCAAAGTCCTATGCAGATTAAGTCTATAGCTCACCCATTCCACAGGCAGGCAGTAGCTGAAGAGGTAGAGGGTGCAGAGCAATCTTCACGTGGCAGCTGCAGCCAGAGGGCACATCCAGGCCACAAGAAGAAAATAACCTTAAGGGCGATAAGGTACATGTTTTAATGACACCAGCATAGGCAAATCTCGTCCTTCAGGTAGGATACATGCAAGAGAGTGGTCTTGTGATAGGACAATGGCAGGAATGGGATCTCATCCTAGTTTAGTATATCAGACTTTCAACCCTCTCCCTGTGGGAGTTACAGATGGGTCAATATATAGGGCTACGGGAGGTACATGCACTGGCCATAAACATAAAACAAAACTTCCCTGCAAGATACTCTTACCTCCTGGACATTTTGGGTACACTACCATGACCTTTGGGGGCTATTCAGCTGTTATTCCAGGAATACACAGGAGGCCAGCTTCCAGGCCTTTCCCCCAAGGTGCCAGAAGGGCCAGCCATCACTGGTTCATGTGTCGAAATGTCCAGGGCCAGGTCCGCCCAACAGTGTCTCCAGGGTTTAATGCAGTTGGGGCTGGCAGCAGGATGATGCTCTGCTGGCCATATCCTGGCTTCAATAAGCCTTCTTTGGTTTGCACATACAGTTGCGTAGGAGAGGCAGCAATGTGTGTTACCATGTCCACAGTGCTCAAGGCTCCTTTCCAGGGCTTTAGGGCTTCTCATTCAAATGCTATAGTATTGTCCATAAGCGAACCAACCAGCCCCATAGACTATTGGTGTCAAACTTCAGGCCAGATTTCAACAAACTGTTGTACCTCTCTATCATGCCTGCCCTACTAGGGTTATATGGTACATGAAACTTCCACTTTATTCCTAATTGCTTCATCCATTCTTGTAATGCATGTCCAGTTAAGTGGGTGCCTTGATCACTCTCAATCACCTGTGATGGGCGATAGGCTGCAAAGAGATGCTCCAGGCCCCTCTTGGTGGTTTGCTACTCTGCACAATGTGCAGAAAAAGCAACCAATAGTCCAGTAGCCGTGTCCACACAAGCCATGGCATACTGATAACCTTCTGATATGGGCAGAGGCCCAGTGCAGTCTATCTACCACCTGACAAAGGGTATCAGCCCCTTTACTATTGTCCCATGTTGCTGCAGGACTCAGTGTAAGTCCCTCTTAGAGCACACAGGGTACTCCTTCTGGGCTCAGCTGACTTCTTCAAAGGTCAATGGCAAGCCTCATCAATGAGCTACAGTCCACATTGTCTTTTGCCCCATGTGCAACAAATGCTGGTGTAGCGATTGGGTCACATCAGAAGCAGGCTTTCCTTCTAGCCAGCACACCTGGGCCAGTGTGTCTGCTTCATCATTTCCTGGGAATGCCAAAGGCAAATGGCCTGTCATATGATATCCAGTAACAGTCTTAGTCTGACCAGAGGCTCATAGGTCTTGCCACAACTCTTGCCCCCAAAGAGGCCTGTGTCCAACCATCCAGTTGGCATGGTACCATGTCGGTAACCACAGGGTCAAGCCCTGATAGATGGCCCAGCTGTCACTACAGACAACTATAGGGGAAGGCTCCTGGGTGATCATGAGCCATACTGCCCACAGCTCAGCCCACTGGCTGCTCTTCCCCTCACTGTCCTCCATCCATATTGTCTCAGTTTTAGGATGGAAAGCCACAGCCCTCCACTTTGGGGGCTGCCCAAGAATGGAGCCATCTGTGTACCAAGCATTTTCAGGTATAGGGGCTTTTCCCTCCTGATAAGGACTCTCAGCTACCAATGGCTCAAAAGCAAGTTCTTCTTGCTTTCTGCTGGTAGAGGTCCCTGGTCCAATAAGCATCAGAGTTCTCCCCTTAAGGAGCTAGTAGAGAGGGCACTATGCTACTGTACATATGAACCCCATTTGACCAGTGTAGGCATCTATGCCACACCACTCTGTGGCCTTTGGGTCCAGTGTCGCACCCACCCCATGATCGGATAGGTGGTTATTACTTTGGTTGGAGCTGTTCCAGCTATGGGCACCGTAGGCAGCAAGTCATGGTACACAGCAGTCAGTTGCTTCTTTATTAGGGTGTACCAGACCTCTGCTCCTTTCCATAGTTGTGACCAGAATCCAATAGGTTGGCGTGTCTGTTCAATCTACTGCCAAAGACCCCATCCATAACCATCTTCAGTTACATGAACATCTAGTTCACAGGGCCTTGATGAGTTCATTACATTCAAGGCCTGTACGGCATTCACCACTCACTTAGCAGGAGTAAAAGCAGCTGCACATGTCTCATCACAGTCCCACCTGATGCCCTTTCATACCAGCTAGTACAAAGACTTCAGAATTTGGGTGCCAAGTGCAAGATAAATATGCCAAAAAGACCCAAAAACTCTTGTAATACTGCCACAGTGGTAGGGCTGAGGAAAGCCTGGACCTTGTCTATGACTACTTCTGGGATAAGTTTAGTTTTACCCAACCAGACAATCCCCAAGAATTTTACAGACAAACCAGGCCCCTGAACCTTGATGCTGTTCACAGCCCATCCTTTCTCCTGTAGACGTTGCAGCAGTCTAGGAACTTCTCCTTCTAAATCTGCAAGAGAATCAGATGTGAGCATAATATCAATGTAGTGATACCACTGCACTGTTTGCAGTTTCTTCCATGTGGCCAAATCCTGGGCTACAAGTCTGTGACAGATGGTGGGACTGTGGAGATATCCCTGTGGAAGGACAGTGAATGTCCACTGCCAGCCTTCCCATGTGAAGGCACTGTTCCTGGCTTTCCTGTGCTATGTCAATAGAGAAGAAAGCATTAGCAAGGTCTACTACATAATGAAACAATCTCAGCTCATGGCTGAGGGTGTCCAGAATGACTCTATAGAGGGGATAGCAGGATGCAAAGGGAGTGTGACTTTATTCAATTACCTGTAGTCCATAGTCATGCACCAGGAGCCGTCTGACTTTCTCACTGGTCATGCTTGGGAATTAAAAGGACTATGAGTCACTTTTATGATGTCCACCATCTCCAACTCCTGTAGAATTTCTCCAATTTCCTTGTGTCCTCCAGGCAATTTATACGGCTTAGTATTTGTCACTTGCCAAGGTACAGGCAGAGGTACAGGTGGGTGCTTAGTATGGCCCCTTCAAACTGCCTTTACCACATGTACCCTCAGTCTGAACTCATCTGCAGTGGTCTTTATCACAGGCCCTGCAGATGTCTACCCCCAAAATATATTCAGGGATGGGAGAAATGTACACAGTATACTCCTTTGGGGGTAAACACCCTATCCCCATTGGGATTTGGGCTTTCTTCACTCTAATTGCCTTACCGCCATAGCCATCTATCATAGCAGGGGATCCCAGGAAAACACTCAGAATTGCCATAAATTAAAGAACACTTCTCTCTGGTGTCCACCAGCACCAGGACACATTGCGCATTCACAGGGGATCAATGAATTGTTATTCTACATGTGGTCTATGGTCCCCACCATGGCCCCCAAGGCGGGGACCTTGACCCCCCTGCAGTTGAACCATGATGCCCAGTTGTCCTCCTGTGGGGGTAAAGGCTCAGGTGAATCCTGAGTACCTTCCCCAGGAAGTTTTGCAGGGACACAGGCTGGGCGTGAGGCTTTGACTCCAGTTTCCATGTCCTGGACCTCAGCAGCTGGAGCTGCTGCTCTGGCTTTAATTGGTGCCACAGGTCTAATAAGATTCTATTGGCTGCCCACCAAGTTTTCTTTCACTACCCCGACCTTTATCAAGTCAACCCACATCTGGGTCCTCGAGACCTTCACAGGGCCCTTTGCACCTCTCCTTTCAGTCGTGGCCCATACTTCCTTCTGTGCCCTTATTGTTTTGATCTCCCCAAGATCTGCTAAAGTACGAGTAGCCTCACTTATGCATTGCCCTAGGTGGGGGGCAAGAGTATTCACTAAGGACCTAAAGAGAGATGGGGAACTGTATGCAGCACCAGGTTTCTCATTTGTACAGTGAACACCTCCTCAATGAGGCCCTGGGGGTCCATATTATAGATGATATTTTTCATACCCAATTCCTGCAATACCTGTTGGAGATCTACATACGTTTTCCAGGTAGTGGGTAAATATGGTAAATCACCCTGATTAGGGCAAACTTCCCTGATGGAAGCTGTCAGCCCCTCCAGAAGCAACTGATTCCATGAGGCATGATGGGCACTTTGCAACTGCTGCTGGAGGGAAAGGTGATTTGTCAGGAAAGTCAGTCTACTCATTTCAGGAGCCGACATAACAATGTTTTCCACCCCCATATTGCAGAGATGTGAAAGCCATGTAGGCAGAGATTATGATGGCTTCTGCCTATACCAGACACTCATGTCCACCAGCTCATCCTGGGTATAGGGGCAAAGCATAGAGTGCTCCACAACCTGGGGAGGGGGTGGCTCCTCCCCCTGAGGAGCCCACAGTTGTTTCACTTTATTTTTTTAATTACAGCCAGGTGGGCGTTTAATACAGGAGAGGCTGGTGCCTTGGGCAGTGGCCTGCACAGCAGATTGGCCTTTGGCTTCACCTCCTCATCTTCTACCCCCTCAGCTGCTCTACCATCTCCAGGGCTAAAGTCACCGCTCTTTCCTCCCCATCCCCCATGACTTCCTGCAACGTGACTTCTTCTGCCACGTCCCCCCTCACTGCAGCTAAGGAATCTTCCAGGAGAATGACCCATCTTCTCAAAAACTATCTCTCTTCCCTACGGACATCCCATAGGTCATTGCCCAGCTCCTCCAAACAACATTAAAGTGTGTCTTTCTCCTGCCAAAGTCTCTCTCTCTCTTGATAACCTTTCCCACTATCTCAAGGAAAAGAGACCCTATAATTCAGGCTGTTACATAGCCACTCAGGGCCTCTAAGCAGTCTTCTATCTTATGGAGGGCTAATTCCACAGCTTCTGGTGTCTCCACCCTTTCCCAGCTCTGGAAAAGGCCCCACACTTCAAGGAGGTGCTTTACCCTAGACCAATTCCCCATTTGTGGCTCCCCAATTGGAAGCCCCACAGATAAGGGGCTCCAGGGTCAAGCTGCACCCTCTGACACTGCAACCACTGAGCCTTCCCACTACCCACAGTGGAGGGAAGGGTTGGGAATCTTCCCACCACTCCAGGGGCAGCCTGCCCAAGGGTTGCACCCATGTAGACAGATTTCAGAGGTCCTGCCTACTACTGCTAAATGTAACTCCAGGGAGGGCAAATCCCAGGGCAAAATAGCTTTGAAAACCAAAATCAGTTAAAGGAAGAAATAAACTTCAAAACCCGTTTATTGCTTGCAAGCAGTCATCCCGCATCTCTCTCTCCTGCTGTGGCAGAAGCAAGCAAAATACGCCGGCCAATCTCTCAGGTACAGATAAGCCCTTACTTGCCCTTGTAATTACCCATTGATAAGAAGATGGACTACTTCTGTCCACCCCTTGGAAACACCTGTGGATATGGAGATGAACTAAAGCCAGGCAAGATATTCTGGAAATATTGCAATTTTACCCACAGGTGGGAACTAAATCTGAGTCCCAAAAGACAAAGCCTTGCACTCAGTATAAGGGGCTTACCTTAGGCTGAACCAGTGGCACAGGCTCTGCTCTTTGGCCACATCTGGATATACATACAGGGTATTAAATGCTGCCCCCCTTCACCCTGAATATGGGATTGGTAAGATTGTTTAAATTGCAAAAGTTCCTAAACACAAAGGCAAAATTATTAGAATCCATGATGGTTTAATGATTAAAAGCATTGGTCAGATGTCCTGAAGTCAAGAAAAGTGGTACAGATTGGGTTCTGAGCAATTTGAACTTTGGACTTTGGATGAAAATGATTTCTTAAAAATCTCACTTATTCTACCTAGCTTTCATCATTATTATTAGAAAGAATTGAAACAATGGCACTAGACATTATTGTGAAGATGTTGAGAAGAAATTTAGGGCTGAAAACCTACAGAAATTTTTAAAGAGAGAGAAAAATTTCCAGCCAAGTAAAGTCTACTATCAAAATCAAGAAAAAAGAGAGCAGGATGTTAGGGTGATACTTATACCATGATCTCTTCATGATTTCCCTGGACCTCATGTCCTGCAATCAAAATTAAATCATCATGTATGCTGTGGTTGTTTCCAAAAGGATTTGAAACACTTACAGATGAAAACAAATTAAGATACTTAAAATAAAATTCTCATCATTCTTTAAAGGAAGCAGTATTTAGTAATGAATTTGAGATAAAGTTCTTTCATAGAAAACAGAATATATACATATATTTATATATATAATAATTTATATTATATATACTCATATCCATATATAATATTTTAAATTTTTTTATGATAAAAGAATGTGAATCTATTTGCAAGGACAAAATCCTTCTTGGAATACAAAATTCATCAAATTAGTCCTTGCATAAAGGATGATGGGCAATATCTTTAACCAATACCTTGTTTTAGCTGCTAATATAAAAGAGATTAAATCATTTGTCAAAAATGACATTCTGTACAAGGACTGAGGTACAGTGGTCTTTGCTTCCCAGTGTTTTTAGTAAAGAAACTGGATGTAAGCAGTCACACCTCTGAATAACCAATGTGGCCTTAGCAAATATTAGAGCCGATGAGGGAGCTTGGACATGTGTGGGGTCTCAGTAAATTCAACAATCATCACACCTAATGTGTGCTGTTTGACTCTTCAACCTTGCTGATTGAAGTGGGTGTTATAGATCACTATAAATATGATAGTCTTCTCTGAAAGACTGAGACTGTCGAACAAACTCATCACTACCATATTCAAACTGCAACAAACATGAAATGAAAAATGGAAGCCTACAATGAAGTCTTGGAAGTTCCCATGTGTTCACATGAAGGTGATGCTCATCACAGCACAACAAAAGCAGGTGTGGCATGGAAGATGGTAGGACACCCAACCAGCCCAACTGCTCTACATTTATATCACTGAATTGTAAAGTAAGAGAAGGAACAAATAATGTGAACTGTGCTGGCACTCAGGAACAGAGTGTCAGAAATTGATCCTTGAACAGAAACTTCAAAAAGATGATGAATCTAAGAGGGAGAGAAAAAAATAAATGTGAGTTGCAAATATAAGCTGGGTATAAACCAAGGGAACAGACTTTCTGTGCATATTGAGGAAGGCGAGTATTTCTCTCAGAACGTCCATAACTGTTTCCTCCAGAGGTTGCTGTGTACACTTTCTTACAGTGCCCCTATTGGCTACATTAACAGGCAATGTATTTTAATGGTCAGGTAGGCATAGAGAGCTTAAATGTCTTGCCCAATACAACCCCGTAAGTTAGCAGTAGAGGGCTAAGATTAGCTTTCTCAGCCCTGTAGTTTCAAGGACTTTGATCATTTAATTGAGTCATGCTGCAGCTCTCAGAGAGCCTGGAACTCTCCAGATGACTATGGTTCCTCCAGGTTCAAAGCACATCACCAACTTAATGAGTGATGCTACTCGAATGCAAAGAGCCTATGTGTGTTGTAACTATCCCCAGGGTCCCTGTATAACTAGTGTTAAGTCTTTATTGCTCAGAGATGGAAAGGGGAGATTTGACACAAAAATCAAGTCAGGCAGAGCATTGACTATGTACTTAAAAAAAAGTTCCTAGTGTTTAATATCCAAATGGCTGACTGCATTTGTTTGATCTTTGAGAGAACATTTTAGTATGAAAGCTATGTACATGATATACTGGTGATTCTCATTTAAAACAATGAATCACAGATCAAAAACATGGAGGCATGAGTAGCGTGGTGGAAATCTCCACAAAACACATATATTTTGAAAAACAGCAAATACAACCATTCTTAAAACTGTGACCAGAAGTAACAGTACACCAGCCAGTCTACATCTGGGAGAAGTCAACGTCTCATGGAAAAGGGTAAGGTAAAAAACTGTGACCCAGTGGGATCTGAGCATTCCCCCATCCCAGCTCACCTGAGGGAGGAAAAGAGTTAGAGTGGGGAGGGAGTGGAAGCCCAGGACTGCTAAATACTCAGCCCTAGAAATCTACTGCAGGAACACAGACCCACATTGCACAGTGCTCTGGAGATTAGAGGAGCTGAAAAGCAAAGTCAGAGACTAAGACTGCAAACAGGTTCCCACAACCAGCTGCCCTGAGACAAAAGAAAAACAGGCACTTTAAGGGACCTCTCAACAGTCAGAGGGCTGCTAAAAGGGCAAGAGTTTAGGAAAAGGAACAGTTGGACAAAATCATCCTGGCACTCAGCCCAGCAACTTTCCAGAGCTTCAGGCACCCTATGCCCCTGATTAGCAATGCGGCCCCAAGGCCCCTAACCACAATAAGCAGCCTGCCACTCCTTCCTCCCTGCTGGCACCTGCATACAAATCAGCTGTCCTGCCACTGCTGCAGAACAGTCAGAGGGCAGCTCCGCCTACAGCAACATCACAACTTAATGCAGAGGCTTCTCCCTGCAAGTGGCTAACTGGACCAGAACCCAGAGGCTGCTCCCTGTGCACGGCTCACTGGCACAGACAGCGGAGATGGGCACTGAGACAGAGAGACATGAAGGGGCTTTGTTATTGCAACACAACCCATGCCACTAGCCTGTGACCCCTGCCATCTCCCTGGGCCATCCTGAGGGCCACCCCTCCCACGGCAGTTTAGGGGATTAACCGTGAGGCCGATCCCTGTGTATGGCTAACTGGCACAAACAGCAGAGACAGGCATGGTGATGGGCAAGCAGGAAGGGACCTTGTCCTCCCAGCTGACACCCACACCACTCACCAGCACTCCCATTGCTCCAGAGGTATGAAAAGGCAGAAGAACCTTGTTCAAACCAAAATCCCTCAAACACCAGAAAGAGAGCTCAGTGAGACCAAAATCACCAATTTTCCTGAAAAAGAATTTAAAATAAAAGTCATAAGCATGCTAATGGAGCTACAGAAAAATACTCAAGAGCTAAGGAATGAATTCAGGAGGGAGATAACTGAAATGAAACAAACAATGGAGGGATTTAAAAGCAGATTAAGTGAGGTAGAGGAGGCAGTGAATGGAATAGAAATCAGAGAACAGGAATACAGAGAAGTTGAAGCACAGAGATAAAAAAGGATCTCTAGGAATGAAAGAATACTAAGAGAACTGTGTGACCAATCCAAATGGAACAATATTCACATTATAGTTGTAACAGAAGAAGAAGAAAAGAGAAAAAAGGATAGAAAGTGTCTTTGAAAAAATAATTGCTGAAAACTTCCCCAATCTTGGGAAGGAAATAGTCTATCAGGCCATGGAAGTCCACAAACCGCACAACACAAGGAACCCAAGGAGGACGACACCAAGACATATAATAATTAAAATGGCAAAGACCAAGGAAAAGGGCAGAGTGTTAAAAGCAGCCAGAGAGAGAGAAAAGAGATCACATACAAAGGAAAACCCATCAGGCTATAATCAGACTTCTCAGCAGAAACCTTACAGGCCAGAAGGGAATGGTATGATATATTCAATGCAGTGAAACAGACAGGCCTTGAACCAAGAATACTCTACCCAGCAAGATTATCATTTAAATTTGAAAGAGCAATTAAACAGTTCCCAGACAAGCAAAAGTTGAGGGAATCTGCCTCCCACAAACCATCTCTACAGTGTATTTTAAAGGGGCTGCTCTAGATGGAAGCATGCTTAAGGCTAAAAAGGTATCACCAGAGAAAATAAAACCACAGCAAAGGAAGTAGACCAACTAAATACTAACCAAATGTAAAATTAAATCAGCTACCAAAGAAGTCAACCAAGAGTACAGAATATGACACCTAACATATACAGAGTGGAGGAGAAAGAAAAAGAAGGGAGAGAAAAAAGAATGATCAGATTGTGCTTACAATAGCAAAATAAGTGAGTTAAGGTAGACTGCTAGATAGTAAAGAAGCTGCCTTTGGACCTTTGGTAACCACGAATCCAAAGCTTGCAATGGCAATAAGTACTTATCTATTGACAATCACCCTAAATGTAAACAGACTGAATGCACCAATCAAAAGACAGTGTTACAGAATGGATAAAAAAGCAAGACCCAAAGATGGCGGTGTGAGAGGTGAGATGGAGAATTCCTCCCTAAACCACAAATAGTATGAAAATATTGTTAATTGCTACTACTAACCCTAAAACAGCAAAAAGAAAGAAGGCTGAACCAGACTGCATGCAGACCTCATGAACAGAGCAGACCTCACGAACACAGGGTAATGTATGAAAGTCTTTATCAGGCGGAACCCAAGCCCTCCCCACCCCAGTTCACCAGTGGGAGGAAGAGAAACAAAGCGGTGGAGGGGGTGGAAGCCTAGGACTGCTGAACACTCAGCCCTGGAGGTCTGATTTTGGAGCAGAAACCTAAACTGTGTGCTGCTCTGGATGTTGGGGAGCTCAGACAGGTGGAGAGCTTGAGAGACAGATTGCGGCCATTTGTGGAGGAGGGGATCCACACACAGTCACTCTGGGACAAAGGAAAGGCAGGCGGTTTGAGAGGCTTCCTAGCAGTGAGAGGGCTGCTGAAGGAGTGGGGTTTGCACGTAGCTTGCTGCACAGGGGAGGGGAGAGCTGGACAAGGTTGCCTGGGTGTGCTCTGCCCAGCTGGTTGGAAACTTTGAGGACCTTCAGGTGCCTTATCCCCCTGGCTGCCTACTCAGCTCCAAAGTGCCCCACTGGGACACACAGCCTGTTGTGCCTTCCTCCTGGCCTACCGGCACTGGTTCACAAACTGGGAATCACTGTGCTGGTGTCAGGCTAATCAAAAGAAGGCTCGACTTACAACAGCTATAGAAATAAAGCACAGAGGCTTACACCTGTGTGCCTGGCCCACTGGCTCTGACACCAGAGACAGGCACCACAGATAGGAATCAGGAAACATCTTTCCTCCCCCCAGGCAACAGCTCCACTCCCCCAAGACCCCCAGCCTCACTCTAGGGGGTGAGCAGCTCCAGAGACTGGAGCTCTGGGCACTAGTGGGCACCACACAGAATTATGAAATGTAAAAAGAATATGGTTCAGACCAAAATCTCACAAACCCCAGAGAAAAGGCCCAATGAAACTGAACTCACCAATCTGCCTGTAAGAGAGTTCAAAATAAAAATCATAAACATGCTTATGGAGGTACAGAAAAATATTCAAGAACTCAGGAGTGAATTTCGGTTGGAGATTCAATCATTAAGAAATTCCATATCTGAAATGAAACATACAATAGAGGGATTTAAAAGCAGATTAGATGTAGTAGAAGAGATGGTAAATGGAATAGAAATTAGAAAAGAGGAATACAAAGAAGCTGAGGCACAAAGAGAAAAAAAAATCTCTAAGAATGAAAGAATACTGAGAGAACTGTGTCACCAATCCAAATGGAAAAATATTTGCATTATAAGGGTACCAGAAGAAAAAGAGAAAGAAAAAGGTATAGAAAGTGTCACTGAGGAGGAAATTACTGAAAACTTCCCCAGTCTGGTACACAGTACCTAGAGGTGCACATATCTCCCAACACAAGGGACCCAAGAAATACAACATCAAGACATATAATAATTAAAATGACAAATATAAAGGATAAAGACAGACTTTTAAAAGCAGGTAAAGAGAAAAAAGGATCACATACAGAGGAAAACTGATCAGGCTAGCATCAGATTTCTCAACAGAAACCTTACAGGCCAGAAGGGAGTGGCATGATATATTTAATGCAATGATGCAGAAGGGTGTTGAACAAAGAATACTATATCTGGCAAGGCTATCATTTAAATTTGAAGGAGGGATTAAACAATTTTCAGATGAGAGAATTTACCTCTAACAAACCACCTCTATGGTGCATTTTGGAGGGACTTCTATAGATGGAAGTGTTCCTAAGGCTAAATAGATGTCAACCAAGGGATAGACAAAGAGCACAGAATATGATTCATAACATACAAAGAATGGAGGAGGAAGAAAAAGGAGGAAAAAAGAAAAGAAGAATCTTCAGGTTGTGTCTGTAATAGCATACAAAGTAAGTTAAATTAGAATGTTAGATAGACAGGGAAAAACCCTTGAACCGTTAGTAACCACAAATCTAAAGCCTGCAATGGCAATAAGTACATACCTGTCAATAACCACCCTAAATGTAAATGGTCTGAATGCACCAATCAAAAGACATAGAGTCACTGAGTGGATTAAAAAACAAGACCTGTCTATATGCTGCCTACAAGAGACTCACTTCAAACCCAAAGACATACACAGACTGAAAGTAAGGGGATGGAAAAAGATATTTCATGTAACTAATAAGGAGAAAAGAGCAGGTGTTGCAGTACTTGTATCAGACAAAATAGATTAGATTTCAAAACAAAGAAAGTCACAAGAGACAAAGAAGCACATTACAAAATGATAAAGAGGTCAGTCCAACAAGAGGATATAACTATTATAAATATTTATGCACCCAACACAGGATCACCTACATATGTGAAACAAATACTAACAGAATTAGAGGGGGAAATAGAATGCAATGCTTTCATTTTAGGAGAGTTCAACACACTATTCACTCCAAAGGACAGATCAACAAGACAGAAAATAAGTAGAGGGACAGAGGCACTGAACAAAGTATTAGAACAGATGGACCTAATGGACATCTACAGAACACTCCATCAAAAAGCAACAGGATACACATTCTTTTCAAGTGCACATGGAACATTTTCCAGAAAAGATCACATACTAGGGCACAAAAAGAGCCTCAGCAAATTCAAAAGGATTGAAATTGTACCAACCAGCTCTTCAGACCACAAAGGTATGAAACTAGAAATAAATTACACAAAGAAAATGAAAAGGCCCACAAACACATGTAGGCTTAATAACATGCTCCTAAATAGTCAGTGGATCAATGATCAAATAAAAACAGAGATCAAGCAATATATGGAGATAAATGACAACAATAATTCAACACAAAAATCTGTGGGATGCAGCAAAGGCTGTGCTAAGAGGGAAATATATTGCAATACAGGTGTACCTCAGGAAAGAAGAACAATATCAAATGAAGAGTCTAAACTCAAAATTAATGAAACTAGAAAAGGAAGAACAAATGAGGCCTAAAGTCAACAGAAGGAGGGACATAATAAAGATTAAAGCAGAAATAAATAAAATTGAGACAAATAAAACAACAGAAAGAAACAATGAAAGCAAGAACTGGCTCTTTGAGAAAATAAACAAAATGGACAAACTCCTAGCCAGACTAATCAAGAAAAAAAGAGAGTCTACACACATAAACAGAATCAGAAATGAGAAAGGAAATATCACCACAGACACCAAAGAAATACAAAGAATTATGAGAGAATACTATGAAAAAATACATGGTAACAAACTGCATAACCTAGAAGAAATGGATAACTTTCTAGAAAAATACAACCTTCCAAAGCTGACCCAGGAAGAAACAGAAAATCTGAATAGGCCAATTACCAGCAAGGAAATTGAATTGGCAATCAAAAAACTACCTAAGAACAAAACTCCTGGACCAGATAGTTTCACTACTGACTTTTATCAAACATTTAGTGAAGATCTAGTACCCATCCTCCTTAACGTTTTCCAAAAAGTAGAAGGGAATACACCGAAACTCATAATATGAGGCCAACATCACTTTAATACCAAAACCAGGCAAAGACACCACAAAAAAAGAAAATTATAGACCAATATCCCTGATGAACATTGATGCAAAAATACTCAATAAAATATTAGCAAACCAAATTAAAAAATACATAAAAAATATCATCCATCATGATCAAGTGGGATTCATCCCAGGGATGCAGGGATGTTACAACATTTGAAAATCCATCAACATCATCTACTATATCAACAAAAAGAAGAACAAAAACCACACGATCATCTCCATAGGTGCTGAAAAAGCATTCGACAAAATTCAACATCCATTCATGATAAAAACTCCCAACAAAATGGGTATAGAGGGCAAGTACCTCAACATAATAAAAGCCATGTATGACAAACCCACAGCCAACATTATACCTAACAGCGAGAAGCTGAAAGCTTTTCCTTTAAGACCAGTAACAAGACAAGGATGCCCACTATCCCCACTTTTATTCAACATGGTTCTGGAGGTCCTATCCATGGCAATCAGACAACACAAAGAAATAAAAGGCATCCAGATTGGGAGGGAAGAAGTCAAACTGTCCCTGTTTGAAGATGACATGATATTGTAAATAAAAAGCCCTAAAGAATCCACTCCAAAACTACTAGATCTAATATCTGAATTCAGCTAAGTTGCGGGATACAAAAGTAATTACAGAAATCTGTTGCATTCGTTTATACTAACGATGAACTAGCAGAAAGAGAAATCAGGAAAACATTTCCATTCACAATTGCATCAAAAAGAATAAAATACCTAGAAATAAACTTAACCAAGGATGTGAAAAACCTATACACTAAAAACTACAGGAAATTCTTAAAAGAAGTTAAAGAGGACAGTACTAAATGGAAATTCATTCCATGCTCTTGGCTAGGAAGAATTAATATTGTCAAAATAGCCATCCTGCCTAAAGCAATATAGAGATTCAATGCAATCCTTATCAAAATACCTACAGCATTCTTCAATGAACTAGAGCAAATAGTTCTAAAATTCATATGGAACCATAAAAGACCCCAAATAGCCAAAGGAATCCTGAGAAGGAAGAAAAGTACAGGGGAAATTACATTACCTGACTTCAAGCTCTACTACAAAGCCACAGTAATCAAGACAATTTGGTACTGGCACAAGAAAAGACCCATAGACCAGTAGAACCGACTAGAGTGCCCAGATATAAACCCAAGCATATATGGTCAATTAATATACAATAAAGGAGCCATGGATATATAATGGGGATATGACAGTTTCTTCAGCAGCTGGTGTTGGCAAAATTGGACAGCTGCATGTAAGGGAATGAAACTGGATTACTGTCTAACCCCATACACAAAAGTAAACTCAAAATGGATCAAAGACATGAATGTAAGGCATGAAACCATAAAACTTTTACAAAAAAATACAGGCAAAAATCTCTTGGACATAAACATGAGCAACTTTTTCATGAACATATCTCCCTGGGCAAGGGAAACAAAAGAAAAAATGAGCAAGTGGGAGCATATCAAAGTAAAAAGCTTCTGTACAGCAAAGGACACCATCAGTAGAACAAAAGGGATCCTAAAGTATGAGAGAATGTATTAATAAATGACATATCCAATAATGGGTTGACATCCAAAATATATAAAGAACTCATGTGCCTCAACACCCAAAAAGCAAATAACCCAATTAAGAAATGGGTAGAGGCTATGAACAGATACTTCTCCAATGAAGACATTCAGATGGCCAACAGGTACATGAAAAGATGCTCCATATCGCTAATCATCGGAGAAATGCAAATTAAAACCACAATAAGATATCACCTCACACCAGTTAGGATGGCCAACATAGAAAAGACAAACCACACATGATGGTAAGAATGTGGAGAAAGGGAAACCTTCCTACAGTGCTGGTCAGAATGTAAATTAGTTCAACCATGTGGAAAGCAGTATGCAGGTTCTTCAAAGAGCTAAAAAGAGAAATACCATTTGACCCAGGAATTCCACTCCTAGGAATTTACCCTAAGAATACAGGATTCCAGATTCAAAAAGACACGTGAACCCCTATGTTTATTGCAGTACTATTTATGACAGCCAAGGAATGGAAGCAACCTAAGTGTCCATCAGTAGATGAATGGATAAAGACGATGTGGTACATATACACAATGGAATATTATTCAGCCACGAGAAGAAAACAAATCCTACCATTTGCAACAACATGGATGGATCTAGAGGGTATCATGCTCAGTGAAATAGTCCAGGTGGAGAAAGACAAGTACCAAATGATTTCACTCATCTGTGGAGTGTAACAAGAAAGTTAAAACAGAAAGAACAAAACAGCATCAGACTCACAGAACCCAAGTATGGTCTAACAGTAACCAAAGGGAAAGGGACTGGGGAGGATGGATTGGAAGGGAGAGATAAGGGGATTAAGGGGTATTGTGAGTAGCACACATAATGTAGGTGGGCATGGGGAAGGAAGTATAGCACAGAGAAGACAAGTTGTGACTCTATTGCATCTTACTATGCTGATAGACAGTGACTGTAATGGGGTATATGGTGGTGATTTGATATTGGGGAGGATCTAGTAACCACAGTGTTGCTCATATGATTGTATATCAGTGATACCTTAATTTTAAAAACCCAGAAAACAAAGAACAAAAAACAATGAGTCACAGTTGTCATCTCTTAGAAAACACAGATCCATTTAACACATTCTTCTGTCTTCTATACTTCTTAAAAACTGATAATTACGTCTAGAGGCTTTATCAGATTAAATTTCCAATGTCATAAGTGATCAGAGATAAAATATAAAATCAAGAAGTATAAACTCTAACTTCTTTTTCAAACTGTCTGTATTATTATGCACATTGGATATTTTTCTTTTAAAAAGTGCCTGTTTTCTACCTCTGTCTACTAAAAGTGAGCCAAACCCAGGAGCAATGAGCTCTTCCAGTCTTTATCCCTGAGTGCTTATATTGTGATCTCTACGTATTATTTCCTCTAAGGCTCTTTGGAGAAGTGATTGCTTCAGATCTGGTCCAGGAAATAGGCAAGATAATCCTGGAATATCTTATCATATCAGAAAAGAAGAATCTATTTCAGACCACTGAGTTTGTGTCAAAGGTATTAGGATCCAATCTGAAGAGCCCCCCTACTCGTCAAAGATGGGAGAGTTTGATTTTCAGAAAGAACAATAACTTCAAAGAAATTATGCATATCAAATATCTTATTATTCATGAGTTCAAAATGATACTGAATAGAAAAACCATCACTGGTCACTGTTGTCTGATGCTAAGGAACAAATTCACGGCTCTAAAACTGGAAAAGAATTTAACATTCGTCTTATTTTTCCTCTATGAACTGTACTGAAGGGTAATCATATAGCTCACAAAGAAGTTTTCCCTTATAGTACTCCAGCTAACAAATGGAGGATTCATATAATAATATTATTTCTCAGCCCCTCATAAAATAATGGATGAAGGCATCGATCATTAATGGATGTTAGACCATTCAATGGAAAACTGGTGGGAAACTCTAAAACAAAGAAAAAACTGACAAGATCTGACTCTAAAATAAATTTTTACATCACAGAAGGAAAGGTAATTAGACATTATTTGTCTCCTGATGGACATAGACAACTATGAGTTATTCTTGCCAAAAAATGGGAATTTAATCTGATAAAGCCTCTAGACCTAATTGTCAGTTTTTAAGAAATGTAGAAGACAGAAGAACGTGTTAAATGACATCATGAAGTTACAATCAGCAAAATTTACAGGAAAAAGACATGATTTTTTTATCTCTTCAAGAAATATATTGCAAAGGGAAATAGAGGAAATTTATGGTTCAAAGAGTTATATCAGCCAGATGCAATGTGCACCTACTGATCTACCATAAAGACATAAAAGTCAACCATAAATATATTTTGAGGTCCTCTCGGAAATTTGAATAAAGGTTAAATATTTTATGATATTAACAAACTATTACTAATTTTTCAGGTATGCTGTGAATAATTTTTAAGAGTCCTTAATTTTGAAAAATATTATATAAAATATTTTAGATGAAATGATATGTTGTCAAGGATTTTCTTGAAAATAATCTAGTTTGGGAGGTAAGGATTAAAGAGGTATTTGCAGAACAAGATTGGCCATGAGTTAATAATAACTAAAACTCAGTGATACATGCATGAATGTTTATTATACTGTTCCCTACTTTTGCATATATTTAATAATTTTATAACAAAATGGTAAAAATTTAAAAAGGTCTAAAAACCAACATTATTTAAATGCTTAACTTTTGTTTTTATATTTTATTTCTATATTAACAGAAGTTAAAAGACACAATTCTGCTGATGTTTCTGTCACATTGTCACGTCATTTTATATATTCCAAATATTATGAAGGAAAATTTGATTAACACCTTTCTGGCCCCTTTAATGATTAGACAACAGAACCGATGTCTCAGTGACTCTTATAAAGCCACAAATGAGACAATTAAGGAAAAAATAGGTTGGTGTTACCTTCGATTTGCAAACAACTTTTACAGGAGTGGTGCCTTAAGAATACCTTGCTTTGAGGACAACACTTGGTGAATATAAAATGATGAAAGAACTATCCTTCGCTTCCTCCAGAGGGGGTGGGAAGGAATAGTGTAGCATTTTATAGAAAATGCCATAAAATCAATGACTTTTGCAGTGTGGCAGAGGAGAGAGAATTTTTAGGTCTTTCTCAACCTGAACGATTCTCTCATCCTGCTCCCCTAACAGAAGACAGTGATCTGCAGATATCTTCCCACTACCTCAATGTGAGGAGAGAGAAAGAAAGAAGGCCCAGTATTGGAAAGGCATAAGGTGAAAACTTTGAGGGTCCTGGTCCTGCCAGGCCAGAGTGGCTGGAGCACAGAGAACAAAGCCGGGAGGAGCAGGAGAGGAGCCTGGCATAAGTGGTAGGAGTCAAATCTTATGGAAACCATGGCCTGCTGGGAGAGGTCTGGATTCTGTCTCACGTGCAATAAGAAGCCACTGCTGGGATTTTAAGCCAGCAAGTGCAGTGACCAGACTTTCTTGTTAAAAACTCATCCTCACAGCACTAAGGACAAGGGACAGGAGTGAGCAAGCATGGAAATTATGGCAGTAATGTAATATCCTCACTAGACATAATGGCAGCTGATAGAGGTCATGGAAATGGAGGCAAGTAGGCAGATACAGATATTTTGGAGGTGGAATTAACAGGGATTGTTGATATCTTGGTTATGGCAGATCAGAGAGAAAGATTTCAAGGATGGCTCCCAGATTTGGTGGCATGTTTGCCAGAAGGAGGGATGTGCAATTGACTAGAGGAAGAGCACAAGAAAAGAGGCAGGAGATCAAGAGTAAATTACATACATATTAAGTTTGTGGTGCTGCTTAGATATCCAAGTGACATGCACATGATGCTGTGGAATAGAAGTTGGGATGTGGGTCTACAGTAAAGAGCCATTATCATCAGAGTGGAGGGTAATGGCTTACAATGCTGATCAGAGCAGGAAGTACCAAGACTGGGTGGAATAATAGGGAAAAAAGCAACTGGAGTTAGAAGCCCATTGAGTTGACAAGATCCATCATATGGGTGGTCTTAGGTTGTGGCCACCTAAGACCAGCTCCAGCCACACTAGGGTATAGATTGCCCTGCTCTTCGGTTTTTCCATGAGAAGGTTCTGCACATGAGAAGCCTTCTCAGCTTTCTGAGGAAGTTTCCTACCATGGAGTCGTCCTTCCGCCATCCTGGAGGCACTGTTCCTGACCCTTCAAGACAAGGATGGTCCAGAGAGAGACTAGGATTGGAGTAGAGCTTAGTAAGGTCTTTGGATAGTCTTCAGGAAACAAACAAATCTTTTGTCTTTGTTAAGGGAGACTTTTATCCACCATTACTGTGAAAAGTAGAACATAATCTAATGCACCATCCAGTAAATCTAAAACGTGCTGGAAATCATAAACATATTGAGGTAAGGGAATGCTGGGACCTCTTCAGAACAGCTAGTGCTTTCTTTATGCACAGATGTAGCCCAGATACTCTACTGTGAAACTGTCACACTTTCAGATAAATATTAGGTTAGGGTTCAATGCTGCAAGCATGATCAGAGTCTCATAGAATGTCAGAATGAGAAAAGTAGTCCAAGTAAACATCTGTTTCTAATCTTTTTAGTATTTCAAAACTCTTTGAATTCATGATGGACACTGGATCCTCACACATGAAAAATAAAAATCACATTAGGAACAATTCATACACAATTTTAATAAGTTTGAAGAATCCCTGATATACACAGATCCATTTAGGGGTCAGTGGATTTCTGACCGAGATTCTTGGGTTCAGGAAGTCATGTAAGATGTGCTTTAACAAACCCTGGAAGATAAGTGAAGCAGTCTGAGGATAACCGGCACCCCCATGCGTATCTTCCAGGATGTCCCGGCAATGGAATAGATCATATGAAGTCTGTTCATATGGAGCTGTTTCAGGAACTCACAAATCATCAGTGGAGGATGATCATCACGGATAGGCCCAGTTAAAGATAGTTTGGAAAGAAGCAAATTTATCCTCTTTTTCCTTTACGAAAAACCTCAAGGTCCCTTGAAGCAAGAAGCAAGAGGGAAAAGACCTCCCTGGTACTGATGCACTTTGCTTAAGAGGCCATGGGCATCAGCTATGTATAACGAGGAGCCCAGTGGGCAGAGATTCACGCTTCAGCTTGGAGTAAATTCTGTCGCTCCCCATAGGACATCTCTCGATCTGAGAACAATCTGTCCTAAGTGATGCCTTTGCCAGGAACCCATGGCCCGGAGGCAGCAGGGACCTAGGAAAGGTTGTCCGCAAAGTTCAGAGTCAAGAGGCTTGAGTGATTTCCTGTCATTGGTAATGTGCTGGGCTTGGCAATCAGAAGGACAGTCTTGAGCATCCAGAGATGAACCAAATACAAAACACAAGTCCGAGTGCAGCAGAAGTATGCAATGCAGAAGAAGGGAGGTTTTATTGAGATGTGGCAGGAGAAGCCATTAAAGGCCCACACCTGCTTTATGAAACAGAAGACCAGAATTTTATCTCCTTCCCACCAGTAGATACCAGGAAACCTGGGATCTTATGCCAAAAGGAGGAGAGTGGCCTCTGTAAGGATTAATCATGAAATCCTTTCACAGGCAGTGCCAGTGAAGTGGAAACGGCCTTTGGGGGTGCAGCCGTCTCAAGCTCTCCCACTGATGTTCCAGGTAAACCTGCTTTATGTCTCTTCCCACGCATTTGCTATGGAAAAGGTATTCTAGAAAGCCTCAAGTCATTTACAGATATTGTGCCAAGGTCCTTTAAGGACCACACAGAGTCACAGCCTGCATCATGGGATGCTCACAAAGGGTGTGCTTGCTTTCCTTTAGGAGAGACCACCCACGATTAAAATGCAGAACAGGGGCACTTTCATGAACTTGAAGTGAGCTAGTTAATTTTTAAAAATAGTTCATATTGCCTTCAATAAGTGAGGAAATGGAAACTGAGGCCAGAGTGGACATGGGATTCTATGCTCACTTCCTCAGGTAATGTGGAGTTGGACTTTGAGTGGTGTCTCTAGTAAGGGTGAGAAGGTATCACACAACATCACCTCCACAGCTGATGCAGAAAGCTCCCGCTCAGCTCTGTTTTGTTAGTGGAGTGAATTCGGAGCTTCTTTCTTACACCAAATCCTTTAGGTTAAATATATACTGAAAACTGTCCTTCCTCCTCTTGGCTCGGGAGATCAGGAAGGCACCCCTGCGGAATCCATTCAGGACTTTGGAGACAGGACAGTAGCAAAAATAAGGTGATAGCAGAGGGGACATGAGGCAGTACAAGTTTTTGATATGGATGGAAAAAGAGGTTTTCCTATAGAAAAAGCAAACACTGTTTTATTTTACTGCTCTATTGAGACCCCTTCCTGAGAAAGCCAGCCAGGTCTGTGATTCTTGAACTGGGTAGTTCCTGTGAGCAAGCAGTGGAATGTGCTCTCCAGGGCCTGGAGGAGAAGGCGGGAAGAAGAGGGTGCTGCCAGGACACAGGCTGTGTCATTTAGGTTCACCGAGGGAGCGATTTTACAGCACACACCTGCACATTACCACGTGATGGCTTCCGCAAATGCTGTGCAATAGGAAGATGTGCAGGGACACCAGTTCCCCAGCATCCCCTTCTTAGGAGTGCTTCCAGGCAGAACATTGCCTCACTCTGAGGAAGGAGTCCCACACATGGGAACTTGGCCCACAGAGTATTTATGATACATCTGAAGGGCTGGAGACATTTAGGGGCAAGACAGATTGAGCCCATGAGGCTGAGGAAAAGGCATGAGTTATCTGCTGATCAGGGATACCCCACTCCCCTACAAGTCTGTGAGTTAGGGACAGTTCAAGGCCTTCCTTTCAGCAGTTTAGGAAGGAAGGGACAGGAAGAGCTGCTGGTGCCACTTTGTAGTATCACCAGGCCCTCTATGAAGGAGAGAAAACAGAGGGTGTTTTCAGTCTCTTAAACAAGACAAGTGTCAGTACTTCTTCCTCCAGGCTTGTAGAAAGCTCATTGCTTGCTCCACACATTTAGTGCAACTTTGAGTGTCTACTGCGTACCAGGCCCTGTGTCAGGGACAGGGGCAACACAAAGCCACATGAAACATTCCCAGGGGCCATGGGAAGTCCTGTGGTAGTAGTTAACCTGCCCTTAGGCAGGGCTCCCTCTTCTCAATAGCCTTTGGTTTTTTATAGCACTGCCATTTGAACTTCAAGAAACCTACTGCTGAAAGGTCAGGGAGGCAGGGGCCTCTCTTGTACTCTGTGGTCTGGTACCCGTTCCATCGGAAGCATTACAGTGAGAAGCCTCCATGCCTGAGACCAAGGCACACTTGCCACAAATATTCTGATCATTTGCTTCAAAGGGCAGATGACCTTCAACCTTTGGGGAATCCACAGATGGGGAAGCTTGCAGGGGCCCGGTGTGCTTGCCTGCCTGGAGGCCTTCCCCTCTTGCTGCCTCAGTGTCCCTGTAACTAGCTAGTCCCCCACCCTGCTCCAGGGCCTTTCTCCCTTTCCCTGACTACACTGGCAGGCACCCTGTTACCATCTCACAAGACCTGATTTCTCAGACCTCTTGCCAGCCAGTCAGTTGTGAATAGGACCTGCTGAGTAGGAGAAGGAGGGTTGATAAAAGTTATGGAATTGCTGATTTCTTCAGAAGTCCTCCAAAGTTCTCTTTGATTTCTTGAGAGGATTTCAGTGAATACAGACATTTATTGTAAGCATTTAATAAAAAGTTTATTTTGCTGATCAATGTGTCATCTTATGATCTCATTTTTCCCAGGGACACAAGGTAAGGAAATGACCAGAAAATGAGAGAAAATGGAGAATGCCAGAATTTACTACCTTCACCTCATAAGAGTTTATCTAGTTCCTACAATATTTTGAAGCCCTTGTGGGGACTACACACCTTTTAAGAAATGCATGACATGGGGTCACTGATCTCTAATCATTATTTTTATTAATTTGTTAAATGCTTTTTAAAAATTAATATACTAATATCAGATAAGTTTAGCAAGTAAGATGGGAAATAATCCATTAAATTCTATCCTGACAGGCTGTCAGTTCCCAGCTAACCACAAAGCCTGACAATCTTTGCACTGTTGCATGTTCTATAAAATCTTTCTCTGCATCTCTGAATGTTTTATCTAGAGATACCACAGGTTATGTTTGATTTTGCAACCATTTACTGTTTATTAGATATTATTATAGATTATACTATAAAAGTTTCCTATGTTGTTTCATAGTTATTTTTTATTTTTAACTTCATTTATCCTCATATGTACACTTACATGTAATTTTGCTTTAATGGGACAATATCACACATGCTGGGTGTTTTGTACAGCTTACTTTTCTCCTTTCTCCTCTTCCTCCTTCTTGCCTTGTCAAACTGCTGACCTCACAACTGGCCTAAAAATTAGCTTTCTTACCAATGCAATGTAAATTCTTCCTTACTTTCCTCCAGGCTCAGAAAATATAATCATACACACACATGCACACACACATGCACACACAGAGAGACCTTTGGCTTTGTTTTACAAAAATGAGATCATAGAATGCAGATTTCTTGGCATCTTTCTTTTCTTGCCCAATAATAACTCTAATTCATTCTTTCTGATGGCTTTCTAAAATTCCATAGAGTGGATATATCATAAATTATTCATCGATATCTCTATTAATAGTCATAAAAATGTTTACAATTTTAAGATCTACCAACAACACCTTGTATAGACATTCCTTACATCTAGCCTTATGATATTGATATTTATTTATTTCTATGGGAAATATTCCCATGAGTGGGATTACAATTTATTTTACTTTTTAATAGATACTGCCAGAATTCTTTCCCAAGAAGGCTATAAATATTCACATTTCCACCAGCAAATGGGAGATTGTGCTCTTCTCTCCATGCCTTCCTGGCATTATGGTTGTAAATCATATATCATTGTTAAGTTGCATATTTTCCCCATACTAGTGAATTTGAATGTCCTTTCATGTGTGTGTGTGTGTGTGTGTGTGTGTGTGTGTGTGTATAGCAAACATTTGGAGTTGCTTTCTTGTGACTTGATATTTATACCCTTTGCCCACTTTTCTACTGGGTTGTAGGTCTTTTTGACGTCAAATTGTAAAAGCTGTTTGTAGGATATAATTTTTATTTTCATTTTTTATTGAAGTATAGTTGATACAGTTTTACAGAAGTAAGTTGATATTGGTTTATTTTGATGCCAGATTTCAAATATAATTTCTGTTTGTCTGTTTTGTCTTTCCTAAAGAGAAAAGAGGGGCTGGAAATGAAGTTAGTAATTGATCATGCTAAATGAGGAAGCCTCCATAAATCCCAATAGCATGAGGTTCAGAGACCTTCTGGGTTGTCAAACATACCCACACCAGGAAGATGATGCACCTAACTCCACAGGGCCAGAAGCTCTGCCCACAGGACCCCTCCAGACCTCACTTTATGTGCCTGTTCATCTGGCTGTTCATCTGTAGCCTTTAGCATATCCTTTGATAAGCTGGTAAATGCTGTTTCTCTGAGCTGTGTGAGCCGCTCCAGCAAATAATCTAATCCAAGTGGGAAGAAGTCAAGGGAACCTCCGGTTTGCAGCCTAGATGGACGAAGTCGCGGGTGACCTGGGGACCTGCAACTTGGGGTTGACAGTATTGTGGGTGGTCTTGTGCCCCTGGGCCCTTGACCTGCAGGGTCTGACCCTATCGCCATGTAGATAGTGCCAGAATTGAGTTTAATTGTAGGACACCCAGCTGGTGTCACAGAATTGCTTGATGTGGGGGAAAAAAGCACATATTTGGTGACCAGAAGTGTCAGAGTGTTCTGTGTGAAAACAAAGGAGAAAGGACACAGGTGGGAACTGTAGGTGTTTCCAACACACTGGCAAATGCAGTTTTATCACAAACAGCCATGTGTTTTTACTAAGAAAGAAAAGGAGAATGGTCATTGGGGAATAAACATTCTCTATCATAGGATTCTAATTGGAACTGCACTAACCATGAAGTATAAAAATTGGAAAGATACACATTTTATGAAATTAAATTTTCTAATTCATAAAGTTTATGCTTTCTCATCTCTCTGCATTTATCTTTTCTCCTCCAATATGATTTTATAATTTTCTTTATTTTAGGACCTCTGCCTTTCACATTAAGTTTATTCCTGGCTCTTGAAACTTTTTTGGAAATGTAAACAAAATTAATTTTTTAGTATTTTCATTTGCAGGTTTGTTTTAATTGCTAATAAGGAAAAGCTATTGAATTTTGTATGTTTATCATGTATTCCAGCCAACTTACCAAGTTTTTTTTTCATTAGGCAACATTTTAAAGAGAATCTTCTGGGCTTTCTAGGTATAAAAGTACATTGTCAGTGAAAATATATGCTATTATTACTTGTTTTCCAATGTTCTTGTGAATTACTTTATCATATTGTGTTACTGCATTAACTAGAACATACAACATATTGGTTTATAATACAGATAGCAGGAATTCATGATATTCAAGATTTTGACTGAAATGATTTTGTTTCACCATGTAGAATATTTTCTGTTGGTTTTTCAAATCATCATCAAGTGGTTACAATTTATTCTTAATGAAGTCATAGTTTTTACTAAGAATGACTTTGGGTTTTCTAAATGCCTCTGAAAGACTTATTGATATGGTCATAATTTTTCTCATGATTTATTGATGTTCTGAGTTACACTGATACATTTGGAAATACCAAAGAAGCTTTGCAATACATGAATAAACCCAAATTGGCAATAGTGTATTAATCTTTGAAGCCATGGAGAATATTAAATTATATTTGCAATTTAAAAAGATTTATTTGCTCCTTTAGTCGTACATAATATTGGTTTAAATTTTTTAAAATATTGGTTGATGCTTTTAAAGGTAATCACTTTACCAGAATTCAGTGTTAAAATTATGCTGGCTTCATAACTTTAGTCATGGGACCCTTTCCATCTTTTTATATGGTTCAGAGTTGACAGTTTAAAGAAAAATGGTATCATCCAGACTTTAAAGAGTAAATGAAGCTTAGCTGGGAAACCAGCTAGACATGGAACTTTTTGTAATGAAAACTCTTTACATTCCTTTCCGAACCTTCTATGGTAATTACTCTGTGTACATTCTCTGTTTCACTTTGGGTCAGTTTTGACAGTTTATGGCTTGTTAGGAAGTTAACTATTTCCTCTAGATTTTCAAATTTATTTTCCAGAGGTTATTTAAGGTATTATATTTTAGTTATTTTTAATTTCTTCTATATCTATGGTTATGCTTCCTTTTTATCCTTGATTATGCATTTTTCTTTTTTATTTCAACTTTTACTTTTAATTTTTTAATCATATTTAAACCAATAAGCAGTTTGTCTATTATACTGATATTTTCACAAAACTAGCCTTGGACTTATTTATCCTTTCTCCTATTGTTTGTTTTGCTTCTTTATTATTATTTCACTTTTATCTTACTAATTTCCTATCCATATTTTCTTTTGGTTTACTCTATTGTTGTTTCTCTAATTTTCTATGATACAGACTAAGTTTCTTTATTTTTAATCTTTGTCTCTTAATAAAAACATTTAAGTTTCTAAATTTTTCTCTCAGTAAAACTTATGCTAACTTTCAGTTTTCATTGCCTCTTTGTTCCAGGGTTTGTCTAAGGTTATATTTCTTAATTTCTAAGTATAATTTTATCACTTCCTATTACTTATTCTAACTTCACTGGATGGTAATGAGAAACATGACCTTTAGAATCTCTCTTTTTTTTGCTCCATCCAACTTAGAAAATAATTTTTATTACCTATGTATTCATAAGTTCCTTTATGTTTTTGATTTTTGATACCTATGACTGATTTTGGAAGTTGTATTAAGATTGCCCACTAATATTACCTTTTTATATAATTCTTCTTCTACTCTGATTGGATTTGCTTCATATATTTAGCCACTATTACTTTGTACACAGAGTTTTGTGAGTTGTGTTTGTCTAGGTTGTCTAGATAGGATTAAATATGGAGGGAAGATGCAGTGGGAACTGGGGAGTCTGGAAGAGGCATCAGACCCTGAGCAAAGGAGAGAGTAAAGAAGGTTGAGTTGAAGTGTTCCAGATTGCCCTGAAGTCTCATGAGAAGTTCAGCAAGCCTGCCAGGAAGTCCTGACCCAAAGCTGCCTGTCGGAGGAGGCTTGTGTCTTCTGGTAAAGGGCTTGCCCTGCTTCCCTGTTCTCTGGGGCATTGCTGAGGAATGGCCTCTGGGACACCCGGCCTCACCCAGGTCGGTGCTGGATTCTGGAAGGCAACAGCTGCTGGTCATGGTCCCTCATGCTCCCTGTAGCTGGAGGTCTGCGAGATGGATTCTGATGACAATCGCTTTTATGCCCCTTCTTCAAAAAGAAACACATTCCACTTTAATTAACTGAGTGTTTTAGCATTTTCCAAACCTACAAGATCTTAATTTCTTTTTTCCTTTATAACCCCAGGAGCATGCTCTGGGAAATGCCCTTCTGGTTCTATGTCCTCTCGCATTGTCTTTGACCTTGTTGAAATATTTTACCAATGATATCCATGAAGACAGACAAAGTATTTACTTCATGTTTGTAGCTGATAAAGAACAAAATGGGAAACAAATCAAATAGATGTACTGAAGTTCTTCCTCCTGTGTGCCAATTCAGTTCTAAAGGCATTTTTAAAAGACATTGGCTCACAAATCCAAAGTGAGAGAGCCTGTTATAAGTTTAAAATCTCTGGATATATTCCTGCCAAGATTGGGCATGTATAATGAGGCATACATCTTTCCGAGCTGATATACATTCCGTGGGTATCTGAAGATTTGAGACAGTCAATCTCCATCCCAACTGCCCCACCCCACGATCTTCAAAAGTGCTAGTGTTAACTGCTTAGATGCCATATAACTCTGCATACATCTGTCACTTCTCACTTTGATTTTGTGCAGATTTAAATGACTGTAAACCCACTCAGCCATTCATGGCTTATGACAGAAGTTTCCTTGGCAGTAATGCTACCTTGTTCTCCCTTTAAGTTCTCTAACTCTTAGCTTCAGACACCTTAGTCTAATGAATTTAGGCCTAAAAAGTGAGCTTAGTAGGCTAGTAACACTTGATACGAAGGTTGATCTTTCAGCTACTGAGAAGTCTCTTTTCCTCATCTGGCCTGTCATTGTTGACTGCAGAGGCCCAGATCTTTTCATTCATTGGTGATTTGCTTTTATCCTTGAGAATAATTCCTCCTGTCAAATGATTCATTGCAGGGGCATATGCTGTAACCTGTCATTTCCTCACCACTTTCAATTTTAAAAAGTCATTTCCTCTGTTTTTCTTGTAATTGTAAGTCTCTGATATGAACACTTTCAATATTTTCTCAGTGATACTTTTCAAATATTATGGGTAGTATATTCAAACAGCTCAAAAATAACGACAATGGCTGAGTCTGAAAAGAGTCTGCAGAATCACTCTGATGTACATCTGAAACTAATAGGATATTTTACATCAGTTGTACTTCCAAAAAAGTCTTTGAACAAATTAAAAAAAAATGAGTGTTCAGATCACTGATGTCATCTGTTGGTGGCTGTGGGACCTAAAACAATTTGTTCTGGAAAAAAACTTACCTTGTGTTTACTGAAGTTCATTGGTTGAAAACTTGTAAGAAGAGCTATATTAATCTATATGGCTAAAAGGATTATAGATGCCACATTTGCTGCCTGGTCCTTCTGGGAGAGGAATCCTGTACATACAAATAGGGGGAAAATGGCAGCTCTGGACTTCAGCCAACAAACCAATTCACCCTTAAAATCTTTAAACCAACTTCAATCTGCTAGCACAGTCTCACTGATGATCTGGGTTTTATTTCTAACCTGATTCGTGTAGCTTTAGTCTTTCCCCAAAGGTACCAACTCTCCACTGATAATCTGGCATTGATACAAGCAATTTCTGGCTTCATTCTTGGGTATAAACAGTACATTCTAACTTGGTGATGACATTTTACCTGAGGTCCTGGATCTCCTTTTACTAAAAGGCTAGTTTTTCTAATTTCATTAAAAGATGATAAACTTAACCTGGGCACCGGGTTCTTCTAGAACATGCATTTAGTTGGATGATTCTTAGATTCCTCCTCGAGTATCTGGTGGGACTCCCCCAGATACTTCTTAGCATGTGCATAGTGGTTCAAATCTCTTATAGAAGAAATTTAATTAACCTCTAGTCTCCATATATCTGATCCACAGGGCTGTGGCATTCCTTCTTTTCCCACCGTGAGATCATTTGACCCCCACTTACTGGTGTAAGTCCACCTCAGTCTGTATGATGAATCTTTATTCAAGGCAGCAGAAAAATAAGAAATAATTTCCACAATATTCCCATATTTGGGGGCTCAGCATCTCTCCCCTCAATGCATTCCTGTGACCTTGTGTGTCTGTTCTGAGATCCAGGCTCCAGTCCTATTTCTGTAACTCCATTTATGCCTTGTGCCACTTCTGTAAATAACTCTGTAAAGAGATTATATAAAATAATGTCAAGAGTACCTGATCAGATCATAGGAAACAAGAATAAAGTGAAAAGACAACTAAGGAGTTAATATCCAGAATACATTTGTACAACATAACAACAAACATGCAAACAACCCAATAAGAAAATGGGCAAAGGTCGTGGGTAAACATTTCTCTAAAGAAAATAAACAAATGGTCAATAAGCACATGAAATGAGCATTACTAATTATTGGGGAAATGCAAATCAAAACCACAATGAGATACTCTCTCACCCCTATTAGGATGGGTATTATCAAAAACAGAAAATAACAAGTGTTAGGATATAGAGAAATTAGATCCCTTGCACACTGTTGGTGGGAATGTGAAATGGTGCAGCTACTATGTAAAACAGTATGGCAGTTCCTTAAAAAATTAAAAATAGAATTTCCATATGATCCAGAATTCCACTTCTGCATATATACCTAAGAGAACTGAAAGCAGAGTCTCAAAAATGTGTTTGTACATTCATGTTCATAGCAACATTATTCACAGTAACCAAAAGGTAGAAGCAACTCAAGTGTCCATTGACAGATGAATGGATAAACAACATGTGGTATATACATATGAAAAATATACATATTTTTCAGCCTTAAAATGGAAGGAAATTCTGATATATGCTATTGCATGGACGAACTCTGAAGACATGTTAAATGAAATAAGCAATCACATGAAGAAAAATACTGTATGAGTCCACTTATATGAAGTACATAGAGTAGTTGAATTCATAGAGACAGCAAGTGGAATAGTGGTTTCCAGGTACTGGGGGAAGGAGGGAATGAGGAGTTGTTTAATTGTTATAGAGTTTCAGTTTTGCAAGGTAGATGGAGCTCTGGAGATGGGTTGTACAGCAATGTGAATATACTTAACACAGCTGAACTGTACACTTAAACATGCTTAAGATGAGAAATTTTATGTTATGTACATTTTACTACAATTAGAAAAAAGTACTTGGTCGGATCAAAAGATATCCTGGCTTTGATCTTATTGTACATATACTTAACTCCTTCAGAACATAATTGCCTCACTGTATGATGAGAAGACTAATTTATTCCAAATTATATCCCAGGAACATTGAGTTAAATGCAATAGTCCATGGAAAATTACTTTGTAAACAATATAGGATTATTTTACTGTAACTCTTAAAGTGTAAAGAATTGGAAATGTTTATATTGTCTCTAAGAAGCCAACGAATGAAGAATTTGAAAGAAATGTATAAAGTTAAAACATCCTAGAGACCTAAAGGATGACATGGACATGAATTTCAAGTCAACACATTTCACTGAAGACTTACATACTTTAGGCAAATTCTAGATACAAGTCAGAAAAATAGTCCCTATCTTTATGGAACACATTGAAATTAAAGAGAAAAGCCAAACCTCCATCAAGCCCTGCATTGAGGAAGAGACACAGGGAGCTGAGACAGAGAAGAGACATCCTGAGCCAAGCAGGCTTCTCGGAGGAAAAGATATCAGATTGAGGGTTGCATGTTGAGGAAAATTTTGCCAGACCAAGAGGAAGAGAAATGCGTTCCAGAACAAAGGAACAACTTGTGAAAAGCTAGGAGAGTGAGAGAAAGTCTGAACTCAAAGTGTTTGAACTCAAAGAAATTCTTCCAAGGAGTTTGGGAGAGGAAAAGCTAAGCATTAACAGAAACCAGGTCACACCAGACTCTAAGTCATATTAAGGCATTAACATTTAATCCAAAGTGCAATAAGATGCCATCAGAGTTTTAAGTAGGTAGCAATATCATCAGATTTTCATTTTATGAGTATCTCTGGGGTAGTAGGGAAGAAAAGTATGGGTGGGCAGCCCAGACATAGAAAGGTTATACAATAATTTAAGCATAAGATGATGGAAAGAAGACAACACAGATACTCAAGTTAAATTTTGGAAGAAGAATTGACAGGACATAGGGTTTTATTGGAAGTTGTGGAGGAAGGAGACAGGAGAGACATGTTGGCTTGGGTAAGTGTAAAGATGGTAGTATCACTTCTGGAGGAAAGGAATGCACAGTGATGTGTTCAGTGTTGGATATGTTGTGTGTGAAATATCTGAGTAGTGTGCAAATGGGATGTCTGGGTCAGTTGAATGCCCAGGTTTAAGATGGGGATAGAAATTAGAGCCAGAGATATATATGTGGGCGCCATTAACATATAGAGGGTGCTGGAAGCCATGGGTATATAAAAACAACATGTAGAAGTATAGATGACATAGGACGATGAGAAAAAGAGGATATGTTACATGGAAACTATATGATAGGAATAAAAGATATATAAGCATTCATAAGTGATAACAAAATATGTGTTAAAGAATGAATAAGTAGTGGAAATAATGTGAAAGGGAAGGACATGTTTTCTTAAACAGGTGCATTTAATTGTTTGCATTTTTGGTTAGGAGAAAATGCCATATGTCCAATGTAAAATAGGAAATTAAGGGGGAATAAAAGGTACAGTAAATGGAAAAGTGTTTTAAAACATGGCAGAAATACATTCTAATATAAATAAAGTATTTAGAGTAAATATAAATGAATTTCAAAGATTCATAAAAATTGACTCTGGATTTTAAAAAATGAAGAACCTAATATACTGTTAGCAATAGACAAACTGGAAATAAATCAAATATTTGAAACAAAATGTATTTTCCGTATGGCTTCTCACTTCTATAGCACTTACTATGTGCCAGACACTGTTCTAAGCATTTTACAACTATTAATTCAATTAATTCTTATAACAACATTATGTGGTAGTACTATCAGTATCTCCTTTTAATGGGAGAGGAAATTGAAGCGTAGAGCTTAAACAAGCCAGTATCAAACAACTAGGATTTCAACCCAGGTGGTAGCTAAAATTGAGAAAAATATACAAATACGAATTAAAAGAAAGCAGGTGCTCAAATTTTAACATCTGACAAATCAGAATTCAAGACAAAAAATATCACAGTGGTCAAAAAGACACATCAGATACAGGTGAAAGAAAAAAATTGTATTTGGTGGCTTTTAATATACCTATTTCAAACTAACAGATCAAACAAAGAAAAATAAACAAGTATATAAAAATATGTTTAAATATCACTTTCTCAGAGAGGTCTTCCTGACCCATCCTTTATGAATTCACTCTTGTCACATTGGCCTAAATTCTTTAGCACCATCATTCTGCTTGATTTTTTCCCAAAGTATTTATCACTACTACATGTGTGTACTATGTAATATGTTCTTACCATTCACTTATTATTAGCTCCACTAGAGCATAAGTTCCACGGAAGGCAGGGATTTTGTTTTGTTTACCGTTGTATCTCTTATGATTAGAACATCATCTAGCAAACGGGTATTGAATAAATATTCATTGAAAAAATTACCAAATTAATCTAAACAATACAATCAATAAGATTGAAGTACTTTCTATATAGCTTACTACATGAACAGATCCACACACAACAGATTTAGATTATGGGCTGTCTTCTGAGTGAAAATGGAATAGTCACAAAAATTGACCTGTACTAAGCCACAATGGAAGTGTCAATTCCAGAAAAAAATATCGTAAGACAATGTTGTCTAAAAATAATGTAATAACAATAGTAATAGTAAGTAATGTAAAAATAATTGTTAAATAAACAAAAGAATATCTAAAAATCTAAGTAAATACTAAAAATCATACTAAGTAATAAACTTAGCAATTAAATAGCTTATCTAAACAACTACAAAGGAACTGAATATAATATAAAACAAATTAGCAGCCAATTAATAAGTAATAAAGCACAGTACAAACAAAATTAACTAAATGAAAAGGAGCTAATAAATGAACCTAAATGACTTAGCTAATAAGTAAACTAAATACCTCCACTAAATTATACAAACTAAATAGAATACAACCAAGACTCCTGAGATAAAGATTATCACAAGAAATGCTGTATTTTCTAAACCTGAATAACTTTGTTCTTACTTGTCAAAGTAAGGGGACATAATAAAAGCACACCTAGAGAGAAATTTGTAGTTTTAGTACATCTATCAGAAAAAAAGAAGTAATGAAAGCTAATGACCCCAACGTTCAACTCAGAAATTTCAAAAAAGGACACCAGAACAAAGAGTTGAAAAAAGAAAATATTAAAGATGAAGGCAGAAAATAATTCAATTTTGCTTCTGTTTAGGGAGAGGTTTAATATTATTTGAAAATAAATAATAATAAATTCAAATGTGTATTGCAAAACTTAGAGCAACTTTTAAAAAGTAAAATAAAAAGTCAATAATGGACAAATCATAATAGAATCATAACATACTCTATTAATCCAAAAAAGGCAAGAAAAACTTTAAAAATAACGAAGAGAAAGATGGGACAGATGGACAACAACCTACCTATATGAACATTTTGGTGTCTTCTAATGGAAAATTTGGCTTTCTGCTGTATCATGTGATAGTAACCCCATCTATGCACAGACCCACCCCACACATGCAGAGCTTGCTTTATCTCTTCAGTTCTCTCTTAAATACAAAAGACAAATGAGGATCACTAGACGTTTGAGAGAAATCTTTACCGTGAAAGATGGAGATAAAAATAGAACAGAAAATAATACTCAAAGAGAAATAATCTTTAAAATGTACATAATATTCAGTTCTCAAAGAAAACAGAGGAGATACTATAACTATTAAGCAAGAAAGGATGTTCTCAGGTTCCAAGAGGAGGACCAAGCTTTTGAAAAATAAAATTATGTTAACAGAGATTTTAAAAAATTAACAGGAAGTTTAAAAAAGAAAGAAAAGAATTCTCTCAGAGAGTAGAACTTGATGCAAAACAGGGGAGAAAAAAGATAAGTAAAACAGTGGCTTCATCCAGGAGATCTAGTATCTGAAAGGGAAAACATAAGAAGTGGAGAAGGGAGAATCATAGAAATAAATACAGGTTCTCAAACAGAAGCATCTGAGCTTCTAGACCAAAAAGTGACTATACAGAGTAATCAATAAAATTTAAAAGGGCTACTCCACAACATACCAGTGTAAAAAGAGATACTAAAATCTTCCAAAACAACAAAACATCAAATTCAGGTCACATATAAATTACTGAGAATCAGAATGGCATAGATTTCTCAAAAAGAACAAAGGAAACTCAAAGACAATTGAGTAATATCTTCAAAATTCTAAGAGAAAATATTTTCTAATCTATAATTCTATACCCAGTGAAGCCATCAATCAAGTGAATAGAATAAAAATATTTTTCAATATTTAAGCTCTCAAAAGTGACATCTCCATTTACTCCCCTTACTGCTCAAGGAACTAATATTTATTTCCACCAAATTGAAAGAGTAACCAAAGCAAGAAGTAGATTTGTCATTTAGGAATCAGGAATCCAACACAGGAGAAGGGCAAAGGGAAGCCACAGCATGACTGGTAAGTTCCAGGCCTACAGCACAACCAGGGGAGGCTGGGGCTAGGAGACAACTCTAGGGATATGTTGTCAATGACAATAGTAAGAAAAATGTAACAAATAAAAGTTAAAAAGAGGACAAAAAGATTATTTGATGATTTGAATGCCTTGAGAGGAAATTTAAATTTCTATGGGAAATTTGGGGAAATGATTTAGTATAATATAGAAAAATGAGCCAAAAAGTAAATAAATTTAATGAATTTCATATATTTCAAGAAAGTAAATGAAATAACATTGTTTTATATGATTCAGTTCTAAATGATAATGATGTAATCTTACATAATATGAATGTAAATGTTTAATACTGATTTGTACAAAGTAACCATATTAAATGGGTGCAGGGACAGTAGCATGTGTGTGAGTGTGTGTGTGTGTGTGTGTGTGTGTGTGTGTGTGTGTGTGTGTGTGTTCTGGGGGCCTAGGAGAGAACCAAATCCCAATTTCATCTTTTATAAAGGGAAGGGAAGAGACAATGTCCATGTTTGAAAAATGAAAAACTTTTTAGAGGATGCTATTTTGAAATGGCAAGTTATAAACCAGAAGAAACAGCTGAGAGAGTTAAAAGTGATCCCATCTGGGGAATAGAAATTAGAAAAGAGAGAAGTGGGTTGAGGGGACTGTTCTTTTATTATAAGCCCTACAGCCCTCCCCGACTTGCTAAATTGTTTCTGGGTTACTTTGATAAAAAATTAAAATTTAATTACAATTAGATGAAACTGTGGGTTTGCTAATAATGAGTCATAGTTATAATACTAAAAGAGCTATCAAAAAAATGATTCCAACTTGTAGAATGAAGAAAATAAAATTAGCTTTAGCAGTGAATTAATACATGACATATTCTGGGAGAGTGATAAACTAGGTTTTAAGAAAGAAGGGGTAAGCAAAGCTGCAGTGTCCCCCACCCACAAAGCAGGCTACCCAGTCATTGTGTATACCCTATTTTCCATTGAAATATTGGCAGAGGAAATATTGATTTACCACTATTTTATAAGGTGATAAATTGGCAGAGGTTGTAGACTAATGAGTATACAGAATATAGGTCTGAAACTGGAAAATTTCCACCTGGATTTGAAGGGAACTGTTGTAGCTGAATAAGATAATTATTCATTCAATAAAAACATGAGTATCTAGGTGTAAAGCGTAGTGCTAGACTTTGGGAGGGGAGGTGCTCATAAAGAGGAATGGATTGCAGGCTTAAGAAATTTAACAATCTACTGGGGATGATATAAGCATATGGAAATTAAAAAAGAGAATATGTCACAGCCAGTATATCACATGATTTAAGTGGGGTCTCAAGAGCAGCTTAGTTTGACCAGATACTCTCAGATGTTTTGAATGCAGAGGGCATGTATGCAGTGGTACATTTTTATATTTCTAAGTATGTAGATCTCAAGGGAAAGAGAATGAGAAGGAATGAAGATACATTCTATGACATCCGACTGAACTTTTCTTAACCATTTGCATTGAATGAAGGCAAGAGAAAGTCAACTCTGAAAAAAAAAGAAGAGGAAGAGAAATTGAGAAAAAGAGAGAGAAAACACTAAGAACATTGAGACCACAAGTGGCTAAACGAGTGGTGACAACCCCCAGAGCCAGTTTTAGGAAACAAGTGAGTGAAGGAGGCTGACCCACACGCCTTGTGTATTTTGATATTTATTCCCACAAAGCGTGGCCAAGCAATGTGACATAAATTCAGTCCCACCACATGGACTGCTGCAGGGTGGCCCGTCCATATCTTGAACTTTTCATGTACTGACTTTTTGCTTAAAATAAACAGCCTGTAAGTGTGTGCTGGCCATTTTGACTTCAGTATTTTTGTTACAATAGATTTTTTATCTGAATTTTAATTAAGAATTGAGCTATATTTGGAAAAATCCTTTTCAAGTTTGACCTGATATTCTCAAATATTTTTTCTTAAGTAAAGATGCTAAATGTGGCTTTCAGCAAAGCGGAGAAGATGGTAAAGTTCAAAGATAAAAAAGAAAAGATAATAAAAGATGAAGATGACAAAATTTTAAAAAGAAGAAAATGTAACCACACAATGGGGTGGGGAGAAAGTAATATTGGAAGGTCCTGAGAACTGGATAGAATATCTGTCTGCCCAGAGGTGTTCTGGTTTGGGGTTGAAAGAGATTACCATGCTGAGAGAGGGTCGCAGAATGTGGCTCCAGGAATGTAAGATTTGCTGAAAACACCAGGACATTTCAAACATAGGTACTAGGTTGGAAAAGGATATCTTACAATTATTTTTTTACTAAAGACCGCATTTGTAAACAGTAATAAAAGCAGGGTATGTGGAAACTTCAAGAAAGAAATGCAGATAACTTCAAAACTCTAAATATCTTTGAACCTATGTCTTTTAAGGACAACTGAAATCACAGGGCTATTGCAAGGCAGGGCCACAGTGGCCATCAGTTCATTCGAATTCAGAAATGAATTAAGAAAAGCAATGAGCATTTTAGTAAGGACAAACAAAACAGCAGTGGTCTGAGTAAGAAAAGCTGTATTGGGGAAGTGCTTCCTGTTACTGGTCTTTTCTGTTTTTCTGTTATAGGCCTTTCTCTGTGGTATATAGAATCTAGGAACAGAGCTAGATGGTCGTTTGAGTCAATTAAAAAATCCTGCCATACTAAAAGGGACTAAGTCCCCATTATCCATTGGGTAGGGCTGCTATTCATCTGATCTGCACTACTGTTTTGTTATTACATTTAGAGCTCTGATGGTTTAACGAGCATCTGTTCAGTTCTGCAGGCTCTTTGTTGAAGCAGCTGTGTGAGCATTGGATGCGATGCTAGGCTGGACCAGCAGCTTCCACTTTAGCCCCAGAGCCCCCAAAATCAGGCACCAGACTGGGGCACAAGGGGTACCATGCAGTGCCTAACAGAACCATCTCTGATGAGCTGATAATAAGATCATTTCTCAGTTTTCCCTTGTCCAACTTGTTCTGCTTCTAGAGAGAGTTGCTGGCTCACTGTACACCACACACACACACACACACACACACACACACACACACACACACACACACACACACACACACACAAAATAGGGGAAAGCCCTGTGGAGCATTTAACCAAACGACCAACTAACGCAGTTTAGGCAGGTCAGCGATGACTCACGCTCTGGAGCTCACTTCATCCCGTCAGGAAAATCCATACTGTTTCCCCAAATCCTCTGAAGTAAATTGCAAAGGTTTAGAAAGTCTAAAAATAAATGCTTCCCCTGTGCAGAGTTGTCACTAGGAGCAAATTCCCACCTTGATTTTCCCAGCTAGTAATATTTTCTAAATATATGCTGCCCTGTGCCATCTCTACAGAAGCTGCTGTTAAACCTTGATTTGTGTTTAATGAAGAAACTGGGTCACAAAAGGTCAAGCAATGTCTCCAAGGTCACACAGTAAGGAAAGGGGCTGGAATTCCCACCCAGGTCCATCTGCCTCCACCCAGACTTCTTCAAGCAACGTTTCCCAGTGATTTTCGTGAGCATCATCCCAGGGTTCTCTGAATTATTAGAGCGCTTATTGCCTGTGCCACCCAGTTCAGCTGCCCACAGTCCGCCAGCTATGATTTTTGTCTCTTGTTTTACTTTAGTTACTGCATCCTTTGCAGGGGGGTCAGTGAGGGCAGACTCTGAGGACTGAACCAGAGCTTAATTTAAGTTAGATGCAGTTGAGACTCAGAGACTTCAAGAAGGGACTAGTTGTTACCAAAGGCAAGAGGTTGGGGAGGGCGGTGGGGAGGAACGGAGAAGGGGCACTATAATTAGCACTCACAGTACAGGTAGGTCATGGGTAAGGCAGTACAGCATGGAGAAGACAAGTAGGACTCGATAATATGGGTGAAAGTTGAAAACACAAAGGTGCTCACGTGAAATCTTCATAAGATTGTTTATCAATGATACCTTAATTTAAAAAGAAAGAAAGAAAAGAAACAAGAGATACAGACAGGTTAAGTAAATTGTCATAAACTCTAAGTGGCAGGGCCTGGTTCTAAGCCCTGGTGGTCTGACTTCAGACCCATGCTCTGTTCACTGTGCTCTGCACTGTGAACTTTGCCAAATCAGTGCTTATTAAAATAGACTTAGAAATGTGAAAAAAAAAAGTTAGATGTAATTGTCTAGCCGAGGCATTAACTGGTCCAAACCCACAAAGAAGAAGCAGGCTGGGAACAAGTGACCTAACTAAACCCCTATCCCTCAAAGGCAAGGATGCCTCCTCTTGCCACCATACTTAGCTCTGGCATTCACTGCAGCGCCCAGGTCAGTCCTAAGTAAAGACATGTACAATTAGTGTTTTCCCATTTGATTTTTAAAGTATTATTCTAATTATTCTACTACTTTAAATTCAGATAAATTATTACTCTAATTTCAAATAAATGTATTTTTAAAGTGTTTATCCTATTCCTCATGATGCCATGCCTGTGGGTTTCTCAAGGAGTTATATTTCAGAATGATCACTGTGGTCACACCGTGGTTCATTTCTTTAGGAGCAGACAAGATGTGAGAATGTCGGTAGGGCTCAGTGCTGGTCTGCAGTGCTGGACACGTGATCACCAGGTATGCAACTGGTTCCGGGAGTACAGATGTCAGGAGACCTGGTTAGTAGATACCTCTCTTCAGCTCTTAGGACTCTGGTGGGGAGAATGGCCCAGAAAAAGACACTGGTTTCAGTTGAATTATGCAACCTTTGTCCTCAGTACTGGCAGTTCTATTTCCTTTTAGATGTCAATGGAAGCTTTCCTCCTTCATAGACTTAGAAATGTGAAAAAAAAATGAGGATCTGCCAATAATTCTTTCAACAGGACACCATGCTGATGGCTCTTTAATTCTCTTATCATGTTCTACTCCCGCTTTCATCATTCAGAGCAGATCTGTGAGGCATTGGGCCCTCTATAGGTCTTTCATTGATTTTTTTATGCTCTAGAACTGTCAGATGACACCCTGATTGAAGGACAACATCAATAGTGACAATTAGTTACAGACTTCTGACAATAAATGTCCTAAATCTCTGATGGCCCTACTTTATCACCCTTTTCAGGATTCCCCAGGGTGCCACCAAGCAACCCTTTAGCCTCATCCAGCCTGCTGCTGTTCTGCCCCATAAATCCATCCCCCAAAGGGTCATGGCTTTTCTGTGTAAGAGATTAGATTTTTGGAAGGACACGAGATATCCTCATTAGTTGTGCACCTCCATAACTGATTCTTTCCTCTCTTCCTGGCTGGTGGGTACTCCCTTTGGCTTGCAGTAGTGTTTTCATTCTCCACATGCATTTATTCCTCTTCATACAAAGTTTGTTCTTCCAGGAGATGGGACACTAAATTTTGAATTAGGGAAATTTGGCTTTGAGTGCCAGCATGCCACTTATCAGCTAGTAAACCTGGCCAAGTGACTTCCTATCTCTGTGTTGATTTCCTTATCTATAAAATAAAGATCAAAAATATATTCCTAAGAATGTATTAGGGTCAATGATGTAACATGCCTTTAAAAGTTATAAAATGATATACAAATGGAACAGACCACTGTCTTTGTCATGCCTTGTCTTCCACAGATCCTCAGCAGCAGCAAAGTGTACATGAGCATCTGGGGTTCAACTCTGTGTGCGGCGCTAAGAGTGTGAATACATCTCTACTTTTCTTGTCTTCACTTTCATTTGAATGACTTCAAATGTTAATTTTATCTTCTCCAAGTATATTGAAAGCTATCTCAAATCTATAGATTGTGGGTCCTAAATTATTTAACTAACAAATAATTAACAGAATAAACAAAATTCATTAATAGTGGTATCAGGCGTAATCCCTGCTCATAAGTGGTATGTATCATAATGGGAGGGCATGACAATACTTAGACATCTAACACAGGGACATTGTTGAGGCCTCAGATGACAGGAGAGAAGGTAGGGGTCATAGGTGGAGATGTGAGTGATCCCCTGGGACAGGGAGGTGGGGAAGGTTTTGGAGAGCAGGCAGAGCTCACGTAAGCTGTGAAGCCAATGAAGAAGAGAGAGGAGAGCCTTTGTGGCCAGGGAAGGAGGGAGCAAAGGTGCACACACAGAAAGAGGGAAGGGCATGCAGAAGGAAGGAAGGCTGCCTGATTTGGCTGGAGTTGAGAAAAGAAAACTGAAGTGCAAGACAGACAGACAAATGACTTTTCAGAGTCCATGGCCATCACCTGATGACATGTACAGGCTGCCACCTCTCATGCAGCAACACTTCCCCATTTGCATGATGTGTCTTGTGCACAATCCGTGGGGCTCGGAGACAAGCTACTTGAGTTGGAGTTTCTGTACTAGCTCTGAAAAAATCACAAAACTTTCCAGAGGCTTATTTGTTTTCTTCAGGAGAGTTCTCAGCATCAGTGTTACCACACATCAGAATGTTGTGAAATGATCTGTGACATTGTGACAGCATCCAAGCTTGGAATACTTTCATTTCACTAGAAACTCTTTGTTCCAGTATTTCTTGAGTGCAAGGAAAAGGGACAGGGTTATGGTTGACAGTGGGGTAACCAGGAGTGTGCACCCTCGTAAGAGAGGGTCACGCAAGTAACAGAACCAATAGGGGGAAGATGTGAGACTGCTGTCTTAGAACCAACAGACATTGTTCTGTGTTTTCTGAGCTCCCCTAATAAAACACACTGATGTGAATAGGGCTGTATCTATGAAGGTTGAAAACCTGAAGATACACAATTGCCCTTGGAGAATATGTGACCTCTACTCACGTAATTACTGTATTCCAAGCCACACAGAACGAGGAAGGAGCAAGAAGCCCTCCTGGGTCTGAGGCAGCCTATTTGGGGCCTAGTGGTCAGTAGGGGCTCACCTTTGATTCCACACGTGGTTTGTTCTATGCCAGGTCTGTGGTTCTGATGTGTGCATGCAGGATTGCCTGAGTTTTCCATTCTCTTCCTCCTCCCAGCCTTCAATGCTGGAGGTTGACCTTCATCTCTGCCCCAAGCCCTCTGCTGGGTCTTCTGCTTCCATTGCCCATTCCTGATAGATCCTGAGAAATGCGTGACATGAACCACATTTCCACTGATGTTTGACATTACTTAAAGGGGGCCACTTCATTATGAGGCACATCAATGATAGGAGAGCCTTTGTGAAGAACCTTTTGCAAATTTATAGCTGTGTAAGCAATTCTGAGTTTTCTTGGAGAGGAGCGAAACTGCATTGCCACTTGCCCTGTGAGGTTCCCCAGATGCCAGCTGGCTCCTCATACCTAGTCCTTTGTGATTGTCTCTCTCACTGCTGGACCTTCTGTGCACCTGTGGGCAGAACCTCAACTCTGGTTCATGCAATTCCAGCCATCTACTCTGTTTCTTGCTCATGGAGTATGATACACAATAGCACATTTTATACGAGAAGAAAGATGAGACCGTTCCCCTGGCAAAATCCTACTGTGAACATTCTTAATTTATAAAAAAGAAAAAAACATTGATTCTTCCTCTTGATTTCATAATAGTTGACAAAATAGGGCGGGGTTCTTCATTTTTCCCCAGATTAACTGAGCTATTATTGACATGAAACATATGTAAGTTTAATGTGTACAATGTGATATTTGATACATGTATATATTGCAAAATGATCACCACAATAATGTCAATTAACACTTCCATTCCTTCCTGTAATTATAATTTTTTGAGTGTGGTGAGAGCATTTAAAATCTACTTTCTTCACCAATTTCAAGTATATAATAGAGTATTATTAACTACAGTCGTCATGCTGTACATTAGGTCCCCAGGACTTAATTCCTTATCTAGCTGGAAGTTTGTACCCTTTGACCAGCATCTCCCCATTTCCCCCACCTGCAACCCCTGAGAACCACCATTCCATTCTCTGGTTCTATGAATTTGGCTTTTTTAGGTTCCACATGTAAGTGAGAAACACAATATTTGTCTTTCTCTGTCTGACTTGTTTCAGCTAACATAATGCCCTTAAAGTCCATCCAAATTGCTGCAAAAGGCAGGAATGGGTTCTTTGAAGATAGGATGTTTTACACAATGCATTAGGTCATGAATTCTGAGCAGGGCCCGAAGGGGACAGACTTAAAAGGAAAGGCACCATTTTTCTCCAGCAGACTCAGGCAGGATGGGATCTGCTCAGTTACTGAAGCAATACTGAGTCACAGAGCAGCTGACCCATTGCCAGCTATCAGCCAGGCCACAGTGGTCAGAAAATGAGTATAACTGTGCAATCTTTGTAGAAGAGAACTTAAAAATTAGAGTTGGTAGCTGAACTGACAGATCTAGGACTGTTATTAAACAGATAAGACTTTCTGCCTGCTGACTGTTTTTGGAGACTTGAACCCAGCAACATGAATGTTTACACCCGAGAAACTGCTGGTCACTATGGACTTAAAATGGACTCCTCTGATTTGATGTTTCTCTCTCTTTCTCTCTGTGTGCCTCATAAAAGATTATACAGTTACATTCATGCACTAAGCAGACAGACAACACTATTTAGTTCTGACTTCATTTGGCCCCTGAAGCAAAAACTATTTACTAATAGGGCTACTTTAGTACATACTGACTCTTCTGTGTGTCATGCCAAGACATAGGTGGCAAAGGACATAGGGTTGGGAGCTTAGCTGAACACAAATGGCCCAGTAGGATAAGAACAGGAGGTCTCTCAGTTCATGAGAAAATAACCATAAAGCTGAAGAAGTACAAAGAGACTTTCTGAATTGTGAAGTATTACCCTGAGACCCCTGCTTCATTCTTCTTACCCTTAAGGCTGACTTTACTTGGTCTCAATCTTTCATCCAATCTATAGCCACTGGGCCTAGGTGAGGGAGTACATAAGGATTCCTGTGGATTCTAATATGGCAATTTGTCATTCAGATTTCTGGCTAGTCCTGTCCCTGTCTTGGTAACCTTCTCCCCCAATGTCTTCTTTTTGCTTCTGTCTATGTCACTTGACTATTTTAAACTCAGCTCAGAACAGAAAAGGATGCCTGAGATAGGATACAGGGATTAAATGTTACCCAGGGCTCACCTCTGTGTGCATATGCCTACCTCTTGAAGCTTGGTATGGCCATATGACATGCTATGGTTAATGGAATACAAGCAGAAATGACGTCACCCCAGTCAACTCTGAAACTTTGTGTGAAGGTGAAGGTCATGAAATGATAGGGCCCTGTCAGTCTGGGTCTCAGCAATCATGCAGAGAGAGGTGCCTGCTAGTCAGCATGTAGTATAGGCATAAACAAACTTCCCTTGCTTTAAAGCCCTGAGAGTTGGGGATTATGCAGTATGATAGCATTATCAACCTGATCCTGACTAATACTCATTCTAAGTAATAAATATGAGAACATTGTTAAATCACCAAAGGCTTCCTTCTCCTACTCCCATATCTCCAAACTTCTTCCCTAATCACAACCATAAATAGTTGAAAAAATTCTGAAAAACCCCGTTGGGAGCAATTCAAACATTACTAGTTCTTTTGCATGTTCCCAGTAGAGATTTGGTGATGTAATGAGCATTAGAGATGACTATTTTGAAGCTGTGGTCCTCCAAGGTGACACAGTTATTAGTGGGTATAAGTGCCTGACCGCATCTCTCCCATATGTCATTCTCATGTGACAAAGCTACTTTGGGGATAGAAAGTGATTTATTTTCTTGAAGTTAGAGAAAACATGTTCCTTTGTGAGTTAGTACTCTTTCTAATTTGCAGCTACAACCTAGACATCTTCCAAAGGTGAAGATGTGAACATAAGGAGGTCATAGGGATTCTATCCATTCAGAAAAGAGGGAAGGAGAACCTTTAGAAAATCAAAAATGTGAGGATGGCAACACTTGTGTTCAACTTTAGGAAGTTCACAGCACTCGTTTACATGGGGCTTGTCATTCACATGCTTGGCTTTCCACTGTCTGTATGGAGCTCCTAGGCCATCACGGGCAAGAGCCAGTTTGGAGAGCCAGGACCAAAGCATAAATAATTTAGCACATGAGTAAGATCCTCAGAGGCCTTTATGTGAGCCTTAGTCCTCCTCAGCTGAGTTTCCAGGGGAGTCTGAAGCTCCTCTCCCTCTTGCTCCCGTAAGAGGAAGTCTGAAGCCTGGGACCCAGCTTGGTGGCACTGGACTCAGACCAAGGTTGATGGCACAGAGCACAGGGGAAAGAGCTCGAGTTCTCCATCTCATTCTGCAAAAGAGGACTAAGGCTTCCCCTCTCCTTTTGAAGTAAGATCAGAATTTACATCAATGTACAAATGAATTATCCAAATATGAAGAGAAGCCACGACTATTGAGCATTTCTGATAGTGGAAGAAGAAATTCAGCAGCTATGGGCATAACTTAGGAAGGTGGGAACTCCGCCGGTGAGAAAAATAGTCATGACCAAAGCTGCCCTGGCTTAGCCAAGAACCTGCTCACAGGCCCAAGACCACCTCCATCAGATTAAGTGTGGTCTATATTCAGTTATTCATTCACTCAAAACTTTAGCACCTACTTGTGTGTGCCAATATTGAATTCAAGGAATTCAAGAAATTCAGTCTTGTGGAATACATAAACAGATGAATAGAAAATTACAGTGTAAAGAGGTAAAAAGAAAATGATGGGCAGACAAGGAAAGAACAGCAATTTTGAGTCATAGGAAATAACAATCCTTTTTATAATTGAAAACATTGAGGCAAAGAATCCAGAGTATTCATAGAATTAATGAGGTTAAATGTATATTCTTTTGCAAATGTGATTTATAGGTATCTTTTTTTCATAGATTATTCCTTATGTATGTATGAAAATACTGATGTAAACAATTTTGAAAGGCAGATGCCAGCACAGGTTTTGAGGTTCCAAGCTGCGCTCTGTTCATACCGGTGACATCACCTCCCTTTAATTCAACACCGTCAACAGTCCCACCCAATGGGGGCATCTGCAACATGCTTCTCAACAGCATGCTGTAGGCTTGTGTGGGGATTAGCAAAAGTGGCATCTGAATTTGGGGATGATGACTGCTATTTGGAATTGGCCACATATCCCCACACCACTGTGGATGGTTCTATCTTTGAGTCCACATTTGTTCTTCAGGAACTAGGTGATTGCCAGCCAGGTGAAGTCCTCTCCTCCCACCTAACAGTGCCAGGAGCACAGCTCTGCCCAGGCACCCAGTGGCTAATCAGTTCGCCAAACACCGGCACTGAGAACCAGAGCCCCACTGGCCCCTTCCAGCCTGGGCCAGGATGCTTGTATTTGCCTCATGGCTCCCTGGCTGCCGGTTGATGTGGCCTGTGTTCCATGGTGGGTTTTCCTGTTTCCTTAGACCAGAGCAGCTGTGATCTGGAAGGTGCTCCAGGAGCCTTGCCCTCTCTTGCGTTTATTCCCTTCCTCAGGTGTGGTGGGGAGTTTCTGTAGCTCTCTTGGACTTTACTGACAAAACACTTTGACCTCATTTCTATTAGCTGGTCCTTAGAGTGCCTCGGGGAGGCATCTCAGTTATTGTCCTTTATGCAACACGAAGTAGCCTTGGTACTCAGAGCTTGACTGTAGGCAGATGACTCTACTAAATGCTAATTGAGGACATGAGAGAGCAAAAGGTTGAATTTTTCCTCTTCAAGGTCCACAAATCTAGTTTGGGATATCAAACATTTACAAATAAAACAGACAAAAATTTTTTTTTAAATTTCAACTCATAAGGAAATTAATGCATAATGTTGTTCTCTGCTGCCACTGCCCTTATCACATGAGGGCATTAGCAGTGTTCTTGCTTCACTGGAATTCTCTGCTTTCACCTCACAAAGGCAAGCTCCATGAAGTTAGGGGCCTTCAGTCTTCAACTTTGCATCCCCAGGGCCTGTCACAGTGCCTGTAATCTGTTAGGTATTCTAGAAGTGTTTATTGAATGCTACATTGTTGAGAGCTAAAGTGGCTGAATCAACTTCTTTACACTGACTGCAGTGGGACAGTAATAGTTTTCACACAGTTACCTAACTATTCAGGAGTCTGTTGCACATTGTTGATAGAATGGAGTACTGTGAATATCATGATGTTAATGTCAGCCAACATTTACTCATTCCCCAGGAAGTACCACCTGAACACTGTTTGGGACAATAGTATGGCAAGGACAGTTCTATTCATCAACCATATGTGTGTGTGTGTGTGTGTGTGTGTGTGTGTGTGTGTGTGTGTGTGTGTGTGTATGTGTACATTTGTATTCACATTCACATGCATAGAGATTTGTATGTGTATATATGCACACATATGAACAGATGTATATGTATTCACGCATACACACATGAATAATGTGATTTGGGGAAATACTGAGACAAGCTGTAATAAAAATATTTTTCCCATGATTCAAATTATACTTTGTGATATAAATTTCATAACTGTATACCAGATAAAAGTTAGTTATTTTCACAAGACTATTGGATAATCTCCATTCTACAGTAGTCTCCTAAGATGACCTGTGTTTTAGTGACATGAGAGGTGGTGAGGGTAAATATGGGCACTACTTTATGCATCTCCGTGTTTGCTATATCTCTTATCTTTCTCTTTCATATCCAAAGGTTAACTTCATGAGCCTTAATTTCAGATTGTCACTGAGTCATATCACACCCCTAACTAATCTCATAAGGAATGTTAAAATATTGTGGTTATAATTTTTTTGTTCTGTTGAGTTTCAGCTTTAAGATATATACAGTATTGGTTTACTGTGGAATTAACCAATTTTGGACAATAAGGTTATGTCTTCTGGGGGGAAAAAATTTCCTATTACTTCCCCCAAGCCCAAGGGTGAATGTGGTGGGTGGTTCTTATGAGGAAGAGAAGGGCTGATATGAAGTGCCAGGAAATGGGTGCTCAGAAGCAGGCATAACCTCCTGGGAAAGAAGAACAGAAATGCAGGGGTTCTACAATGGAATACAAAGTCACGACCCCTTGCCCACATTCCAGAGATCTGATGGCAAGGACTGGCAGAGGTTCTGTAGTTAGAAGGTCCTGGCAGAAGAGGTTTCCAGAGGGCCACCAAGGGTCAGGCTGAGAGGGCTCCGTAAAAGCGCATGAAGTCACCGCCTGCTGCGGCTGCGGGGTGAGAGCTGCCCATGGCCATCGGCTGGGCTTCTGGCAGGAAGTGTGTAGAGTCATCAGGTCACAGGCTTTAGAGGCTGACAGAACCCCAGTCAGTGCAAACTCCAGCTGTGTCAGGCACCAGTTAGGAATTAACCACTCTCAGACTTCTTCCCTAATTTCTAAATGGAGCTATTACTCAACTGCAGAGGTTGTTGAGGGATTTTAAATAACAGAAAAAAGTAGAGTGCTTGCCACAGAGAAGAAAAGTAGTATTACAAGTTATTATTGCAGGAGAGGCAGGTTATCTGAAAATGGCTAGATTCTCACTGTGATCCACTGTGTGGGGCTAGGCCTGGGCCAACCACACAATTTCAGGAGACGTTTTATTCTTATTTACGTTCAAAGTCTCTGGGGAAGGATAACATTGTCAGCCTCATCAGGCACTCGTAGGGCAGTCTGAAAGAACTTTCCCAGGAAGATGGTTTGATTAAGGAAGGGGGATGAGAGGATGAGGGAAATTGGACGTGGAAAGGGTGATGTCCTGGGAGGACTTTTCAGTCACAAGATGTAAAGGGGATCTGAAGCAAAGGGGTGCTGCAATACTCTCCTGCTACCTGGCCTGCCTGCGCTGGTCCACCAGAAGCAGACAGGACTTAGACACAGGATGCACTTTTTCAAAGTCCACCATGTGAATTCCTCGATAGCGTAGTTGAATCCTGTGTTGTCTTCCTTTTTCTGCTACCCAGATGTTGCTCAGAACACTTCAATTCTCCCCAATTTTCTTTCCATGGTGGAATTACAACTGACTAGGTGGGATTAAACCAACCCGATTCTCTGTTAATTTGGGGTTCAAATCTTAAGATACTTGCTTAGAGACTGTAATGAAAAACCTCAAATATGCAAGAGACGGTTATTCCTGAGATAGTTCTGATTTATCTGGAGCCAGAAAACTGAAAACATTTATAAAAGGCAGATTTTCTATGGAAAAGATTTTTTTAATCATCCCTTTACCTGAAAGCCAGATTGTGTTTAGAACATGCAAATTGGAAGCAGATTGAGAAAGTGCTGCTGCGAAAATAGCTTGGGCCTTTTGAAGTTGAGAAAAAGCCACAATATGAACCAATTGATTTGTCTGCTCTTAGGAGGCTTACCTGCCACAAGCTATTATCTTATATTGTAGCAATAAACACTCCTTGCCTACTGAAGAGAGAGGTGTGGAGTTCGATAAACTTCCCAGAGGATATTCACTCGGGCAACATTTCCCAGCATATACATGAAGAGAAAGTAGTTCCCTGAGATGATAATATATTACCCATGCTAACCAAGCTTAGAAAAATACCGAATTAAACAAAATAAACCCAGTTTCGTTTCCTCAGAAAATTTCAGTCTTTTGTATAAACTTAACATATGTACTTAATATTGCTCCATTGTGATTTTTCAAGGTTGAGGAGTCAATTTTTAGCATTTTCTATACTTATTTGACAGCAGAGCCTTTTTCTCTGAAAATAATTTTCACAGAATGTTGAGAAATTTTGCAGAAAAGTCCTTACTCCATCTACTGATGGTTAACACATGGTCAACTATTTAAAATAATAATGTACTTTCTAGCATTTTAGAATCTTTTGCCTTCAATTCTTTGGAAGAGTTGGAAGAAAAATCCATTACTAATTCTAGTAAAATTGACCACTGCTATTGGAACAAATGGGACATAAAATCTGTAAGATTTCTGCATGGAGTATATATATATAAAATATATGTAAAAATGACTCTTGTTTTAGTCTGTGAATGGCATAAGTAGGATCTGGCAATTGTCCACTGAGCAATAATTTTTCTTTGTAGAAGATTGCTGCTTATAGAGACATATGATAGACAACTTGACATCCAAAAGGTGATAATTCCCTTTATATAAATTAACATTCATTTCCACCCAAAAAGAGAAATGCAGTATAAACATTTTTCTGATTCGAAGAGAGGAATGTAGAGCCCTGTAAGCCTCTAAGATCATACTCACTAGGGTGACACTGCTCAAAGATTTAAAGACTCTCAGATCACCATTATACACTGGGAAACAATGAGCTCACGGGCACTAACACACAGCCGCATGTGCCCCCCTCCAGGCTGTGTTAAGATGAGCACAAGGAAACCTAAATTTGCCTGCATTCGTGTAGCATAGCTGAGATTTCAAAGTCAGTACTTCTGATTCTCACTCCACCAGAAGCTAACTTTTTTGCTTATAGATAGCCACGTCACAAAAAGCTAGAAACTTGTTAAAAGTGAGGAAATCAGGGTGTGTTTCTTAATTCCCAAAATTTCTCAATTTTTGGAGCAGAAAGATTACTCTGCTCCAACCCAGTGGTTATTTTACTAGGCGGCTTCTGGGTCCCATGCATAGTGCAAGCTGCTAGAGGGACAAAAAGCAAATAAAAGTTTGTCTCCAAAGAGATCCAAATCTAGAAGTAACTTATATGGAGGAACCTATACTACCTAAGCAGGCATAGATAATGCAGTAGAAGCATAAACAAATTACTGATATAGAGAAGAGAAAGATGGATTCACACACAGAACCTGAGTTTGTCTTTGAAAGTCAGGTAGGATTTTTTTTTTAAGGTATACTACCTTTATTTAAAACAAGTCATCCCTTTATTATCATGTGCATAAGTACAACTTTACAGGAAAAAGAAATGTCTTTTCATCTGCATTTGTGACTCAATCTTTTTTTTTTCAATTTTGGTATCATTAATCTACAATTACATGAGCAACATTATGTTTACTAGGCTCCCCCCATCATCAAGTCCCCCCCACATATCCCATTACAGTCGCTGTCCATCAGTGTAGTAAGATGCTTATAGAATCACTACTTGTCTTCTCTGTGTTGTATAGCCCTCCCCGTGCCCCCCCTACATTATGTCTGCTAATAGTAATGCCCCTTTTCCTCCTTGTCCCTCCCTTCCCACCCATCCTCCCCAGTCCCTTTCCTTTTGGTAACTGTTAGAACATTCTTGGGTTCTGTGAGTCTGCTACTGTTTTGTTCCTTCAGTTTTTTTCATTGTTCTTATACTCCACAGATGAGTGGAGTATCAAATCATTTGATTCTTGTCTTTTTTCACCTGGCTTATTTCACTGAGTATAATACCCTCTAGCTCCATCCATGTTGTTGCAAATGGTAGGATTTGTTTTCTTCTTATGGCTGAATAATACTCCATTGTGTATATGTACCAAATCTTCTTTATCCATTTATCTACTGATGGACACTTAGGTTGCTTCCATTTCTTGGCTCTTGTAAATAGTGCTGTGATAAACATACGGGTGCATATGTCTTTTTCAAACTGGGCTGCTGCATTCTTAGGGTAAATTCCTAGGAGTGGAATTCCAGGGTCAAATGATATTTCTATTTTTAGCTTTTTGAGGAACCTCCATACTGCTTTCCACAATGGTTGAACTAATTTACATTCTCACCAGCAGTGTAGGAGGGTTCCCCTTTCTCCACATCCTCCCCTACATTTGTTGTTGTTTGTCTTTTGGATGCTGACCACCCTTACTGGTGTGAGGTGATATCTTATTGTGATTTTAATTTGCATTTCTCTGATGATTAGTGATGTGGAGCATCTTTTCGTGTGTCTGTTGGCCATCTGAATTTCTTTTTTGGAGAAGTGTCTTCTTTGGAGATCCTGTACCCATTTGTTAATAAGGTTATTTGTTTTTTGTTTGTTGAGGTGCGTGAGCTCTTTATATATTTTGAATGTCAATCCTTTATCTGATATGTCATTTATGAATATATTCTCCCATACTATAGGATGCCTTTTTGTTCTATTGATGATGTCCTTTGCTGTACAGAAGCTTTTCAGCTTGATATAGTCCCGCTTCTTCATTTTTGCTTTTGTTTCCCTTGCCCAGGAGATATGTTCATGAAGAAGTTGCTCATGTTTATGTCCAAGACAGGTAGGATTTATGAAAGAAGACAATGTTGGTTTACCCACTTTCCTGCGGGGCCTAGAGAGTCAGAAAATGAGTGTTCCCTAGGGTAGATAGCAGGACATCACTAATGGCTGACAATACCAGCCTGAGAAACCCAGGCACAGGGGACGCTGGTGTCAATCCCAGGCATCAATAAGTGCAAGTCAGAGCTAGAGAGGAAAGTGACAAACATGAATCAGAACACTGACTCCCACATGACAAACTGCTTGAGACCTGTGACACACATGGGACCAAGCTGAGTGGACACGGAGAGAAAGTAGCCAGCATAACTTGGATGGATGGTGTAGGGCCCCTGGTGCCTGACTTAAGGAACTGGCTGCATTTCTCCCTCTGTCTAAGACACCTTAAAGGCACCACTGGGGAACTGACAGGCAGAAAGCATAACAAACAAAGGTACAGAGGTGAGAAAATGCCAAAGGCATGGAAACAGCTTGTGTATTCAGGAATCAATGACTCACAGACGGGGCTCTGTCCTCCTCTGCTCACTGGATGAAATTGTAGAGCAGAACCCACTTCTGCTGAGGAACTGAGCTTCTCAGAGGTCAGACTTCTGCGACTGTGAGCCAAGCAACACCAAAATGCCGCCTCCCAAATGAGCCTTTGCCAACAGCTGCGGCCTTTGTTGGGTAGTGTGTGACCTTCGCACATGGGTGCTGAGTCATTTCGGAACAGGGAAAGCCATTTTTAAGGCTAAGAAGGATTGGTTCTGAAGACAATGAAGCAGGATCCTCTTTGTGTGCAGGTCCTTGCAGGATTGCTCTAGAGCTCCCCAGGCCTTTTCTGCCCCAGGGGAAAAGATAGGAACAATGCACTTACCCTGAAAATACTACTCACTTTGTAGGAGAACCACTTATCAACAGGTAGTCTGGAAAGAGAGCAGATAAGAATTCAAAAAAGGAGGAATTATAAAAAGGAATTTTAGGCAGAGCCTAAAATTTAGTGTACACAGAGCTCTGGACCCTGGCTCAGAGGTAGGAGAAGCTGGTGGTGGTCAGAGTTCAGCTGCTGCTGCCTTTGAGGCACAGTTGCACTGCTAAGCTGAATTACAGCCCTGAAAGGGGCCCAGGCCTGACGAGGCCACCAGGAGACCTTCTCGCCAACACAGAATTCATAATCAGTGCTGACCCAGGACAGGCAGCCCCTGGGGAGGCCTGGGACATCAGGGCCACAGATTCCTCTTTGTTCAGATGACTTCAGATGACTTTTATGGAGTGTGTGTTTGCAGGATAATGAGATACCATCAGCAGGCCCAGGTTCTGATGACACTCATGGGGAACGGTCATGAAATGGCTGCATCAGACTTCCTAAGGAAGGAAGTCAGGATTAGGGAGAACGTGGGCCCCCAGGGTCAGCACTCAGCTTGCCAGCCAAGAGAAGTGCTCTGTGTCTCTGGTCAGCTTTCCCAAGGGTTTGTATCCTTTTTTAGAAATGTGTTTCAGCCATGTTCCAGCTAAGAGACATTACCATCAAAAAGTCTTGCGAAGAGGCCACCTAGACACTTGGTTTCTTAATAAAAGAAAGCCAGAAAAATCAGCATATTGGTGGGACATCTGGATGTCACTATGAAGTCTTGGAAAAGACAGCCAGCAATGACTAGCCATCCCCTGCAATTAGAGTCACAGCTCTGCCAAGAAACAGCTTTCCTTGCTTGGACGTCTCCTGGTTGGAGCCATTTCCAAGTGGGTAAATTCTTCCTTATGAATGCCTATAGGGCACTCATCAAAAGTGTTTAGTCTGGGGCAAGAGCAGCTGGAGTTCCCATTGGAGTGCTTCAGCAGTGTTCTGAGGAACTCGTAGGGAGGTCTGATAAGACGCTATTGCAGAGCCCCCTCAACTGTTCAGCCCAGTTCTTAGATGCAGTGGAGGCCTTCAAAGCTCTGTTATTGGCACAACTAGGAATCCCTCAGAGGGGCCTGGAAGTCCCATGGAGAGCTTCGTCCACTGGAATGCATGTGTCCAATCCCTTTATTCACCCCCTCGCCACACATTTAGCAAACTCTTGCTGTGTGCCAGGCACTGTTTTGGGTGGTAGGAACTCCAAGATATAGAGAATATAGTCTGTCTTGAAACAGCTTACATCTGTATACTTTAAAAAGAGGGCAAACCCTTAGAATGACGAAGATTTTGCTGATGCAGACGACGGCTGATTTGGAAGATGAGAAATATAGTACTTGTTCATCTGGGACCAGGATAAGCTACATGGTATAGGACCCAGCTTTTTCCTTTTTCAAATCCAGGGGACTGGACGAGGTGACCTATTGCAGACCTTCCAATCTCTCCAGACCCACTTGTGCTCCATGGGGAGGTGGTTGCTGTGGCAGGGCTCTGTCACCCCCCCGGAGGAAATGCCAGCCCCCTGGAGCAACCCTGTACATGTGATGGGAGCTTCATGTCCTCAGCTGTTTGGATGTGACCTGCCCTCTCCTTATATGCTGGATGGAGGAAAAAGACTTAGGCATTCCATCAGGCCTGAGATCCACAAAGGGTGAGCTGCTTAGGAAATTAAAGATTTACCCACTGAGTCCCTTCTTTGTGCCAGAACCCTTCCTTGAGTTTTTGTTAACATCAGAATACTCTTTCAGGGTAGACTTCCTTCTTCTTAAAAGATAAGAAAACAGAGGTCAGAGAAACTAGGCAATCTGTGCAGGGATTGCAGCCAGAAAATAGCGGAGCCTGGGAGGCTCCAGAGCTCAGGAGGGTCTCAAAGCCCGTGGACAGATGAATGAATGAGTTATGGGGGCACGAATAGTCTTTCACTGGGCTGCAGCTGCTGCCAGAGAGTCTAGGAGCACATTTGGTTTGGGTTAGGGAAGAAATCACAGGTGTTAGAATATCAGGTTGGAAAGGTAGATGAAGCTAGGCCTACAGCACCAAGTGGACACTGAGTTTCTATAGGGGGCAGGGGAGAGAGCCACCTCTGTGCTCTGGGAAGGTCATCTGGCCGCCTTGGGTCTGGGGGAGGTGGGCAGCCTGGTATACATTTTCTGAAGCAGGAAAAGAGAGTCTGAGTAAGGGACTGAGTAGTGAAAAGGGAGGAAGCAGTAATGCTGGTTATATCCTAGGAACACTGACAAAACTTGGTGATGGGGAATACAAGGAAGAAAGAGGTCAAATCCAGCCCTGCGATAATTTCTTTAGCTTGTGCATCTCAGTGCTTATGATGAACAAGCACTGTGGCAAACACTTATCTGGCTTTCTCAGTAAGCCCGTGAGGTAGGTTCTGGTGTTACCCATTTTATAGATGAGTGCACTGAGGAACACAGCTCATATGGAATTTCTCAGTGGTGGTAGACGTCTCTTGCTGAATGGCCTGCCCCTCACACTCAACACTTGATAAGCTAAATTCACCATTGCCCCAACCTGCTCCTTCCCTTAGCTTCCCTATTTTAATGAACATCATCACTGTCCTTTCAGTGCCTCAGGGCCAAAGCTTGAAAGAAATGTGTCATGTCTGTTCACTTATTATATGTGCCTCTTAGGAGGCAGGCCCTGTGCTGGCACTGGAATTACAGGTATGAAAGGCGAAGTTCCAGCCCTCAAGGCATTTATGGGGTGCTGGGGGACCAGTATGGGAGAGTGCTGCAGTCCAGCTGCATAGAAGAGAAACTCTTCTGGAAGTTTCCAAAGCAGGAGCTGAGCTCTCTGTGGTTCCTCTCTTACACTGCCTCCCAATTGCAGTGCTGTCACAAAGGTGGTCTTGGCCTTTTCTGCCCACCTGACTCCACCCCTGATTCTAACCCATGAAGCAAATACCACTTCAATTCTCCAAAGAATCCATGTACTTTTACAGTCATGAGCAATCCACTTTCCTCCAAGAGTGTTCTTAGCAGAACCATAAACTTGATAAATAGAGAGCCTGGGCTTTCATGCCTTCATCACTTTTATGCTTCTGGGAGGGACTCATTTCTTTTCCTTTTATGCCCTGTGTACTTCTGAAAATATGAAAATTCCAAATACAATAAAACTATTTAAATGATGTGTGGGTTAAGCTCTGAGAAATGGAGTAGGGAGAATGGGAAGCCCAGAAATCTAGAATCAAAGGGCTCCAAACTTCCTGGCAGCCAAGAGAAAAATTGGGGAGTGGAGCTAAAAAAAAAAATTAACAAATTTATTTTATTTTATTCTATTGTGATAAGAATGCTTAACATGAGATTTTTCCTTCTAACAATGCTCAAGAGTACAGGACATGATTGTGAGTATAGGGGCAATGTTTTACAGTAGGTCTCTGGGCTTATTTATCATGTTTTACTGAAGCTTTAAACCCCTGAAGTAACTCCTCATCTCCCCCTGCTCCCAGCTCCTGACAACCACCATTCTACTGTTTGATTTTATGAATTTGACTATTTAAATAGGTCAAATACTGTTTGATTTTATGAATTTGACTATTTAAATATGTCAAATAAGTGGAACCATGCAGGATTTATCTTTTTGAGACTGGCTTATTTCACTTAGCACAATGTCCTGAAGGGTCATGCATATTGTCACAAATTGCAGAATTTCCTTGTTTTTTAAGGATGACTAGCATCCCATTATATGTATTTACCACATTTTCTTTATCCATTCATCTAGATGAACATTTAGGTTGTTTCCATATTTTGGCTGTTGTGAATAGTACCATGAACATGGGAGTGTTAATATCTCTTTGAGATCCAGATTAAATTCTTCTGGGTAACATCCAGAAATGACATGCTGGATCATATGGTCCTTCTATGTTAAATATTTTTTACTTCAGTACTGTTTCCCACTGAGGCTGCACCATTTTGCATTCCCACAGACAGTGTACAAGGGTTCCATCTCTTCACATCCTCATAAGCACTTACCATCTTCTCTTTTGTTGGTGATAGCCGTTCTTTTAGGTGTGAAGTGATATCACGTAGTGATTTTGCTTTCTATTTCCCTGATGATTAGTGAGAGTGAGCATTTGTTTTTACAACTGGCCTTTGTATATCTTCTTTGGAGAAATGTCTATTCAAGTCCTTAGCCCATTTTTCAACCAACTTATTTGATTTTTACTGTATTGAGCTGTAGGAATTCCTTATATATTTTGGATATTAATCCCTTATCAGATACACAGTTTGCAAATATTTTTCTTTCAGTCCTTGGGTTGCCTTTTAAGTCTGAGGATTATTTCCTTTGCTGCGCAGAAGCTTTATAGACTGATGTAGTCCCAGTTGCTTATTTTTGTTTTTGTTGTCTCTGTTTTTGGTGTCACACCCATTAAATCATTCCTAAGACCAATGCATGAAGATTTTCCCCTGTTTCCTCTAGAAGTTTTACAGTTTCAGGTCTTACATTTCAGTTTCAATCCATGTTAAGTTGACGTTTGTCTACAGTATAAGGTAAGGGTCCAGTTTTCCTTTTGCATATTATGAAGCAGTTTTTCCAGCTGAAAGCAAGTCTTATAATTAGAAGAAACAAATCTTTCCCCAGCTCCGACTCTCAGAGCACTCCATGTCCCTCACTGGCTTTCACACCGTCTAATGAAGATCTGTTCTGTGTGGTCCCCTTGAGAGCAAGGACTGTGTCTTAGTTATCTTTTTCTCCAGATATTGAATAAATAATCTCCAATGAATAATTGCACTAATACATTTTTATGTGAGGGTCCTTTAACAGCAAAAAGGATAGAACATTAGGTAAGAAACTTTCCAAAATAATAACATTATTAAATTGGTTATACCTAATGTTGATTCTCACTGGACATCTGGGGCATAATATTAACTCCTAGGTCTTTCATTCCTTTCATTGAAGCCACTGAATTTGGTATGCAATCTAAAGAGTAATATATGCCCTGCAAGCTACATTTACCAATTATTTTAAAGATTTTTGGATGTATTTTTTCACACCTAGTTTAGTGATTAACCCTGTTTTTTTTTTCAGATGGAGATCCATAAAATGTAGTACCATTTCTAGCTGATGCTGACTAGATTGAATGAATGAATGAATAAATAAATATACTGCCTTCTAATTTCTTAGGACCTTTCAGAAAAAGCACTATTAAAGCTTCCTAAGTAAAGTGTTATTACCTCTGAGGCAAGGCCACCCTGACATTCAGATAAGAATGGATACTTTGCCTGTGTGTTTCCACAGGCTTCAGCTGCCACAGCCCTTCGGTGATGCCCTGTCACAGGGGGCCCTACCATCCTCTCACTCAACAACAAACACTTAGCAGCCGTTCCTCTGTGCCCAGGCCTGTTCTAGACACTTGGACAATTTCCGTGAGGAAAATGTGGAGCTTATCCTCTATTCTTTCTGAATGTTTTCTATAAACATAAAACAAACCCCCTAGAAGTCACATCCTTCTTTGGAATGTGAATGTTCTTTTGGTTCAGAATATTATATCTGAAAGTTAGCACTTTATTTTAGCCATTTCACAGAACATGTAACAGGAAATGTCTGTGGGACAAGTACACAGGCTTCAAAATCATAACTGCCCTTTTGTGGACTGGATGATTTTTAGGCGAACATGAAATGAACTGACTTTAGGAAGACTATTTTGGTAGCTGTGTGTACAATGGGTGGGGAAAACTAGAACGGGACAGACATGTAGGGGAACATTCTGATAGTTCATGTGAGAAGCAATGAGGATCTAAATCATGGGATCTGAGGGGAAGGAGCAGGTCCTGGAGACCCTTGAAGACAATGTGTCGGGACTTCTGGGGACTTTTCTTCTGCAAGTCCTTTCAGGTCACATCAATGACTCCACTAGAGAGAAGTTATCTGGTCACACTGAGGACAGCACTCAGTGTTACCACTCATGGGACTTGCCAAGCTGCATTCTGTGATTCTCCAGACTGCACACAAAGTTACATGTGGCCCAAGGACCATCACCCTGATTTTCTCTGGCATGCTGAGCGCATATGGGTCTCCGCTCCATGGCCGCACAGAGCTCCTGCCACTCGGGCGGCATGAGGGACATAATGAGAGATGCTCCAGGCTGACCAGCCAGATCCCTGGGTTCCAGTCCAATCCCTGACCAACTTATCATAACTTTGGGTGATTTCCGAACCAATATGGGCCTTGGATGGATTAGATAAGACCCTTTTAACTTTGTTATGCAACATCAAAATTTATATAGGACATGCCTGGGCTTTATCATGGCAGGACAGTGTTAATAAGTGAAGGGAGGATGGGAAGGAATCTAGACTGGCTTGATTCACATTGAAAATCACAGGATTATGGTGGAAGAAAACTAAATAGATCTACATGGACTGTGGTGGAAGGGAGAAGAAAGTCAGGGCAAACTGGGTGTGTGGGAGATAATTGGGGGCAGAACATTGAGAGAGGAAGGAAGGATTTCAGTTGGCACCACCATCCGTGTGAGAGAGATGATGAGATTATTAGATGCTTTCCTGAGTAAAATGAATGAAATTTCCTTTGCTATTTGGTAAGAAGCTTCAGTAATGAATTATATTGATTTATTAAATTTTGTTTATTGCCAAGTTTTTGTTGCTCAGATTGATATTTTACATTAAATCTGCATCAGTATATCAGACAGGTTCTTGGTTGCAGGTAATGGATTCTACATGGATTATGCAGAAAAGTGGCTTAATGAAAAGATTTGGGACACTTCACAAAACTTCCTGGAGAGTCAAACAACCAGACTTGGATGAAACTTCCAAGGAATAATAGTCAAAATTGCAGGACAGGCTTGATGAGAAACTATTGCTACCTTTGTCCCACTGAGCACTAGAGAAAAACACAGTGGCACAGTGGCTGTCCATCGGTGCTACTTCTGCCCAAGGATCACAACCTTACAAAGAATCCCACCTTCAAAATCTGGATGGTGCAGCCTGTATAAGCACTAACAAAATGAATCTACAGTGTACCTTTTTCTAGTGTCCACATGAAGTCTTACACAAGTGGGTGGGTCTGATTGGTGAAGTCAAGGTCTTACACATACACCTTAGCTTCAGAGAAGTAGAGAAAGATGAGTTTTCTATGTTCTTCCTTTAAAAAGTAGGGTGCATAAGACTGGACATTCCCCAAACACAGCTTCTATGCAGCCCACAGATGGCAAGACCCACTGGATGAATGGATCTCTGAAATCTTCCACAGAGAGTGGCAAACTAGGCAGAGAGCGCCCGTGTTTGTGTCAGACCCGCAGGTGGTGTGGAACCCTTATAGCTGTGTCTTCACCGAGACGGCACTGACCAAAAGCAATCTGTGACTTGCTACAAGAGAAAGAGCAAGTTCTCTCCTCAGTGCAGCCACTGACCTCCAGCTTAGTGGAGGTTAAGGTCTTAGGTTCTCCAAGGTAAGTTCTTAAAGGGAGAGCTGAGAATGAGAGATGAGACAGAAGGAAAGAAGACTGGGGAGGAGGGCTGGGCTTGTGGGGCTGCAGCCTCTGCTCAGAGGTCATCTCCCCTCTGAGAAGAGCCTCCTGACTACTCTGAGGCTCAATTCTCTGCCATCAAAGCACGTCCTGGAGCCACAGAAATGATTCTCATCACGTTACCTAGGCAGCCACCTGCTACTCTGTGCTATGTTTAGCCCCACCACTGAAAGAAAGGGAAACAGCACCACCCTCCTTGATTTTTCTCCCCAGCTATTTTCTTCTCCTCCTCTTGTGTCCAAGAACCAACCTGATTTCTGCTTTGCAAAATCTACTTCCTCAAAAGAAAAAAGAAATAATTTCCAATATTTAAGGCATTTTTCAGAAGGAAATGCTTTCATAAAAACTTCTGTGATGACTCCAGCCAGAAGTAATTACCAACTTCTTTCCATGCCATTTTAGAGTTTTTAAGCCTTTGATTGTGGCACATGCTGGCAAGCACTGCCAAGTCTCACTCAGCCTTTCTTGCTGCAACTCAGGTGTGCCAGGTGACATAAGCGCCAGGGCCCATGCTCACTACCTACACTGCCTTGCGATTCATCCACCCAGGATCTGAGTCTAATTTCATTATGGATGGGCAGAAGAAGGGGACATGGGTTGTAATGTCCATTCCACATGAAGAATTGCAAACTGTTTTTTTAAAAGGTCAGCATTTTGAGATTAACTGGAGAACTCCTTAAAGTGACTCTTTGGGGAGATTTAGCATTAATCTGGATCTATGAGTTTTATGTGTGTTTGAGAAGAAAGAAGTCTTCATACCTAAGGTCCTTATCATCTTTGGGCTCCATCTAAATACAAGTGTGAAAAAGGCCAAAACTCTGGCTTTCCTGCCCCAGCCTGCACAGTATGTATGTTTCACCGCTCAGTCCTGTCCCTGAGGGACTGCAGGGTGCTCAGGCTTTCCCAACTTCCTCTGGCAAACCCGCTCCAAGGCGAGGATGTGAGTGGGCCACACCCACCGAGCACTAAGAGCGCTATACTCCAGTCCCTCTCACCGGGAGCTACAGGGGCAGACAGCACTCACATCTCTGTTTCTGCTTTCTTCAGAAAAAGCAATTAGTCTCAAGCATGCCCAGATTAAAGGGTGGTTGGGTGGGCAGCTCTGCAGTGGCAAATCTGAACAGGGCATAGAATATCACTGAGATAAATTTAAATAGTGGTATTTATTAACTCAGGTGTCCATACACTCTCTTATCTAGCTGGTGAAATGTAAGTTGGCCTTTTTCCAATGATATTTGCCAGAACCTTGCCTTAGAGAAGAAACATTTTAAAACAGCACTTTCTGGTGCTACCATGACTGCTAAGAATTTCAAGGTGAACACAGGGCAAGTGAGCAGAAGCTCAGCGGTCAGCTGCAACCCTGAAACCCAGTAATGCACAACACAGCCTATTGTTGGGAACAATTGTTGATATGTTCGGTCACTCAATGTGCCTCCCAAGAAGTACTCAGATCAAAAGAAATCTGCACAAATTTTTAGAAAGTGGAAAGCCTTGCCAACTATTTTGCGATGGTTGATTTTATTTCAGTCACTCAAAGTATGTTGATTAGTAAACCAACATATTTTCTATATACAATTTTTTCTAATGGAAAATGAGTTTCTTCCCATGTCCCGGTAATAAATGTTGAACATGAATTTTAAGATTATTGGGCTCCAAAACCATGTGTCCTGACTGGCGTCTCAACACACCTTATCCTATAATCCACAGCTGTGGGCCAGGACTATTCACACAAGCTGCAAACATTAGCTCTGTTAGGGCTGCAGAACTCAACTCTGTTTGCCATCCCATTCCTGTTGCCTACTTGGAGCTCATGGGCCTGCTTGTTCTGACATCCATGAGCCTTTCTCCTCCAGTGTGCTCCTGCTGTGACCTAGGCCCTCCTACCTCACAGTGCCTCCAGGGGTCTGCAGTCATGCTCTTACAAGTTTTTTCTGCCTAGAAGCTCCTTGAAGATGGGGACCCTTTATTACTTTGCTTTATACTCCCCCAGGGCTAGCACCATGTCAAAACCAAAATAGACACTAAATATATGTCTGTTGAATGAAAAAATAAGTGAGCATATTAGTTATACAGGTGTGACCCCTTCCCTGCCTGTACTTGGAGCTTCTGCCAAATCCACCTACATGTTAGTACTTCAGTTCTGGCTCCCACAGCCTGCCTTGCCTTGTTGCTATCTATAGTCTGGATAAACCTAGTCTTCAGCCAAAGGAGGTGTGAGACTTCAGTCATCACTTCAAAAGTGGGGAAAATTTAGGTGGGATGGGAAGGGGGCAGGGAGGAAAAGATGGAAACTCCCCCAGGGGTCCCTGATGGGCCTTGTTGGCATCCACTGTTTCCACTGCTTTGAAGCATTTTTACATCTCTACCCCTTACTTCTCCACCCTTCCCCAAAAGGCAGTCCCACCCTTCAAAGCTTTTAGCAAAGGATAAAACCTTCCCTGATGTCCCAGCTAAACTTGTTATAACCTCCTTCCTTGGCAATCTTCGTCTTTTTGAACCTTTGATTCTAGCACTTTCTAGCACATACCCCAGGGCCTTGGCTGTTTATATTCTTGTCTCAGCTCCACCACAAGATTGCAGCTTCCCTGAACATGAGTGTTGTTTTGTCATCTATTCCTTGAAGTGTCTAGCATAGTTGGTGTTCAATGAATATTTATTGGATTGAATTGAATAACCGCAAAGCCTTCCAGAGTGACTCTTTAAAGGACAACCCTCAACTGAGCATTAATTTATGTGTTTTTTAAAACATCCCCATCTGCATACCATGAGGCTGTTACCCCATTGCTGACCTATTAAAGCACTTCTAGCTTATAGCTGTCCCATGCCTATTTCAGAGAAGCTGAAGTATTTTAGTGCTCTTGCATATTGGATAAATTTCCTTTAAAATACCAAAATGAGTAGCTGGCAGAGCCCAGAACCCAGGACCCCTGACTGAGCTTCTGCAGCTTTCCCCTGTCTACCCTACCTTCCTTTGACAAGGACAGCCACCACGGAAATAGTAACATCCTCCACTTAGATAGCACCTGTCCCCACAGGCTCTTCATGGAGTTCTATAAACAGTAATTAATGTAGTTTAGGTGTTGGATGCAACTGTTTACTCTGGCTCTCAATTAATTAGTTAATTGCCAAGCTAGGAGGACATGATTTGTGTATCGTTTCATCAGTGAGCATACAGGGTGACTCAGATTTGCAGATCTGCTCTTTAGTGAAGCACAAGATATGCACATGCTGCGGCAACAGAAACAATGTCACAGCCAGCAAAGCCTCACAAGGGCCTGTTGGCAAGTGCTGTTTATTACAACCTCCCCAATTCACAGTGGGTGGAATGAATCACCCCAAGGCCAAACATCTTTTCCCGTGTGTGAAGAGACCTCTCTCTAACTTTGTGTAGAGATTGTTTTGTTTGTTCAATTGTGTTTGACAGTGTTCAGAGGAAAAGGCTTGTCCTCTTAAAACAAGCCGTGTTAACAGAAAACTAAGCTGTCCCATCCCTTTAGGGCCTAATGGTGTTTACAGAGCACTGATGAAGATGGGTCAGGGGCTTCCAGGCTTTACTCCTTGTCACTCTGTCCCAGCTGAGATGGGCCAGTTTCAGGAAAGCCAGTGGGAGACCCGACATTCTGAGGAGGAGGAGCTCTGGGGAGGCCCTCTGCACCGGCCTGGACAGCACACACACCAAGAGCACCTGGTGGGCTGCACAACTAATGAGCAAGGCCAGAAAGCAAAAGCTCTGTCTGCAGGAGTCTTTTAAGTGCAGGTAGCATGGGTCCTGGAGGCACTAGAGTGAAAATCACGGGCAAGGGTGGGGTGGATTTAAATCTTAGTAGGGCACCTGTGTACTTTCAGGCATTGGTAACCACTCACGGTATCAGGTGCTATATAAACTGATGTTAATATAGTTCACATTGAGCATTTTAATGCTAACCATTATGAGAAACAAAAAATAAACATGCATACATACATATACATATATAGAGAGAGAGAGATTATAAATGATTTGATATCTTACTAAGTTCTTGATTTTTGTCTCTAGCTCTTGACAGTATTCTGCCTACAGTTCTGATTCAATTTAATTCTATTTCATCTTTTAACCTAGTAGAGGGAAACCTTCCCAACTCTTTTGGATGTTATTTCTGAACCAATTCAGGGTGGACATATTCTTTGATAAATGTTGACAAGCCATTTTCCTACTAACCTATTGCATCATTTTCTAAGATGTTTACATAGCTTGGGCAAGCTTAGCTGAGACTCAGGGTGAATCTTCCAAGGCTTGTGTACATAGAGACACTGAGGAAGGCAGAACCAAGATCCAGCCATGATCGCAGAGAAACACAGCCACAGCCAGAGCCTTGGCGTTGAGAGCTGGTCTAATCTATAGTGCCTCACGGGGCACGGGCAGGTGGGTCCTGTTTTGAGCCGGCATTTAAGGCAGTTCAAGTCAGTGGTTGGATCAGAGCAACACGAGCAGGAGAAGGGTGGTTTTCCAGGCCAGACAGATAGCATTCCAGGCCTCTGAGTGACAAGTCCACTGAAAGCAGGTCCTCAGCCACCAGCAGTGGGCTTCCTGAGAAAGGAGACTGGCCAGGGCTCGGCAAACCATCAGTCTCAACCAGACAGGTTACTGAGCTCAGCAGGATTCCATTTGCATCAGGAAACCAGAGCTCCTAATCAGAAACCAAGCACGCAGGGGCTCAGGCCAGAAGTTTGGGCAAAGATGCAGCTAGGAGGACACAGAGGTTTCAGGCCCAGGGTCTCATCCTGCTCACTTCTGACATCCTGGCCAGAGACGGGGAGGAATGGTGAGGGCTGCCAGGGCAGAGGCTGCTGGCCTGCAGCAGAGTCAGACAGTGACTGGTGTCTAGTCTCAACGCTCTGCCATTTGGCCACCTTGAGAACCCAAACAATACTTACCTTAGCTGAAGTGAATTCTAAATTGTATATTTATTTAAGGGTTGTTAGTTAAACAAAGACAGCAATTAGTAGTTAGTTGTGTTCACTATGCAGTTTCACTATAATTTCATAGAGAAGGTGATAGTGGTAGAATCCAGGGCTGTCACCGCTTATCTCAGTGAACCATGCAGGAGGAAGGCTGGTGTGTTAGATATATGCATCATTAACAGTCTTCACTGGTGGCTCATCTGGCTGAAGTGATGAGCTTCTTTAGAACCGGACTTCAAAATTCAACCTATAAAGAGACGGCCCGTCTGAGGGTTCAGCATGCCCTTCCTTGTTTTCCCTCCCGCCATTTACATTTTCTGTCCTGACTTCCCCCATCCTTCCTTCCTTCTGTCCATCTTTCCTTTTTTCTTTTTCCTTCCATCTTTTCAATACTTCCCCTAGCCAGACTGTTAGGGCCCAGGGACAATGACCTGCCTGATAAGAGCTGACAGAGGCTGCCACTCAGTGTGGCAGGAAAAGAACAGCAATGTCTACCTCAATGTGGGGTGTCAGACAAGGTTTCCTTGGAAAGCTGAATCCTCCCAGGTGCAGGATTTGGCAAGGGGAGTTGGACACTCTGGAACAGGTGTCACAGAGGGGGAAGCCTAGCCATGTGAAAGAGCACGGTGCTTTCAAAGAACAGTCCCATGTGGGTAAGGCCCCGGACAGACACAGTGACAGGGAACAGCATAGGGAATCCAGCATGAGGTGCATATGAATTTAAACTCAGCCCTGGCTGGGGCCTCCACTCCTCCTTAGAGCCTCTTGAGTCTTTATGGTAAATAATGTCTTTTCTCTGCCACATTTATTCATAAAAGATGTGATAGAAAGTGTCCATTATAGAGAACAACTTCTCTCTGTTCCTATCTAAATGGAGGTTCTGGGATGAACTTGGCCTGCCCTATTGACTTTGTTTATGATTAGGGCGCAGGGAGACAGTGGCTGCTTTCCTGCCACACTGTGTAGGGTTCAGGTAACCTGGACACATGTGTTTTGCTGTGGTGTATGGGCACTGCATGTCAGGGAAGGACGTTCTCAGCTCCTGAGCAGCAGCACCAGTGTTACTGATGGGCTGTGTTCCAGTGGCCTGAGCAGACAGGCACATGGGGGGGAGCACGGAGCAGTATGTCAGTCTCCCCGTCTCTTACTTCTCTGGACAGCGGCCCCAGCTCTATAACTGAGCATGAGATGAGCTGTTGAGAGAACATGGACTGGGATGAATTGGCAGTACAGTTCTAATGTGGATAAGGATGCCATCCATAAAGCTTTGTGAAAGTTTCTGTCTTCCAGGGGGCCCTGAGCTGTGGCATGGTCTGCTCGTTTGTTGTTATCTGGCTCTACCTGGAAATAAACCTTGAGGTCCTTTGAGTCTCCCTTGAGTTATCCCCAAGACTTAACAGAGGCCAGGACCACTGGACAAGAGGAAGATTGGTACCAATTACATACGTAAGGTGTTTGGAGCAAGCATTGGAGTGGTTAAGTGATAAGAGGTGCCACCAGAGACACAGACAAGGGCCAGACTTTGGAGAAGGGCTAGAGTTGTTTGTTTTCTTTCTCCAGAATCATTACAATTTCAGACTGCTTATGATGAAAAAGGGAATTAGAGATAGAGATGAAGAGGCTCATTTCTAGGACAACATTCCAGGGACAAAAAGATAAGAGTTACTAGGATTCATTAGAGTATAATTCCCTCAACATTAACAACCCCTACTTTGACTAACATTTCTCCAAATTATTTTGCTAACTTGCTTCTCAAAATAAAACAAAACAAAACCATAGGTTTGGGTTTATCAGTCCAATGTTTTATTCAAAGAACAAGAAGGCTTTAAGACTGACTACCAGTAGTTATTTGTTATACTTTCTATTGATTTTTAGAGAAATATGCAGACAACTATACAAGATAAGGCAATTTTCAATGGTTTTTCATCACCATTTGGCTTTGATCCCAGAAGAGGGGTGTCATTTGCTCATGCTAATACAGATCCTGAATTTTAATGCCATTGCAAAAGTCAGGATTGGCAAGAACAGACATCTGATACCAGGAAATAATCATCAGTGGCATAAGACATGGTTATATTCCACTCCCTTCTATTGTACTTCCTTTTTAATAATGTCAGATCACCCTCAGATGAGCTAGACATATGCCCTCTGCCATAGAGGAGTGGAAGACACACAGTCCTCGATGCTCAGGCTCACAAGGGGAAACTTCAAAAGACATTCAATTCTGGTAACCCATTTTCTCATAATGGTGGCTTAAAACTATCCCTTCTTTAAAGAGCTATTATTCAAGAGAGGTACTGAGAGTTCTGTTATTGTAATCACATAGCTGCCTGCAGTTGATATTTGCTCAGTTACCTGGTGGCACATTTTGCAGCTAATCCACACAGACAGATTCACAAGTAAGCCATTTTGTTCAAAAGACATTTCAAAGAAGCATTTTAAAGATTTTCCCATCATTCTGGTGGGGACAGATTAGCAAAACTCATTTGAACATTTTACAAGCCAGTGTCATCTGAGCCTTGCTCTACACCGTAGCACTTCAGGGACACAAATCTTGTTCATTTGCTGAAACTAACCCAAGAAAGCTTCCTAAGAAAAACTGTGACTTTACTTGCAAAAGAAAGGGTAAAGTGAGGAGGGAGCCAAGATGACGGCATGAGTAGAGCAGCAGAAATCTCCTCCCAAAACCACATATATTTCTGAAAATATAACAAAGACAACTCTTCCCAGAATAGAGACCAGAGGACACAGGACAACATCCAGACCACATCCACACCTTCGAGAACCCAGCGCCTCATTAAGGGGGTAAGATACAAGCCCCAGCCTGGTGGGACCCAAGCGCCTGTCCAACCAGCTCCCAGCGGGAGTAGAGGAGTTGGAGCAGGGAGGGAGAGGGAGCCCAGGACTGCTGAAAACCCAGCCCCAGCCATCCGTACCAGAGTGCAGACACAGTGCATTCGTGAGGTGCTGGATACTAGAGAAACAGGGTAGCAAGACGAGTGAGCAGGTCCGTGATAAAAGCGAGTGGTTTTTTTTTTTTTTTGGTGAGTGCTTTTTGGAAATCTTAAAGGGACAAGGACACCAAAACAGGACAGAAGTGACCCAGGACACTTAGTCCAGAGGAAGGGAATCTGGGAATCTCTGGGCACTCTAACCCCTGGGCAGCAGGGAGCATGGAAGCCCCTCATGGAGATAAATAGCCTCTTGGCGGCTCCCCCTCCAATGCGGCTCCACCATTTTGGAGCAGCAGCCCAAGGCAGGTGACTCCCACAGCAACAGTGGAGATAAACTCCATAGCAGCCGGGCAGGAATCAGAAGCCCTGTCTGCGTGCAGCTGCCCAGCACAAGCCACTAGAGGTCGCTGTTCTCCCAGGAGAGGAAGCCCACAAGCCAACAAGAAGGGAAGTTCTTCCAGCCATCATTCTTCCCAGCTCTGCAAAATATTTCTATCACCATGAAAAGGCAAAATCACAGGCAAACCAAGATCACAGAGACAACACCAGAGAAGGAGACAGACCTAACCAGACTTCCTGAAAAAGAATTCACAATAAAAATCATAAACATGCTGACAGAGATGCAGAGAAATACGTAACAGAACTGGGATGAAGTCCGGAGGGAGATTACAGATGCCAGAAAGGAGATTACACAAGTGAAACAAACTCCGGAAGGATTTATAAGCAGAATGGATAAGATGCAAGAGGCCATTGATGGAATAGAAACCAGCGAACAGGAATGCAGAGAAGCTGAAGCAGAGAGAGATAAAAGGATCTCCAGGAATGCAACAATATTAAGGGAACTGTGTGACCAAACCAAAAGGAACAATATCCACATTATAGGGGTACCAGAAGAAGAAGAAGAGAGAAAAGGGGATAGAAAGTGTCTTTGAAGAAATAATTGCTGAAAACTTCCCCAAACTGGGGGAGGAAATAATAAAACAGATGACTGAAATACACAGAACTCCCAAGAGAAAGGACCCAAGGAGGACAACACCAAGACACATAATAATTAAAATGGCAAAGATCAAGGACAAGGAAAGCTTTAAAGGCAGCTACAGAGAAAAAGGTTACCTATAAAGGAAAACCCATCAGGCTATCATCAGACTTCTCGACAGAAACCTTACAGGCCAGAAGAGAATGGCATGATATATTTAATGCAATGAAACATAAGGGCCTTGAACCAAAGGATACTGTATCCAGCACGACTATCATTTATTTAAATATGATGGCAGGATTAAACAGTTCCCAGACAAGCGAAAGTTGAGGGAATTTGCCTCCCACAAACCACCTCTACAGGGCATCTTACGGGGACTGCTCTAGAGGGGAGAACTCCTAAAAAGAGCACAGAACAAAACACCCAACATATGAAGAATGGAGGAGGAGGAATAAGAAGGGAGAGAAGAAAAGAATCTCTAGACAGTGTATATAAAAGCTCAATAAGTGAGCTAAGTTAGGCAGTAAGACACTAAAGAGGCTAACCTTGAACTTTTGGTAGTCATGAATTTAAAGCCTGCAATGGCAATAAGTACATATCTCTCAATAGTCACCCTAAATGTAAATGGACTTAATGCACCAATCAAAAGACACAGAGTAATAGAATGGATAAAGACATGCACAGACTAAAAGTCAAGGGATAGGAAAACATATTTCAGGCAAACAACAGAGAGAAGAAAGCAGGGGTTACAGTACTAATATCAGACAAAATAGACTTCAAAACAAAGAAAGTAACAAGAGATAAAGAGGAACACTACAAAATGATAAAGGGCTCAGTCCAACAAGAGGATAAAACCATTATCAATATATATGCACCCAACACAGGAGCACCAGCATATGTAAAACTAATACTAACAGAACTAAAGGGGGAAATAGCATGCAATGCATTCATTTTAGGAGAATTCAACACACCACTCACCCCAAAGGATAGATCCACCAGGCAGAAAACAAGTAAGGACACAGAGGCACAGAACAACACACTAGAACAGATGGACCTAACAGAAATCTGAAGAACTCTACATGCAAAAGCAACAGGATACACATTCTTCTCAAGTGCACATGGAACATTCTCCAGAATATACCACATGCTAGGCCACAAAAAGAGCTTCAGTAAATTCCAAAATATTGAAATTCTACCAACCAACTTTTCAGACCACAAAGGTACAAAATTAGAAATAAATTCTACAAAGAAAGCAAAAAGGCTCACAAACACATGGAGGCCTAACAACATGCTACTAAATAATGAATGGATCAATCAAGAAATTAAAATAGAGATCAAGGAATATATGGAAACAAATACCAACAACAACACAAAGCCCCAACTTCAGTGGGAAGCAGAGAAAGCACTCTTAAGAGGAAAGTATATAGCGATCCAGGCACACTTGTAGAAGGAAGAACAATCCCAAATGAAGAGTCTAACATCACAATTATCAAAACTGGAAAAAGAAGAACAAATGAGGCCTAAAGTCAGCAGAAGGAGGGACATAATAAAGATCAGAGAAGAAATAAACAAAATTGAGAAGAATAAAACAATAGCAAAAATCAATGAAACCAAGAGCTAGTTCTTTGAGAAAATAAACAAAATAGATAAGCCTCTAGCCAAACTTATTAAGAGATAAAGAGAATCAACACAAATCAACAGAATCAGAAATGAGAACAGAAAAATCATGACAGACTCCACAGGAATACAAAGAATTATTAAAGACTACTATGAAAACCTGTATGCTAAGAAGCTGGAAAACCTAGAAGAAATGGACACCTTCCTAGAAAAATACAACTTTCCAAGACTGACCAAGGAAGAAACACAAAAGTTAAAGCAATTATGAGCAAAGAAATTATAAAGGTAATAAAAAAAACTACACATTAACAAAACACCCGGGCTGGACGGATTTACCTCAGAATTTTATCAGACACACAGAGAAGACATAATACCCATTCTCCTTAAAGTTTTCCAAAAAATAGAGGAGGAGGGAATACTCCCAAACTCATTCTATGAAGCCAACATCACCCTAATACCAAAACCAGGCAAAGACCCCACCAAAAAAGAAAATTACAGACCAATATCCCTGATGAATGTAGATGCAAACATAATCAATAAAATATTAGCAAACTGAATTCCAAAATACATCAAAAGGATTGTACACCATGACCAAGTGGGATTCATCCCAGGGATGCAAGGATGGTACAACATTCGAAAATCCATCAACATCATTCACAACATCAACAAAAAGAAAGACAAAACCCACACGATCATCTCCATAGATGCTGAAAAAGCATTTGACAAAATGTAACTACCATTCATGATAAAAACTCTCAGCAAAATGGGTATAGAGGGCAGGTACCTCAACATAATAAAGGCCATATAAGATAAACCCACAGCCAACATCATACTGAACAGTGAAAAGCTGAAAGCTTTTCCTCTGAGATTGCTAACAAGACAGGGATGCCCACTCTCCCCACTGTTATTCAACATAGTACTGGAGGTCTTGGCCACAGCAATCAGAAAAGACAAAGAAATAAAAGGAATCCAGATTGGTCAAACAGAAGTCAAAGTTTCACTATTTGCAGATGACATGATACTGTACATATAAAACCCTAAAGACTCCACTCCAAAACTACTAGAACTGATATCAGAATACGCAAAGTTGCAGGATACAAAATTAACACACAGAAATCTGTGGCTTTCCTATATACTAACAATGAACCAATAGAAAGAGAAATCAGGAAAACAACTCCATTCACAATTGCATCAAAAAAGAATAAAATACCTAGGAATAAACCTACCCAATGAAGTGAAAGACCTATACCCTGAAAACAAGAAGTCACTCTTAAGAGAAATTAAAGGGGACAGTAACAAATGGAAACTCATCCCATGCTCATGACTAAGAAGAATTAATATCGTCAAAATGGCCATCCTGCCCAAAGGAATATATAGATTTGATGCAATCCCTATCAAATTACCAACAACATTCTTCAACAAACTGGAACAAATAGTTCAAAAATTCATATGGAAACATCAAGGACCCTGATCAGCTAAAGCAATCCTGAGAAGGAAGAATAAAGTTAAGGGGATCTCACTCCCCAACTTCAAGCTCTACTACACAGCCACAGTAATCAAGACAAATTGGTACTGGCACAAGAACAGAGCCACAGACCAGTGGAACAGATTAGAGACTCCAGACACTAACCCAAACATATATGGTCAATTAATATTTGATAAAGGAGCCATGGACATACAATGGGGAAATAATAGTCTCTTCAACAGATGGTGCTGGCAAAACTGGACAGCTACATTTGGAGAATGAAACTGGACCTTTTTCAAACCCCACACACAAAAGTAAATTCAAAATGGATCAAAGACCTGAATGTAAGTCATGAAACCATTAAACTCGTGGAAAAAAACATAGGCAAAAACTTCTTAGACATAAACATGAGTGACCTCTTCTTGAACGTATTTCCCTGGGCAAGGAAAAAAACAGCAAAAATGAACAAGTGGGACTATATTAAGCTGAAAAGCTTCTGTACAGCAAAAGACACCATCAATAGAACAAAAAGGTATCCTACAGTATGGGAGAATATATTCATAAATGACAGATCCGATAAAGGGTTGACATACAAAATATATAGAGAGCTCAAGCAGCTCAACAAACAAAAAGCAAACAATCCAATTAAAAAATGGACAGAGGAGCTGAATAGACAGTTCTCTAAAGAAGAAATTCAGATGGCCAACAGACACATGAAAAGATGCTCCACATTGCTTGTCATCAGAGAAATGCAAATTAAAACCACAATGAGATATCATCTCACACCAGTAAGGATAGCTACCATCCAAAAGACAAACAAGAACAAATGTTGGCAAGGTTGTGGAGAAAGGGAACCCTCCTACACTGCTGGTGGGAATGTAAATTAGTTCAACCATTGTGGAAAGTAGTATGGAGGTTCCTCAAAATGCTCAAAATAGACTTACCATTTGACCCAGGAATTTCACTCCTAGGAATTTACCCTAGGAATGCAGCACTCAAGTTTGAAAAAGACAGATGCACCCCTATGTTTATTGCAGCACTATTTACAATAGCAAAGAATTGGAAGCAACCTAAGTGTCCATCAGTAGAAGAATGGATAAAGAAGATGTGGTACATATACACAATGGAATATTACTCAGCTATAAGAAAAAAACAGATCCTACCATTTGCAACAACATGGATGGAGCTAGAGGGTATTATGCTCAGTGAAATAAGCCAAGCGGAGAAAGAGAAATACCAAATGATTTCACTCATCTGTGGCGTATAAGAACAAAGGAAAAACTGAAGGAACAAAACAGCAGCAGAATCACAGAACCCAAAAATGGACTAACAGGTACCAAAGGTAAAGGGACTGGGGAGGATGGGTGGGCAGGGAGGGATAAGGGGGGGGAAGAAGAAAGGGAGTATTATGATTAGCATGCATAATGGGGGGGGTGGGAGAAAGGGGAGGGCTGTACAACACAGAGAAGACAAGTAGTGATTCTATAACATTTTGCTTTGCTGATTGACAGTGACTGTAAAGGGGTTTGTGGGGGGTACCTGGTATAGGGGAGAGCCTAGTAAACCTAATATTCTTCATGTAATTGTAGATTAATTATACCAAAAAAAAGGAAGAAACGGGGGATTACTCCCTGATAGGATAAATCAATGATTAATGCATGCTTTAAATATCCTTAATTTTGGTCATTTAAAGGGTGTCAGATGATGAGCTATGGAAATACATTTTTCTGATAATATTCCTTTCTCTTAAAAAAAAAGCAGTTTCTGTGTGGTGATCTCCAATAAGTTCTTCACAATGGTATAAAGGGCATATCAAAGTGTGGGCAAAGGGTTTGTTTGTTTTTATACAGAGGATCAAAGCCTAATTTGGCTACCCAGAAAACGAATTAAGATACAATATGAAGAAGAACGTTCAACATCAACATTCTCTGGAAGAGTCATTCCAGAAGATGATCATCAAAAAACTTCAACAAAGATCCTAGTGCTGTTGCAGTTGTAGCTGCATTCATCCCACCAGTTCCTGGACCTGCCATTGGAATGAAGAAGGAGATATCTAAGCTGGCCTGTGAATACAGTAAAACAACAAATTTGACTAGATCTATACTGTTGGAACTCAACCAAGAATTAGGAGAAGTGCAAGTTGTAGCGCTCCAAAATCTTATGACTACAGACTATCTACTGTTAAAAGAATATATGGATGTGAACAGTTCCCAGGAATGTGTTGTTTTAATTTGTCTGATTTTTCTCAAACTATTCAAATTCAGTTAGACAATATCCATCATATCATTGATAAGTTTTCACAAATGCCTAGGGTGCCTAACTGGTTTTCTTGGTTTCACTGGAGATGGCTGGTAATTGTAGGTCTGCTTTGGTTATGTAGCTATATTCCTATTATGTTAATGTGTGTATGCAATTTAATCAGTAGTTTAAAACCTATACATGCTTATGTTACTCTACAAGAAGATATGTCAAAGAAATAATCAAGCTTCCCATGTTTTCTTCCATCTGCTACTTCTATAGCTTCTCTTCTTCCTTCGTAATCACAACCCCTAAGTAGAATTCTTGCCTCATATATAAATTACTGAGTATCATAATTCTTCCAAGTGGTAAAGATACCTCAAGACAAATGCTGGGCATAGAAGCCACAGGGCATAAATCTGCAAAGAAGTAAAAAGCTAACCTTTTCAAACAATATGGCTTCTCTCTCACTTACCAACTTTACATCTCCCTGTATGGCCCCAGAAGATGACTGGTTAGCCAGAGACGGGTAAGATTCCTCAAGGGAGGAACAACCTAAGACAGGCACAGTCACAGGGGAGCCATCAGGTGAGAAATTGGGGATCAACAGAGGTGAGGCTTAGAACCTCACCTCCCCTGTTTTGAGAGAAATCTTCTGCATCCGTGGATGTTTTGTTGCCCTTGTCTAGCTTGGATTAATACTTAGTCTATAGGCAAACACCTGATCATCTACATTTGCCCTCTTACAGCACTAAACTATGTTTTCTACCTTTATTTTGTATCTACCTACCACTTCAGCATTTTATTACAAATAATAATAATAATAATAATAATAATAATAATAATAATAATAAGGGAGAAATGTGGGATTCACATATAAATCAAGTATAAAAATCAAACGAATATTCATATTTGACCTGATTGTTTATAGTTCATAATGTGATCAAAACTGAAAGTTTCTGTGATGACTGCCCTTGTACTGTTCACCATGTAAGAACTTGTTCACCATGTAAGAACTTGTTCATTATGCTTCAGAAGATTGGAGACTGATGAGAATTAGGCTTGGGGTGGATTAATGATTGTGCATTGAGTCCCCTATACAGAATTTTTTTGTTGTTAACAACCATTTTATCAATAAATATGAGAGATGCCCTCTCAAAAAAACAAAAAAAAGAAAGGGTAAAGCATTCAGAGCAGAAACCCAAAAGCGCCTGGTCATGTGTACCAGGGGCTATATGAAGTTTAAAGAAGTTAGGATTTTATGATGCATTTCTCCAAGGAAGAGGTTAGTATATGAGATGAGGTAAGCAGTTACAGGTGGTAATGGATTTCTTGATTGCAGATGAGACCACCTGGATCAGGACAGGCTCCATAATTTTCAGCATCCAGTGCAGAATGAAAAGGCAGGGGCCTTTGTTCTAAAATTAGGAATTTCAAGGTAGCAACAGCAGAGCCTTGATCTAAGAGCAGGGATCTCCTAAACACTGGCCTTTTGCACCTGCAGAAGTCTCATGACCATGAAGTGCCTGCCGGAAGGAGACAGTGAAAACAAGCATTAATTATGGAATCCTAAGGAAAACCTACCTATAAAGGGAAAGTCAAACAAAATCCAACAGACAATGGGATGGAGAGGTCATGGAGGTAGAAAATGAGCCAGGGGCAAAGAGCATCTCAAGAGAGAAGACGTGCTTTCAAACAGAAACCATATGTACCCTGTACATGCTTGCCCTTCCAGCCCACTGGTGGAGAGTCACCTCCAGTTGCTGCAGTATGCAGCCACCTGTCCAGTGCTGATAAAGGCCAAGTCAGGCAAGCATGAAAAGCATCTTTGGCACTTGACAGCCAATAGGTCATTACTTACCTGATGAAAAAGTTTCATTAACAGAAGAGGAACAGTCAGGTGCCAAATGGCATGGAGGGCAGGCGGGGGAGATGACGGCAAAGGCCTCCCTGAGGAGGAAGAGGAGAGAGGACTGCAAAAGGGCTGCACCTGGAGGGTGAGGTTGAGCTGGGAGGAAGGTGGCGGTGGTGGTGGTGGTGTGTTTTGTTTGGCTTTAAGGTGGGAGAGACTTGAGCATGTTTGTATGCAGAAGAAAAGGAGTCAGCAGTACCAAGAGAGAAGCTAGAGGAAGAGAGGAGACGGGAGAAAGAAGAGAAGACAGAGAAAGACAAGGGATTGGAAGAAAAAATTCCCTGAGGGTTTGTAAAGCATAAGATATCCAGAGCTCTGAGGAAAGAAAGGGAAAGTGTACATTCGGGAAAAGAAAGTAACATCGAATGGTGAATATAGATCCATTTTTAGGAACATGCTTCCATGTTGGGGGAAGAAAGTTGGAGTTGGAAATTGAAGTATTTCATGCCTTTATTATGCCTAAAAAGTAGGAGATGAGGCTATTTGCTTAGGATAAATACTGAAATCTTGCTTAGTAATAAAAACTTACTTTGATTTATATAGTTCCTTTCCAGCAGACACTTCAAAGTCCTTTAGCAACTGAAACTCTTAAGCAACCTATTCTGGTATTTTGATAGACTCTTTCATTGCGTTATTAATTTTTTTTCCAACTAATTATTTCTTTATATCAAAGAAAAGCTTGGAGATTTCTACTAAGACTTAACCATGATCAGAAATAGATTTTCCTTCTATAGCATTTTATAGGGCAATCATTTCAGAACTCATAGAATTCAGAATCAGAACATGATGTCTGGAAATAAGACTGTGGGGGCAAGCCCTTCCCAAGGCTAGTTTCCCTAGGAAAGAATATTCTGTTTGAAATATGACTCTGGGTAGAGCTTATTTTATTAATTTTACTTCCATATTACAGTGCTTTCAGTTTCTTTTCTGCAGGATTTCCACCATGGTTTAATATGCACAACAACTAAGTAAAAATCCCACCCTGAGAGGGCTTCCCTGACAAGATTTCATACCGAGTCCTTATCATTCATTTTTTTAAAAATTTTATTTTGGTATCATTAATCTACAATTACATGAAGGACATTATGTTTACTAGGCTTCACCAAGTCCCCCCCACATACCCGTTCACAGTCACTGTCCATCAACATAGTAAGATGCTATAAAATCACTACTTGTCTTCTCTGTGTTGCACAGCCCTCCCTGTGCCCCCACCCACACTATAAATGTTAATCATAATGCTCCCTTTCTTTTTTCCCATGCTTATCCCTCCCTTCCCACCTGTCCACCCCAGTTCCTTTCCCTTTGGTAACTGTTAGTCCATTCTTGGGGTCTGTGCTTCTGCTGCTGTTTTGTTCCTTCAGTTTTCTTTTGTTCTTATACTCCACATATGAGTGAAATCATTTGGTACTTGTCTTTCTCCACGTGGCTTATTTCATTGAGCATAATACCCTCCAGCTCCATCCATGTTGTTGCAAATAGTAGGATCTGTTTTTTCCTTATAGCTGAGTAATATTCCATTGTGTGTATGTACCACATCTTCTTTATCCATTCATTTACTGATGGACATTTAGGTTGCTTCCATATCTTGGCTATTGTAAATAGTGCAGCAATAAACAGGGGTGCATCTGTCTTTTTCAAACGGGAGTGCTGCATTCTTAGGGTAAATTCCTAGAAGTGGAATTCCTGGGTCAAATGGTATTTCTATTTTGAGCATTTTGAGGAAGCTCCATACTGCTTTCCACAATGGTTGAACTAATTTACATTCCCACCAGCAGTGTAGGAGGGCTCCCCTTTCTCCACAACCTCACCAACATTTGTTCTTGTTTGTCTTTTGGATGGTAGCGGTCCTTACTGGTGTGAGATGATATCTCATTGTGGTTTTAATTTGCATTTCTCTGATGACAAGCGATGTGGAGCATCTTTTCATGTGTCTGTTGGCCATCTGAATTTCTTCTTTAGAGAACTGTCTATTCAGCTCCTCTGTCCATTTTTTAATTGGATTATTTGCTTTTTGTTTGTTGAGCTGCTTGAGCTCTCTATATATTTTGTATGTCAACCCTTTATCGGATCTGTCATTTATGAATATATTCTCCCATACTGTAGGATACCTTTTTGTTCTATTGATGGTCTTCTTTGCTGTACAGAAGCATTTCAGCTTGATATAGTCCCATTTGTTCATTTTTGCTTTTGTTTCCCTTGCCCGGGGAGATATGTACAAGAAGAAGTCACTCATGTTTATGTCTCAGAGATTTTTGCCTACGTTTTTTTCTAAGAGTTTTATGGTTTCATGACTTACATTCAAGTCTTTGATCCATTTTGAATTTACTTTTGTGTATGGGGTTAGACAGTGATCCAGTTTCATTCTCTTACATGTAGCTGTCCAGTCTTGCCAGCACCATCTGTTGAAGAGACTATCATTTCCCCATTGTACGTCCATGGCCCCTTTATCGAATATTAGTTGACCATATATGTTTGGGTTAATGTTTTGAGTCTCTATTTTGTTCCATTGGTCTGTGGCTCTGTTCTTGTGCCAGTACCAAATTATCTTGATTACTGTGGCTTTGTAGTAGAGCTTTAAGTTGGGGAGTGAGATCCCCTCCACTTAATTCTTCCTTCTCAGGACTGCTTTAGCTATTCGGGGTCTTTGGTGTTTCCATATGAATTTTTGAACTATTTGGTCCAGTTTGTTGAAGAATGTGTTGGTAATTTGATAGGGATTGCATCAAATCTGTATATTGCTTTGGGCAGGATGGCCATTTTGACGATATTATTTCTTCCTAGCCACGAGCATGGGATGAGTTTCCATTTGTTAGTGACCTCTTTAATTTTTCTTAAGAATGTCTTATAGTTTTCAGGGTATAGGTCTTTCACTTCCTTGGTTAGATTTATTCTCAGATATTTTATTCTTTTTGATGCTATTGTGAATGGAATTGTGTTCCTGATTTCTCTTTATATTAGTTTATTGTTACTGTATAAGAAAGCCACAGATTTCTGTGTGTTAATTTTGTATCCTGCAACTTTGCTGAATTTCAATATTAGCTCTAGTAGTTGCGGAGTGGAGTCTTTAGGGATTTTTATGTACAATATCATGTCATCTGCAAATACTGACAGTTTAACTTCTTCTTTACCAATCTGGATTCCTTGTATTTCTTTGTTTTGTCTAATTGCTGTGGCTAGGACCTCCAGTACCATGTTGAATAACAGTGGGGAGAGTGGGCATCCCTGTCTTGTTAGCGATCTCAGAGGAAAAGCTTTCAGCTTCTCACTGTTCAGTATGATGTTGGCTGTGGGTTTATCATATATGGCCTTTATTATGTTGAGGTACTTGCCCTCTATGCCCATTTTGTTGGGAGTTTTTATCATGAACGGATGTTGAATTTTGTCAAATGCTTTTTCAGCATCTATGGAGATGATCATGTGTGTTTTGTCTTTCTTTTTGTTGATGTGGTGGATGATGTTGATGGATTTTCGAATGTTGTACCATCCTTGCATCCCTGGGATGAATCCCACTTGGTCATGGTGTATGATCCTTTTGATGTATTTTTGAATTCGGTTTGCTAATATTTAGTTGAGTATTTTTGCATCTACATTCATCAGGGATATTGGTCTGTAGTTTTCTTTTTTGGTGGGGTCTTTGCTTGGTTTTGGTATTAGGGTGATGTTGGCTTCATAGAATGAGTTTGGGAGTATTCCCTCATCTTCTATTTTTTGGAAAACTTTAAGGAGAATGGGTGTAATGTCTTCTCTGTATGTCTGATAAAATTCCGAGGTAAATCCATCTGGCCCAGGGGTTTTGTTCTTTGGTAGTTTTTTGATTACCACTTCAATTTCATTGCTGGTAATTGGTCTGTTTAGATTTTCTCTTTCTTTCTGGGTCAGTCTTGGAAGGTTGTATTTTTCTAGGAAATTGTCCATTTCTCCTAGGTTTCCCAGCTTGTTAGCATATAGATTTTCATAGTACTCTCTGGTAATTCTTTGTATTTCTGTGGGGTCCGTCGTGATTTTTCCCTTCTCATTTCTGATTCTGTTGATGTGTGTTGACTCTATTTTCCTTTTAATAAGTCTGGCTAGAGGCTTATCTATTTTGTTTATTTTCTCAAAGAACCAGCTCTTGGTTTCATTGATTTTTGCTATTGTTTTATTCTTCTCAATTTTATTTATTTCTTCTCTGATCTTTATTATGTCACTCCTTCTGCTGACCTTAGGCCTCATTTGTTCTTCTTTTTCCAGTTTCAATAATTGGGACATTAGTCCATTCATTTGGGATTGTTCTTCCTTCTTTAAATATGCCTGGATTGCTATATACTTTCCTTTTAAGACTGCTTTAGCTGTATCCCACAGTAGTCAGGGCTTTGTGTTGTTGTTCTCATTTGTTTCCATATATTGCTGGATCTCCATTTTAATTTGGTTATTGATCCATTGATTATTTAGGAGCATGTTGTTAAGCCTCCATGTGTTTGTGAGCCTTTTTGGTTTCTTTGTACAATTTATTTCTAGTTTTATGCCTTTGTGGTCTGAAAAGTTGTTTGGTAGGATTTCAATCTTTTGGAATTTACTGAGGCTCTTTTTGTGGCCTAGCATGTGGTCTATTCTGGAAAATCTTCCATGTGCACTTGAGAAGAATGTGTATCCTGTTGCTTTTGGATGTAGAGTTCTGTAGATGTCTATTAGGTCCATCTGTTCTAATGTGTTGTTCAGTGCCTCTGTGTCCTTACTTATTTTCTGTCTGGTGGATCTGTCCTTTGGAGTGAGTGGTGTGTTGAATTCTCCTAAAATGAATGCATTGCATTCTATTTCATCCCTTAGTTTTGTTAATATTTGTACCACATATGCTGGTCCTCCTGTGTTGTGTGCATATATATTTATAATGGTTATATTCTCTTGTTGGTCTGAGCCCTTTATCATTATGTAACATCTTTCTTTATCTCCTGTTGCTTTCTTTGTTTTGAAGTCTATTTTGTCTGATACTAGTATTGCAACACCTGCTTTTTCTCCCTATTGTTTGCATGAAATATCTTTTTCCATCCCTTGACTTTCAGTCTGTGCATGTCTTTGGTTTTGAGGTGAGTCTCTTGTAAGCAGCATATGGATGGGTCTTGGTTTTTTATCCACTTTATTACTCTGTGTCTTTTGATTGGTGCATTCAGTCCATTTATGTTTAGGGTGATTATTGAAAGGTATGTACTTATTGCCATTGCAGGCCTTAAGTTTGTGGTTACCAAAGGTTCAAGGTTAGCTTCTTTACTATCTTACTGTCTAACTTAACTCGCTTATTGAGCTATTATAAACACAGTCTGATGATTCTTTATTTGTCTTCCTTCTTATTCCTCCTCCTCCATTCTTCATATGTTGGGTGTTATGTTCTTTGCTATTTTTAGGAGTGCTCCCCTCTAGAGCAGTCCCTGTAAGATGCCCTGTAGAGGTGGTTTGTGGGAGGCAAATTCCCTCAACTTTGCTGTTCTGGGAATTGTTTAATCCCTCCTTCATATTTAAATGATAATTGTGCTGGTTACAGTAGGCTTGGTTCGAGGCCCTTCTGTTTCATTGCATTAAGTATATCATGCCATTCTCTTCTGGCATGTAAGTTTTCTGTTGAGAAGTCTGATGATAGCCTGATGGGTTTTCCTTTGTAGGTAACCTTTTTTTTCCTCTCTGGCTGCCTTTAATACTCTGTCCTTGTCTTTGATCTTTGCCATTTTATTTATTATGTGTCTTGGTGTTGCCCTCCTTGGATCCCTTGTCATGGGAGTTCTGTGTACCTCTGTGGTCTGAGATGCCATTTCCTCCCCTAGTTTGGGGAAGTTTTCAGCAGTTATTTCTTCACAGACACTCTCTATCCCTTTTTCTCTCTCTTATTCTTCTGGTACCCCTATAATGCAGATATTGTTCCATTTAGGTTGGTCACACAGTTCTCTTAATATTCTTTCATTCCTGGAGATCCTTTTACCTCTCTCTGCATCAGCTTCTCTGCATTCCTGTTCTCTGTTTTCTAGTCCATTAATGGTCTCTTGCAGCTCGTCCATTCTGCTTTGAAGTCCTTCCCGAGATTGTTTTATTTCTGTATTCTCCCTTCTTAGTTTTTGCATATTTTTCTGCAAGTCCATCAGCATGGTTATGACTTTTGTTTTGAATTCTTTTTCAGGAAGATTGGTTAAATCTATCTCCCCAGGTTCATTCTCAGGGGAATATGTAGATGTTGGATGTCTGGGTTAGTCTTGTCTGGATCAATTTTTTTTGCCTTTTCATGTTGATAGGTGCAGTGGTGTGCTATTGACGCACCTGTCAGCTGGGAGAACCAAGACTCCACTTGCTTCTGGCCTTTCTTTACTGGGATAACTGCAACCCCTAGTGGCTTGTGCTGGGCAATTGCGTGTAGACTGTGTCTCTGTATCTTGCCCGGCCGGTATGGAGGAAGCTCCCTTGCTGTGGGCGTGACCAGCCTCAGGCTGCTGTTGTGTTATGGCGGGGCCCCGGAGGGGTAATGGACAGGGTTCTGTTTGGCTGTTTACCTCTGTGAGGGGTCTCAGAGCTGTTTCCCAGGGGGTTAGTGTGCCCAGAGTTCCCTGGAATTTCCAGCTGCTGTACTGTGAGTCAGGATGTTTCCATCCAGCTGTAGGGTCCCTGTCCCTTTAAGACTTTCATAAAGCACTCGCTTTTCTTTGTTCCAGGAGCACCGGCTGCAGGACCTGCTCACAGGTCTTACTGTCCTGCTTCCCTAGTGTCCGGCACCCCACACATGCACTGTGTGTCTGCACTCGTGCGGATGGCTAGGGCTGGGTGTTCGGCAGTCCTGGGTTCCCTCTCCCTCCCAACTCTGACTCCTCTCCTCCTGCCGGGAGCTGGGGTGAGCGGCCTCGGGTCCCGCCAGGCTGTGGGTTGTATTTTACCCTTTCACCAGGTGCTGGTTTCTCGCAGGTGTGGATGTGGTCTGGCTGTTGTCCTGTGTCTTAAGGTCTCTCTTTTAGGGATAGTTTTGTATTTGTTGTATTTTCAAAAATATATATGTTTCTGGGAAGAGATTCCCACTGTCCTATTCATGCCGCCATCTTGGCTCCACCCCTCTATTATTCTTATTACTAGTATCTGATATAACATCTTTCCTAAAGCTCAGAAATATTTGCAAGTTACCCACATATTTAACATTTATTCAGCACTCCCAGTCTCTTAACTGGGCTATTTTATAGACTTAGCACTTTTCAACATCTATGTAGTTTGTCTATAATGCTTATTATCCATCTCCCCCTACAAAAATTAAGTTGTGAGAACAGAGATTAAGGTCTATATTCTCAACACCTAGAACCACACCTGGCTGCAATAGGTACTCAGTGGATGTTTGTTGAATGAATAAATAAAAATACTTGTGGAATATTTTATATTTGACTAACATGTGTCACATTAACATGCACATAGTATTCAGGATAATTTTCCATCCTGATCCCATTTCTCTGCTGAGATCTGTTACCACCAGACTTTTTTTTAAAGCTTTGTGTTTAGGTCTGGGCTAAAGACGTAATTACCCCCAACTGATTTGCCCACCTCCAAATCACAAACTGTAGAGGAGAGGCTCACCTTTGAAAGGTGCTTGGCATTTTGCATTTTGTGAAGTCATTTTTTTTCTCAAAATAACTTTATGAAGTAATTATTTCCATCTGATAGAGGCAGAAACTGAAGCTTTAAAAGGTTAAGTTACCTAAAGTTAGAAAGCAAAAAAACAAAAAGTCTGAATTTGAGTGCAAACTTATTCCCAAAAACCAGATCTCTTACAGAAATTACTTGAGAATTACTCAGTGATACATATTGTGTTGACAAAGAAATAAATAGAACAAAACAAAATGTATTTATTTGACCTTCAAAAAAAGAAAAATAGGAGGGAGAAACTAATGCCTGCAGTTCTCATCAATAATTCCAGCACGGAAAACAAATCTATTTCCAATTTGGCAAAGCCTCTCTTAGAGAGAACTGATATCTTGGCTTGGATCTGAGAAACCATGTAAATACAATTAAAAAATAGTGAGCAGTTCAGAAAGAATTTCTAGATACAAAGAAGTCTGGAGCAACCTTCTGTTTCTCCCCAGTACAATGGAGGTCACTCCTCTTTGTTCAGGGCTGAGTTTCAAGACATATTATACCTTTCATTCCACCCTCTCAGTCATGATTCACACAGTTTCATCTCCCACAGACTCAAGAGGTGAAGGATATGAGAGAGAAGCTACATTTTAAGTCCCTGCCCACCCTTTTGTCCTTTTCCCTTTTTCTTTTTGGCTTTTATAAACCAGCAAAACATCTGGCCAATTTCCTTAATATCCAGATGTTTGGTCTAATTTACATTGCTAATTATTTTTAAATTTTTTTACTGAATGTATTGGCTTTATGGGTAAATATAGCCTAAGTGAAAGTATGTGAAGGTTGCCAGCTGATGGAAAATGCAGCTAACCGGTAATCAACATCAACATCTGCTCCTCATTTCTCTCTTGCTTCCTGGCTCATGCAAAAATAATGTGCCTAATCTTTGAAGAAATTACTAGAGAAGTAAAAATATCACTTGACAATCCTTATCGGAATCCTTATCAGAATCACAACCATAAAGAAGCTAGATATGGTCAGAGGCAAAAGCCAGATCTGTGTCAGGGAAATGCCGTGAGTACACTCACACGTGGCACTATGGGAATCAAATTAAGATAAGACTTCAGATTCCAAATCCTCAAAACCAGTTGTCACACCATGTCTACCATCCACACTTCCTTTTCCACTTACCCTTTGGCAAGCCATCCTGGGGGAAACATAGACAAATGCCTCCCACCCTTCTTGGATTGTGAATGGAAGCACCAACCCAGCCTTCAGAAGCCATGTTATAATCAAAGTCTAGTTCTATGTTCCATGGTGATGTTGGTCCTTGACCATATAGCCCAATGGTCTCCAATCAGCCAACAGGGTAGCTGGCTTGGTAGTCCTGAGGTTGAGACTAAATCATACGTTATGCCCCAACATACAGTTTAAAGGTGATCACTAGATTGAAAGATGTGAAACCGTTCCTATCAAGCTCAAGGTTACTGATTTCTGTTACATGTCAAAACTTACTTCCTTTATGTACATTGCAATCATTGTAGTTCTGTTCTTAGAAACACATTTAATAGAACAAATACACCAAGCTTGAACACAAAAAGTCAAAAAGAGGAAATACAAAAGATTTTACAACTATTGATTAATAATATAAAACAAAGAACTTTTATTTATTTTATCTACTTACTTTCTATAAATTTGTATGTAAGTATAATACATGATTAGAGAAGTGAAAAAACCATACATTTGTAGCATAAATTAATACCCCTGGGAAACTACCACCCAGGTCAAGAAATAGAATACTACCAGCTGCTCAGAAGACCCCTTTCCCCTTGTGCACATGGTATATTCCTGCAATTGTTTGTTTCTTATTTAATTTCTCTCAAGAAATGTTTTATAGTTTCTATGTAAAGGTCTTCTTGTACATCTTGTATTTATTACTACTTGGTGTTTTTTAAAGCTAATACAAATGGTATCACTTTATAAATTTCATTTTCTACTTATTGATATGTGAAAAACATTTCTATATTGAATTTAAAATCTTTGGTAAATAAATTTATTCATTACAGTACTTTATCTGTAGATACTTCTGGATTTTCTACAAAGCACTTTGTCACATGTGAATGTGAGTTTTGTTCTTTTTCTTTCCTTTCTTAAACCTTTTCTTTTTCTTGTCTTATTTTCTGACTAGATTTTTCAGAAAAAAGGTGGAATGCATCATTAATCATCAGGGAAATGCAAATTAAAACCACAATGACATATCACCTCACACCAGTAAGGATGGCCAGCATCGAAAAGACTAAAAACAACAAATGCTGGCGAGGATGTGGATAAAGAGGAACACTCCTACACTGCTGGTGAGAATGTAAGCTAGTTCAACCATTGTGGAAAGCGATATGGAGGTTCCTCAAAAAACTGAAAATAGAAATACCATTTTACCCTGGAATCCCACTCCTTGGAATTTACCCAAAGAATACAACTTCTCAGATTCAAAAAGACATATGCACCTCTATGTTTATCGCAGCACTTTTTACAGTAGCCAAGATATGGGAGCAACCTAATTGTCTGTCAGTGGATAAAGAAGATGTGGTACATATACACAATGGAATACTATTTGGCAGTAAGAAAGAAACAGATTCTACCATTTGCAACCACATGGATGGAGCTGGAGGACATTATACTCAGTGAAATAAGCCAGGCGGAGGAAGACAAATGCCAAATGATTTCCCTCATTTGTGGAGTATAACAATGAAGCAAAACTGAAAGAACAAAATAGCAGCAGACTCAGAGACTCCAAGAATGAACGATTGGCTACCAAAGAGTTGGGGTGTGGAAGGGCAGGTGGGGAGGGAGGGAGAAGGGGATTGAGGGGTATTATGTTTAGTATACATGGTGTGGGGGATCATTCAGAGAACAGTGTAGCATAGAGAAGGCACATAGTGGATCTGTGGCATCTTACTACACTGATGGACAGTGACTGCATTGGGGTATGGGTGGGGACTTGATAATATGGGAAATGTAGTAACCACATTGTTTTTCATGTGAAACCTTCATAAGAGTGTATATCTATCATACCTTAATAAAAATAAGTAAAAATAAAAGGTGGAATGGTAGTGGTGATAGTGGCCATCTTTGTCTCCTTTTTGATCTCTGGGGAAAAATCATTCAGTCTTTTTCCATTGGTATCATGGTTATATACCTTCATAACATGTTTAGACTGGTCTCATTAAAGGATGTAAAAATGGTTTCCTCTCTTTCATTCTTGGGAATATTTGTAGGTGATAGGCATTACTTTTTCTGTTAGTATTGGAATGATTCACTGGTAATGTCATCTGTTTTTTGTTTTGAGAAAGTTTTTAGTATGCATTTATTTTGTTTTTGTGTCAATTTTGATAGGTTGTATCTTTCAAAGACTGTGTCCAATTCCACTAAATTACCCAATACATTAGCATAAAGCAGTAATTTGTTATATCCTCTTATGATCATTTTAAGATATGCAGTATAGGTAGTTTTGCCCTGATATTTGTTGTGCTTATTTATTCTTTTGTCTGTATTTTGCCTAGAATTTATTAAATTGTATTATTTCTGAAGAATTGAAATTTGGTTTGTTGATTCCCTCTATTTCATGCTCATTTTCTTTTTAAATTTTGCTCTTATCTCTATTATTTCTTATTTTTACTGTCTTTGACTTTTTCTAACTTCTTGAGATAGATAACTAAATTTTTTGTTTTCAGCCTTTCTTCCTTTCTAATATTAAACCACAAGTTTCCCTTCAAGCAGGATTTCAGTTCCAAACTACAAGTTTTGTCAGGTAGTAATTTTTTTAATCCTTTGGTTCAAAAGTATTTTCTAATTTCCAAAATGACTCCATATTTTACTGATGTGTTATTTAGAAGTTAATGTTTAATTTCCAAATATATGGAGATTTTCTAATATGTTCTTGACATTCCATGGAGGTCAGAGACATCATCTGTATGACAGTTCCTTATAATTTGTTGAGATTACTTTATGGCTCAACACATAGTCAGTTTTGGTCAATGCTCCACATAAACTTTAGAAGGAGGTATATTTTTCTATTGTTGGGGTCAGTGTTCTATATATGTTATAAAGTCAAGTCTGTTAATCACATTGTTCAGATGTTCTGTTCCTTATAGACTTTTATACATGCTGTTTAGCAGTTACTAAGTGAGCAGAGTTAAAATCTTTTAAAATCTCCCACTATGATTTCAAATTTTTCTATTTCTATTGTTGGTTCTGTCAATTTTTGCTATATACATTATGAATCTTGTTATTGGGTGGATATAAATATTAACTCTTCATATCTCTCCCATCCTTCATCCTTAGTAATACTTCTTGTGTTAAAGCCTATTGTGTCTGATAAGAAAATATTTTCCCCACCTCTTTTTCCTGGAGTTTGCATAGTTTCTCTTTCTCCATCCTTTTACTCTGAACCTCTCAGGTCCTTGTATTTGAGATATATCCCTTGTAAGTACAATATGACTTTTTTATACAGTCTGAATACTTTTCTCCTTTAATTGAAGCAGATGTCCATTTAAATTTAATGTAGTTACTATTTGTTTTCTGTCTGTCTCACCTTTTATCTGTTCTCATTTTCTTCTTTTACCTAATTTTGGATTGATGAAGTATTTTTATTATATATATCATTACATTGTTTTACTACTCATGTGGTAGCTACGTGGAGATCAGAATATTCTTCCTCGGCTTATTAAATCCAAGTCAGTACTTCTCCCTCCTCTGGGACAATACAAGGGCCTTCATATTTTTAAACATTTTTTGCCCTATTCCTTTGTAAATACTATCGTTTTCAAATTCTCCATATATTGTGAACCATATCAAACATGATTACTATTGTTTTCATAGTCAATATGCATTTAGATTTACCCATATATGTACCATTTCTATTGCTTGTCATTACTTCTTGAATCTCTGAACAGCCACATGAAACCATTTCCTTCATCCCAGAATTGCTTCCTTTAATATTTATTTCTCTATGGATCTACTTGTGATAAATTCTCTCAATTTTTTGTTTATCTGAAAATATATTATTTTCTTATTAAAACCTTTCCACTAGAGATTTTCTTTCAGTATTTTGAAAATATAATCATTGTCTTGACTAAACAACTGATTGAGTAAAAGAAATATTGAATGAATGAATGAATGAATATGAATAAATAAATAAATAAATAAATAAATATAATAGTGAAGAAATTGGGTTTCATAGGTGACAATGAGTAATCCTGTTTGCCTGAGTACAGGGAATCCAGAAGAGGAAAGGGAGACCAAAACATGTAGACAGGCACACACACACACACGCACACACACACACACGAGAACAAGGTCACATATTCAAAGCACTCATCAATAAATGTTCATCAACTTATTAAATAATTTGTATTTGTAATTAGAATCTTACTAAACTAGATTCTGGCATTAGAAAGTGTGCATAATATTCCTTTCATTGTCCTTGGGGAATTTATAATCTAGTAGAGAAATACATGTTTCTTATTAAAAGGTAATTTTATCCTACTTTGAATCTGTCCTAAGGACCAACCACATCTTAATGACTTTTGAAGAAAACTCATCACATATATTCATATAGGTTCATACAGCAAATCTACAGACTGAAGCAGAATTCCACTTCATTGTGGAAGGAAAAAGGGACTTAGTCTACATGGGACAGTCTGATACTTGGGAAAAAAGCATGAAGGAAGTAAAACAATAGAAGGAAATTAGAAGCTTTTTAGAAGTGAAAGACATAATGTGTTTTTATTAAGCTTTTAATTTGACTATGCTTTCATTTAGAATAATAGTTTTTACAAATGCTTATCTTTGGGTAAGGATAAGGCAATATGGAAAAGACTAGAGTATATGTGCTAAGAATATCTGCATTCATTAGCTAACTCATGCTTGCTCAGATGAACTGTGAACTGGGCAAAAATTTAGGTGATGTCTACCAGATATGCTCATGTTGAGGAGACAAAGAAAAAATATTCGGGCCAAATGGAATCAAGTTGAGGAGAAAAACGCTCCTAGAGGGAACAAATTCAGAGCAGGCCTTTCTAGAGAGGCTTGCCACCAGCCCAGAAGGAGAAGGAAAGCTTTCCAAACAGGGCATTGCTTACATCTTGCTTCCTTTCCAGGACTACACCTCCTGGATGACTTGCTGCTGAGAGCAGTAATGGGCAGTCTCCAGTAGTGTACAACCATCCCCCACATTCTCATTTGTTTTACTCACAGGCCCTTGTCTTGGCTCTCCATGTGTGTCCAGCACTTTGACCCTGTCTTCTAGCCTCCCCTCCCCTTACTGTGCTGGCACTCGCTTCTTCACTGTGGGCTCTGCTCCAGCGCTGGCCGTTGGTACCCTCTCTTCGGCATGGTGTGGTCTCTGTTCTTGGGCTCCATGCTGCAATGCAGCTGCAGCTAAAGATACACCCTTACTTTCCCTCCTACCCACATGTGCCTCATGGGAAGATAGATTGGAAAGTGGGGATATGTGTGTACAAAAGACTTTTCATAACTCTATGTCTTGGATGTGGTAAAATGAACACTTTTTTATCTTGGGCTCATTTTCCTCAGGCCTATGAAATTAACATCTTTTTCTGGGTCCTGCTATCAGAAAACACATATGGTCAACGATTATAATTCAACTGACAGGGATATGAGAACACTGAATACAAAAAGTTCATTAAAACAAAAGTCTTGAGTGATAGAGCTATGTTTTCTTTATAAGTAAACATCCGTGTGAAGAGGACAGAGCAATCTTTAAAATTAATCATCATTGTTTTCTTGTACCCTATATTTAGGTTTTAGTGAGCTCCTTCAGAAATAAAGAGTAAAGATCTGTAAGCCCTACCTCACATTGTTAATAGCCTGAATTAATCTTTTTCCTCTTCTCCATGGTTTTATGACTCTCCCCAGACCTATAAATTACATGGTAGTTATAGTAGGCCCTTCCAGAAGAAAGGGGCAAAATGAGATAATTGACATCTCCCCCAATCTTACAGCACTTGGGTTCAATTATTCTTTTCTTTAATGGACCTTTCCCCCAATCTCCCTTTTCCTAACACAAAATATAGGCTATATGCATTTCCAATTAGCTAATAAGGAGGTCAGCTTCTGGGTCTCAATGAGAGCAAGCAGCAGGAGAGCTACATCTTAGATTGCCACTCTCAGCTGACCTATAGCATTTATCTGATAGCTCGTTCTGTGTCCACCAGCCTCATGCAGTTGTGCTCTTCATGCAGTGCACAAGTTGGGAAGGTGGCCCCCAGACAGATAACATGGCACCTTTGGTACTGGTCCTTGGTTGTCCTGCCAAGCAGTAGGGCAATAGCTTACACACATGTAAACAACTATTCATTACAAGGAACTCCAATCAATTGTGTTAGGTACCATTACCCAATGATAACCATGCTCCAAGGGGTTTGCTAATTCTGCATAGACTATTTCAAACCTCAGGTTTCTCCCCTGAGTATCTTACACTTTGGGGAGAAAACCCCACTCTTCTATAATTATTAATGTAGTATGACTTGGCTTGTGCCTGAGTTTAGGCAGACAAACTTCTAACTTAAGATCATTCATATATTAGACAGTTCTGTCCATTATAATGAATTACAGCTGTTGGCCAAGCAGCAATCTGGTTATTTAGAATATTCTTAAACTCAATAGTAGATGCACCACAGAAATCCCTTAGGATACTTGAGGGCAGGCTGAATCATGTAGACAATTCCTTTGCAATCACTTACTAATAAGCTCATATCAATGTAATGGTGCTGAGGATAATGGTTTATAGCCTGAGACATCATTTGTTGCTAAATCCACACATTTACCATTTTGAGATCTCAGGCTGACAGAAGTCACCATAAAATACTGGAACTACACAAAGCAGGTGTCACCAAGTCAAAAAATGGCAGTTAATACTTAAAAATCATAAGATTTAACATAAAAGTTTGTGTTTGTCCCAAAATTTGGTGAGTTCTGGTAGCATTAGGCAGTATGGCCTCCATAACTAAAGGAAAGAAGACACTACCTTCTTCAAGGCCTGAGTATTCAGGTCACAAGTCTGATTTCCCTGGATGCTTGGTGTTGTGATTCTGATTACTCCCTTCCTAAAATCCAGTTACTTAGTATGAACTTGGCTACATAGAATTGGGGGTTCTGAAAGTGTATAGGAATGGACAGACAGGGCATTAAAAGTAGGACCAGGAATGCTTGAACTTTATCTCAAGCTGTACCCATAGGATCTGGCCCATTGTGACCAGTTCCTCTCATGGAATTATGGAATCATACAGACTGGTTTTTTAAAATTGAGGTATAGTTGATATACAGTATTATGTTAGTTTCAAACATGTAACAGAGTGATTTAACAACAATCTACATGATAAATGCTCACCCTACATAGTGTAGTTACTGGTAACATAGAATGATGTTACAGAACTATTGACTATATTCTCTGTGCTCTACTTTTATCCCTGTGACTAATTTATTTATGATGGAGATTTTATACCTCTTTATCCCATTTATTTATTTCATCCAGCCCCTCCCCCAATATAGCAACCAGAGACTTCTCAGTGTCTATGAGTCTATTTCTGTTTTGTTCATTTGTTTTGTTTTGTTTAGATTCCACATATAAGTGAAATCATATGGTATTTGCCTTTCTCTGCCTGTTTTATTTCTCTTAGCATAATACCCCCTAGGTCCATCCATGTTGTTGCAAATACAAGTTTTCTTTCTTTTTTATGGCTGAATAATACATCATTGTGTGTGTGTGTGTGTGTATATATCACATCTTCTTTATTCATTCATCTATCGATAGGCACTTTGGCTGCTTCCATATCTTGGCTATTGTAAATAATGCTGCAATGAACATAGGAGTGCATATATACTTTCAAATCAGTGATTTTATATTCTTCTGGTAAATTCCCAGAACTGGAATTAGTCATATGGTATTTTTATTTTTAGTTTTTTGAGGAACCTCTATACTGCTTTCCACAGTGGCTGCACCAATTTACATTCCTACCAATAGTGCAGGAGGGCTCCCTTTTCAACAGAGATCATTTCAGTCTTCCTATCCCTCCACCACATGTAATAACCAACTCTTCCTTATATCTAATATAGTGTCATTCTCTGCCATAGTATTAAGTTCTGTGATACTGTTTTCCTTTCTTGTTTTTCATGCACGCTTATCTTGCCGCCTTCTAACGTAAATGTAAGCCCATGAGGGAAGGGGATGCTTCATAGTTTCTCTATAATTGCCATATTACTTAGTATATAGTAAATGTTCACTATTTATTGAATGAGCTGATTTAAGACAAGTTACTTCACTTTTCAATGTCTCAGTTTATTTGCTCACAAAAGAATGTTCCCTTTCAGCCTGCTGAATATCATTTATCTCATTGAATCTATGAAGGATACTGTGAGGGATTATTTTATAGAAATTGCTTCTTTACTGAGAGCTGCTTTATACATGTAATTTATTGTATTAAAAATAAAATCCTGGTACATTTCAGGAAGAGGGTCTCGTCCAAATGCTATAGAATGCTTTGCTGGTTAGAATGAATCTTGAGTACAGGAGGAAAATGTGATTTTTGTGTTCATTTTGAAATAGAGTCCATCAGCCTGGAGGAAATAAATTATAACAGTGTAAATATGTTGATGATTTAGTTTGGGTTGCAAGAAACATTTTGAGGGAGAGAATAAATGAGCGATATAAAAGAGTTGCCAAGATTTGGCGAAGCAGAGCTCTTGTATGCTTCCCTTTCCAAACATCAGTTCTTTCTGGGTCAAGCTTGGATGACAACTATAAACTTCAGCATGAAGATTCTAATTTCTTTTCTGTGTTTCAAAGTGTAAGAGAAGAACTTAGACCTGAGTGGAAAACCTCATGTCATTTAGTAGTTCTTTCCAAATAATCTGGACTACCATTGCTATTATTATTATCAGGTAGATTTGGAAGCTTGTAAAAGACATCAGTTACCACTGTGGAAAGCTGACTTACTGAGGTAGCAGGTGATTCAAAGATTTCCCCTGTGTTAATTGAAGCAACTTTTCATCTTTTCATTCAGAGTGTGTAGCTTTTACTGTATTAATAAATCAGTTAATTTCATTTGTTTACAAGGTTGTAGTAGTTAGAGGTTGGGGAGGAAATGGAGAAAGGGTACTTTTTTCCTGAAACTATAATTATCAGCCATTGCTCAAAAGTACCAGATCTGAGGAGATGCCTATTTCTGCCCAAGTCACTCTCCTTTCTTTCTAAAAGTGAGCAAAGGTTGAATTAAAAGCAAAGTGTTCCAAGTATTTAAGAATCAGAGTTGAATCTGTTTTGTTCAGTAAATACTATTTGACTTATATCCCAGAAAAACTCATTTTGAAATTGCCTTGAAGAAGACAAAAGTCCTGGTGAGCCACCAACACAGTTTTGTGAAGCACAAACTTGGTCAGGCCAATCAAGTTCTCTTCTCTGACAAAAATCAGACAGAGGAACCAGGAAAAACCACAAATATCTTAGCTTCACTGAGACTATTATTCTGGACTATGTATTATACTAAAATAGTAGGACTACATGAGCTAAGTTATAGAGCTTTTCTGTGACCATACACATGATAAGAAATTCATATACATGAGGGATATTTTCAAAATAGCAATACCAATTAAAATTGCATCATGACTGTTGCTCCAAGAACTTGTTTCTAGACCCATCATAACACTGGATGATGGAATGAGAGCACCCTTCATTAGATTTGCAGTTAACACTAAGACAGATGAACAGAGACCTTAGAATAGGGAAATGTAAAACTTCAGTGTGTGCTTGGTAAATTGACAATTTGAACTTAAAAAAACATATTGAGGATGGAGAAAAATTCATTAATACAAGATAAAACAATTACATGGATTCATGACTGGAAAAGATCTAGAGATTACAGTAAATAAAGAGTGGATGCTCTGTCAATAGTGTAAGAAGACTGAGAGAATCTGAGGTGGAAACCAAGAAGTACTGCATCACAGTGAGAACTGAATTCAGACTTATAGAATTCTAGGCCCAGGAGAAAGTGAGCTGGAGAAATTGGAGGGAGCATAGTACATACCTACAGGTATGATTTTAAGAAACAAAGATAGTCAGGATTATGTCTCTAGAAGAAATGGTTACAGAGCAATGCTACAGGCTTCAAGAGAACAAAGGCCATTAATTATATGGTAAGTTTTCCATCTTTACTGGGATAAGAAGAAAGGAACAGAGACTTAAGCTATGATGTGAAGGATTTGGATATCATATACTTGGAATGTTATCAAGAACTTTCCGTTATCGATCGCTTCTCGGACTTGTTTTGGCTCAGTCGATGAAAACTGAGATGCAATTCTGCTCAGATCAAAAGGGGTGGCTAAAATGACTTTCCATAGTCCTTTCTAGACCAATATTTGCATACCATTTTCATAGTCTTTAGTACCTTTAATCCTCACAATAACTCCATTATGTAGGGATTATTAGTCCCCTGGTTACAGATGTGGATACCAAATTTCAGAGAGATTAACTTCCTTCTCTGGCCTTAAGCCCAAGTTTACTGACTGCAATTCTCATGCATTTTCTACTGTGTCATGTTGCCTACAATTATGTGAGAATATACATCTTTCTCTTTTTTAAGTCCTTGCAAAGATAAATAAACTGTGATGTACTTCATGAGAGAAATTGCCCCCATATGCTTCTCTCTCTTAAGGCTGGGGTTGAAATAGCACAAACAAGTACTTTAGGGGAAATACTGGTAGAATGTAGGCTTTGGGGAATATTCTAGTTCATTTCTGTTTGTTTTTTTCTTCAACAGAATCTTTTCCTGGACTGATCCTATTCTCTATTCATGGGAGACATTTAGGAGCAATATACATATTGTCTATATTTTCCTGAGGGTTGACTTTACCTTCTCAACTTGTACTGCTGTTTTTCTTTATTTATCTTCATGTCTAAAATTTAGTTAGCTAGGGTCTGACTTACTGTGTAGCCTAGAGGTGCTAAGTCTGGCACCAGTTTCCCTGCAGGTCATATGGCTGGGAAAAGGTCACCACCATGTCCCATTTATTCACTTGTAATTAATTTGAAGATATTCCAATGTTTTTCTAAATTGTCTCCATAACTATTTTAGGTAGAATTCAAAGTTTTTTGTTATCTTTTTTGAAAAAAAAAATCACTTTAAAAGGAGGTTTTCATTTTTGGCAGAGAGAGTGGTGCGACTTAAAATGCAATCTCATCGCATTTACGGAGAGATTATATGGTGGCCATTTCCCAATCTGCAATATAGGGGAATTTATTTCCTATTCACAGATTTCCTTTCTAATGCCTATATTGCAAATATTCTAAAGTAAAAATAGGCTCTTAAAACCATATTTTACATTATTTCTACTGACGTAGAACGTCTTTTGAGTGTTTATGTTTTACTGCTAGCCTGGTGGCCTGCTGTCCCTCATTTGCCCCTGGGGTGTAGTCACTGTGAATGATAATACTTTGGAGCACTGTCAGTCCTGAGGAATAAATGCCCAAAGAAGTGGGCTCCTCTTCCAGATTCACAGCAGCTTCTGTACACTAAATATTTTCTTCTGGGGCCATCTATATTCTGGATCTGAATATTCTGGATCTTAGCCTCTACTAAGCATGGAGTTGCCTGGGAATTTAAATTGACAATATGATAGGTCTATACGGATATATAGGTCTATATAGTGACTGGAAGCTTATGGGAGTAAAACAATCAATGACAAATATTCATTTTTAAGATTTCTTCCAATTTTGTGAATCTCTGATGCTTCATAGAATTTATTAGAAACAGAGAGCACAAATACATTGAATATCTTCCTTTAACCTCTAACCTTTGTCAGCTTAGGGTCAGAAAATAGACTGTTTTGTTATTTTATTTTTAGGATTTTGTCCCATTATCACATGCATACCACTTGAGAAATGTCATAGTTCATTTGCTTGGAGGAAGCTGATTCAATAATACCATTATATGTTTATATGGTTTTGTGGGGAAGTAAAGATCAATAGAGGTGTTTCCAGTCATGTAACTATAATGATGGTTTTCTTTCCCTGCTCTGTTTTTTATTAAATACCTCTTTGTGCACAACACTGTCCCTGATCTTGAATGTGATTGAATGAGAGGATTGTATATGGACCTCAGTGTAGTGATATGACCATGAAAGTTTGGATTTTATTGAAATGTGTTTAAAATTGTAGAAGATATGCCCATGAAAAACATCTTATCAGTCATTATCATGTTTCAAGATAACACTGAAGCACAAATTCAAAGCCATACTGATCTTTTTTTCTTTTGGAAAGATACCAAATTTAATTAGAAACATCCAAGCTTCTCTAAAGTCAACATGAAAAAGCACCCAGGCAGAGAAATGCCAAAAGAACAAGACTGAGCTGAAGTAGATCTAACTTCCCTGGGTTAACCACCTCCTAAACTGTGTATATTGGATTCATTTAGTGTAGATATTTCCCCAACAAGCATAAGGGTGAGAACTGCTTTTCCACCAAATGTTAGAGAATGAATGGCCTGATGGTGGGTCTTAAGTGTAAAGGATAAAAAGCCTGGGGTCTTATCCCAAATATGCAAATTGTGACCTTGCATAAATCACTAGCTGGGTCTGTTAGTGTTCAAGAACTAGACAGAGAAATGCAGGATATGGAAAGTTTCCTGAACTGGCTCTGGGTCCTTTCCCACCAGTAACGGAAGAGTTTGTCAAGGGAAAGAGACGTGCGTGAGGTTGGTCTGAGCACTGGTTGGTCTGAGTGCTGGCTTCACAAAGCGCTGCCAGTGTCTACCTCACAAGCAGCTCCTCCTGGGCTGGTGTCTTCTGCATGCAGCTTCCCACCCAAGGTCATCCTCCTCCTGCTCTTGGAAGGGAAGGAGGGAGCTCCTGCTTCCATCCTTGTTGAGATGGTGAAAAGTGAATACCTTTGCAGCCATTCACCAAATGGTATCCTGCTATCTGGAAGAGTTTATTTCCTCTCCTGCAGCTCTGTGGCTTAGAAGTTTCACAAAGGACTGGAGTTAACAAAACATGATGTATTGTCAGACCTCAAAGTCAGAGGTCACTTGTTCAGCTTTATTTATAGATTGTATCTGTGCTGGCAGAAGAAGGGAAGGTAGGGAAGGGAAGATAGTTTTACACAGATGATCCCATTGGTCCTTATGGCCCATGTGTGGAGCCATGTCCTGCTGATTCTGAGTTTATTCTACTCTGGTGATGGCTTTCCTAGTGACAGGGACATGTCCAATTTGTCCTCAATTCCCATTGGAGATGAAGCACCCCCGCTGATGCTATTTGCTTGTCCCTCTTGAGTGCACACAGGCTGCTAAAAATAAATTGCAAGTGAAAGTTTCCAGCTGCCTGGGAAAAGAGAGTTTTCTGTTCTTTTTGTACTTACATCCAATTGGCTCAGAGTTGATACGCTCTGCAAGCTGGATCTAATACAGATGCCATGCCCAGAATCAGCAGATGGCCTGGGGGTGGTGAGAAACTTTATAGGTTAGGGACTGCCAGGGGAGTCAAGAGCCTAGGTGCCATGACCTTGCCTAACTGTGTGGCTCTGAGAAAATTGTATGATTTTTCAGGGTCTCAGTTTCTTTAAATGGAAAACATGAAAAACATCAAAAGAGCATTCTAATTTTCAGTGTATTTATGCTTTCTGATTTTGAATCTAAAACATTTATGTGTACTAGACCTAACTCCTGCATTGATTATGTGAGCTTTGGCAGCTAAACATCATTGCCCCAGATTATCATCAAATGGAACTTAAAAATTATGCTTCATGTGACCTGATCTGTATAACAAAAATTACACAGACACACTGCCCCCAGCTTTAGGTTTTATTTCTCATCATTCACTCCTTTCTTCATTAAACAAATCATAGCTGAGCTTTTAGTGGGTATTAGGCCTTTACACAGCAGACACTGAGTTCCATGCTTTAGGAAAAGTAAAGTGGCAGGGAGTCTGAGCTATTAAGTTAAAAGATTATAGACTTAGGAATGAAATGACATGAACATACAGGGATAAAATATAAACATAAATTTTTAGATGTTTTCTTATTATAAAAGATGCCTGTGTAAACTCTTATAATAATTGGAAAATCTCTAAAGTCAGCATTATTTGATTTTCCACTAGATCTAGTTTGGACATTATGTCATTTCATTTCTGAGACAGAGTAATTATATAACCTGAGCTATAAGAAGAAAGGGAGAGAAAAAAATACAAGGGAAAATGGGAAACCCATTCATGAATGAAATATAAGTCTCATGGAGACTGTTACATAACTGATTGGAAACAATATTTAATCTACACTACACGTGAAGGATTCAATGATTCAGCTAAAATCAACCTTGCAAAATGCAGCAGTGCCTTGTAGGGCAGCAGCTATGAGAATTCTTCTGTTGCAGAAAAAGGTTAACTAAGAGTCTATCCTCAGCAGACACCATTTTCAGAAATGTTCGTGCAGTCTTTTGGCATTATAGACTCTGTATTCTTATGTGGAAGAATCATTACCATTTTTTTAGAGAGAGCACCAGGAATGGTCTTTGGTTAGTAGATGCATGTAAAGTAACTTTAACATGGTGAGCCTGCATCCTTTGTGCCCCACAATTAACTCTCCTGGGCTTAGAAACCCTTCCTATGTTATGAGGACTTAAGAGTATTAGAATTGAGACATGAGGCACTGTAAGAACACAGACTTGAGGAAGATGGAGCAAGGGGACCTCATGGGTTTGCAAGCAAACCTAGATATAGAGGATTCCTTAGGAACTTTGAAAGATATTCAAATGGAAACTCATGCTTTGAAATAAGGAGAAACTGAAGTCTTCTGCCAGCTGATATAAGGCAGAGTAACTGTAGCAAAGAATAAATGTTGGTGCCTATGATATTTCATAACCACAAATTGGCCTTAGCTTCCACTTTACTAAGCCAAAAACCAGAAGGGAATAAGCTGAATTAATTTTGGGGGTGCATGCACTTCAGTAAATGGCTGGTGAATCTGTGTTTGTCATTGAATAGGTCAGGGCCAAACCAGAACTCAGAGGAGCCCAAGAATAGGGCTTTTCATGCTGTGTAGGAGGTCCTGTAGGTATCTTCCTCCCAAACCACCCCTTACACTCAGATTCTGTGTGGTGTTAGGACAAGACTAGCAGAGGTGCAGGAGAGAGAATCTATGAATGTGGATGACTGCAGTAGGGAAATTAACAGCACACAAATGACCCACATGTGGTTGGTAGATAGTCTTTGTCAGTGCAACCTTTGTAAACTATATTTATACAGGACAAATGTCATTACACAATGTGGCATCATCACAAACAACAGAGGACAATTCATTAACCAGATGATTGTTACATGCGTCTTCTAAATTAGAACCTATTTGGGAAATCACTGATAGATGAAGGACTTTCAATTCACATTTTCAAGAAATCTTCACAGAAAACCAAATTTGTGCAAAACATTATGATAAAACCCATACTATAGAGATGAAGAAGACTTTTATTTCTTCATACATTAGTTAAATAAATGAATATGCCTTCTATGGCATCACCTAGTTTTTGAAATGGATTTTGTTAAGAGGAAAAATCATGACTGGAACAGAAGCAGCAGCCTGAGCTGAAGGCAGATGATAGGAAGTCCCTGACACACTGCACTGGAGGCAAAAGGACAGGCGGATACAGGGGTTGCTGGTCCAGGAGCTCAGGCAGGCTGTCGCCGAGGGGAAGCTGGCAGGAGAGACTTGCCATTACACATTTGTAAGCAGAGAAGTGGCAAAACCAGAACTGCACTCAAGCTTAATCTGGTAAAGTTGTATATCAAGCTGAGTTGTTCCAGTTTGTTCAAATTGATAAGACAGCCACCTCAAAGGAAAGCAAAAATTTAGACTCTTAAACTCTAAGACTAGAGTTTCTCCCTATTTAAGTTGATAAAAGGGAGTGAAAATGGTTTCATGTGCTAACAGACTGAAACAGACAAGGGTTTGTGGGCATTCCACTTGGAAACACACATCTGAATAAGACTCCTGCACTGACACGAGAGAACCACATTGAGAGGAAGGTCACACATAGGCGTTCAGGTTTTTATATGGGAGATTATGCTATCTGTCCGTGTTGGCTATGATGGAAAATCCTCTCTTAAGTGTTTCTAAATTGGGAAAGTATTTTGGTGGTAAGATTTACTCTGCCTCTATGCAGCCTATATTTCTGAAGTATTAAAGTTGAGCCTGCTTTTATACCCTTAGGCCCTGGTCCAAGACCCCTTGATGAGTTAAATGATGCATTTATTTACAAAAGGGCAGATGATACTGTCAGAGAAACTATTTCCAGAGCCCACATTATCTTCCTAGGAAATTAAGAAACTATATCAAACCATATAAAGGTCATTCCTAATATCCCAACTGAGTATAGGATGGATTGGAAGCAAAAGAAAGGGAAAGAGAAAAGCCAGTAAGAGCTCATTGCACCAGTTCCAGGGAAAGTCAGTGGGAGCTGAACCTAAGGTGGTGGCTGGGAGATGGAAGATCAGAGATATCACACAATAGTAGAATAAGGAGAAATTGGATGAGGGGCAGAGATGGAGGCTAGCAGGAATGGGGGCAGGTGTGGACACTGGTGTACAGGGCAGACAAAGTGTGTATTAGATGCACTAGAGGGGAGGCCACTGGGTGGGAGGTCATTCAACTTGAGGCAGCAGCCAAGGTGGAGCTGGCACTTAGGGAGAGGCTTTGCAGCAGGGGGATGTTTGGGAAATATCTACAAAGAGAAATTTGAAGGTTTAGAGGGAATATCTGAGTTAGTAGTTATAGGGATATGGAGTTTTGCTAATTTTTGAAAATATTAAGTATGTGACAACAAAATCAAATTGTTTTGTTTTCTTAACCAGTAAACCGACCTGACTCCTACTCATTTACTTTAGTTTTTGCTTCTGGGCCTCCTTCCTGCTCACTGGAAGCTGCCCCATCCCAGGCACAGACCCCTTGCAAAGCCCTGCGGCAAACCTTTGGCTGTGCAGAGCCTCTGTCACCTCGGCCACACTCACTGCAGTGGGCATGCAGGCATTGCTCCTCACCTGCTGCAGGAACCTGAGGACCCATAGGCTGAGACAGCTTGGCCTTACTCAGCCTCTTTCCCTTTTTCAACCTCGCTCAAACACAGACATGTGCCTGGAGTCAGAACAGCTGCTCCATTAATTCTGAGGGGACAAGCAAAGTGAGAAAATTTCAGAGACAGTGGCCCAGACAGAGCTGAGCCTCCAGTCCAGTGCCAGCAACTCTACCTCCAGTTCTTCTGCCATGAGAGCAAGTAATTCCCCTTTGTGTAAGTAGGTTTTCTGTTACTTTTAGCCAAACACATTCCTAATCAATGTGCTCTGCCTCAACTTTTTGGGGATTCTTCAAAGGATGTGTTCCATTTCTCTATTGCTGTGTAACGAACCACCTCAAAGGTCAGTGGCTTAAACAGCAGTAACAACCACAGATTGGCTCACAAATCTGTAATTTGGACAGGGCTCAGTGGGAATGGTTTGTCTCTGTTCCAAGTGGTGTTGGCTGGAAAACCTCAATGGCGGACTGACGAACACAAGTCAAGATGGTTCAATCACATAACAGTTGGTCTGGACGGCACTGGGCAAAATTGGGGTTTGGGTGGCCAGGGGTCTCCATTTACCTCCATGTGGTTCCCTGAGCAGCCATCTGGACTTCCTCACAACATGGTGGCTGGATTCCAAGATCAAGTGTAGCAGGAGAATGAGGTGCAAGTGTGTGACATTTTTATTATCTAGCCTTAGATGTCACATAGTGCCACATTATGTCAATTCCACCATGCTTTATTGGCCCAGGCAGTCACAAAGGACTTGCCCAGATCCAAGAGGAGTGGTCATAAGCCCCATCTCTTAATAGGGGCATAGCAAGGTCCTAGAGTATGTGGGATGAAAGATGTTTTTGCAGCCATCTTTGGAAAATATGATCTGCTAGAAGATGTAATATCAGCTGGTCGTTGCTTCCTGTTACTTCTGTTGTGCTTTAGAGACTATACGTGCTCACTTGTATTACAGAAAAAAGGAATAAATCCATATCATAATATTGATTTATTGCAAAAGTCCTGCCAAAGTTTTCAGATAAGATAAGTCAGAGTGAAGTCATAGGTAACCTGCCTTCTCTGTGAGGTATTAACCAGGTGTTCCAAGACTTGTCCTGATGATCAAATGCAATTTGCTGAGGCACAGAGTATCTTCAGATACATGTAGACTGTCTGGGAAACAGCTGTAGAGGGAACTAGTATGCCTTGCCTGCTCCCAGCCAAGTAAGGAAACTCCACTGTGAAGGGATGTGTGTGTGTGTTGGGAGCTCTTTGGTGAGTAGGAAGGTTGGAATATAGCACAGGGCCACCTCCCAAGAAAGTAAAATTAATATCTTCTGGTCCCAGAAAGAGCCACAAGTACCATGAAATAGTTCTCTTTGGATAAAATCCCCTTGCATTGTTTGTCTGGTTATTTCAGAAACTAGAAAAGGATGCTCTGCTGGTAACCCACCAGTCTACTCTCAGACCCATCCCTGCCCTTGTCCCACTCTGCAGCAGCCCATGAAACTACATTTCCCTGCTTCTCTTGCCAGTTTGGGAGCCCTAGTAGAAGATTAGAAGGAGAGAGAGAAGGAGAAGCCAGGGTAATTCTTCCCTTCTCTCAGCTTCCTCTGATGTCTTTGCTGTGTCTCCCCTGGGTGGTAGGCAGCTTCTGCAATGGCCTCCAAGGACACCACCCTCCTAGGACCCCTGCTCTTGTGCGCGCCCTTCCCCGTGAGTGCGAGCTGGATATGTCCTAAGGAATAGAACAAGGCAAGAATGATGGGAAGTCACTTCGAAGATTAGAAAGACTTCCACCTTCTGCACATTCTTGCCCTTTCACCTGTTGGTTGTGACAGAGCCAGCTGCCACACTATGAGCTGGCCTATGTGGCAAGACACTGAGGGAGACCTCTGGCCAACAACTCTCAAGGAACTGAGACCTGCCAGCAGCAACTCAGGTGGGGCATTCAGATGATAGCAGCCCTGGCCAGCACCTAGATCACAGCCTGGAGAAAGCCTAAGCCAGGGACCCCGCTAGGCCAGGCCTGGAATCCTCATGCACAGACACAGTGAGGTAATGCATCGTTCCAAGCCACAGTGTTTGGGAGAGTTGGTTTGCAGCCACAGGTAACTACTCCATGTGGCTCCCATTCTCACCATCAGCAGCACCACCCCTCCTCTGTTACTTGCAGGGCAGATTGGGCCTGGGCTCCAGTGGCTTTACCCACTGTCGCTGCAGCCCTTGGGGTGGAAGGGCTATATGTTCTTGATAATTGCTGTGTTGCCTTATCATCCTCTTCTTGGGTTTCCCGATCCCTTATCACCCATAAAGTTTTTGTCTGAATTGAATCCTAACAGAAAGGGTTATCACACACAGATTTGGTAAAATGCCTCTTTTCTGCTTGGTGAGGCTTTTTCTCTTTCCATAAATCTCAGAGGCCTGAAGATGCAGGGCCAGGATTTGTATCCCAGTTGGAATGAGTCCTAGGGTGTCCAGCGCCGGAAGTATATAGGCTTCAGCAGTGACACAAGGTACACTGATATACCTCATGTTGTATTTGCAGTTTTGTAATCTTATTCTTGAAGGGATCACTCACTTTTATTTAAGCTTCATTTCTCATAAACCTGGTCTGCCTCCTAATTCAAACACATTGGCTACACAGCAGGGGGATGTTTGGGAAAAACCAGTGAAGGCCTAAAAGCATCCCTTTAATTCAATTAAAACAGGTCTTTAATTAGGAAAAAGGTCCAGTATGACTAAAAATGTAAAAACTGACCCTTGCCAAAAGCTTGCCATCTTTTTTATTTTCCTCTTATCACCAAGGCTTTCAATTTCTAGTTTCATTTGAGTTCATCTTAAAAAGAAGCACATGTCAACCTGCAGATCAATAGGATTAATTTTGTGGTAATAAACTTCAATAGTTGGTCATATTCCTTAGATGACCAGACTCTTAGGGCTTTGCTCCAAGAAACAGGCCTGTACATTTTTTCTTACTTGTTGTATACCAGGTCTGATTCTTAGATAAAGTCTCTTCCCTGTAGGGAGGGGTTAGGACGTAATGAAGACAGAATGAGCAACAGTCAGTACTACTAGTCCCTGGAGAACAGGAGAATTCTCTGTAAAAGAAATCTCTGTGTGGCATTCATTTTATTTGTGCCAGAGAAGGTGGGGGAAGCTGTAACTGCAAGGAGTATAGACCTTAAAGGACAAGATTCCTACTCAGGAAAAGGTCAGTGAGAGACTGACACAGACCAATGCTGGTGAAAAAATAGTGATGAGACACAAGGCCACCACAGTAAACTTCTTTGAGGAAAATAAGACTTTAAAGAAGTTTAAAAAAAACAACCACACAAAAACAGAAGCTTCTGTTGGTCTTGGATTATACCAGGAGAGACCAGGAAACCTTTGTTTCTTTTAAACTTTTTGTGCTGGTGAGGTTTTTTCTCTTTCCATAAATGTCAGAGGCCTGAAGGTGCAGGTCCAGTGTTTGTATCGCAGTCAGAATGAGTCCTAGGGTGTAGTTTTCTTTTAAACTTTCTGAATCTGTTCTTTATGACTCTACTGCTCACACATAGTTTCTACTGCACTCAACCAACCTTTCAAATGAAATAAAATTGGTTATGTAGTCTAGCTGTAGCTGCCTTGATTCATTAAAAAACAGCAAATCTCAAGGAAGCAAACTCAACTCTTTTGAGTCATTGGTTTGTGGAAGTAGCACCCTGCCTTCAATAGGCTTTGATTTGAGTAGAGGTGCAACATATTGTATTTAGAAAGTGGCACTGTGTTGGAGAATCAGAAACATTCCCCCTCCATCATTGAGCAGAAACCTCTCCGAACTGAGTGACTTCTGCTACCCTTGAAGGATTCTATCTGTCCATTCCTTCCTTACAGATTCCTACAAGGTAAGATCCAGGAGGGAACTTATTAATTCCCTCTCCATAGTTGGCAGCCAAACAAATTGAGATGATCAGTGATCGAGTCAAGTCCCTAAATCCCATAGCAAGCCTGTGGCAGAGCCGGGCTAGGCCTGGGACCACCTGGCTCCTAGTTCAATGGGAAAAGAAATTGCACTGCCTGTCAGATACCATGGTTACATGTAAGATTGACTTAATGGCTTTATCTTCCCTTAGAGGCAAACTTAAGACTCCATGTAAGAGAGTCTCACTTGTCAACTTTTTGGTAGTAGGACCTGTCCTACCTGAATGATGAACGTTCTGTCATGAAAAGCAATAATTGTGGGAGTGTTAATGGTCACAGATGAATCACTGGGTTGCAACAAAGATGAATAATATTGTCATAGTCTCTGTGGTGTCCAAACCATTCCCAAGCTAGAAGCCAGATTTGCAATCTCTGTCTTTCATGTGGTTTATTATCCTTTTAGTTAGTCTCATCTATTTTCCTACTTATAAATGGGAGACACTTTTTTCACAGCAGCCACAAAAAGTAGTATGGCCTTGTAGTTTGGATCCTCTGAAATGAGTCAGAAGGGCTCAATCAAGTTTTATGCTCTGAAGGAGAATGGAAAAGCAAGTGAAAAGTTCTGTAGGTACACAATAGTAGAAATAAAATCTGTGTTCCAGCTAAATAAATTCAAGCAAAAAGAATTTCCCTATGAAGTTCAACAACTCTTAGTACAAACGTTAACCGAAAATGTCAAGAATAAGAAGTTTTGCTAAGGTTTTTATTTGTTATTAGCTATATGTATAAAGAAATAGTCATTCACACTGAAATAACTGAATGGATCATATGGTATTTAAGAATTTAAGGACTGCTTGTGCCACATAAGTGGGCTTATGTTCAGAGTCAATTAAATTTGATTTTTCTTGCTTTTGCTGTCAGAATATAAAAATGCATGAAATGAATAAAAATAAAGAAAAAGATGCCAAGTTAGCATAACAATTCATACAAAAAGGTCAGCTTAAAATCTTTAGGTAGTAAATGTCATTCTAGGGTCAGGAGATTTCATCTTAAAGAGTGAAAGAATCCCTTTTTGCATTATCTCTCAAGTGGAAAATATTTCACTGGATTTGGTTCAAACATAACCTCGATATACTATTACCTTGAGCTGAGGCCAGTAGAAAAGTTAACATACAGGGAAATATTGATTTTATAAGAGTTAAGGAGTGAACAGGTGGCATATAACTGAAAATAAGAGAAAAGTGACAGCTAAAAGGGAGCTGGGAAGAGCATCTTAACCCAAAACAGGCTTCTTCCCACCTAGTTAATATCTGGCATTCTGGAGGATTGACTTTAGCATCATACCTCTTCCGAAGTGCTAGAGTGGATTCAAGTCCTGGTTTTTAAAGAATTGCTCATCTGCTTATTGTCTCCTCCACTAGTGACTGATTATTATCAGTCTGAAATTATCTTTGCAACCACAATACCTGGCACAATACTTGGCAGACCATAGCACACAAAGTATGTTCGACAGTAGATGGAAGGATGGATGGATGGATGGATGAATAGAAAAAATGTGAATGAATAGACGTTTATACTAGGGTTGTTTGACATCCTTATCCCATGCCCTATATACTCTTTTGGGGTTTTACAGCTCCAAACCAGATATGATCCAGTTTGACCTATGAAATGGTCCTAAGGTATTGCCCCTTCCTGCTGAGGAGGGTGTCCAGCTTCAGTATGTGCATGTTTGTTAAGTGACAAGGCTAACAGAGATTCTTGATCTCCAAATTGCATGCAAGAAACCAAGATTACTGACATTACTTCACAGAAAAGAGAGAAAACAGAATGTTTGGAATGGAAGAACTCAGTGCTTAAACTATGTGTTTACAATTGATACAGATACACTTTCCCCTCTGGGGTCTTTCCTGGTACACAAGGACGCACCCCCTCCACCAGATCCTCCCTTTGTACCCATGACTTGGTTGAAAAATGCCAGCAAATTTGATTTCTTGTTCTACATGAATACCAGTCAATTTTCCAAGTGGGACTACTAAAGATGATAATTGTATGTTGTTGAATCTTGTCTGGATAGGTCTGCTCTAGTGGTTTCCTGCTGGTAAACCACTGAAAGCATGAAAGGATCAGATCAAGAGCAAATGAAATGCCATGTGGCAAATTCTTTGAACCTATGAGAGCCTCCTATATGAAGGGTGTCACTAATTTGTATATAGACATAGAGATAGGCATATGGACACAGTAACAACTTTTTTCCTTTTGGGCAGGCTTTACTCAGGGAGTATACTGGTAATAAATGATCAGACAGTATATTTGGGGCACTTGGCTAATTATCTTGGCCTTCAGAGGTTGCATGACCCCCAGGATGGCACTGTAAAGCTTCAGGTATCACTTCCATTCTCTTTTGGAAGAATGCAGGCTACAGTGCTGGTCCTTGATAGGGAATTGCTAGCAATCAGAAAAGTCTTGAACAACATTATGAACATAAAAATTCTTGTCTGAGACTATGTTGTTTTGTGTTTTATTTCACATAACTTGTCTTTGGGGAGGAAACAATCATACGCTATTATTGGTTACTTGTGTTATTGCATGGAGAAGGTGTAGATAATGAATATAATAGGTTACTTAAGCAATTGCTTTTTGTCATTAGAGTATAGAAAGATAACTTTATCATAGTTACTAGCCCACATATACCTTCAACACTTGCTCTTCACACCCTTCTTTAATTTACCATGGGAAATAGCTGGGTAGATAATGCATAGAATGATAGAATGTGTGTAATGGAGAAATGACCATATTTAAAACATAGCAAGATCATGAAGAATTTGGGGCTCTGACCCTATGTACTCAAGAGACAAAAATCCCACTTACATTTTCCAGGTTTTACATCCTCAGAGCTGCAAAAACTCATGAGTACTGCCTCCCTCTGTGCTATACTCTCAGATAACACTGTACACTTGTAGCATTCTTCAAAGATCCTTGAACTGTGGCCAAGTTGCTCAGACATACTAATCTCCATCAGTTATCAAATGTGGTTAGAGAGACAAGGCACAGGTCGTACCTATTACAATAATAATGAAGAGCTTGAGATAATATCTATAAGACCCAGTGACACAGACAGTCCATTTGGATATGATTAAAGGTACCCAAGGCAGGTTTCATGTACAGAAGGGGCCATGTTCAGGGACCTGACTGATCAGATTTGGCGCAGGCCATTTTTTGGTTCTCACCCCCATCTGCTAATACAAAATACCACATCTCTACAAAACCATTCGCTGGCTCAAACAAAGTCCATCTTCAGCAGTGAGTCTCAAGTGCACATGCGAATCTACTGAATTTATTAGTAGTGCTGTGGCTTTCCCTGGGTGCCTCATGGCTCTAGGTTAGTGCAGCTAGTAGGAGATGCAGCTTCCATTACCAACGTGCACAAAGCCTTTGCTGCCAGGTACCACCACCCTGCCTGCCTCTTCCTTCCTGCCCCAGGCCCCTGGTGGCCCCTCTGGCTGTTTCTGCCCCTCCTGCAAGGCACTCCTACAGGTGTGCCAGAGCTGAATTTGGGGACAATCTCACTGTGTTGGGTCATTCAAGAAAAAAACACATGACATACATTGTCACACAAGAAAACAAATGAAATTTTCTTATGCCCTAGTGCCACACTGGATTTCATTTGATAATGTTAAAGTATAGCCCCATTTGTCCCCATAATACAGCTATGGGTATGTGGAGATAAATTGGCATGAGTGGTAAGGATCAGTTTGTCTGGAGAATCATGCTTCCTCTCCCACTCTGAGGTTCTATCAGTGGTAATTTGTGTACTTTTCCCAGGGTGAACTCGTTCCCTGTGGGTACATTCAGCTCCTTGCACAGGCAATAAACTACCACTAGGTCTGTCTCCCTGTTGACCAGATGCACCAGTAGAGGTCTGTCTGTCTGGGGTCTTTGGCAACAGCTACGAGGAATTCAGAGGTGGATCAGGCTTCATGGATGAGGTGATTGAGGCCACTGTACACTTCCTGCCCTTACAGAGTTTCCATCCTGGTGAGAAAGACGGGGACCACATGTAGAAACAGGAGGAGGTTTGCGAAGGGCAGCTCCAGGGTGCCACGAGAAGGACATGGGTGACCGAACTTAGTGCAGGGCTGCAGAGGGATCCCTGAGGGAGGGTTCTTTGAGGCCCAAAGAAGGGAGAGGAATTAGTTAGATGAAGGGGTCAGGGAGAAGTGTGGGCAGAGGGAAGTCTACAGACTTCAGAAGTGTTTGGGTTGCTGGAGGCTGGAGGGCAAGGTGGAGGCCCCATCAAGAAGTTAAGGCTTATGGGGGGCACCAAGAAGTCTCTGAAGAGAGGGAGGTGATCACATTGTGGGGGTGATGAAAGACTGTCTTTGGGCAGATGGGTTAGGGAAGAGCTGAGCAGGGGGCAGAAGAAAGGCTTGCTATCGTTTGGGTGAGTGCGATGGTGCAGGAAGGATGCAGATACAGGCAAGATACTCAGGAGACAGAGTGAAGGGCCAGGGCCTTGACAGGGTGAGAGCCTCAGAGAGCAGAAGTTAAGGTTCTGGGTTCTGACATGACATGAAAAGGTGTGAGGCTGTTGCTGAAATGGGGACCACAGGAAAGGAAGGAGTTTGGGATGTTATATGATGGTCACATTTTTTGATATTTTGTGTTGGAGGTATTTTGAGCTTGATCTACCTCTAAGGTATCCAAGTAGAGATGTTGACTGAACCTATCTTGTATCCATCTATCAATCAATCTCTCTATCATGCATCTATGCCTGAGAGCTGACTGTATATGCCAGGCTGCCCATTCAGGCTCAGGGTGGGCAGCATAAGGAGAGAACTGTGAACACTGAGAGGATGAGGTTCCCTGGGAGGGGAGAAGGGTAGGAGGTAATCCTGAGGAGCAGCCTCCATACCTGATTTTATGATATCTGGAAACATTGGGACTAGAAGTCCTAAGGTGTTCTTGTTTTATTTTATGGCCATTTTCACTTTACTTACTCTTTTGTTCTTAAAATATGGGCTTCCTCTCTCATATCAAAGATCGAATGTTCAGTTTATGTGGAAGGAGTGTACAGGGCTTATTCTTGGACCCCTTCTCATATTTTTCTCTGATGGCCTTCTCACTCCTCCCTGCCTTTCCTTGCCCATCTCCTACCTCTATGACCTTTCCACTTAGGTATCTTCCTAAAAATGGTCATGTTCGGCTACTCTTGGCCTAAATGCCAGAGACGGCCAGTGTCAGAATGAGGCAACCAGGGCTTGTCACTCCACCTGGAAATTGGGGAGCAGGGGAGCAGAAACTGCTTAGTCTTGGTCAGACATTTTGAATTTTTCTCTATTCCTTTCTTATAACTCCTAACAGTTTCTAAGAAGCATCTGTCCAGTCATATGATTTAAATGACATATTATAAACATTCCTTTCTTAATATTGTGATAGTTTTTCTTTGTTGCATAGCAAGCATATCCTTAAAAGTCGGTCTTATTTTCCTGTCCCCTTGTGCCTGGTACAGTGCTGGCAGTCCCCAGGTATCCAATCCCTCACTGCTGAATGTATGAATGATGAAGGCTAGCAGAAGAGTCTATCTGCCTTTCTACTTTCTGCCTATTGCTTTCTTTTTTTTTTTCCTAGGGGGTGAGTTTTTCCACCAACTTTGCAGAAAGATTTGAAAAGTAGTCACCAGATACTGTGAAATGTCTTGCACATTGAGGCTGCTTAGAGTTCAATTAACAACAAAAAATGTTATTAAAAGCAATTAAAACTTAGGAAAGCAAGGATTTGCCAAACTACAGGCAGTTCTAGATTTATAGCCAATATTAAAAAGAAATCATCTGTAAAAGGTAAATATTTATATGGGTATACATATATACAAATATATGCTTTCTCTGCATTATTAATTTCTTCAGAATTATTACCTAGCTGATTACGTGGTGTTTTTCAACTGTTATTATTGATAGATGCCATCTAGTGGTAGATAATAGCAGCTGCTCATAGATCCATTCAACTTTCATATTCCTATTCATTATTAGTTATTTTTTAAAAGTAGAATCAAACACACTGGTTAAAGAATACTATAAATCCCAAGTAGGAATAAACTTTGGAGGATTAACATAAAATTTCAATCTCCTACAGCAGAAAATAGAAAAAAATACAGGACTTTATCTTTCAGGCCAGTTCAGCCAACTGCTCCTTTATTCATTCATCAAATATTTATCAAGCTCCTACCCTGCGCCAGGTTCTGTGTGAGCGGCTGGAAATAAAAAATCCCTGTCCCTACCTGGAGGTGGTAAATGTTGGCCAGCCACTATGTCCTGAGCACTTACAGTGTTTCAGCCACTGTGCTAAGCAACCCAGAGCCAAAATCACATTAGATCATCACCAAAGCCCTCTGAGGTATGACTTCATGAGAGAAATGGAACTTTGAGATGTAGCTTGTTTATAGTCTTGTACCTAAGAAACTTCCAGACCAGATTCAGACCTAGGGTTGTCTGACACCCAAATGTGAGAACTCCTAAAAAATCCACTATCTGGGGCAAAGGTGGAAAATGCTTTTAAACTGCATACAGTTTAGGCCTCTTTTTTTTTTTTTGAAGTAAGGTGAGGGCAAGAGAGCAGATGTCTGTAAGAGTGATGCAATTTGTACCAGTTGCTTAGCTATGGGTCTGGAATGGAGAGGGTGGGGGGGAGAAGTTGCGAATAGCTATGGCCAAGAGTCTGAATCATGAGAAAAGAATACTTCATCTGTCTTGGAAGATTCTTGGAGATACATTGGATTGGGAACATTACAGTGAACCCCAACAAGTAAGTTTCTTATTTGTGAAGCATATGCTTAATAAAGAAGAGACCTTGCCTTCTGAAGGATATTTACCACTGATCTTTGATCACTCCATCCAGTACCGCCTCTCCAGATCTCCATGGCACATAACTATACAACTGTTACATTTTTTAATGCGTTGACTGAGTACTATTTTTAGAACTGTTTCTTATGTAAAAATCCAAGCTCAGTTGTGTTGTGCTTCCTTGTTATGGTCTTCTTACTGATGTGGATAATCTTCTGCATCTGCTAGAGCACACAACAGACCTCCAGATATACTTGCAGGATTGAATATTTTTATTGGATAGGTTTCTTCTTAGGCCTGTATTATAGTAGGTGATACTTAACACAAGATTTAATAACTCTTACATTGTTCTATTAGGTTCCACTGGAAGAGGAACACATGCTTTATTTTTACCAAGACTATTGGTATACTTTTGACCAGGGCCACAAACCCAGCTTTCTGAGCTGCTGCTTAACATTTTATTTTTAATTGCAGAAGACAACTGGACTTTTTATTTCACCTAACAAGACCATATCCTGGCAAGTTTCTGTTGGGAGAGATTTCCATTTTGAATGAAAACTGAGGCAGTGCCTATGAGCTCATCGACATGGGAGGACTTCCCCTTTAAGAAGGAAAAAGAACTTGGTGGGACAAAGCACCCTATAAGAGTTATGTAAGTGAATACGCCCAGGCATGGCTGAAGGGCATGAGGGCACGGCTGCTTCCCGAACATGCCTTGCACTGGCACACTGGTTGCTGTGGCTTTACCCGCTGTGCCTCTTCCAGCAGTTCTCTATTCTCTCCTCCTTGCTCTAGCTTTTCACCCTCGGTGAAGCCTTCCTCAATTGGTCCACGCTCTGCCCGCAGACTGCTGACTCTCCTTTTCTCCCTGTGGGCGCCTCTCACTGGTGGTCCTCAGTACCTGCTCCCAAGGTCTGCTCCTTATCATGAAACTCACATACGCTGGTGTATAGGTCTTTGGGTCCTTTGCATCTAAGATAATGCCCTAATGTAGAATGAAATCAGTGCATATTTGTTGCAAATTATGAATATTCATTTGACTTAAAAGAATTACTTTTAAAAAGAGGGTTGATAATAGAAAATGGAAGCAGGAGATGAGGGTGGGGATCTAAAATCTTATTTAACTTAGACAGCCATTCAGGTTTATTACAGTTGTATGCATGTGGTCTGTAAGTAGAAACTTGCGGTAGTGTGTCAAGGAAATAAAACTGCCGCTTTGCTGAATACAAAAGTAAACAGATGTAAGTACTAGCCAAGGTCAGCCAACAAGCTCAAAATCTTGGAACAGTGGAAGACAGCTGGTATGTCTTTGAACTTTGTGCCTTTTTTATACCTTTTAGAGAAAAATAGGTACGACTGATGTTGGAATCATTTCAGGAGTTGATGTGTTGATTCAGAATTGAAGGGAATTAATCCCTTAAGTTTGTTTCTTTAGGTACTCCTAGAGCATGATAAAAATCACAGGAGGAAAAAGACTTCTGCAAGGCAGAGAGGCTTAGAGAAACAGGAGGACACGAAGTCTTGAGCTGAGGGAAGGTTAAAGAAGATAAACACATTAGAGTTCACCATATCTTTTAGGTCAATATATTTCATAGTTAATATTTTTCTTTAAAATTTCAACAGAATTTATACCTTTAACAGAGAAAGGTTTTTTCCAGTAAGACATCCTAAGGCCAAAATGATGTGCTGATATCTTAACAGGTGCAGCAGTAAGCCTCTTGCCCTAAGCTTACCATTCCCGAAAAAGGCAAGAAACAAGAGGATTGCTAGAAAGAGGACCAGCAAGGAAGGACATAAGCATTAAGTCTAATAACATTTCTAGAGTATTTTATTTGGTTAAGAAGATCCAAAAGCTTTCCTTGAGCTTTGTCTCTTGAAGATCTCTCACAATCCATCCCAAGGCAGATAGATGCCTTGTGAGTCTTGCCCTGGGCTATATCGCCACCATCCAGCACTGTGTTGGCATGGCAAAGGGGCTCATAAAGGTTTCCTGAAGCCTGGAACATTCTGAGGAGGGAGGGCTGCATGTGACTTGGGATTCTGGGAAGGTCAGAAACTCTCATGGACTTTCACAAACACACCCAACTGTTTTCTCTGCATTGTCAATTGTAAGCATTTAAAAAAATGCTGCCGACTTTGGTAGTGGCCAGAGGGCTCAGGATATTTCAGTTTTAGTTTGTAAAACACAGGAAGAGGGATGGTAAGGTGGGAGAAGAAGAGAATTGTAGCTAACATTATCTGGCCAGACTCCCTTGTAGGATCATTATGTATTCGACATTAAGGAATACATCAAAGGTTCCTTCTCATCTATAAGACAAGGGACAGCTGCAGCTGCCAAAGCAAGAGCCACCTCGGTGACAACCCATTGACTCAGGCAGTCACTGCTTTAGGAGTCAAAACGTGGCTCTTTTCCTCATGGCTCTTAGGGAAGAATGGGAAAGACAATGAAACATGCATAATTACACAAGGTGTGAGAAGTACTATGATAACATGTTACTAAGAAGTATATCCTTCCCTAGGGGAGAATTCCCTAGGTTTCCCAGGGAATGCCCACCTATGGCTGCCTCTGTGGGGTTCTGTTCATACCTATAACAGAGCGTCTACAGTGTATGATTGATATGTGTGAGATGGTGAGCTCCTGAAGAGCAGGGCCTCTGTCCCATGCATTTTTATATGCAGAACACCTAGCACCTTCTGTAACATTACAGGATCTCCATAAATGTTTGTTGAATGAATAAATGATAAATCTTGTAGGTACTGTTAATGGGGTGACGGTTGGGAAGCCCACCAAAACATGGAGAACTCATGAATTTTGTCATGTTATAGTAATTGCTCTCTGACATGTTTTATCATACCCATTCCCATATATGATACCTGTATTTTACAAAGAGATATAAATGATTCGAATTCATATCACAATGTGCCCTTGCTTTAGATAGCAAAGAAATATATTATGGGAGGGACTGCCTCTAGCTTTTCACAGGATTTTGTTCTAGGGAGTGTTTGTGATAGGGAAGTACAGACAACATTATTTCTCCAGGAAGAATTCTGCCTTTTTAAAAAGGGAGGAACTGAAAGCCCTGAATACAGGCTCAGGAAACGCACCCCAGGCAGCTCCACCAGGGTCAAGCCGGCTCAGGAAATTCTATAGTGGTGCTGGAAGGTACGTCAGAGGTTACCGAAGCCAGTCTGTTCCTGCTTGTAGGTCGTGACTCCCACTGTACCACTGAGGCTGTGTCAACTCCAATCTAGCTTGAGTGTCTCCGGAGGTCCTTTAATCTTTCGGCAACCAATTAAAGTATCAGGCATTTCACATGAACAGTTTCAGGTACTGCTTCCTCCTGGTGATCAACTTCTCCCAGAAAAATAGAAAAGATGGGTTTAAGAAGTTCATTCTTCCTGGTGGAGCCAGTGCCAAGAGGGTGGCTCCTCTGGGTTGAGGACTGATAGGGCTGGGCAGGCCCACGGCTGGGCGGGGAGCATGTGGACTGCGTGCCTCCCCCAGCCGCCTCCCTCCTGACTCCTGAAGGTCTCTTCTCCGCAGCATTCCCGTGGGCCGGCACCCATCTGACTTCATCTTAACGTTTGTATTAATTTAAATAAAAACGGGTTCTCTATGCAACGTCCCATCCCAGTCCCTGGGGGCAAGGGCGCCTCCCGGGCGGTCCAGGCGCCCTCCAGGCCGCCGCACAGTAGGGCCTCACTCCTTCTGCCTTCTGCTTCCGTACTTGGCGATGCGGCCCTTTGGGCGGTCGTGGGCCGGGCGATTCTGCGACGTCGGGACAGGTGCCCGCGCAGCGCCCGCACCTGTCTGGGTCTCGTTAGCCGGCGACACTCAGGCTCTTGCGACGCGGGAACCCGAGCGCCGGACGGGCGCGTCTCTCCCAACTCCAGAGAGCGGAGGGCCGGGCGGGGTCGCGACTGCGCAAGGGGGCGGCTCGGGGCCAGATTCGGGGTTTTTAACTTATTCCAGCCAGAGAGGAAAACGAGTCCCGAGGAGGACAGCGCCGGCTCCACCGGAGTGCGGGCCCAGTAGGCTACACCTCCCTCGAAGTCTCTAGGCGCCGCCCCCACGCCCGCAACCCCCTCCCGGGAAAGGGAGCCCGAGACACTCCAGGACGCGCCGCTGGGCCCGGGAACCGCGCACCGGCTGCGCCGCGAGCCTCGCGGGGCGGCGGGACGGACGGCGCCCGCGCCCAATGGCGGGGCGGGGCCGCGCGGGCCTGCGGACGGCGGCCAATGGGAGGCCGCGAGCGAGCAGGCGGGCGGGGGCCGGCGTCGCCGGGCGGGCGAGCGGCGGCGTCGGGACCCGGCGCGGCAGACCGGAGCCCGGGAGGAGCCGGCGGAGCGGGTGGAGGACGGCGGAGGAGGAGCAGCTCAGCGTCCCCGCCCGGCTACCCGCCCGAGCGCAGGCCGTAAGTCCAGCCGCAGCCGGCGGGTCCGGGCTGCCTCCGCCGGAGCGCGGCGCGGGCGGAGGCGGGGCCGATGGGCAGCCCCGGGCAGCGGCTGGCGGCGAAGCAGCGGCCCCGAGACGCGCCGCCGCGCGCTCGCGGGCTGTAGCGGGTCCCGGCGGACTGCGTCTCCGAGGTGCGTGTGGGGTGGGGGAACGAGTTGCTGAGCGGGTGCCTGGAGCCTCTTCGGCGAGGTCTGTCCCGAGGTGCAGGGGCTGCCTTCGGGGGCGCCTCGGGGCTGACGGCGGGCGCCCTGAGCGGCGGGTCCAGGGCGGGTCCGGCTCGCAGATGCGTGGGCTCTCGGAGCCCCGGGTGGAAGAGGAGCGGCCGCCTCTGGTTCTCTCAAAGTTATTCATCAGCGGAAAGGTTATTCCCGTCCTGGGGACTCGAGCACGAACGAGGACCTCCTCCGCGTGCCCAGCACCTCCAGCACGACTGGCCTAAGTGCAGAGATAAAGGTTGCCCGACTCCGTACACTCGGCGCGCAGGCGGGGGACTCGCTGAACTTGCTGCGGGGCCCGTTCCCCCTGTAGGGTGTGCGCCCCGCGGCCGGTCCTGCGTGTACCGCCGCGAGCGCCGGCTAGCGACCTGCTCACCGAGTCCGACCTTTCGGCGGAGTCCCGACGGCGCTCGCGTCTCCGGGCCCCGCTCCACCCTGAGGCCCGGGGCCTGTTGGCCTCCCCCTCAACCCCTTTATTAAAGCTAGTTTGGCCATGTCCTGGGAATATACCCACGAGTACCTACAGATTAATTTTCAACTGTGCGGCAAACCCAAGAATCAATTTCGGTTCATCATCGACAAGCGCGAGCCGATGCTTTTCGGGAAGAGAAAACAACTTGGCATTACCCCTCTGGGAGGTATTTGTCATCATTAACCTGCTTCAGTTAAATTAATTCAGCCCAAGATGACTCCAGCGTGAGTACTGTAAAAATGAAGTGCATTGGTCATGGAACTTTGTGGCATTAAAACGTGATTTTGATGAAAATAAGATTATAGATGTTTTGGATTTTGTTTAGATTTAGACTTGGTTTTGATAAGGTTGGCCTTCCAAAAAAAAATCTTGGTGACTCTCATAGGTTTGAGCAGTAAGTTCAAAATAGTCAGATTTTTCTTCGCCTCTTTTGTCTGCAGTTTTCATTTCTAAATGTTAACACTAGATGGCTTTCTTATGACAAGCATTTAGTAAACTGCACTTTTGAGTTGCCTATCTGCAATTCAGATTGTAATTTTTCCAGTTTTATAATTAGTAATGGGGGGGACCCTCCAAAACTGTTGCCTTTTTTGAAATACATTCTGCATAAAACCAATATTTATGCAGATATTAAAAGGTGGCCTACTATTTTCTGGCACTTCTAAAGATGAATTTCAAGAGTCAACTTGGTTGCTGTTTTTAGCCACTGATTTAAGGATGTCTGTTTCATGTTTTGGCTTATTTGAGAAATTCAAAGTTCTACAGTGAGGTTTGTAATTCTGTTTTGACAACATTTCCACTCATAATGTTTACTGCTTAATTTATTAGTTCACTGCTTGATTCAGAGAGGTATAAAATACAAGATTGAGAAAGTGCAATCTTTCTTGAGTTTTGGTTACAAATAATACTGCTTCTTCCTTAAGATTCCAATGATGATGCTTTTGGGGAAAAGATGTAGTTGAAATATATGTATATGCGTGATTCATACCAAGGATAGTGTCGGGGACATCTTTCTCTCCAACTGATAATTTGTTTTTTCATTTCTAAGCACAACACCTTTTTGAGATGTTCAGTAGCCTGTATGTAGTTGGGTATTTCAGCAGTAGAGGTTATCAATTACATGTTTTAAGTACTTTTTTTATAAAGCAAGATCCTAGCAGCCTGTCCAAACATTGCCTACGTAGGCACACTTATTTATAAGTTGGAGAAATATCTTGAAATTATCTTCATAGCTGTCATTTCTTGTGTGTCTTGCCCAGCTTAAAATGTGACATGTTGAAGTTGTTTGTTCTAAATTACAGTGTATTCATAAATAGCTGAAGGGGAAAAAAACAGTAACTCTAGCAAACATCTGGGAAGTAGGAAATGAAGTCAGAAACAGCTTTTATCAGTACTCACATGCTACCTATAGATGGGGTGAAATGAACTTGGATAAGAAGCAGTGTAAGCATTTGGTCCCAAAAATAAGGCAAGAGATAAATTACAGGTATGGAGCAAGAGCTGCTGGCTTTGGGGTATTGTCTGCAGGTTCTTCCCAGCTGGTTTAAGTGTATATTCTTCATCAAATGGTTTTTTATGTTTTTAAACCTTAGCCTTTCTCAGAGCTTTAATTTTATGGAATGTAATAGGGGAATTATCAGAACATCATGATTTGGCTTTTATGATGCCTCGCATAGTTACAGTTGTATAGTATATATTTGTAGGTATTCTTTTTCCCCCTCAAGATGGAATGGTATTTTGAAGGGTTCTTGATACCTGAGCTTAGTAAACACCTATTCACCTTGGGAACCTTTTTACCTGAGGCAAAAGGAGTAGTGGGTTGCCCATTTTGAAAATCTATTTTTGAACATGAGGAAACACTGGTGAGCTAACCCTGAAAGGGCTGTTGCCTCGTAATTGAAAGTGATTTGAAAGTGTTGTGTTTGGTTATCAAGACTAGCGTTGTGTTTACTGTATACTTTGCAAAGAACTGTGTGTTTGTGTGGATACAGGCCCCTGCCCCCCAGCCATAATTAGTAAATGAAAGTTTTTTTTGAGATTGAGGAAGGCACTGAGTCTTTGAACAGCAATTACTATCTACTATCTACTTATGGTGGTGGTTTAGGGTTACAAATCCTTTCAAAGACATGCTGAACTTGAAGAAAATTTAGACTTATTGTTAACCAAAAAGCGAAGTTTTTCTTTTTGAACATGAATGAAATACAAAGTATTGTCCTAAAGATACAGGGAGCCATGTCACAGATTTTTCTACTTGTATTGTGTGCCTAAATCCCTTGTGGGATGATAGAACAGAAAGAGTATTAGGCAGCAGCGACAGGAACCTCCAGTTTCCGGCCTCTGCTGCCTGTCACAAATGAGTTTGGGAAAAGTATTTCCAAGCTCTCTTTCAGCACTAAAATTTTAGGTTTCCTTAACATTTAAAATAAGTGCATTAGTGTAATAAAAAATGACAGGTTGAAATAGTTTACGTTTTTTCATGATTGTGCCTCTTCCTTGCTTTATAGTAAGTTTGTATGTGAACATGCATGAGAGTTGTCATTACTTGGTTTCAACTTTGAAATCAACAGTTCAGAAGTTGCTTTTCTGTTCCAATGACGTAGCTGTGACTCCTTTTGAGAGCTAACAATGTGATAGGAATTTAAATGCTTTGTAATTTCAGAGAGAAATTATCTTGATCTTTTTGAACTTGATTCATGAACTTTGGTTCCAAAGAGGGAGGGGGCCAGGTATGACCCTCAGTAGAAGTTCTGTTGAGAGATTTCGCATTTATCAATTCCTTGTTACTTTTCTTTTTTTGGTACAACATTGTATAGCCAAGTTGGGTGAGAAGAAAGAAGGTTATCCCTTCATGTTGTTCCTATACTGTTTGTTTGTATCTACCTGTAAAATTAAAAAAGAAAAACAAAGCAAATTTAGGGATTGCCAGATTTGCCACTGTTTGATGTTGCAACATGAATTTATAGAAAATTAACAGCAATTACTATCTACTATCAATGCATTTCATCAACATCCTTTGAAACACTAAAAAAAAAAAAAAGAGGAGTGACAGTGGGGGGAGAATATGGATATATGCATGTATCAGAGAGGCTAAAGGAAGATTCTTCCCTTCCAGAGAGCAGTTGTTAAAATAATCCCATGCATGCATGTATACCCTCCGTACACAGACACTCTTCCCTTTTGTATGGACAAGTCAAAACTTCACTAAGGACCAGGGTTTGGAAATCACTGGCCTGCCCAATTTATCCTTCTTTGGTGCTTGGATTCCCATGTATACTCTGCAGGTGGTCTCCAGCAATACCTGAACATTGCTGGGAGGGGAGGAGAGCTCCACCTTTCTGATGTTTTTGATTCCTAGAAAGTGGGTTTTTTTTTTTGACTATAGAATTGTAATCTAATTCTACCTGTTTATTTGAATTCTATTCCCTTAGTGGCCTGCAGAACAAACCCTTTTGTAGAGGTATTTCAGTTACTTACTGAATAATACCTATCAGAGTAGGACCCAGAAATGCAGTCCCCTCATTCCATTTCACCTAGATTGGAGGAGCAGTCCTTCCTTCAGCTTGTCTGTCCTCCTTGCTCTGATACCCTCCAGTTTTACATTTGCTCTTCTGATAGCCATGCTACACAGACTCAGTTTTAGTATACTAAAACCCCGAACCCATTAAACCGCATTTTCTCCTGTCTTAATGTCATTGCAAGACCTAATATTTGTTGTGTGCTTCAGTTTGTTTTATTGTAGCTGGTTCTTCCCCTGGTGCTGTTAGGAATTTGGTTCTATTATTGAGCACCTTTGCCTGCCCCTCCCAAAGAAATGCTGTATGTATATTAGAATAGCCTGTGTATATCTTTATGTAAGTCACTGACAAAAATTGTTCACCTGGTGGAACCATGAATCCTGTCTCTGGAAGCTTCCCTCTAGGTCTACAAGGAGTCACACTCTTTTGGTTACAGTTAAGAACTAATTCACATTAATTTCTTACAACGAGCCTACATCCGGTCTGCCTTTTTCACACAGATCTCCTGAAAGAGCTTGTCAAACCTTCTTTGCTAGTTGTACTGGCCAAGTTATTCTAAGAAAGAAATTAGTTCATTATTAGTGTGTCCCTACTAACTAGAACCATGCTCTGCATCATTGATGATTAAGAAATATTTGAGAAACTAGGGCTGTGCGGTGATCAGTGACCTCTGAAAGTCTTAGGCACTGAAAAGATTATGGGAAAAATCAGAATGTCATTGGACTTTTCTTAAACTTATTTTTTTCCTTGGTATTATTTTATTTTGAATTGCTTTCAGATAGTGGGGAAGAGAAGCATCATCTTTTCCCATTTTCCCAGTGTTTTATTTAGTTGGTACTCTTCCCTATTTCATAAACATTTTAGCTGTAAAAGATCTCTTGAGCTCTCTCTGACAGTAAGATTACTCCATGTTTTTCACTTTTACATATTTGCTAAATCTGCTGGAAGAAGCTCCCAGTTAGTTGAGCTGTTGAAGGAATCAGATTAGTCTGAAGTAGGCTATTTAGTTGTGTATTCAGTTACTTGCAAGTAAAAAAGCCTGGGTAAAGACCTGGTGTTAATAATTGCTACTGTGGAAAGTAAGAACTCTTAGGTGAACAAAAAGTTAGGTGTGCTGAGATGAATTATTGTGTAGACTTGAAAAAAATTTCTGACTGTAATGTCTAGGGCATAGTAACATGGTAGTCAGTACAATGATTGCTTTCCCTGCTTGCTAGAGAGGTTTTGAACATGCATTTAATGGTTTCTTGTTGAACAGTGGATTTTCATGTGGCTCAGGAGTAGCTCTGAGATGTAGTTCCTCTTTGTACTGAAGTTTCTAATAAGTAATCTTAGGAATTATACTTTTGGTTATTCATAAAAGACAGGCTATTATTTTGAATGCTTAATGCCTTAATCCAAAGAACAATTATTATCTTTGTAGTAGGTTCTCTAAACTTTTACAGTGTACATCCCATCTATACAAAATCATCTGTCTAAATGTCAGTTTGTGTATACCTATGCCTAATACATATGTCTGTATATATATGTGTGTGTGCATATGTGTATAAATACGATATATATTATATGAATATATGTCACTTCACCATGCTAAAATATGGATGTTAAAAAATACAAAAATACAGATTTTAAAAAGGTGGATATTAAAAGTAAATAGAGGTTTGGACTTCTTCTGTACTTCAGGGGTCCTCTTGTTATCCTTTGAAATGTGTGGCTCCATTCTAGATACCCCAGCTCTACCACCCTCTCTGGTTAGAGTTCATGACTGGAAACAATTTGAGTCCTGCAAGGATCTGGTGAGGAAAGTTTAAGGAAGACTCTACCTTTAATAGGTCTTTTGTATTGTATTTGTATTTTTTCTGAGGACATTTTTTACTGAGGCCTGTTTTCTTTGAGAATTTCTTGTGGGTTACTTACTTAGTTGGAGAGTTTTTATTTTTTTGGGGGGGCACAGATAATGTAATGGGGGAGACTGTTTTCCTTTGAAGGTTTCCAGTTGCACTCTGCTGTTTAGGAAGATTCAGACCATTACAGACCAGTCCCACCAACAGAATAGGACATAACTAAACATATGGTCACCCAGAAACTTCTAAGAGTAAGAACAACTTTAAAACTAGAAATTTCTAGCATAGGCAGTGTGTTACTGGCTGGACCTAAAGCACACAATTGCCCTTAAGGGGAGGAAGTTTAGCATGCCTAATATCCTAGCTTCTGGAGGGAGCATGTGGGCAGCAAATGGAAAGGGAGCCACAAGCCATAGCACCTGCTGCAGCTACCCAACTAAACTAGCACTTCCCACTCTGCCTGCCGCCTCTGCATTCTTTCCAACCCCTTATTCTATTTTATTGTAATCCACAGCATTTACTATTGCTGTTAGATTGTGTATTCATTTTTGTATGTTTATCTTCTGTCTCACCTCAATAGACCATAAGTGCCACATGGGCCGGGACATTTCTGATTTACTGCTGTGTTCCCTGTACTTCCATGGTTTTTGGCACATAGTAGTCTCTTAGCAAATACATATTTGTTAAAGAATGATTGAGAGCCATGGGTTTAAACATGAAGGAACTGGGTACCTTGCATTTGTTGAACTAAGTAGTGTTGCCTTAAAGTTCTGACTATTTCTATTGTAAATGATCTATCTAAAACAACCTTTTATATCTTTTATGGAGCAACCTCATTTTGTATCTTTTCTGGAGCATTTGAAATGGTCTGTGATGGAACTCTGAGACAGACCTGGTAAAATGGGAAGATAGTTTCTGAAGAGGTTAATGGCAGATTCCCATCTGAGACATCAGGGCCTTCACAGCCCATTCAGAGGGTGCACCCCTGGGGTGTGTGGCACCCCATGGGGATCCTTCCTTTCCTGAGAGAGCAAGGCTTTACATCTTTCCCAGGGTTCAAAGTCTGGTCCCAATGGACAACTACACAGCCCTGTTGGAACTAGGTGAGGCTGCAGTCCATTTGGAAAGCCTGGTTTGGGCTCATTAATAAAGAGAACTAAAAAGGAATGGTTTCTGAATTGTGCACCTTTACCTTTAGTTTTTTTTTAATCTCTCAGTCCATTAGAGGTGATAATTTCTACAGGAAATAATGCTTTTTAAAATCCCATCAGTAGTATATAGTACACTTCTTGTTGATTTAGTACTTTTAATTTGAGGACTGTAAAATACATTAGAATATTATTTATGCCTTAAATAGAGTAGCTGCTCAGTGAGCCTAGTTTTAATTTCACAGGTAGAAGTCTTTAATATCCTGACATAGTACTAATTCCTATATTATATGAACTCAGGGAGAAAGCATTCTAACTCTTACTTGTTTAAATTTGTGTATTAAGGTTGTGTATCTGCTGTAATGAGAGATGTAGCAAGGCCAAGAGATGAGCCTAAATCATAGTAAAACCACCTTCTTTACCATCAGATTTTATTTTCTGAGGGTCATTATAAGTCATTGCCTAGAATAATGGACCTATTTTTCCACATAAAAAGTTTAAATGATGACAAGAATGAGTGCAAGAGGCTAATGTTTTTGATTTAGGAGCGGAACAAAGGATTGGGAGAGATACTCTGAAAGATAAATTAAAAACAGCTATAGGGCCTGGTCATTTATGTTCTGTCACATACGTAGCAAGAACCTTCTAAGGCTGATGGAATTATCTCCTTTTGCTGAGGCAAAAACTAAGGTTTAATGAGAGAGGGCATCATTTTCTGAATTTTAGCTTCAGTCTCTGTGCTCCAACTACAGGGCTCTTTCCTGGGTTCCACAGCTGCTTTGGGAGGTACGCTTGGTCTCCATCAGTCATAAAAGGAGGAGGGAGTGAGTAGAAAAGGTACTTGCATATGAAAACAGTGGAATTACGCAGCTAACTGCCCCAGAAAGGGGGAAATGGTGGCCCAGGGTTGGGCTAATAAGCTTCTTCTAGTCTGAAACATACCCTGCTCTATCAGCCAGGGGCACTTGTTATTAATTAGAAATTTTGTAATTTGTAGTGAGGTAGCAGTTCTGCTGAGTAAATCAGGTTTCCGATTCTTTGTGGGAGAGTGGGCTCTTCTGTGATCATGGGGAGAACATTTCTCTAGCCCTTGAGTCTTTGCCAAGATTAAAAGAAGTAAATATAAGAGGAAAAACAATTTTTGTTTTGCATTTATACTTTGCTAGATTTGCATATTCTTTGTGTAAGCCAGTTGAATGTGAATCTCTAAATAAATTTCAAGTATTTAAACATTTAAAAGGATTCATCCCCAGTACTTTACTCACCCAAAGAAAAAGGGCTTACAACAAAGAAAATAACCCCCTTGCTGATGTAGCCCATGCAGACTTTGTTCACCTTGTCATTGAATTATAAAACATTAATAGCAAAGCTAGAATTGGAGCTTTCATTGAAATGCTTAGCTGGCTCCGTTCCAAAGTATTGTTTCCCTGGTAGAGAAAGCAGGACGATTTGTTTAAAACTGGCAGTGAGCCAGTCAGAAGAGCTCTGATGCAGTCTTTGCAGTAACTACTTTGCTCCGACTGCTAATTTTAGGGCACTGAAAGCTGGGTGCTGTCTGATGACTGCCATTGCTGTGCGTCTGGTTTCGTGGAGTTTTCTAAATCCGTGCCCTCAGTCTGGCTTCCAACTTCTCAGTTCTTCTCCAGCTGAGCTGTAGAGCGGGGTGTGTGGAGCACACGGATGTGTGGATTGAGGGAGGAGCAAGGCCCTGGAAGGGTTTCAGGAGATGCCACCTTTAATTTTAGGATTTTGTCGGTCATTCCATCAATGAGTACATGTCCCACGTCCACATTCCTTGTTGAGGAGTGTGAGAAATACACTCACTGGTCCAAATTCAATAAGTGAACACAGAGACACAGAGAACGGTGGAGTGAGGCTTGCAAGATCAGGTGTCTGATGAGCAGGCACACCTGGGGAGTTTGGCGCCAGTAATTTATCTCCTAGTGCGCGAGTCCCTCCCCTGGTTCCTCATTGGGCTGAGTACTACAGGGTTCACATTCTTCCCCGGGCGTCGCCTAAGCCAGTTATATTTTCCCCTTAAATTTGTCTTAATTTTTATTTTTTTATTTCTTTATTTTTTTAATTTATTTTTTATTATTTTTATTTTTAATAAAATGCTGAAGTGGTAGGTAGATGCAAGATAAAGGTAGAAAACATAGTTTAGTGTTGTAAGAGAGCAATTGTAGATGATCAGGTGTGTGCCTGTAGACTATGTGTTAATCCAAGCTAGTATTTGTCTTAATTTTATTGGTAGGTTTAAAAAACTCAAATCAAACAGGTATAGCCAGGCCCTTACTAATTCCCCCACCCCCACCCCCACTCAGCCTGAGCATCTTCCACCACGTGGCCCTTTGTTAATACCTACCTTACTGTTGAAATGTTTAAACATCTGGTAGGAATAATCACATTTAGGTTTTATGCTCTTTCCTAACAAGGATGAGGAAAAGGGTAAGTAGAGGCCACTATCTTCGTGGAGCAGCACATTGACAAGATTCTCTTGTTGGTGAGCTGGCTTAAAATTCGACTTTTACCTTCTCCTTTTCTGGGAAAGGTAAAGCTAAGGAGAAAGATAATACTTCTGTCAAAACAACTCGGCATTGTATGGAAGAGCAAAAGAGAGAATCTGCTTGCTGTTTCAGGAGGCAGAGGAGGAGGCGAGAGGTTGTTTTGTGGTTTTGTTTAACCCACTGGTGTCCTGGGCAGTGAGCATAACCCAATTTTAAATTGAGGCTGTGGGACCCCACAATCTTGAGGTCTCTTTAAACTAAGATTTCTGAGGTAGCAGGGGTGCTTAGGGTGTGAGACCCCCGAGGGCAGGGGCCTATTCCTTCATGCCTGTCTCTGCACCTGGCAGCCATCTGGCACAGCCAGCACACCGACCCACCCTGAGCAGTCCAGGCCTCATAGAGACCTGGTCATCCTCCAATCAAATGTCTTCATGTTACAGATTTAGAAACTTAAGAGAGTGATTTAACAGCGAGGCCTAGTGATAGGGAGATGAGCTGCCTTGCTGGGTGATGGGCTAATTCCCCGTTCTCCTTTGGGTGTTCTGGGCTAGCTGATGGCTGTGCCTTACAGGAAGGATTCCTGTACCTGGGAGCCCTGGGGAGTGAAGGCTCAGTGGGCTGCTGAGCATATGGTGGATTTGTATAGTCGGGTATATATTCGTGGAGAAAGTGCAACCCGAGTTAGGCTTTGGAAAATGATTGGGATTTCAGTTTTTATTGAGGGGCTCTTGTAGGCATGGACACTCCTGGTGCTGTATGGAATGAAAGATGGAACCATCTCTCAACTGTTGATTGGATCCTGGTACTGTGCCCATCAACTCACTCAACCTAAGACTAAACTCATCCCCTTGCCTGATTTAGGTTTTGCAACTTAAAAAATGGATTTTATGAAACATGACAGGAGAGTGATGGATTGTATTTTCAAAGTGGTGATTAACTTGTCTATCAAGTAAGATAGCCAATCTGATTTTTTTTTTCCAGTGTAATTTGCTGAAACTTTGAGTGTGTCATAAACCTAAAAAAAAATTTGGAGAACATTATCAATGTGCTTTTCAAAAAAAAAAAAAACTTAAGATATAACTGACCTATAACATTATATTAGTTTCAGGTGAACAACATAATGATTTGATATTTGTGTATATTGCAAAATGGTCATCACAATACATCTATTAACATCCACATAACACCACACATAGTTACATGTATCTCTTTCTTTGATGAGAACTAAGATTTCAAATAAGCAATACAAGATTATTAACTATAGTCACAGTGCTGTACATGACATCCCCAGGACTTATTCCTCTTACAACTGGAAATTTATACCTTTTGACCACAATGTTTTGATATAAAATTACTGCATCTGTTTCAGTTGTTTGTCGAGAGAATGTACACACAGTATTATATTTGCAATTCAAGGTCACATGCTTTAAACCTTTATATTTAGGAATTTATAACTTTGGGGAATTGATTTACCAGAGTGATTTATTTTAAAATTATTCTGCATAATCAAAATTGTGCACTGAGGCAGCCTTAGAAAGTGTGGCTGTGGCACGTGAGAATTCACCCTGCCAGGGCATCTTGTCCACCATGTGGGGCTGGTCTCTGGGATGTGCATTAATTTGCTGTGCACTGTTGCTTCAGTTCACTTTCATTTTATATCACATGAAATAATAGCAAGGACTGGGTAAGATCTGCATTCTCGGTTACACTCCAAAACAAGAGATCTTAACATAATTACCATATACTTTTCCTCGAGTTTTGATTGTGCAGATTTTCAAACAGAGAGATGAGCGGAAAGCGTTAGGTAGTATAGTGCATGCCCCTCTACCTACCACCTAGATTCTACGAAGCATTACCATCTTACTGTATTGCTTCATAAACATGTACCCATCTTGACCATCAATCCGTTTTTCCCTGGGGGTGTGATTTCAAAATAAGTTGCACACATCAGTGTACTTCACCACTAAACACTTCAGCATGCCTATCATAAATGAGTTTAAAATGTTTCATGTCTCTTTTGAAGTCAAATTTATGAAGTGAAATGCATACATTTTAAGCATATCGTTCTGAGCTGGAACAGATGTGCACACCACGCAACTCATAGTTCTGTTAGAATATACCTGTCACTCCAGAAAGTTCTCTTGTGCCCCTTCCCATTCACCTTACCTCCGCCTGCCCCCACCCAGGCAATCACTGTTCCTGTTTCTTTTTTCTTTGCCATAGGTAATTTTTGCCTGTTTTTGAACTTCCTGTAAATGGCATCATACAGCAGGTGGGTATTCTTCTATGTGAGGCTTTCACTGTGCATGTTTTTCTACTTTGCTATATGCTTTAGAATACATTCCAGTGCCAGACTGGATGGGGCTTCACTTTGGTCACACACCTTTTCAAGGATCAGATTGTCCAAGAGATTTTAGGAGCAAATTTCTTTTAGGTATTTATGTATTTTGAAGTCTCATCTTCCCCATTCCCAACAGGGATACGGTTTGGCCATTTTCTGACTGGTTCTCTTCTGACCTCTCACCCACATATTCAGTAAACCAGGTGCTTCTTTTGTTAGTTTGTTAACACTTGCCTTGCCGCAGGGCCAGCTGGCTGGGTCCAGCTCTTAGTGTTCACCTGAGCTCTCTTGTGTCTGAAGAGATGGACCCTGGCACATTTTCCGTTTATTTGTGTGTGCTACTTGGAAAATTTGAGGTAAAAGAAAACACATCTATTTCTTTTTGCAAAAGCCATTCTTTTGTGATTTAAAGGTAAAGAAGATTTTATATAAGGCTTCTCTGAGGAATAATTTCTAGTTAAATGCAATAATTAGTAAAACTAAAATTCTATGACTGGTTTTGTGACACTGTATGGAGGAGATTAACCAATTAAACTTAAAATTCAGGAGACTTTCAAATCGCCTTTGCTGAGGAATAATGGCTAGCAAAATAAAATCCTAGTTGACTTAAAATAAAATTCTAGACAATGAACCGCCCCCTTTGCTATGCCTGCTGTTACTGAAGTTTTTGATAAGGAAAATATTCAACACAGCTGTCAAGGTCAGCAAACTGCTTTTTTCCTCCAGTTGGCAAAGCACTCCCAGTTCCCCCCTCCTCTCCTCCGGGCTCCTCTTGTGCCCTGCACATGCCAAAATGCCACATATCAAAATAATATAAATTGCTCCCTTTGCTTGTGCTCAGGGCTCAGACCTTGGGAGATTACTCCCCTCTGAGCCCACCGCTGTGAAATAAAACCTCAACACTCCAAGACCTCCAAGTGCCACTTGGTTTTTCTGTCGGTGCTCCAGTCCAGGTTTTTTCAGTATTTTCCGTAACATTTGGTTCTCTGACCGGGAAACCCAACCGTGCTGGCCCATTGTTGCCACCAGTTTAGGGCAACAGCGGGGCAGTGAAGGAACAGGACATTGAAACGGAGAAGGTGCGCCCTGCCTGATCTTTCGGCAGTCTCCCACCTGGTCGCCCTGGGCCAGCCCTGCTCTGTTGTTCCTGTCCCACTGTTACCACCAGACTCAAGGAGGCTAGGTAGGTTAGGACCTGGTTCTGACGTCAAATTCGGTAGGGCCCTGGAGCACCTGACCCAGCCAGTCCCACCTGTTGGGGTAGATGGGGAGCCTGATCACCTCCTGGAGACTTCTTAGAAGTCTCACAGGTAGACATTCCCAGGGGGGGAATGTTTAAACCCTTTTCTGTGTGTGTGTGTGTGAGTGAGTGAGTGTGCAGGGTGTCTGAAGTCATTCAGTCTGCACTGAATCTATCATTCCACGGCCTGTGCTATGGAATCTGAGTGGGCCGTCATCCGCATTCATGGTCAGCCATCATGACATATCAGTGATTCAGCCTCGGCTCACCTGGCCCAGGACTTATACAGGTGCACCTTAGTCAAGGCTGACCAAAGTCTCCATGAGGCATGTGAGTGGATGGGCATCTGACTGGTCTCCTCTCTAGAGGAGGCACCCCCCCCCTTGTCTGTTGTTGCGGCACTGTCCATGGACACATCATGGGGTCAGGGCACAGTAAACCCACAGTCCTTGACACTATGATCAAGAATTTCAGGAAGGGATTTTCAGAAGACTACGGAGTGAAATTAACTCCTGACAGGTTGAAAGCCCTGTGTGAATCTGAATGGCCCACCTTCAGTGTAGGGTGGCCTCCAGAAGGGTCACTAGATGTCCCAACAGTCTGTCAGGTCTGGCGGGTCATCATTGGAGATCCAGGTCATCCTGACCAGTACCCATACATTAACTCCTGGTTAGGAGTTGCCCAGACTCTTTCCCCTTGGGTGCGGTTTGCTTGCATCAGGCAGGGACAGGGTAGGGTCTTAGTTGCTTCAACAAAGAAGTGTGCAAAGAATCAGCAGAAGCCTGAGCCTCTGAAAATTTTTGCTGGTGATCCAGAGGAAGAGCTAACATTGCCCCCATCTTATGTGCCTCCAAGGCCGTCAGCACCCATCTCCCCAGTCCCAGACACCCTGCCGCCGTTGGCCTCTCTGCCACCTCCAGAACCAGTGGACCCACTTTCTCTTGGACCAGCAGCCAGACTGCACCCTCGGCCAGGTGCAGGTGCCCTTTAGATGCTGGTGCGAGAGATACGGGAGCTGAGCGATGTGATGGGAACGGGACCATCCAGCCAGGCCGGTCCATGCTTTACTACCAACCCTTTTCCACGACTGACCTCCTCATTTGGAAACACAACACCCCGTCGTACTCAGAGAAGCTGCAAGCCTTGGTTGATCTAATGGAATCCTTCTTCTAAACCCATTGGCTGACCTGGAAGACTGCCAACAGCTTCTCTACATCCTGTTCACAGTGGAAGAGAGGAGGCAGCTGGAGTTATTGATTGGGGTGCATGGGCTGAAATTGCTGTCTCTGAGAGGCACCCCAAGAGGGACTTCACCACCCCTGAGGGACAGCACCAGATCTGCCAATATCAGGATGCCCTCTTCTAGGGGATCAAAGCCAGGTCCAAAAAGCCTATGAACATGACCAAAGTATCTTCAGTTACTCAACTACCAGGAGAGACTCCTGAGGATTGTTATGAAAGACTGTGTGAAGCTTATTGCATGCATCTCCAGCCCCTTCAATCCTGAGTCACCAGGGAGTCAGCAAATGGTCAACACCTCAGTCATAGCTCAAGCCACCCCTGACCTCAGACAAAAGCTCCAAAAACTTAAGGGCTTCGCTGGGATAAATATCACTCAGCTGATTGAAATTGCCAACAAAGTATATCTAAACAGAGAAGTTCAGGCCAACAGAGAGGTTGAAAGCAAAATGAAGTAAAAGGCCAGCTTCCTGGCAGCTGCCCTGAAAGAAAGAGAGATGACCAAAAGGCAGAAAAAAGCCAGTCGCCAAGAGGGGGAAAGCCTAGGACGCCCCTAGCCAGGGACCAGTGTGCTTACTGTGAAGAGAAGGGGCACTGGAAGGACAAATGCCCCAACCGAGGCAAAACCCCAAAGCCTGGTCACTGACTGTAGGATCCTCACATGAAAAGGCTGATTAGTCTGGCAGGAGCAGACTCAGATTGACAAAGACTAGGCTCTCTCATGCTTGGCCCCCATGAGTCCACAGTCAAAATGAAAATGGGGAGACAACACATGACTTTTATGGTTGATACAGGGGCAGAAAACTCTGTTGTCACCCTCCCTGTAAGTCCCTTCAGTAAAAAGACTGCAACTATTCTCGGAGCCACTGGGACATAAGCAGTCCAGCAACACTTTTGCCAAGCCCGCCAGTGTGAACTTGGAAGCTCCAAAGCCTGACATAAGTATCTCTACCTGCCCGAGTGCCCTGTTCCCCTCTTCAGCCAAGATATACTCTCAAAGCTCAGAGACCAAATAACTTTTGAACCGACTGGATGCACCAGCCTCAAACTAAACCCAGGCCAAGAAGAGCCAGGGTCCCTTGTACTGGCAGTAGCCACACCCAGGGAAAAGGAGGGGAGGCTATTCTGTGCCCAGACTCTCTCAAGTAGCCCACCTGAATTCAGAGCTGCTTCCCCTCAGTATGGGCTGAAGGCAACCCACCTTCACTTGCTCATAACCGAGCTCCTGTCATTGTAAAATTGACTCCAGGGGCCCAGCCACAAAGACAGCAGCAGTACCCCCTCTCACAAGAGGCAAGAGCAGGCATCCAGGAACACCTGATCCGACTCAAAGAGGCAGGCATGCTAACTGTGTGTCAGTGGCCCTGGAACACCCCACTTCTACCAGTCAAAAAGCCAGGAGGAGGGCACTAGCCTGTTTAAGACCTGTGAGCCATCAACAGAGTGACTGTTTGTTTATGCCCAGTGGTCCCAAATCTGTACACTCTCCTCAGCCAGATCCCGAGGTCTGCCAAATGGTTCACTTGCCTAGACTTAAAAGATGCCTTTTTTCTGCCTCTGGCTGGCCCCCCAAAGCCAGCTCTTGTTTACCTTCGAATGGACTGAACCAGATACGTGGTAGCAGATGTAGTCAACATGGACGCAGCTTCCACAAGAGTTCAAGAACTTACCCATTCTCTTTGGAGAGGCATTGGCCGCAGACCATGCCAGCTTTCCAAGGGAAGCCATGTGTTGCGTCCTCCTGCAGTGTGTAGATAACCTCCTCCTTGCCAGTGACACCCAGGAAAATTGTGCAAAAGGCACAGAAGCCCTCCTGCAACTCCTGTCAGACTTAGGATAAAAAAGGGCACAAATATGCCAGCACCAAATCCTGGTATTTGGGCTTCCTCCTCACCCAGGGCAAAAGGGCATTAGGGCTGAGGAAGAAAAAGGTCGTTATCTCCTTAGCTCAGCTTCAGATGAAGAAAGCATAAAAGGTTCCTGGGGGCCGCCGGGCTCTGCAAAATCTGAATTCCCAGATTCTTGGCAATGGCAAAACCCCTCTACCGACTCCTGTTGGGGGGCTCATATCGAGAACCCCTGTCTAGGCAAAAAAGGCAAGAGCCACCTTCCTGGAAATAAAGGCTGCTTCAGAACAGGTACCAGCCCTAGGCTTGCCAGTTACAAAAAAGCCCTTCAGTCTCTTCATACATGAAAAAAGTTAGCCCCTGAAGTTCTCACATAATTGTTAGGCCCTGGCAGCAGCCAGTTGCATACCTGTCAGATAAAAAAACTAGACCCTATTGAGACAGGATGGCCACCCTGCTTCAGGACACTGACAGCCACAGTTCTATTCATTAAAAAAGCAGATAAACTTACTCTGGGACAAAAAAATTAATGTCAAGGTCCCCCATACTGTTGTGTCCCTCTTAAACACACAGGGACACTGATTCCTCTCCAACTCTCAGCTGGCACAATACTAAAACTCCTCACGGCTTTCTGGCTCCCAGAAAATGTAGCAATTCTGCATTGCAAAGAACACCAAAAAGAAAACAACCCTATAACACAGGGGAACCAGCTGGCAGATAAGGCAGCTAAAACAGCGGCCAATAAAAAACAGATAAAGCTCCTTCCCTCATCATGACCCTAATGCCCCCAGTGGAGGCCCCTCTACCCAAGTACACTGAAAAAGAGGAAGACTGGGCCATGGCTGAAGGAGCCACCCTAACTAAAAGAAAAAAAATTGGTGATGGTTGCTGCCTGACAGACACATCTTTGTCCCAACTGCAACCAGAAGGCATCTAGTCAGCAAATACCATCAGCTCACCCACCTAAGAAAAACTAAACTAGAAGCCCTCCTCAAAAAGCAATACTAACCTGCCTTTGTAGCAGATGCAGTACAGATTTTAACTAAATCTCTCAACATTACCTGGAAACTTGACACTGCATACAGGCTACAAAGTTCAGGGAAAGTGGAATGAATAAACACCCCATCAAAGGAACCCTAGCTAAGTTTTACCAAGAAACTGGCCTTCCGTGGCCGGACCTACTGCCCCTGACTCTCCTGCATGCTCACTGCACACCCGGGACTTGAGGCTTTTCCCCTTTTGAATTAGTGTATAGACACCATCCCCTGTGTCTAGGAAGCCTCCCAGAGAACCTACACCAGATAAGAAATAACAGAATGAGAGAACAGCTCCAAGCCTAAAGAGCTACCCTAAATAAGCTGCAGTAAAAGAAAAGAGCCCTGATCTCCTTAGGCACCCCAGTACATTCCAGGCTGGAAACTCAATCTGAGTCAAAAATTAAAAGTACCCCCTCAAACCTCAATGGACTGGGCCCCACAATGTTGTTCTAACTACTCCTACTACCCTCAAAGTTACAGGCATCACTCTGTGGGTCCATCATTCCAGAGTGAGAAAAGCCCATACTCCGGACAAAGATACATCAGTAGAAAGCCCAGCCAGACCTCCAAATCCCTCCACCTCCACATCTGACAATTACCCTCTGACCCATGAACACCAGCATGCTGTGGATCTTGGCCCTCGCTGGAATGGAATCTCTCATCCTGGGCATTAAACTCTCTGCTGCTGCCCCCTCTGACTAAACTGTTCCTCAAAAAGTTGCCCTTCTGTTGTCTATTGGGTAATCGTTAAGTTGTTTTGCTGTGCTTACCTGTCTCTCCTAGCTGAACTCAAGTCTCAGCCTGCATTTCCAAAGTACAGTATAATGTTTAACTGTACAAAAGTTATAAAGTGCATGGTCATTACCCAAGAGAGCTGCCCTCAGTGGCCCAACTACACTTTTAGCACCTGTCCTCTCACACTCAAATAAACCAGCCTGAGTGTAATGCACAGCTGTATAAAAGTAAATTAGGACTGAAAAAAACTGAGTATTTTTGTTAAGCACAGGCTTATCAAGAATCTGAAGGACTCATTTCAACCTGTACACACAAGGCCCATACAGACAAATGCATAAAAACATAATCATTTGTGTTCTTCACAAAGTGACTTTTAACGAAAAAGTCACAAGGAAAAATCTCCTAGCTCAAAGTAATTAAAAGTATAAATACAAGCTATTATAACCCTATCATAAACCATAAAGATGATGCCCCTAAAACGACATGTTTAAAGGGGCATCAGAGGGGAGAGTGATAAGGAAAATATTCAACACAGCCATCAAGGTCAGCAAACTGCTTTTTTCCTCCAGTTGGCAAAGCACTCCCAGCTCCTTCCTCCCCTCCTCCAGGCTCCTCTTTTGCCCTGCGCATGCTGAAATGCCACATATCAAAATAATATAAATTGCTCTCCTTACTTATACTCAGGGCTCAGACCTGGGGAGATTACTCCCATCTGAGCCCACCAGTGTGAAATAAAACCTCAACACTCCAAGACCTCCAAGTGCCTCTAGGTTCTTCTGTCAGTGACCCAGTCCAGGTTTTCCAGTATTTTCTGTAACAATATTTTCCATAACACCTTGAGTTGCTAACCCTCTCCAGCCATGAGCAAAACCAATAAAGCATTTTTCTCAGCAGTGCTGGTTTAAAGGCTTTTTTGTATACACAGTGCTGTCAGTGTGTGAAGATTTTTCTGTAGGGCTGTCTTGATTAGGGAGTTCCACCTGCTCTAAAAAAGACTCTAAAATGTGGTGTCCAGACAGGACAGAAGTTGACTTCTTTCTTGTACCACAGTCCGAGGTCTAGGCGGGAGGCTGCTCTCCTCCATCTCACACTCATGGGCCCAGATTCCTTCCATGTTGCTCCACAACAGAGCCTTGGCCTCAGGTGGAAGACTGCGGAGCATGTCAGCCTGGCTGAAAAGGGAGGGAACACCAGCAGGTGGTCATCTGAAGATCCCAGAAGGGGTCCGCATCACCTCTGCTTACAACTGAGAGCTAAATGACCTGCCCACACCTAACTTTAAGGGGTCCTGGGCATTGATGTAGTTGACCATCCACGTGCTTCTGTTCTAGTGCATGTCATTGGTGGTGCCTGTTACATAGTGGGTGTATGCATTCATTTGTCAAAGACTTACTGCATGCTTTTTGTGCCAGATACATTTCTGGGGATGGACTGGGTTGTGGTGGGTATGCAGACACGGTTGTTGCTCTTATGGTACTTTGATTCTGGAAATACAGTAGATCTTCTAATGATGCTAATTTCAGTAGATTTTTTTTTTTTTTTAGTTGGAGGCAGTGCTGTTTTCTCCTTAAAGTGCAGTTTAGTTCTGGGTGGAGGAGTGGAGGGTTAAGTCTAATAATAATGAGATTGCAGACAGATTCTGTAACTGAAAGAAATGTTACTAGGGACATGGATTAGGGGATGTAATAAAGGACCTAGTCTCTTAAAATTCAGACTCATAATAGAAGGCGTAAGAGACACTTGATGAATGGAATCATGCTACTCATTTATTCAGGAGCCAGAGGGTTTCTCGGGAGCAGAAACCTTTTGAGTGTCTGCAGGGTGCTCTGGCCTGCATGCCATTCACAAGGAAGTACCATTGGAGTTCAGGGGCCATCTCCCGCTCCAAGAGGAGCTGTGCCAGGGTCACTGGGCAAATCATAAGGAAACAGTTGTGCTGTGATTTCCTCTCCTCTCTAATGAGCTAACATTACACTGCATTCGCCTGGAAGAACTTTGAATAGACTATTTGCCAGCACCTTGAAAGGCTCTTGAAGTGACAGTCTGATTGATAAAAGTGGCCACTTTGGAGACTGTGGAGCAGATGGAGTCCAGACTCAGGGGGACAAGGTTAGTGCCCCAGGTGCCAAGGGTGTGAAGGTGGAGAGCCAGTGGCCACCATGGCTGGGCTCTGAGGTTTTTGTTCTCCAGAGTTATTCAAGGATGTATAGCTTGTGCTACCAAAGAGAACATTCCTTTCAGGTGGTCACCGCATAGCAGCCATCATGTGCTGTGAACATGAGCTTATTTGCCTTCAGGTGTTTGAAAGGAAAGACTTAACGCTCACTTGCTAGTCTAAGCTGAGGGACCTTGCCAGATTTAAACTTTGTGTTTTCCTTGAGTTTGGAGTGCTTGTGATCTTGAATGGTGATCTGCAAAAGGGTGAAAACCTATTGATAGGGTTTCATTTGTTACTGTCTACTAACAAATTAAAAGTGGGAGGGACCATTCATGGTTGAAACATAGGATACTTGAAATTTTTTTCAGGGTGAATAGGCTGAATGTTTTTCTTTAAACAGGAGCATAGTGGCATTTTGAGAATCTGGAAGTTGCCTTCATTTCCTCTCATTGGCTGCTATCTGCTCAGGGTATGTTGCCGATGGGCTCTGCTGATTTTGCTAATTTTGGGCCAATAATTGAAGTGTGGGAGGTTTCAGGGAGCCTCCCGAGCAGTAAGCACTCAGCTGTTGAGGATAACTTTGAGAGAAGAGGAGTGTTTCTTGAGCCTTTCATTGGATTTGTGGTTAGTATCTGCAGCTAAGTGGCCACAGATGGCAGGTTTTCAACGCTTACTGTGGCCGTTTGGGAGTGTTTGACATCCTTTTGTTTGTGGTGAACAAAAGAGCAGTATGGAACTTGATCAGCTGCATCAAGTGTGCATAAATTCTGAGGATGGTGTCTCTACTTGATTTGAACTGAAATATAAATGTATGTCTAAGGGTGGAAAACTAGCCTGGTGATTCATTGGTGTCTGATGAAATCTTGCATTAACGTGCCTCTGAAATGTATATGCTTTGACAACATTAATGGGGAAGCATTTATATTGGTCTTTACCCTTATAAACTCACTTCCATCAACTGAAATTCTGTATCTTTTTCTGCTTTCACAGTTACATGAAATATGCAGTGTGCTTCCCTATAGGGAGTATGGGCCTGTAATTCATAAGATATTTAGTTTGATTTGTTGGTTATATAGTTGGAAGGAAGAGAGCGCTTCTAGAGGGGGGGAAGGTTTCTCCAGGGTCAAGTCTTCATGGGAAGAGGGGGAGGAGATGCCAAAGAAATTGAAAATATTCTAATAATTGTCATAGAAGTGGTTTTGACACAGCACCCTCCTCCCATTAAGTGTTCTCTGTTACCACTGGACTCAGAATAAAGACCTCCTGCACCATGCCTCCAGCCCTGTGGGCGATTCTTACATTGCTGTGTTCAGAACCTTCCTGGCTTCCTGTTGCTCAGATGCTGGGTATGTTCTGTGGGTTAAAAAAGCACCCAGCTCCTAAAAGACCACAATCTGTTCTTCCTCAATCGAGATGAACTAATTTGACCTACATGAAGAATTTTTTTTGCCATTACTATCATTTTTGTTGTTCACCAAATTAAAAGTTTTTAATCCTTGTTAACACCTGAATGTTCAGATTTCAGGGAATTTTCAGCATTATTGGAAGGCAGTTCCGTGACACCTTCAGTGACTATATAGAACATTGTTATTAACACCTGGAGATATTCCACTTGTATCTAGAATAAAAGTGAGTTGTTGCTGGACACCAACTATAACTGCATTTTCCCTCTTGTCTGGGACTTCTGCAGCCTTTACCATCAGGGTACTTTCTAAGAAAAAACTCTAATATGAAGTGTCTTATAAAAATAATATTTTCAGTGAGGTCTTTTGTAGTACAGACATTGTTAAGTCCATTTACAGTACAGTTCTAGCTGCTTACTATACCATTTATTCTAGGTGAAGAGCTGAAGGATAAGCTTAGAGAGCATCAATGGCCCTCTGTGTTTTTGGCTTATTGTTAGCGCATACAGATTATTCTTTTTAACTCATTGTAGAAATGCGAGTTAAAGATATTCTGCCATATTGTATTATTGCCTTTATTCTACTTCATTTATGTACTCACTTCATTTTACTTTTATTAGGCTCCTTCCCTGGTGGTTTAATGAGTTCAGATGCAAGTAATCATATGTTGAAATGGTGGTCCTCTTCTACATTGAGGAAGACAGTCTGAGCTAGTGTAGGGGCCGGGAGTCAGGTCCAGGTGCCAGGGTTTGTTCTTTTCAGTGAAATTTTGTTTGTAAGACTTGTAAACAGATCCTGGAAAGCTTACATACATTGTATTGTTTCTCAAGTTCCCTTAGTAGAATTTCTTATGTATTTCATTTAAAAAACTACAAACATAAGCCAGGGTATTTCCATCCTGACATCTTCAATAGCCCTGAGTTTGTTTACTCTCTTCTTGAAATGGGTACTATCAGAGCTAAAATACGGAGGATGAAAAGCTCCCACTTTTATTATTAGATTTAACACATAAAATTGCATTCCTATAAATGTGATCACAATAAGCATAACATAGGGAAAAAGGAAAAAAATCATTTAAAGAATTGGGCAATTGGTTCACTGAAATCCTGCCTGCAGGTTAATGTGATGAGTCCAATTACATGCATGACTTTTGGTTGTTCTGGGTCCTCACCAAACACAAGGTAGGAGCAAAGAGCAGTTTCCCATATTAAGTGCTGTTAATACCTTTTGAACAAATACCATGCATGTCAGTGCTTAAAGATTTTAATGTGATAAGTGAGCTTGTTTGCTTCTTGATTATTATCTAATCAGGGTCAGATAGACAAGATGCTATTTGCAAGAGATAACATGTATTTACATAGTTTCCTGGTTTTGTTTTAATAACACTCTTCTTTTGAAGTACTTTGACAGAAATGGAAGAAGATATTTTAACTCAGCAAGTTCAGTATATTCATTTCAAACTTTTATCCCAAAAGTAAGCAAATGCTGTATCTCAGAATTTATCTTTGATTTATCATTGGTGGCCAGATCCAAAAATTTATTCCATAAAGTAATAGTTCTTTTGTCTTTTGATGAACAAAAGGGATTTTGTGTACTTTTGTGTTATGGTTGACAACTATAAAATACCACAATTGTAATTCTGTCCTAGTGATCATGATTAGTCATGTGACTCACCATACGAGTTCTGCAACTTCCAGACTGGTTCCAGGGGTAGTTTGATGTGGGTGACTATCCTGAGTTAGCTTTCAGAGAAGTGAGATTAAAATTGCATAATGCATACCATTAGAAAAGAGTTTACTTTTGTAAACAGCTGCCTCTCCTTTAAAGTGGGGATGTGGATTAAGGCTATGGAATGTGTTTGACTTCAAGAAGAGTGACTGGTGGTGAGGAAGTGGCTAGGAGTTAGGGAGGTCCTTGGAAGACTGATGTTTGTGCTGTGGACTTAAGACTGTGTAATGGAATGTCATAGTCCCTGTGACCAGGTTGGCCTACTTGGCACTTGGCAGGGATTTCTGCCCCGAAGGCTCTCTTACCATGTGCACAGAGATACAGGTGTGTGGCATGTGGAGGAAAGCCTTTATTAACTTGAGTCACCTGGTAACACCAAAATGCAGAAATAACTTTTTTTTTAATGAAAATGTGGACCACGTGAATGGCTGAGTCTAAGAGGGTAGAGGAAGGGGTGACCCTTGATTAAAAACAGGGCATAGGCCTGTGGATTTCAACCCATTGGTTGGCTTCTGTTATTTCAGAGTCTTCTGTATAAGTTACAGTGGTCTGTCCTCTGCAGCAGTCCCCACTGGACATTTGTACCCTCTTGTTATACTCAAGAGGTGAAACACCGGGTGGGAGTGAGAGATAGGAACATGACCAGGTAACTGTACACCTATGCCCGAAGACTGCAAACACAGCAGCTCTTGCAGGGCACTGGGTCAGAGGTGAACAGGGAAGAGAAGGGTCAGTGCCGTTTCCTTAGCACAGCCTTCCATGTCTCTCAGGTTAAGCTCTGTGCAATTTTTTTTTCTTTTTTTGAGAGGGCATCTCTCATATTTATTGATCAAATGGTTGTTAACAACAATAAAATTCAGTATAGAGGGGTCAACGCTCAATGTACAATCATTAATCCATCTCCAGCCTAATTCTCGTCAGTCTCCAATCTTCTGAAGCATAACGAACAAGTTCTTACATGGTGAACGAATTCTTACATAGTGAATAAATTCTTACATGGTGAACAGTACAAGGGCATTCATCACAGAAACTTTCGGTTTTGATCATGCATTATGACCTATAAACAATCAGGTCAAATTTGAATATTCGTTTGATTTTTGTACTTGATTTATATGTTGATCCCACATTTCTCCTATTATTATTATTATTTTTATTTTTAATAAAATGCTGAAGTGGTAGGTAGATGCAAGATAAAGGTAGAAAACATAGTTTAGTGCTGTAAGAAGGCAAATGTAGATGATCATATGATCAGGTGTGTGCCTATGGACTAAGTATTAATCCAGACTAGACAAGGGCAGCAAAACATCCACGGATGCAGAAGATTTCTCTCAAAGCAGGGGGGGTGAGGTTCTGAGCCTCACCTCTGTTGATCCCCAAATTCTCACCTGATGGCCCCCCTGCGACTGTGCCTGTCTTAGGTTGTTCCTCCCTTGAGGAATCTTACCCGTCTCTGGCTAACCAGTCATCTTCCGGGGCCATACAGGGAAATGTAAAGTTGGTAAGTGAGAGAGAAGCCATATTGTTTGCAAAGGTTAGCTTTTTACTTCTTTGCAGATTTATGCCCTGTGGCTTCTATGCCCAGCACTTGTCTCGAGGTATCTTTACCACCTGGAGGAATTATGATACTCGGTAAATTCGATATGAGGCACGAATTCTATTTAAGGGTTGTAATTAGGAAGGAAGAAGAAAAGCTATAGATGTAGCATATGAAGGAAACATGGGAGGATTGATTATTTCTTTGACATATCTTCTTGTATAGTACCTTAAGTATGTATAGGTTTAAAACTACTAACTAATTTGCACACACATATTAACATAATAGGAATACGGTGACATAAACAAAGCAAATCTATAATTACCATCCATCTCCAGTGAAGCCAAGAAAACCATTTAGGCACCCTAGGCATTTGTGAAAATTTATCTATGATATGATGGATATTGTCCAACTGTACTTGAATCATCAGACAAATTAAAGCAGCCCATTTCTGGGATTTGTTCACATCCCATATGTTCTTTTAACCATAGATAGTCTATAGTCATGAGATTTTGGAGTGCTACAACTTGCACCCCTCCCAACTCCTGGTTGAGTTCCAACAGTACAGATCGGGTCAAATTGGTTGTCTCACTGTATGCACATGCCAGCCTAGACATCTCCCTCCTCATTCCTATGGCAAGTCCAGGAGACGGTGGGCTGGATGCAGCCACAACCGCAGCATCGTCCGGACCCCTGTAGAGGCTTTTTGATGATCATCCCCCGGCACAAGTCCTCCAGAGAGTGCTGATGACGGAAGCTCCTCCTCATATCGGATCTTAGTTCATTTTCTGGGTATCCAAGCTAGGCCTTGATCTTCTGCATAGAAACAAACAGACCCTTTGCCCACACTTTGACATGCCCTCTATACCACTGTGCAGAACTCATTGGAGGTCAGCACACAGTAACTGCTTTTTTTTTTTTTTTTTATAGTTAAGAGAAAGGCATATTATCAGAAAAGAGTACCTCCATAGCTGATCATCTGACACCCTTTAAGTGATCAACATTAAGGATATTTAAAGCATGCGTTGATCTTTGATTTACCAATAGTTTTATCCTGTTAAGGAGTAATCCTCCTTTTCTTTTTTTTTTTTTTTTTTTTTTTTTATCTACCCTTACATGAAGAATATTATGTTTACTATGCTCTCCCCTATATCAGGTCCCCCCTAACAACCACATTACGGTTACTGTCCATCAGCTTAGCAAAATGTTGTAGAGTCACTACTTGTCCTCTCTGTGTTGTGCAGCCCACCCTCCCCTTTCTCCCTCCCCCCCATGCATGCTAATCTTAATACCCCCCCTCTTCCTCCCCCCCCCCCTATCCCTCCCTGCCCACCCATCCTCCCCAGTTCCTTTCCCTTTGGTACCTGTTAGTCCATTTTTGGGTTCTGTAATTCCACTGCTGTTTTGTTCCTTCAGTTTTTCCTTTGTTCCTATACTCCTCAGATGAGTGAAATCATTTGGTATTTCTCTTTCTCCGCTTGGCTTATTTCACTGAGCATAATACCCTCCAGCTCCATCCATGTTGCTGCAAATGGTTGGATTTTTCCACTTCTTATGGCTGAGTAGTATTCCATTGTGTATATGTACCACATCTTCTTTATCCATTCATCTACCGATGGACATTTAGGTTGCTTCCAATTCTTGGCTATTGTAAATAGTGCTGCGATAAACATAGGAGTGCATCTGTCTTTCTCAAACTTGATTGCTGCGTTCTTAGGGTAAATTCCTAGGAGTGGAATTCCTGGGTCAAATGGTAGGTCTGTTTTGAGCATTTTGATGCACCTCCATACTGCTTTCCACAATGGTTGAACTAATTTACATTCCCACCAGCAGTGTAGGAGGGTTCCCCTTTCTCCACAGCCTCGCCAACATTTGTTGTTGTTTGTCTTTTGGATGGCAGCTATCCTTACTGGTGTGAGGTGATACCTCATTGTAGTTTTAATTTGCATTTCTCTGATAATTAGCGATGTGGAGCATCTTTTCATGTGTCTCTTGGCCATCTGTATTTCTTTTTTGGAGAACTGTCTGTTCAGTTCCTCTGCCCATTTTTTAATTGGATTATTTGTTTTTTGTATGTTGAAGCGTGTGAGCTCTTTATATATTCTGGACGTCAAGCCTTTATCGGATCTGTCATTTTCAAATATATTCTCCCATACTGTAGGGTTCCTTTTTGTTCTATTGATGGTGTCTTTCGCTGTACAGAAGCTTTTCAGCTTAATGTAGTCCCACTTGCTCATTTTTGCTGTTGTTTTCCTTGCCCGGGGAGATATGTTCAAGAAGAGATCACTCATGTTTATGTCTAAGAGGTTTTTGCCTATGTTTTTTTCCAAGAGTTTAATGGTTTCATGACTTACATTCAGGTCTTTGATCCATTTTGAGTTTACCTTTGTATATGGGGTTAGACATGGTCCAGTTTCATTCTCCTACATGTAGCTGTCCAGTTTTGCCAGCACCATCTGTTGAAGAGACTGTCATTTTGCCATTGTATGTCCATGGCTCCTTTATCAAATATTAATTGACCATATATGTTTAGGCTAATTTCTGGGGTCTCTAATCTGTTCCACTGGTCTGTGACTCTGTTCTTGTGTCAGTACCAAATTGTCTTGATTACTATGGCTTTGTAGTAGAGCTTGAAGTTGGGGAGTGAGATTCCCCCTACTTTATTCTTCTTTTTCAGGATTGCTTTGGCTATTCGGGGTCTTTGGTGTTTCCATATGAATTTTTGAATTATTTGTTCCAATTCATTGAAGAATGTTGCTGGTAATTTGAGAGGGATTGCATCAAATCTGTATATTGCTTTGGGCAGGATGGCCATTTTGACGATATTAATTCTTCCTAGCCATGAGCTTGGGATGAGTTTCCATTTATTAGTGTCCCCTTTAATTTCTCTTAAGAGTGACTTGTAGTTTTCAGAGTATAAGTCTTTCACTTCTTTGGTTAGGTTTATTCCTAGGTATTTTATTCTTTTTGATGCAATGGTGAATGGAATTGTTTTCCTGATTTCTCTTTCTATTGATTCGTTGTTAGTGTATAGGAAAGCTACAGATTTCTGTGTGTTAATTTTGTATCCTGCAACTTTGCTGTATTCCGATATCAGTTCTAGTAGTTTTGGAGTGGAGTCTTTAGGGTTTTTTATGTACAGTATCATATCATCTGCAAATAGTGACAGTTTAACTTCTTCTTTACCAATGTGGATTCCTTGTATTTCTTTGTTTTGTCTGATTGCCGTGGCTAGGACCTCCAGTACTATGTTAAATAACAGTGGGGAGAGTGGGCATCCCTGTCTGGTTCCCGATCTCAGAGGAAATGCTTTCAGCTTCTCGCTGTTCAGTATAATGCTGGCTGTGGGTTTATCATATATGGCCTTTATTATGTTGAGGTACTTGCCCTCTATTCCCATTTTGCTGAGAGTTTTTATCATGAATGGATGTTGAATTTTGTCAAATGCTTTTTCAGCATCTATGGAGATGATCATGTGGTTTTTGTCTTTCTTTTTGTTGATGTGGTGGATGATGTTGATGGATTTTCGAATGTTGTACCATCCTTGCATCCCTGGGATGAACCCCACTTGGTCATGGTGTATGATCCTTTTGATATAATGTTGAATTCTGTTTGCTAATATTTTATTGAGTATTTTTGCATCTACATTCATCAGGGATATTGGTCTGTAATTTTCTTTTTTGGTGGGGTCTTTGCCTGGTTTTGGTATCAGGGTGATGTTGGCCTCATAGAATGAGTTTGGGAGTATTCCCTCTTCTTCTATTTTGTGGAACACTTTAAGGAGAATGGGTATTATGTCTTCTCTGTGTGTCTGATAAAATTCCGAGGTAAATCCGTCCGGCCCCGGTGTTTTGTTCTTGGGTAGTTTTTTGATTACTATTTCAATTTCTTTGCCTGTAATTGGTTTGTTTAACTTTTGTGTTTCTTCCTTGGTCAGTCTTGGGAGGTTGTATTTTTCTAGGAAGTTGTCCATTTCTTCTAGGTTTTCCAGCTTGTTGGCATATAGGTTTTCATAGTAGTCTTTAATAATTCGTTGTATTTCTGTGGAGTCTGTTGTGATTTTTCCATTCTCATTTCTGATTATGTTGATTTGTGTTGACTCTCTTTTTCTCTTAATAAGTTTGGCTAGAGGCTTATCTATTTTGTTTATTTTCTCAAAGAACCAGCTCTTGGTTTCGTTGATTTTTGCTATTGTTTTATTCTTCTCAATTTTGTTTATTTCTTCTCTGATCTTTATTATGTTCCTCCTTCTGCTGACTTTAGGCCTCATTTGTTCTTCTTTTTCCAGTTTTGATAATTGTGATGTTAGACTATTCATTTGGGATTGTTCTTCCTTCTTCAAGTGTGCCTGGATTGCTATATACTTTCCTCTTAAGACTGCTTTTGCTGCGTCCCACAGAAGTTGGGGCTTTGTGTTGTTCTTGTCATTTGTTTCTATATATTCCTTGATCTCTATTTTGATTTGTTCATTGATCCATTGATTATTTAGTAGCATGTTGTTAAGCCTCCATATGTTTGTGAGCCTTTTTGTTTTCTTTGTAGAATTTATTTCTACTTTCATACCTTTGTGGTCTGAAAAATTGGTTGGTAGAATTTCAATATTTTGGAATTTACTGAGGCTCTTTTTGTGAGCTAGTATGTGGTCTATTCTGGAGAATGTTCCATGTGCACTTGAGAAGAATGTATATCCTGTTGCTTTTGGATGTAGAGTTCTATAGATGTCTGTTAGGTCCATCTGTTCTAGTGTGTTGTTCAGTGCCTGTGTGTCCTTACTTATTTTCTGTCTGGTGGATCTGTCCTTTTGGGTGAGTGGTGTGTTGAAGTCTCGTACAATGAATGCATTGCAGTCTATTTCCGTGTTTAGTTCTGTTAGTATTTGCTTCACATATGCTGGTGCTCCTGTATTGGGTGCATATATATTTAGAATGGTTATATCCTCTTGTTGGACTGAGCCCTTTATCATTATGTAGTATCCTTCTTTATCTCTTGTTACTTTCTTTGTTTTGAAGTCTATTTTGTCTGATATTAGTACTGCAACCCCTGCTTTCTTCTCACTCTTGTTTGCCTGAAATGTGTTTTTCCATCCCTTGACTTTTAGTCTATGCTTATCTTTGGGTTTACGGTGAGTTTCTTGTAAGCAGCATATAGATGGGTCTTGCTTTTTTATCCATTCTATTACTCTATGTCTTTTGATTGGTGCATTAAGTCCATTTACATTTAGGGTGACTATTGAGAGATATGTACTTATTGCCATTGCAGGCTTTAGATTCGTGGTTACCAAAGGTTCAAGGTTAGCTTCTTTAGTATCTTACTGCCTAACTTAGCTCACTTATTGAGCTGTTATATACACTGTCTGGAGATTCTTTTCTTCTCTCCCTTCTTATTCCTCCTCCTCCATTGTTCATATGTTGTGTGATTTGTTCTGTGCTCTTTTTAGGGGTGCTCCCATGTAGAGCAGTCCCTGTAGGATGCCCTGTAGAGGTTGTTTTTGGGAAGCAAATTCCCTCAGCTTTTGCTTGTCTAGGAATTGTTTAATCCCGCCATCATCTTTAAATGATAGTCGTGCTGGATACAGTATCCTTGGTTCAAGGCCCTTCTGTTTCATTGCATTAAGTATATCATGCCATTCTCTTCTGGCCTGTAGGGTTTCTGTCGAGAAGTCTGATGTTAGCCTGATGGGTTTACCTTTAAAGGTGACCTTTTTCTCTCTAGCTCCCTTTAAAACTCTTTCCTTGTCCTTGATCCTTGCCATTTTAATTACTATGTGTCTTGGTGTTGTCCTCCTTGGATCCTTTCTGTTGGGAGTTCTGTGTAATTCCATGGTCTGTTCGATTATTTCCTCCCCCAGTTTGGGGAAGTTTTCAGCAATTATTTCTTCAAAGAGACTTTCTATCCCTTTTCCTCTTTCTTCCTCTTCTGGTATCCCTATAATACGAATATTATTCCTTTTGGCTTGGTCACATAGTTCTCTTAGTGTTGTTTCATTTCTGGAGATCCTTCTATCTCTCTCTATGTCAGCTTCTATACGTTCCTGTTCTCTGGCTTCTATTCCTTCAATGGCCTCTTGCATCTTATCCATTCTGCTTATAAATCCTTCCAGGGATTGTTTCACTTCTGTGATCTCCTTCCTGACATCTGTGATCTCCTTCCGGACTTCATCCCACTGCTCTTGCATTTTTCTCTGCATCTCATCCCACTGCTCTTGCATTTTTCTCTGCATCTCATCCCATTGCTCCTGTATTTTTCTCTGCATCTCTGTCAGCATGTTCATGATTTTTATTTTGAATTCTTTTTCAGGAGGACTAGTTAGGTCTGTCTCCCTCTCAGGTGTTGTCTCTGTGATCTTTGTCTGCCTGTAGTTTTGCCTTTTCATGGTGATAGAGATAGTTTGCAGAGCTGGTACAAGTGACCGCTGGAAGAGTTTCCCTTCTTGTTGGTTTGTGGCCTTTTCCTGGGAGAATAGCGACCTCTAGTGGCTTGTGATGGGCAGCTGTGCGCAGACAGGGCTTCTGCTTCCTGCCCAGTTGCTTTGGGGTTTATCTCCGCTGTTGCTGTGGGCTTGGCCTGGCTGGGGCTGTTCCTCCAAAATGGTGGAGCCCCGTTGGAGGGGGAGCGGCCGGGAGGCTATTTATCTCCGTAAGGGGCCTCTGTGCTCCCTGCTGCCCAGGGGGTTAGAGTGCCCAGAGATCCCCAGATTCCCTGCCTCTGGTCTAAGTGACCTGTCCTGCCCCTTTAAGACTTCCAAAAAGCACTCTCCAAACCAAAACAACAACAGCAACAATGAGAGAGGGAACAGAAAGAAAAAAAAAAGGAAAAAACACGCTATTTTTTTTTTTTTTTTTTTGTCCTCAGGTGCCGGTCCCAGGCACCCGCTCAGTGGTCCTACTGCCCTGTCTCCCTAGCACCAGGGTCCCTGTCCTTTCAAGGCTTCCAAAAAGCATCCACCCACCGGTCCCGCATGGAAGGAACGCTTGATATTCTTTGTCCTCAGGCGCTGGTCCCAGGCACCCGCTCACCAGTCCCGCCACCCTGCCTCCCTAGCACCGGGGTCCCTGTCCCTTTAAGGCTTCCAAAAAGCAGTCGCAAAAAAGAGAAAAAAAAAGGGGAAAAACGCGCGATTTCCTCTGTCCTCAAGTGCCGGTCTGAGGCACTCGCCCCCCGGTCCTGCAGGGAAAAATGTGGGATATTCTTTGTCCTCAGGCACCGGTCCCAGGCACCCGCTCACCAGTCCCGCCACCCTGCCTCCCTAGCACCGGGGTCCCTGTCCCTTTAAGGCTTCCAAAAAGCGCTCGCCAAAAAGAGAAAAGAAAAAGGGGAAAAACGCGCGATTTCCTCCGTCCTCAGGCACCGGTCTCAGGCACCCGCCTGCCGGTCCCGCAGGGAGACAGGCGGGATATTCTTTGTCCTCAGGCGCCGGTCCCAGGCACCTGCTCACCGGTCCCGCCACCCTGCCTCCCTAGCAACGGGGGCCCGTCCCTTTAAGGCTTCCAAAAAGCACTCGCCAAAAAAAAACCGCTCCAGTTTCTTTCCACCCGCCGGGTGCCGGGGGGAGGGGCGCTCGGTTCCCGCCGGGCCGGGGCTTGTATCTTACCCCCTTCGCAAGGCGCTGGGTTCTTGCAGGTGTGGATGTGGTCTGAATGTTGTCCTGTGTCCTGTGGTCTCTATTTTAGGAAGATTTTTCTTTGTTATATTTTCATAGCTCTATGTGTTTTTGGGAGGAGATTTCCACTGCTCTACTCACGCCGCCATCCTGGCTCCGCCCCCTCTAAGCTCTGTGCAATTTTTAATTAAACAGGTTAGTAATACTTGTGTGGGGATTTGAGATGTGGAATTTACCCCAACAAAATAATCACAGTTGGTCCAAAGAAACTGGAAAAATATTGGCAGACATTTATTATGGCTCTCCATATGATCAAGCAATTTAAACCAATTAAATATCTTGTTTTATAAGACCATGTAATGACATGGGAAAATGCTTACAGAATATTAAATGGAAAGAACTTCTTGTTAAGCCACATATATAATCCCAATTTTATAGGAAAATTAAATATGCATATGTATTAACAGAAGAAGGATACATTAAAACAATTACAGTGGTTATTGCTCATGGTTGTGCTGTATGTAGCTAGTGTTTTCTTATTGCATTTATTCTCCAGTTTTTCTAAATGGACATACTAATTTTATAATAGAAAAACGTGGCATTAAAATGTTTGAATTATATGATTTGGTTATATGTATCCTTTAAAAAAATAATCTGTTTTGATTTAGTTTGCTGGCTCAAGAGAGTTTGGGTTTATTTTATTTTACTATGTAATCTTGATTTGCTTTTTTGAATGTATTTAACAGACGTTTTCAAGGAAAGTAATTAGCAAATATTTATTAGATACCTACTATGTCTAATAAATATGTTTTGGTACCTGTCCTTTACCATAAAAGCAGGTATATAATCTAAATTTAGTATCTTGTAGATAAATCTCCTTTGAAAATTGTTATTTGCTGATCTTGTATGTTAGAGTTTAAGCATTATTTTTTTAACCTTTTGACTACCTTCTTTCATTTATACTTATTACATATATATTTATGTATGTTTATATATACTTTATATATGTATATATGTAAACATGTATGTGTAAAGGCATTAGTTTTAAGAAACTTATTTTTTAATATTAATAATTAATTTATTGGTAAGGCACTGAATGACTGCTATTATCTACTTATTTCATTTACTCATCAGGGCTACCATTTAGGGTTTATGTCTTAGTTTTTCTCAATTGGTACTTAGAGTTACCTTAGAGACTTTGGCATTTACTTTAAAAATACTCTTAGTGGGCTGGAGAGATTAAAGATGGTGGCGTAAGAGGTGAGACAGAGACCTCCTAAAACCACATATAATATGAAAATATAATTAATACAACTAGTCCTGAAAGAGCAACAGGAAAGAGGGCTGCACCAGACTGTATACACCTGGAGAGAAAAGTGGGCCTCATGAAACAGGGTAACATACCAAAGCTGTGACCCAGCGGGACCCAAATCCTTCTCCCACCCCAGCTCACCAGTGGGAAGAAGAGCAACAGAGTGGGGAGGGAGTGGAAGCCTGGGGTTGCTAAACACCTATCCCTGGAGTTCTGCTCTGGGAGCACGACCCTACATTGCACAGTGCTCTGGTGATTAGTGGGGTTGGAAAGCTAAGATATGCGGAATACCTGGAGAGACGGAGATTCCAGCTGCTTGTGGAAAACAGGAATTCATATCTGTCCTAGCTGGGCAGGAAGTCTGAGAGACTTCCTAACAGCAAGAGGGCTGCTAAAGGGGCAAAGACTGCACAGAGCTTACTGCTCAGGAGAAAGGACATGTAGACAAAATTGTCCGGGTGCACTCTGACCAGCAGGTTGGGAACTTAAATGATCTTCAGGTGCTCCATCCCCCTGGCTGGCTATGCAGCACCAAGGCTAACACCATGATATGTATGCTGTGTCTTCCTCCTGGCTAGCCTTTACCTGGCTTGCAAAGCAGCAGCCCCTGCCCTGGCATCAGGCCAGCCAGAGGGAAGCCCGGCCTACGGTAACTACAAACACAAAGCATAGAGGCTTACACTTGTGTGTTTGGCGCACTGGTTCTGGCAGTGGAGACAGGCATAACAGCTGGGAAATAGGAAACAGCTCTTTCCTCCCCCAAGTCACCAGCACCACACCCCTGTGACCCCCACAGTTGCTCCAGGGGCTGAGCACCTCCAGAGAGTAGAGCTCCTGGGCACTAGAGGGTGCCACATACAAATAAAAATTCAGCTAAGTTACCCACCACCGAGGCTTGCTGGGACTGCTAGGATGTGACTTGGGAGTGGGGAGTGATGACATAGCCATCCTTGCCAGATCGGATGCCCCAAACATGGGCTTCTGGGCATTGCACTAGGGCATGAGTGAGGATGGGAGGGTTTCAGAGCCTCCTACTCATCACTTTCAGTTTTAGCAAACTTGAGTGCCTTGACTACTAAGTGTTAGTCTTGTTTGTTACAAGAAGTTTGTTTAAATCAGGCCACATTATACTTTGATCTTGAATAAAGATTTATGAATATTTATAGTTTTGCACCTTCTATGAACACTTGAGACTAGGGAGATTCAGTAAATTCAAATTTCCACATTAAAAAAAAAATGTCAAAGGAACCGGGTTGAAAGCAAAATCTCAACACCAGATAAAGGACCGAGTGACACTGAATTAATAAATTTCTGGAAATAGATTTCAAAATAAAAATCATAAACATGCTCATAGAGGTACAGAAAAACATTCAATAACTCAGGAACAAATTTAGGATGGAGATCCAATTGTTGAAGGGCACAAGGAGGGTATTAAAAGCAAATTACATACAATGGAGGAAACGATAAGTGAAATAGAAACTAGGGAAGAGGAATACAAAGAAGCTGAGGCAAAGAGAGAAAAAAGGATCTCTAGGAATGAAAAATAATGACAGAACTGTGTGATCAATCCAAACAGAACAATATTCACATTATAGGGGTGCCAGAAGAAGAACAAGAGAGAAAAAGGGACAGAAAGTGTCCTTGAGGAAATAATTGCTGAAAACTTCCCCTATTTGGGGAAGGAGATAGTCTCTCAGGCCATGGAGGAGGACAGATCTTCCAGCACAAGGGACCCAAGGAGGACAACACCAAGACATATAATAATTAAAATGGCAAAGATCAAGGATAACGACATACTATTAAAAGCAGCCAGAGAGAGAAATAAGATCACATACAAAGGAAAACTCATCAGGCTATCATCAGACTTCTCAGCAGAAACCTTACAAGCCAGAAGGGAGTGGCATGATATATTTAGTGCAATGAAACAGAAGGGACTTGAACCAAGAATACTTTATCTGGCAAGATCATCATTTAAATTTGAAGGAGGGATTAAATAATATCCAGATAAGCAAAAGCTGAGAGAATTTAGCTCTCACAAACCTTTTCTACAGTGTATTTTGGAGGGACTGCTATAGAAGGAAGTGTTCCTAAGGTTAAATAGCTGTCACCAGAGGTAATAAAAAGGGATAGACAAAAAGTACAGAATATGATACCTAATATATGAAGAATGGAGGAGGAAAAAAAAGAGGGGAAAAAAAAGAACCTTTAGATTGTGTTTGTAATAGCATACTAAGTGAGTTAAGTTAGACTCCTAGATAGTAAGGAAATTACCCTTTAACTCTTCGTAACCACAAATCTAAAGCCTGCAATGGCAATAAGTACATACCTATTGATAATCACCCTAAATGTAAATGTTCTGAATGCACCAATCAAAAGACATAGAGTCATTGAATGGATAAAAAAACAAGACCCAAGTATATGCTGCCTACAAGAGACCCACTTCAAACCCAAGGACATACACAGACTAAAAGTGAAGGGATGGAAAAGATACTTCATGCAACTAATAGGGAGAAAAAAGGGGGTGTTGCAGTACTTGTATTAGACAAAATAGACTTTAAAACAAAGAAAGTAACAAGAGTCAAAGATGGACATTACATAATGATGAAGGGGTCAGTCCAACAAGAGAATATAAGCATTATAAATATCTATGCACCCAACACTGGAGCACTTACATATATGAAACAAATACTAACAGAATTAAAAGGGGAAATAGAATGCAATGCATTCATTCTAAGAGACATCAATACTCCACTAACTCCACAGGACAGATCAGCCAGACAGAAAATAAGTCAGGACACAGGCACTGAACAACACACTACAACAGATGGACCTAACAGACATCTACAGAACTCTTCACCCAAAAGCAGCAGGATACACATTCTTCTCATGTGCCCATGGGACATTTTCAAGAATAGATCATATACTATGCCACAAAAAGAGCCTCAGTAAACTTAAAAGATTGAAATTGTACCAGCCAGCTTCTCAGACCACAAGAGTATGAAACTAGAAATAAATTACACAAAGAAAATGAAAAAGTCTACAAACACATGGAGATTTAACAACATGCTCCTAAATAACCAATGGATCAATGACCAAATAAAAACAGAGATCAAGCAATATATGGAGACAAATGGCAAAAGTAATTCAACACTGCAACATCTGTGCAATGCAGTGAAGGAGGGGCTAAGAGGAGAGTACATTGCAATACAGGCCTACCTCAGGAAAGATGAACAATCCCATATGAACAGTCAAAACTCACAATTAATGAAACCAGGAAAAGAAAAACAAATGACGCCCAAAGTCAGTAAAAGGAGGGACATAATAAAGATTAGAGCAGAAATAAATAAAATGGATTAGAATAAAACAATAGAAAGAATCAATGAAAGCAGAAGCCAGTTCTTTGAGAAAATAAACAAAATAGATAAATCTCTACCTAGACTAATCAGGAAAAAAAGAGTCTGCACACATAAACAGAATCAGAAATGAGAAAGGAAAAATCACTATGGACAGCACAGAAATACAAAAAATTATTAGAGAATACTCTGAAAAATTATATGCTATCAAACTGGATAACCTAGAAGAAATGCACAACTTTCTAGAAAAATGCAACCTTCCAAGGCTGACCCAGAAAGAAATAGAAAATCTAAAGAGAACAATTACTAGCAACGAAATTGAATTGGTAATCAAAAAACTACGTAAGAACAAAATCTCTGGACCAGATGGCTTCACCGCTGAATTTCATCAAACATTTAGTGAAGACCTAATACCCATCCTCCTTAAAGTTTTCCAAATAGTAGAAGAAGAAGGAATAATTGCAAACTCATTCTATGAAGCCAGCATCACACTAATACCAAAACCAGGCAAAGACAGCACAAAAAAAGAAAATTACAGACCAATATCCCTGATGAACAAATATGCAAAAATATTAGCAAACACAATTCAAAAATACATAAAAAAAAATCATCCATTATGATCAAATAGGATTTATTCCAGGGATGCAAGGGTGGTACAATATTAGAAAACCCATCAACATTATCCACCACATCAACAAAAAGAAGGACAAAAACCACATGATCATCTCCATAGATGCCAAAAAAGCATTCAACAAAATTCAACATCCATTCATGATAAAAACTGTAAACAAAATGGGTTTAAAGGGCAAGTACCCCAACATAATAAAGGCCACATATGACAAACTCACAGCCAACATCATACTTAACAGTGAGAAGCTGAAAGCTTTTCCTTTAAGATCAGGAACCAGACAAGGATGCCAACTCTCTCCACTTTTACTCAACATATTACTGGAGGTCCTAGCCACGGCAATCAGACAATACAAAGAAATAAAAGGCATCCAGATTGGTAAAGATGAAGATATACTGTCACTTTGCAGATGACATGATATTGTACATAAAAAACCCTAAAGGCTCCACTCCAAAACTACTATATCTAATATCTGAATTCAGCAAAGTTGCAGGATACAAAATTAATACACAGAAATCTGTTGCACTCCTATACACTGATGATGAACTAACAGAAAGAGAGATCAGGAAAACAATTCCATTCACAAATGCATCAAAAAGAATAAAATACCTAGGAATAAACCTAATGAAGAAAGTGAAAGACCTACACTACAAGACACTCATGAGAAAAATTAAAGAAGATACCAGTAAATGGAAACACATCCCATGCTCATGGATAGGAAGAATTAATATTGTCAAAATGGTCATCCTGCCTAAAGCAATCTACAGATTCAATGCAATCCCTATCAAAATACCAACAGCATTCCTCAATGAACTAGAGAAAAGAATTATAAAATTCATATGGAACCACAAAAGCCCCCAAATAGTCAAAGCATTCCTGAGAAGGAAGAATAAAGCTGGGGCAATTACACTACTTGACTTCAAGCTCTACTACAAAGCTCTACTCTCAAAGTAATTGAGACAATTTGGTACTGCCACAAGAACAGACCCATAGACCAATGGAACAGACTAGAGAGCCCAGATATAAACCCCAGTATATATGGTTAAGTAATATACAATGAAGGAGACATGGATATACAATGTGGAAATGAAAGCCTCTTTAATAGTTGGTGTTGGCAAAACTGGAAACCTACATGCAAGAGAATGAAACTAGATTATTGTCTATCCCCATACACAAAAGTAAACTTGAAATGGATCAAAGACATGAATGTAAGTCATGAAACCATAAAATTCTTAGAAGATAGCACAGGCAAAAATCTATTGATTATAAACATGAGCAACTTTTTTCTGAATGCATCTCCTCGAGCAAGAGAAAGAAAAGGAAAAATGAACTCACGGGACTACATCAAACTTAAAAGCTTCTGTACAACAAAGGACACCATCAACAGAACAAAAAGGCATCCTACAGTATGGGAGAATATATTTGTAAATGACATATCTGACAAGGGATTAACATCCCAAATATATAGAGAATGCACACACCTCAACATCCAAAAAGCAAATAACCCGATTAAAAAATGAGCACAAGATATGAACAGACAGTTCTCCAAAGAAGAAATTCGGATGTCCAACAGGCACATGAAAACATGCTCCACATCGCTAATTATCAGGGAAATGGAAATAAAAACCACAATGAGATATCACCTCACACCAGTTAGGATGGCCAGTATTGAAAAGACTAAGAAAAACAAATGCTGGTAAGGATGCGGAGAAAGGGGAACCCTCCTACACTTCTGCTGGGAATGTAAGCTAATTCAACCATTGTGGAAAGCAATATGGAGGTTCCTTAAAAACTAAAAATAGAAATACCATTTGACCCAGGAATTCCATTCCTAGGAATTTACCCAAAGAATATAATTTCTCAGTGTCAAAAAGACATATGCACTCCTGTGTTTATTGCAGCAATATTTACAATAGCCAAGAAATGGAAGCAACCTAAGTGTCCATCAGTAGATGAATAGATAAAGAAGGTGTGGTGCATATACACAATAGAATACTACTTAGCTATAAGGAAGAAAGAAATTCTACAATTTGCAACAAAATGGATGGAGCTGAAGGATGTTATGCTCAGTGAAATAAGCCACGCAGAGACAGACAAGTACCAAATGATTTCCCTCATTTGTGGAGTATAACAACGAAGCAAAAGTGAGGAACTAAATAGCAATAGACTCACAGACTCTAAGAAGGGACTAGTGGTTACCAAAGGGGAGGGGTGGGGGAGAGTAGTTGGGGAGGGAGAGAGAAGGGTATTCTTGGGTATTTTGTTTGTCACACATGGTGTGGGGGGGATCAGGGGGAGGACAGTGCAGCCAGAGAATGCAAATAGTGACTGTGTGCATCTTCCTACACTGATGGGCAGTGATTGCAATGGGATATGAGGGGGACATGATAACAGGGGTGAATGTAGTAACTACATTGTTTTTTCATGTAAAACCTTCATAAGAGTATATATCAATATACCTTAATAAAATAAATAAGTAAATTAAAAAATAAAATTATAACACAGAAACAGAAAATAAATAAATAAATAAAATGTTAAAAAAAAACTCTTAGTTAGTACTTTTACTTCTTTTTGAGAACACGGATACCTTGAGCTCAGATGACATCCCAGTCTCTTTGGCAGTTTAATTGCCAGCCTTTTGATACTGTGCTTTCTGACATTTACATTAAAAATAAAAATTAGCTACTTTGTAAGTTATAAGGTTTCAAAAAAATAGTTCATTCTTCTTTCATGCCTCTTAATGCTTCTATTAAAATTCTGAAATGGCTTATTAAATTAAGTGTAGTGTTGAAAGGCTAATTGTCTCTCTCTGAATCATCTACATGACTTATGAAAGCGTGAGTTAAGAATTTTGTTTGAATACCAAATCTGAGGTCAGTTTTTAGTATCTATCAAATTGTACTGATTGTAGATGAAAAGTACTTACAAGATTATGAAGTCTTCTCATGCTGTTACAAAAGATACCTCTAAAATAAACTCAGTGTTAACATCCTTGAAATTACTTGCCTTTCTTGGCATCACACATCTGAGGCTCAGGTGTGTGGTCTGAAAATGCCGTGTCCCACTGTAGCACTGCATGACGGGTCAGTAAACAGTGGCTATATCTGCCTGTGGGGATAGCCAGCACATATGTACGAATTGTGTAGGAAGTGGTGTATTACTGGAAAACCAGGAATCCTGTTGTTGTTTTCTTTTTAATCACAATTTAAAAAATAATACTTTGGAAGTCAGTGTAATTTTAGTGAAAGGAATGTTAAGGTTTCAATTCCCTTTTATTCAGCACGTCTCTCGAGCATCTACCATGGTTAGGGAATGGTGAAAATCCAGGCTTTGAATCTGAGCTCTCTTCCACCCTGGGTAGGTTGCACTTTGATTTCCATATTTCTGCCTAGGAATGGTCGTGAGGTTACTAACAATGCTTATTAGAGTGCTTATCCTGGTTTCCTGGTTTGTAGCAGGTGCTCAGTGACTCCTTGTTCCTCTTGTGCATACACACTGGAGCATCTTGTCTGTGCCGAGGGACCGCATGCTCACACCAGAGCGCAGGAGAGGAGGTGGCTGGAAAGGAGAGGAACACAGCTGCCTATGACAGCTGAGTGAGTTTTGAATGAATAAACTGTCTTTTAAAGTCAAAACTTAAGGAAATAACATTTAAAGTCAAAGATCAATCTTTCTCTTATTAGGGATAAGTAGAGCAAGAGACCGAGTTGATATGAAGAATGGTGGCTTGGATTCTTGCAGGGATGTCCCTCCTGCCGAACCGCCTGCTGGGTCCTCTGAAGCTTCTTACTCTGTGACCTGAAAGAGTGGTGGATGTGTGTATGTCCTTCTGCCAGTTGTAATTAATCCCTGCAGTGGGATCAGGTCAGTTTGAAAAGTGCCATTCAGCAGGTGTTATAGAGATAGGTGTAGGGTGACAGAAGAGAGACTGTAAACTGGACTGTGGAGTATGTGTGGATCATGTCCATTCCTGTTAAACTTTCTGATCTCACTTTCTGGGTTCCAGAAGCTTTCTGCTGGATATGCTTCTACTTAGAAGTCATAATTAGATGACTTAAACTTTCTGATATTTGTACGGAGGCCTAGCAAAAGACATTATGTTGCTAAGACTTGCAATGTAATCATGTAGCTAGCTGATATGAAAGCAGGGCCTGCAGGTCCCCTGAGCATCTCAGTTTCACCCTGACTGTACCACACCTGTCACCAAATTAGGAGGGAAGTGCCCAGGACCTTGCTGCGCTGCCTGCTTGCACCACTAGCAGTTCCGTGCTCTGCCCCATCCTGCACACTGCTGCCAGCATTCTCTGCCCAGGACCAGCAATCCCATGTGGCACTCTCCTGCGTAAGGCCTTCCATTGTGTGCTTGGGTAACTCTGAGCCCCTCAGCGTGGCACCTGGGTTCCCCACTCTGCTCTCCCTGCCCTCCAGGCTGGGAAACCTGGCCTCTCGCCTGCCCACCCCTGCCTGGCTCTGCTGCTTCTCTCTCTGCTGGGAATGCCCTCCTCCTCCTGGTCTTCTTCAGACTCCCCTGCAGTCCTATCTCTGGTTGTGACATTTTCTCATTGCCTCGTGTCATGTGTTTACTGGCCTCGCCATTCGAGGGGGTGTCCAGAGCAAGGTTTAGGGTTCTTGTCTTCCTTCTCTCTGAAATAAGTTTTTAGAAATGATGGACTCCCTCACATGTTTTTAAGCTGACATCCAACATTTTTTATTATAAGCTTAAGTGATTTATATTTGTTAATAGAAAGTAGAACACATTAAATGTCCTATAAAGTGTCCTATACAAGGACTGACTTAGTTGCATTACATCTTTGGCAGTATAATTTGAGAGAACCAATTTTAACTATGTGGTTGAAAATGTGAAGAGTTCAAGTAAATTTGTTATCTGTGGGGTCTCTAACTTGGCTTGAACATTTTGGCATTTTGGGACACTTACTAGAATCCATATCATTAGCCTTTATTTCATTTTTTTCTCTGAATCCCTAACATCCCCAAACGGGCCAGGTTTTACCCCTAGCAGAAATATGTTTAAGACATGTTACAAACGGGAAGCCTTATGAATTAATTCATGGGGTTATGATTAATTATTAAATAAGTTTTCACTGATAATCAGTTTTGAATTGCTGTTTCATGCCCTAGAGGTTTTTAGACTTTGGAACAATGTCCCCTAGTAAGATTTCAGTAAGAGGAGCTGCTGGAGGGGCAGAGATGTCCATTCCTCTTCAGGAGCAATGGGAGGTGAGAATGGAGAGATTGCTTCTTTAGCTTGCCCTTCCACTATGGCTAAGCTTTGGACTGAGCACCTAGCCTCCTGGCAGCCTTCAGGGTGGCTGCATGTTGCTGCTGGTGGAGGACAGGGCAGTCTTCCTCACACGTGTGGTCCAGTACCCAGCCTGGCTGGGTGCCAAGTGACTGTGAGATGAGGCCTGAAGATGAGGCCTGGCTCCTGGGTCAGCTCCCGGGTGCCCCAGCAGCTCACCTGTTCTTACCTAGATGTGCAGCCAGTGAGGCTGCTGTTGAAGCTGCGCTTGTCTGTGGGTTTGTCTGGGGCACCCCTGGCCACAGGAAGCAGGTTACTTATGTTATGCCTTGCGGAGGAGTGGAATTATTTTTGTCACGAAAAACAATGCCCATTTATGGAGAAGCCTGTGTAATTTTATGGAGCGTTAAGTAACTGGTGTTACAGGCAGTGGAGATGATGTGTTTCCTTGCACTGGTGGCCTGGCTATGGTGTGTGTCTGAGGCATCTGCTTTCTCCTGGAGTGGGAGTGTGGGCACTTTGAGGCTGCTCAAGGGCGGCCACATCACGTCATCCAGCAGGCTCTGTCCCTGATTTACCTTGTCATTTCTCTTGGTAAAGTATATGAACAGACACCCTCAGCCAAGAAGAAAGAAAGCCAGCTTCTGACAGCAGCACTTGGTTTTCAGTCATCCCAGCAGCCCAATTTACAGGCCCTGCCTCACAGCAGGTGGCTTACCCACCCAAGGCCTCCTTGCCTTTATAAGGTGAAAGGAGGCAGAGTAAGTTAGAAATACTTGTTTGAAAATAAAAGGGGGTGTTGATTTTTGTTGTAACTTGTTAGGGAAGGTAGTGGGGAAAAAGTAATTTTATACAAAGAAATTATTACATTTTTTTGGTAATTCTTTCACCAACACTGCCCCTTTATTTGAAAACTTGAAGTCACTATCATATTTATACCTCCTTCCAGAGTTGAGCTTAAAGTTCCCAAGCATTCCTGGCAAGGTCCCAGCAAAGCCCAAGGTCCTGCTTTCAGAGCCAGCTCACGGCCGAGGGTGCTTCTCAGGAAGGTGGTAAACTCCCACATGGATTACTGCCCGTGAGTCTGGCAAGAGCCTTCTTTTCTAATCGCTAGTACATTGTTGCTTAGTTTTCCTCTGATAAGCCTGAGTAACACATCCAGGAAGGTGCTCATCTTAGACAGGGGATGCCTAGGTAGGTACATGAGCAGTGAATGGTTTATTGAGTATTTTTGAGAGATGCATTTCAGCAGTGCCTACTAAGCCCTCCTCCAGCCTTGCAGTGTGGGAATACAGTCATCTCAATGAGAAGCTCAGGCCTTCCACAAGTTTATTTTCCTGGGCTCTACTTGGTGCTGCGGCAGGGGGACTGGGAGGATCTTGCTTCAGGTTGCAGAGGAGGTAGCTCTGCTCCAGTGTCCAGCCAGCCTCACTAAACTCTTGGAGGCCATCTTGGCTGCTTCCTGCTGGTGAACCATGCAGGGTGGGCACAGAGGGGTGCACACCATTGATTTGTGTGCATCTCCCCAGAATTGGTAACATGTTTTGATTTGATAGTGTCCAGGAGATGATGCAACTTCCTGCAACAGGTACATTTTTACCCTTAGCCCCATTTTATACTGGCAGAGCTTTGATGAAAAGCTGTCAGCATTCTGTTGTCCTGAATCCTTGTGCCACATGGTGCAGTTAGTGGGGGACAGAGGAGTCAGGAAGCAGCCCTGGGACAGGCCCACTGCAGGACTCACTGAGCTGTGGCTGGCTTGGGCAGGATGGCATGGCATCAGCTGCTGTGTCCGGATGACCAGTCGCAGCTGCGTGGCTTATTTGAAAAATAATACGCAATCCAAATCTAGGACCTCCATCTGATTTTGTTACGTTCCAGGTTTTAATGCATGTGACTGGATGCTGTTCACCCAGAGGCTATGCGTGATTTGCTAAGGGAAGTAATGTTACTAGATCTAATGGATTTTAGGTCATCAAAGAAACTGCTCATCAGCAATTGTTGAATTAACTTTAAATGAACAGGCTAAAAATCCTAAGGTTGAGAAGTTTTTTCTTGGTGGAGGGGTGTCACATGACCCAGGGACCAGCTTATAGTTAAGGGAATTAGCTTGTTTCATGGACATCACCTTCATGAATGCCTTCATCCTATGAGGCCAAGGAAAGTTGTGTAGTTGAGCTGCATCTAAGGCTGATTTGTCTTGGTTTGTCTCTCAGGCTGGCTGACCGGTCTCCACATCTTATTTCTGCGTGATATTTCTAATGCCTTTGGATGAACCAAAGAACAAGTGTTTTTGAGCTGGGCACAGGCTGTCTGTCTTTTAAAAGGAACATGAACCAAACATCAAGCTTGTTGTTGGGAGCCAGATAATGAAAATGAAGAACTCAGAGCCAGGCCTGGGATGCAGGAGCATCAGCCAGCTCTGTCAGTTTCAGGAGCCATCTGTAGCTCACATGCAGGTGTACTCTGCACCTGCAAGAAAAGGGAGATGTAAAGATGTCCGCGTGGAGAATAGATCTTTAAAGTGAAGTGTTTCTTTGCACTACCGAAGTGTTCTTTCAGATGCAGACTCAGCCTATACAAAAGGAATTTATATTTGGGGTTCTGATTCTACCTAGGAAATTTTCAGTCTCCACTGTCACTACAAGGAACAGTGGTCTGAGTGATTCTTTCAGCTCCCAGATCAAATCTTGTTACTTCCTTAGGCTGAAGTCCAGGCTTCTATGTGCCACTGTGGAGGGTGTCATTGCCTGGCCTCTGATGAATCCATTGTCCCCACCTTATGCCTTCCCACCTGGACCCATCATCCTGTGATGCCTCTTCTAGGGGACTACCACCCCTGCCTCTAGGTTCTCCCAGACCTTTCACCTCCATGCTTCTGGGCCAGCTCTGCTCATTTGTCAGTTCTCAGTTCAGATAACGGCGCTGAGAGCACTTTCCTGACTCCCTTCCAGGTCTGGACTCAGCCCTCCTGTCTCTGAGCAGTCCTGTCTTCTCCACCATGTAGTTAGTACAGCTCATTGGATCCTTGGGTGCCATCACCCCTTCCTGGTCAGGCCACATGCTCAGGGGGATGGAGCCTCAGTGACTTGTTAACTTACCATTAGGGCCTTGGTTTCCAGCACAGTTCATAGACATGAGGGGCAGTCAGCACATTTTTGTGGACTGAATGAAGGTATTAGTATTTCTTTGAAATTGCAAGAGTTTCTAATGCATCTTAATAGCCAACTTTCAGTTAAACCAACAGTGGCAAAAATTTTGGTATCCTGATTTTGGGGGTTATAGATGCCATGTTTGATCTCACTTGTATTCATGAACTCAAGCCTGTTAAGTCGCAGTGTCCTCTCAGAAAGTGAAGTGGGCCATGTCACCCATTCACAGATCTGCAGTTGCCGTGATGCTAAAAACATTACCCTCTTTTCCTGCCCATGTTTCCACAGAGTTGAAAACTGTAAAAGAAGTAAAAGTAGAGGCCAGAGTACTCATTTCCTACTGGTAGAGGCAAAGGTAGAGTGTTCAGTGTGCAGTGAAACCAAATGGTCTGGCTAAGGGAGACTCAGGATCAGGCCACATACCCGCCCGGGCCCGGGGATGGGGGCCCACGGTGGGCCCTCCTCCTTGTCAGGGGCGAGAAGGCCTTGCAGTTTGCTGATGGAGCCCTTCCCAGGAGGTGGAGAAGCACATTACAACAGTGGTAGGCTTCTCATCAACTCCTCTTCCTAGTGATCATTTTAGTTTTGAAAATGATAATTGTTGCCTCCAAATAGATAATCCATGTGTTTCATAGATGATTTGTTGAATTTAAGTAGTGAAGCAACTTTCCCTTCCTCTATATGAACAAGGATATTTTAGGATATATTCATTGGCCAAAAAAAGATTAAACAAGAAATATTTCAGTAATTATTTTCCTGGAACCAATTCTAAATGTTTCTTTCACAAATAATTCAGTGCCTCAGAATTAGGGTCCTTCCTTGATTGTGCTTTGGGGCCCAAATGCTTTGATTGAGCTCTCACTTTGAGTTACTTTCAGCAAAATACAAACCAGTGGCAGTGTAAGTTTGAATCTGTTTCATGTGCAGGAAACACATAGGGCAGTTTTTCCCTAGCCACATGAATGCTGGAAGACTCAGTGTTCTGAAAGTTTGGTGTAATTGCATGAGGGTGAGAGAACACTGAACACAGCATATAGTATATTCCAGCGTTGCCCAAATTGAGTGGCTGTAGAACCACTTCAAGATCAGCCCATTGTCTTGCTGGAATCTGGCTCAGTCTCAAGGGAGACCACTTGTCTTTGTCCTACCCTTTGTATGTAGTCACCCCATTCCCAGCTGAAACCTGCGTTAACTTTTCTTTATAAAGGCAACATTCGTTATGTCATCATTAATGCTTGGATATCATTAATGTTGTATATAACATACAACATCTGTATGGCATTATTAGTGAATTGGAGCAGTTTTGAAAATGGCAAGGGAAGTCACTCACTTCCCACAAGTGGGACTTTCCGGGTAATTGTCAGCTGTATGAATATTTATTCTGACTTAGTTAACGTTCAGTTTGCTGGTATTGTGAACCTGTTGGGTCCTCTAACGTAGCATTTGAAGGATTTCCATTTGTTTGTAAGGGAACTAGGATTTTTTTCCTTTGAATTTTTAAAGGAATGAAACTCAAAGTTCAAATGTCTCTAAAAGTCAGTTTTTTCTTTTTTTAAAGAGCGTATTGAAGGGAAGAAGAAAGCCATTCAAAGAAAGTCATTCCCTACTAAGCCTCTAATGTTAAGGATATATGTGTAAAACTAAGCATACCCTTTCCCCCCATTGAAGAATAATTTAGACAGTTAACAAGAAAGTCAAGACTCTGAAAACCCCTGTGGTCCAAGCACAGAAGGTGCCTTTGCAGCCCTCAACCCGTGGGAGCTGGGTGGGATGGGACTGGTGTGCTGGCAGAGTGTCCAGGACAGCCTCATTGCCTTTGTGAGGAAGGTGACCACTGTAAAGAGTCAGGACCCACCCAGGGCAGCAGAGACTGTTGGACACAAGGAGCAGTGGGTTTCCTATGACCTTTGATGTCCTTGGTCCTTGTCTCCCCTCTTGGGTTGGGGTCTGGGGTGGAGGGAGATTGTTTCAGATTGTAACTTTTCTAGCTCTTCACTTGTAGTTAGCGATTCAGGCATTTCCATTTTTCTCTTTAAAATTTTTAGCCAGTTCTTAGAGTAAGGCCTTCTTCCTTGCCCTAAAGCTTGGTGCTCTTTGCCCTGGAAATTAAGTGAGAGGGGGAAGTATTCTTTGTATGGATGAAAGAGTAGTCACAAGGTGGATGTGGAGACCCTTCCCCAGCCATTGACCGGGAGCCCTTTATCCTGAGGCAAGGGGCAGCTGAGCCGTAGTAAATCAGTGCTGCCCCAGAAGGCAGGCCCGTGCCCTGTTGGATGCAGCGGTCCCTTGGCTCTTCAAGCCTTGGCTGGTGTCTTCAGAGTCCTCTCAAACTTGGCCGCACGCCACAGTCATGGAAGATACCCGGGAAACTCTCAGTGCCGGGGCCACACCCCAGAGATTCTGACTTGCTGAGAACGCGTGCAGCCTGGGCATCTGGACATCCCAGGTTCTCGGGTGCTGCTGCCTGGTAGCTGGGCTGAGGCCTGTGGGCCTGTCTGAGACCCGAGAGTCCCAGGGCTGTCTGCGGGAGGGCACTCTGGGGCTTCCTGTCCTTTCTGAACAGTTGGCCTTACTGGTGTGGGGGCTTGCATTTTTAAAGAGTCAAATGGTATGAGATGATTCCAGGAGTAGTTTTGAGTAGCTCATAGAAAAATGAAGTTTAAGGGACTCGGGCCATAAAGTGTTGCTGTATTGAGCGAAACTTCACTGAGAACATTGGAGCTGATTGGTTTCCCTAAACCTTAACGGCAAACGTTAGGATGAGGCTGGGGGAAGGATTGAGCCTGGCTCCCTCCAATGCTAAGCCGTGGCAGTTCTCCCAGGAGGAGAATAAAGGTGGGACGTGCATATGGCACAGTGCTCCAGAGTTGTTGGAATGTGTGCTTAGGAGCATAAAACAAGTTTGGTGTAGATTCCCACCCAGCTGGCCTGTGTTAGCCAGTGTGTTCCCTGGTGCTGCATCTTCAATACCAGCGCCTCTGACTGCATTTCCTGTGCTTGTGCTCACTTCTCTGCACCAGCCCTCACATTATTCATTTGCTTGCTCCCTGCAGCCCCTTCATGAGCCTTAGCCACTCTATGGCTCTCACTCTATTTTCCTTTTCCTCCCCTTGGTCCTTGTTTTACATTCGCTCCTTGTGTGATCAGGAGCCCAGTCGCTCTGCAGGTCTGCTCTGCAGGTCTTCTCTGCTCTGGATGGGGTTATGGAGCAAGGGCCTGTAAAGACTGGCTGGCCTGGAGGGGCTTGGAGAAGGGATGGGGGCTACGACCAGGCTGGCTCAGAGGACAGGAGGCCTGGGATCATGGAGGGTCAGAGGTATGACCCTTGGTGGGGGATTAGAGCCGCCGTGGCTGAGCAGGGCAGTCAGAGGGGCCTGCACTTGCCTGTGTGGGTTAGCATTGACCATTCAGACAGTAACTGCCTGGCCAGGAAAAGTGTCTGCCCTCACATCACAGAGAATAAACAGTCCTGAGGTCAGGTGGTCCAGTTATTTGTTTGCTAAAAGTCAGCTTTTCTAAAGAATTCCAGCTCCATGAATATTGCTTTTTTCACAGGGTTTTTTTTTTTTTTAAATGAGGTTATCTTTATTTTGTTCTCTGTGTTGCTGAGAATTTCTATGTTTTCATCTTATTTTGACAGCTTGTTGGAAAATTCTTGCTATTTTGCTAACTTTCAGGATGCCTAACAATGTTTTATAGATAGTTTGGAACATTTTCTCTAAATCATTTTAGTGAAACCATAATAAGTCATTAATGAAAAGCACTCTTGAGACAATAAATCTTTTCTAAGAGTTATCTCAGAATTCCTTATTCTACAAAGTCACATTTTTTAAATGTAATGTAGTCTCTAGGTCAGGCCATAAAAGAAACCCCTCTAGTTAATTTCCTAGTTAATTTCCCACTTAATGTTCAGGAATGTCTCAAAGAATGGGTTGATGTTAGCCCCCAGGCTGAATGCCTGCAGCCTGTGGGGGGTTAGTGGGCCCACAGGGGACAGGCCACAGCAAGGACACAGCATGGCCCATCTTTAGTACTCTAATTAAGCAAATGAATATTTCTTGATTGTTAGACAAGAGTTGGACCAGATGATTTAACATTTTAAAGACATCCTTGTAAGAGAGTATAATATTTGACTTAGAACTTTCAGAGAAAAATTATCTCCTTGTTTTTCTTAAAAGTGTTTTTGTGTTTGTTATGTGTGATATGAGTTATAATAATTTATCTAGCCTCTGAAAAGACAGATCTTTAGTGTCATTTTGCAGCTGGTGTCTGTTTCCTAAGTAATTTAGGTTTACTTGCCTATGTCCAGCCCTATGTTTGGGCTGCTATTAGAACCAAGACTCTCTTGAGGTGTTAAGAATTACAAGGAACTGATTTTCTTCATTACTACAACTAATTTTCCCATCTTTCATTTTTCTAGTTTGACAGTAGAAAAGTATGAAATGTAGGATTTATGGAGAGAAAGGCATTTTCATTCTAGTTTTTTTATTTTTCTGTGAAAAAAGAAAATATATGGAAAGGATAAACTGAAGTTTGAAATTTTAGTGCTCATTTTTATTTTAGTTTAAAAAATTAGTCTTCTTGCTAGTTTTGTAAGATTCTTTACTGAAAGATTGCGAAGATTCTAGAAAAATATATTTTTTAAATTCTAGTTGACCAAGTTTGTAATTAACAATAAACATTTTTTTTGATGATTCAGGAAGTTTTTTCTAGTCATCTACTGCAGTAGCGTATAGACAGCGTGAAAAATCAGCTTTTGTTTTATTTTCACATATTAACCAGAAGTTATTTTGATTCAAGACCAGAGGTCTTAGTTTAAAATAAAATAGGACTTTTTTTAAGATGTGAACTTTGTAGGTGGCCACAATTGTATTCCAAAATGAAGAGCCTTTAAAAAACAAGAGGCAGGTGGTCCCATTCAACTCTACCAGTTTAGATGTGTTTACCTTCGGAGATGGAGTGAAAGTAATTGTATCTGGCAGATAGAGTAAAATTGTAGCTCTGCTGATTATTCACTGACTTCTGTCTGTGCAGCTTCCCATTTTAATTCAGACAGTAAGTGTCTGCAAATGTCTGTGCTAAATATTCCTCTTGCTACCAGCTTCTAAGAGTGTCCAAGAAATGATAATTTTACACTCTTCTTTTCCTTCCCTTTCTCTGGTGGTTTATTTTCAGTAGTTAAGTTAGTGGAAATAGATAACCCAGCTATCTTTTTTCTTGACTGGTTGCCTCTTCCCAGCAGGCATTGGGGAAAGAAGAGATGGGGCTCAGTCCCCTCAGTGAGAGGACAGTCCCTCTGGACGCTCCTCTGAGGGTGGCCCTCAGGACAGGTGGTGCCTCGAGGCCTAGGCTGTTGCCATTTCAATAGTGTTTTTATTTTCTTTAAGCTAGAGTCTTAGCATATTCTAGTAACTTAAAGATTAAAACATGAGAAATGACTTTAGTTCTTTTCAAGCGAGGATAAATTGTATTTGTAGCCCTATCATTTGTGTCCTGTCAGTAGATATAACCCCTCTTCACTGCTGCTTGATCTGTAGGTTTGGCACAAGGGCTCTGAAGCATCTGTCCTGTCATTTCCATACCGTGTCGTATCTTCTTAATTTTCTTAGGCAAAAAGAGAGCACAAAAACAGAAACAGGTCAAGAGGCAAAGGTGACAGACAGTCACACAGGTTAAAGGTTAGCCTGAAGACCCCACTGCACTCAGCACCATCCTGGGGCGCTGATGGGGCAGCTGGCCTGGGAGAGCCTTCCCTGCGAATTCTCAAGGCCCCACTGTCCTTCGAGCTCTGGCACCACCGGCCCTACTGCCTTCTGCACCCAGACAGACCAGAGGAGCAGAACCCACCTGGGGATGGGGAAACAGGAGCAGGCAGCACACTACAGCCCATCCACACGTTGCATGACTGAGCCCGGTCCCCTGTCGCCTGTTGAGACCATTGTGAAGATTTCAGTACTCTTTTTTTTTTTTTACCTCTCCCTGAAATATAAACAGTTGAATAATTCTCCAGTTTGTTCAGGGAAGTAGAGAATCACATGTGAAGTATTTTTGTAATAGGAAGAGTTACTCATTTTTGTTTACTAAGTCTTTCCATTCTCTCATGGTTCCTATTTGGGCTGATCCCTTCCCGTAGAGTGCTGGAGGGTCCAGCAAGGCTGTGGAGAGGCTGGGAGCATTGTGCCAATCTCCTCAAAATACAAACCCGCACCTACTGATAAACCCTGCCTTGATTAGCCAGCTTTTCCTTTAAGTGGACCTTTAACTTGATCAAGGTTTATTCCCTTTTGTTTGTTCTAAATAAACCATGTTGAGGAAACATATCAAGCACAGTCCTTCCTGTTTGCATTATCTGTGTTTTAGCTTGATGGTTTCAGTTCTTTCTTTAAGGGGAAACTTTCCAGTTTCCTTTTTTTAGAGCACATTACTGAGTTCACTGCTGTGTATTGTGACTTGGGTCTGCTGTTAGCAGGAAGCTCTCATCCTCTTCCACTGTAGGACCCTTTTTCTTTCTTGTGGTGTAGATACAGGGGGATGGCAGCCCCAGTGCCATGTGCTCCCAGTTCCCTTCCAGGAGGAGGGAGGGCTGGGGTCTCAGTTAGCATCCGACATCAAGTCCACTGTGTTTGTTCTCTATGCCTTCCTCTTTCCAGAAAATGTGTATGAACTCAGTATTTCTTTCTTCCTTCAGCAATCTTGGTGTTGTCACTGAGTAAATTTCCTTCCTTCCTTCTCTCATTTTACACTGTGCCTTAATTTGTTTACTCTCTTCAGACTCGATTTGTGCCCCGAAACAAATTGAGCCTTACTGATCTCACTGCTCAAATTGGTGACACCCACATTTTAGAGAAATCAGGAGGCATCATTATGGATTTTCTTGAGATAAATTCTTGAGGCTTTGAAGAGCCTGCCTAGTAGAAGAACCTTTGAGACTGAGGTGAGGGTGTACGAAGGAGGAGATGAATGGCCTCGTAAGATGTCTGAGCATCGTGTTTCCCTGGTGGGGAACAACGTGGGAAAGATGAAATTCCAAGCCAGACAGGGTTTGTATCACTGGATTGCATGCACATGGAAGGGGGGCTGTGGAAGTCTCCCCTACAGAGGAAGCCTTTCCTCAACGCAGAGAGGAGCTTCCTGATGCGCTGCAGTCAATCTAGAGCAGGGGATTGATGAACTGCAGCAGTTGCTTCCATTTAGCAAGTATTGTTTCAGTTATCAGACACAATTTTTTCTTCTCTTAGACTCATGTGCTTCCCCATAGATAATGATAATTATTTTTTTACTCTTCTTGTACTTCAAACATGCCACTTCTATGAATGAGAAAGTACACATGAATGTACTTATCAGTCTTTGGTTGAGTTCAGTACACCTGATTTATTCTAAGATTGACATAGTGGTTTTTGTATTCACAGAGGATTGAGGGAAGATCTAGTGACAAGCATCAAAGTCTGGAATCTGGTGGAAAATAGGTCTTTGCCCATTTGAGTGTCTTTGACAACTGCATTATTTGTAAGTTATGCCAAGGATATTTTTAGCATCTCATCCTTAGGTTTCCAATTATTTTGATTCCCCAACAGATTCTAAAGGGTACAAAAGAAGTGAGACTGGGAAAAAAAAAAGATTTCTGCAGAGATAAGCCCTGAATCTTAGTATGGTAATTAATTGGCAGAAAATCGATAATTCAGCGAGAAGTCTCTCGGCCAATGGTGGCAAAAGAAAACACAGTGAATGTTAGTGAATTTGGTAGAAAGTACAAGTATCAGTGAGCTAATGGGGTGAATTTATATACACTGTTCCTGTACTGTCACATGAAACTAGTCATTTGGGAAATTTATAGGAGATTAATGGAGACTCAAATGTTTAAATACTTTAGCAGACCTCCATGAATGTATTTTTGGCTTAATGAATTAAAATGGAACTGCTTTTTGCATTGTCATTTGATGGATAAGTAATTTTAGCTCACCTGTTTTCTGTATTTCTCAAATTTGTTTCTTTGTGGGAATTGCCATCTAACTGCTGCATTTTAAGATAGTGATTCTGTTTAGTCTCAGAACAGTTTTACACTTTAAAACATTATTGAGGATCCCAAAGAACTTTTGTTACTGTGGGTTAGCTATATTGGTATTTATCACAGAAATCAAAAGCAAGAAATTTCAAAAATTATTATTAAATTAAAAATAATGAACCTACTACATACTAACACAAATAAAATTGTTATGAAAAATAACCGTTTTCCAAGACAAAAGAAACCTTAACTGAGAAGTGTTCCATAATGTTTTCTATGTTTATATAAAATAGGTTTACTCTCTGGCTTAATAGAAGGCAGCTGGGTTCTGCTCTTTGCATCTGCAGTTCATTCTGATGTGATATTTTGTTTGGATGTCATGTTTGAAGAAAAGTCCAACTTCACACAGATATGTCATTGGGAATTAGGGCAGTAGGATCTTCTTTGGCACTAAGCAAGTGGTATAACTTAAAGATTGATTGGGATGTAGATTCTGAAACCATATCTATGAGCTCTTAAAACTCTGTTCCAAGTATAGTTTTGAATACCATGCCTTGGTCATTTGGAAAAGCTCCCAAATATCGATGCATTTCATTTTGTAGTATCAAAGAAAACATCATATCACCCATTAGAAAAGTCCTTTAATATAGGAAATTTGTCAACTTCACAGTGGATAAACATATTTTTTAAAATCTAATTTTATATAAGAGCTTGAATCTTATCATTTTACTAATTGTCTTGAAAATCGACCCATTTTGTCCCTTTCCTATAAAATGGCTACCAAATAGGCATGTCTCAATAACCATACTTTGCATACTGTGGTTTCCAGTAAAAGGTGGTGTTACACGAAGAAAGTGGCTCATTGACCTCCCCACCCCATCTCGTAGGTGTCTTGCTTGCGGCACCTGCTTTCCTGCATGCCTGTCCCACCACACAGAACATGACAAATTGCGTGTTTAAGATGCAGACTTACTTTGATTACTTGGACTTCTTCATCGCAGACATTAGGCGGGACACCTTTTCCTCTGGCTGGCTAGTCACTCGCGGCTCTGCGGTGTGATTGCTAGCATGGTGGGTGGCATCACCCCGCTTGTACTGACTGAGGTGCTGGCAGTTACACATATTGTTATTTCACACCATTGACACAGTGGAGTGAGGCAAACGATGTCTTAGAATTATTAGGAAATTAGTTTGACCTCTCAGATCCAGTTAAAGGGCCTCGGGGACCCCAGGGGGACCGTAGTTCATACTTTTGAGAACCATGGCTTTAAGACAGATGGGGAAAGTGCTAAATGAAGCAGAAGCTAGACTTGGTTTGTACTAATTGAGTAGTATGGAAATGAAGTGCAGACGTGGGGCTGGGCCACGTAGGGGCAGGTAAAAGGTGGGAGAGTTACTGGAATATGCAACTTTCATCCGGGAGGTCAGCATCAGTATAAGTGCTTGGTATGTTACTCAAGAAATGTATGTAGTGGTTTTACAACTAGATTGAGAGTAATGGGCTTGTAAATTCGGTAGGTTTTTAAAAGTCCTATTTACCAAGATACTTTTTTTTCCTTGTATTACAAAGGTAATAAGAGTTGTGAAGTGCAGGTTTGTTAACGGCTGCTGTCTGGGGATACCATGCTCTTCATTAGTGGGCCTGCCCTTGAAGGTGTTTCTGTCCTATCCAGGTGCTGTCAGCAGCTGTGTAAAACCACTCCAGCAACAGTAACTGCAACCGTAGTCAATTTCAGCTTCAGAAAACCAGTGTTTCCTTGACTGGAAGATGTGAACAGCATCCCATCTGGTATGAAATTGGTTCTGCTGTTGAGGATAAGGCATCATTCAGTCCCGTTTTGCTGATATTTCCCATTGTGAGTAGGTGGCTGAGGCAGTTTCTACTTATGAAGTATCAAACGTGTGTTCTTTCCCGGTGGTTCCAGAAGAGAAGGGTATTGTGCCTGAAAGGAATGCCTTGCTGTTTCTATCCACGCTTTTCTTTCTTTTTCCTTAAAAGGAACTTATCTTGGTGATAGGTCTAACTTACCCTTTTGTGGGTTGGAACTACTGCTTTTCTTTTTTAATAAACTTAAGTCCTTCAGGATAGCTGGTTACTTGTGAGTTGGCATGCTGTTCCATTTCGTTTTTCTCTTCTGTGCTCCATTTTTGTGTAATGATACATGGGGCCCTTCCCTAGAACCTGGAATACTCAGGCTGGAGGAAGTCTTCTAGAGCATGTTGAGAGGAGGCCAGGTTTCTTTCAACTGCTCTTCCATTAGGAATCCCCAGTCACAGATGAGGTGGAGAGGATGTACTTGTCTAGATAAAATGAAATGTCTGATAAAATATTAATTCACACCTTTATCAGATGTCTGCTTCTGAAGATGTGGATGAGAGAAACCCAGGTACTCTGTTTAAAGACCGTCCTTTTAATTGACTGTGATAAAGACGGGGCCTGTGCAGTCACTGAGAAAATACCAAAGGGCAGTGTGGGCTGAGCTGCTGCAAAACACAGCGTCCCAGCCCTGTCACCGTCCCAGTCCTGTCACCTTCCCGAGCCAACAAGTAAGTTCCTGAGAGGAACAGAGCCTTGTGTTCTGCTTTCATGTGGGATTTTCCTGGATTAGCTGATAAAGCCAAGCTAAGTAAATATCAGCTTCTTTTTGTGGTGGCCTTTTGTTTTGAAGTATCACCCTAACTCTATTGTCTACATAGTTTTCTTTTTATAACATAACTGTTATTATTTTGACAAGTCAGAGGCACCATCTTTTCCAGTCTTGCTCATCATGTTTTTCTTACTTTGAGCCTAGGACATATTTACTTCCATCCAGCAGGCATTTCCGGAGTGTTTGCAAGTCAGTAGCAGTATTATTTTCAACACTGCCTCTTTGTTTCCCATCACCTCTATGCGCCCTGTGATTTGCACAGCCAGTGCCAGCCTTGATAGCATTCCTCTTCACTCTGCCTCTTCCCTCCTTAGGTGATTGAGGTGATGACTTCCTTCCTCCTCCTTTGTTCTCTTGGTGCTGTTTCACTGTTGCTCTTTACTCTCTCATGTGTGCATAGCTTCAGGTATCTAGTTGTTGGCTCCTTTGGAGTGGGAAGAAGTTTTAGAGGCGAGAGCGAGAGGAGAAGATATTAGAGAAGAAAATTATTCTCCTTTGGTCAACTTCCATTTATGCAAAATTCTCAGCCTTTAAAGTGTCTCCTTTTTCTACTTAGAAACTGCACCTCTTCATCTGCACTTGTATAGTAAGGCCTGTAGTATTCTGGGGTGACATCATGACCACATCCATAGATGATGTGGTAAAATACCTTCTTTTACTAGAGAAAAGAGGGACAAAGCTAGAAAATAAGCAGTAGCCTCTAGAAAAGTATACTTTACTGACTATGTTTATACAACTGGCTTTAAAGGAATATATTGGTACTGAAAAATTGATAGAAGGTATGTTTTCTTCAAACAGTGGATACCCTAAATGCATGGGCAGAGATGATTTTCTCAGGGTATGTTATGTTTTTCCCATAATTGTACATCAGTTACAGAAGTAAGCTGTGCATTTTCTACTTGTATATATATAAAATAAAGATTTACATTTTAGTTGAGTAGATGCATAATTGTTAAAAATTTGACCAATGTGAAGTAATGGAATGCAAATAAAATATATCCTTATTGCTTAGTAAATATTTGACACATATCAGCTGCACTATTTTCCCCCTAAACATGATCACATAGGTATTATACAACTTTGCACTGTCAGATTTATTTCTGTTATAGGTGCAGTCAAGCCTGCACTAGACAAATCTATACCCATTTATTTTTCCTTTCTCATTTTTATTGTTTGATTTGCCTAGCTCATCATACATTTCATTGTGTATTTTGTATAAGTATTATTTCAGTATAAGTCAAGAAATTAATTAATGGGTTCTGTCCCTTTCAGTGTCACAGAACAGATGGCATTAGTAGCAAAGTTATTGGTTGGGGCGTTTTCACCTCTTATGGACATTGGTTTACCTTTTGTAGTCATTCATTTGAATTTAGACTTTCTTAGTTTATTATGGTTGCTATTAATAACTGTCCTTATAGTAGACAATCACTGGAACTTCACAAATATGTTTTGTTCTTTCCTTTCTTCATTGATATTTCAGCTATGTTATAGAGGACCCCCCAGTCTTAAAATGGCATCATAACATCATTACATTAGAACTTTATTCAGTGCAGAGACTAAGACATACACAGGTCTCTGAGTGTGTCCATCCAGTCATAGGTGCTCCTAAGTACTCAACTCTTAAGATAATGAACATAAACCATCACATTAAGCAATATTTTCCTATTTGTCATGATTTGCTAGCCTACATGCTGATGATAAGCAAACTAGCAGATGATAGAAAAACATACATCAGCTGTGCATGCCAAGTTCAATGTCCTATTTATTTTTTCCTGGATAGATATGCTTGTGGTGATGCATATGAATTCATCATGTGCATATTTCTGCTAGTAAAATTGTCCCTCGTTCCCATATTAAAATTATATCATTATCCATCATTTTTTATACACTGGGTGAAGGGGTGGGGTGCTCCCCAAAAGGCATCATGACTTTTTGCTCTTCCACCATCTAACTAAGCAAGTCTGAGAAACCACACACAGGGTGTGAGAGCAAGAGTGGCAGGAGGAGTTGGAAGGAGGGGTTGGAGAGATTGCCAGGCTTGGTTGCCTTGGCGGAAAATTTGGACTTTGTGGTCATTGTGAAGCAGTTAAAGCCTTTTAGCTTTAATTTAGCAAGGGTGTATTTCTTGCCAGGAGTATTCCTTGTTTGTCTGGCTCTTGAGAAGTGCTGAAAGAGCCCAGAGTGTTCCCTTTGCCACATCAAGACTTACCCTAGATGCCATGGTACTTCCATTATTCACTCTTAGAAGTTCAAAGATAAAATAATGTAATAAATTTATGGAAAAGGGATAAAGACTTTGAATTAATTGTGACATCATCATCAGTAAATGTTCTTTGCTGTTGACTTCTGAATATAAGAAGTTTGCCTGCTTATGATTATTCATTTCACCAGTTATGCATTGATTACCTATTATATCTAAGGCTTCTGCTCATTAAGAACTCACAATTGAAGGTAACAGGTGTCTAAAAATAAACCACGTGTGGGACTGACAGAAAAATGTTAGAGCAAAAAGTACAATAATTGTCTCTGGGAGTAGCAGAGAGCAAGAGATGCTGTCTGTCTACAAAGTTTTTCTTAAAACATTTTTCTCCTGGAAATGTCTGAGACCATTTGACTGAGGCTGTGAGGAATGCTGGGATTTTGGGTGATGGCAACATCTTGATAAAAGGGACAGAGACAGGAAACCTTAGGGCATAACTGTTTGGGAAAGGTTATTTATTGCATACTGTGACTGTCGGATAAAAGGTACTTGGAGGCATCTTACAGAATTATTTGAAGGCTCTGTTGAGAGCAGTTTTGCTCTGTCTGGATTGTTGGTTCAGAATGACAGAAACTCCACTTCAAGTAGAAAAGGAAAGTTAGTGCTCAGGTAACTCGGAGGTCTGTGAGTAGCGTGCTTTAGACATTTTTGGGTCCTGGGGCTCTAATTGCACTGTTAGAGACTCTTCTTCCTCTATATCTTGACTCTGCCTTCTCTGCCTGCTGTGTGTGTCACCTTGGCCCTTTCTGTGTGATCAGCAAGGTGGCAGACAGTAGCTGGAGCTTCCTGTCTATTAGTTTAGTGCCCTCAGCAGAAGCTGGACTTAGGTCTCCCAGGGTCCCTCTTCTACCCAGGAGATGAGGTGGATGACACTGCTTTGGTCCTGCACACTGAACAGAAAGCAGCCCATGGATACATGATATGGGGGGGCAGGAGGTGGCAGAAGGGAGTGGGCCAGACAGACACAGGGCCAGGCCCAGGGCCTAGAGGAGGCCAGGTCTTGGAGCCCTGTGCCCAGTAGGGGTGGGCCAGGGCATTGGTCCAGAAAGACGTGGATTCAGATTTGCATATTGAGTTAGAGGTGCTGGTGGGTCGTTCACATTGGCTGTTTGACATGGCAGAGACAGGTAAGGCTAGCATTGGGCCGAAATCCATGATTGCTGATGGAGATGAGCAAGCTCACTGAGGAGGATCATTCATTAGGTTGAATCGCGTGAAATTCCTGCCCTTTTTAGGCCCAAAGTGGTGGATTTGGGTGATTTCACATGGTTCAACCTCTTGCATGGAAATTTGCCTTTAGAAATACCCCTGAGCTTTCTTCCAGTAGAGGCCTGCTAACCAATGCCCTGTGCCCCACTTGCTCCTGCTCTCTAGTCCCCACCTAACCCCTCCCTACTTTCTTCTTTTCTTGAAAAATATTTATCAGGTGCTTTTTAAACACAGAGCGCAGTGATTGGTGCTGGATTTTGTAGCCAGGAACCTGTCCTTGCTACTGGGGTCTCGAGTCTGCACCCGAAGGCACAGCAGGCAGGGCAGTGGAAGGCTCTGGGAGGTGTGCCCTTGTAGGGCTGATAAACACTGTGTGGGCTGTGCTGCCTAGCACTGATGGAATGCTCTAAGAGGCCTGGGGAGGCATCCAAGCCCCAGATTCTTCCTGATTCACTCTGGGGCTGGGATGGGGAGAGGAAGTCATATCTGAAAGTTGAGTAAGTGTGTATCCTGTGACACAATTGAGGGGAAGGAATGCTCTCTGGCTCCCCATACCTGTGGTGGTCCAGCTACCCCAGTGTCAGCTCCATGAAGCCTTTTCCTCCCCACTTCTCTACTCGCTGGGGCCCAAACAGTGCCCTGTTAGAGATTTCTTCCATTTTATCTGTGGTTCTGTGCTTCTACCTAAAGGTTGGCTCCCTCCATTAGGCAGTGAGCTTCTGGTGGCAAGAACAGTGTCTGCATATAGACAGCATTTAGGAAAGTATTTGGATGTTGGAGGTGCTAAGAAAATAATTTGTTGAGTGTTGCAGTAACTTTGAAGGGGCTCTGCTTCCAGTTCCTTTCTCCCTTTTTACCTCTCCTTAACTTGAGAAATCCAAAGTATTCACACACTGGAATATTATTCAGCCTTAAAAAAGAAAGAAATCCTGCCATGTATGGTAATAAGAATGAACCTGTAGGACATTAGGCTGAGTGGAATGAGCTAGTCACAGAAGGGCTTGAGATGTTGTTCCACATCCATGAGGTGTCTGGAATAACCAGACTTAGGAGTGGACACCACCAGGGTGGTTGCCAACGGCAGGGCCGGTGTGTTTCATTTATGTAAGGTGAATAAATTCTAGAGAGCTGCTGTACAACATAGTATCTAGAGTCACCCATACTGTATGGTGCACTTAAGAACTTGTTAAGTAGATCTCTTGTGAAGTGTTCTTATCACAATTTAAAATATATATAATGGCCATAGCCACAAAAAAAAAACCCAAAAAGCACAACACCTGAGCAATGGTGACGCTTTATGTTATGCCAAGCTGCAGTCGCAGAGACAATGTCTTCAGTGAGACTGCAGTACTACCCTGGGAAGGTTTTACCTTGCACTAACCTGATCTGCATGCAGAAAAGACTCATTAGAGTGCTGGTTATCTACTTGAGGCTTGAGCTGACATCTCGTGCATGATGAAGACGTCTGAGTAAGAGAAGAACTTTACTAGGCTGGGAACAGTTAGAGACCATTGTAGTCTGTGTTTGTGCATCTGTGTGCACATGTTCAAGATGGTAAAGCCTGAATTCTGGCTTTGCCGAGTGGTCTGTAGTGTTGAATGTTGGATGCTAACAAGTGCTCTGGTTTCCAAAATGCACTTACTGAAGCGAATGACATAATCTGACATTCATCGACAGGATCCCTTGTGACCGAAACTCTCTAGGGATGATTGGCTATTTGAATCTGTCATGATTCCATATTCAGTTATATACTTCCTGAGGACCTGTTCCCTGAGGTGTGTGCTGTGCTTCTGGAGGGGTTGAGGTTGAGGTTAGGACTGGAGGCTAATGATGATGCACAAGATGTGCGTGTGGTACATAGACTGGGCAGAGGGCCCATGACTGACTTGCTGGCCGCGAATGGGTGGAGGCAGGGTTCTCTCATACACATTGCCAATGTTCACAGGTGAAGAGACAGAATTAGGCATTTAAGACTTTGATCCTCAGAGACATCATTATTTTGAAAGGAATTTTTATTTTTAAAATAAGCTAAAACAAAAATTAGCCTTTCTGGGGCTTTCCTTGAATACTATCAAGCCTGTCCTAACATTCAGTGGAGAAATAGTAATTTTGAGCTAGACAGAATATTTGTATTCTTCTCAGTACAAAGTAAATATTTGCCTTCACTTTCTCAGAATCCTGTTTCTCTGGGAAAACAGCTGAAGAACCTGCTGATGAGAACAAAGGGCCAGACCTCTCCCTGCCTGCAAATCCAGTTTTCTGGCACAGTCTCCTGTTGAAGTGTGAGGTGCATCCTCTCAGCATCCTCTTTCCCTGGCTTTCTAAGACAGCTCCCAGCCCCAGTTGTGCTACTTGAGAAGAACCAAAGCTCACTAATTTTTTTTTCCCTCTACCACCAAAAAAAGGCAAAAGATAATAGCCAGTTGCCTCATGTAAACCACCTTCTTGGTAGGAAATGAAGCAAAACTCTGGAGTCCCTAATGCTACTTGGAGAATTTCTCCTTTCCTTTCCTGTCAGTAAACAAAAGCAGTCAGTTAAAAGTGCAGGGCATTAATTGTTTACAGGATGTTTGCTGTAGGAAAGGAAGGAAGAGTTGGGCCCATTGTGTGGGGGATGTTACAACATCATTTAAAGGGTCTCTGCTGTAGAAGAGAAATTAACCACAAAATATTTCATCATGAAACAACAGAACTATTTAATCAATAGGACTTTTGAAGACTTATTTCATAAATCAAAATTGAGGGTTTGATAATGTAGCAGCATAAAAAAATGGCAAAAACAGAAAACTTCCTTAGAGGAAAAAAATGGGTTCCTACAACTTTGAGATATGTTGATACTTTAGAGGATTTGAATTTGTGGTTTTTTTCATAAGTTATACACATTCATGATTTGCTTGCAAGAAATATTTGTCATTGAGTGTGGTTGTAGGCCTCCGCAGGCTGCCTTTCCATGTATCTGGTGCTGTGTCTGGGCTCCCTGGCGTCCGTGCACCATGATGGCTGAGACTGTCTTCTTCCTCGATTCCTAGAACAGCAGCTGGTAACTAGGTGGTCAGTGAGCATTTGCTAAGTGAATGAATTTAATAAACTGATGAAGATTGAAATCATGGCATAAGATGCCTAATAATATGTTCTTTTCTAGTGACTTAATGTTCGGAAATCTTTTTGATAAATACTTTGTGTGTGTTTTTTACTGTGGTAAAATATACATAGCATAAATTTTATCACTTTAACATGTTTAAGTGTATAGTTCAGTGTAAGTACACTGTGCAGCCATTCCCATCACGCATCACATCTTCTCAAACTTGAAACTGTGCTCATTAAACAACCCCATTCTGCATCCCCAGCCCCTGGCAGCCACCATTCTACTTTCTCTATGGATTTGACTCCTCTTGGGACTTCCTAGAGTAGAATCTTCTGGTATTTGTCCTTTTTCACCGGCTTATTTCACTGAGTATGTCTTCAGGTTTCATCCATGTTGTATATGTTGGAAGTTCCTTCCTTTTTAAGACTGAATAATATTCCATTGTATAAATAGACCACATTTTGCTTATCCATTCATTCACTGATTTGCAACTTTCAGCTGTTGTGCATAGTGTACTATGAACATGGGTTGACAAATACCTTTTTAAAACCCTCTTTCAGTTCTCTTGGGTATATATTTAAAAGTGAAATTGCTAGATCATGTCATAATTGTTTCATTTCTTGCCATTCTGTGTCTTTGATTTGTAAACCCAAAATTGGCTGTGTTGGCTGGAGGAGTTCTGTCCGTGAGAATTTCTTTCCCCTCCCTCACTTCTGCACATAATCTTAAATCTACCTGCAATTGAGGGATTAATACAGTAACTCTTCCATCAACTTTATAAAATTGAGACAGATTGAAAAAGACGGGCTTTCTTAAGCCAAAGCCAATTAAAGCCTTCTTGGTAGGTGACTATAATTTATCACTGCTCAGAGTAAAAGGGGCACAGTCAATACTGTACTGGAACAACAGGTGTGAACTGGCTGTCGTGGGACACCCTGCTTACTGGAGTCTCTTGTTTGCAGGAAGCAAAGTGCAGGACATGCCAGAGAAGCCATGTTGGTATCGTTGCATGGGGGTTACAGTGGGGATGGACCACTGTATGTTGTTGCATTTTGAGTCTGTGCAATGTCAGGTAGGAGTGTGGGCCCCTGGGCACTTCACTCTGGCTTAGTTTGCAGAAATTCTCATAATTACTATCTTTAAAACATGGCATAGAGAAAAGACCTTAGGAGCCAGGCTGACTTGAGTTCACATCCTGCTCCAAGTGATCTAATGATTCACTTTGGCCAAGTAACTAATCTCTTAAGAGTTTCCTCATCCAGGTGGACAGAAAAAGCCATTTTTTTTAAGTGATGGGGAGTTTAGATATATGATACATAGTATTTATGGCACCTGCATGTAGTCAGTGCTACATACCTAACACTGACCAATACTGTTATTAAAAGCAGGTGCAATTTTAACAGAAGTTTGTACCCAAACAGACACCTGGAGTAGCAGTTAAAATTGTGGTCCTAGGTCAACCTTGACCAACTCTTTAAAATTACTGAGTATCCCAAAGAGCTTTTGATTATGTGACTTATTTCTACTGACATGGTACTAGAATTAAAATTGAGAAGTCTTAAAATATTTATTAATTAAAAATTAGAATAAATTATTTGGATTGTATTATAAATAATGTGTTTTATGAAAATTAGTATTTAAAAAATAAATTAGTGATCCAAATGGTATTGTTTTACATTTTTGCAAATCTCTTTAATATCTGGCTTAAGAGAATACAATAGCATTCAAATTTTTATACCCTGATGTTGTAATTCAGCTTTTGGAAGACACCATGGTGTGCAGGTGAGAAGAGAATGGAAAAGATGAATATGTTGCTATGCTTTTGAAAATGGTTTTGACCTCTTACATGGGGGTCCTCAGACCACATTCTGCCAAGTGCTGACCTAGAGCTTTTCTGTGGGTCTGAACTGGAACTTTTTCTTCTCTTGTAGGTTCTGGCTCCTGGCTGAGTGACCCAGAGCTGCTCCTCTCCCCTGAGGTAAGCCTGCCCTGAGGGCCTGAGCTGGCTGCTATCCCCACCCCAAACACACACTTTGAGTTTTAAGTTGGACTTCTGTGTCCTATTTTGTTTTTTGTTTTGCTTTGCCTTTTTAAGATTGTTTTTGTTCCCTTTGGCTTATGGATTGAATGTTTTGATCTTTTCACTCCACCAGCACAGCCACAGGTGAGCATTGCTTGAGGAAGCCTGTTTGAACTTTGGAATTGCCTAAACTGGGGGCTTAAGGGGTCACCAGCAAGTTCCTCTGAACATCCCTTAATGTGTCTAAAAGAATATGATTTTAAAAATTGGTTTGTACATCTCTACAGAGTATCCCTAGATTAGAGGGACAGAGTGGACTGTAGTGCTGGGTAACAGGCTGCACAAAGGCTGCCTTCCCCATGGAGGGATGCACGTGCCTGCCCTGTGCTGTGAGGCCCCTGGGAGGAGGTGACAGAGGGAGCAGGTGGGGGAGGGCTAAGGTGTCCTAGGAGAGGTCAGCTAGCTCAGCCTGGGGCCCATGGTGACTGCCTTTATTTCCACAGCCTTTGTCCTTCATGTGTTGGGGTATTTTGAAGTCTGTGGCTTGGGAGCCTGCATTTAAAAATATTTTTAACTGGATAAGCACTTTAACAGTGGCAGAATATCATTGAAAGAGGGAGGAGATAGCCATCAAATGTTTTCTTGTTACGAATTATAAATAGATAAAACATACATATGTTGAATGGTGAAACTATTTGAAGGAGAGAGAAGGGGGAAAACCCAGGAAATAATAGCAGAGAGAATCTCAGCCTGAAAAGACTGCTCCCTCTTCCATGTGACTCACAGGACCTGGCAGAAGTGCTCTTGAAAGCATTGGAGCCCGAGTAAATTCCCATGTGGAGGTAACATGAAGGGAGATCATCTATTACCTAGGTTCCTGTTAAGAAAAGACCCTCACTTTGTGCAACAGCTGTACTCGTCCCTGCTGGCTCCTTGGTTCTGCTGAAGTCTGGTGATGTATTCATTCTGTTATGAGCCTCCAGCCACCTTAAGCTCCGTGGATTCGGCTGGCCGTATCCATTACTGTGCGCCTGAGTGTGGTGAAGAAATAGCTGTGCCTGACCTCCTTATGTTCTAGGTTTCCTCTAGTCAGGAGTGTAGAGCAGCCAACTGAGAGGATGTTCTCCAGATGCATTTCTTTCTGGTTGATTCTGATGAGAGAATGATGCTGGGATTCTTGTTTGCGGAGTTGAAGAATGAATTTAGCAAAAGGTCAATGGAGGAGAGCCAGGGCAGAGGCTTTTTTATTGAGAGATACAGTGAGAGGATAGAGCTCACTGAAGATGTCTATATTCCTAGTCTAGTATCTTTACCCTAGAGGATTAGTGTGACCTTGACTTTGCATAATGCTGAACACAGAATTTCGATAGGGACTTTACATTGTTACATTGCTTTGACTGTAAATTTCTTGCCTTGTTTTCTCTGGAGGCGCTCAGCCTGACTACACCCACGGTCCCTGTCGCATGAAGTGTTGGGGATATTATGGAATACATGACTGTATAAACATCTGTCACACATGCTCATAATTTTAAGCAGACTTCATATCAAAAATTATATTTAGTTTTTAAATTTATGGGTTTATTTAGTTCAAACATAGAAATATATAAAGTAGACCATAAATCCCCCCATAATTTCACTCCTACAAGGCAATTACTATTGACAGATGTTTTAAATCTACATGCACACTTTTTTTTTTTTGAGAGGGCATCTCTAATATTTATTGATCAAACGGTTGTTAACAACAATAAAATTCTGTATAGGGGACTCAATGCTCAATGCACAATCATTAATCCACCCGCAGCCTAATTCTCGTCAGTCTCCAATCTTCTGAAGCATAACGAACAAGTTCTTACATGGTGAACAAGTTCTTACATGGTGAACAAGTTCTTACATGGTGAACAGTACAAGGGCAGTCATCACAGAAACTTTCAGTTTTGATCACATATTATGAACTATAAACAATCAGGTCAAATATGAATATTTGTTTGATTTTTATACTTGATTTATATGTGAATCCCACATTTCTCCATTATTATTATTATTATTATTATTATTATTTTTATTTTTAATAAAATGCTGAAGTGGTAGGTAGATGCAAGATAAAGGTAGAAAACATAGTTTAGTGCTGTAAGAGGGCAAATGTAGATGATCAGGTGTGTGCCTGTAGACTAAGTATTAATCCAAGCTAGACAAGGGCAATAAAACATCTACGGATGCAAACGGGGGGTGAGGTTCTAAGCCTCACCTCTGTTGGTCCCCAATTTCTCACCTGATGGCCCCCCTGCGACTGTGTCTGTCTTAGGTTGTTCCTCCCTTGAGGAATCTTACCCGTCCTCTGGCTAACCAGTCATCTTCCGGGGCCATATAGGGAAATGTAAAGTTGGTAAGTGAGAGAGAGGCGATATTGTTTAAAAAGGTTAGCTTTTTACTTCTTTGCAGATTTATGCCCTGTGGCTTTTATGCCCAGTATTTGTCTTGAGGTATCTTTACCACTTGGAAGAATTATGATACTTGGTAAATTCGATATGAGGCATGAATTCTATTTAAGGGTTGTAATTAGGAAGGAAGAAGAAAAGCTATAGGAGTAGCATATGGAAGATAACAAGGGAAGATTGATTATTTCTTTGACATATCTTCTTTTAGAGTAACTTAAGCATGTATAGGTTTTAAACGACTAAATTGTGTACACAAATTAACATAATAGGAATACAGTTACATAACCAAAGCAGACCTATAATTACCAGCTCTCTCCAGTGAAACCAAGAAAACCAGTTAAGCACCCTAGGCATTTGTGAAAACTTATCTGTGATATGGTGGATATTGTCCAACTGAACTTGTACAGTCTGAGAGAAATCAGACAAATTAAAACAACCCATTCCTGGAGACTGTTCACATCCCATATGTTCTTTTAACAGTAGATAGTCTGTAGTCGTAAGATTTTGGAGCGCTACAACTTGCACTACTCCTAATTCTTGGTTGAGTTCCAACAGTATAGATCCAGTCAAATTTGTTGTTCTACTGTATGCACAGGCCAGCTTAGATATCTCCTTCTTCATTCCAATGACAAGTCCAGGAACTGGTGGGATGAATGCAGCTACAACTGCAGCATTGCCTGGATCTTTGTTGAGGTTTTTTTGATGATCATCTTCTGGTATGACTCTTCCAGAGAGTGCTGATGTTGAAAGTTCTTCTTCATATCATATCTTAGTTCATTTTCTGGGTAGCCAAATTAGGCTTTGATCCTCTGTATAAATACAAACAGACCCTTTGCCCACACTTTGATATGCCTTTTATACCATTGTGAAGAACTTATTGGAGATCACCACACAGGAACTGCTTTTTTTTTTTTTAAGAGAAAGGAATATTATCAGAAAAATGTATTTCCATAGCTGATCATCTGACACCCTTTAAGTGATAAAAATTAAGGATATTTAAAGCATGCATTAATCATTGATTTACAGTTCGTTTTATCCTATCAGGGAGTAATCCCCCTTTTCTTTCTTTTTTTCTTTTTATCATTAATCTACACTTACATGAAGAATATTATGTCCACTAGGCTCTCCCCTATACCAGGTCTCCCCTATAAACCCCTTTACAGTCACTGTCCATCAGCATAGCAAAATGTTGTAGAATCACTATTTGTCTTCTCTGTGTTGTACAGCCCTCCCCTTTCACCCTCCCCCCATGCATGTTAATCTTAATACGCCCCTTCTTCTCCCCCTCCTTATCCCTCCCGAGCCACCATCCTCCCCAGTTCCTTTCCCTTTGTATCTGTTAGACCATTCTTGGGTTCTGTGATTCCGCTGCTGTTTTGTTTCTTCAGTTTTTCCTTTGTTGTTATACTCCACAGATGAGTGAAATCATTTGGTATTTCTCTTTCTCCGCTTGGCTTATTTCACTGAGCATAATACCCTCCAGGTACATCCATGTTGCAGCAAATGGTAGGATTTGCCCTCTTCTTATGGCTGAGTAGTATTCCATTGTGTATGTACCACATCTTCTTTATCCATTCATCTACCGATGGACATTTAGGTTGCTTCCAATCCTTGGCTATAGTAAATAATGCTGCAATAAACAGGGGTGCATCTGTCTTTCTCAAACTTTATTGCTGCGTTCTTAGGGTAAATTCCTAGGAGTGGAATTCCTGGGTCAAATGGTAAGTCTGTTTTAAGCATTTTGATGAACCTCCATATTGCTTTCCCCAATGGTTGAACTAACTTACATTCCCACCAGTAGTGTAGGAGGGTTCCCTTTTCTCCACATCCTTGCCAACATTTGTTGTTGTTTGTCTTGTGGATGGCAGCCATCCTTACTGGTGTGAGGTGATATCTCATTGTAGTTTTAATTTGCATTTCTCTGATAATTAGCGATGTGGAGCATCTTTTCATGTGTCTGTTGGCCATCTGTATTTCTTTTTTGGAGAACTGTCTGTTCAGTTCCTCTGCCCATTTTTTAATTGGATTATTTGTTTTTTGTTTGTTGAGGCGTGTGAGCTCTTTATATATTCTGGACATCAAGCCTTTATCGGATCTGTCATTTACAAATATATTCTCCCATACTGTAGGGTTCCTTTTTGTTCTGTTGATGGTGTCTTTTGCTGTACAGAAGCTTTTCAGCTTAATATAGTCCCACTTGTTCATTTTTGCTGTTGTTTTCCTTGCCCGGGGAGATATGTTCAAGAAGAGGTCACTCATGTTTATGTCTAAAAGGTTTTTGCCTATGTTTTTTTCTAAGAGTTTTATGGTTTCATGACTTACATTCAGGTCTTTTATCCATTTCCAGTTTACTTTTGTGTATGGGGTTAGACATTGGTCCAGTTCATACTTTTCATTCTCCTACATGTAGCTGTCCAGTTTTGCCAGCACCATCTGTTGAAGAGACTGTCGTTTCACCATTGTATGTCCATGGCTCCTTAATCAAATATTAATTGACCATATATGTTTGGGTTAATGTCTGGAGTCTCTAATCTGTTCCACTGGTTTGTGGCTCTGTTCCTGTGCCAGTACCAAATTGTCTTGATTACTATGGCTTTGTAGTAGAGCTTGAAGTTGGGGAGTGAGATCCCCGCCAGTTTATTCTACTTTCTCAGGATTGGTTTGGCTATTCGGGGTCTTTGGTGTTTCCATATGAATTTTTGAATTATTTGTTCCAGTTCATTGAAGAATGTTGCTGGTAATTTGATAGGGATTGCATCAAATCTCTATATTGCTTTGGGCAGGATGGCCATTTTGACGATATTAATACTTCCTAGCCAGGAGCATGGGATGAGTTTCCATTTGTTAGTGTCCCCTTTAATTTCTCTTAAGAGTGACTTGTAGTTTTCAGGGTATAGGTCTTTCACTCCTTTGGTTAGGTTTATTCCTAGGTATTTTATCCTGTTTGATGCAATTGTGAATGGAATTGTTTTCCTGATTTCTCTTTCTATTGGTTCATCGTTAGTGTATAGAAATGCTACAGATTTCTGTGTGTTAATTTTGTATCCTGCAACTTTGCTGAATTCCGATATTAGCTCTAGTAGTTGCGGAGTGGAGTCTTTAGGGTTTTTTATGTACAATATCATGTCATCTGCAAATAGTGACAGTTTAACTTCTTCGTTACTAATATGGATTCCTTGTATTTCTTTGTTTTGTCTAATTGCCGTGGCTATGACCTCCAGTACTATGTTAAATAACAGTGGGGAGAGTGGGCATCCCTGTCTAGTTTCTGATCTCAGAGGAAAAGCTTTCAGCTTCTTGCTGTTCAGTATAATGTTGGCTGTGGGTTTATCATATATGGCCTTTGTTATGTTGAGGTACTTGCCCTCTCTGCCCATTTTGCTGAGAGTTTTTATCACGAATGGATGTTGAATTTTGTCAAATGCTTTTTCAGCATCTATGGAGATGATCATGTGGTTTTTGGCTTTCTTTTTTTTGATGTGTGAATGATGTTGGTGGATTTTCGATGTTGATGGATTTTCGAATGTTGTACCATCCATGCATCCGTGGGATGAATCCCACTTGGTCATGGTGTACGATCCTTCTGATATATTTTTGAATTAGGTTTGCTAAGATTTTGTTGAGTATTTTTGCATCTACGTTCATCAGGGATATTGGTCCGTAGTTTTCTTTTTTGGTGGGATCTCTGCCTGGTTTTGGTATTAGGGTGATGTTGGCTTCATAGAATGAGTTTGGGAGTATTCCCTCCTCTTCTTTTTTTTGGAAAACTTTAAGGAGAATGGGTATTATGTCTTCCCTGTATGTCTGATAAAATTCTGAGGTAAATCCATCTGGCCCGGGGGTTTTGTTTTTTGGTAGTTTTTTGATTACCGTTTCAATTTCTTTGCTTGTAATTGGTTTGTTTAACTTTTGTGTTTCTTCCTTGGTCAGTCTTGGAATGTTGTATTTTTCTAGGAAGTTGTCCATTTCTTCTAGGTTTTCCAGCTTGTTGACATATAGGTTTTCATAGTAGTCTTAAATCTTTGTATTTCTGTGGAGTCTGTCATGATTTTTCTATTTTCATTTCTGATTCTGTTGATGTGTGTTGATTCTCTCTTTCTCTTAATAAGTTTGGCTAGAGGCTTATCTATTTTGTTTATTTTTTCAAAGAACCAGCTCTTGGTTTGGTTGATTTTTGCTCTTGTTTTATTCTTCTCAATTTTGTTTATTTCTTCTCTGATCTTTATTATGTCCCTCCGTCTGCTGACTTTAGGCCTCGTTTGTTCTTCTTTTTCCTGTTTCGATAAGTGTGATGTTAAACTATTCATTTGGGATTGTTCTTCCTTCTTCGAGTGTGCCTGGATTGCTATATACTTTCCTCTTAAGACTGCTTTCGCTGCGTCCCACAGAAGTTGGGGCTTTGTGTTGTTGCTGTCATTTGTTTCTATATATTCCTTGATCTCTATTTTGATTTGTTCATTGATCCATTGATTATTTAGTAGCATGTTGTTAAGCCTCCATGTGTTTGTGTGAGCCTTTTTGTTTTCTTTGTAGAATTTCAATATTTTGGAATTTACTGAGGCTCTTTTTGTGAGCTAGTATGTGGTCTATTCTGGAGAATGTTCCATGTGCACTTGAGAAGAATGTATATCCTGTTGCTTTTGGATGTAGAGTTCTATAGATGTCTATTAGGTCCATCTGTTCTAGGGTGTTGTTCAGTGCCTGTGTGTCCTTACTTATTTTCTGCCCGGTGGATCTATCCTTTGGGGTGAGTGGTGTGTTGAAGTCTCTTAAAATGAATGCATTGCAGTCTATTTCCCTCTTTAGTTCTGTTAGTATTTGTTTCACATATGCTGGTGCCCCTTTATTGGGTGCATATATATTTAGAATGGTTATATCCTCTTGTTGGACTGAGCCCTTTATCATTATGTAGTGTCCTTCTTTATCGCTTGTTTGTTTCTTTGTTGTGAAGTCTATTTTGTCTGATATTAGTACTGCAACCCCTGCTTTCTTCTCACTGTTGTTTGCCTGAAATATGTTTTTTCATCCCTTGACTTTTAGTCTATGCTTCTCTTTGGGTTTAAGGTGAGTTTCTTGTAAGCACCATATAGATGGGTCTTGCTTTTTTATCCATTTGATTACTCTGTGTCTTTTGATTGGTGCATTAAGTCCATTTACATTTAGGGTGACTATTGAGAGATATGTACTTATTGCCATTGCAGGCTTTAGATTCGTGATTACCAAAGGTTCAAGGTTAGCTTCTTTGGTATCTTACTGCCTAACTTAGCTCGCTTATTGAGCTGTTATATACACTGTCTGGAGATTCTTTTCTTCTCTCCCTTCTTATTCCTCCTCCTCCATTCTTCATATGTTGTGTGTTTTGTTCTGTGCTCTTTTTAGGAGTGCTCCCATCTAGAGCAGTCCCTGTAGGATGCCCTGTAGAGGTGGTTTGTGGGAAGCAAATTCCCTCAGCTTTTGCTTGTCTGGGAATTGTTTAATCCCGCCATCATCTTTAAATGATAGTCGTGCTGGATACAGTATCCTTGGTTCAAGGCCCTTCTGTTTCATTGCATTAAGTATATCATGCCATTCTCTTCTGGCCTGTAGGGTTTCTGTCGAGAAGTCTGATGTTAGCCTGATGGGTTTTCCTTTATAGGTGACCTTTTTCTCTCTAGCTGCCTTTAAAACTCTTTCCTTGTCCTTGATCCTTGCCATTTTAATTACTATGTGTCTTGGTGTTGTCCTCCTTGGATCCCTTCTGTTGGGGTTTCTGTGTAATCCCGTAGTCTGTTCGATTGTTTCCTCCCCCAGTTTGCGGAAGTTTTCAGCAATTATTTCTTCAAAGAGAGTTTCTTTCCCTTTTCCTCTTTCTTCTTCTTCTGGTACCCCTATAATACGAATATTATTCCTTTTGGATTGGTCACATAGTTCTCTTAGTGTTGTTTCATTCCTGGAGATCCTTTTATCTCTCTGTATGTCAGCTTCTATACGTTCCTGTTCTCTGGCTTCTATTCCTTCAATGGCCTCTTGCATCTTATCCATTCTGCTTATAAATCCTTCCAGGGATTGTTTCACTTCTGTGATCTCTTTCCTGACATCTGTGGTCTCCCTCCAGACTTCATCCCATTGCTCTTGCATTTTTCTCTGCATCTCATCCCATTGCTCTTGCATTTTTCTCTGCATCTCTGTCAGCATGTTCATGATTTTTATTTCGAATTCTTTTTCAGGAGCACTGGTTAGGTCTGTCTGCTTCTCAGGTGTTGTCTCTGTGGTCTTTGTCTGCCTGTAGTTTTGCCTTTTCATGGTGATAGAGATTGCAGAGCTGGTACAAGTGACCGCTGGAAGAGCTTCCCTTCTTGTTGGTTTGTGACCTTCCTCTCCTGGGAGAATAGCACCCTTTAGTGGCTTATGCTTGTCAGTTGTGCGCAGACAGGGATTCTGCTACCTGCCTGTTTGCTATGGAGTTTATCTCCACTGTTGCCGTGGGCGTGGCCTGGCTGGTGCTGCTCCTCCAAAATGGTGGAGCCCCGTTGGAGGGGTAGCGGCGGGGAGGCTATTTATCTCCGTAAGGGGCCTCTGTGCTCCCTGTTGCCCAGCGGGTTAGAGTGCCCAGAGATCCCTAGATTCCCTGCCTCTTGTCTAAGTGTCCTGTCCTTCCCTGTAAAGACTTCCAAAAAGCACTCTCTAAACCAAAACAACAACAGCAACAACGAAAGAGGAAAAAGAAAAAAAGAAAAGAAAAAAGGAAAAAAAGTGCGATTTTCTTTGTCCTCAGGCGCTGGTTCCAGGCACCTGCTCAGCGGTCCTGCTGCCCTACCTCCCTAGCACTGGGAGCCCTGTCCCTTCAAGGCTTCCAAAAAGCATCCACCAAAAAAAAAAAAAAAATAGGGAAAAACACGCGATATTGTTTGTCCTCAGGCGCCGGTCCCAGGCACCCGCCCACTGTTCCTGCCACCCTGCCTCCCTAGCACTGGTGTCCCCGTCCCTCCAAGGCCTCCAAAAAACACTCGCCAAAAAAAGAAGGGAAGAACGCGCGACCCTCTCCGTCCCCACGCGCTGGTCCCGGGCACCCGCTCAGCATCCCTGCTGCCCTGCCTCCCTGGCACTGGAGTCCCTGTCCCCCTATGGCCTCCAAAAAGCACTCTCCGGAAAGAAAAAAAAAGGGAGAAACGCGATTTTCTTTGTCCTCAGGCGCTGGTCCCAGGCACCGGCCCACCGGTCTTGCTGCCCTGCCTCCATGGTATTGGGGCCCCCGTCCCTCCAAGGCTTCCAAAAAGCACTCGCCAAAAAAAAAAAAAGGGAAAAACGCGCGATTTTCTTTGTCCTCAGGCGCCGGCCTTAGGCCCCTGCCCACCGATCCCGCCTCCCTGCCTCCCTAGTATTGGGAAAAACGCGCGATTTTCTTTGTCCCAGGCACTGGTCTAAGGCACCCGCTCACCAGTCTTGCTGCCCTGTTTCGCTGGTATTGGGGTTCCTGTCCCTTTAATGCTTCCAAAAAGCACTCGCCAAAAAGAAAAAAAAAATGGGAAAAACGCGTGATTTTCTCCGTCCTTAGGCGCCGGTCTCAGGCACCCGCCCAGTGGTCCCGCCACTCTGCCTCCCTGGCATCGGGGTCCCCGTCCCTTTATGGCTTCCAAAAAGCACTCGCCAAAAAAGAAAAAAAAAAAGGGAAAAACGCACGATATTCTTTGTCCTCAGGTGCCGTTCCCAGGCACCCACTCACCGGTCCGGCTGCCCTGCCTCCCCAGCACCGGAGTCCCTGTCCCTTTAAGGTTTCCAAAAAGCACTGACCAAAAAAAAACCTCCGGTTTCTTTCCACCCGCTAGCAGCCGGGGGGAGGGGCGCTCGGGTCCCGCTGGGCCAGGGCTTGTATCTTACCCTCTTCGCAAGGCACTGGGTTCTTGCATGTGTGGATGTGGTCTGGATGTTGTCCTGTGTTCTCTGGTCTCTCTTTTAGGAAGAGTTTTCTTTGTTATATTTTCATAGATCTATGTGTTTTTGGAAGAGATTTCCACTGCTCTACTCACGCCGCCATCTTGGCTCTGCCCTATCTTTGCCATTTTAATTATTATGTGTCTTGGTGTCCTCCTTGGATCCTTTCTGTTGGGGGTTCTGTATATTTCCATGGTCTGTTTGATTATTTCCTCCCCCAGTTTGGGGAAGTTTTCAGCAATTATTTCTTCAAAGACACTTTTTATCCCTTTTCCTCTCTCTTCTTCTTCTGGTACCTCTATAATGTGGATATTGTTCCTTTTGTATTGGTCACACAGTTCTCTTAGTATTGTTTCATTCCTGGAGATCCTTTTCTCTCTCTCAATGTCAGCTTCTATACGTTCCTGTTCTTTGGTTTCTATTCCTTCAATGGCCTCTTGCATCTTATCCATTCTGCTTATAAATCCTTCCAGGGTTTGTTTCACCTCTGTAATCTCCTTCCTGGCATCTGTGATCTCCCTCTGGACTACATCCCATTGCTCTTGCATTTTTCTCTGCATCTCTGTCAGCATGTTCATGATTTTTATTTTGAATTCTTTTTCAGGAAGTCTGGTTAGGTCTGTCTCCTTCTCAGGTGTTGACTCTGTGATCTTTGTCTGCCTGTAGTTTTGCCTTTTCATGGTGATAGAGATAGTTTGCATAGCTGGTATGAGTGATGACTGGTAGAGCTTTCCTTCTTCTTGGTTTGTAGCCTTCCTCTCCTGGGAGAACAGCAACCTCTAGTGGCTTTTGCTGGGCCTCTTTGCACAGACTGGGCTTCTGCTTCCTGCCCGGCTGCTATGGGGTTTATCTCTGCTGTTGCTGTGGGCCTGACCTGGCTGGGGCTGTTCCTCCAAAATGGTGGAGCCCCGTTGGAGGGTGAGCGGCGGAAATGCTTTTTATCTCTGTAAGGGACCTCCATGCTCCCTGCTGCCCAGGTGGTTAGAGTGCCCAGAGATCCCCAGATTCCCTGCCTCTGGACTAAGTGTCCCACCCTTCCCCTTTAAGACTTCCAGAAAGCACTCGCCAAACCAAAACAACAACAACAACAACAAAATTATATAAGTATTTAAAAGAAAGAAAGGAAAGAAAAATGCACAATTTTGTTTGTCCTCAAGCACGGGTCTCAGGCATCTGCTCACCGGTCTTGCTGCCCTGTTTCCCTAGTATTGGGGTCCGTGTCCCTTTAACACTTCCCAAAAGCACTCGCCAAAAATAAATAAAAAAAAAAAGATGATAAAAAAAATGGCCCTTCCCGTTTCTTTGTTCTCCGGTGTTGGCCTCGGGCACCTGCTCACCAGTCCTGCCGCCCTGTTTCCCTAGTATCCAGAACCCCACGTGTGCACTGTGCCTACGCTCTCATGTGGATGGCTGGGGCTGGCTGTTCAGCAGTCCTGGGCTCCCTCTCCCTCCCTGCTGACTCCTCTCCTCCCGCTGGGAGCTGAGGGGATGGGTGCTCGGGTCCCGCGGGGCTGGGGCTTGTATCTTACCCACTTCGCGAGGTTCTGGGTTCTCACAGGTGTGGATGTGGTCTGGATGTTGTCCTGTGTCCTCTGGTCTCTATTTTAGGAAGAGTCGTCTTTGTTATATTTTCATAGATATATTTGGTTTTGGGAGGAGATTTCCACTGCTCTACTCATGCCGCCATCTTGGCTCCACCCCATGCACACTTTTTAATGACAAACCAAAAGCAAAATAAAAAATGTGATTCTTCATTTCCTACCATTTGCCAGTTGTTTTTTTCCACTTAACAATATATTATAGATATCTTTTCATCATCAATATTTCAGTAGTTCCTATGTATTCTTTTTGATGATGAATTGTTTTTCATTGTGTTGGTGGACTATTATTTATTTTATTAATCCCAGTTGAAGGACATGGTGGTGTTTGTCAGCCTTTGGCTCTTATTAACAAAGTGCTTGTGTATAGACTTATAATACTGTTTCCTTAGAGTAAATTTGTTGGAGTGGAATTCCTGGATGACCGAGTTACAGACACTAAAAATTTTTGTGGCTTTTCCTAGTTTGCTGTTTGGATAGGTTGGCCCATTTATGATGCTGTCATTGATTTATGTTTGAGCCTCTAGCCTTCTCAGTATTTTATTTGTTTCTGATAATAGTGTAAAAGCTGTTTCATTACTTTAGTTTTATGTTCTTTTTGAAGAATTTATGCCAAAGTTAAGCACCTGTATTGGCCACTTGTATTTCTTAATTCTTTTAAGAAGTCCATTTCCTTCTTTTTTTTTTATACTTCTATTTCTTTTGCCCACTTTTCTCTTGTCTTTTGAATTACTACATGTACTGATTAAAAAAACTTGTTTATTGTGGATATTAGTCCTATATCACATGATACAAACAAGTATTTTTGCAAATTCTTGGTTACCACTGTCTTTTCCTTCTTTCTGTTTTTTTCTTAACTGTGTTGAGTATCTATGGTATGAATCCAGATGAACTCATTAAGAGCATGGAGTAAAGTTGTACTCCATATAGTTAGCCATTTTTATGAGTTAAAAACCCATTTCAAATGTTGTCAACATAGGTTACAATTATACCCCGATTACAGGGACATTTCAAATCTGTACAGCGTATCTGTTGTTAAACAACATGAATGAAGTTCACTTGCTTTGGTTGTTTTATTTTCTCTTTTGCTAGGACCATTTTGTTCAAAGAAATTTTTATATAAACAGTACATAATTTGTACTCGTAGATTTTTTATTTGGACTTTTATAGATTTTATATAAATTTTGTAGTATCATCACAACTGAGGAGGCAATGTACTAGCTTTTAATTGAGAACTTGTTGCTTAATCTTATATAGATGATTTTACCATTCCATATCCTCATTTTTCCAGTGATGAAATTAGGACTTAGCCACCTTAAAGGCTTAGTCACTTGTTATCAGAGAATTAGATGGCTTGTTCTGTGGGACAAATCAGTTATTATCATTAGGGGATTACTGAGAAAAATTTGGGCTGAGCTGCCAATTCTTGTTCTTACAAAGATGAATAGAATTTCCCATGTTGTTATAGTTGTATGTATTTCAGCCTTCAGATTTTGGGTAAGACTTGTTAACTCCTTAGGCATATTCTTACCAGAAAGGTGCTGTTTTGAAGCCTGAACTCTCTTGTCTGTGTGCGCTCAGCTTTACCTGTAACCTTCTGCCATTTTGGAGTCAGAATAAGTGTTGCCAGGGAGTGCTCAGCTTCCTTTCAATCCTACCCTTTTTCCTTCTAGCCAGTTTTGTGAAGCCAGTAGAATTCTAGGGTTCTAATATGACCTCTAGAGGTGAGATAATTTTTCTCCATTTATTTAGAACTTTCTCAGACCGAAAGATTTCTTGTCCTGCCCAAGTTTCTGAAGAAACATCATAGTTTTTAGATCTCTGTGCTGGGGGAGCAGCACCCAGATGGGTGTCATTTGCTTGCGCAAAGCAGCAGTGTGCCATCTGTTGCCAGAATCAGGATGTCAGGAATAAGTCTGAACTGTGATGGCACTTGGTCCTTAGCTCAGGTGCTTGGACACTGGGAAAGGCAGTATATAAAAAGTTCAGACAATCGTTCCTCTCTTCCTTAAGTTGGTTTTTTGCTGCTTACATTCTTGAAATTTAAAGGCAGACTAACACAAACATTTTCCAGATTATGTTTAAAACATTTCATTTCATATTTCACTATCAGCTGGATTTGGAAGGTTTAGCCCCCTTGGAAAAATAATCTTAAAACCCAAAGACCTCAGCGGGAGAGACTGTGGGCTCTCCTGTCCCATGCATCCTGGAGAGTGATTTAGTTTGTAAATGTTTATTGAGTAATTTCTGTAAGTGGAGCGTTCTTTTTGGTGCCAAGGGAAACAAGGTGACTCAAATATGGCCCCAACAGTTTATAATCAAATAGGGAAGATAAAAGCATATACATACAGCTCTAATGAAAGATTCAATTGCTATCTTCATCAAATGCTAGGGGAATAACTAGTGAGCCTAGGTGGATCTCTTCCCTGCAGGATTCCTGGCATGCTATAGGCACTTAGTGCACATTTGAATGGATGAATGAATGGATTTGGAAGTGTACATTTGGTTTGCTTCATGTATAGCAGAAAAAAAATGCTAGAATGAGATGACTTGATGGATTTGTGTGTGCTACATAAGACAAGAGCATTTGGTGAGCTCACCAGGGGCATAGGGCAGGCTGAGTGAAACCGCATGCCATGACCCTTTCCCCTGTGTACCAGGGGCATACCTGCTGGTTCCTTGCCTCTGCCTCCCAGGCCTTGGCGCCACCTGAAGAACCTGAGCCCATCACTTGAACAAAGTAGGATTTGGTTCTTAGCTTGATGGGCCCAACACTCTAGTTTCTCATGGACTGATTCATGTTCGTCAGACTCAAAAAAACTCTTTTGTACTTGGAATTATTTTTCTTAATTGACAAGGTAAGATACATTTTTCTTGATAAGTAGGAGTTTATCTTCCTAACTTCTCCTCTTACCATTAGTTTCTGTCTAGTTGAATAAATGACAATGTGGTTTATATCCATTATATTACAAATAATTTTTCTCCAAATGTAACACCATAAACCCGATCATGACAGGGCCTTTATGATTGAATGTGGCAGACACTTAGCCCCATTTGCAGTATATTTTCAGGCCATTTTATCTTCTCCATAATAATTATTAATTGTTCATTATTGCAGTCTTATTTGCTTACTGTTTACTATGTGGCAGGTAATGTTTTATTTAATCTCTGAGCAATCGTTGTGAGTAGGCATTATTATCTGCACTTTAAACATAACATAAGGAAACCAGGGCCCAGGAAGGTTAAATGATTTGCTCAGGGTAACTTTTCTAATCAATTTTGGAGCCAGGAGGAGCTAGGTTGTCTGACTTTCTTCTGGCAATGCCCCAATGACAGAGACTTCAGGAGAAGGCTAAGTCATCCATTTAGTCTTATCTGACTGAGAGTTCAGGATGTGATCTTGCTTTCTGCAGGCAGGTAAGAGAAGAACCAAAAAGAGAGTTTGTGTAATTACATGGATGTTGTCCATATATCTATATATGGATCATTCATAAAGATAACCATACTGATATCGTGTAAAGCCAAAAAGAATCCTAACAAGACTTAAAAAACGTGTACAAGAATAATATGAAGCAATTATTGTTATGTTTGGATTTTCAGATGAATGTTGAAGGAAGATCTATCCATGGCTGAAGTGTCAAGCCTCTCCCAAGAGTGTTAGTTTAATATTCAGTGTAAGTGGATTCTTAGTTTAAACCACAATTCTGTATGACTTATGGAAGGTGAAAGTGACTGAGTGTAAAAGTCAGTATATTAGGAGTTATTACAAGATGTTTAAAATGCCATGTCCAACTTTGTGTATGCCTCCTACAGTGTTATTATTTGTAAAACATTTACAGTGCCATATTATAAAGTTGTGACTATCTATATTCCCTCAGTGAAAAGCTGCTAATAGCGTTCTTAGTTCATGAACCTGAAAAGCAGCAGGGCTTTTTCACAGAAAAAGCCCTCCAGCTTGTCACAGAACATATTGTAATTTTGTAAGAAAGTCTCAGCACTGCTGGCTTGCTTTTCTTTGTTTTTATTAAACATTTCTCTGGAGGAAACATCAGTGGAAGATTTCATAAAGGAAGCATTCAATGAGGAGCAATGGGTAGTGTTAAGATTTTGATTATGAAGTAAAATAATTTTTTCCTCGATAAAAGCACTTTCCGTGGTAATTAGCTATTGGTCTGATAGAAGCCAAGTTGGAACCATCCGATTTGGAGAGTCATTCCAATCTCCAGCAGTCCATCTGCCTCCCTTCTGTGGTCTAGGAGTGGGCAGAGTCAGGTTGTTTGGTCCCCTTCACAGTTAGGGGCACAACAGAAATAAAGGCATAGAAAGTCATCCATTCTATAGGGTTGCTTATTTAGAGAGAGAAAGATAAAGAGACTTTATTTGTGCAATGAAATGTGCTAGGCTTCTATATTTAATTGCCTACTAAAAAAGGTGAACACGTTTTTGAGACCAGATTCTTTAATTCTCTCTTCTACTGAGTGTAGTGAAGCTGTCAGCTCGCAGTTATTATGGGCACTTCCTGGCCTAAGTCTTGTTGTAAGCCCTTCAGCATGAACATCTCCTAGACTGCCTCCACCACCCTGCAGATGCAGGCACGCCAAGGACAGAGATGCTCCAGGGACTTGTAAATGCTCCCGCCTGAGGAAGTAGATTCTATGGCCTGGCCCTTATCTGTGAGCCTGTGCTGGCTCCCATGTATCAGCAGAAAAAAATCATCTGGCCAATGGGCTTGGTAGAAAAAGCATGGTTTAGCGATAAGAATGCAAAAGAACCTTCATTTTAAAGTTGGACAACAACAGGGTTTGCCCTCCAGCTTGTCACATTATTAGCTTGCTATGACCTTGAGCAGTTGGCTTAATTTTTTGTGCCTCTATTTTGA